>NC_133325.1:626228416-627572583 GCF_042186555.1 Aquarana catesbeiana
GCACTTTCAATGAGCAATGCACACACCACCAAACTGCAAAGCAGAACTGTCACACTGACTTTCATCTTTCTGCTGAATCATGCACTTCATCAAGATATGTGTAAAGAACATTCTTTTTTATCAAGTTGTTATAGGTAAAGTTCCACTTTAATTAGCCTCTCCCCCCAAAAAACTAATTCCAAAAGGTGGTAGGAGGACCTTTAGGGTGAAATTCCACTTTAAATTAATATGTTGAAAAACGTTGTAGAATTTCTACAAAACCAGATTATTTCTCAGTGAAGTGGTTCAGGGTCTAGTCCCCAAACAGTATTTAAGCCCCGGGTTCACACTGCCGCGCCTTTTAAAGTCGTGCGACTTTGCATCTGACATCCCAGCACGACTTCACCGCAACTTGCTTACGACTTCTTTAATAGAAGTCAATGCAAATTGTGCCACAGTCGCACCAAAGGTAGTGCAGCTACCTTTTCCTAAGTCGGAGCAACTTGAGTGGCAAAGGTTCCATTGGAGTTAATGGGGCACAACTTGTAATGTGACTTTGAACTCTAAAGTTGCATGACACGTCGCGGCAGTGTGAACCAGGCCTTAAGGTTTCTGGATCCACAGGTCCAAGTGAATAGGTGATACCAATTGTCCTCTAGTGGTTTCTCTGTAGGCATATTTGGAAAATTCTCTCTCATCTGTGAGACTCTAAGCTTAGCTTGTTATGATAGAAATATAAGAGCTCAACTTGTTGACTTTTCTTAAACTGGCAGGTTTGGAGTTGTTGACCCTATTTTTGATGAGACACATAGTGAGTCATCAAGGGTTTATACACTCTTTTCTGCTTTCCTTCAGACATATAAAGCTTGCTTCTGTGGAAGTGATCATGTCAACAGTTTGTTGTGCTAAGTGTTAAAGTGGTTGTAAAGCCTCAAGGTTTTTCACCAAGTGTTTGTAGGTTATTTTTTTAAATAAAAATAACAAACAAACATGTCATACCTCCTCTGTGCAGTGGTTTTGCACAGAGCAGCCCTGATCCTCCCCTTCTGGGGTGCCCCGCAGGCGCTCCTGGCTCCTCTCCTTCATAGGGTCCCCCCTATGGAAAGCCGCTCTCCATTGGGGCACCCGTGTTGGCTCGCTCCTGAGTCCCACTGCTGCGTCCATTGACATAGACATTGGGAATTGGCCCCACTCCCCAAACCAGTGTCACAGGATTTGATTGACAGCAGCGGGAGCCAATGGCTCCCACTGCTATCAATCTGTGCAATGAGGAGAGAGACAGCGTCTGGAGCCGCTGGGCTCATGCACATCTCTGGATCAGATGGGGCTCAGGTAAGTAAAAGGGGGGTCTGGGGGGCAGCTGCAGCACAGAAGGCTTTTCACCTTAATGTATAGAATGCATTAAGGTGAAAAACCTTGAGACTTTACAGCCATTTTAATGCATTCTATGCATAAAGGTGAAAAACCTTCTGTGCTGCAGCTCCCCCCAGACCCCCACTTTTCCTTACCTGAGCCCGATTCAATCCAGCAATGTGCACAAACGCAGCGGCTCCAGCTGCTGTCTCTCGCCTCATTGGACAGATTAATAGCAGCAGGAAGGAGCCATTGGCTCCCACTGCTGTCAATCAAATCCAGTGGCATGGTAGCAGGGGGCAGGGCCGAGTGCCGCTGTCTTTGTCAATGGACGCAGCAGCAGGACTCAGAAGAGTGCCCGCATGGGTGCCTCCCATGGGAAGTGGCTTTCTGTGAGGGATCCCGATGAAGGGGAGGGCCGGCAGGGCACCCCAGAAGAAGAGGATTGGGGCTGCTCTGTGCAAAACGATTTCACAGTGCAGGAAAGTATAGGGATGTTTGTTATTTTTATCTTTTCATTAAAAAAAAACAGCGTTTATAACCCCTTTAAACTCTGTCACCACCACTCTTCTTTAGGGTCACAATGAAAGCACTGATCCCTATTCTGCATTGGTTTAGGAGGAGATATCTACTTGTACTCTTGCTGTCTTCATAACAAGAAACTGTGTTTACTTGTAACAGTAATAAAGTTCAAGACTGGGCTTTTCTGGCACTCTTTGCTAGAAAATTACTTATAACACCCAAACAATATACATTTTTTTGGCAGAGACTTTAGGGAATAAAATGGCAATTATTGCATTTTTTTTATGTCACATGGCATTTGTGCAGTGGTTTGCAAACACAATAAAAAAAAATACACTTTAATGAATAGAAAAAGAAATAAAACAATATATACCCCAATTGTTTTGTAAAATGTGAAAGATGATGTTATGCCGAGTAAATAGATACCTAACGTCATGCTTTAAAATTGCGCATGCTGGTGGAATGGCGACGACCGCATTTAAAAAGCTCCGTAGGGGACGCTTTAACATTTTTTACAGGTTACCTGTTTAGAGTTACAGAGGAGGTCTAGCGCTAGAATTATTGCTCTTATTATTATTTATTTTACTTTTTTATCTATTATTTTTACACTGTCCCTTTATTATTTTTTTTATTATCACTTTTATTCCTATTATGAGGAATGTAAACATCTCTTGTAATAGAAATATGTATGACAGGTCCTCTTTATGGAGAGATGTGGGGTCAAAAAGACCCTAAATCTCTCCTTTTATCTTTTAAATGCAAAACATCAAAAAGAAAAATTGTTTTTAAACTTTTGCTTAAAAAGAAAATTGTTTACTTCCAGCCTGGGCTGGAAGTGACGTCATAACCTTGTTCCAGTCTTCCGAGGCCATGGAGGCGAACAAAGACAATCTAATCTTTGATTGCCTCTGGGACTAGCCGGCCGCACCTTTGGATCCCAGGCAAGCTGACTAAAACGGTAAGCTCAAGAAACACGGGAGAGCAGCAGGAGAAGTTGCCCCCCCCCCCCCCCCGGAATGCTTTTATGAGAAATCCAGCCACCGGCTGAAGAAAAAAATGCCGGGAATATGGCTGATAGCTTCAGCCATAACCTCAGTGAACCACTTTAGAGCCGCAATGTATATATATACATATTGCAGTCTTGAAGTGGCTAAAAATTTTCAACTTAATATTGCTGACAGGCAACATACACATACATACTTAAATGCCAATTCTGTTGCACATTTTGGGTGCGATTTTAAGCCTAGAATTATTTGTTATTTATGAAATTGCCATTGTCTCATCCTTTGTATTTAGTGGGGTTTTAGAATATAGTGTTTTGTGTCTACTAAAATTAGTAATAATTACTGGTATTTTTTGTAATTACTGGTATTTAAATTATCCCTTGTCACAGGATTTGACTGACAGTAGCAGAAGCCAATGGCTCCCGCTGCCTCAGCAAAGCCTGTGAGAGCAGGGAGAGCCGCTACAGAAGGGCACAGCACTGGATCAAGTGAGGGCTCAGGTAAGTATAACGAAGGGCTTAAATGCCCAAACAATTTTTACCTGAATGCAGGAAATGCAATAAGGGAAACATGTTCAGGCTTTAGAACCACTTTAAGCCTGAACGCCAGCCTTACCTTAAAGCCTATCTAAGCCAAATAACAAAGGTTTATAGTATTGCAGCTTGCCATTCCATAGATGTGGTGTGTGCAATAGTTTTTCTTTTTCACACTTTCTTCCTTTTATTTTAACCTGTTATTTCTGCCATTAGTATGCTTCCTGTCCTACAGTGACAACGGTACTAGGCAGTGTTGTCATCCTAGGACAGGCAGTGTGTTAGGGCTATATATCACCTCCCTCTGTTCTACATTACAAGGCAAGTTGTTTTGTAGTCCGTGGAGATAGCAGGGAACAATGCTAACTGGTAACTTGGTGAGCTTTTGGCCTCTGTCACTGTTAGCGCACAAGATTTCTGACTGGATGACCAGCTATCTTTTTTTGCACTTGTCAAACAGATGTAATAAAATGGTTTTGATGGTATTTTTTAACAGACCAAAAGAGAACAAATAAGAGATGCTTATTGCTAGAGTTTACATAAACTTACAGGCTCTTCTCATGTACTGAAATTGCTTTTTCAGATTTCAGTGTACACTGTGAACTGCACAGTGATAGTGAAACTGATAGTACGACTTCTATGAATGGATTGGGGGCAGTCCTAGTCGGCACTTTTGATTAGTGCTTGTAAGAGATGAAATTGTTTGTATTACCCTCCACCACTGTTGGGGTGTCCGGGGGCAGAGAAGGGAAGATTTCAAGGAACATAGCAGCCACCAGCGCACAGACTCTTTTTTCATGTAAGTATTGTTCCTGCCGCTGATTTAAAATAAAATAAAAATAACTAAGTTTCACGCGATGCTTTCAAACGCTGTACATTAACACAGGAGCTTCTGCAGCTGTTGCTGTGACACAGGGCATGTCTTGGCTGTCATTTTGGCAGCCTGGTTTTGCCAGCAGTAGCATCTGGGCAAAAAGGGTATGCAGTGGAAGATACTCCCTAAGAAATTAGTTGAAGTTTTTTAGGATGTATCTAATATGGCCAAAGCCCTGATTTGGTTAAATATCAAAAAAGAGATCCAAGATATCACTGTATTTAATATAGTAACTTACCAACTGAGCTAATTTACAAGTCTCTAGGTGTGTGCTACTAAACTTTAACGAAAAAAAACATAAATGGAGCTCTCTTGCAATATAAAGTTAACCGCTTGCCGACCGCTGCACGAACATTTACGTCGGCAGAATGGCACGGACAGGCAAATGGGCGTACAGGTACGTCCCTTTGAATTTGCTGTCGTTTGGTGGCGTGCGCACGACCCTGCCGCGAGCTCCGTGAGTGTGATTGCGGGTCCCGTGGACTCGATGTCCGCAGGGATATCCGCAATCGTCTCACGGAGAGGAAGAACTGGGAAATGCTGATGTAAACAAGCATTTGTTTACTGACACTGATCACAGCTCCCTGTGATCGGAGCGGTGATCAATGTGGTGTCACACGTAGCCCATCCCCCCTACAGTTAGAATCACTCCCTAGGACACACTTAACCTCTGCAGCGCCCCCTCCTGGTTAACCCCTTCACTGCCAGTCACACTGATCGCTGTATAAATGTGAATGGTCCCAAAATAGAGCCAAAAGTGTCCGATCTGTCCGCCATAATGTCGCAGGCACAATAAAAATCGCTGATCGCTGCCATTACCAGTAAAAAAAAAAATATTAATAAAAATGCTATAAAACTATCCCCTATTTTGTAGACAGTATAACTTTTGCGCAAACCAATCAATAAACGCTTATTGCGATTTTTTTTTTTTAACGAAAAATATGTAGAAGAATATGTATCGGCCTAAACTGAGGAAAAAAAACATTTTTTATATATTTTTTGGGGATATTTATTATAGCAAAAAGTAAAACATAATGCACTTTTTTTGTTTATAGCGCAAAAAGTAAGAACCACAGAGGTGATCAAATACCACCAAAAGAAAGCTCTATTTGTGGGCAAAAAAGGACGTCAATTTTGTTTGGGAGCCACGTCACACGACCGCGCAGTTGTCAGTTAAAGCGACGCAGTGTTGAATTGCAAAAAGTGCTCTGGTCTTTGGCCAGCCAAATGGTCCGGGGCTTAAATGGTTAAACACAAACAATCTTTGAAATATGTAACCTTGGTGCTTTCTGAAAAGTGAATAGGTCAGAGACATAGGAACTTTGAAACATTGTCTTTTTAAATTTTGTAAATTTATTTTGGGTAGGGCCCAGATATGAATATATATTTCAATAAAAATATTTTTAGAGTTATACAGTATGAGTCCAGTTACTGCCTTTTCTTTTTAAAAATTCCTGCATAGTCTATTATGGCTTCTCAGGTAAATGATAGACAAAGGGTAGGTAGATGGCACTAGTACCCCAAACCTGTGCCCTGTGGTGGATCAGTCTTAGTGCGTTTGCACTGAACGGACAGCGTTTATGCACAGAAAGGTCCTAAAGGAACTTAAAATTCAAATCGGAACAATGCACACACTCGAAGATAAGAGTCCACTTTTTATTTATTTATTTTTTATAAAATAGTCCACTAAATGTACCCAATGGCATTCTGCAAGTTTCAGAGGGCTGGATCTACCCCCTTAATCAGGAGTTGTAGCATGTGAATGGTACAGATGGTGGACTGTGTAGGTGCAAGGAACAGAATAAAACAAAAACTTCTGTAATGCATGCTACTTGGCAGCTGGGTATAGTATTTTTTTGCGTTTCCGAGTGCTAAAAGTGCACTTTTGGTACCGTGAACTACAGTAACTACATTTTGTGGTCTTATAGTGGACTGTTGTACTGAAATTAAACACTTTTGACATCTTTGAGTGTGGTGTTTTGCATTATTCCTCAGACAGGAATATTATGGTGACATTTCACTGAGGACCAAGAGACCTTCAAGGACTGGCCCAGTCATGGAATATTGCCCTGCAGAACTGTACCCAAGGCAGAATAACTGTTTTGAGTGGAGCTCTCTTTTAATTTACCTGTTTACTGATCTTTTTCTAAATGTGTATAGAACTTTATTTGAACCAAAGGTTAGTTTTTAAAACAAAATGTGTCAATTTATTCTAATGCATTTGTGTGCATATTTAATTCTTGTTGTTTTATTTTTTTACATGGAACTTTAGTTCAGTGTGAATGCAGATACCCGTTTAGTACTGGCTAGAAATAAAATATTTTTGTGAGTCTGATTATCAGTTTTGTTTCTATATCGATAGTTAATGTTGTCTAAATCAGTGTTTCTCAACTCTAGTCCTCAAGGCGCCCCAACAGGTCATGTTTTCAGGATTTTCCTCAGATGAAACGGCTGTGGTAATTACTAAGGCAGTGAAACTGATCAAATCACCTGTGCAAATTAATGAAAAGCCTGCAAACATGACCCGTTGGGGCGCCTGGAGGACTAGAGTTAAGAAACACTGGTCTAAATCCATCCTTAATGCGGGCTGCTGAATGAAACACGTTAAGCACATCATTTAGTACAGAGCACAGTTTGTTTCAGCTGTCTTATGATAATACACTGTATAGTCCTTTGTCATGTTACATGTTTTGATTTAAAGAATGCTTCTTATCATTAAGGTTTTATTTTATTAAAAAAAAGTGAAAAGTCTTGAAAAGTACAGTGATAAGGATAAAGAAAATCTAGATCAGATTATTGGCATGATTAGGGTGACAGATTTTCTCCAAAATGAACAAATTATAATTCCTGTTGGATTACATGTAATCATATTGGCCCTAGTTGGTTATTACATGATATTTGGGTGCAGCCTTATATCTCTCTCTCCTTTCAGCCTCGCCACTATGTATTGTATTGCAAAGATACAGGTATTATTGTTGAAGAATCGTCTGCATCCAACACACTTACTGGCCTCCCAATAAACTCAGTAGTTTGAATTTGCAGCTCTCACATCACTACTGTGGTATATAGCGATGTAGGGGCTGGCAGGAGAAACCATAGCGCACAGCAGAGAGTAAGGCTCCTTATCCCATCGGAAATATAAGATTATTAACATTCTTTAAGTGGTTGTAGACCCTTAAATATACCCACTGAAGTGACAAACCTCAGGTAATAGACAGGGATTAATCAAATCCTCTTATGTAAGTTGGTCTTGTTTATCTGCAGCCCTTCCTTTTCTACAGCCTTCTAAAACACACAGATAAAATACTTTTTCTCAGCTCCAGAAGGCAGGAGGTGGGGATCTGACATCACACACTGCACAGCATACAGCAGGGAGCTGAGTGTAATCTCAGACCTGTGTGGTGGGAATAGACACACACCCCTCCTCCCTCTAAATATTCCCATAGGGAATAGAAATATGTAAACCTTGTGCCAAAATTTGTTGTGAATTTTTAAATAAAGGCTGCTATCCCCCAAACTAGATGTGACTTCTAATGCAAATTTATTTATTTATTTCAGTTACTTATATAGCGCCATCAATTTACGCAGCGCTTTACATATACATTGTACATTCACATCAGTCCCTACCCTCAAGGAGCTTACAATCTAAGGTCCCTAACACACATTCATACATACTAGGGACAATTTAGATAGGATCCAATTAACCTACCAACCTAGTGCAAATGAGAAATGTATGTGGTGGGGGGAGCTAGGTCTAAGTTTATAATTTGCTATGTTGCATGGTAAATATCATGCCCAAAAACATTCTTAATGTATAAATATCAATGTGCCATACAAAAATACTAGTATCACTAATAGTGATATTTATACATTTAAAATTTTTTTTGGGCATGATATTTACCATGCAACATAGCAAATTATAAACTTAGACCTAGCGCCCCCCACTGAGGCTACCATTCATCTCATGTGTGCCGGGAGGGGGGCGGGGCCTGGTATTTTGTGTTGGCCGGATAACCTGTCAGAAGTGACTAATGCAGATAGAGAGAAGAGAGAGAAAACAGAAATCACACTTGGAGCTTTGGATTGACACAAGTACACACTATGGAAGGATATGCTTTGATTATCATTTCAGAGTTTACAACCACTTTAACGCAGCTGTATCTTGGTAATACAGCAGGGTCCTGTTAGAGCTGCACGATTAATCGTTAAGAATCAAAATTGCGATTCTTTTGATCTTAAAACAGTGCAGAGAGTTCTCTGACAGCTGAAAAAAAAATCCAGGCAGCCTGCCAAGTTTTATCACAACATCACATATGACATCACAAAGCAACATTTCCTTCTTAGATTAAAGGGATGAACTTCTGTCTGTAGATAAGGGAAGTTTAACACTTAAAGACTAAACCTTTTTCTGACACCTGCTTACAAGTTAAAATCAATATTTATTGCTAGAAAATTACTCAGAGCCCCCATATATATATGCCGGCGTATAACACGCACCCCAAGTTTAGGAGGGAATTATAAGGAAAAAAATGATTTAAGGAAAAAAACTTACATTTAAATGCCCATCAATGCAGCCTTATCAGTGTCCATCTGCATGCTTGTCCAGTGTCATTTGCAGCCTTGCAGTCAGCATCCTTGGTGTCATTTGCAGCCTTGCAGTCAGCAGCCTTGGTGTCATTTGCAGCATTATCAGTGTCCATTTGCAGCCTTGCAGCTTTGTCAGTGCTGATCTGCAGCTTTCTGTGTCCATTTGCAGCCTTGCTCAGGCTGCAGTTAAACTGCAGTGACTTTTCATTGTAACTGCAGTTTGAAAATGGCGCCGCCGGCGCCGAAATACACAGAGCCGGTCCTCGGCTCTTCTCGGCGGCTCTCGTTCACTTTTGGCTCCACTCGTAGTCCCGCCGGGGATGGGCGTGACTGTGAGCAGAGCTATCCAAACCTAGCCGAGTACATTCGTCTAGGTTCGGGCGGCGCTCAAGTGAAGCCGAAAGTGGCCGAGAAGAGCCAAGGACCGGCTCTGTGTATTTCGTAGCCGGCAGCGCCATTTTCAAATCGTGGTCGGCGATTTTGAAGCTCAGTCAGCGGGGGATCGCAGGGGATTGGCATATAACACGCACCCGCGATTTCCCCCTGATTTTAAGGGGGAAAAGTGCGTGTTATACGCCGATAAATACGGTATATACTTTTTTTTTTTTTTTTTTTTTTTTTTAGCAGAGACCCTAGAGAATAAGAGAATAAAATGGTGGTTGTTGCAATATTTTATGTCACACTGTAGTTGCATAGGGGTCTTTCAGACGCAATTTTTGGGGAAAAAATACACTTTAATGAATTAAGAAAAAAACTAAACTTTAAAAAAACTAAACATTAAAGTTAGCCCAATTTTTTTGTATAATGTGAAAGATGATGCTACGCCGTGGAAATCGTGATCTTTATTCTAAGCAAAAATATTGTGATTCTCACTTTAGCCAAAATCATGCAGCTCTAGGTCCTGTTATAGTGGATCTCTAAAGTAATTCAGTCCATTTTCCAATAAAGAAAATCTTTACACCAAAATATAGGCTTCCTACCTAACAGTATTATTGCATTATATCTTCCTGGGCCCTTTATGAGAACACTGATGCTATTGGAGTTCTTCAGTCATAGGTCAATATCACTTTTCTGTTTGGAGATACCTGCCCAATGTTGTTACATGAAATAACACACTCAAATTTGAATTGCATTTTATACAAAGTATAGTATTTTCACATTTTATGTATTTCACATTTAGTCAATATATAAAAAAAAAATCCTCATTAGTTTCATTTATGAAAATAATCAAAGGACCAAAAGACGCAACTATACAGAATGAACTTGAAATTTTCCACATTTTGTTATGTTACAATCAAAAAAGTAAATGTATTTTATTGGGATTTTATGTGATAGAACAACACAGAGTGGCACATAATTGTGAAGTGGAAGGAAAATGATAAATGGTTTTCAATTTTTTTTTTTACAAATAAATATCTGAAAAGTGTGGCGTGCATTTGTATTCAGCCCCCTTTACTCTGATACCCCTAACTAAAATCTAGTGGAACCAATTGCCTTCAGAAGTCACCTAATTAGTAAATAGAGTCCACCTGTGTGTAATTTAATCTCAGTGTAAATACAGCTGTTCTTTGAAGCCCTCAGAGGTTTGTTAGAGAACCTTGGTGAACAAAGAGCATTGCCAAGGAACGCACCAGACAGGTCAGGGATAAATTTGTGGAGAAGTTTAAAGCAGGGTTAGGTTATAAAAAAAATATCCCGGAAGCCCTTATGTCGTTGGGGGAGTTACAAGCTGCAGTCAGTGCCACTAAATCCAGAAAATCACCAGGCCCTGACGGCTTCACTATACAATATTATAAGGTCCTCCTACCCTTACTGGGACCTCATATGGTTAAGACATTTAATGTTCTGGGACAGTCCTCTTCCTTCCGGCTGCCCTGTTGGCCCACATATCTGTCATCCCCAAGAAGGATAAATACCCCTTCTCCAGTAGCAGTTACCAGCCAATCTCATTACTAAATGTTGATTTGAAACTTTTCATCAACCTTTTAGCCTCCCACCTTCAATCGTACTTACCCCAATTGGTTCATCTTGACTAAGTGGGCTTTATTCTGACACGAGAAGCCGGAGACAACACTACCAAAGGTCTGAATTTGGTCCATCTGGCTAATCATAACAAAATCCCCTGTGTGTTCCTGAGTACCGATGCTGACAAAGCCTTTGACAGAGTGAATTGGAATTTCATGTTTGCGGTCTTGCGTCATATGGGCTTTGGGGACCGAGTAATTGAGTGGATATCTAGTGTATACTCGGCTCCAAGGTCCTCAGTTACAGCAAACGGCGTGTTTTCAGAACCCTTCACTATATCTAATGGGACTCGCCAGGTGTTCTCTACTCTTGCCCCTGTTATTTGCCCTTACATTAGAACCCTTCTTGAGTAGAATCCAGTTAAACAAGGATATTACGGTCCTGCAGGTAGGAGCCTTACAGCACACGGTATCTGCCTACGCGGATGACATGCTCTTTTCATTGACCAACCCTCATATCCCCTTACCGAACCTCCTGGCAGAATTCGATTCGGTGCCCTATGGAACCTAGAAATTTATTTTAATAAATCAGAGGCCATGGGAGTGGTTCTCCCACCCACTTTATTGCTTACCATGCAGCTCAATTTTAACTTCAAGTGGACTTTAACGGCATTAAAGTATTTGGATACCTGTATCCCCCCGGTCCTGTCTAATACTTTTACATTAAATTTCCCGCCCCTATGTAATAAAGTCCGAGCCCTCTTAGATAAATGGCATCAAGGCCTACACTCTTGGTTTGGGTTTTGCAACATTATCAAAATGAGTGGCTTGCCCACATTTTTGTATCTTTTTCAGGCTCTACCTATTCACATCCCCTCATCATTTTTTTGTAAAATTAATGCCCAGTTCACCAAATTTATTTCTCATAAGCGACACAGACTTTGTAGTTGCTTTTTAAGCTTACCCAAACTACATGAGGGGGTGGTGGCTGCACCAGATGCATTGAAATACTACCAGGCTTCTCATCTAGGGAGAGTTATTGATTGGTGCAGACACAGTGGCCTAAAGGTATGGACACATATTGAACAACAGTATAGTTCCATCTCCCTCCATAGGGCTTCATGGTGTTATGCAACTATAGCGACATCTATAAAAAATGTAGCGCTAATATGATGTATGCTCTGTATAAAGTGCAAAAAAGAGAAAAACAAATGTGGGGAATAAACCCAATGAGGGACAATCAGTCCCAAAGTGCAAAGTCCAAAATGAGTCCAAAAGAAAGCCGTGATAATGAAGAATCAATCTTCTATCGTGTAAACGACCTTATGCAACTTCAACAGTGGTGAATCCAAGGAATGGAAATAATAATGTACTCTTACCGATTAAGGTGGACCTAGATGCCAGTGACACTAGATCAGTAAGGCTTGGATAATCGAATCGGTGGCTCCCTCAGAAGAAAATGGAAGGGTTATGCTACTTGCTCCCCACATTGCTTTTATTATTTGTGATCACTTTTATGTATTATTGGTATAATAAACCTATATTATTGACCTGCACCATTGGAGCCCCCCCTCTTCTTTTATACATACTCATTCTGGAGAGAGTTGCTGTGGCGTTTTTCCTGGATACGCTTCACCTCCAGTCCTGCAGAGCTTCATGAGGCTGTTTGAGGACATCTGTGGAGACCCAGACTTCCATTTTCTTCTGAGGGAGCCACCGATTCGATTATCCAAGCCTTACTGACCTAGTGTCGTTGGCATCTAGGTCCCCCTTAATAAGAGTACCTTATTATTTCCATTCCTTGGATTCACCACTGTTAAAGTTGCATAAGGTCGTTTACACGATAGAAGATTGATTCTTCATTATCACGGCTTTCTTTTGGTCTTTGTTTATTTATGCACTCATTTTGGACTTTGCGCTTTGGGACTAATTGTCCCTCATTGGGTTTATTCCCCACATTTGTTTTTCTCTTTTTTGCACTTTATACAGAGCATACATCATGTTAGCGCTACATTTTTTATAGTTTTTGGTTCAAAATTTTGGTCACATTTTATGTAGAGCTGTCACTATTATTGATATTTGCGCAGTATTTTTCCACTCTTCTTCAACTATACCGACATCCCTTAAGGCGTATCTGACCATGAGCCCCACGCTCTGCGTTTGCTCCCTGGCTTGCCATAACCCAGTGATATCATCCAGTCACTCTCCGTTATACCACATCTTGGGCAACCCTGGCTTTCCTCCAGGCCTAGAAGAGGGCCTGTTTCATGAGTTCTTTGAGCGAGGTTACTTTTAAGCTTCTCATTTCCTCGCGTCTGGTGCCTGGCCTTCAATCTCAACATTAAAGCATCCAGCTGGCTGTTTTGCCTTGAAGTTCTGGAAGGCACTACAGCTACATCATGTTCCATATGCCCTAGGACCCCTCAAACGGTATCGATGGCAGCTGACAATGTTTGAATCATACTGCTCAGACAGCGGTATTCTTCCCAATACCCTCTCAAAGATATACTCCCTCCTGATCTCCCCTCAGGAAGATTTTAAATTGCCTTGCCTAAGCAAATGGGAACCAGATCTCAATAAGACTTTCACACCTGACTAATGCCGGAATATAATCCAATTTACTCTAAAGTCCTCCATCTGTACTCGTGTTCAGGAAACTAATTACATGTTGTTTACCCGATGGTATTGTACTCCGTCATTCCTGCGTCTTTACTTCCGTGAGGCCTCTGACCGGTGCTGGAGATGCCGGGAAGGCATGAGGGATGCTACTACATACTGTTTGGTCCTGCCCGAAATTGTATCATTACTTGCAAGAGTTACACAGACTAACTCAACGTTTCACAGACTACTCGGTCCTGGATGATCCTGCCTTCTTCCTCCTCCATTGCGCTCTGATCCCAGTAAAGACCTACAAAAAATCAGTCCTTCGTCACTTAATGCCACCAAAGCCTGCTTTGCTTTAAAATGAAAGGATTCAAACCGTCCTTACATCTCCTTGTGGCTCCACAAAGTTGAAGACAACCACTTACCGACCGACTCATGTACATATACGTTGGCAGTTTGAAGATGGATATCTCGGTAACGGCAGCAGCTGCTGCCACAACCGAGGTATCCATGTTTAGAGCCGGCGGTTCTGTTTATGATAATGGTGGTCTCTGCGGCCAATTCACCGCAAGATCACGTTATTGGTGGCTGGAGAGGTGCCACCCCTCTCCCGCGCCCTCTGTGGCTTACCGGAGCCGTAGGTAGCTGCGGAGGCAATCGGGTTCTTTCACGTCTGTGGTCTGGAGATGAGTGAGGGGAAGATGGCCCCCACCCGTCTCCATACCAAAATGTCACTTCCACCCATACGTCATACGTAAAGGCATATTTTTCTGTTGTCATTTTTTCAAATGACAAATTTTTTTTTTTTTTTTTTGCATTGTAGTCCAAATATGAGATCTGAGGACTTTTTGACCCTAGATCTCATATTTAAGAAGTCCTGTCATGCTTTTTTTTCTATTGTTTACATTCCTTGTAATAGGAATAAACATGACCCAGTTTTTTTTAAAAAAAAAAAAACAGTGAATAAATAAATAAAATCCAGTAAAATAAACAAGAATTTTTTTTTTTTTTTTTTTAAGCGCCTCGTCCCGACCTGCTTGTGCACAGAAGTGAACGCATACATGAGTAGCGCTCGCAAATGAAAACAGTGGTCAAACCATACATGTGAGGTATTGCCACGATCGGTAGAGCGAGAGCAATAATTCTAGCCCTAGACCTCCTCTGTAATGCAAAACATGCAACTTGTAGAATTTTTTTAAACATCGCCTATGGAGATTTTTGAGGGTAAAAGTTTGATGCCATTCCACGAGCGGGTGCAATTTTGAAGCATGATATTATTTTTCAAATATCAAAAAAATTGGACTAACTTTACTGTTTTATTTTTGTATTCAAAAAAGTGAATTTTTTCCAAAAAAGTGTGCTTGTAAAACCGCTGCGCAAATACGGTGCGAAAAAAAGTATTGCAAAGACCGCCATTTTATTCTCTAGGGTGTTAGAAAAAAATATATATAATGTTTGGGGGTTCTAAGTAATTTTTTAGCAAAAAAACCTGTTTTAAACACCAAAATCTCAAAACAAGGCTAGTCCTTAAGTGGTTGACAAACTAGAAGTCCTCACCGCCCAGAATAGGCGGGGGCAATATAAGAAAACATGGTCCTACTGGATCATGTTTATATACTCTGATGAGGGCAAGACCCTTCTGGCAACCTGTTCTGGGGATTACATTCTCTCGACCTCTACCTTTTTCGGGCATTCTCTAGCATGACCCCCCTTCCCCCTCCCATATATAAAATATATATATATTTCTTTTTTTCCTCCTTCCTCTGTCTTATTCTGTATTTTCTTATTTCTCTGCTCTCTTGACCCTCTCTCCTCCTTTCAGAAAATTGAGTGTCCAGTTGAGCATGCTTTATGACCGGTTACTAACAGTACTGGACTCGGGAGACATCTCTGCTCACTACCCTAGCGTCTAAAGGTGCTCTCTGATCAATGTAGCCTATAGCCGATTTTCAGGTTGTTCTCCCCACCATTGGATATGCTATTTTCACTGGCTAGACCCCCCCCACCCCCCCATATTTGAGAATACTTTCCTCACCAACATTCAGTATAAGACATGGTACTTTTCCACTCTATATTTTATGTACATTTTATGTATGTCCCCCTTTTCTACAACAGCTAACGTGTTATGCGACATTGCTACTGTTAAATCATGCACGGCTTTGTTGGATACCTTATTTGCATAAATAAAGAATTTTGAAAAAAAAAAATATCCTAAGCTTTGAACATCTCATGGAGCACTGTTACAATAAAAAGTGTAACTGTGCTGACCATAAATGATATACACTACCGTTCAAAAGTTTGGGGTCACCCAAACAATTTTGTGTTTTCCATGAAAAGTCACACTTATTCACCACCATACGTTGTGAAATGAATAGAAAATAGAGTCAAGACATTGACAAGGTTAGAAATAATGATTTGTATTTGAAATAACATTGTTTTTACATCAAACTTTGCTTTCATCAAAGAATCCTCCTTTTGCAGCAATTACAGCATTGCACACCTTTGGCATTCTAGCTGTTAATTTATTGAGGTAAGCTGGAGAAATTGCACCCCACGCTTCTAGAAGCAGCTCCCACAAGTTGGATTGGTTGGATGGGCACTTCTGGCGTACCATACGGTCAAGCTGCTCCCACAACAGCTCAATGGGGTTCAGATCTGGTGACTGTGCTGGCCACTCCATTACCGATAGAATACCAGCTGCCTGCTTCTGCTGTAAATAGTTCTTGCACAATTTGGAGGTGTGTTTAGGGTCATTGTCCTGTTGTAGGATGAAATTGGCTCCAATCAAGCGCTGTCCACTGGGTATGGCATGGCGTTGCAAAATGGAGTGATAGCCTTCCTTATTCAGAATCCCTTTTACCCTGTACAAAGCTCCCACCTTACCAGCACCAAAGCAACCCCAGACCATCACATTACCTCCACCATGCTTAACAGATGGCGTCAGGCATTCTTCCAGCATCTTTTCATTTGTTCTGCGTCTCACAAACGTTCTTCTTTGTGATCCAAACACCTCAAACTTGGATTCATCCGTCCACAACACTTTTTTCCAGTCTTCCTCTGTCCAATGTCTGTGTTCTTTTGCCCATCTTAATCTTTTTCTTTTATTGGCCAGTCTCAGATATGGCTTTTTCTTTGCCACTTTGCCCTGAAGCCCAAAATCCCGCAGCCGCCTCTTCACTGTAGATGTTGACACTGGTGTTTTGCGGGTACTATTTAATGAAGATGCCAGTTGGGGACCTGTGAGGCATCTGTTTCTCAAACTAGAGACTCTAATGTGCTTATCTTCTTGCTTAGTTGTGCAACGCGGCCTCCCACTTCTTTTTCTACTCTGGTTAGAGCCTGTTTGTGCTGTCCTCTGAAGGGAGTAGTACACACCGTTGTAGGAAATCTTCAATTTCTTTGCAATTTCTCGCATGGAATAGCCTTCATTTCTAAGAACAAGAATAGACTGTCGAGTTTCAGATGAAAGTTCTCTTTTTCTGGCCATTTTGAGCGTTTAATTGACCCCACAAATGTGATGCTCCAGAAACTCAATCTGCTCACAGGAAGGTCAGTTTTGTAGCTTCTGGAAGGAGCTAGACTGTTTTTAGATGTGTGAACATGATTGCACAAGGGTTTGCTAATCATCAATTAGCCTTCTGAGCCAATGAGCAAACACATTGTACCATTAGAACACTGGAGTGATAGTTGCTGGAAATGGGCCTCTATACACCTATGTAGATATTGCACCAAAAACTAGACATTTGCAGTTAGAATAGTCATTTACCACATTAGCAATGTATAGAGTATATTTGTTTAAAGTTAGGACTAGTTTAAAGTTAGCTTCATTTAAAAGTACAGTGCTTTTCCTTCAAAAATAAGGACATTTCAATGTGACCCCAAACTTTTGAACGGTAGTGTATGTGTATATATATATATATATATATATATATATATATATATATATATATATATATATATATATATATCTTACCACATACCTAAAGCAGTGAATATTAATTATAAATGATTCATAAACTCAACCAAGTGCATTATTAGTGAACTACAGTGGTATAAAAAAATATTAATTTTCCTTAATGTAAAATATTAGTGAATGAATCAGAATCATGTGTTTAACAAAAAAAGACAGTCCCGGTATTCCTCTTCAAGAACTGGTTGTCCGAATCCCACGTGCACAAATCCACATCCATGATTGGAAAAACTTTCACTTATTCGTGAACACCACCACCTTCTAAAATGAACACTCACCAGAGATAAAATTAAAAGATGCCTTTGGTTTATGTCTGGGTTAACCACTCCACTCATATGGATATATCTGAAGGTTTCCAAACGGTATGCCAGTAATCACTCCATAAATCTCCACAATGATCTCAGGATCTCAGAGAAAGCAAAAAGCCATCATTGCGCAACATATTATGCTTTATTCAACACCTTTCACACTGCAGGCGTTTTTCAGGCGCTTTAGCGCTAAAAATAGCACCTGTAAAGTGCCTGAAAAAAGCCTCAGCTGCAAACCCAGTGTGAAAGCCAGAGTGCTTTCACACTGGGGTGCTGCGCTGGCAGGGCGTCACAAAAAGTCCTGCAAGCAGCTTCTTTGCAGCACTATAGGAGCGGTGAATACAATTAAAAATCTGTGGAATGATTTGAAGAGGGCTGTGCATAGGAGATGCACTCACAATTTGACAGATTTGGAGTGTTTTTTCAAAGAAGAGTGGGCAAATTTTGACAAGTCAAGGTGTGCCATGCTGATAGACTCATACCCAAAAAAGACAGACCTGCCTTGTCTCTTTCTATTTGCTGCCTACTCAAGTGCTCATGTACTGTCCTGACACTAGCCACTTCCTACCAAACACATAACTGAAATCTATACTTTAACCTTTGGGAAAAAATGCAAATATGTGATGGGGGTCAGGGAATGTGGGTTTGTGGTTCTGAAGTGTTTTCTGTAGGGCTACAACGATTATTTTCATATTTGATTTGTTGGCCGATTATTGTTTTGATTAATCGATAAATTGGTTAATAACCTTAAAAAAAAGTGTGGTGTATAATTTAGTTAATATGCATTCTTAAATGTCTCTATGCAGTGGTAAATATAAATAACCAACTATATGGTTAGGGAGTAAAATCTCTAATCCACTCTGAGCATAACAGACAGAAGAGATCTACTGTATATATTATTATGCTGCGTACACACGGTCGGACTTTCCGACGTAAAATGTGTGATCGGAGCTTGTTGTCGGAAATTCTGACCATGTGTAGGCTCCATCGGACAGTTTCCATCGGAATTTCCGTCGCACAAAATTTGAGATCTGGTTCTCAAATTTTCCGACAACAAAATACGTTTGCGCAAATTCAGATCGTGTGTATACAATTCCGACGTACAAAGTGCCACGCATGCTCGGAATCCAGCAGAAGAGCAGCACTGGCTATTGAACTTAATTTTTCTCGACTCGTCGTACATGTTGTATGTCACCGTGTTCTTCACGTTTGGAAATTTCGACAACTTTGTGTGACCGTGTGTATGCAAGACAAGTTTGAGCCAACATCCGTTGGAAAAAAATCCATGGATTTTGTTGTCGGAATGTCCGATCGTGTGTACGGGGCATTAGAGGTTGAATCTGGTAAGAAAGAAAAAAAAAAAGTTAAAGATTTTCAAACAGAACTGTAATATATTATATGCTGGCCTTTTTAAAATTTAATTTTAAGAACGTTTGTTCGATTTTCTAATCATTAGTGGGGTCAAGTCGACATTAGTTTTCAACCACAGTGACAGGAAAATTTTGAAAAAACTTTTTGGTCAAAGGAATTTCAGACAGGGTGTGTGGTTTTTGTTCAGAAATTACATTCATTTTAAAACAGATCTGTTTCAGCAGTGCGTTTTTGATGTTTGCGCACTTGATTTTGCTGCAATTTGCATTTTTGCATCTTTTTATGCTTTTTTTTGGTCAATTTGTTATTGGGCAAATTAAAAAACACAAACTGCTGCAAAAACGCACTACATGCTTTTCTGCAGCTTCTCCATTGAAGTATATTGAACCAAACAAGCACTGTTTTGCGTTGAAAAAAGTCCTCGACCCTTTCCAAATACGCAGCAGCTGAAAAAGCATAGATGTGAACGTGTCCCTTAGGAAACCATGTTAAATGAACTGTAGTGTGTTTCTGCAAAAAGCACCAAAAAACACATAGGTGTGAACCAGGCCTAAGATGTTTAGTAAAAGCAGCATGCTTTTTTGTAATACCAGGCATTAAAAAAAAAAAAAAAAATCAGGTGCCTCTCACGCAACAAAGATTCAGGTGGTTTTTCTTAATCAAGATTTTTTTTTTTTTTTAATAATTAACATTATAGATACCTGCCACTGTTTCTGGGGAAACTGTGAATTAAAGAGGAGTTCCACCCAGGGGCTCCATTAAAAAAAAAAAAAAATTAAAAGTCAGCAGCTACAAATACTGCAGCTGCTGATTTTTAATTGGACACTTACCTGTCCCTGGGTCCAGCGATACGGGGGATCGAAGCCCTGCTCGCCCCCCCCCTCCGCTCGTCGACGCCGGCATTTCAACTGTGGGCGCCGGGCTGTGGCTTCACAGCCTGGCACCCACTGCGTATGCGAGAGTGGCGCCGTGCGCCGTGATTGGCCGCTCAATCACCTGGGACCTGTAATGGGTCCCAGATGATTGACAGGAGGGAGGGAGCAGAGCCGAGCCTTTCCTGTGCCTGGAGGGAAGTGATGTCACCAGCCCAGGCAAAGGAAGAGGCAGACTACGAGGGACCACCTAGCAACAGGCATTTAGAGGTAAGTAAAAAAAAAAAAAAATTCAAATTTTTTTTGGTTTTTTTTTTACAATTTTTCAGGTATTTTTGTTTTTTTTGGGTGGAACCCCACTTTAAAGAATGATTAAGTTGCAACATATACTGTATTTTAACAAGTGTAGGCATGTTTGGTTGCATGTTAGGTCTGTTCCTTGGCCTGGCACCCCAAGATCCTCAAACAATATCTCTTTTCTGTGGTCGCTGGTCCTGGCCTCTTATGTGTCTCACTCTAAAAGTTTTCCATCACAGTGACAGTCCAATAGTGAAGAGCAGGAAGTGGTAGGCCAGAACACGTGACCACTGAGGGTGGTCTTTGTTCACAGATAAAAGTACTATGCTGTTCCTGGATCCCAGAAACAGACATTGCTTGTGGTGTCAATTTAATCAGTGCCTGCTTTCCACGTTAAAAAGTTTCTACACGTTAATAAAGGGGAATCAATTTTTCTCTGCAAGGCACAATTTTTTACATTGTTCAGCTTTTAACATAATATAAGCCAAAAAAGTGCAGGACTAAAATATTTATCAATCATATAACAAAAAATAAACACAGAAAGAAAAAAAATGTATATCTCTTATCACATATCCTGCATGTATTAGTATCGTGATCATATATAATCTCATGAAAGATTCAAAAAGTCCACAAATGTAAAAAAATACCGTATTTATCGGCGTATAACACGCGCCGATGTATAACACGCACCCCAAGTTTAGGAGGGGATTTTAAGGAAAAAACTTTTAGGAGGGAAGTTTAAGGAAAAAAAACTTACATTTAAATGCCCATCAATGCAGCCTCATCAGTGTTCATCTGCAGCCTTGTTAGTGCAGCCTTGCCCCAGTGTCCAGTGCAGCCTTGTCAGTGCAGCTTTGCCCCAGTGCAGCCTTGTCAGTGCAGCTTTGCCCCAGTGCAGAATTGTCAGTGCAGCCTTGTCCCCAGTGGTCAGTGCAGCTTTGTCCCCAGTAGTCAGTGCAGCCTTGTCCCCAGTGGTCAGTGCAGCCTTGTCCCCAGTGGTCAGTGCAGCCTTGTCCCCAGTGGTCAGTGCAGCCTTGTCCCCAGTGGTCAGTGCAGCCTTGTCCCCAGTGGTCAGTGCAGCCTTGTCCCCAGTGCTGCCGACATACACAAGTTTAGTGTGTATTTTTAAATATGGCGCTGCGGAGTTCGGAGGGACTCGGCGGCGCTCGTTCAGCTGAACGAGCGCCGCCGAGAACACAGTGACTGGGCGGAGCCGAGATACACATCTCGGCTCTTCTCGGCACTGTTCACAGTCACGCCCAGTCCCTATGATGGACATAACAGAGGTCCAATGGCGGGACTGGGCGGGACTGTGAACGGCACCGAGAAGAGCCGAGAACCCTCGGCTATGTGTATCTCAGCTCCGCCCAGTCACTGTGTTCTCGGCGGTGCTCGTTCAGCTGAACGAGTTCCCTCCGAACTCCGCGGCGCCGTATTTAAAAATACACGCTATGTGAATGTCGGCGGCGATCGCTCCGATAGATCACAAAAATAGCGGGGATCGGCGTATAACACGCACCCACGATTTTCCCCTGATTTTAAGGGGAAAAAAGTGCGTGTTATACGCCGATAAATACGGTATTTCAAAAAGTCCACAAAGTGCAGGAAAAAAAATAACAAAAAACAAAGTGCTCTAAAGATGCCACTTCGCAGTGTAAACCCTCTTGTTTTTTCACCTTAATGCATTCTATGCATTAAGGTGAAAAAACTTCTGACACTGACCAGCCCCCAGCCCCCCCGTTTTACTCACCTGAGCCGTTCATTCCCTCAGCGGAGACACTCTCTGTACATACACACTCTCTCTACCTCTCTGCCCGTTGTCTCAGCTTTTGATTGGATAGATTGATAGCAGCACAGCCATTGGCTCCCGCTGCTGTCAATCAAATCCAGTGACCTGGGGGGCGGGGACGAGTCCAACATTCTGTGTCAATGGGTGCAACAGCCGGACTCGGGAGTGCGCCTGCACGGGGACCCTCAAGGAGAGTGCTTTTCCTAGGTGGTTTCCCGATGCAGGGAGGAGCTGACAGCGCCACCGGGGGACCCCAGAAGAGGTGGATCGGGGCCACTCTGCATAACGAACTGCACAGTGGAGGTAACTATGACAAGTATGACAAAAAAAAAAAAACGAGGGTTTACAACCCCTTTAGCTTGCAAAGTGACTTCAGTGCTCATTCATTAAAAGGTGACTCCAGTGCTCTTCCTTCACCAATATGCACTTACCAGAATGCCATTGATAAACAGCATTAAATGTCATTCAAAACTAGAGAGATTCCCAGCAGTCTGTCGATCAATCCTCTAGAGGGATAGTGCTCAATCAGGGGGGAATTCTAGCCAGAAAATGCTCACCACAAGGAGCCCAAAAAATCAGTATATAGTGTAGTATATTTATTAGGATATATGGCAATTTAAAACGGCTAGTAAAACATTTCATATGGTGTACACCACAGTAAAAAAAACAGGCGGCCAGACTTACAATGATGGCCACGCATTTATATTGTTACACTGAGAAGTGTCACCTTCAGAGGACTTTCTAATTTATTATTTCCTGCACTTTGTGGACTTTTTGATATATTTTTTCACATTTGTGGACTTTTTGGAGATGATATATGATCACAATACTAATACATGCATGATATGTGATAAGAGATCTAAGCTTTTTTTCCTTTCTGTGTTTATCTTTTGTTATATGATTGCTAAATATTTTAGCTCTGCGCTTTTTAGGATCCTATTATTGTATATTAGGCTGGTCACCCTTTGTGCTAGCAGATTCACCTCCAAAGCACTCACTGATTCTGTACTATCATATCTGCCGTTGTAACGTAATATGTTCTGTAAACTTTGGATATTTGCAGACTGTCAAGCAGAAGTGGCACAAAAAGGCTCAAAATATAATTTAAGATAAAACTTTTTTTTTTAGTTTTGGATTGAGGGGAAAAGGATTAGAACACCTGTCAGCTTTGATTGCTGTCGGTGTCCCCATTAGGAAGATTCACTCTCTCTATTTGTCCTGTTTACCATTATCATTGAAAGTAGAAGTAAAAAAAAATCCCAAATTTTGGGTTACCCCAGGAAAGTAAAAGAGAGGAAATCTTCCAATGGGTAGACTAGTTCTGGTGACCCGGTATGCCCCAAGGGATTCCCTTAATTAGCAGAGATTTCTTCTCACTTCCTTTTTTGAATATGGAACAGGAGGCGAACGGAAATCTCCCCAATGGGCAAAAAAAAAAAAAACTTAAAGGGGTTGTAACTCTCCCTTACTTTATCCAAAATGAAAAAAAAGTTTTGCCTATAGTGCTACTTTAATATAATTACTTTTTCTCTTAACAATTGTTGAAAAATAATCACTATGTGAAGCACTGTGAAGGAGGAAGCAGTGCCGACACATGTAACAACTTTGGCTGCCTCTAAGTGGCTATATTTTCACCAATAATGTTTTTTTTATTTTGACCATTAGCAAAGGACTAGAAGCTCCTGCTGCCACTGTTTCCTTACAAACAGGCTGGGGAAGAGCTGGGTTATTTGACAGCTGTACTGTATATCAATAAGGAAATAAGGAAGTTAGGTGTTTTTTTTTTAATTAAAATAATTACAGTGCCATCTTCCACATACTGAAAGAGAATGGATAATGTAAATTAAACAGTATGTGTTTAGTTATATTGGAAAGGTGCAGCAGCATTCAAATCTGTTTCCTTTTTAACTTAAACTTTTTTTTTTAAGTAATTTAGGTAGTTTTGGTTGTGGCACCTGATTTTTTTTTTTTTTAATGCTTGGTATTACAAAAAAAAAAAAAAAGCATGCTGCTTTTACTAAACGTCTTAGACCTGGTTCACATCTATGTGTTTTGTGGTGCTTTTTGCAGAAACGCACTACAGTTCATTTACATGGTTTCCTTTGGGACACGTTCACATCTATGCTTTTTTCAGCCGCTGCGTATTTGGAAAGGGTCAGGGACTTTTTTTTAACGCAAAACAGTGCTTTTTTTATTCAATATACTTCAATGGAGAAGCTGCAGAAAAGAATGTAATGCGTTTTTGCAGCAATTTGTGTTTTTTTTTCTGCTCAACATCAAATTGGCCAAAAAAAAAGAAAAAACCCAAATTGCAGCAAAATCACGTGTGCAAAAATCAAAACGCACAGCAAAAAGCTCTGCAGAAACAGATCAAAAGCAAACTGAATAGGTGTGTAACGAGCCTTATGCTGGCCACACGGATCAAGTTTAAGACGAAAAATCTTTGCACATTCGATGAATGAATGTTTTTTGAAATTTTCACTTGTTTTTAACATTCCGTTTTTAAAATGAATGTAATTTCTGAACGAAAACCACATACACTGTCTTAAAATTCCTTTGACCAAGAAGTTTTCTTTTTCCAAATTTTCCCGTCACTGTGGTTGAAAATGAACGTCGATTTGACCCCACTAACGATTAGAAAATCGAACGAACGTTCTTAAAATTAATTTTTTTTTTGAAGGAAGACATTGTTTTTTGTTTTTTTTTTTAAATAAAAAAAAAATGATCTCTGAGTCTGATGATATTTACCAGGTTCACCCTTTAATAGTATATACAGTATATATCATCTAATAGTTTATACAGTATATCTCTTCTAATAGTATATACAGTATATCTCCTCTAATAGTATATACAGTATATCTCTTCTGTCTTTTATTCTCAGAGTGGATTAGATATTTTGCTCCCTAACCATATAGTTGGTTATTTATATTTACCACTGCATAGAGATATTTAAGAATAAATTGCCTTTTTTTTAAACTTTACATATTAACTAAATTATACACCACACTTTCTTTTAAGGTTATTAACCGATTAATCAAAACAATAATCGGCCAACTAATTCGATTATGAAAATAATCGTTAGTTGCAGACATCCAAATAAGGTGGTTTCATGAATAGAAATCAAGTAGAATACACTCACATTTGCAGAGAAATAAACTTGCATGATAGAAACGTCCAGCGTTTCAAGCCCACAAAACGGCCACAGCGTCCTGGCATATGAGTCGCGTCACACGTCTCTGACTCCCCCTACAAGTTTTGTCTTAAGGGGCGTTTAACAGTGTTTTAGTATCACTTTTTGTATTTTGGCATGTGTGTGAAAATTAACAACCTGGTCTACATTTGTTTAATTTCACTTGTCACATGGTATTTTGTTAAAAGACAAATACAAAAAAGTTTTTCATTTTATTGAAAATATGTATATTCAAAAAATGTTTGTAAGACAGTGCCAAAGTCCTGTTTGTCCCAAAAATACTTATTTCAGTATTATTAGGAAAAGCAAAGTTTTTTGCCAAATGAGTTGGCACATAAGTGAATTATAAAAAGTTGTTTGGTCCACTAGGCATAAAGAACCTTTAGTCCTGAAGTCTCCTTCCTAATTTTATGCAAAAATGGCTTCATCCACGGTAAACTATAGGGGATCGTGGCTGGCCATTTTCCACAATGGAGTAAAACAAAAATGACATACAAGTGGCAGCATTCATCAAATGTTTTTCCTTTTTGTAGACAGACATAGCAAATTACAACCACTAAAGTCAGATATTAGGGAAAAGAAGGATCAAAGTATAATGTCTATCTTTTTGATGTCTCTTTTTATTATAATCTTTTTTTTTTGTTGGCCATGGGTGCAGAGTATCCCAGTATACAGAGATAAAATGTTCTGTTTGTTCTAAAATCAAAACTAGAAGGGAGAGAAATAAGAGAAAAAATATGCCTTTGTGCTCACAGCCTAATGTTGACCACATGTTTTATAATTTTGTCAACTAATGCCCAATTCTCAAAGTAAAAAAAAAAAAAAATCACAACCTTACAGCACATTTAAAAGTCTCCCCACTGTCTGTCTATAATGGCTTTTGAAAAAAAAGAACTATTTGAATTAGGAGTAGAGCAGCTTCAGCAGCTGTTAAGAGAATGGGCAGTTTTCAGATCTTCTGTTGTCACCGATGAATGATCTGCCACATTATAGACATCTTTAATCCTCATGCTCTGAAAATTTTTTCACTCAGTCAAATTGCTCACTACAGATTAGTTCTGCTATGTGCTTTCCTTTGTGCTAAATCTTGGCAAAGTGAATGCAAACTGCAGTGTTTTTCCAATATTAAACCCCTCAAAAAGGAATATATTAGCAGGGGTATTGAATTAAAATTCATGGAGGTCCGATTAGTAAAAAAAAATTCCAGCAGAGGTCCGAAGCATTTTTATGCGGTGATTCTTTACATCACAGCCCAGGTGTGCAGGCACGACAGCCTATTCATTTGAATGGGCTGCTGTGCCTGCATTTTCTGCTGGGAAAAGGTCCAGGAGCCGCATGGAAACTGCATGGTGCGTTTGTACCATGCTATTTCCACATGCGGGATACTGCACCCTGTATTTCAGTGCATTTAGGAGTCAATGGTACCCCTGCACGTTTTCTGTGCAGCACTTCGTTTTGTGTGCAGCTGCTTGTCCCCCTTCACATATCACATATCATCCCCACAGCACTGTCCCCCTTCACATATCATTCCCACAGCACTGTCCCCCTTTCACATATCATCCCCACAGCACTGTCCCCCTTCACATATCATTCCCACAGCACTGTCCCCCTTTCACATATCATCCCCACAGCACTGTCCCCCTACACATATCCCCACAGCACTGTCCCCCTTCACATATCATCCCCAAAGCACTGCCCCTTCACATCCCCCTCACAGCGCTGCCCCCTACATATATCCCCCCACAACACTGTCCCCCTTTACATATCACCCCAAAGCACTGTCCCTTTCAGATCCGCCCTCACAGTGTTGCTCCCCTGTACATGACTCCCCCACAAACAGCACTGCCTCCTGTACATGACCCCCCCATACAACACTGCCCCCTGTACATGCCCCCCCCACACACAGCACTGCCCCCTGTACATGACCCCCCCACCACACACAGCACTGCCCCCTGTACATGACCCCCCACCACACACAGCACTGCCCCCTGTACATGACCGCCCCACCACATACAGCGCTGCCCCCTGTACATGACCCACACACAGCACTGCCCCTGTACATGACCCCCCCACCACACACAGCCCTGCCCCCTGTACATGACCTCCCCACCACACACAGCACTGCCCCCTGCACATGACCCCCCACACACAGCACTGCTCCCTCTACATGACCCCCCCACACACAGCACTGCCCCCTGTACATGACCCACACACAGCACTGCCCCCTGTACATGACCCCCCCACCACACACAGCCCTGCCCCCTGTACATGACCCCCCCACCACACACAGCCCTGCCCCCTGTACATGACCTCCCCACCACACACAGCACTGCCCCCTGTACATGACCCACACACAGCACTGCCCCTGTACATGACCCCCCCACCACACACAGCCCTTCCCCCTGTACATGACCTCCCCACCACACACAGCACTGCCCCCTGCACATGACCCCCCACACACAGCACTGCTCCCTCTACATGACCCCCCCACACACAGCACTGCCCCCTGTACATGACCCACACACAGCACTGCCCCCTGTACATGACCCCCCCACCACACACAGCCCTGCCCCCTGTACATGACCCCCCCACCACACACAGCCCTGCCCCCTGTACATGACCTCCCCACCACACACAGCACTGCCCCCTGTACACGACCCCCCCACCACACACAGCACTGCCCCCTGTACATGATCCCTCCACCACACACAGCCCTGCCCCCTGTACATGACCCCCCCACCACACACAGCATTGCCCCCTGTACATGACCCCCCACCACACACAGCACTGCCCCCTGTACATGACCCCCCACACACAGCACTGCTCCCTCTACATGACTGCCCCCACACACAGCACTGCCCCCTGTACATGACCCCTGCTCCCCATCCTTCACAGTCATGTTCTTTCCTCCCTTCACGCTTCTACCTTTCACAGAGCGGAGAGCAGGAGGCGGAGCAATCATGAACTGAAGGCAGAGGCACAGCAGCACTGGATGGGTTGCGGGAGCTGCCGGGTAACTTTTCATATTAGCAAGCTGGTGGTTGGCTGCTACAACCACCTCCTAGCAGCCAATCACCTCCTGGTTAATGTGAAAAGTTAATTCAGGAAGCTGCCTCTCTCCATGCAGTGTTGGTCCCTCCCCCAGTCTAGAATTGTCCCACCTCCCGCCGTCGGCTCCACTCTACTCTGCTAATGACAGCAGCAGATGCTGGGGACAAAAGCGGCAGCGAAATGGCGTGATCGCGGCGGTCCGGAAAGAGCAGTAGCTCGGCCGGACGCGGACCGCGGGCCGCCATTTAGTGATGCCCGTACTAAAGCTTACCGATCCTTAGATGTGTTGGCTGTATTTGTTTTCTTTTTTTCAGGTTTTTACCCTTTATTTCCACCTGCTAATGCTACAAATAACACACATCCTACTCCTTGTCTACACTTACGCCTCTATGGTATCTGTGTAAGGAGCCATGCTTGTCTCACGGGCTGGACTTCAAACAAGTCTGCCTTTGTTATTCTCCATTACGTGATGGATTGATGAGACTTAGGCAGGCCATACATGGTTCGAATCTCGGTTGGTTCAGCAGGAACTGTCCAAGATGGGAATCCTGTATGGGCAGGCTGAATGTACCAAGTCGATTGATCAACTTGGGTACAACCAGCATGCCGGGTTTTACCTGTGATTATTGCTAGCGGCTGCTATATCCGCTAGCAATAATCACTGTCTATGCCCAGAGAGAAGACAATGGGGTTGATTTACTAGGGAAAAGGCAAAAAGACTATGCACTTTGCAAAGTCAAGTTGCTCTAGAGCAGTGGTTTTCAACTCCTGTCCTCAGGACCCATTAACAGGCCAGATTTTAAGTATTACCTTGGGGAGATGCAGATTAGAATACTGCAATCACTGAGCTGCAAATTATGTATTTCAGTTATCTTGCAAACCTGGCCTGTAAGTGGGTCCTGAGGACAGGAGTTGAGAAACACTGCTCTAGAGCTTGGTAAATGACCAGAAGCTCTGCTGACTTCCATCATCCAATCATGTGCAAGCAAAAATGCATTTTTTTTTTAATTTTCCTTGCACGTGATTGGGTACTCTTTGCAAAGTGAAGCCTTACCTCATTTACTAAGCTCTGGAGCAACTGCACTTGCAGAGCGCAACTGCACTTTGCAAAGTGCATAGTCTATTTGCCTTTAGTAAATCAACCTCAATGGCCCAGCAGGAGGGATTCCCCTGTGAGCACTATCTGTGTTGATGGGGGAATCAAACAAAATTCGCTCCATGTATGGTTGACCTAAGGCTGGCCTAAGCCTCATGTACACTGGTTTCTTGACAGAAGAAAATCAGCGTTATAAACTCACCTAAGCTGCATTTTTTCAAAACAGTTGAGCAGAGTTTAACAGAGTTTGGCGTTTGAGCGTTTATTTAATTAGCCAGATATTTAATTTATTCTGGTCATCGAAATAAATCAACGCTGAAGTACTAAACATGTCTAGCGTTTATGAACGTTTAACAGCGTTCAGCTTTTTTTGGGATCAAAGTTGCCTCTCTTGGACACAATTTTAGGGCGTCTCTTGCAACTATACTGTTAAAAACATCTATATGTGCATGGACACATAGGATAACATAGAGGGGAGTTTAAGGGCAGAAAAAAAACACCTAAACTCACAAAAACATGAGTTTAAAGCGGAGTTCCACCCTAAAAGTGTTGGTGACCCCCTGACATGCCATATTTGGCATGTCGTTTTTTTGGGGGGGGAGCGGGTACCCTGTTTCTTCACAGGCACCCAGCTCCCACTTCCTCCCCTGGCACTGCGGCGCCGGAGGAAGATCACCTCTTCCCCCTCCCTCCCTGCAATCTTCTGGGACATGTCACAGGTCCCAGAAGATTGCCCAGCCATTTACAGCACGCAGCGTGGCTCACACATGCGCAGTGCACGCCTGGCTGTGGCTTCACAGTTAGAATGCCGGCGCTGCGGAGAGGAGAGGGAGAGGATCGGGGCTTCCTGCGCCCGCATTGCTGGACCGTGGGACAGGTAAATGTCTAATTATTAAAAGTCAGCAGCTACATTTTTTGTAGCTGCTGACTTTTAAATGGGTGCAACTCCGCTTTAACAGCTGCAGTGTACATGAGGCTTAATAGTTTACAAAAAAGAGATAATATTGCTTTTGCTGTTTTTTCACACACACTACATTTCTGGCAAGATCAACAGGTATTATCTGTACTTGCTGAAAAAGTTCTTAGCCCGAGCTTCAATATATTACATTTTTGTTTGGGGCTTAGATACATTTTACAATTTACCCATTTTTTGTGTGTTTTGTGAGGGGATACAAAGTGAAAACTCACTTTGAAAAGAAAACCTAACCGTGTGCAAGGAAAGTTGCTTCATCTCATTCACTAAGCTAGGTGAAAATTCTCTTTGAAAGTGAACATGCTCTACTTTTGTAAATCAACTTCTGTGCGTGGAATGTATTTTGTAAATTATTTAATGTGAAAATATAACATGTATATAATCATAATAGAGTGATATACTGGAGTATCTTAAAAGACTCATTTGTTTTTCAAAATTTGTTTTGATTTGAGTGGTGAAGGGTTTGAATTTCTCTATTTCTACTCACGACCCCACTTCCCTCGTTTCCTTATCCTGTGACACCAGGACAAATAAGGGCAAAAGGTATCATTGACCCAAGAAAACACAGATTCCTTCTGTCACCTACTAGTAAAAGTGTTCTAGTTGTTTGTGTCTCCACTGAAGGGGCTTTACCGCTCATGATAATTAAAAATCAGTGCAGCGCTATACAAATATCCAATGTGCATATGAAAAAATGATATATATAAAGTGCAATATGCTGTACATTTTTACTGATAATATGATCAAAAAATTATGCCATAAAGCTAACAATAAAGTGCAATGTGCTCCATATTCCACACAGTGTCCTTATGAATTCCAATGAATATTGCAAAAAAACAAGCAGTCTATTTGCTGATTTGTGATATCACTATAAATAAAGGTAATATATTCACAATAATCCATCTCCGTGCATATACAGATATCCTCGTGTCACTGCCACCAGTTGTGCCCTCACCTTATAGGCTTAATAACTTCACCTTAGATCACAATCAGTCCTCTGATTGCCCTCTTTAAATTCTCCTCCTTATAGCTCATCCGTTTACTCAGGCGTCTCACATCACAGGGTGTATTCCTTCCTTATTATTTACCGTTGGTCTCCACTCACATCGCCCACATGTAAGGTAACAAAGCTTACAATAGTGCTTTACTGTTTTAAAAGGATTTATTTATTTAAAGCATAAAACAAGTTTCACTCACATTTTTCAGATTAAAACAAGCCTTAACGTGTGTATCCACAAGTGCTGGGACAAAGGTATCGCCTCAGACCCGGCTCTGCATCCCCGGTTATCAGCGCTCCCCATCTGTTACACTGACTCTCTTTTCCAGTGTTACTTCCTGGTTCCTCACACGTCAGCCTCTCAAGCCCCTCCTACTAGTGATCTAAGGAGCAGTTATTAACCACTTCTCGACTAGCCGCCGCAGTTATACTGTGGCAGGTTGGCACAGCTGCGCGACCCGTTGTAGTTGTACGTTGACTCTTTAAGATGCTGTAGCAGGTGCGCGCCCGCAGCATGTCCCCAGAGCCGTTGCGCATGCCTGGCAGGCGCAATGACCGCCGGGCAACTGAGATCGCTTATGACAGAGCGAGAACCGTGGTCTGTGTGTGTAAACACACAAATCCCAGTTCTGTCGGGAGAGGAGACAGATTGTGTGTTCTTACTAAGTAGGAACAACAATCTCTCTCCTTCTCTAGTCAGCCACATTCCCCCTACAGTTAGAAACACACATAGGGAACACAGTTAACCCCTTGGTCACCCCCTAGTGTTAACCCCTTCTCTGCTAGTGACATTTATATAGTAATCAGTGGCTATTTTTAGTTCTGATTGCTGTAATAATGTCACTGGTCCCAAAAACGTGTCAAAAGTGTCCGATATGTCCGTTGCAATGTTGCAGTCCTGATAAAAATTGCAGACCACCTCCATTACTAGTAAAATAATAAAAATGCCATAAATCTATCCCCTATGTTGTAGATGTTATAACTTTTGCGCAAACCAATCAATATACGCTTATTGCGATTTTTATTACCAAAAATATGTAAAAGAATACATATTGGCCTAAACTGATGAAGAAATTATTTTTTTTACATTTTTTGGGGGGATATTTATTATAGCAAAAGTACTAAACATTGTGTTTTTTTTTTTTTCAAAATTGTAGCTCTTTTTTTTTAGCCTCAAAAAATAAAAAACACAGAGGTGATCAAATACCACCAAAAAAAAGCTCTATTTGTGGGGAAAAAAGGACATAAATTTTGTTTGGGTACAGCATCGCACAACTCACCAAATAGACGGCTTGTTTTTTTTTTTTCCACTATTCATTGGAATTCATAAGGACACTATGTGGAATATGGAGCACATTGCACTTTATTTTTAGCTTTATGGCATCATTTTTTGATCACATTATCAGTGAAAATTTACATCATACTGCACTTTATATATATCATTTTTTCATATGCACATTGGATATTTGTATAGCACTGCCCTTATTTTTAATCATTTTGTACTATCACATATTTGGAAGTGTGGGAAGTGCCTGCAGCTTTTAGGTATCATATAGCAGCTCACAAGGATTTATTCAAACTTTACCGCTCATGCCCTGTCATTGGGGGAGCAAGTAAAGGGGAACCTTCTCAGTATTGAAACATAACAGACATTCTTACACCCCTTACCATTCAAAACCAAAGAACCTTTCTGTTTGAAGTTGATTAGAGATATGGTGTGATTTGCATGTATGTGGACACTTAGAGGTTGATTTACTAAAACTGGAGAGTGCAAAATCTGGTGCAAAATCTGGTGCAGCTGTGTATGTAGCTAATCAGCTTCTAGCTTCAGCTTGTTCAATTAACCACTTCAGCCCTGGAAGGTTTTACCCACTTAATGACTATTTTTTGCGATACAGCACTGTGTTACTTTATCTGACAATTGCACTGTCGTGTGACGCTGTACCCAAATGAAATTGATATCCTTTTTTCCCCCACAAAAAGAGCTTTCATTTGGTGGTATTTGATCACCTCTGTGGTTTTTATTTTTTGTGCTTATAAGGAACAGAAAATCTTCTGTCAGAATGGGGATCTGTCTTGTTTACATAGGCACAACCCCGTTCTGCCTCTCTCTCTGTGGAGCGAAAACGGATGGCCGTTGTTTCATGCAATAGAGCCGCCCTGCCGCAGTATATATGCGGTGGGCGGTCTTTAAGTAGTAAGGCTTTGACAAAAAAAAAACTGGAAGCTGATTGGTTTCTATGCAGAGCTGCACCAGATCTTTTGGCTGCCATTGCATGGCATTAGACTAGACAGCTTATGTTTTTTTACCTGAATGGCAGTTGTACAAATAAACTTGAGCTCACGGTGTATGCCAAGGGTCTTCAAACTATGGCCCTCCAGTTGTTCAAGAACTACAATTCCCATCATGCCTAGCCATGTCTGTGAATGTCAGAGTTTTACAATGACTCATGGGATGTGTAGTTCCGCAACAGCTGGAGGGCCGTAGTTTGAGGATCCCTGGTGTATACCCTTAGTAATGTTACATCACTGTCCATAAGCTGGCCATAAACTAGAAGAGTTGTGTTCAAAAACTGTTGTTTTAGGAACGTTCCATTTTTATTAGTGAGGTCAAATCGACGGTTGATTTCGACCGCAGTGAGGGGAAAATTTGAGGGCGTGGAAGGGAATGTGGTTTTTGTTTCAGAAACTATATTCATTCCAAAATCAAATCTATATGTAAGTGATATAACTAAAGAGTTTTTTTTTTTTTTCATTGAAAAATGTTTATTGAGTTTTCCAACAAATTACAGAGGAAAAAAAAGAGAAAAAAAAAAAAGAAAGGCAGGAAATATAAAAACAATAAAAATTAAGAAGCAGCACTGAACCGGCCCAAATGTGCGTACATATCCATATTTGCTGTTAATTCAATAGTTTATGCATACAATTATTTATGTAATGTTATATTTGGTAGTCCAGATTTCCGTCATTTTGTTAAATTTACCACATTTAAGAGAATTGATCGCTAAAAGGCGTTCAAAGGTGTAATTTTGTTGAACTTTTCTAGTTACATCAGTAATGTTAATTGTAGGTGTGTTTTTTCTATTGTGGAGTATTAAGGACCTTGCTACTAGTAAAACGTGACATACCACATGTCTCATGTTGTACAGAAAGTTTTCTAGGCCAATGTGTAGTATTGCCAGTATTGGATTGGGGGGGGTGTGTGATTATACCCGTAAGGGATGAGATAAGCTTGAATATTTGGTTCCAGAAACTAGTTAAGCTGGGACATTCCCAGAACATGTGGAGGAGATGACCCTTGTGTCCACAATCCCGCCAGCATAGGGGTGAGGTGTTTTAGAAAATATTTTTGCCATTCTGCAGCGGGTGAATTGCCATCTATTGGTTATTTTGAGCATTAATTCCCAGTGACTGACACAGTGTGATGCATTTTGTATGGTTTGGAATGCAAATTCCCATTGTTTGTCTGTAATCTTGGTGCCCATATCTATGTCCCACTTCTTGTGTACTACTATTTTTTTGAACATCTTTTTGTTCTGAAGGAGGTTGTAATATATTGATATGCCCTTTTTATTCAACGATCCTCGTGTGAGGTGTTGCCTTACCACGGTTGGAAGATGAATTGTTGGGATCGGATGTGTGTGCATAAAATGAACCACTCTTATACAAGTGAAGAGCATGTTTCTTGGCATGTCGTATTCCTTCAGTAGACATTCTTTCGATTTAGGGATTTTGTTTGTGAGTAAGTCTTGTGCCGTTTGAAAGGGAAATTTCTTCAGGGATAACATGGGTATATTGGCCTCTATTATGCTTAGGGGATATTGGTAGTCTATTGCACTGCTATTGCTGAGTCATCGGGTGAGGTGGAATCTCCATGCCTGCAGTGATATTGTTATAGTGGGGGGAGTGTCTCGAGTACTCCAGGGTTTCCAGCTGTCACCCATAAGGAGAGCTGGTAGGTCAGATGTGGGTGCTAGGGTATTTTCAATTTCTACCCAAAGTGGTGTGTCGTTGGATGAAAACCAGTATCTGAGTTGGTCAAGTCTGGTTGCCAACATATAGTCATGGATATCAACTAGTCCCGCCCCCCTGCCCGCTTGTCAGGGATTAGATTGGTGTGTGAGCATCTTGCCTTCTTCGTACCCCACTGGAGTCTCCATTGGAGATTTGAGAGGAATTTGAAGTAATGTGCTGGAATGGGTATTGGTTAGAAGGGATTTGAGGTTAGTGTCTGCTAGTGAGCTTGTGGCACTAGTCAGGGTTATACCTAAGTATGGGATACCCTTGTTACTCTAGCAATACGGAAGGGATTGTTGTAACGTGTGACATACTTTTTTACGTACACCCAGATTTAGGATGAGAGATTTGGTGAAGTTCACCTTGTAGTATGAGATTTCACCAAAGGACTTCAGTATTTCATGTACCATAGGGAGAGAGGTAAGTGGTTTCGTTATCAGTAGTACCACATTATCTGCGAACAGGTTTTTGACATGGGGAGTGGTACCGAATTGGAAACAGGTTATTCTGGCGTGTGTTCTGATGGCCTCCGCCAGGGGTTCAATCATGAGATTGAAGATTGTCGGACATAGTGGACAGCCCTGGCAAGTGCCATTGGTTATATAAACAGGAGTAGAGAGCATGCTTGACGTGTATACCTGTGCAGATTGGCAGGAGTATAAGGCCAGTACTGCATTCAGAATATGACAGAAACCAAACCTAGACAAAGTCATAGACATATACTTCCAATGTACTCTATCAAACGCCTTCTCTGCGTCTATAGAAAGCAGCAGAGAAGGTGTTTTTGTTTTTTCAACATGGTGAATTATATTTATGATTCTCCTTGTAGCATCTGAGGTTTGTCTCCCCTTCACAAAGCCCATCTAGTCGCGTTGGATAAGAGATGGGATAAAGTCTGCTAGTCGTTTGGCTATTAGTTTAACATACATTTTGATATCGGTGTTCAAGAGAGAAATAGGACGAAAGTTGGGTGATGTAGTAAGTTCCTTTCCAGGTTTGGGCAGAGTGACTATGTATGCTTGGAGCATCTCTGGGAGAAATGTCGCTGTGTCTGCAGCCTTTGTGAAGACTGCTTGCATATGTGGTGCAAGGGAGGAGCTAAAAGTTTTAAAATATTAATTCGAAAAACCGTCAGGTCCAGGCGATTTGCCATTTGGTAACGTTGCTATGACAGCCTCTATATCAGAGGTATTGAACGGGGAATTCAGCGAGAGAATTTGGGACTCTGCGAGCGAAGGTAAGTTCAGTTTTTGCAGGAAGTCCCGAATGTTTTCTGCTGTAGGTTGAGATGTTGAGGCGTAATTTCTGATATTATACAGATCACTACAATAATTGGCATATTGGTTTTCTATGTCTTGCGGGTTAGTAATTTTGAGTTTGAGGGTGGGGTGTATCAAGTGAGCAATTCTATTCTTGGTGTGTGCGGCTTTGATTCTGTTGGCTAAGTATTTGCCTGCTCTGTTGGCATTAGCCTATGAGTTAAGTTTCAGGCGTTGTAAGTGGTAGTCATATTGTTGGGATAAGAGCTCTCTCAGATTCTCTCAAAACTGGGAAAGATGGTGGGCAAGAGTAGGGTCAGGTGATTTTTTTGTTTTGTGTTTCTAATGTGTGTATTTTAGTCAGGATAGAGTTGACATTGGCTGTATAGCGTTTCTTTTCTCTAGCACCGATTTGTATTAGTATGCCTCTCATGTATGCCTTATGGGCATTACAGAGAGTGAAAAGATTCTCCACAGAATCTGCATTATTTAGAAAGAAATTCCTAAGATGTTGTGAGATTATAGTGGAGGTTTGAGGTTCTTATAGTAGCCTGACGTTGCTGCGCCAGATAGTTGGGGAAGAAGAGACAACCTGATTGTTAATAGCAATAGTAATAGCTGCATGGTCAGACCACGTAATGTGTATCTGCACGGAAGAAGCTTTTTACAGTAACCATTTGTCTGTTAGGAATAGGTCAATGTGCGAGTAGGAACAGTGCCTGTGGGAAAAAAAGGTGTAGTTGTTTTCGTTCGCATGGATGCATCTCCACACATCAAACAGTTCTGCATTGTGGATTGTTTTGCTCAGGTATGTGGAGCTGTTTGTTTTGTGAGCAGATGTGTCCATTCTTGGATTGTAACTTGGAACCCCTGTGTCCGGAGAGAACTGAATGACATAAACTGCTTTTAACTCATGAGCTGCCACTGGTGTTCTTTTTGGAAGAACTTTGCGTGAGACCACTTGCCAGTCCTCTTGTAGTGGGCTAGGTACTAGGACAGGAGTAGCTGGCGGAGCATGTTCAGGTATAATACCCCAGTGGCGTAATTTTGCGATGCCTTCCTCCAGTGTGGAGATTAGGACTGAAGTTCCATTGTGGGTAACTGAGAGTTTAGCCAGGTACTTCCATTTGTGGATGATGTTGTGGTTCCTCAGAGCCTTTGTTATCGTCGCCAGGTTGCGACGCTGCTGGAGCATGTTGTTATTGTAATTCTGCATACTGTGGGGTTTTTTTTGGTTCTGCGGGATACTGTTAGGATTTGTTCCTTAACATGGTAGTAGTGTACCCTGAGCAACACGTCTCCGGGAGTATTTTCCGGTAGGAAGGAAGGTTTGGGAATTCGGTGGATGCAATCCACTATGAGAGCCTGTGATGACAGAGATGGAAGCAATGTTGAAAACAAAGCCTGGGTATATGATAGTAGCTGTGCGGCAGGTATGGTTTCAGGGATCCCCCTAATTTTGATGTTGTTCCTTCTGGATCTATCTTCTAAATCTACCACTTTGTTTTTCAACCAGGCAATTTCCTCACTGTGGTTGCTATGGGCATCTACCATCGTGTTAAAGGATGAGGTAAAATCACTCATTTGCTGTTCAATGTGATCAACCCTTCCACCTAAGGCCTGCACTTCCCTCTGGTAGTGATTTATCCCAGCAGTCATGTCAGCATGCAGGGAGGCCTTCAGGGATAACAACATTTCCTTGAGAACAGTGTCCAATACCGGCCTGTCTGAGGTGGGGAATGTTGCTATGGGGTCTTGCAGGTTTTGCACTAAGGTCACCCCAGCGTTACTAGGCCCGCTTACCTCCATGTCCAGGTCACTCAGCGGCCTGTCAGGTGAGGCAGTCCTCTGCTTTTGTTTAGCAGGGCTTCTTGTGGAAGGACTGGAAGTCCCAGAGGAGGATCCGCTGTGTGAGAGGGTAGCGTGAGACTGCGGTGGCGGTCTGGAGCGGCCGTTAGCAGCGGCCGCTGTCCAGTCTGCTTCCCTGGTGCGCCGCTGGCATTTTGTTGACTCTCCCGTGCTTTGAAGAAATCCTTCATTTTTTGGGGATTCTGTGGATGTTTTCTCAGCCGCATCATACCCAGCAGGTACAGTGGGGGATCGGTGGTGGTCTTTTAGGAAGTGGATGCTGCCGGTGGGCTCGGATGGTTCTGGATTCTCTCCGGCGGCCGAGGGAACCGCTCAGCTCAGACGTCCATCTTGGAGCTCGGTTGCCACACCCCCCATATAACTAAAGAGTTGATGGGTAAGGTAGAGAGTGTCTTTTTGCTGATGACAAAAAGGCGTGTAATAGGGTTGATATCCCTGGAGGAGTCTGTAAAATGGAAAATGATTTGGCTTTGCTGGAAATTTGGTTAAACCAGTGCAAACTGCAGTTCAATATTTCTAAATATAAAATATTGCACCTAGGGAAAAATAATTAATTGACAGAGTAAGATATTACAGAGTAGAGTTTTGGCCAGCACTACAGAGAAAAAAGATTTGGAGGTACTTTTTGGAGGTGTCACCAGAAGGAGGAAGGAGGTCCTGATTCCCCTAAATAGATTTTTAGTTAGACCTCATTTAAAACACTGTGTCCAGTTATGGAGATCTCACTTACAAAAAGATACTGATAGGATGGAACAAATCCAGCATTGGTCAGCACTACAGAGAAAAAAGCTGATGGAACAAATCCAGAAATGGGCAACAAAAATGGTGAAAGGTCTGAGGGATAAAACATATCAGGAGAGACTTTAGGGAACTTAATATATAAAGTCTGGAAGAAAGAAGGGAAAGGGGAGACATGATTGAAACCTTTAATTACATCAAGGGGGTGAATAAGGTTCAGGATTAGGGATGGGCCGAACACCCCCTGATTCAATTTGCACCAGAACATGCGAACAGGCAAAAAGTTTGAACGAACATGCGAACCCCATTAAAGTCTAGGGGACACGAACATGAAAAATGCTAATTTTAAAGGCTTGTATGCAAGTTATTGCCATAAAAAATGTATAAGGACCCGGGCACTGCCCCAGGGGACATGTATCAATGCAAAAAAAAAGTTTTTAAAACGACTCTTTTTTCAGGAGCAGTGATTTTAATAATGCTTAAAGTGAAAGAATAAAAATGAATTATTCCCCTTAGTCTGCAAGTAATGTGGCGCATCTGTGTGATGTGTAGAACAGTGTCGCAGCAAAATGACATTTCTAAAGGAAAAAATGTCATTTAAACTTGCTCGTGGCTGTAATGTATTGCTACCCGGCAATATAGATGAAAAATCAAGAAAAAAATTTGCCGTGGGTCCCCCCCCCAGTCCATACCAGGCCTTTCGGGTCTGCTATGGATTTTAAGGGGAACTCCACGCCAAAATTAAAAAAAAAAAATTCTGTGGGTTCTCCCCCAAAATCTATACCAGACCCTTATTCGAGCATGCAGCCTGGAGGCCAGGATGGGGGGGGCGAGTGAACGCCCCCCTCCAGAACCATACCAAGCCACATGCCCTCAACATGGAAAGGTGCTTTGGGGTCCCCCCAAAGCACCCTGTCCCCATGTTGATGGGGACAAGGGCCTCTTCCCGACAACCCTGGCCATTGGTTGTCGGGGTCTGCGGGTGGGGGGCTTATCGGAATCTGAAAGCCCCCTTTAACAAGGGGACCCCCAGATCCCGCCCCCCCTATGTGAATGGGTAAAAAAATGGTATAAATAAAAGTGACCTGCGATAAACCTCCATCATTAATCATGCTGCCTGACAGGCCTGAAAAATAGAAAAAAAAAAAAACGAAAAAACTCCGCCTCCGAAAAAACATGGGAGGCCTCCTGGCCACTGCTGTCTTTTGGCTTTGACAGCTGTTATATTGGCAAGTCCCATTGAGGCGGAGCTTTTTTTTTCCTTCGATTTTTCGGGTCCATCGGGCAGCGTGATTGAAGATGGATGGACATCGCGGGAACTTTTTTTTTTCTTTTTTAAAAAAGGAATTATCAAACTGTCTATTTTGGTTTTTATTTTTTGACACTTTTTTGGTGAATGGGTAGGGGTACAATGTACCTGACACCCATTCACATAGAGGGGACCGGGATCTGGGGGCTCCCTTGTTAATGGGAGCTTCCAGATTCTGATAAGCTCCCCGCCCGCAGACCCTGACAACCAATGGCAGGGTTGTCGGGAAGAGGCTCTTGTCCCCATCATAACAGTGTATAACAGTGTATATTTGCTGTCCCCTCAAAATAACTCAACACACAGCCATTAATCTCTAAACCAAAGGCAACAAAAGTGAGTACCCCCGTAAGTGAAAATGTCCAAATTGGGACCAAAGTGTCAATATTTTGTGTGACCAGCAATATTTTCTAGCACTGCCTTAAACCCTCTTGCCATGGAGTTCACCAGAGCTTCACAGGTTGCCACTGGAGTCCTCTTCCACTCCTCCATGACAACATTATGGAGCTGGTGGATATTAAAGACCTTGCGTTCTTCCACCTTCCGTTTGAGGATGCCCCACATATGCGCAATAGGGTTTAGGTCTGGAGACATGCTTGGCCAGTCCATCACCCTTACCCCCAGCTTCTTTAGCAAGGCAGTGGTTGTCTTGGAGGTGTGTTCGGTGTCGTTATGTTGGAATACTGCCCTGTGGTGCAGTCTCCAAAGGGAGGGGATCATGCTCTGCTTCAGTATGTCACAGTACATGTTGGCATTCATGGTTCCTGCAATGAACTGTAGCTCCCCAGTGCCGGCAGCACTCATGCAGCCCCAGACCATGACACTCCCACCACCAAGCTTGACTGTAGGCAAGACACACTTGTCTTTGTACTCCTCACGGCTACAATCAAATCAAGTACTCCTCACCTGGTTGCCACCACACACGCTTGACACCATCTGAACCAAATAAGTTTGTCTTGGTCTCATCAGACTACAGAACACTGTTCCAGTAATCCATGTCCTTAGTCTGCTTGTCTTCAGCAAACTGTTTGTGGGCTTTCTTGTGCATCATCTTTAGAAGAAGCTTCCTTCTGGGGCGACAGTCATGCAGACCAATGTGATGCAGTGTCTGTGCTGATCGCTCCGTCCTGGCCCCTCCCCTACGCGTCTTCGACACAGGGAGTCACGTGTTATCCCCCTGATGAAGACACGTGACTCCCTGTGTCGAAGATGCGTAGGGGAGGGGCCAGGACGGAGCGATCAGCACAGAGCTGGGTTGTGGATCTCTCATACCCCGCAGCACGCCGTATAGCGTTTTTGACTTGAAATGTATGGTGCACACTAGCACCTTATAAATGTGAGTACCCCAGTGTGTGGATTGGGTGTCATTTTAATAAATATTTAGCGGTATCACACTATATAGCCTTTCTCTTTTTTTGGTATGGTGTTTGTGGAGCCATAGAGAATCTGCTTGGAGAATCAGCTGTTATCAATCATTGAGCCCAGGGGTGGCTCCGCAGCATGTATTGACGCAGCTGAACACTGTGTCACACGCTCTAAGGTGAGCGCAACCACATTGGGAGTCACCGAGGCACTTCACGGCATGACTTGGGCACTTTTGATTTAGCACTGGAACTTTTTCTCTGAAGCACTATTATTATATTGATTTCTGTTGGAACTTATCACTTCACATTGCTGTGTTGGAAGATTTCTCACAAATAAGGACGATTATAGTCTTCAACATTATAAATAAGGACAATTATAGTCTACTTATCACACAAGTGGTTTATTTATTTATTTATTTATTTATTTATTTATTTATTTATTTTCACCTATCACTTTTATAATTACAGTGGATTTTTTAATGTGAGATATGCATAGTACATCATTTATTGTGCACACTTATTCAAGTATTTATGTTTTGTTGTTTCATATATTTATTTATTCAAATGTGTTCTTAGATTCATATTGTTATATTTATATATCACATGATCTAGATACGTATTGTTTGCACATTACACTTTGGGATTCATTGCACACGGCACCTTGCTGCACGTGTTGATATATTTATTTATTTAAGTATGCAGAGTTGGTCTAAGATCCATATTATCTGCACATTGCACTTTAGATTTTTTTATGTGATATCACCAGGGTGTATAGACACTTAGATATATTCCCAAGCGCAACGCAATTCTTTGTTTAAGTCTTTTTTTTCGGATCCTCAGAGAGTTCTTTGCCATGAGATGCCATGTTGAACTTCCAGTGACCAGTATGAGAGAGAGTGAGAGCGATAACACTAAATTTAACACACCTGCTCCCCATTCATACCTGAGACCATGTAACACTAATGAGTCATATGACACCGGGGAGGGAAAATGGCTAATTGGGCCCAATTTGGACATTTTCACTTAGGGGTGTACTCACTTTTGATACTAGCAGTTTAGACATTAATGGCTTTGTGTTGAGTTATTTTGAGGGGACAGCAATTTTACACTGTTATACAATCTGTACACTCACTACTTTACATTGTAGCAAAGTGTCATTTCTTTAGCGTTGGCACATGAAAAGATATAATAAAATATTTACAAAAATGTAAGGGGTGTACTCACTTTTGTGAGATACTGTGTGTGTGTATATATATATATATATATATATATATATATATATATATATATATACTGAAATACCTGCACGCCACTAACGAACCTGCCTAATCTAGCTCAGGTTCTCTCAATCTCCACATATCACACTACATACGGCCGCCGTGTAAGCAGCCTTATATAGTATGGGACGTGGACCCCCTGAGCCATGATTGGCCAAAGGCACCCTGTCTTTGGCCAATCATGGCTCTCACAGCAGATCGCGCTGTGATTGGCCAAAGCATGCAGGTCAGGTGCATGCTTTGGACAATCAGCAGCCGTCAATGCACTGCGATCTTGCAGTGCATTATGGGGTGCTCTGTGGTGCTCGAATTTGCTGCAAACACACCATATGTTCGGATCTCTTGCGAACAAACGCACACCCGATATTTGAGTCAAGCTTACATTTGATTTGAACATCGGGACCATCCCTATTCAGGATGGCAGTCTTCTAAAGATGAAACCAAGATCAAGTACATGGGGACATGACTTTAACCTCCCTGGCGGTATGATTATGTCAGATTTTTTTATCTCAAAGCAGTACATTGTTTTGCATAGAAATTTGGCTTTTTTTTATTGTAGGCCTGTAATTCTTAGTAATAACATACTTAAATCTGTCCAAACAAGAGTCTAGTAGACATCCCGGGTATGATAAAGTTTGAAACTTAAATTATAATATAAATAACAATAAATAATTCTAAAAAATACTAATAATAAAATTAATTTCCCCACGATTCACTATCGCTCAATTCTGCAAGTGTTCAAATTTACTATCGCTGTTTTCTAGCTGGTCTAAAACCGTTTTTGATTTAAAGGGACACTTTTTGGTTGCCATGGACAATCTCAAGTTTCCAGGCAGAAAGAACAGTATATATAATATAAAACTGCATGCAGGGCACTGGACAAATCACTAGGAACAAAAGGGATGTGAAATGATTTGTGAAATGATTTGATACAGTAATGTAATCTGTAAGATTACAGTGTACTGTATGTTATGTTTTTTGTACTTTTTGAATTTGCCGCCGGGCTCCGCCTCCCATGCGTTGCGACCCTCGCAGGGAATGGAGCCCGTCACACAGAGCATCAGGTGGAGTTCACAGCCCGCAGACAGAGGGGGGACATTTCAGGATCCTGGGGACAAGGTAAGTAACCTGGACCAGGATCCTGAGATGCAATCCCGAGTGTGGCTCAGGGGTTACAGCTAATGGTACTGAAATTTAACCCCGAGTCACACTCTGGATTACTGCCAGGGAGTTTAAACTAGCAGGAACAAAATTCCAAACTAATGTTAGAAAGGATTATTTTACTGAAAGGATAGTTGATGCTTGGAGTAGACTTCCAGCAGAAGTAGTGAATCAGTCAATAAGTGGATTCAAACATGCTTGGGACAAATATACATCTATACTCAAGCAAGAAAGAGAACTAAGAAAAAAAATATAAAATGGATATAAAAAAATGGGGCAGACTCGATGGGCCACTTCAAATGTACTGATGAGAATTTTCATATGAATGTTTGTAAAACTACTAAAACATTGGCTCCCCTGGAGATACTGCCCACTGTTCTACTCTATGTACTTCTCCATTTCACGTAATCCCTGCTAAGACACTCCCTTAGCATTGCTTGTAATATCCCCAGCATTGGAACAGGCACACTTTTACTATTTTAACTATAATTTAAACAAATGTATTAGTCTACAAGAATTTAGTTTATTTGTGAAACAACACTTCATACCCTAACTAACAGGTCCTGTGGGAGGACATGTTTAATCGGTCTCTTGACATATTAAACTACTGCCTGGTCATATCAAATTCTATCGCGTTTATATTTTAGCCTCTGCAAAAAGTATTATGTTTAGCTGAGACATCTTCTTTATATTCACGGACCATTACCTATTTAGTAATGAAGCTGCTGGCAGGAGTTACGATCCTTAAGAATGCAATGTAATTTGGCAGTATGGTCAATTTAGCAATGTCGAAAATTTGATGTTTGAGGTATAATCATAATGTATGTTTAGCAGCTTATAACTTCAAACACATTTTGTTCCATGTGTCTTTTCAGTTGTTGTTGCGGTATTTAACCACTTCAGCCCCTGAAGGTTTTACCCCCTTTCCTGACCAGAGCACTTTTTACAATTTGGCACTGTGTCATTTTTCATGGTAATTGCGCGGTCATGCAATGTTGTACCCTAACGAAATTTGCGTCCTTTTTTCCCACAAATAGAGCTTTCTTTTGGTCCTATTTGATCACCTCTGTGGTTTTAATTGTTTGCGCTATAAACAAAAAATGGCGACAATTTTGAAAAAAAAACAATTTTTTTACTTTTTGCTATAATAAATATCCCCAAAAATGTTTTTTAAAAAACAAAATTACTTCATTAGTTTAGGCCAATATATATTCTTCTACGTATTTTTGGTAAAAAAATCGCAATAAGCATATATTAATTGGTTTGCACAAAAGTTATAGCGTCTACAAACTATGGGAAAAATTTAATGCATTTTTATGGCATTTTTATTATTTATTTTTTTTACTAGTAATAGTGGTGATCTGCCATATTTAGCGATATTGCGCCATTGCGACAGACAGTTCGGATACTTTTGACACATTTTTGGGACCATTGACATTTATACAGCAATCAGTAATATAAAAATGCACTGATTACTGTGTAAATGTCACTGGTAGGGAAGGGGTTAATACTAGAGGCGATCAAGGGGTTAAATGTGTGTTCCCTCAGTGTGTTCTAGGACTGAGTAGGAGAGGAGGCATATCACTATTCCTACTTACTAGGAACAAACGACATGTCTACTCTCCTCTGACAGCACAGGGATTTGTGTGTGTGTTTACGTAGGAAAAATTATCCGCACTCCAGTTATTGCTCTTAAAATTTCTTCATTTTATTGAATAGCCACAGTGAACAAATGCATTAAGTCAGTTGACGCATTTCAGCCTATAAGGCCTTAGTCATAACACTGACTTTTCTGTTTATAATCTGTGTATTCACACACACAAATCCCCGTGCTGGCACTCATGCACGCGATCACGCATGGCCGGCGGCGATTTCTGACCGCCGGATCCGCTCATCGGCTCCCCCATTGTGCAGAGCGCGCGCGCGGCCTCTGGCGGCTCTTAAAGGAAACCCCGTACGGGTACGGGGTTTCGCGCAGGGGTGCCATTCTGCCCCGTAAATAGACGCGAGCCAGTCGGGAACCGGTTAAATTGACTTGCTTTTTACTTGACAGGTTCAGTGCAGATTTGTACATGCATTACACTATGGGATTGATTTACGAAAGGCTAATAGGCAGTTGTTCCAAAGCTCGGTAAATGAACAGAAGCTCTGCTGACTTCCATCATCCAATTATACACAAGCAAAAATTTTTATTTTTTAATGTTCCTTGAGACGTGATTGGAAGTGAAGCTTTCCTCATCTACTAAGTCCTGGAGCAACTGCACTTGCAGAGTGCAACTGAACTTTGCAAAGTGCACAGTCTATTTGCCTTTAGTAAATCAACCCCTATGAATTTGTGGATATCACACCATCACAACTATTTAAACTTGTTGGCCATCTCATTTCAAAACCATGGGCATTAAAGGCTAAGTTCACCTTTTTTCAGGCAGAATTTCACAAATAAAAGCCTTTTCTAATGTCTTTTCTGCCCAAGCCATCCCAATGTGCTTATCTCTCACCTAATCCATGGAAGCTTTGAGTTTTCACCTCTCAGTTCAATTTTTTTAAAAATGCTTTCTGAGACCTGACCTTTCAGGAAACGTCATATCCCTTCAAGCTCTGCATTACTGCTTCATAGCTCCCAACTGTCCCTGATTTCAAGGGACTGTCCCTGATTTGGAACAAAGGCCTTCTGTCTCTCTTTCCTCTTCATTTGTCCCTCATTTTGGTCTGATCAATATAGTTTTATATACAATGCACTACTTGGGGGGCGTGGCGTGACATAGTTGTACCTTTTGATCTTAAAAACTATGGGATAATGGTGTTGTGGTAACTTGCCCAAAAAAAAAACAAAAAAAAACAATAATATTATTCTTGATATCACTAGAAAAAAAAAGCCTTTGAAAATTCGTTTGCAATAACTCCATCAGTATCACCAGCAAAGCAGCTTCATTATTATCCCATTAAAGAAGAAGAGAATTGTGCGCTGCATTTCAAGATTTCATAATTTGCCACGTCACGAATGTTAATTCTCCATTACGAACGCTAGTTTACAAGATCGACCGCTTCTGGCTCGTCCTTGCTTCCGAGCATGCGTGTTTGTACTTTGGACTTTTGTCCGACGGACTTGTGTACACACGCTCGGAAAATCCGACAACACACATTTGTCCACGGAAAATTTTAAAACCTGCTAGCCAACATTTGTCCGCGGAAAATCCGACAACAATTGTCTGATGGAGCGTACAGACAGTCGGATTTTCCACCAACAGCCTGTCGTCATACATTTCCGTCTGAAAATGTCGATCGTGTGTACGAGGCTTTAAGGTGACTATACAGAATACAATCTGATTATACAATCTCCTTTAGATCTACCATCAGCTCTATAGTGCAAGGGCATGCCTGACTTGATACAAATTGAATGCATTATTCAGGTGGGTTTTCCTATGACAGAGTTTTAGGGGAGGGTGTAAACACACCAAATTCACTTTCAGGCTCCATTCATACAGCAAAGTGGAAGTGCGCTTTTTCTTGTGTATTTTTTTTTGTGACACCCATAGGGCAGCTCATTGATTTTAATGGGCAGCCCTATGCTCAACAAACACATTAAAGTAGCTCATGGGGCATTTTGTTACATTGCAGTTTGCACATTGTTTACGGTGCGTTTGTCGCACATTTTTGCACTTGATAAAATGCACATTTTCTTCCGTATTTAACAATTAACTAGTTAATTTTAAATGTATAAAGGTGGCCATACACTATCCAATCTGATATACAATCCGCACAATCTCTATACAATCTTTTTTATATTTAACAAAAATATATAAAAGGAGTGCACACCTATCTATCCAATTAATCTGTATCCAATTGGGCAGTCCCTTGCACTACATAGTTAATGGAAGATCTAAAGGATATTGTATAATCAGATTGTATAGTGTATGGTGAGCTTTACAGACTTCCATTGACACACTTCTCCTGTTTTCAGTACTACAGCTCTGCTCCACATAGGCTGTTATATGATTGCTCAGCTCCTGCACACTCTGCCATATCAACGATCTATGGAAGGTAAAGATATAAAATAACTGATGGCAGTGTATTTGGTGAAAATAGTGCTCACTGACATTGCCTGCATTGAAGAGGCATGAAACTACAGAAGGGGGCAGGAGCAGTCTCCCGGAGGAGGAGGGAAGGTGCAGGGTGTGTGTTAATGAGATCAGCTGCTGAACTACTTCCTTAGTTCACTAACAATTTCCCATCCCAAAATACCAGGATGGGTAGCAGGAAGTAAAGGAGGAGGTTTTTTTTTAATAGGAGACTGGAGGCTGAGGTTTATGCCTATCCTAGAAGATAGAGAAAGATTTTTCTTTTCTGTAACATATCTACATTATTGGTATATTGGTACTTGAGGAAGCTGGAATTTAGAACAAAAAAAGGTGAACGTAGCCTTTATAAAAAAATAACAAATGCACAGATTTTTGAAGAAAAAGATGTTCATTTATTATTTCCTGCAGGAGCCTGAAAAGCATTGCACCTGTGATCAGTAGATCATAGGTGCAATGTGGGCCACTGCAGACATATACTCCGGCTTTCACACCTCTGTACAGGCTTTCCATTTGAAACGCATGAAAATGTCCATGGACTACGAGAGGGTTCTTTAACCTCCCTGGCGGTATTCCCGAGTGTGGCTCGGGGTTAAAATTCAGTACCATTAGCGGTAACACCGAGCCACACTCGGGATCGCATTGCAGGATCCTGGGGCGGCGTTACTTACCTTGTCCCCGGGATCCTGCGATGTCCCCCGCAGTGTCCGAGGACTCCGTCCTCCTCCGAAGCCTCTCCGTGCCAGGCTCCGTTCCCTGCGAGGGGCGCGACGCACGGGGGCGGAGCCTGTCGGCAAATTCAAAAAAATGTCAAAATCATAACACATACAGTACTGTAATCTTACAGATTACAGTACTGTATGAAATGATTTCACATCCCTTTTGTCCCCAGTGCTCTGGCCCATGCCCTGCATGCAGTTTTATGTGATATATACTGTTCTTTCTGCCTGGAAACTGGAGATTGTCCATAGCAACCAAAAAGTGTCCCTTTACGTCAAAAGTGGCTTTAGACCAGCTAGAAAACAGCGATAGTAAATTAGAACACTTGCAGAATTGAGCGATAGTGAATTGTGGGGAAATTTATTTTATTACTATTTTTTTTAATTTTTTTTAATTATTTATTTTTATTTATTATATTATAATTTATGTTTTTGTGTTTCAAACTTTATCATACCCGGGATATCTACTAGACTCTGGTTTGGACAGATTTAAGTGTGTTATTGTTAAGATTTACAGACCTACAATATAAAACGCCAAATTTCCATGCAAAATAATTGTACCGCTTTCAGCACCTAAAATCCGAAATAATCATACCGCCAGGGAGGTTAACACTCCTGCAGCCCACTGAAACTGCAAGTCCATTATTCATTCACAGGGATCAATGAATTAACGACTTGCCTGTGTAACCGAAGCCCCACACAGCTGTGCTGTTTTCAGGGCCAGTTCAGACCACATGCAGTCTAATGCGTTTTTTCTGCATTAAAAACGCATGGAAAGTAGGTTATATGGTTTCCAATAACATAGTTCACACAATTGAAGTAAATTCCAGGGCTTTCCAGTTCCATACAAAAAGTAGAACATTCTGCATTTTTTCTGTACTGGACTGTACTGAAACACAGTAAAACACATCAAAAATGCACCAGAATGCACTGGAATGCATCAAAAATGCAACGGACCCTAGTACAGTGAAATAAAAAAAGGGAAAAAAAAGGAAAAAGAAGAAAAATAACGGATCTGGAGTGCATTTTTGTGGTGTGAACCAGCCCTTAAACAGTGACAGTGGATGAGGGGAGAAGAACCCCCCTGTCTGCTGTTACAGAGAAGGGGGAATCAGGGGGAGAGAAGGCAGGAGCTGGAACATGTTACATGTTCTACCCGAAATTCGGGTAGAACATGTAACATGTTCGTTCCAAAAGTGAACCTTGCCTTTAATATGCAATTGTTTCTTCTCTTTGCTTGTGTTTCTGGGGAAATGTGTGACCATTTAGCCAAAAGAGTATTTTTGAGGTCATGTTGGGAGAGAAGATTTGTCTTGCAATTAGCATTCTAGTTCATTCTAAAGGTGTTCAGTAAGGCCAGGGCTCTTTAAAGGCCATTTAAATTCCCCTACACCTAAACTTGTCAAACCACATCTTCATTGACATGGCTTTCTGCACAAGAACACAATCATGCTGGAACAGAAAAGGGCTTTTCACAAACTTATAATGGTACCGTTGTCTAACATTTTTTTGTTTGCTGAAGCATTAAGCTGCATTCACACTTGTGTAGCGCATGAACACATGGTCCCACTGTATGTAGGAACGTAGCTACCCTCTATTTCAAGATGGAGAATGTACTGTGGACTATGGGATTTGTAGTGTGCATAGCAACTAGTGTTCTCTGCTCATTCCAAATTGATGTCAGGGGGAAAAGGAGAGGCAGAAAAACAAAGAAACTATTTCATGAAAAAAATTACAGAGCCCTTCCATAGCGGATATGTAAGAATGATTTTTGGAGAACAGGGGTATCAATTAGTGCCACTTTAGCATAAATTAGCTTCTTGGAGTTGTATGATTGCCTGTAGAAACAACAAGTTAGAAACTAGGTTGTGCCTGAAATCCCACATTGCCGTGATAGTGGGTTAGGTGTTGGCACATAGTAATAATCGCAACTGACAAGTCTGAATGGCCAGGCACTTGTAATAATGCTGTCTAATTCTCACTCAGCCAGCCATCAGCCAGCAACCATTCTGTTACCAGACTGCACACAGAACAGTCTGGATGGTGTTCAGTTATTAGTACACTATCAGCCTCTGCAAAAATCAGCATGCACTAGCACATGCCATATGAAGTTATGGCCTATTTCCAAACTGTGAAGTCCGAAACAACCAGGCAACTAGCATTTCCAGTGGCAAGGCAGCAATTTCAGCTTCCATTTTTCTTTGTTAAATTATATTTAATGTAATTATATCTGTAGCATACAGTGGCGGCTGGTGCTCAAAAATTTTTTTTTTGGGGGGGGCGCAAACAAACTGAAGAATTCTGAAAAAACCCCATCAATTGCAGCCCCACTGTACCATCAATCACAGCCACTGTGCCATCAAACACAGCCGCTGTGCCCATCAATTGCTGCCACTGCACCATCAAACGCAGCCACTGTGCCCATCAATTACCACCACTGCACCATCAAACGCAGCCACTGTGCCCATCAATTACCACCACTGTGCCATCAAATGCAGCCACTGTACCATCAAATGTAGCCACTGTGCCCATCAATTGCCACCACTGTACCATCAAACACAGCCACTGTGTCATCAAACACAGCCGCTGTGCCCATCAATTGCTGCCACTGCACCATCAAATGCAGCCACTGTGCCCATCAATTGCCGCCACTGTGCCATCAAATGCAGCCACTGTGCCCATCAATTGCCACCACTGTGCCCATCAAACGCAGCCACTGTGCCCATCAAACGCAGCCACTATGCCATCAAACGCAGCCACTATGCCATCAAATGCAGCCACTGTGCCCATCAAAAGCAGCCACTGTGCCATATGAAACGCTCCTACTGTGCCATATCAAATGCTTCCACTGTGCCATCAAATGCTCCCACTGTGCCCCATCAAATGCTCCCACTGTGCCATATCAAATGCTCCAACTGTACCCCATCAAATGGTCCCACTGTGCCAGATCAAATGCTGCCAGTGTGCCATATCAAATGCTGCCAGTGTGCCCCCCGCCTGCCTTCTGCACTTACCCTGTCTCGGCGGGACAGCTCCTCGATGCTCCTCGATGTCTTCTTCTATCCTCTCTTCCTGTCCTCTGCTATGATTGGATGCCTGATAGGCGTCCAATCACAGCGCCTGTCGTTTCAGCCAATCAGGTGGCGGGTAACAGATCCGAGCACCTGATTGGTGGAGAGGCGGTTTAGTGTTAGGAAAGCAAATATTCATTCGCTTTTCTAACACAGCTAAGTGACCTGCGAGCGCCCAGCCTGGCGCTCGCAGGTCACCTTTTTTGACGCCTATTAGAGCCTATGGCTCTAATCAGGTGCTTGAAAAACACCCCCCGCCGTTGTAATTCAGGCGCCTGGCGCCCGAAAAGGGGCCGGGCGCCTGAATAGGGGGTGGCAGCGGCGGCCATAGATAGATTCATGCAATGCATGAATCTATCTATTGGTGCTAGAGGGGGCAGCGCCCATGCGCCCTTATGGACGCACCACCACTGGTAGCATATCTTAATGAATAGTGCCACTATCTGTAAGATAGATTATTTAGGTAAGCTGCTGTAAAGAGATGCAAGATGTAATTATTATTTTTTACAAAGTGCAGCGCTAAATCATATACTTAAATACATCTGGTGAAAATACAATCAATAAAATGCATTAACATATTTTTATATGTTAATGGATTTTATTGATTGTATTTTCAGCAGAACTATTTAAGTATATGATTTAGCGCTGCACTTTGTAAAGAATGTTATAGTTGCACATGCATATAGGGATGTGATCAGTGTTAGCAGCTGGTATTATTCAATTATTTATTTTTTACACGATCCTACACATTTCTTTTGGTGAATATTGGGTAGCTCGCACGATTTTTTATTTTTTTTATCAAGATGTAATTATTGTTTATTTAAAAAGTATCCCTTAGCGCTTTTGCCTTACAGGTGTTCTTTTTCATTTAGATGCTAGCCTGTCTAATCCAAGTTGACTTCCTTGGTGTGCTACAGAATACTGTTGACTTGAATTTGTGTTTTAGACTCTACATGTTTCTGTAATGCCAAGGTTGCTTGGAGTCAAAGGCACAAACTTCAAACAACCGCCTTTATATTTTTTTAAAATTAAGTATATGTTCACAGTTTATTTTAGCTCATTCTAATGTTTAAAAAGTAATAAAGTAATTCTTCAAACACTAATTCATGTACTGTAGTTTATCAAGTCTTTTTTTCTGGTTTTTGGTTCTATAGACTTCAATAGATCAAAAATGTGTATTGAAAAATGCAAAATGCACCTGGAATATGCAAACTGCCACTTGCATAGGTGTGAACCAGGCCTAAAGGTGGGCCCTCTGAGTGGGTGGTTTTCATGATGGGGATATGCTTTTAATCAATCCAGGATAACGACCCTAATGCCGCGTATACAAGATCGGATTTTCCGACGGGAAATTTTGGATGTGAGCTTGTGTTGGTGAAAGTCCGACCGTGTGTATGCTCCATCAGACAATTGTTGTCGGACTTTCCGCCAACAAACGTTGGCTAACATGTTCTCAAATTTTTTGCCAACAAATGTGTGTTGTCGGAGTTTCCGATCATGTGTAAAAAAGTCCATCGGACAAAAGTCCAAAGTACACACACACGCATGCTCGGAATCACGGACCTGCTGCAAGCGCTCAGTCTTGTAAAACTAGCGTTCACAATGGAGATATCACATGACTATTGAACTTCCTTTTTATCGGCTCGCCGTACGTCTTGTACATCACTACGTTCATAATTGTTGGCCAACATTTGTGTGACCGTGTGTATGCAAGACAAGTTGGAGCCAAAACCCTTTGAACAAAATTCCATGGTTTTGTTGTCGGAAAGTCAGATCGTATGTACGTGGCATAATAGTTGATGCACTCAAATTTGTTCCAAGTCCCCACTGGCTGAGTGGACACTCTACTCTACTACTCTGGTGAACTGGTATAGCCAGAAATACTCCTTTAGGTTCAGAAGGCTTTTGTCATTCTTTACCATACTTTGGCAGTGGTAAATGTGTCAAGCTTACTCTGAATGGAGGTCTTCTTCCCAATATAAGCCCAGGATGCTCTTTGAAAAGTTTTAGGTAAGACTATTGTGATGGTCTGAAAGACCAGGAAATGTTTAGCTTGGGTCGTTCGAGGCATGATAGTCATCTCTTGTGACTGGTGTGTAAGGCTGGCCATAGATGGTGTGAATCGTTCCTGCAACCATGGTTGCAGAGAATTGGTTCCAGAGTGAGTATAAATATTAGGGTGACAGTTGGCAACCCTACCAGGTTCTGTTGTGAATTGCAAAGACTTCTGTGACGTAGCCATTCACCCTCACTCTGGCACTGAGGTTGGAGTATAGGGCTACGATTCTGGCAACCATATTTCCCTTTATGCCCACTGATGCTAGGACTGCCTTCATGTAGTTCCAGGCGACCCTAAAAAATACCTTTTTTTGGATTTCATTGACAGGAAGAACTCCTCCTTATTAAGCTTAGTGGCCCAAAATGATATGTTCAAAGCTTTTAGGGTGTTGTCTCAAGCCTCCCTCCTGGGATGAAACCCACCTGTGCTGTTGATATCAAAGAAGGAGTGAAGATAACAAGTGGTTCACTAGAATCAGAGCAGTTCTTATATTTTTAACCACTTCCCACCTGTATAACCTAATTATACATTGGCAAGGTGGCACTGCTGTGCCGGATCACGTACCCAGTTCTGTCAGTAGGGAAGGCATGGATCCTGTGTTCCTGGTCAGGCACATAGTTAACCCTTTAATGGCCCCTGATGTTTAACCTCTTCTCAGTCAGTGTTATTAGTACAGTGACAGTGCATGTTTTTAGTGATCACTGTATTAGTACCACTGGTCCCCAGAAAGTGTCAGTTACTGTCCGACTGTCCACCTCAATATCGCAGTCCCACTATAAGTCACTGATCGCCGCCATTACTAGTTAAAAATAAATGAAAATATCCCAAAGTTTGTATAAGCTATAACTTTTGCGCAAACCAATCAATATATGCTTTTTAGGATTTGTTTTGATGAAGAAGTTACATTTTTTTATTGGATGTTTTATAGCTGAAAGTAAAAATATCCTTTTGTTTGTTTATAGTGCAAAAAAATAAAAACCGCAGAGGTGATCAAATACCACCAAAAGAAAGCTCTATTTGTGGGAAAAAGGGAAATAAATTTTATTTGAGTACAGCGTTGCACGACTGTGCAATTGTCAGTTAAAGTAACGCAGTGCTTATAGCGCAAAAAGGCCTGGTTATGAAGGGAGATAAGTATTCTGGAGGTCAAGTGGTTAATACAGTCAGGTTCTCTTTAAGTGGAATAAAATTCACAAAGAATTCAGCTTGCATCCAGAAGACACTGAATAATATCTGATATTAAACACCATTGCAAAATAGGTGTGGGTCATAAATTTTCAGGTAGTTTTAACACAAAGAAAAAGACAGATGAAGAAGTGGCTGACAAAACGGAGCACTTAATTAGGCAGTATTGTATTGTACAGTTACGTATTTCTACCCATTGCTAGAAACTTCCTGACAGGGAGCAGAATAATAACCTTAGGAAAGCCATAGATTATGCAAGAAAATTGCTTGAGTCTCCCATTAGCACAGTCAGTGTTGATGGGGCAGTCCCCCCGCAGCGCTATTGTGCTCTGCTGGTAGGATGCCTTTCCTGCTGGCAGGACACAATGAAAAATGTTTCTGGCTATAGCCAGCAGCACTTATTGTTTGGGAAAAACCCGACAGGCTGGTTGCACACAAGTCGATCTTGACTTGTGTACAACCCGGGTGCCCGTAAATGGATTGAAAATTTGTCTGGTCCCTGATGAACTTTTATCAATGTATGGCTGGCTTTAATGTGCTGCTTCTCAACTATTGTCCAATCACAGGTTGGGGTTGGTCCTGGAACAGATTATTTTAATAAGCTGCAGTGTTGTCTACAAGTAGGGCAGAATCTGGATGTGTCATCTGAATCACAAGAGCAGCATTGCAGTTAAAACTATATTTTAGCTGTGTAATGGCTTGCCCGAAGTTGGGTACATTTGGCGTTAGCCCAGAAATTCAGCATGGATTCTCCAATGCTGAGCTATGTTTTACCAATTTTGGATATTCACAGTAAAATAGTGTGTTTATATAAACTGTAGAATAATTAATGACTCTGGAAAGTTTAATATCTGAATTGCTGTATATGGAAGATGTGATCTGGAGTATATGTAGATGCAAACATTTTGTTTATTTTTCGGCTGGTGAACATAAAATACTTTTTCGTGTAGTGGATTATAGGGGGGGGGACTGGAGGTAAGTATGATGGTACCCATTACTAGATAGACATCACATCCTGGGAAAAGTGCCATCACTACTAATGAAAGGTTTTGGCTGTCGTCCATAAACTCCTTTCCTTCTCAAATAAACTAATTCTACAAGGCCAACCAAGGGTGGGCTTGTACTTGTTTAAGGAATGGGAATCAGAATTGGACTTTACTGTAAAGCTGAATTCCAGGTATGGATATTTTTGTATAGTAACATTAGTCCAGATTGGACCAATGTAAGTATGCACAATCCATACCTGGCTGTTTCCTGTGGAAGCAGCCAAAAGAAGAACGAAATTCTCCACCTGATATGTTTCTTCCTTGGCCTCCTGCACTCAGGAGTCTTTCTATAAAGTTCTCACCAGATGGTACACCTAGACACCAGCTAGAGCAGATGTGCCCAATGTGGCACAATCCTCCATATGTAAGCTCTAATGAGCAGGGCCCTGTGATTCCTCCTGTATTTAATTGTATTGTATCTGTGCTGTCTGCCCCCATGTTGTAAAGCGCTGCGCAAACTGTTGGCGCTATATAAATCCTGAATAATAAAATTAATAATAATAATATGTGGTGGGTGGGAATGTCTCAAAATTATATTGGTGCTTTATATGTCAGATAACAGAGGGCATCACAGGAGATCCCTTGTTGGATTAACAGCTTTTTACCAACCTTTTTGCTCTCACAGACCAGCGTTGTTTGTGTTTCCCAGGCAGAGAGCAAAGGCTGTCTGCTCAGGTGAGTTTAAATTCACCTGGGGAAGAGGACCAAGACCCGAACTGGATCATGGATCAGAGATTCCTGAATGTGTACTAGAGGAGCCTGGGAGACGTATAAACCCAGAACAGCTGCGTAAATTGACGGCGCTATATAAGTACCTGAAATAAATAAAAATAAAATAAAAATAGAACAGGACTTTTCCTGTCTCTCTCTGGGATGCTCTACTACATATCCTCCCCCCTTGTTTCAACCCCAGGGTTGGAACACCTGTGGCCCAACAGGAGTGAACACGGGAGAGGACATCTACAATCCCCATCTCAACACCTGGCCTGTGTTTTACAGTGAAGGAGTAATCCTGTAGAGCCAAAAACCACCGGTTCATCTGTCTATTAGTCTCCTTTTGGGCCATCCATTTCAGGGGAGCATGGTCAGTTATTAAGTCAAACTGGCACCCTAACAAATAGTACCTGAGAAAGTCCATGGCCCACTTTATGGCTAAACATTCCTTTTCAATGACTGCATACTTTTTCTCATGGTCATTGCGCTTTCTGCTTAGGTACACCACAGGGTGTTCTTACCCTTTGTGTACCTGTGATAGTACTGCCCCGATACCAACATCAGACGCATCCGTCTGAACTAAAGAATCTTTGGAGAAATCGGGGGAGTACAGTACTGGCTGTGCACAAAGAGCCTTCTTCAGGATTCCTCTGCTGCTGAGGACCATTTCACCATTACAGAGTCTTTCCCTTTTATAAGGTCTGTCAGTGGGGCAGCTATAGTTGCAAAATTTGTGATAAACCTTCTATAATACCCCGCAATGCTAAGAAAGACCCTGACCTGCTTCTTGTTTGCAGGACGTGGCCACTCCTGGATGGCTTCTATTTTACTCACTTGAGGTTTTATGACACCACGGCCAATAGTGTAGCCCAAATACTTGCCTTCCTCTAGACCAATGGCACTTTTTTTGGATTTGCCGTAAAAACCTTCTTTGAAGAGGGAATCAAGGACAGCCTGGACTGGAATCAAGGACAGTGCTATGTAGCACTATGTCATCTAGATAGGCTGCTGCATATCATCGGTGGGGTCTTAGGGTCCTGTCCATGGCCCTCTGAAATGTCGCAGGGGCATTTTGAAACCCAAAAGGCATTTTTTTATATTAAAAGGAACCCTCTGGGGTCACAAATGCAGTCTTCTCTTTGGCGCTACCAGTCAGGGGTATTTGCCAATAACCTTTTGTCAAATCCAAAGTGGTCAGATAGCGAGCCTTGCCAAGTCGGTCTATACGTTCGTCTACTCTAGGCATTGGGTACGTGTCAAATTTTGTCACTGTATTAAGCTTCCTGAAGTCGTTACAGAACCTCCAAGTGCCATCCGGTTTTGGGACTAACACAATGGGGCTAGACCAGTCACTATTGGATTCCTCAGTGACATCTAGCTCCAACATTCTTTTAACTTCATCACTGATGTCCTTTCTCCTCGCTTTAGGAATTCGGTACGGTTTGAGCTTGACATGGAGCCCAGGTTCAGTAACAATATCATGCTGAACTGCTGAAGTCGTGTCAGGTAACTCTGAAAATTTCTCTCTATTCCTTATCAGGAACTCTCTAGCTTCCTGTTTTTGGGAATCTGACAGGGTGTCTGGAATCATGACCTCAGGGATCAGAGGGGACTCAGTACCCTTAGACGTTACCAGGAGGGACCTCGCAGTTAACGCCAGTCTATCCTTCCAGGGCTTTAACAGGTTTATGTGGTAAATCTATTTGGGCTTCCTTTTTCCTCGTTGATACACCTTGTAATTGACCTCCCCACCTCTTTCAATTACTTCAAAGGGACCCTGCCACATAGCCAGGAACTTGCTCTCAACAGTGGGAACTAACACCAGGACCCTGTCACCAGGTGAGAAAACACGAAGTTGGGCCCCCTGCTGTATATCCTCTGTTGGGCTGCTTGGGCCTGCAGTAAGTGTTCTTTTACCATCAGCATGATTGCTGAAATCCTGTCCTGCATTTGAGCGATATGCTCAATGACACTTTTATGGGGTGTCTGCTAACCCTCCCAAGTCTCTTTGGCTATGTCTAAGAGTCCCCGAGGGTGTCTCCCATAAAGCAACTCAAATGGAGAGTACCTCGTAGAGGACTGGGGAACCTCCCTGTGGCAAACATCAAGTATGGTATCAGGAAGTCCCAGTTTTTCCCATCCTTGTCAACAACCTTTTTTAACTTGCTCTTTAATGTCTTATTGAAGCGTTCCACCAAGCCATCCGTTTGAAGATGGTACACCTAGGTTCTCAACTGCGTCACCTTAAATAACTTGCACAGCTCCCTAGTTATTCGTGACATAAATGGGGTGCCCTGGTCTGTAAGGACCTCTTTAGGGATGCCAACACGACTGAACACCATAAACAGCTCTTTGGCAATGTTTTTAGCAGACGAGGTACGTAAGGGAACTGCCTCGGGGTAACGGGTAGCATAATCCATGATTACAAGGATATGCTGATGACCCCGGGCAGACTTGGGGAGTGGACCCACAAGGCCCATGGAAATCCTCTCAAAGGGCACTTCAATAATGGGCAAGGACACTAAAGGGTATAAATGTCCCTTGCGCTACTCAGAGTAATAGGTGAATGTGTGAAAGTACAAAAAATAAATAAATCAAGTGGAAAAAATCTGCAGAAAACCTAAGCACATAACAGTAAGTAAAATGTATAAGGTGATCTCGTGCAGACTTGCAAATAATCTTAAAATGCATAAAGTGCAATGTGCAACCAATAGGAGTAGTGAAAACCTCAAATAAAAAATTGAAAAAACTGTGATTAGGGTTAAATAGGCTCCAATAAGGGACCTTTAAAAATAATAATAATAGGCTCCAACAGGGGAAATTAACAATGATAATAATGATAGGTGAAAACAAATGTCCAATACATGTAGAAAAAAGTAGGAAGAATCAATGGATGTGCAAAAAATCGCATGTGCAAAAGAAACAAGAAAAATACATAAATCGAGGGAGATGGGCGGAGCCTAGCGGAGCAGACATGCATTGTTAGAGCTTCGCACCGCTGAGGAGAGAAGAGAAGGACAAAGCGGAGCCTGCAGGCTCAAAAGGTATCCATTTGAACCTTTTTGCCCCAGGGAACAAACTGTGAAAGTTTGGGCAGGAAATATGGTACTGGGAGGAAACCGTGGCAGAAATAAAAATCACCTCACAAAGAGCTCACAGGCACTCACTGCAGCTGAAGCAGCTCCAGTCACCTCACAAGATACAGCATCAGGGCGCTCTCACAGACAGAAAATGTCACAGCAAGACTCTCCATTTGAGTCAGATACAGAACAAATCCTCTCACAAACTTCTCCACAAGCCTCCTCAGCATCCCCAGTAATATTATTACAATTTGAAAAGATGCTTCATAAGGCTTTAAAACAAACCTCAGACCAAATAACAAAAAGCCTAACCAAAGAAATAAGAGAGCTGGGAAACCGCACCGCAGCCCTAGAAATAAAAATGGATGAAATTGAAATTACAACCCAAGTAAATATAACAGAATTGGAACAATTAAAAGAAGAGAATTTAATACTTCAAACTAAGCTCGAAGATTACGAAAATAGAGCCAGACGTTCAAACTTGCGCATAAGGGGAATACCTGAAACTGTGACAGACCTGCAATCTACTATTACTGCTCTATTACAAGAACTAAAGCCAGATATCCCTATTGAACGTTTAGAACTAGACAGAGTACACAGAGCCCTCACAGCCAAAAGGAAAGATGGACCCCCACGTGATATAATCACAAAATTTCATTATTACAGAACGAAAGAACAAATACTAATTGCTGCAAGAGAAAAAAAGGAACTTAATTTTCAAGGACACAATTATCAAATTTTTGCTGACCTATCCCAACTTACTATTACTAAAAGACGATCCATGAAACCCCAACTAATGGAACTGCAATGCCACAACATTATGTATCAATGGGGCTTCCCCTTTTCAGTCAGATTTAACTACCAAGGTACAATTTACAGAAGCAGATCAGCAGATGAACTACAACAAACCCTTTTAAAATTAAATCTGACAGAACCCACAAGCAGCAACTCTCCCACACGCAGAAGAATGGCATCATCTTCACCTTCAGGCAGCACTCAGAAAATTTCAGAACAAAATGGGAATCATCATTCTCACAAAAGAGGCCGTTATGCCACATCATCCATGGACCAAGAAGATTCAGTGGACTGACATCCTAATTCCTGATATCTCTTCATTTATTATACTAAGAGATGGTTCTCTATAAAAAAACTGTATTTATAACTGAATGTAACTGCATTCTGATAGTCACACACTGTGTGGGATCATGTTACATTCCAGTTATATTTCTTATTACTTCTGATTCATATAGCCTTAGAATATTTAAGTGAAATATGGAAATTCTTGTTCAGTTATATATTATCAGGTAATAACAATAGATTTATTACTTTTTAGGACAAATATGTTCAATAATCCAGAAGTAATGGAAGCTTTTTCTTTCTTTTCTTAAAACAAATATATTAGTACCTAACTAGTTCCTAGAATTATGTTTTTGTTTATTCTAATCTGAAGCAATACAACCTCAATTTTATGAGTTAACATATCTAAACAGTTACATATGAATAAAATATGTAATTGTTTACTCTAAAAGGGTTAAAATCCCAAAATAATTCAAACTATCTTCATCAATACCAAAGTTATTAACAGTACCTTTCTAACTGAATTATTTAGCCTAGGGCAAGACTAACCATATACAACCACCCTGGAATAAATAATTTCAACAAAAACTATATTCTGCACTCCAATTAATGAAACATCATTTTGATGTCTTTTGACATAGCACTTCTCTCCTGTAAGCGGAAGATCCGTGTACCCCCATTAGCCCTCCTCATTCTCCCAACCATATTATGTGGGAGTGTGACGAAGGCACTTATTCCCCTGAGAGAGATATTTATTCTCTTTCACGGGTAAATTGTGATTACTTGCAAAAAATAATTTATACAATGTATCATCTAATCTCATATGTTTTTTGTTTACTCTTTACTCCAGAATTCACTGGTTTCTTTTCTATCTATTCATCTCTTCAGTCCACACAGGTTGATCTGCGCAGTCAGCTCTGCATAACAAAAAGTAAGTCAAAACTATTTGATCTGTTGCCATGGCACCACTGAATATACTTTCCCTGAATGTTCAGGGAATAAATGTCCCTCAAAAAAGGACCAAAGCCTTCCGTGCTTTCCATAACAAGAAGGCTCACATAGTATGCCTCCAAGAAACACACTTCACCAAAGATTCTACTCCAAAATATATTTCTCCTTTTTATCAACAAATTTACACGGCTTCTGCCTGTACCAAGCAAAGGGGAACTCTAATTGCATTTCACCGATCCACACCATTCACCTTATCATCAGAAATTAAAGACCCAAAAGGTAGATACCTGATACTCATGGGTTATATAATGGATACAGCAATCACGGTGATTTCCTACTACGCTCCTAACAAACAACCTACACCATTCCTCTCACATATATTACAAGTGATTAATACACACAAAATAGGAACAGTGATAATGTGTGGGGATTCAAACCAGGTCCTCCTCCCATTTCTAGATAAATCACCTTTTACACCATCCAAAATAACCTCTAGATTACCTTTTTCTCAACTTCTTTCCAAATACAATCTGGTAGATTCGTGGAGAGAAAGTAACCCAATGAAAAAGAAATTCACTTATTTCTCGCACCCTCATCAAACCTTCACCAGAATAGATCATATTTTTCTAACAATAGGAATGATACCAGAAATTATTGCATCAGATATAATTCCGATTCCGTGGTCTGACCATAATGCAGTATACACTACTATAGCCTCAGCCATACCAAAAGCGCATGACCCAACATGGTACTTACCGGACATAATGCTCAAACACCCACTACATCAGATGGCCATTGAACAAGCTTTAAAGGAATACATATCAATTAATAATACAACAGACATCTCCCCAATAACACTGTGGGAAGCTCATAAGCCTGTCTTGCGTGGTACAATACAAAGACAAATGGCACTATTTAAACGGGAACGCAAAAATCTAGCACAAAAACTAGAACTCAATTTTAATGCAGCCTACATATCATTTCAAGATAATCCATCTCAGAGTACAAAATCTCATCTGGAAAAATCTAGATTGGAATACGATCTATTTCTCACTGAGTCAGTTGATAAATCCCTCAAACGCTCCAAACACAATTTCTACATGAATACAAACAAACCAGGTACATATTTGGCTCGGGCATTAAATTCAACTAACAAATCTTTCAAACCAATACGTTTGAAATTATCAAAAAATGTTTACACTTGTAATCCAGTTAAAATAGTCCATAAATTTCACTCACATCTCGCAACTTTATACAAGACAAACAATGAATTTAATCCTACAGAGGCTGAATCCTTCTTCTCAAAAATAACCTTACCAGAGTTATCTCAGAATCAAAAAAGCAGTTTGGATGAGCCTATAACTATAGATGAAGTTGCTAACGCCATAAAAGACCTAAAACTTAACAAAAGACCAGGCCCAGACGGATACTCGGCTTTATACTATAAAACATTCTCAGAAATACTCTTTCCCATTCTCACTGAAACTTTTAACAAACTTCTAGATGGACATTCTTTTCGGCAAGAAACACTAATGGCCATTGTTTGTATGATCCCAAAACCCCTTTCTGATGATACTTCCTGTGTGAATTATCGGCCTATCTCTCTGTTAAACCTCGATATTAAATTATTAGCAAAAATAATAGCAAAACGCCTCAATAGCATTATAGGAAAATTAATACATAGAGATCAAGTAGGCTTCATGCCAAATAGACAGGCAGGCGATAATATACGCAGGGCAGTGTTATTGGCACATATTGCTAAAAAACGGAAAATCCCTTTATGTTTTCTATCTCTCGATATTAAGAGGGCATTTGACACAGTATCCTGGCAATATATGCAATATTCATTACAAAAATGGGGTTTTGGACCCCACTTTTTAACATGGATCAAAGCATTATATAATAAACCCAAAGCCTATATAAAATATGCTGGATACAAATCTGAAGCCTTTAATATCGAAAGAGGTACCCGACAGGGTTGCCCATTATCTCCCTTATTATTTGCCCTTATACTCGAACCCATGGCCCAATACATCAGAACAAACCAAACTATAACTGGCATTGAAGTAGGAGGTATTACACACAAATTATGTATATTTGCAGACGATATATTACTTTTTCTATCATCACCACAGGTCTCTGGTCCTAACTTAATACCAGCTCTTGATGGATTTGCAGCCCTATCCGGCCTTATGATTAATCCTAAGAAATGCCTAGTGCTTAATATTTCACTCACAAACATGGAATTGATCCCGGCTAGGGCTGCACTCCCATTCACATGGGCAGAAAAATCAATCCCATATCTTGGAATTCATTTAACAGCATCTCATTCTGACTTATTCTCAACCAATTATCCTCCTGTATTAAGACAGATCACAAATCTAATAAAACAATGGTCGCAACTTCCTTTATCCTGGATAGGGAAGATTAATGCAATCAAAATGACTATTCTACCCAAATTGCTTTATCTATTCAGAGTCCTCCCTATTCCAATTCCTTCCTATTTTTTGAGAATAGTACAAAAAAGAGCAACTTCGTTTATATGGGGCTCTTCTAAACCACGTATACCTATACACACACTACATCTTCCCAAAAATAAAGGAGGCCTGGGATACCCTAATTTTACTAACTACTACAGAGCAGCACATTTGGCCAGTCTGTCCAAATACCATGCAAAACAGGAAATCCCATTATGGGTATTTATAGAGGCTTCAGAAAATGACCCTCTATTAATATCAAATTTATTATGGCTTGATCCTAAAGACCGTTTTAAAATTCATAATCCCATAACTAAACACTTCTTATCTCTCTGGGATAAACTAAAAACCAAATATCAGTTACAATCTCCACACAATCCTCTCCTTACTTTTATCAGAAATCCGGCCTTTTATCCGGCATGGATCTACCCAAATTCTTTTAAAGCTTGGACAACATCAGGCATTCAGACACTAAATGACTTCATAGCATCTAAATCATTCCTTTCATTCCCATCGCTTAGAGAAAAATATGATCTACCAAACTCTGAGATATTTAGATATCTCCAAATCAAAAATTTCTATACACCATTCCTAAAGGGGGATATACCATTATCCCAATTATCAATTTTTGAATCAATCTGTACAAAAGATCCATTTGCTAAAGGTACAATTTCATCACTTTATAATCAATTATATGGAGTAGCAAATCTTAATAGACCCTCTTACGTTCAGAGGTGGGAGGAGGACCTGGGACGAACTTTAGAAGACACGGACTGGTCTAACATATGGCTCACATCTAAGTCATCTTCACCCAACATCTTAGCACTGGAGACAAATTATAAAGTCCTAACTCGCTGGTACCTTGTACCCGCTAGAGTGGCAAAATATTCACCTAATACCTCGGCTCTTTGTTTTCGAGGATGCCCAGAAATAGGCACATATTTACACATATGGTGGACGTGCCCAGTAATCCAAACCTTCTGGAAGGAAGTCTTCGTGATTGCATCTAAAATATTTTAAAAAATAATACAACCAGAATCCATATTTAACTTTACTTAATCTAAAACCAGAATGGTTAACACTCTCTCAATTCAAACTTATGATCCAACTAATAACGGCTGCAAAACAAACAGTGGCCAAGGCATGGAAATCTCCTACATTGGTACTAGCAGAAACAATTCACAGAATGAATAATACAATGTCCCATGCTAAGATGGTAGCCATCGATCAAAATCAAATTCCAAAATTTGAAAAACTTTGGCATCCTTGGATAAAACAACAGTTCCTGTCAAACTTCAATGACTCTGTCCTGTTGCCATGGTAACAGATTAAATGACTTACAGAGACACCCATTCTAAGGCTTCAAAGAGAACTAAAAAGAATAATAAACTGACAAGCGGGACAACCTTGTGGACCATACCTCTACCTTTCAACCCTTTTTCTTCTTTCTCTTTCCTTTTCTCCATCTTACGATTAAAGCTCATTATCAGAATTTATTTGACCTATATACACTCTACTTGTAAACAATATGTATAGTAGGTATAAATCATTTAAATACCTACAAAAGTAACTGAGGAAATGATATATATCTTTAATTTAGGTTTACGTGAACCCAATGTTTAATATTTGAAATTTCATGATATTTACCTATATAAACCCTACTGTAAAACAATGAGCTTACTTTATAGATCCTTGTAAACTTACTTTATGTATCTTTATAACATTGTATACTCAATAAACTTCTTTTGACAAGGAAAAATACATAAATCAGTACGTTAAAAATAGTTCACTAAAAGGAACAGAAAGTTAATGTTTTCTCGTCTTCCACAGAGAATGGTAAATACAGGAGAAATAAATATTCATGAAGTGGTGAACAAAGATGGTGTGGTAATGGAAAACCGAATCAGTACTCATCAGTGTCCATATATAACTTCATAAATAAATTCTCGAACTGTCGGTCTCACAGAACTCTCACCTCATATACTGTATTAAATCGCATGGTTGAATGGATATAACTCTCCACCGCTTCCTTTTGGTTCTTTTTCTGGCTCACATACACTTCAAAAAGCAGGCTAGGAGAACCTTGCCTCCACTCAGCCGTCCCAGTGCACTCTGGTGCATTAATGCAGTAATGATGGGGAAGAAAGAGAACAAAAGTGCCTCCGATAGTGTAGTGGGGTTTAAAAGACTAGGGTGCGTTTTATTGAAAACAATTAGGTGGACTCACATGTAAAATGTCAAAAACAGGCAAGAACAGTTTAAAACCGGCATTTTCACCGCCTCCTTACGTCACTTCCGGTGCGCATCTGACTCCAGCCACTCCCTACGTGTTACGTCACGTGACTTCATCTGGGGAACCGGATTGGCCGTAGAGGCATTGTTTTTATGTGCTAAAACCGGAAGTGTTTGAGCGGCCATTTTCTTATAGACCGCTCGTTGTTTACATCGCGGCCATTTTGTTGGTTATCCATGCACACCACATGGCGGCCATTTTCTTGTAGTGTGATTGTTATTATTTCACACAGATGAGATGATAGTGTGAGGAAATTCAACCAGGCATAAGCTGGATGATGATGTAAATAACAGGTGGGCATCAAATAGGATATAAATATGAATAATAAATATCATATAAGCCCAGTAAATTCAGGCAAACTTGGAGAGAAAAACTAAATTTATATAGATGATAAATAAGCAAATGATTCGCTCCGCAGATGTACTATGGCCAGGTAGGCTCTATAATATATCAGGCTGCCTCAGTCGTGCACCAGAGGAAAAGGCATTCATATAAATTGTTAAATATATAACAACATATATATAGGAAATATAATTATATAGAGATAACGAGAATGAATAAAATCTGCAGTGGTGAAATAAATAAAATAAAAAATAATAAAATAAAAAATAAATAATACATAAAAAATAATAAATAAAAAATGAAAAATAAAAAATAAATAAAAAATAAAAAAATAAAAAATAAAATATATAAAAAAAAAATAAAAAATAAAAAATCAAATCAAAATAAAATAAAATAAAAAATAAAAATAAAAAATGAATGAAAAATAAAATAGAAGATAAAAAATAAAAATAATAATTAAAAAATAAATAAATAAAAGATAAAAATAATAATAGTAATAATAATTGGTGAGATGTAGTAATGGGTGAAACATGAAGAGTGAGAAATAATACAAAATAATAAATAATAAAAAAGTGTAAGAAAATGGTAGTCAATATAGTGTAATGTTTAAAATATTGAAAAACCTCAGAGACATTAAAAATGGATACATTCGACCCAAACTAAAAGTTACTAAGAAAACAGTTTAGGTCGAACTCTACGTTCATTCCTCCAGGGGGTGAGAGTTTGCATAATGTGTATCCATTTACCCCAGAATTGTAACTGTGAAGGGTCTTTATTTTGCACTAGAGCGAAATGCCTAGATACACTATGCTTAGGAAAGCCATTTATAATATTTTGAACATGTTCTTGTATTCTCACTTTAAGGGCTCTCTCTTTTCTTCTGGAATTTTTTTGCATGTCGGCAGGCGTAACAATTTGTGCAAGGATAGAATCCCTTGTCACTAAAGAAGGTATATGTTGCTTTGGGGGGTGGTTCCACTACCGACCTGACAATCAGGTTTTTGATTGTAGGTGCTCTTTTATATATGATGTTAGGTCGATCTGGAAGAATCTTCTTTAGGTCTTTATTGTTCTTTAAAATGTGCCAATGTCGTTGGATTAATTTGGCTACCTCTATATGTTGGACTTTGTAGTCCAGTATCAGACATGGTTCTTCTTGTTCAAATACTTTTTTTGGCTTGTTCTGTAGCATCTCTGTCCTGTCCATTTCATTCACATGTTGTATCTGTTTTCCTATCCAAGAGTCATCATATCCTTTTGTTACAAACCTTGCTCCAATATGTTTGGCTTGGAGTTTAAAATCTTCTTCTTTTGTGCAATTTTTTTTAAGTCTTATTAGTTGCCCCTTAGGGATGTTATATAGCCAGGGTTTGTAATGACAGCTATCGATCGACAAATAGCTGTTGGTATCTACATTCTTGAAGAATGTTTTGGTCACCACTTTATCATCTTCTAGAGAGATATTCAAGTCCAGGAAGTCGATCGATTTCTCCTCTATTTTCCATATCAAGCGGATGTTTTTATCGTTATCATTCAGTTTATTTAGGAAATCTTCAAGTGTATTTCTACTGCCACTCCGCACAATAATTAGGTCATTGATATACCTTTTATATAAAGTAAGTTCGGCAGGGGTATCCTCATAGACTGATTTTTCCTCCCATTGTCCCATAAAAGCGTTTGCGACTCCCGGTGCGAATTTGGGACCCATTGCGATTCCTATGGCCTGTTTATAATAGTTCTGGTCATGCCAGAAATAATGAAATTTCAGGCAAAAATTGAGGCACTTAAGTATTTTCTTTGTTTGCAAATAAGGTTGCTATAATTTCTGAGAAGCCATTTCGTCGCTGAACACTCATCGTGATGTTGGACAATCGTGTATAACGATGCTACGTCAGCCGTAGCCAGTAAAGTTCTTCCCTCTAGTACTGGTATTGTGTCTAATAATTGTAACAAATGTTTGGTATCCTTGAGGTAAGCTTGAGTATGTTGAACTGCTGGTTGAATGATATAGTCTATGAACTGTCCCATCCTTGCCGTGAGGGAATATATCCCATTCATAATGGGTCTGCCAGGTGGATTTTCTTTGCTTTTGTGGATTTTTGGGACAGTATAGATGACAGGGATTCTGCATGACTCTGGTATAAGGTATTTTGATTCTTTTTTATTCAGAATGTCTTTCTTCATTCCCAGATTGACCAAAAGCTCCAATTCCTTCTTGTATTTAATAGTTGGATTTCCCAATAGTTTGATGTAAGTCTCTTCATCCTGTAGTTGTCTATTGAGCTTGTCCTGGTATTGCTCTTTAGATTGTATGACAGTCGCTCCCCCTTTATCCGCTGGTCGTATTACTATATCGTTTCTTTCAGTTAATAGTTTGATACCTTTCTTGAAGTGTATTGGATCCGACATTTTCTTCATTTTAAGAGATTCCAGGTCCTGTAGGACTAAGTTCCTGAATACATCGATGTGTTGATTGTCCGATACTTGTGGATTATACAGAGAGTTATTGCGCAACGCACTGTGGATCAATGTAGGGGGGTATCCCGAGTTGCATTGGATGGTCTAAAGGGGTTGTTCATAGTGTATTTCTTGAAGTTAATTTTTCTTATATATTTTTGTATCCCTATATAAGTGTCAAATTTGTTGAGATTTTTGACTGGGGCATGTTTCAATCCTTTGTCCAACACGGCCAATTCATCTGCCGTGATGGATATGCCACTAAGGTTTACGATATTCTCTCTTTTTCGCTTGGAGCCTCTTTCCCGCTCTGTGACCTCTTTGACCTGGACTGTTTCTTGTTCTGTCTTCTTGGGGTCGTTTCCTGGGTGATCGATATGGATCTTGCGGTTGTCTCCTGGGTGATCGATATGGATCTTGTGGTTGTCTCCGGGGTGATCGATATGGATCTTGCGGTTGTCCCTGGGGGGGAGTGATCTCTCCTCTCCCTGTCTAAAAAAGACCTCTGAGTGTCATATTCCCGTTGATCCAAGTACTGGCGTTGGTCATTGTGATATTGATCATGGTGATCTCTAATTGGATCAAATCTATTATACACGGATATGGGGGTTCTATCCTGTCCTCAGTAATGGTCTTGTTGGTAGGGGGGTCCTCTGTTTTCCCTTTGATTTCTCTCATTATGTTGCCAATTATTGTAGGGTTTCTTAAATGGCTTCTTAAATGTTTTTTCACGGTTTCTTTGGAGTTTGATACCCATAATTGCCATTATTCCGATGGTCATTTGGAAGTTGGTATCCATAATTCCCATTATTCCACTGATCATTTGGGGGTCTTCTCGTCTCTGTGTATGTATCTCTATCATCCCATCTTGGTAGATTATATACATGTGATGTAGTAGGATCTTGTATTCTAACCTCTCTTTCTGGCGTCGAATAAGTTGAACTGGGTTGTATTTATTCTATCTTGCTCTGCTATTTGAAGACTTGGTCCGTTTTATAATCAGTCACATCTCGCTGATATTTCTTCATTTTGCGTTGTACTTCGAAAACCAAATTGTACTTCCAAATCTTTAGCAATCAGGTCTTTATTCAATTATGTGGCGAGTTTCTTGAAGTCTATGGACTCCTTATGAGGTTCTAGTTTTAATTTTATTTCTTCAATTTGTTGTTCTATTAGTATGGTCTTTTTTAGTTTCCTACCTAGTAGAAATGTCCTACCTAGTAGGAATTTCAGACCTTCCACACTTTTGCTGTTACAAAAATTCAGCACTAAAGGACTTCGGAAGTGGGGTAGTGGGGCTGACATCTGACACACAGGACAGGATTGACAATAATTCTCAATATCTTTCTGTATCCCAGGCCAGTAAAAGGCCTGCGCAACACCCTTTCAGTAGTTTTCTCAATCCCTAAATGGCTTCCTAGCAAGCGCCCATGGGCAAGTTCCAACACCACCCGTCTGTATGGCTTAGGGACCACCAACTGTTCAACCACTTCATCATTCTTTTTACATACATGATACAGTAAATCCTCATTGCTGCTGAAATAAGGAAAACAGGGCCTGTCCCCTGGTTCGACAGGTACATCATTAATCACTATTACATTTTCCCAGGCCCTGGCAAGGGTTGGGTCTTTTCTCTGCTTGGTACCAAAATTTTCCTTATGCACATTAAGGTCAGCAAACTCCAACATAGGCTCAGATTCAGCAGACGGCTGTCCAGCTCCACTGGTTGGGGACTCCACATTATTAGAGTCTCCCAGCTCCAATACTAATTTGATAAAATATGTAAACAGTGTCAACCGCACTTAACTAATGATGCAAAAAGTATTTATTCTTCAGCATTGGAGACAAGAGAAGCCACTGACTGACAAGGTAGAGAGGTAGAGACCAATATGAGATTTTATAACATCTGAGTTTCCTAAATACTCTTTGACTCCTTCAATGCCCCAATGCTTACACATGGGACATAAGATAATAGATGTCTTGCACGCCAAAGGTTTACCTATTTGACCGCATGACCTGTTTAGAAGGCAAAGATCTGCTAGCCCTATAGCTTATTAAATGCCCCTAAACTCCCCTGTATCCCCTAGTTACTTTGTTGGTTCAGATTTTTTTAAATGTCATGTTGAGTTTGAAAAATGGTGCAAACACATATTTGAGACCTGTTTGCTATATACTAACTCATAGCACATAGGGAATTGATCACTTAGTTACACTTAGAGGGAGAGCATTATTACTTATAACTGTGTACTAACTCTTTATTTCATAATGCAGACTCTGTACCAAGCATTGTAATTATAACACTGTACTGTGAATGCTGAACCAACATCTCTTAAATAAGTAAAGATTATACTAAAAGGTTAAGACTGTGTTCACTCTGGATAAATGCATGTCATTTCATGCCTTCTAATGCACATGTTGGCATGTGTTTTGCTGTGATTCCCTGTTTTTGTCTGCAGGGAAAAAGATCACTGTGTGCTGGTCATAAAGTACACGGAAGGGAATATGACGTTTTTTTATACTTGTTATTATTATGGTCAGGAATATAAAATACAATTTATCCTCTTGCCACCCACATGCCGAACATATGCGTCAACGGGTGGCAGAGGTTTCTGTGCTGAGAGTACACTCACTGCACAGTCTCAGAACAAAAACCGAGCTGTCAAAGACAGTTCTGGGTTCCCACTAACGATAAGGAGCCTTGGGTCCAGCTCTGGATCATGTGACCACTGTGACAGCCAATCTACAGAGCTCTGTAGCTCAAGAGGCTTATAGGGTGGCTTCATCTGAGATTTCAATCAAACTTAGGAGTCTGCAGTTTATTATACAAAAGAAAAAGGACAGTTTTTTTTTTAATATTCAAAAGTGGATATACACTATATTGCCAAAAGTATTGGGACACCTGCCTTTACACAAATGGCATCCCGGTTTTAGTCCGCAGGGTAGGGTTCAATATTGAGTTGGCTCACCCTTTGCAGTTATAACAGCTTCAACTCTTCTGGGAAGGCTGTCCACAAGGTTTAGGAGTGTGTCTATGGGAATGTTTGACCATTCTTCCAGAAGCACATTTGTGAGGTCAGGCACTGATGTTGGACGAGAAGGCCTGGCTCGCAGTCTCTGTTCTAATTCATCCCAAGGGTGTTCTATCGGGGTAAGGGCAGGACTCTGTGCAGGCCAGTCAAGTTCCTCCACCTCAAACTGTCTCATCCATGTCTTTATAGACTTTGTTTTGTGCACTGATGCGCAGTCATGTTGGAACAGGATGGGGCTATACGCCAAACTGTTCCCACAAAGTTGGGAGCATGAAATTGTCCAAAATGTCTTGGTATGCTGATGCCTTAAGAGTAGCCTTCATTGGAATTAAGGGGCCAAGCCCAACCCCTAAAAAACAACACCACACCATAATCCCCCACCACCAAATGATTTGGACCAGTGCACAAAGCAAGGTCCATAAAGACATGGTTGTGCGAGTTTGGGGTGGAGGAACTTGACTGGCCTGCACAGAGTCCTGACCTCAACTGGATAGAGCACCTTTGGAACGAATTTGAGCGCAGACTGCGAGCCAGGCCTTCTCGTCCAACATCAGTGCCTGACCTTACAAATGCTCTTCTGGAAGAATGGTCAAAGATTCCCATAGACACACTCCTAAACCTTGTAGACAGCCTTCCCAAAAGAGTTGAAGCTGTTATAGCTGCAAAGAGTCGGCCAACGCAATTTGAAACCCTACGGACTAAGAATGAGATGTCATTAAAGTTCATGTGTGTGAGAAGGCAGTTGTCCCAATACTTTTGGTAATATATGTATTATGTACAGTATTTCTTTATCGTTCTTTATGGTACATCATGGGACACTGAGCCATAGTAGTTACTATGTGGTTATAGGCTATCTTCAGGTGATGGACACTGGCACACCCTAAGACAGGAAGTTCACTCCCTATATAACCCCTCCCACTACTCGGAGTACCTCAGTTTTTTCACCAATGTCTTAGGTGTTGGTCACAAGTAAAGATGTGCTATGCTGAGCTCCACTGGAATATTCCTTGCAGGCTATGCAACCGGATCCATTCAAAGTGTCTTTTTAGGCCGAATTGAATGGTACCCGGGCCTTGTGTTGGAAGAAACAAGGTTTATCCCATAACGCTTCTCTTTTTTAAAGAGCTGGACCCCGGGATCTAGTGCTTTGGTTTTGTCAGCCATAAAGTTTTCCTGGCGGAGTGCTTTACGGGTCCAGGAGTGTGGGTCCCCTGATAAAAAGGGGCCCCGGTTTCTGAAGGTTTTTTAACGGAGCCCACCGTGAGGGGTGAAGATTGGGTCTGTTGGTTTTACCACAGAAATCCCTGCGGTGGGAAAGGTAGGTGGAGACTTCTAAGGAATTTTAATTTTCTTATGAATTATCTCCTTTAAAAGTAAATGTTGTCATGCCTAAAAGTCACCACTGGGGGCTGTATAGAGCACGTACCTTGTCATGCTTTCCTCAGATCACTCTGTATCAGCAGAATATGCAAGACTTCCCTCCGGCTAGCAGTCCCAGGCTTCTGGTAAGATGTTGGGGGGGATTTTCTCCAAAAACACCCCCCACCTGGACAGAAGCTCTCTCCCTGCCCCTGGATAGAGGGGGAAGCCAGAAGGATCAGCGGATGCCGCTCCGTTCTCCACCGCCCCTGCACAGCGTTTTTTTCAGCTCTCCTCCTCGCTACCTGCCCCCCACACACACGCCACTTGTGCGGGAAAACGCTCTTTTTGAAAAGAGGATGGGGGGCGCGGTGGGAATACGGAGGGGCCGTGGCTTAGCGCGGCGTTGGCATGCAGTAACGTCCAGCACGGGAGTACACTTAAAAAGCTCCATTTTACTGACTGCAGCTGTCGGAGGGAAACAAGAACAAACAGGGGGCATGTAAGTGGTGACACAGGCATTCCCTTGGCACATTTACTAAAGCACCAGGCTGAGCATTAATAGCAGCGGCAGTTGCTGGACTATTTGCTCAAACAGTGGGTGCAATTTCTTCTGGTAGTGCCTCTGCATTTGTGCATCGGGCTATGGTCAGAAGGGGAGGTAGAATCACCCTAAAAAAAGGGCTCAGAAGGAACTCCCTCAAGCTCAAAAAAGCCTAAACTCATCTCTACAATGGCATCCTCCCCTGAGAGATCTGAGGTGGCTGGTCAGAGTGAGCTATCAGGGCTGTCAAATGTTGCAACTGTTTCCAACACTGCAGCCTCTGTCTTTATTACTGAAAACATTTTTTCCTCAGCCAAGATAGGATTGTAGGAAAGGTTAGTTGCTTTAATCGCATACCAGTGTGGGACAAAACGCGACAGGTCCCCTTCCATTACCCAGGACCCTCAATCTGAGGAACTGGGGCGGGAGAAGACAATTTTCTGTCAGGGGACCATGAAGAGGCTGATGACTCCTCTTTTGAGGGGTCAAATGCGGAAGGATCAGCTTCACAATCTGAAAGATTGATGGTGCAATCTCTTACTGAAATGGTCCGTTCCACATTTATGCTACCCTTAACTGAGTCGGTTGATGAGACCACTTCTTGTTTGGGTTCGCTAAAGCCTCCTCAAGCTGTGCATGCCTTTCCTGTCCATTCATTGCTGGAAAAGCTTATGTATTCTGAGTGGAATCACCCAAATAAGCATTTTTTTCCTCCTAAAAAGTTTTCAACGCTTTATTCTATGGAGGAAAAATTCATTAAGAAGTGGGAGATACCAGCAATTCATGCTACTATATCCTCTGTGAATAAAAGTTTGACTTGTCCCGTAGAAAATGCTCAAATGCTTAGGGATCCAACGGATAAGAAATTGAAATTCCTATTAAAAAGCACTTTTTCTCTGGCAGGTTCAGTGACTCAGCCTATGCTAGCAGCAACTGTTGTATGTCAATCCTTGAGAGACCAGTTTAAACAGGTGCTCAAGGTTGTTCTTGATCAGCGGGCCCAGGATTAAGCCGAGCTACCAGGTGCCTTATGCTTTGCAATAGACGCTATGAGATATTCTATTCTCCAGGCCTCACGCCTTACGCTTGGGCTGGTGCATATGCATAGAATCTTATGGTTGAAAAATTGGTCAGCTGAAGCACCATGCAAAAAGCTGCTGGCTAGTCTTCCTTTTCACGGTGAACGGATGTTCGGGGATGATTTGGATAAACACAGCCAAAAAATTTCTAGTGGAAAAAGTACCCTTTTGCCAGTTAGGAAGAGGAGTAAACGTATTTCATTTAAATGAGCTCCTTATCCAGTGCCAGTGCCTCCAGGCAGTCACGACAGCCTCCGCCATCAAGTTCAAGAGGTAAACCTCAGGGTCAACCCCAGGGACCAAAGAAACCCTGGGGGAGAAAACCTACATAACAAAATACTAAAGCCTCCTTATGAAGGGGTGCCCCCGCTCACTCGAGTGGGGGGGAGACTTCTGCAGTTCTCAAGGGTCTGGCAGGAAGAGTGTTGAGACAGATGGGTGACTTCCACAATAACTCTAGGTACTACCTAGAGTTCCGAAAGTTTCCATCTCCTCGTTTTCTCAGATCAAACGTTCCCAGGGATCCAGAGAAGAAGAAGTCTTTCTTTGAAGCATTAGACCATCTTTTGTCTCAAAAAGTGATCTCAGTGGTCCCCATGGAAGAGCAGGCATTAAGGTTTTATTCAAACCTTTTCATGTCAGACCTATTCTAGATCTCAAAGATCTAAACCGGTTTCTGAATATCCGCTCTTTTCACATGGAGTCAATCCGATCAGTATTCTCCATTATACAAAGTGGAGAACTTCTGGCGTCAATCGACATCAAGGATGCATACCTCCATGTGCCTATTTTTCCCTCTCACCAGAAATATTTACGTTTCGAGGTAGAAAATCTTCATTTTCAGTTTGTAGCTCTGCCTTTCGGTCTAGCAACTGCACTTCAAGTGTTTACAAAGGTCCTGGCCCCTCCTCTAGCCAGATTAAGGGCCCAAGGTATAACAATTATAGCTTACCTAGACGATCTGCTCTTGATAGACCAGTCAGTAGCCCGCTTAGACCAAAGTATGATCACCACAGTCAACTACCTGGAATATCTAGGTTGGGTTCTCAACCTAGAGAAATCCTCCTTAAAACCATCAGGGAGATTAGAATACTTGGGTCTGATCAAAGATACAGCCCAGAAAAGGGCATTCTTGCCCCAGGCAAAGATCAGCGCCATAAAGGAACTGATTCAGGTGGTCAAGGCAAAGAAGAATCCTTCTATTCGACTTTGCATGAGGTTGTTGGGAAAGATGGTGGCTTCATTCAAGGCCATTCCTTATGCTCAGTTTCATTCGAGGCTGCTGCAAAACAGTATCGTATGGGCTTAGAACAGGAAGGTCCAAGCTCTAGATTTCCCAATGTGTCTGTCTCCATGGGTGCACCAGAGCCTCAGTTGGTGGTTGATAACCAAGAATCTGCAGAAGGGAAAATCCTTCCTACCAGTTAACTGGAAGGTGGTAACAACAGATGCCAGCCTTTCAGGTTGGGGAGCAGTCCTGGAAGAGGCAACTGTCCAAGGGAAATGGTCCAGATCAGAAATGACCTTACCCATCAACATTCTAGAGATTCGTGCAGCGCGCTTGGTCCTGAGGGCCTGGATGTTCAGGTTATGGAATTGTCCTGTCAGGATCCAATCTGACAATGCCACAGCAGTGGCCTATATCAATCACCAAGGGGGCACGAGAAGTCGTGTGGCCCAGAGAGAGGTGAATCATATCCTAACCTGGGCAGAAAACAATGTACCTTGCCTATCGGCAGTCTTCATTCCAGGATTAGAGAATTGGCAGGCGGAATACTTGAGTCGCCAGCAGTTGTTCCCGGGAGAATGGTCCTCTCACCCCAATATCTTTCTGACAATATGCCAAAGAAGGGGGATCCCAGACATAGATCTGTTTGCGCCCAGGTTCAACAAAAAGATTGACAACTTTATGTCAAGAACAAGGGATCCACTAGTGTGCGGAACAGATGCCATGGTGTTTCCGTGGAATCAGTTCTCACTGATTTATGCTTTCCCTCCTATTCTGCCGCTTCCACGACTTCTTCGCAGGATCAAGCAGGAAGGAAAGTCGGTGATTCTTGTGGCCCCAGCGTGGCCCAGAAGATCCTGGTATGCAGAGATCATAAGGATGGTGGTAGGGGACCCATGGACCCTACTACCACGTCCAGACTTTCTCTTGCAAGGTCCGGTATTCGATCCTACCTTACAAACGCTAAATTTAACGGTTTGGCTATTGAGACCCACATTCTGAAGAAGAGTGGGCTATCGGTTCAGTGGTATCTACCTTGATTAATGCAAGGAAGCCAGCCTCCAGAATCATATATTATAGAGTCTGGAAGGCATATGTCTCCTGGTGTGAATCCAGGGGTTGGCACCCCAGGAAGTATATCATAGGTAGAATCCCTGACTTTCTGCACATGGGGTTAGAAATGAAGCTGCCCTTGAGTACTATCAAAAGTCACGTCTCAGCCTTATCCGTATTATTTCAACAACCACTTGCTTCGCATTCTTTGGTTCGTAGCTTTATTCAGGGGGTAACGTGGCTTAATCCTCCAGTCAGGTCACCCCTGAATCCTTGGGACTTGAATTTAGTTCTGTCGGCATTGCAGAAACAGCCTTTTGAGCCGATAAGGCTTATTCCCTTGGTCCTTTTGACAGGGAAACTCATTTTTCTGGTAGCCATATCTTCTGCAAGAAGGGTATCAGAGTTGGCAGCTCTTTCTTGTAAAGAGCCATATTTAATTATTCACAAGGATAAGGTGGTATTGTGTCCTCATCCTAACTTTCTACCGAAGGTAGTGTCAGGTTTTCATCTAAACCAGGATATTGTTCTACTACCTTCATTTTTTCCAGAACCCTTTTCTACAGAAGATAAGTCACTACATTCTCTGGATGTGGTGAGAGCAGTCAAAGTCTACTTGAAGGCGACTGCTCAGATTCGAAAAAAGGATGTTTTGTTTGTGTTGCCTGAAGGTCCTAAAAGGGAACAGGCAGCACCGAAATCTACTATTTCTAAATGGATTCGGCAAGTAATTGTTCAAGCTTATGGTTTGAAGAGGAAAATTCCACCCTCTCAAATCAAAGCACGCTCCAATAGGGCTGTTAGTGCTTTGTGGGCAGTGCATCACCAAGCTTCCGTGGCTCAAATCTGCAAGGCCGCAACTTGGTCTTCAGTCCATACATTTACCAGATTCTATCAGGTGGATGTAAAAGGGTGTGAGGATATTGCCTTTGGGCATAGTGTACTGCAGGCAGCAGTATAAGTCCTCTAGTCTCATGGTTGCCCTACTTTTGTTGTGTCTCCCTCCCCTCAGTTGACATTCCTCTGGGACATCCCACATAGCAACTACTATGGCTCTGTGTCCCATGATGTACGATAAAGAAAATAGGATTTTTATAACAGCTTACCTGTAAAATCCTTTTCTTGGAGTACATCACGGGACACAGAGGTCCCTCCTCTCTTCTAATACACGTATATTGCTTTGCTACAAAACTGAGGTACTCCCAGTAGTGGGAGGGGTCAGATAGGGAGTGAACTTCCTGTCTTAGGGTGTGCCAGTGTCCATCAACTGAAGGTGGCCTATAACCCACATAGTAACTACAGGCATACCCCACGTTTAAGTACTATGGCACTGTGTCCGTGATGTACTCCAAGAAAAGGATTTTACAGGTAAGCTGTTATAAAAATCCTATTTTTCAAAGAACAAAACAAAAAAAGACAAATTTTAAAAATTATGCAACTACATAAAACACTAGCGTATGGTGAATGTGCTTCTTTTGTAATCTGTTTTTCCTGGCTTTTTGTATTATTAAAACATTTTTTTCCATTTTGACTATTTAGTAGCTATAATTTTGTGACTTGTACAAATTAATATTCTAGTGCATGATGTGAGTGGGTATTTGTGCACTGTGCAGACATCTATGGCGCCAGCCTAATTTTGGGTCAACTAGCAATTTGTTGGCAAAATACACTGTGGAGAATTAAATGTGATCTGTTGGTCAAAGGGCATATGCACTGGACAGAGATTGTCTAACGATTCAAATGTAATCAACCAGATCTGATTATATCTTTTAACATTTGGGTTAACAAACAGAGGCAATCAGATGCAGGGACAATATTTTGTGTTTTCATGAGTTGAGGAAATTGGTACTATGTAGATGCTTTGTAATTTATTAAAGACTTATACTGTAAGTACTATCCACTTGCAGGGTACTCTTATGTATACAGAGATTTTTTGGTGGCTTAAGGCACCCATACATGTGCTGGCACTCTACGGATCGTGCCCTGTCAGATTTTCCATACTTGATCAGCACTGCAGGCTATAACTTGCAAAGCTGATCGGTGAATTCTGATGGAGGGGAAGCTGTCAGAATACAATAGCTCAGTGGGGAGGATTCCCCCATCCACCTCAAATGTGTGGATGGGGAAATGGGGTCAGTTTTTTTCATTCAACCCGCTAGTTGAGTGGAAAAAAAAAAGCGGAGTCATCTATGGGCTGCTTTCTCTATTAGTAGTTAGTCACATTCAGCTGGACTCATTCCGTAATGTTAAAGACATTTTACTACTCTCCCACGCTTCCTTGGCTCTAATGAGTCACAGTGGTTTCACAAACTTTCATATTTTCTATCTTGTTCTTGGACAATCAACCTCTGCCTTGACACATTCCACAGTGATTAGATTAACATGATTGTGTTACCTGTGGAGCTATGAATGCAGGGATATGTGCCTGGCACTCATTACAGCTGAGGAAGCTATTGGATGAATAGAAAAAATCATCCACCTTACATAACAAGTCCAATTGAATGTGACTAGCTATCACTAGGTATGTCATGACCTGAAGAAATTAGAACATTCACAGACATCTTTGGTGGCATGTTCATTAGAGCTGCACGATTTTGGCTAAAATGAGAATCAAAATTTTTTTGCTTAGAATAAAGATCATTATTCTCTCACGATTCTTGCGTAACATCATCTTTCATATTATACAAAAAATTGGGTTAACTTTCCTGTTTAGTTTTTTTTTAACTAATTGAAGTGTAATTTTTCCCAAAAAATTGCATTTGAAAGACCGCTGTGCAAATACAGTGTGACATAAAATATTGCAACAATCGCCATTTTATTCCCTAGGTTCTCTGCTAAAATATTTATATATATATATATATATATATATATATATATATATGTTTGGGGGTTGCAAGTAATTTTCTAGCAAAAAAATACAGATTTTAACTTTGAAAGAAACAAGTGTCAGAAAAAGGCTTTGGGGTTTATTTACTAAAGCTGGAGAATGCAGACTCAGGCTCACTTCTGAATAGAAGCCAATCAGCTTCCAGGTTTTATTGCCAAAGCTTAACCCCCCTAGCGGTATTCCAGAGTCTGGCTCGGGGTAGATTTTCAATACCAAAAGCGGTATCCCCGAGCCAGATTGCATTGCAGGATCCAGGAAGAGTTTACTTACCTTGTCCCCTGGATCCTGCGATGTCTCTCCGCTGTGATCGGCGAGCCGCTGTGTCTCGCTCGATTCACAGTGCCGAGCTCCGTTCCCTGCGAGCGTTGCGACGCACGGGGACGGAGTTCGGCGGCAAATTCAAAAAGTGAAACACACAGTATAGATACAGTATACTGTAATCTTACAGATTACAGTACTGTATCAAATAATTACACATCCCCTTTGTCCCTAGTGGTCTGTCCAGTGTCCTGCATGCAGTTTTATATTATAAAAACTGTTCTTTCTGCCTGGAAACTGGAGATTGTCCATAGCAACCAAAACTGTCCCTTTACATCAAAAGTGGCTTTAGAGCAACTAGAAAACAGCGATAATAAATTAGAATCACTCGCAGAATTGAGTGATAGTGATTTGTGGGAAAATCCATCACCAAACACTAAAAGTGACAATTCTGCAAATTTCAGTGTTTTTGATTTGATTACATTATTGAATAATTTTTATTATTATTATATTATTATTTGTTATAATTATTTATAGTTATTTATTATATTATAATTTTTTATTTTGTTTTTCAAAATTTATCATACCCGGGATGTCTACTAGACTATGGTTTGGACAGATTTAACTGAATTATTCCTAAGAATTACAGGCCTACAATATAAAACGCCAAATTTCTGTGCAAAATAATGGTACCGCTTTCAGCACCTAAAATCTGAAATAATCATACCGCCAGGGAGGTTAATAGAACAAACCGAGGTTAGAAGCTGATTGGCTACCATGCACAGCTGCACCAGATTCTGAGTACTCCAGTTTTAGTAAATCTCCCCCTTAGGCTACTTTCACACTGAGGTGCTTTACAGGCGCTACAGTGCTAAAAATAGTGCCTGTAAATAGCCTCTCCTGTCTCTCCAGTGTGAAAGCCCGAGTGCTTTCACACTGGAGCGGTGCGCTTGCAGGACAGTAAAAAAAAGTCCTGCAAACAGCATCTTTGCAGCACTGTAGAGCCCCCTTGCCCATTAAATTCAATGGGGCAGTGCCGCCAAACCGCCGGCAAACGCTTTGCTGGTGGTTTTAACCCTTTTTTGGCCACTAGCAGGGGTTAAAAACGCCTTGCTAGCGGCCGAATAGCGCCGCTAAAACGATGGTAAAGCGCCGCTAAAAATAGTGCCGCTTTACCGCCGCCGAACCCCAGTGTGAAAGAAGCCTATGTTTTTAAGTGGTTAAACATCCCTCATTTACAGACCAAAGTTCATTCCTTTGATCTAAGAACAAAAAGTTACAATGTTAAGGGTACTTTCACACCTGGGCAGTGCCGGGGTTAGCGGTAAAGTGCCGCTAGTTTTAGCGGTGCTTTACCACTGTTATAGCTGCCGAAGCGATTTGCAGGAGCTTCGGCAGTGTTGCCCATTCATTTCAATGGGCAGGGCGTTTTGGGAGCGCTGTATACACTGCTCCTGCACCGCCGCAAAGATGCTGCTTGTAGGACTTTTTTTCCTGTCCTGCAAGTGCACCGCCCCAGTGTGAAAGCACTCGGGCTTTCACACTGGGGAGGCATGAGAGGTGCTTTTCAGGCACTATTTTTAGCACTAAATTGCCTGAAAAGTGCCCCAGTGTGAAAGGGGTCTTATGGGGCGTACACACGGTCGGACTTTTCGGCTACAAAAGTCCGACAGCCCGTGCGACAAACTTTCGGCGGACTTTTGGCGGACTTGCGGCGGACTTTCTAACAAACGGACTTGCCTGCATACGATCACACAAAAGTCCGACGGATTTGTACTTGATGACGTACGACCGGACTAAAATAGGGAAGTTAATAGCCAGTAGCCAATAGCTGCCCTAGCGTCGGTTTTTGTCCGTCGGACTAGCATACAGACGAGTGGATTTCTGGGTCCGGCGGAGTTACGAAGTAAAGATTTGAAGCAAGTTCAAAATCTAAAGTCCGTCAGATTTGCGACTGGAAAAGTCCGCTGAAAGTCCGGGGAAGCCCACACATGATCGGATTGGCCGCCGGATTTGGTCCGTCGGCGTCCGTCGGTGTCCGTCGGACTTTTGTAGCCGAAAAGTCCGACCGTGTGTACGCCCCATTATGGTTATCTACCACCATTGACAATGTTGTGAAAAACTTAGCAGGCTGCCCTGTTTTTTTTTTCTTTTGACAGCTGAATGAGCAGAGAACTCTCTACACTTGTTACATGAATGAATCAGAAAATTCTGCATAGAGATTGTGAGTGGGGTTGAATCAAGATCACGATTTTTTAACGATTAATCGTGCTGCTCTAATGTTCATTAGGTAGTTGCAATCTAGTCCTGCACATCCCATTCTAATAAGTGTTTTCTTAATACTGCTCAGCCTTAAATTGAAAATTGTTTGCAATGTTTGTCAATGTAGTCCTGTTCACTTCTATTGTTTCCCCAAACAGTCCCTTTGGCCCATAAAAGTATGTAATACTGAGGCTAAGGAAGGATTTTTTTAAAAATGAAGTCTAATGCCCTGTACACACAATCGAATTGATCGGACATTCCGACATCAAAATCCATGGATTTTTTCCGACGGATGTTGGCTCAAACCTGTCTTGCATACACACGGTCGCACAAAGTTGTCGGAAAATCCGATCGTTCTGAACGCGGTGACATAAAACACATGCGTCGGGACTATAAATGGGGCAGTAGCCAATAGCTTTCATCTCTTAATTTATTCTGAGCATGCGTGGCACTTTGTGCATCGGATTTGTGTACACACGATTGGAATTTAACCAATCGGATTTTGTTGTCGGAAAATTTTATAGCCTGCTCCCAAACTTTGTGTGTCGGAAATTCCGACGAAAAAAGTCAGATGGAGCCCACACACGATCGAAATTTTCGACAACACAATCCGATCGCACTTTTTCCGTTGGAAAATCCGACCGTGTGTACAGGGCATTAGGCTGGCCATACATGAATAATTTTTTTATCATTTGATTCGATGTGAATGGGGGAATCCCTCCCGCTATGCAATTTTATTCTGACAGCAAAGAGACTTCCCCGCCTGCCCATCCATTGATCAAAGTTTGGCTGGTCCCTGCTGAAATCGGACGAATTTTGATCCATGTATAGCCGACTTAAGGCTTTTCTTGTATTCTTCCAAACTATAAAACAAATATTTAGTACATTGTACTGTCAGCCAAAGTGAAAATACTATGCTATGCTAGATTTGCGTCTTCTGAACTATTTTTATATGCTTAGCATCACTGCTGTTGAGGTATTCTAGTATACAAGTTTATTTTTAACTGATATTCAAAGCTTGACGTGGAAGTAGTAATTTAATGTATAATTGATCTTTATCGGGTCCTCATGGGATTGTGAACGGATGGGCTTTCTCAAGCTGGTTCTTTCAACCGTGAATGCTATCTCTCTGCTTGATTTTTTTCCTAGCATTTAAAGGCCATTTGTTACATACCTGAAAAGTCTTCTTTTTACTTTTTATGTAGGTGTACTTGACTTTTTCACTCAAAACAAATCAATTTTTATCTTAAAGTGGTTGTAAACCCGAAAAACAAAAAAAACAAAAAAATCAAACCCTGTAAGACAAAGGCATAATGAGCTAGTATGCATCGTATACTAGCTCATTATGAAATACTTACTGTAGATCCTACACCGCTGTGACCGGCGACATATCTCCCGGTGTCATTTCCGGGTTCGCGGGCCACATGACTGTGCGGCTGCTGAAGAAATGTCACGAGCGGGCCATTTCTTCAGTGCGCGTGCGTCGATGACGTCGGCGCAAGCGTATATGATATGTACCCCCGCAAGGTAACCCCCTATTATTTAATGCGGGGAGGAGCCGCGAGAGCCGCCGAGGGACCCCAAAGTATGATTTATTTGTTATTTAAAAAAAAAAAAAAAAGCTTTAGTGTCACTTTAAGCATGTGAATAACACACATGGCTAATTTACTAAAAGATTTGAGAATGTTCACACAATACATTGTATAAATATTTACTTCAGTTAGCCAATCATGTGCAAAGAAAATTTCTGCTTACTTATTTCATATGCATGTGATTGAATAATGGAAGTGAATACTCACACAATTTATTGTGTGAACACTCCCAAATCCTTTAGTAAATTTCTTTCAATAGCTGGCCACAATTTGACTGCATAGCTCATGCCCTGTTTTTTGCATTTGTTTTCCCGGGTATTTTATTGTTATTTGAAAATGTAAAGTGTATGTAAACTGCTCTACTTTACTCCCTTTTGGTGTGTTAAATAAACAATTGGATTAGTTTTGTTATATCTGTTCAATAAATGCAAAAAAATGACTTATTGATTCTGCGTATTGCCGGTGCTGCACTCAGGTATCCTTGTTTCCGGCTCTCTCTGGACTACAGAACACCTTCTTCCTTTGTAGTGAGTAAGAGGGGCAGGTGTGCTGTAGCTCTGTTCTAGGGTAACAATACATTGTAGTAAATGAAATGTGTTACCATTGGACACAAAATGTGTTACTGGCAGGATCACCAAGTGAGAATATAAAAAACCTGAAAGAAGTAAACTAATGCAGACACCACATCTAAGGATTGGCAAGGTTGAAATATATTACATTTTTTTGCTCTTGTGTTTAGATAAGCTTCAAGTATTGGAGATTAATCAACCAAGACTTGTTTTCTTTGTATTGTATAGAACAGGCAACAGTTTGATTTCAAGTCATATTTTTATTTTATTGTTTGTCTCCATTGTCACTGTGGCATGAAGTCAGTGGAACTCTCCAAAGAGGTCATACACATCAATAACTGAGGTTTTTTCCTTTATAGTGTTACTAAACCCACACCGTAAAAAAACTATCAATAAATGGTGTATTACATGGTGTTCATACTCACTCCATCACTGTTAGATTCATTTGCACTATTCTGTGAAAAACCTGGTTGATCCTGCTGACCTCTATGTCACTTTCTGTTCATGTCCCCAGTGCAGCTAGGGATTTTGCAGCTGTGGTGGCAACTCTGCACATGCTCAGTTTTTAGTGAGTTTCTTTGTGGAGCATTTCCTCCCTATCACATTTAAGCAGCCCATGTGATTATAGAGTCACACATGTGGGCGTATACAGAGTGGTAAATGACACTCCCTCCCTCCTCCTCCATGCTCACTAACCAGCTAAACACAAAGGGGGTTGGATATTACATGTAGATTAATAGTGGCTTCACCTCCTTCTTATTCTAAGACACAGGCTGGAGGGCGTGAGACAGATCCACCCCACACCATGTTATTTCCACAAAATAATAAAGATTTGATTTCAAATAAATTTGTATGCCAATTTAAAACAGTTTGTTGATATTATTTATTTATTTTTGCATTGTAATCCAAAGGCTTTTTTTAACATGTCACCAGCAGCAGAGGACTAGAAACTCCTCCTGATTATGTTTCCCTGGGAAAGAGCTGAGTCATGTGACAGCTGTATATGGATTAGGAAAAAGGTACTTAGATTTTTTTTTTATTTAAAATAATTACAGCGCGATCATCCATATACAGAAATAGAAGGGGCAATGTAAATCAAACAGTGTGTGTTTAGTAGCACTTTAATTCACCCTACAAATTAAAATGAATTAATAGCATTTTGTCTTCATATACTGACCTGTTGGTCAAGGTTGCACACCTCATCACCCAGACATGCAAATAACATTTGATTCCTAGTACAGTAAACATATGTTTTTTTTTCTTTGCTTTAAGCTGGTTTTTGGGTGGTCTTCCTCTGTGTTTTTTTTTTTTTCAGTACCAGGAGGCCCGTGTGTGTATATGTATGTGTGTGTATATAGATATAGATATATATATATATATATATATATATATATATATATATATATATATATATATATATATATAAATATATATATCTATATCTATATATAAATAATCAGAAGGGTGAGGTGCACTACAGTCTCAGATGGCCGTGCTTAGCAATCAAGCCCTCCCACAGGCTTCGACATAGAAAAAATCCAAAAACAAGGGATTACTGCACAAACCGTATTTATTTTGAAATCTTCAAAAGGACATCACCACGACATCCATAAAATCAGGCATCCATAATAAATGTTTTCGGGCTATTGTAGATAACGCCCTTCATCAGAAGATCATGCCTCAACTTCTGATGAAGGGCGTTATCTACAATAGCCCGAAAATGTTTATTATATAAAATAAAATAAATACGGTTTGTGCAGCAATCCCTTGTTTTTGGATTTTTTATATATATATATATATATATATATATATATATACATACAGTTGTGTGATAAAGTATCTGCCCCCTTTCTGACTTTTTTTGCATATTCATTAAATGACTCAGATCGTCAAACAAATTTTATTATTACACAAAGATAACCCGAGTAAATACAAAATGCAGTTTTTAAATGATGGTTTCATTTATTAAGGCAAAAAAGCTGTTCAAACCTGCCTGGCTTTATGTGAAAAAGTAATTGCCCCTATACCTAATAACTGGTTGTGCCACCCTTGGCAGCAATAACTGCAATCAAGCATTTGCGATAACTGGCAATGAGTCTTTCACTTTGCTGTGGAGCAATTTTGGCCCACTTTTCTTTGCAGAATTGTTTTAATTCAGCCACATTGGAGGGTTTTGCAGCATGAACAGCCTCTGTAAGGTCATGATACAGCATCTCAATTGGATTTAAGTCCGGGCTTTGACTAGGCCAGTCCACTCCAAAACCTAAATTTTGCTTTGTTTGAACCATTTGGAGGTGGACTTGCTGTTGTGTTTTCGGATCATTGTCCTGCTGCATATCCCAAATGCACTTGAGATTGAGGTCACAAACTGATGGCTGGACATTCTCCTTTAGGATTTTCTAGTAGAGCTCAGAATTCATGGTACCCATCAATTATGGTAAGTTGTCCTGTTGGTATGATGTTATTGTTATGAAATGCTGTATTAGTTTTAAGCCAGATGTAACGGGATGCAAACCTTCCAAAAAGTTAAATTTTTGTCTCATCAGTCCACAGAATATTTGCCTAAAAATCTTGGGGATAATAAAGATTTTTTTTTGGTAAATGTAAGGTGAGCCTTTGTGTTCTTTTTGGTCAGCAGTGGCTTTGGCCTTGGAACTCTCCCATGGATGCCATTTTTGCCCAGTCTCTTTCTTATTGTTGAATCAAGAGCACTGAACTTACCTGAGGCAAGTGAGGCCTGCAGTTCTTTATATGTTGTTCTGGGTTCTTTTATGACCTGCTGGATACGTCGTCGTCATGCTCTTGGAGTAATTTTTGTACGCCGGCCACTCCTGGAAAGGTTCATCACTGTTCCAAGTTATAATGGTTCTCCCTGTGGTTCACTGGAGTTCCAAAGCCTTAGAAATGGCTATGAAACCCTTCCTAGACTGATACATGTAAATTACTTTGTTTCTAATCTGTTCTTGATTTTTTTAGATTGTGGCATGATGTGCGGCTTTGTGTGATCTGTTAGCATGCTTCACTTTGTCAGACAGCTTCTATTTATGTGATTTCTTGATTCAACAGGTCTGGCAGTAATCAGGCCTGGGTGTGGCAAGTGAAATTTAACTCCACTTTCCAAAAAATTGTGGTTAATCACAGTTCATTCATGATTCAGCATGGGAGGGGGCAATTACTTTTTCACATAGGGCCAGGCAGGTTTGAACAGCTTTTTTGCCCTTAATAAATAAAATAATAATTAAAAAACTGCATCTTGGATTTACTCGGGCTATCTTTGTGTAATATTAAAATTTGTTTGATGATCTGAATCATTTAAGTGTGAGAAATATGCAAAAAAAAAAAATCAGCAAATACTTCTCACACAACTGTATGTGTATGTATATATATATAGTAAAAATAGAAAAGTAGAAAAAAAAAGAATCATTTATGAGGAATGGTGCAGAGGAAAGCAGCTTTATTAGGAGAAAACAGCAGGGAAGGTTAGGTCAGAGTTTCATGGAAGAAAAGACAAAAACCAGCAGGTAGGACTATGTCAAGAAAAAAAGGAATACAATGAGAAAGGCAGCAGGGAGGCATAGATCGGAAAAAAGTAGCAGTAAAAGAAGAATACAAATACTGTAAAATAAATAATGGAAGGGGAGATTTTACTGGAAAAGTCAGCTTTTACTGAATAACCAAGAGTGAACCGGTTAGAATGAGTACACATGACTGAGCAAAAACCAGGCTAATTGGTCTTTAGTTTTCAGCCCCTGTGATTGCTCACAGCACCGAACATAGAATAATCTGGTTCCACAGCTGTTTCGTTTGCATATAACAACATTTGCTCTGGCCATTATTACCAATGCTGAAAAACACTTCTATCACACCTAGGAGGACTTAAGGTAAAGCCCTAATTAGAGTTTTGGGGTTGGCATTCCACAAGCATGCTCACAGTCTTCCAGATCCCATAAAAACAACATCTCCGTCATACAGAACCTGCTTCAGATTGCTACTGGTGGGACCATTGGTAGCCTTCTTAAGTAATAGACAGTTCTGATACCTATCCCATTGGTACTGACTTTGTTTTTCCTCATTACCAAGTATTCTAGAGAGCCCTTTGGCTCACAAACCAGACTATGGAGGCTATTCACATGTAACAGATATTCACTGCCAATTTGTAAATAAACCTTAAAAAGGAAGTATAAGTATTAGACAAGCTGAAGTCAGAGAGGATGGCATAGAGCAGGAAACAGACAATAAGCAAATTTCAGGCAGACAAAGGTTAGCTCTCAAGCAAACCAAATCAGGGCTAGAAGGGTAAATGTAGAAACAGAGGATACAGATTGCTGAGACTGGATGAAGATGTTTCAGTACATTAACCTTTGTACAGTCCCTGACAAAAGTCTTGTCGCTTATGTACAAATTGACCTGAAGTGCCGCTAAAATATATTTCTAATCAAGATTTTGTTACAAGAAATGGGTCATTTTAATCCCAACAGCTTTTGTAATAATGTTTCAGTGCAAAACGTAACTGACAAAAAGTATTCTAATATTCACAGCTTGGTAAAGCCCATTGAGTCAATTTCTTTCTCGAACATCACGGGACACAGAGCCACAGTAATTACTGATGGGTTATATAGGTATCACTGGTGATTGGACACTGGCACACCCTATCAGGAAGTTCAACCCCCTATATAATCCCTCCCCCTTGCAGGGATACCTCAGTTTTTACGCCAGTGTTTTAGGTGATGGATGTGTAAAGATGTCCTGTGCTGAGCTCCAAAGGGAATATCCTAAGATCCTATACTGGGGCAAGCCAGGCGAACCGTATCCATTCAAAGTGTCTTTTCATGGCCGAATTGAATGGTACCCGGGCCTTGTGTCCGAAGAAACGAGGTTTTACCCGTAATGCTTCTCTTTTTAGAGAGCTGGACCCCGCAGATCAGAAAATGGCTTTAAACTTCCTTATTTCTGGCGAGGTGCTTTACGGTCCCAGAACTGTTGGATCCCCCTACTGATGGGGGCCCCAGTCTCTGACGGTTTTTTCAAACGGAGCCCACCGTGAGAGGTGAAGATTGGGTCTGTGTAAACAGCACCCTGCGGCTGGATAAGGTAAGAGGAGATTCCACAGAATTTTTGAGTTCTAGTGGCTTTTCTCCTTTAAGGTAAATGCATGCTATGCCTATTGTGACCACCGGGGGCTGCCAAGAGCACAAACCTACACATGCTGACTGTCTGTCTCAGGTGTTTTCATCGCTGATTATGTCCCAGCGTCTCAAGCAGGCTGCAAACAGGTAAGGTGGAAAGAGGGATTTCTCATGTTTTAATGTTCCCCCCCAGGCTAGAGAGGGGCCACAGGGGTCTAGAAAGTGGTTATACCACCCGGGCTCTGTGGCCTAATGGCCACCATCTCTGAAGATAGCCGTTCAGGCAGATCTTGTTACCAGCCCCCCCCCCCCCATCCCCAGCCTTTCTCCGGAAGCATGACAGGAGAGTCGGCAGCGCGGGAAGCGCTCGTTTTTTTTCAAAACTCGAGGGGGGGGCGGTAGAGGAGGGGGCGGGATGTCAGCACAGGTGCTTAGATTCCCACTCAGGCCAGCTGCAGGCTATTAAAGGCACTCTGTACAGGTGCATCGCTCAGCAGGCAGTGTTCATTTGTATACCTCACACCTTGTTGCTTTGCACTATGGGTAGAAGAGGTTCAAGCACCCCAGGAACCAGAGACACTAGGGGATCTCGTTCAGGTTCTGAGGGCCCCCTGTCGGCAGCATCCTCCCCCCCTAAAGATGGGCCAGGGACGGCTAGCCAGGGAGAGCCATCGGGGTCAGGGGCTACACCTGCTTCTGGCACTTCAGCCCCTGTATATATTACACAAGAGGTTTTTTCCTCAACCATTAATGGTCTAGAGGAAAGATTAATGGCCGTGATTACGTCTTCACTCAGTGGAAGAAAACGCACTAGGCTTTCCTCTGTTCCCCAAGACCCTCAGACAGAGGAGCTCTGGGATAAAGGAGATGAATCCCTTTCAGAGGATCGGGATGGGATGGATGATTCCTCTTCGGAGGATTCAGGTGGAGAGGAACCCTCTGCGACTTCCCAAGAGGAGGTCTTAGTGCAGATCCTCACTGGATTGGTCCGCTCCACATTTAAGTTGCCCATACCTGAAACTGCTAAAGAATCCTCTTCTGCTTTGGGGTCACTGAAACCTTTCCAAGCAGCACATGCTTTTCCTGTTCATACTTTACTTGAAAAGCTTATTTATTCTGAGTGGGATCACCCAGGCAAAAGTTTTTTTCCGCCGAGAAAGTTTTCAACACTTTATCCGATGGAAGAAAAGTTTATTAAAATGTGGGGATTACCGGCTATTGATGCCGCCATTTCCTCCGTAAATAATAGCCTGACTTGTCCTGTAGACAATGCTCAGATGCTCAGGGATCCTGTAGATAAAAGGACGGAATCCCTATTGAAGGATGTTTTCTCCTTAGCAGGATCAGTGGCCCAACCTGCAGTAGCAGCGATTGGAGTCTGTCAATACTTAAGAGACCATGTTAAGCAGGTCATCAAAGTATTACCTGAACAGCAGGCCCAGGGGTTTGCTAACTTTCCAGCGGCCTTATGCTTTGTGGTTGACGTCATTAGAGATTCTTTCGTGCAAACCTCCCGTCTTTCACTGGGGTTGGTGCATATACGTAGAATCCTATGGTTGAAAAATTGGTCAGCCGAAGCACCATGTAAGAAGCTACTGGCTGGGTTTCCATTTCGTGGTGCAAGGTTGTTTGGAGAGGACTTGGATAACCATATCAAGAGAATCTCTTGTGGGAAAAGCACTCTCTTACCTGTCAAGAAGAAGAGTAAGCGTCCCTCTTTCAAACGGACTCTTTCTCCAGCGCCGGGGACTTCAGCCTCCAGGCAGTCTCGATGGCCGCCTCCATCGGGGTCCAGAGACAAGAGTCAACCCCAGGGACAAAAGAAGTCCTGGGGAAAGAAGCCTACTAGGCAAAACACTAAGACCTCTGCATGAGGGGGCTCCCCCGCTCACTCGAGTGGGGGGAAGACTGCGACAGTTCTCAGAGCTCTGGCAGGAGGACTTCCAGGACAGATGGGTAATCTCCATGGTAACCTTAGGGTACAAGCTGGAGTTTCAGGAATTCCCCTCTCCTCGGTTCCTCAGATCAAATGTTCCCAGAGACCCAGAGAAGAAGCAGTCGCTCCTTCTAGCGTTAGAGCGACTTTTGTCGCAGGAGGTCATTATGATAGTTCCCACAAAGGACCAGGGATTGGGCTTCTATTCCAACCTTTTTACGGTCCAAAAGCCAAATGGGGATGTCAGGCCCATTCTGGACTTAAGGGATCTGAACCGATTCCTAAGGATTCAATCCTTCCGCATGGAATCAATTCGAACAGTAGTTCCCACCCTGCAGGGAGGAGAATTTCTGGCATCAATAGACATCAGAGATGCATATCTGCATGTGCCCATTTTTCCTGCTCATCAGAAGTTTCTGCGCTTCGAGGTAGGAGGGCGCCATTTCCAGTTTGTGGCTCTGCCTTTCGGGATAGCCACTGCACCTCGAGTGTTCACAAAGATCTTGGCTCCTCCTCTGGCCAGATTAAGGGCTCAGGGTATAGCTGTCATAGCATACCTAGACGACCTGCTCTTGATAGACCGGTCGGTAGCCTCTTTGAAGGGAAACTTGAGGACCACGGTCAGGTATCTAGAACACCTGGGTTGGATCCTCAACTTAGAAAAGTCTTTCCTAAAACCAGTAAGAAGACTGGAGTATTTAGGTCTGATTATAGATACAAGCCAGGAGAAAATATTTCTACCCCAGGCAAAGATCACTGCTTTGAGAGAGCTGATTCTGACAGTAAGGACCAAGAAGGGTCCCTCAGTCCGCCTTTGTATGAGGCTACTAGGGAAGATGGTGTCTTCATTCGAAGCAGTTCCCTATGCTCGGTTTCACTCAAGAATGCTGCAACACAGTATTCTGTCGACCTGGAACAAGAAGGTTCAGGCATTAGACTTTCCGATGCACCTGTCGCATGCGGTGCGTCAGAGCCTCAATTGGTGGCTCATACCCGAAAACCTGCAGAAGGGGAAATCCTTTCTACCGGTTACCTGGACGGTGGTAACAACAGATGCCAGTCTGTCAGGTTGGGGAGCAGTTCTGGAACAGGCTGCGGTCCAAGGGGTATGGTCCAAGACAGAGAGGACCTTACCTATCAACATTCTGGAGATCCGGGCGATACATCTAGCTCTAAAAGCCTGGACTATCAGGCTACAGGGTTGTCCGGTCAGGATCCAGTCCGACAATGCCACAGCAGTGGCTTATGTCAATCATCAGGGAGGCACCCGGAGCCGAGCTGCTCAAAAAGAGGTGAACCAGATCTTAGTCTGGGCAGAGATGCATGTGCCATGCATATCGGCAGTTTTCATCCCGGGAATAGAGAATTGGCAGGCGGACTATCTAAGTCGTCAGCAGTTACTTCCAGGGGAATGGTCTCTGCATCCCGACGTCTTTTGGGCCATATGCCAAAGATGGGGGGTTCCAGATGTAGATCTCTTTGCATCCCGATTCAACAAAAAGATAGACAGATTTGTGGCAAGGACAAAAGATCCTCTTGCATGCGGGACGGATGCGTTGGTGATTCCGTGGCATCGGTTCTCACTGATTTACGCATTCCCGCCTATTCTGCTACTACCACGACTCCTTCGCAGGATCAGGCAGGAAAGGAAGTCGGTACTTCTGGTGGCCCCCGCTTGGCCCAGAAGGACTTGGTATGCAGAAATAGTAAGGATGACGGTGGGTTCCCGTGGACCCTACCGGTACGCCCAGGCCTGTTATCTCAAGGTCCAGTGTTCCATCCTGCCTTACAAACGCTAAATTTGACGGTTTGGCTATTGAGACCCACGTTCTGAAGAGTCGTGGGCTCTCAGGTCCTGTCATATCTACCTTGATTAATGCAAGGAAGCCAGCTTCCAGGATGATTTATCATAGAGTCTGGAAGGCTTATATAACCTGGTGTGAATCCAGAGGTTGGCATCCCAGGAAATATGTCATAGGTAGAATCCTTGATTTTCTACAGATGGGATTAGAGATGAAGCTGGCCTTGAGTACCATCAAGGGCCAGGTCTCTGCTTTATCAGTATTATTTCAGCGGCCACTTGCTTCGCATTCTTTGGTCCGAAACTTTATGCAGGGGGTGATGCGTCTTAATCCTCCGGTTAAAGCGCCCCTAAACCCCTGGGACTTGAATTTGGTCCTGGCTGTGTTACAGAAACAGCCTTTTGAACCAATAAGTCAGATTCCTTTGGTCTTGTTGACAAGGAAATTAATTTTTCTGGTGGCCATCTCTTCTGCTAGAAGAGTATCAGAATTAGCAGCTCTTTCCTGTAAGGAGCCTTATTTGATTATACACAAGGATAGAGTGGTACTACGCCCTCATCCTAGTTTTTTACCGAAGGTGGTTTCTGATTTTCATTTAAACCAAGACATTGTTCTACCTTCCTTTTTTCCAGATCCCTGTTCTCCGGAAGAGAGATCTCTACATTCGTTGGATGTAGTAAGAGCAGTTAAGGCCCATCTAGGGGCAACTACTCAGATCCGCAAGACGGATGTTTTGTTTGTGCTGCCAGAGGGTCCCAATAGAGGACAGGCAGCGTCAAAAGCTACCATTTCTAAATGGATTCGACAGTTGATCATTCAAGCTTACGGTTTGAAACAGAAGATTCCTCCATTTCAGATCAGGGCACATTCCACAAGGGCTATTGGTGCTTCTTGGGCAGTGCATCACCGGGCCTCTATGGCTCAAATCTGCAAGGCCGCAACCTGGTCTTCAGTTCATACATTCACCAGATTCTATCAGGTGGATGTGAGAAGGCATGAGGATATCGCCTTTGGGCGTAGTGTGCTGCAGGCAGTGGTACAGGGTCCTCAGGTCTGATTGCACCCTACTTGGTCGTGGTTCCCCCCCCTCAGGTAGCATTGCTCTGGGACATCCCATCAGTAATTACTGTGGCTCTGTGTCCCGTGATGTTCGAGAAAGAAAATAGGATTTTTTAAAACAGCTTACCTGTAAAATCCTTTTCTTTCGAAGGACATCATGGGACACAGAGGTCCCGCCCCTCTTCTAATACACTATATTGCTTGGCTACAAAACTGAGGTATCCCTGCAAGGGGGAGGGATTATATAGGGGGTTGAACTTCCTGATAGGGTGTGCCAGTGTCCAATCACCAGTGATACCTATATAACCCATCAGTAATTACTGTGGCTCTGTGTCCCGTGATGTCCTTAGAAAGAAAAGGATTTTACAGGTAAGCTGTTTTAAAAAATCCTATTTTTTGCCAAGACATAAGTGTTGTCGCCTTGTTATATGAGCTTTACCTGTGACTAATAATGAATCAATTAGGTCTGAGGTGTGTATAAAAAGAACACCAGTACACTAGACCTTCTCAACTGCAACTAGACCTCTGCAAACATGCCTAAGATTCACCCGGAGACTAAAGTGTTGATTATCAAGAGGCTGAAGACCAGATGTGGCAGACACCTTCAATGTGTCTCAGCGTCAAGTTCAGAGGATAAAAAAAAGATTTGAAGAGACTGGAGATGTTTTGGACAAGGCCAGGTCAGGCCGACCCCGCAAGACAACTGCTTGAGAGGACCGTTTGTTGGCTCGAAAATCCAAGGCCAGCCCATTTTCTACTGCAGCAGAGCTCCACAAGACCTGGTCACCTGAAGTTCCTGTGTCAACCAGAACAGTTTGTCGGATTCTGTCTCGAAATGGCCTCCATGGTCGAATCAGTGCCCATAAGCCAGCACTAAACAAAAGACAATTGAAAAACCGTGTGGCATTTGCCAAGGGCCATAGCCTGCTAAAAGGATGGACTCTTGAAAAGTGGCAGAAGGTGGATTTTTCAGATGAATCTTCTGTTGAATTACACCACAGTCGCCGCAAATATTGCAGGAGACCTACTGGAACCCCGCATGGAGCCGAGATTTACGCAGAAAACAGTGAAGTTTGGTGGAGGCAAAATCATGGTCTGGGGTTACATCCAGTATGGGGGTGTGCGAGGGATCTGCAGGGTGGAAGGCAACATCAATAGTCTAAAATACCAAGAAATCTTAGCTACCTCTTATATTCCCAACCATAAAAAAGGCCAAATTTTGCAGCAGGATGGTGCTCCATCGCATACTTCCATCTCCACATTAAAGTTCCTTAAGGCAAAGAAGATCAAGATGCTCCAGGATTGGCCAGCCCAGTCACCAGACATGAACATCATTGAGCATATGTGGTGTAGGATGAAAGATGAAGCATGGAAGACGAAACCAAAGAATATTGATGAACTCTGGGAGGCATGCAAGACTGTTTTCTTTGCTATTCCTGATGACTTCATCAATAAATTGTATGAATCCTTGCCAAACCGCATGGATGCTGTCCTTCAAGCTCATGGAAGTCATACAAGATATTAAATTTGGATCTTACAGCACCACTACTTAATTTGCTGACATATTTTTGGATTTTCAGTAAAGTTGTTCAATTTCTGTATAGGCGACAAAACATCTTGCCAAAATTTGACCTGTCTGTCTTGATTAAATGATAAATCTTTTTTCAGTCAAACTAATTTATTTCAGTGCATTAAACATCATTTGGGAGGGCTTTAGCTTTTCCACTTGATTATTTAAAAGTCAGGTTAATAGTAGGAGTTTCTACAAAATAGAGAAGCGACAAGACTTTTGTCAGGGACTGTACACCCCTTACAGAAGGGGTAATTGGATGGATAGAATACATAGGCAAAGTCTTTGCACTTGCATTAGCAGTCCTTCTTCCATGGTATTTCCCGGTAACAGTCAGGATAAATGTAAAGGGGACTTAAGCTGGCCATAGACGGTTCGAATCTCGGCCAGTTCAGCAGGGACCAGCTGAGATTCGAACCATGCATGGGCAGTTTGAATTTACCCGATTTGATCGATCAACTTGGGTACAACCAGCCTGTCAGATGTTCCATGACATTATTGCTAGCGGCTGTTATAGCTGCAAACAATAATCACTGTGTTCTCCTGGCAGGGGCACACCCTGCATGGGAGGGATTTTCCCATCAAAAATTACTGTGTTTTGATTTTAAAAAACAAAAAAGGGTAGAGCAGGTTGTTCTGCAAAGCAAATGTACATATCAAAGGAAAATGCTCATATATGCTGAGCATAAATGTATATAGCAATTCTTGCGAAGATACATAGACAGACTTACATAAAAAAACTGAAAATTATCATCCAGCCACTAGAGTGTGTCCACAATGCACTGATTAGCCTCACGAGATAGGAATCGGGAAGCACAATAGGCACCAAAAAAAAAAAACTACTGGGATCTACATTTAAATGTACAGAATACAATGAAGAGTGGTAATCCAAAATCTTTAAATCATAATTGAAAATAAACAACAGTAATGCCACGTACACACGGTCGGACTTTTCGGCTGCAAAAGTCCGACAGCCCGTCCGACAGACTTTCGACGGACTTTTGGCGGACTTGCGGCAGACTTTCTAACGAACAGACTTAACTACATACGATCACACAAAGGTCCGACGGATTCGTACGTGATGACGTACGACCGGACTAAAATAAGGAAGTTGATAGCCAGTAGCCAATAGCTGCCCTAGCGTGGGTTTTTTTCAGTCGGACTAGCATACAGACGAGCGGATTTCTGGGTCGGCGGAGTTACGACATAAAGATTTGAAGCATGTTCCAAATCTAAAGTCCGTCAGATTTGCGACTGGAAAAGTACGCTGAAGATCCGGTGAATCCCACACACGATCGGATTGTCCGCCGGCTTTGGTCAGTCAGCGTCCGTCGGACCAGTCCGGTCGAAAAGTCCGACCGTGTGTAAGCGGCATAAGAGAGGTGCCAAAATGCCTATGTTGTAAAGGAGCTCACTTGGGAATCAACATGAGCCATATCCTATTGTAATCCTAGTACTGCACATCCAAAATGAATCATAGGGGTTGATTTACTAAAACTGGAGAGTGCAGAATTGGGTGCAGGTCTGCATAGAAACCAGTCAGCTTCCAGGTTTTTTTTTTTTTATCAAAGCTTAAAAAAACTTGAAGTTAGAAACTGATTGGCTACCATACTCAGCTGCACCAGATTTTGCACTCATCAGTTTTAGTAATTCAACCCTATTGTGTCTAGAGGGCCCCCAAGCAGGAATATATAATCTGTCAAATTATAATCAATTATAATTATATAACTAACCTCCTATTTGGCAATCATGGAATGCAATTCTTACCTGACAATCCAAAAAATAAAGGTCAAACATTAACCAAAGCAACTAAAAAAGCACCCCAATAATCAAAGATATCTCAGAGTCCAAAAGGCGAATAGTTCAGTGAGGAGATCCCAAAACCAGTGAAAATATAGCACTTTATCAGAAAACATAAAAGAATACCTCCAAAAAAATCTGAAATTAAATTAAAAAAGTTTTATCTCTCAATCAACTGGTCTCACAATTTGTCAGGGGAATGTCAGAATCAGGGCCTGTCAGTGTAGGCATTTCCCCATGCACCTGCGTGGTAGAATTGCACATCGGCGCGTACCGTTTCACAGTCAGCGGGTACAAGCGCGTGTTCCGAACGGATCAGCTCACGTAGGTGCACGACGCAGCGCATCAATACGAACGCGTGCACGCACATTGGGACGTTCCCCTGGTGGGCCTATATAAAGACAGCTATGTCCTGTGTTTGTTGCTGGTTTGTCTTTTCAGCTCCTGTAAACTGTTCCTGAATCTGTGTACCTGTGCCTGCCCGTTGTGACCCGGATCGACCTCGACCTTGCTTGAACCTCTCTTGTGCTTGACCCTCGGCTGCCTTCTGGACTCCTCTACCTGCTTGACTACCTGTGTTTGACCCTCGGCCTGCTCCTGGACTTGCCTCTGCCTCATCCTAGTGTGGATTATCTGCCTGCCTGACTACCTGTGTTTGACCCCCGGCCTGCTCTTGGACTTTGTCTCTGCTTCACCCAGTGTTGGACTATCTGCCTTCTGGAATACCCGTGTTTGACCCCTGGCCTGTTTCTGGACTTCTGCCTTGTGGTTGACCCTCAGTATGCGACTCAGCCACCCTGCACGGATCTCTTCTCTACCTGAAGAATCGCCCAGCTCCTCTACTACCTGCTGGCGACCTGTGCTTCTTCGTGCCCAATACCAGCTGTGCCACTCCCAGAGGGTATCGTGCGCCCAGCTAGAAGGGGAGCCTCTCTCAACAACTCGGCCTTGGTGAGTACCTGACAGTACAAACCAGCCATGAGTGAGGCCGACAGAGCTGGCTCTCCCCTTGAGGCACTCTGCCAGCAGGTTACAGCCCTCACCCAGGCTGTCCAGAGACTCCAAGATGGCTATTTCCAGATTGAGGGTCGTTTGCAACATCTAACCACGTTTCCTAACCCCTCGGACACCGCGTCAGCATCTGCCAGTGGGACATCTTCCTCTCGGGATCAAGCTAACCCAGCTCCTGCAGCAGTAATGGTCTTACCTGAACCCAGGGTTCCCATTCCGGAACGATTCTCCGGGAACTGGAAGAAGTACAGGGCATTTAGAAATGCTTGCCTACTATACTTTGCCCTTCAACCCAGGACTTTTTATTCTGAGACTGTGAAAGTGGGGTTCATTATCTCTTTGCTTTCTGACGAACTGCAATCCTGGGCTCACAACCTTCTTGAGCAAAAGAGCCCCCTCCTTGACTCTGCAGATACATTTTTTGACTCCATGGCCCAGCTATATGACGATCCGCAGCGTACCGCCACGGCTGAGTCCATCCTGCATACCCTGACCCAGGGAAAGAGACCGGTGGAAGATTACACTGTGGAATTTCGAAAATGGTCAGGGGACACCAACTGGAACGAGGCCACATTAAAATATCAGTATCGCCAGGGACTCTCAGAGACCCTAAAGCATGAATTGGCTTGAGTAGATACCCCGGTCTCCCTAGAAGACCTGATCCAGCTCGCTATTAAACTGGACAGACGCCTACGGGAACGTCGAGCGAGCGTTTCCAGTCTCCAAGACCCACTTGGATGATGCCGCGGGTACCACCTGTTCCTGCACCTTCTACAACTTCTTCGTCATCCTCCCATGGTGAGCCCATGCAACTGGGTCTAGTTCGACCCCCACTCTCTCCTGATGAAAAGCTCCGCCGGCCCCAGGCTAACCTTTGTCTATATTGTGGAGGGGCCGGTCACTTCTTAAACAACTGCCCTGTTAGACCCAGTAAGTACCACCTACGGTCTGCCACAAACTTTCAAGTCGCTAGTTCAAGCCAGTCTCACCTTGTCCTCATGATCTCATTACAGGTGGGAAGAGAAGAGAAGGTCCGGTTGCCAGCCATCGTTGACTCAGGAGCCTGCAGTTGCTTCTTGGATGCATCTTTAGCCCAAAACCTGCATATCCCTCTACGAGTTAAGGAGCAACAGCTACAAATCCATCTGGCAGATGGATCCCTACCCTGTTCTGGGCCTGTCACAGAGGAAACTAAGCCTATCCTCACCCACACAGACTCTGATCATTCTGAATTTCTTTGCTTTGACATTATAAGCTCACCTATGTTTCCCATCATTCTGGGGTTTCCATGGTTGCAGGCCCATGATCCTCAGATAAATTGGAGCAAGAAAGAAGTCCTCTTCTCTTCCACGTACTGCTCTCAGCATTGCCTTTCACCAAGATACGACAGAACGGCTCCATGTCTAACTCTACAACCAGCACCGGATAATCTTCAACATGTCCCCGCAGCATACCATGAATTCCTGGACATCTTTGATAAGAAGAAAGCTGACAGTCTACCACCTCAATGACCCTATGATTGCCCCATCGACCTCCTACCCGGTTCCGAAATCCCTTTCGGCCGCATTTTTCCTCTATCAGAGATCGAGCTAGAAGCCCTTCGCTCCTACATCGACGAAAATCTTGAAAAGGGATTCATCCATTCTTCTTCTTCTCCAGCTGGAGCGGGAATCTTTTTTGCCGAGAAAAAGGATGGAACCTTGAGGCCTTGTGTGGACTATAGGGAGCTTAACAAAATTACCATCAAGAACAGGTACCCGCTCCCTCTTATTCCTGAACTTTTCCAGCGTCTCCGAGCCGCTCAGATCTTTACCAAATTAGATCTCCGGGGAGCGTACAATTTGGTTTGGATACGAGAAGGAGATGAATGGAAGACAGCTTTCCGGTCCAGATTCGGGCACTTCGAATATTTGGTGATGCCCTTTGGCCTTTGCAATGCCCCGGCTACGTTTCAACATTTAGTCAACGACAACTTCCGTGAGTATCTAGATAACTTTGTAACTGTTTATCTCGATGACATCCTGATCTTTTCCACCACTTTAGAAGCACATCACACCCATGTGAAGAAAGTACTCTCAATCCTCAGAAAACATGGTCTATACTTAAAGGGGGAAAAATGTGACTTTGAGAAAGACACCATCCAGTTCCTCGGATTCATTATCTCAGTAGGAGGGGTCCCAATGGATCCGCAGAAAGTTAGGGCCATCCAGGAATGGCCAGCTCCCGTAGATAAAAAGGGAATTCAGCGATTCGTTGGCTTCACCAATTTCTATCGCAGATTTATTAAATGTTTCTCCTCTATCATCTCCCCTATTACTCAAATAACTTGCCAGCAGACTAGATTCCAATGGTCCCCTGAAGCTCAAGAAGCCTTCGATGAACTAAAAAGACTGTTTATATCGGCTCCTATTCTCCAACATCCCAATCCAGTCCTACCCTATGTACTTGAAGTGGATGCTTCGGAGTCAGCAATAGGGGCAATCCTGTCTCAGAGAAGTGGCAAAAAAGCCTTGCTCCATCCGGTGGCCTTTGCCTCTCGTAAACTCAACCCTCCGGAGAAGAATTATGATGTCGGGGATCGAGAGTTACTTGCTATAAAATTCGCCTTAGAAGAATGGAGATATCTGCTGGAAGGGGCATTTCAACCCATCATGATCTTCACTGACCACCATAACCTAGAGTATCTTCGAACAGCTGAACGCCTCCGACCTCGTCAGGCCCGTTGGGCCTTGTTCTTCTCCAGGTTTAACTTCCATATTACCTATCGACCTGGCTCTAAGAACGGGAAGGCGGACGCGCTTTCCCGTATGTTCCCAGAAACCACTGGACCGGAAGAACCTGGAACCAATTTAGCTCCCCACAACTTTCTTAGCCTCGTTCAGCCCAATCTTAGGTCAATTATTGTTCAAGCCTCCAGTCAATGTACAGAACCTGAAGTATCCTCCCTAGAAAAGAAAGATGGTCTGTTATGGGTCCAGGACAAGGTATTCGTGCACTCCCGGTAAGACTTCAGATTCTACAAACCTTTCACGATCACAAGTTGGCAGGACATTTTGGTATACAAAAGACCTCTGAACTAATTAATCGCTCGTTCTGGTGGCCGGGTTGGAGACAACACTGCAGAAGATATATACAATCTTGCATTACTTGCCAATGCAATAAGGGATCCAATGCCAAATCGTGGGGACTCTTAAAATCTTTATCTGTACCTGAACGTCCCTGGACAGAGGTCTCTATGGACTTTATTGTTGATCTGCCTCCTTCCGAGAAGTTTACTACCATCTTAGTGGTTGTTGACCGCCTTTCAAAGATGGCCCACTTCCTGCCATTAGTAGGCACCCCTTCTGCTTCCACAACTGCAGAAGTCTTTATAAAAGAAGTAGTAAGACTCCATGGTGTTCCCCACAACATTGTATCCGATAGGGGGATTCAGTTCACGTCAAGATTCTGGAAGGATATGTGCAAGTCCTTAGAAATCAAGACATCCCTCTCTTCCGCCTATCACCCACAAAGCAATGGCCAGACAGAAAGAACAAATCAGTCTTTAGAGCAATACCTTCAATGTTTCTGCTCCTGGTCCCAGGACAACTGGTCTTCCCTCTTACCGTGCGCAGAGTTCACCTACAACAATTCTGTACATTCCGCCATCAACCAAACACCTTTCTGGGCAAACTATGGTTTTCACCCTTCCTTTCTCCCGGATTCTATTCCCGAAGTCACAATTCCTGCAGTACAAGACCGTATACATGTTATCCAAACAAACTTTTTGCAAATTCAGGAAACAATGAAGAAAGCTCAAAAGAGATATGAAGAGTTCTATAACAGGGGAAGAAGAAGTAACCCAAGTTTCAAGGTAGAGATAAAGTATGGCTATCAGCCATCAACCTCAAATTACCTTGCCTATCACGCAAACTAGGCCCAAAATTCATTGGTCCTTTTGAGATTAAGAGGGTTGTAAACCCTGTGGCTTTTGAACTGACCTTGCCTAATTCCTATAGGATACATCCGGTGTTCCATGCCTCTTTACTAAAACCGGTCACTCCTAACTCTTTTCCAGGAAGGGAAGAACTACCTCCTCCACCAATCCAGATTGAAGGGGAAGAAGAATTTGAAGTGGAGGCAATAGTAGATTACAAATGGAGGGGGGGGCAGGAACAGTACCTAGTTAAATGGAAAGGGTATCCCCCGGAGGACAATTCTTGGGAGCCCGCTAGCAATATCCATGCCCCTCGTTTAGTGCGAGAGTTTCACAGAAGACATCCTGGGATCCGAGCTAGGTTGGGCACCTGGAGGTTGCCCCTTGGGGGGGCACTGTCAGGGGAATGTCAGAATCAGGGCCTGTCAGTATAGGCATTTCCCCATGCGCCTGTGTGGTAGAATTGCACATCGGCGTGTACCGTTTCACAGTCAGCGGGTACGAGCGCGTGTTCCGAACGGATCAGCTCACGTGGGTGCACGACGCAGCGCATCAATACGAACGCGTGCACGCACATTGGGACGTTCCCCTGGTGGGCCTATATAAAGACAGCTATGTCCTGTGTTTGTTGCTGGTTTGTCTTTTCAGCTCCTGTAACCTCTTCCTGAATCTGTGTACCTGTACCTGCCGTTGTGACCCGGATCGACCTCGACCTTGCTTGAACCTCTCTTGTGCTTGACCCTCGGCTGCCTTCTGGACTCCTCTACCTGCTTGACTACCTGTGTTTGACCCTCGGCCTGCTCCTGGACTTGCCTCTGCCTCATCCTAGTGTGGATTATCTGCCTGCCTGACTACCTGTGTTTGACCCTCGGCCTGCTCCTGGACTTGCCTCTGCCTCACCCTACTGTGGATTATCTGCCTGCCTGACTACCTGTGTTTGACCCCCGGCCTGCTCTTGGACTTTGTCTCTGCTTCACCCAGTGTTGGACTATCTGCCTTCTGGAATACCCGTGTTTGACCCCTGGCCTGTTTCTGGACTTCTGCCTTGTGGTTGACCCTCAGTATCCGGCTCAGCCACCCTGCACGGATCTCTTCTCTACCTGAAGAATCGCCCAGCTCCTCTACTACCTGCTGGCGACCCGTGCTTCTTCGTGCCCAATACCCGCTGTGCCACTCCCAGAGGGTATCGTGCGCCCAGCTGCAAGGGGAGCCTCTCTCAGCAACTTGGCCTTGGTGAGTATCTGACACAATTCCTTACAACGATGTGATATTCCCTACATCTTTTCTGATATATACACTTGTTTTGCAGAACAACCTCCTCTACCCCTGAAGAAGCTTTTTAAAATTGAAACGCGTCAGTAATCACATACATATTTGTGTCAAAATCTGACTATTATAATAATTATGATGTAATATATGTATGTGGGGTGATTTTGATATGATAGACCAATCTATCCGCCTCAATGTTTCTAGTATGATGCTTTTTATTCATGCCTCAATAATAAAAAAAAAAGTATACATTTTAATTTTTTTGTGGTTTTGGTGCCTTAAGAAACCCAGTCCTTGTTTTTCCCCCACCACTCTGTTCAGCTGCCAGGACAGGAAAATCCAACTTACACATGACAGCACTAGTGCAGCAGCTGAATAAATCAGCAGAAGAGTGAATATGGGGTGAGCAATAGCTGCCATGAAAGGGAGGATTAAACAAAACAAATTAAGCAATAAAATTAGAATATAATCTGTGCACCAACAGCCCTCCCCTATGAGATGGACTATACTATATAATTCATAATGTCAGCCCTTACCCACAAAGAGAAACGTATTCAAAAAACAAAACTGCAAAAACAGCATTGTAATCTCACTGCTTAAAAATACAACACTAGTTGTGCAGAAAACAATCCTAATATACAATTATCACGTTTCAACACCTAAATATTAAACTGTCCCAGAGTTTCAACGTATATGGCCAATTTAATAACCACAACTATAAGAATCTATTACATTATGAATTGTTGTTAGAATTCATAAGAAAGATTAAAATATGTTTACAGAGCTGATTCAAAAATCCATGTCAAGTACTTAACAGTAGTTTTATTGTAGCAGAGCAGCACAGGCAGGCCACACAATGTATCGGTATGTCGCCGGCTTGCTTCCGGGTGCGCTTTTTCCTGCCAACTCGTGCTGTGATTGGAGAAAGCACTAGTTTTCCAGTTGATTTCAGCCAATGATTTTGGCTCAAGTCAGCTGATTGGCTGTGACCAGTCATACATAGAGTTCTGTGTTTACAAAAACACAGAACTCCGTGTACTGTGAACAACAATCTGGCTGTTTCACAAACAGCCAGATAGTAAAGTAAAAGCAGCACACGTTACACATTGTTAGGCACACAGTTAACCCCTTGATTGCCCCTAGATGTTAACCCCTTCCCAGATAGTATATTATCACTGTATTACTGTCACTAGCGATGTCAGTGTCAGTAAGTGGCCCTCTCAGATAGTGTTTGTTAGCACCAGATTACAGTCACACTATAAGTCGCTAATCACCACCATTACAGGCCAGTGTCTATAGCTACGTAAATTCCAGTATATATACCATAGTTTGTAGACACTTTTGCACAAATCAATTAACAACTTGACCTCCAGGAGATTTACCGCCCCACAAATAGAGCTTTCTTTTGGTTGTATTTGATTACCACTGCATGTTTTATTTTTTGTGCTATAAACAAAAAAAGGCAGACAATTTTGAAAAAAAAAAAAAAACAATGTTTTTTACTTTCTGCTTTAAAACATATCCAATAAAAAAAAATTTTAAATCTAATTTCTTCATAAATTTAGGCCAATTATTTTTTATATACTAGTAATGGTGGTGATCAGCGAATTATAGTGGGACTGCAATATTACAGCGGACATTCTGACACTTTATGGGAACCAGTGACACTAATACAGTGATCAGTGCTAAAAATATGCACTGTCACTGTACTAATGACACTGGCTGGGAAACATCTAAGGTGATTAAAGGCATAATTGTGTGCCTAGCCAGTGTTTTTGTGTACTGTGTTAGGTGCTTTTACTAAGGCAAGAGATGGATTTTGTTTGCTGCTTGGCAGGGAAAGAAAATCCATCCCTTTCCCCCTGTCATGACGGAGCTCAGCCTTGTTTACATAGGCAGAGCTTGGTTCTGTGTATTTTCGTGATGATCGGTGGGTGCCGGCGGACAGCCTTTGGCCGGCACTCACTGATCAGCTTGTGCTGTGACAAGTCACAGCATAAGCAGTGCCGGCGGCACGTGCGCACCCCCTACCCAGAAGTGCAGAATCACGTATATATACAGTATATAGATCTATCTATCTATCTATCTATCTATCTATCTATACACATATACCATATATACTCGAGTATAAGCCATCCTGAGTATAAGCCGAGGCACCTAATTTACCACAAAAAACTGTGAAAACTTATTGACTTGAGTATAAGCCGAGGGTGAGAAATGCAGCAGCTACTATAAGTGGAAAAGAGGGTCAACAATGCCCATCTGCAGCTGCATACCTCAGTGTCCATTGCATACCTCAGTGTCCATTGCATACCTCAGTCTCCATTGCATACCTCAGTGTCCATTGCATACCTCAGGGTACATTGCCATAGTTGCCAACATTGTAAAAAAAAAAATGTGGGACACTTTTGTGGCTGTAGGCGGAGCCGTACAATAATTGGGGGACGGGGGCATTCATTTGTAGGCGTGGTTTAGGAAAAATATACAAGTGCGGCTTCGCGTGCCGCGGTGAAAAATGGGCGTGGTTTACGCGACATAGTGGGCATGGCTTAAATGGGCTTGGCTCAAGAGGGTGTGGTTAGAGTCTGAGATGAATGAGGGATGGAGAGGGAAAGGGGGAGAGGGGGAGAAGGGGAAAGGGGGAGAGGGAAATGATGGGACAGCAGCCCCAGATCCTACACAATAAAAATATATGTATTCTAGAAAGTTTAACAATCAGCAGATAAAGATACTCCAAGCACCTGGTGTTAGCACTTCAATCATCCCGGCACCATGGTTGTTATGGTGTCAGGATGATTGAAGTGCATTATTTCTATTATTACATTGTAATATAAAATGAAATCATTCAACTCACCATAATGCAGAATCAGTGGGATCCCTGAGCGTGTCACTAACCACGTTGCCTGCCACCAGCCGTCCGTCCTTGCGTCAGATGTCCCAGCAGAGTCCGTCCTTGCATCAGGTGCCCCCAGCGGAGCCCTCCTTACATCAGATGTCCCCAGCGGAGCCCCCCTCACACCAGGAGTCCCCAGCGGAGCCCCCCTCACACTAGGAATCCCCAGCGGAGCCCCCCTCACACCAGGAGTCCCCGGCGGAGCCCCCATCACACCAGGAGTCCCCGGCGGAGCCCCACTCACACCAGGAGTCCCCGGCGGAGCCCCCCTCACACCAGGAGTCCCCGGCGGAGCCCCCCTCACACCAGGAGTCCCCGGCGGAGCCCCCCCTCACATCAGGTGTTGCTGGCGGAGCTCCCCCTCACATCAGGTGTCCCCAGCGGAGCTCCCCCTCACATCAGGTGTCCCCAGCAGAGCCCCCCTCACATCAGGTGTCCCCAGCAGAGCCCCCCTTCACATCAGGTGTCCCCAGTGGAGCCCCCCTCACATCAGGTGTCCCCAGCTGAGCCCCCCCTCACATCAGGTGTCCCCGGCAGAGCCCCCCTCACATCAGGTGTCCCCGGCAGAGCCCCCCCTCACATCAGGTGTCCCCAGTGGAGCCCCCCTCACATCAGGTGTCCCCAGCAGAGCCCCCTCACATCAGGTGTCCCCAGCAGAGCCCCCCCTCACATCAGGTGTCCCCAGCAGAGCCCCCCTCACATCAGGTGTCCCCAGTGGAGCCCCCCTTATATCAGGTGTCCCCAGTGGAGCCCCCCTTACATCAGATTCCCACAGCGGTGCGCTCCCCCCTACCTCAGAGGTGTCCTAGTGTGTCCGCTGGCCGCATGGCTAGAACCCCCGCCCCTTTCCATAACAGACTGGCAGTGGGTAGGCAGGGTGAGGCGGAGCGGGGCGGAGGGTGGGCGGTGACGCAGGAGCTCCGTCTAGCCCCCCCCAGCCGTCTTTCTGAACTTCTTTAAGATGGTGGCCAGCGGAGACATTGTCTGTAGCGGACCTGTAGCGGCGGTGGCGAAAATCATGAAGAACCGGATTTCTCGGGACATTTCCTGGGACACCACAAATTCGGGAATGGAGTCTAAGTCCCGGGAATGTCCCGGGAAATCCGGGACAGTTGGCAACTATGCATTGCATACCTCAGTGTCCATTGCATACTTCAGTGTCCATTGCATAACTCAGTGTCCGTTGCATACCTCCCTGTGCCGATCTGCATGCCTCCCTGTGTTAATTGCAGCCTCCCTGAGCCGATCTGCATAGCTGATCTCTGTGTCATGCAGTCAGACGGCGGCCATTCCAGTGTACAAAAGCCGCTTCCCCTCCTTGTCCTCGTCTGTGATAGGCACAACACTCAGTTTCCCAGCAGTCATTGTTCAGTGTTCCGCCAATCACAGACATCCTCTCATCCTCGTCCGTGGGCTGAGGACGGGAGGACATCCGTGATAGGCGGAACACTGAACACTGACTCACTGCTGGGAAACTGAGTGTTCCCCTATCACGGGCGAGGAGGAGGAGGAGGAGGCGCGGCTTTTGTACACTGGAATGGCTGCCATCTGACTGCATGACATGCTGATCAGGTAGGCAGACGGCAGTGACTCGAGTATAAGCCGAGGGGGGCGCTTTCAGCACAAAAAAATGTGCTGAAAACTCGGCTTGTACTTGAGTATATACGGTATATATCTGATTATGCACAGCACGGCCGCCCTGTAGCAGTAACAAAGAAATGTATCAGAATTCATTTTGGCCAAAATGTATAAGGAAATTAGATTTTTTGATTTTTAATTGAAAATGTTTTATAACGGAAAGCAGAAAATATTGTGTTTTTTTTTTAAATTTGCAATCTTTTTTCATTTAAAAATAAAAAAACAAATCCAGTGGTGATCAAATAGCACCAAAATGAAAGCTCTGCTTGTGTGAAAAAAAAAATGATAAAAATTAAATTTGCGTATAGTATTTTTTGACCGTGCAATTGGCAGTTAAAGTAGCGCAGTGCTGAATAGCAAAAAAAAGCTCTGGTCATGACGGGAGGTAAAGCCTTCCGGGGGTCAAGTGGTTAATTTAAAGTAGATGTCTTTAAAGCCTTTGCATTTCTATTGCCATCTACTCATTCAGAGAAATCCAGGGAAAACTGTACCCATTGCTTGTTAATTGTTGAATAAATGCCTGGTCACTGAAGCATTACCATATGAAAACTGTACTGCAATCTGTAAGCTATGTTTGTAGAAAATATAGAGATATAATACTCAGGCAGTGTGAAAAGTGCTAACTGATACCAACCATACATTATATCAGATACAATCAGTTTCATACAGATCTAATGCCTGGGAACATGCAAAGGACTGTGTGCATGATAATGAAATACTGGATGTCACCGCCACTCTCCTAAACCTCCTCATAATACGATTAATGGAGTTAATAACTGGTATCATAACTGATCACCTGTGTAGCATCAAACAGAGATTGAGATGGCAGCTTTCTTGCCTGAAAAGGATAGGAGGGTTTTGTTCCACTTTAAAACACTAGTCATGATTCATGAACCCCCTGTGCCACCTGTGGGTATGGACTCTCTCTGACTCCTGGGCATGTGGTTGATCAGGCCCACCCTCTTTGCCTCTGTACATATGTTTTACATGGGCAGCAAGAGGTTAATATTTTCTTAATCGACTCTCCGCTATAGAGTTAAAGTGCTACTAAACCCTAGACCCTGCATTCACTATATCTGGTCTCCCACAGAACACAGAACAGGGAAATGCAATTATTTTAGTAAATATAAACTGCTACCTTTTCTCATCAGCAGTATATATACCCTGTTTCCCCAAAAATAAGACCTAGCGTGATTGTCGGTGATGGCTGCAATATAAGCCCTACCCCCCAAATAAGCCCTAGTTAAAGTCCTTGTAGGTCTTATTTTCAGGGTAGGGCTTATTTTTGGGGAAACAGGGTAGGGCTTATTTGGGGGGTAGGGCTTATATTGCAGCCATCACTGACAATCACGCTAGGTCTTATTTTCGGGGAAACAGGGTAGCAGTCTTGGAACTTCTATCAGTGTCTGGTTGAAGCTTGTAGGAGGAGTTTTCATTCTCCTCTGACTGTCCTATGAGGCTGCAGGACCCCTGACCCTCTGTCTGGACAGTGATGATTGGCCCTGTGCTGATCACATGCACTCTCCCAAGAAAAAAAAACAAACTCTCTAGCAAAACACCAAACTGAGCATGTGCAGAGTGACTCCAAAGGCTCTGAGCTATCAGGAGATGGATTAGGGACAGTGTAAGAAGGGGAGCATCAGATAAAACAGGATCAAACAGCTATTTTACACATTACGGAGAATTAACCCTTTAGGTTCCACAGTGAGTATAACAAGCATGCTTTACTGCATATACAGACCATAGTTGCCAACATTGTAAAAAAAAAATGTGGGACACTTTTGTGGCTGTAGGCGGAGCTGTCCAATAATTAGGGGGCGGGGCATTCACCAGCAGGCGTGGCCTATCAAAAACAGACAAGTGCGGCGCGCGAAGCGCGTCGCGCCGAAAAATGGGCGTGGTTTACGCGAAATTGTGGGCGTGGCTTAAATGGGCGTGGCTCTAGAGGGTGTGGTTAGAGTCTGAAATGAATGAGGGATGGAGAGGGGGGGAGAGGGGGAGAGAGAGGGAAATGACGGGACAGCAGCCCCAGATCCTACACAATAAAAATATGTGTATTCTAGAAAGTTTAACAATCAGCAGATAAAGATACTCCAAACACCTGGTGTTAATGCTTCAATCATCCCGGCACCATGGTTGTTATGGTGTCAGGATGATTGAAGCGCATTATTTCTATTATTACATTGTAATATAAAATTAAATCATTCAACTCACCATAATGCAGAATCAGTGGGATCCCTGAGCGTGTCACCTGCCACGTCGCCTGCCACCAGCCGTCCGTCCTTGCTTCAGATGTCCGAGCAGAGTCCGTCCTTGCATCAGGTGCCCCCAGCGGAGCCCCCCTCACACCAGGAGTCCCCGGCGGAGCCCCCCTCACATCAGAAGTCCCCAGCGGAGCCCCCCTCACATCAAGAGTCCCCGGCGGAGCCCCCCTCACATCAGGAGTCCCCGGCGGAGCCCCCCTCACATCAGGAGTCCCCGGCGGAGCCCCCCTCACATCAGGTGTCCCCGGCGGAGCCCCCCCTCACACCAGGAGTCCCCAGCGGAGCCCCCCTCACACCAGGAGTCCCCGGCGGAGCCCCCCTCACACCAGGAGTCCCCGGCGGAGCCCCCCTCACACCAGGAGTCCCCGGCGGAGCCCCCCTCACATCAGAAGTCCCCAGTGGAGCCCCCCTCACATCAGAAGTCCCCAGCGGAGCCCCCCTCACACCAGGAGTCCCCGGCGGAGCCCCCCCTCACATCAGGAGTCCCCGGCGGAGCCCCCCTCACATCAGGAGTCCCCGGCGGAGCCCCCCCTCACATCAGGAGTCCCCGGCGGAGCCCCCCCTCACATCAGGAGTCCCCGGCGGAGCCCCCCCTCACATCAGGAGTCCCCGGCGGAGCTCCCCCTCACATCAGGTGTCCCCAGTGCCCCCGCCTCACATCAGGTGTCCCCAGTGCCCCCCACTCACATCAGGTGTCCCCAGTGCCCCCCCTCACATCAGGTGTCCCCAGTGCCCCCCCACTCACATCAGGTGTCCCCAGTGCCCCCCCCTCACATCAGGTGTCCCCAGTGCCCCCCCCTCACATCAGGTGTCCCCCCCTCACATCAGGTGTCCCCAGTGCCCCCCCCCTCACATCAGGTGTCCCCCCCTCACATCAGGTGTCCCCAGTGCCCCCCCCCTCACATCAGGTGTCCCCCCCTCACATCAGGTGTCCCCAGTGCCCCCCCCCTCACATCAGGTGTCCCCAGTGCCCCCCCCCACTCACATCAGGTGTCCCCAATGCCCCCCCCACTCACATCAGGTGTCCCCAGTGCCCCCCCCACTCACATCAGGTGTCCCCTGTGCCCCCCCCCACTCACATCGTGTCCCACAGCGGTGCGCGCGCTCACCCCCCACCTAGAACCCCCGCCCCTTTCCATAACAGACTGGCAGCGGGGCGGGGGGTAGGCGGGGCGAGGCGGAGCGGGGCGGGCCGAGGCGGAGCGGAGCGGGCCGAGGCGGGGCGGGCCGAGGCAGGCCGAGGCGGAGCGGGGCGGGCCGAGGCGGAGCGGGGCAGGGGGTGGGCGGCGACGCAGAAGCTTCGTCTAGCCCCCCCCCCAGCCGTCTTCCTGAACTCCAACAAAATGGCGGCCGGCGGAGACAATGTCTCCGCCGGCCGCCGACCTCTAGCGGCGGCGGCGGCGGCGGCGGCGGCGGTTTCAAAAACCGGAACCGAATTTTTCGGGACATTTCCCGGGACGCCACAAATCCGGGAATGAAGTCCAAGTCCCGGGAATGTCCCGGGAAATTCGGGACAGTTGGCAGCTATGACAGACAGACTTTACTGTTGTGGGTTTAGTAACACTTTAGTGTCAGACCTTTTAACTGTAATGGTTCAGCATTTTGAAAGAATGTATTTCTAATTTAAACATATAGTACATTAATAACAGTTTAGGTTTTGGAGCTGAGCAGTATTCAAAATCTTATTTTGTATTTGTTCTCAGCAAGTTGTTTTGTTTGTTCTCAGCAATTCTGTTAGCAAACCAAGACGGGTACAGTGTGCAATGGGAAAATTCTTCATTGACTTTCTTTTCTATGTGCATTGGTTATAAATTATTTGCCTTGTTTATTTTTCTTGTAGATCTCCCAAGACAGGATGGAAAAGTTGCTTTTGTAACTGGAGGCTCAAGAGGGATAGGATATTATACAGCAAAACATTTAGCCAAACATGGAATGCACGTGATAATAGGTAAGCTACATTGTTCTATTTGTACTTGTTCTTGTAGTCATTAGCAATCTTACAGTATGAAGTTATAAATTTAATTCCTTCTAAGGACTTTTGTTTTACAATCCAAAGGTTAAAGGTTAAACTGCATCTGAATAATATTGGACCTAATTTTGTTTCCTGCTTTGCCATGGGTAGTCGTGAGGAGTAAAGAGGTACTTAATCCACAAAAAAATTGATGATCATTACCCCATGAGAAGGTATACATAGCCTTTTTTTAAGCATCAGGCAATGTTTAAAGAGCAGTTATCCATTGCGACCGATTAGCATTGCTTCTTCATTGTTTTAAACTGCTGAAAATACAGGTTACCTGTGTTTTTTGTATACCATTGATCTTTTCATTGCTTTTGATTACTTAAAAACTTTGGAATAAAAGGTACATCACCTTAAACCTAACCTAAATACTAAGGATATACCGCTTATGTCCTATACTCCAGCAAGGCTCTGCCTACTCCAGAGAATGTAAACACTTGACTGGGTTGTCTTATTTAAAGGGTTAGTTCACCTTTACCAATAAACTGCCTATGCAGATGAGGGACGTCTGTAGATAAAAACAAGCTTTTGCTATAGGTGTAGGCCATTTACGTACCTCATGAGGCTTGTTCTGAAAACTCCTAAGGGGGGGGGGGGGGGGGCAGCTATTAGGCCCCTTTCACACTAGCGGACTGTTTGGGTCCGCCTGTCCATTTTTCAGGCGGACCTGATCAGACCACCCATTGTTCTTTATGGGGCAGCAGATGTCACCTGCCAGCATCCGATCAGATCTGGTCCACTAAAAACAGACGGATGGGGATACGTTTGTCATCCGTCCATTGGATTGGATGACAATTGGATAGAAACGTACATGCAGTCCGTTTCCATCTGACCACCCCATAAAGAACAGCGGGCTATGTCCATGTCTGCTCTGCATAGTGGAGTGGACACAGACCTGTTATCTGCCTGCTCAGCATGTTCTTTCACTTCCCTGAGGCAGTAACTCTGAGCTTAGTGTCTGAGAGCTCACTCCTGTGATGTTGAAGTTGAACAGTAATAGCGTTTCCTCACTTAACAAGCAACGACCTGGGAGATTTCAGGTCAGGCTTCTTGAGATATGTAAATGACCTACACCAATAGCAAGGGTATTATTCAACTTTAGTCAAAGCTGCTCAGTTTGTTTTTATCAGATGCCCCTTATCTGCATAAGCAGTTGTATGGTAAAGGTGAACCAACCATTTAATTAAAAATACCTTCTAAAGAAATTGGGCCTGCTTTGAATAGAGAAAGTTACACTAAGGTATCAAGGTACTGAAGTAAAGGTGACTCCAAGGGGAAACACACAGCTGTATAATTATCAAAAATTATGTTTATTAATACAAACTGGAAAATTCACAAAAAAGCAACCATCACCACACCATCAAAAAATAAATGAATGACAACATTGTCTTTGTATAGCCAGGGCATCCCTCTCCACCATGCTGCAGTGTGATCGTCAGTACATGGCCAGGACTTGTTTTTTGTTTCAAGCCCGGGCTTACACATATGCGAATTGTATGCAGGTTTCCCTGCATCCAATTTGCATGACAGGAGAATGTGACCAGCTCTCAACGGAGCCGGTTCACACAGCTCCGGGGGGGGGGGGGGGACGCGGTTCGCATTTAAAAAGGGAATAGTGCATCTTTGATGTAAATGAAGACCAAAAGCAGTGGTTGTCCCGTCAAACATGAATGTATTGTAAAAATATTGTTACAATATATTTTGATGTTGTGCTTATGTGCAAGTCAGTGGCTAGCCCTTTGATGAGCAACTTCACAAGTATTTAAAAAAAGAATTACCGTAATAAATAAATAAAAGTTGCTTCTTTTTCAAATCTTATTAGCCCTTTAACCAAAATAATCTTTATTAACATTTCCTCCCCTTTACTCCAAATTTCTTTTTTTTTTTTATGTTTTTCATTCTTGCTTGTTTTATTTGCTTTCATAATGTTGTGCAAAAAAGACACACACAAAAAAAATCCTTTTTTAATTTGTAAATCATTTTTCCACTTTGGTATTTAGACCTGTTCACCCCAATGTGATTTGTCATGAGGTTTGACAGTTCAAAATCGCATGCCAAGTCGCACCCTATTTACAGGAATGGAACCATGAAAAATTGTTGAGACTCAAGTCACAGCGACTTTTAAAAGGTTCCTGCACTACTCTTCTAAAATTTCATTGCGACTTGCGTTAAGTTCTGTTAAATGAAGTCGCAAGCCGAAATGAAATCGGAGATCCAAATCGCACTGATCTGAGGTTTTGAAATTAAGAAATTTTTGAAAGAAAGAAAGTAGTGGGAACCAGGGCTAAAGAACATATTTTACTGGTAATATAAACAGGACAAATCATTTTTTTAATGTAGTGTAACTAAAAATTTAATTGTTGGACTGGATTATTTACACATGATAGATAGTAAAGGTATCTCCTTTGTCAACAGACTTCACAGACATCTTCCTAAATTTGAACCAGTTCTCAGACAGCACCCTCTATAGCAGTGGTGGTCAAATGACTAGACAGAGAGGTCCATATCTGGCATCACCAAAGGGCTACACATAATCAGTGTATATAATATAATTTTAACTGGAGGAAAGTTCAAAACTAATCTTAGAAATTGTCATTTTACTGAAAGGGCAGTTGATGTTTAGAATAGACTTCCAGCAGAGGTAGCGAGTCAGTCAACAATAAGTGGTTTCCAACATGCATGGGACAAACATACAAAACATGTATTAAAAAACAAAAAAAACAAAAACAAAACATTTCTTGTTCTGCTAGTCTACCACTACCCTTCCCCCCAACTGACAATGCTGTTGTTCAAAGGTGTCTGCTTTACTACTTCCTCCAGAATGCAGACACCTTAAGGCCCCTTTCACATGAGGCGGACTCCGTTTCTGTCCGTTGATCTCCGCTGAGCCGGCGGATGACAGGTCCCTCTCTGCTCACTGAGCGGGGAGGGGCTTGTCAGGTGCCGCTGCCGCCTATGGAGGGATCGGATGAAAACGGACAGCGTGTCCGTTTTAGTCAGATCTCCCCCGATCCGCCAGCGACGGACCTGGACGTAGGGCCATCCGTCTGCTCTTCAGCGGATCGGACCGGGTCGGATGTCAGCGGACATGTCTCCGCTGACATCCGACGCTCCATAGACTAACATGGAGCGCCCGTTCAGGTCCGCCGTCAAAACTGACAAGCGGACCTGAACGGTCCGATCGTGTGAAAGGGGCCTAAGAGAAGAAGTCTGTTACTAGCTGGATCATCAGGTGAAAATAAAGGAAAAAAGGCCTAAACAAGAAAATGTCAATCAGTACATCTAAGCTGTTATGTTACATTTTTGTTTTTGGATTTAATACCACCTTAGATGTGACTGCTAAAGATCACTGCCAGTATCGCCTCCTAACAGAGCCTCCACATTTGCACTTCTTACAGCCCCTTTAGTAGTGACGTGTCAAGGCTACGCACCAGGGTTAAAGCAGTGGCTGTCAACTTTATTGGGACCATGTTCCAATATATAAAAAAAATATTATACTCACACAATAAAAGTATGGAAATACAAAGCATGTATTGAAATGCTGGAGGACTCTAGATGGAGCTGGGTGTCACAGTGAGGGATGGGGGTTTTGGAAGGAGTTAGGGGGCTCTGCAGCGAACTTGATGGTTGATGGCCCAGTAGTGGATGAGGTTTCTTGAGGGAGATGGGAGAAACTGTAGGGGATGAGGTCTCTCCAGGATGTTGGGGGCTTTGCAGGGGCACTGTGGGAGATTGCTGGACTCTGCTGGGGCTGTGGTATATTGTTGGAGTTTGGGGGCTCTATGGGGAGGCTGGAGGCTCTGCAGCAAGCTAGGGGGCACTGAAGGGCACTGGGTTGCACTGTGTGTGCTGAGGGATCTGAGGGCACTGTGTTAGGTTGAGGAGCGCTGTGGGCTAATATGGGAGGTTAGGGGACACTATGGGAGTTGAAATGCACTGTGGAAGGTTATAGAGCAGGGATATGCAATTAGCGGACCTCCAGCTGTTCCAAAACTACAAGTCCCATCATGCCTCTGCCTCTGGGTGTCATGCTTATGGCTGTCAAAGTCTTGCTATGCCTCATGGGACTTGTAGTTCTGCAACAGCTGGAGGTCCGTTAATTGCATTTCCCTGTTATAGAGTATCTGTAGCTGGCTGGAAGCCCAGAAGGATGGAGGATGCAGCCCAGCAGTGGGTCATGTTGACGGTCAGTGAGGAGAACCACTGCTTTAGAGCAGTGGTCATCAACCCTGTCCTCAGGGCCCACTAACAGGCCAGGTTTGCAAGATAACTGAAATACATCACAGGTGATATCATTAGCTGCTCAGTGATTGCAGTATTCTAGTCTACATCTCCCCAAGGTAATACATAAAACCTGGCCTGTTAGTGGGCCCTGAGGACAGGGTTGATGACCACTGCTTTAAAGGGAGCACGAACTGATGTTTACAGCTAGACATTCAAAAAAAAAAAAAAAAAAAATTGCATCCCTGTGCTCTTACCCATTATACAAACTACCAAAGCAATACACGACTAGGAGAGAAAATAACTTTTCATACAGCTCCTTGAACAGACAGTGTTATGTCTATAGCACACACCAAGAATTACATTTATTTAAAGCATTAAATAGAACTGTGCAACAGTTGTGAATATTTCATTGCAATTCAGTAAATAAACATTCAGTTCATCCATTACAGCAGGAAACAATGAAGCTGATGGCAATGAAGCGGTGAGACGAATACAACAAGACACCCTGAATGAGAAAGGTATGCATTTTGTATGAACTCGCTAGCATGAAAGCATAGCAGCCAAAGGAGCACTATCTGTATTAGTAATACTGTTTAGTGGACCATAAGGTTTAGCTGGCTGGGTAAGTCATAAATAAACATTTCAATCATTTTATATTTTGAAATTAATTTATTTGCATTTATTTTGTATCGTTTTTCTTTTAAAAATGATTTGCAAATGCATTAGCGGTACTACGGATACATCTGTGCCTTTTTATATTGTGACTTTTGGATTGATAAATGCACATGATTCATGAATAGCAGAGTAAAAACAACTTGAGAAAACACATTAAACTGGGAAAGTAAAGCTAGCAAATAGTCATTACTATTGGGGGCCATTTCTAAGTTTGCTCCATTTTCCTTGCTCTAGTTGTCAACAATCAGCAACATTTTAGAGGTAAATAAACATACTTTTTGGTTGGAGTAGAGAATGGTCCGAACCCCTGTCAGTTTTCGTTTTGGCCACCTGGGGTCTATTTGGGAGATCTTCACTTCCTGCCCTGTAGACAATACAGAAGGTGAGAGAAGTTCTCTCTAAAGTGAGGAAAATAGCCACTTTTGGTCGGAAATTCCAACCGTGTGTATGCTCCATTGGACTTTTACTGGCGGAATTTCCGCCAGCAAAAGATTGAGAGCACGTTCTCTATTTTTCAGATGGAAAAAGTTCCAATCGGAAATTCCGATCGTCTGTATGCAATTCCAACGCGCAAAATTCCTGCGCATGCTCGGAAACAATTTGACGCATGCTCGGAAGCATTGAAATTAATTTTCCTGGCTCGTCATAGTGTTGTACATCACCGCGTTCTTGACGGTTGAAAGTTCAGAGAAAGTTTGTGTGACCGTGTGTATGCAAGCCAAGCTTGAGCGGAATTCCATCGGAAAAAACATCCAAGATTTTTCCGACGGAAATTCCGCTTGTGTGTACAGGGCATTAGACAGTTGTCATCAGTGTCCCCAATGGGAATATTTAATCTTTATTCCTGTTCTGGTTACACCTCAACATTTTGGATTCTCCTCACTTTCAGTTGCAGGGACAGTGGTCTAGAGGGTAAATCTCCGCAGCAGGGATATAGGCAGCAAAAAAAACTTGACAGGGGTTCTAACCCTTCACCACTCTACGCATAACTAAAAATAAAAAAGTTTTGTAGCTTATTAATCTTTTGGGGGTCATTTGCCTCCTGTAAGCGCTCTTTGATGACATTGTGGTGGTGTGTATTCACTGGCAGGATTGTGTTTACAAAGGAGAACACAGACGTTTCATTGGCGCTTCATTGGACTTTGATTTGTGTTGTTATCATTTATGATTCACTCTAGGTTAGTATGATGTAAACATGTTTTCTTGCATGAAGTTCCGTTTCAAAATCCCCTTACAACATTTCAATGGGAATCAAATCAGGGCTTTGACAGTCTTTGGCAATCAATAACTCTCTTTTTATTCTCTTGAGCATTTCCTTGGTGTTTTTGCTAGTGTGCTTTGGATCATTATTGTGTTTCCAGATCAGCTTCAACTTTTGAACAGATGGCCTAACATGCTGATGAAGTGCACTTTGATATGATGTAGACTGTAAGCTCCCCAGGCCTTAAAGCAAACCCAAAAAATACAATTTCCAGCATCATTTTTTTTACAGTTGCTATGAGGTTCTTCTCCTGTAAAGACATTAATTGGTCTTTAATGAACATTCATTTAGATCATTAAAATGAATACACCACATGGATTTTATGTGCAATTTTCTCAAGTTTCTCACCTTTATCTAATATTTGCCTTTTCAAATAAATTGAAAAAGTCAACGATTTTTATGGGGTGTATCTACTTTTTCACATCACTGTTTATACAAGCTGTTTTGCCTTCAAAGCATTTTTATTTTTGTCCATCCAGTTCTGCGATTTTATGCAGCTCTGCCACACAACACAGCCCTGTTTTGCAGGGGAAGATATCCAATTTTTTCTGCTGATGTTCAGTAACGCTCACAGGTCTCCGTCCCTCAAACCCCACTCCCCACCCCAACTCCAACCCTCACCCCCCCCCCTTGACTGGATAGTAATAGGAGAAGCATCAGACTGATGCTCTCCTTTCTCTATCACTCTGCTTTCTCCTTCTATTAACATGTTCCTTGCACTTGATCATGATTGGCTCCTTGTGCTGCTTCTCTCTCTCTGAATCAAAGCTCTGCTGTACAGGGACTGTAAGGGGCATCAGGCTGAATTAGTATACTTACACTGCTTACATTTATAAAAATGACATAAGGCTGTATTTACAGTATGAATACAAAGTTGCATTAATGTATGCCCTTTATTTCCTGCCTGGAGTCCAGCTCCAGGCAGAAAAACCACTTCATCCCCGGAAGATTTGATTAAAACCACTTCATCCCCAGAAGATTTGGCTGCTCAATGACCGTACTTTTTTTTTGCGATACCGCACTGCATAAATTTAACTGACAAGTGCGCGGTCGTGCGGCGCTGTACCCAAACAAAATTGATGTCCTTTTTTTCCCATAAATAGAGCTTTCTTTTGGTGGTATTTGATCACCTCTGCGGTTTTTATTTTTTGCGCTATAAACAAAAGAAGAACGACAATTTTATAAAAAAAAACAATGGGGGTTATTTACGAAAGGCAAATCCACTCTGCACTGCAAGTGCACTTGGAAGTGCAGTCACTGTAGATCTGAGGGAAAGATCTGAAATGAGGAGAAGCTCTGCTGATTTTATCATCCAATCATGTACAAGCTAAAATGCTCTTTCTTATTTTCCTTGCATTTCCCCCTCAGATCTACAGCGACTGCACTTCCAAGTGGACTTGTAGTGCAAAGTGGATTTGCCTTTCATAAATAACCCCTCAATATCTTTTACTTTTTGCTATAATAAATATCCCACATTTGTAATAAAAAAACACATTTTTTCCTCAGTTTAGGCCGATATGTATTCTTCTACATATTTTTGGTAAAAAAAATTGCAATAAGCGTATATTGATTGGTTAAAATAGGGGATAGATTAATGCCATTTTTATTATTATTTTTTTTTTTTACTAGTAATGACGGCGATCTGAGATTTTTATCGGAACTGCAATATTGCAGCGGACAAATTGGATACTTTTGACACATTTTTGGGACCATTGACAATTATACAGCGATCAGTGCTAAAAAAATGCACTGATTACTGTATAAATGTCACTGGTAGGGAAGGGGTTAACACTAGTGGGCGATCAAGGGCTTAACTGTGTTCTCTCACTGTGTTCTAACTGTACGGGGAGGGGACTGTCTGGGAGGAGAGAGATCGGTGTTTATAATTAGTATGAACACAAGATCTGTCTCTACCCTCCTGAAAGAACTGGGATTTGTATGTTTACACACACAGATCCCGGTTCTCGCTCTGTCACGAGTGATCGCGGGCGCACCCGCAAGGCACTCGCATCAGCTCCGGGCACACGCTGTGGGCGTGCGCGCCCCTGGCGGCGCATGCGTGCCCCTAGTGGCCGAAAGGCAAAGCAACATAAGGTAACGCCGTTTTGCCCAGCCGTGCCATTCTGCAGCAGTAAAACTGCGACGGCTGGTCGGCAAGCAGTTAACCCCCCTGGCGGTATGATTATGTCAGATTTTTTCTTGTCAAAAGAAGTTTATTGAGTATACAATATTATAAAGATACATAAAGTAAGTTTACAAGGATCTATAAAGTAAGCTCATTGTTTTACAGTGGGGTTTATATAGGTAAATATTATGAAATTTCAAATATTAAACATTGGGTTCACGTAAACCTAAATTAAAGATATATATCATTTCCTTAGTTACTTTTGTAGGTATTTAAATGATTTATACCTACTATACATATTGTTTACAGGTAGAGTGTATATAGGTCAAATAAATTCTGATAATGAGCTTTAAACGTAAGGTGGAGAAAAGGAAAGAGAAAGAAGAAAAAGGGTAGAAAGGCAGAGGTATGGTCCACAAGGTTGTCCCGCTCGTCAGTTTATTATTCTTTTTAGTTCTCTTTGAAGCCTTAGAATGGGTGTCTCTGTAAGTAATTTATTCTGTTACCCTGGCAACAGGACAGAGTCATTGAAATTTGACAGGAACTGTTGTTTTATCCAAGGATGCCAAAGTTTTTCAAATTTTGGAATTTGATTTTGATCGATGGCTACCATCTTAGCATGGGACATTGTATTATTCATTCTGTGAATTGTTTCTGCTAGTACCAATGTAGGAGATTTCCATGCCTTGGCCACTGTTTGTTTTGCAGCCGTTATTAGTTGGATCATAAGTTTGAATTGAGAGAGTGTTAACCATTCCGGTTTTAGATTAAGTAAAGTTATATATGGATCTGGTTGTATTATTTTTTTAAATATTTTAGATGCAATCACGAAGACTTCCTTTCAGAAGGTTTGGATTACTGGGCACGTCCACCATATGTGTAAATGTGTGCCTATTTCTGGGCATCCTCGAAAACAAAGAGCTGAGGTATTAGGTGAATATGTTGCCACTCTAGCGGGTACAAGGTACCAGCGAGTTAGGACTTTATAATTTGTCTCCAGTGCTAAGATGTTGGGTGAAGATGACTTAGATGTGAGCCATATATTAGACCAGTCCGTGTCTTCTAAAGTTCGTCCCAGGTCCTCCTCCCACCTCTGAACGTAAGAGGGTCTATTAAGATTTACTACTCCATATAATTGATTATAAAGTGATGAAATTGTACCTTTAGCAAATGGATCTTTGTACAGATTGATTCAAAAATGGATAATTGGGATAATGGTGTATCCCCCTTTAGGAATGGTGTATAGAAATTTTTGATTTGGAGATATCTAAATATCTCAGAGTTTGGTAGATCATATTTTTCTCTAAGCGATGGGAATGAAAGGAATGATTTCGATGCTATGAAGTCATTAAGTGTCTGAATGCCTGATGTTGTCCAAGCTTTAAAAGAATTTGGGTAGATCCATGCCGGATAAAAGGCCAGATTTCTGATAAAAGAAAGGAGAGGATTGTGTGGAGATTGTAACTGATATTTGGTTTTTAGTTTATCCCAGAGAGATAAGAAGTGTTTAGTTATGGGATTATGAATTTTAAAGCGGTCTTTAGGATCAAGCCATAACAAGTTTGATATTAATAGAGGGTCATTTTCTGAAGCCTCTATAAATACCCATAATGGGATTTCCTGTTTTGCATGGTATTTGGACAGACTGGCCAAATGTGCTGCTCTGTAGTAGTTAGTAAAATTAGGGTATCCCAGGCCTCCTTTATTTTTGGGAAGATGTAGTGTGTGTATAGGTATACGTGGTTTAGAAGAACCCCATATAAACGAAGTTGCTCTTTTTTGTACTATTCTCAAAAAATAGGAAGGAATTGGAATAGGGAGGACTCTGAATAGATAAAGCAATTTGGGTAGAATAGTCATTTTGATTGCATTAATCTTCCCTATCCAGGATAAAGGAAGCTGCGACCATTGTTTTATTAGATTTGTGATCTGTCTTAATACAGGAGGATAATTGGTTGAGAATAAGTCAGAATGAGATGCTGTTAAATGAATTCCAAGATATGGGATTGATTTTTCTGCCCAGGTGAATGGGAGTGCAGCCCTAGCCGGGATCAATTCCATGTTTGTGAGCGAAATATTAAGCACTAGGCATTTCTTAGGATTAATCATAAGGCCGGATAGGGCTGCAAATCCATCAAGAGCTGGTATTAAGTTAGGACCAGAGACCTGTGGTGATGATAGAAAAAGTAATATATCATCTGCAAATATACATAATTTGTGTGTAATACCTCCTACTTCAATGTCAGTTATAGTTTGGTTTGTTCTGATGTATTGGGCCATGGGTTCGAGTATAAGGGCAAATAATAAGGGAGATAATGGGCAACCCTGTCGGGTACCTCTTTCGATATTAAAGGCGTCAGATTTGTATCCAGCATATTTTATATAGGCTTTGGGTTTATTATATAATGCTTTGATCCATGTTAAAAAGTGGGGTCCAAAACCCCATTTTTGTAATGAATATTGCATATATTGCCAGGATACTGTGTCAAATGCCCTCTTAATATCGAGAGATAGAAAACATAAAGGGATTTTCCGTTTTTTAGCAATATGTGCCAATAACACTGCCCTGCGTATATTATCACCTGCCTGTCTATTTGGCATGAAGCCTACTTGATCTCTATGTATTAATTTTCCTATAATGCTATTGAGGCGTTTTGCTATTATTTTTGCTAATAATTTAATATCAAGGTTTAACAGAGAGATAGGCCGATAATTCACACAGGAAGTATCATCAGAAAGGGGTTTTGGGATCATACAAACAATTGCCATTAGTGTTTCTTGCCGAAAAGAATGTCCATCTAGAAGTTTGTTAAAAGTTTCAGTGAGAATGGGAGAGAGTATTTCTGAGAATGTTTTATAGTATAAAGCCGAGTAGCCGTCTGGGCCTGGTCTTTTGTTAAGTTTTAGGTCTTTTATGGCGTTAGCAACTTCATCTATAGTTATAGGCTCATCCAAACTGCTTTTTTGATTCTGAGACAACTCAGGTAAGGTTATTTTTGAGAAGAAGGATTCAGCCTCTGTAGGATTAAATTCATTGTTTGTCTTGTATAAAGTTGCGAGATGTGAGTGAAATTTATGGACTATTTTAACTGGATTACAAGTGTAAACATTTTTTGATAATTTCAAACGTATTGGTTTGAAAGATTTGTTAGTTGAATTTAATGCCCGAGCCAAATATGTACCTGGTTTGTTTGTATTCATGTAGAGATTGTGTTTGGAGCGTTTGAGGGATTTATCAACTGACTCAGTGAGAAATAGATCGTATTCCAATCTAGATTTTTCCAGATGAGATTTTGTACTCTGAGATGGATTATCTTGGAATGATATGTAGGCTGCATTAAAATTGAGTTCTAGTTTTTTTGCTAGATTTTTGCGTTCCCGTTTAAATAGTGCCATTTGTCTTTGTATTGTACCACGCAAGACAGGCTTATGAGCTTCCCACAGTGTTATTGGGGAAATGTCTGTTGTATTATTAATTAATATGTATTCCTTTAAAGCTTGTTCAATGGCCATCTGATGTAGTGGGTGTTTGAGCATTATGTCCGGTAAGTAGCACGCTGGGTCATGCGCTTTTGGTATGGCTGAGGCTATAGTAGTGTATACTGCATTATGGTCAGACCACGGAATCGGAATTATATCTGATGCAATAATTTCTGGTTTCATTCCTATTGTTAGAAAAATATGATCTATTCTGGTGAAGGTTTGATGAGGGTGCGAGAAATAAGTGAATTTCTTTTTCATTAGGTTACTTTCTCTCCACGAATCTACCAGATTGTATTTGGAAAGAAGTTGAGAAAAAGGTAATCTAGAGGTTATTTTGGATGGTGTAAAAGGTGATTTATCTAGAAATGGGAGGAGGACCTGGTTCGAATCCCCGCACATTATCTCTGTTCCTATTTTGTGTGTATTAATCACTTGTAATATATGTGAGAGGAATGGTGTAGGTTGTTTGTTAGGAGCGTAGTAGGAAATCACCGTGATTGCTGTATCCATTATATAACCCATGAGTATCAGGTATCTACCTTCTGGGTCTTTAATTTCTGATGATAAGGTGAATGGTGTGGATCGGTGAAATGCAATTAGAGTTCCCCTTTGTTTGGTACAGGCAGAAGCCGTGTAAATTTGTTGATAAAAAGGAGAAATATGTTTTGGAGTAGAATCTTTGGTGAAGTGTGTTTCTTGGAGGCATACTATGTGAGCCTTCTTGTTATGGAAAGCACGGAAGGCTTTGGTCCTTTTTTGAGGGACATTTATTCCCTGAACATTCAGGGAAAGTATATTCAGTGGTGCCATGGCAACAGATCAAATAGTTTTGACTTACTTTTTGTTATGCAGAGCTGACTGCGCAGATCAACCTGTGTGGACTGAAGAGATGAAAAGATAGGAAAGAAACCAGTGAATTCTGGAGTAAAGAGTAAACAAAAAACATATGAGATTAGATGATACATTGTATAAATTATTTTTTGCAAGTAATCACAATTTACCCGTGAAAGAGAATAAATATCTCTCTCAGGGGAATAAGTGCCTTCGTCACACTCCCACATAATATGGTTGGGAGAATGAGGAGGGCTAATGGGGGTACACGGATCTTCCGCTTACAGGAGAGAAGTGCTATGTCAAAAGACATCAAAATGATGATTCATTAATTGGAGTGCAGAATATGGTTTTTGTTGAAATTATTTATTCCAGGGTGGTTGTATATGGTTAGTCTTGCCCTAGGCTAAATAATTCAGTTAGAAAGGTACTGTTAATAACTTTGGTATTGATGAAGATAGTTTGAATTATTTTGGGATTTTAACCCTTTTAGAGTAAACAATTACATATTTTATTCATATGTAACTGTTTAGATATGTTAACTCATAAAATTGAGGTTGTATTGCTTCAGATTAGAATAAACAAAAACATAGTTCTAGGAACTAGTTAGGTAATAATATATTTGTTTTAAGAAAAGAAAGAAAAAGCTTCCATTACTTCTGGATTATTGAACATATTTGTCCTAAAAAGTAATAAATCTATTGTTATTACCTGAAAATATATAACTGAACAAGAATTTCCTTATTTTACTTATATATTCTAAGGCTATATGAATCAGAAGTAATAAGAAATATAACTGGAATGTAACATGATCCCACACAGTGTGTGACTATCAGAATGCAGTCACATTCAGTTATAAATACAGGTTTTTTTATAGAGAACCATCTCTTAGTATAATAAATGAAGAGATATCAGGAATTAGGATGTCAGTCCATTGAATCTTCTTGGTCCATGGATGATGTGGTATAACGGCCTCTTTTATGAGAATGATGATTCCCATTTTGTTCTGAAATTTTCTGGGTGCTGCCTGAAGGTGAAGATGATGCCATTCTTCTGCGTGTGGGAGAGTTGCTGCTTGTGGGTTCTGTCAGATTTAATTTTAAAAGGGTTTGTTGTAGTTTATCTGCTGATCTGCTTCTGTAAATTGTACCTTGGTAGTTAAATCTGACTGAAAAGGGGAAGCCCCATTGATACATAATGTTGTGGCATTGCAGTTCCATTAGTTGGGGTTTCATGGATCGTCTTTTAGTAATAGTAAGTTGGGATAGGTCAGCAAAAATTTGATAACTGTGTCCTTGAAAATTAAGTTCCTTTTTTTCTCTTGCAGCAATTAGTATTTGTTCTTTCGTTCTGTAATAATGAAATTTTGTGATTATATCACGTGGGGGTCCATCTTTCTTTTTGGCTGTGAGGGCTCTGTGTACTCTGTCCAGTTCTAAACGTTCAATAGGGATATCTGGCTTTAGTTCTTGTAATAGAGCAGTAATAGTAGATTGCAGGTCTGTCACAGTTTCAGGTATTCCCCTTATGCGCAAGTTTGAACGTCTGGCTCTATTTTCGTAATCTTCGAGCTTAGTTTGAAGTATTAAATTCTCTTCTTTTAATTGTTCCAATTCTGTTATATTTTCTTGGGTTGTAATTTCAATTTCATCCATTTTTATTTCTAAGGCTGCGGTGCGGTTTCCCAGCTCTCTTATTTCTTTGGTTAGGCTTTTTGTTATTTGGTCTGAGGTTTGTTTTAAAGCCTTATGAAGCATCTTTTCAAATTGTAATAATATTACTGGGGATGCTGAGGAGGCTTGTGGAGAAGTTTGTGAGAGGATTTGTTCTGTATCTGACTCAAATGGAGAGTCTTGCTGTGACATTTTCTGTCTGTGAGAGCGCCCTGATGCTGTATATTGTGAGGTGACTGGAGCTGCTTTAGTTGCAGTGAGTGCCTGTGAGCTCTTTGTGAGGTGATTTTTATTTCTGCCACGGCTTCCTCCCAGTACCATATTTCCTGCCCAAACTTTCACAGTTTGTTCCCTGGGGCAAAAAGGTTCAAATGGATACCTTTTGAGCCTGCAGGCTCCGCTTTGTCCTTCTCTTCTCTCCTCAGCGGTGCGGAGCTCTAACAATGCATGTCTGCTCCGCCCATCTCCTCCTATGTCAGATTTTTTCATCTCAAAGCGGTACATTGTTTTGCATAGAAATTTGGTGTTTTATATTGTAGGTCTGTAATTCTTAGTAATAACACACTTAAATCTGTCCGAACAAGAGTCTAGTAGACATCTTGAGTATGATGAAGTTTTAAACTCAAAATCATAAATTATAATATAATAAATGACTATAAATAATTATAACAAATAATATATCAACAATGTAATCAAAAACACTGAAATTTGCTCAGTTGCAGAATTGTCGCTGTCGTCACTTTCAGTTTCAGTGTCTGATCACAAATTTCCCCACAAATCACTATTGCTCAATTCAGAAAGTGATTCTAATTCACGATCACTGTTTTCTAGCTAGTCTAAAACCGCTTTTGACATAAAGGGACGCTTTTTGGTTGCTATGGACAATCTCAAGTTTCTGGGCAAAAAGAACAGTATATATAATATAAAACTGCAAGCAGGGCACTGGACAAAGCATTAGGGACAAAGGGGAGGTGAAATGATTCGATACAGTAATGTAATCTGTAAGATTACAGTGTACTGTATGTGTTCTGTATTTTTCACTTTTTGAATTTGCCACCAGGCTCCGCCCTGTGCGTCGCATGACGCTTGCAGGGAACGGAGCCCAGAACAGTAATACATCGGGCGGATGATCCAGCGGAGTACACAACGGTGGGACATTGCAGAATACTGGGGACAAGGTAAGTACGCTGTACATGGATCATTCGATGCAATCCTGAGTGTGGCTCGGGGGTTACCGCTTTTGGTAATGAAAATTCACCCCGAGCCACACTCGAGAATACCACCAGGAAGGTTAAGCAGATTGGATTAAAAAAAGAGACAATGGAGTTGATTTACTAAAGGCAAATAGACTGTGCATTTTGCAACGTACAGTTGTACTTTGCGAGTGCAGTTTCTACAGAGCTTATTAAATGAGGTGAAGCTTCACTTTGCAAAGAATACCCAATCACAGGCAAGGAAAAAAAAAAGCATTTTTGCTTGCACATGATTGGATGACGGAAGTCAGCAGAGCTTCTGCTCATTTATTAAGCTCTGGAACAACTGCTCTTGCAAAGTGCACAGTCTATTTGCCTTTAGTAAATCAACCCTGATGTGCTTGCTTTAGATTTCCATGTTTTTATTCTTATTTGAGTGAATGCACAAGTTGTAAGCTTTCATTTCTACCCAAATGTCAGGTAGAAAATTGTATACGGAGCCAAACTTCTGCATTGAGAATTGAGCTATTCTACAATATGGTGATTTAAATGCTGTATGCAACATTTAAGCTAGCCAGGCATCAACTTCAATGCATATGGGTCCACCAGAGGAGTTTTAACAGTGTGGCCAAAACAAAAAAGACGTTGGATGCACTTTGTGTAAAGCCTCCATTTAAATTTAGTCTTCAAGCAGCATTTGATAGTTTTGTTATTTTTAATAGGCTTTAAAATTAATAATAGGAACTCTACACTTGTAATTTTAAAATTATTGGTATAGTAGTTTATAAATTCTACTGTACATACCTAAATGATCAACAAGTCAAAAAAAATCTGATAAAAATACATGAGAGCTTTGTTCATTGGATTGGCTTTACACATGTTGATAAAGTTACTTGATCTGTCTGTTACTTGGGGGTCTATGCAGTTTACATCTCTACATTCCTAAAAAGATCTTAGTTGTGGGAAGTGGTGGGGTGGGGGGCAAAAAAGGAGTACAAAAATGCTGTCACCACTTTGAAGGCAGATTCAATCATCAATCACTTGCATTTGTATCTGAGCAGGTAATGATCAGTAAGGCAAATTTATACTTTTTGTAGAACAGATATTAGTACTAAAGGGATAATATAACTATTCTTGCAGATGATCATTTTGTGGACATGAAGCATTGGAGCCTACTGTATAGACATACATACTGTAAAAGGGTACTGGAAGTTAATAGTTAAGTCTAATATCAGTTCATTTGATTGATGTAATACCAAGATTTAAACTATAATTTAGGTATAATTAATTGAATGGATGACCTTGTCTAGCAAAGCGGATTGGTTTTCAGTCTACAAAATTTACAGTTTACCAAATAATTTATTGATGTACAGTAGCTGTGGAAGCAGCAAGGTGTTTTTCAATTTTGCGAATTCATTCAATTATTCATTAAAATATATAGCAAAAAGACAGCTACAACGTAAATTGGCTGAATAGAACTTGGGCTCTGGCTAATGCACTGCTCTTTCAGCCTTTCAGCATGATACGGATACTCTTAACCTGCCTGGCGGTATGATTATTTCAGATTTTTGCGTCTCAAAGCGGTACCATTATTTTGTCGTTTTATATTGTAGGTCTGTAATTCTTAGCAATAACACACTTAGATCTGTCCACCAAGAGTCTAGTAGATATCCCGGGTATGATGAAGTTTAAAACACAAAATCATAAATTCTAATATAATGAATAAATATAAATAATTAAAAAAAAATAATATAATAATAATAAAATACATTTCCCCACGATTCACTATCGCTCAATTCTGCAAGTGTTCTAATTTACTATCACTGTTTTCTAGCTGGTCTAAAGCCACTTTTGACGTAAAGGGACACTTTTTGGTTGCTATGGACAATCTCAAGTTTCCAGGCAGAAATAACAGTATATGTAATATAAAACTGCATGCAGGGCATGGGCCAAAGCACTGGGGACAAAAGGGAAGTGAAATGATTTCATACAGTACTGTAATCTGTAAGATTACAGTACTGTATGTGTTATGATTTTTATATTTTTTGAATTTGCCGCCAGGCTCCGACCCCGTGTGTCGCAATGCTCACAGGGAACAGAGCCTGGCACAGAGAGGCTTCGGGCAGAGGACGGAGCCCGCAGACAGTGCGGGGGGACCTCGCAGGCTCCTGGGGACAAGGTAAGTATACGGCACCAGGATCCTGAGATGTAATCCCGAGTGTGGCTCGGGGTTACCGCTAATGGTACTGAAATACATTTATCGCTTTTCATTTCATGCTTTTCAGTTCGTTTCTGAATGGCCGTTCGTCAACCAGATATGTTGCGGAATCAGAGGAGATAACGTGTTATTTATTATTGGCCTTGGAATTATTGCTTTGAGATTATTTTTTTGGTTGAATAATGATATGATTTGGTAAATTTTCTATATTTTTGGATGCATAGTATGCACTTTTTGGTTATTTTCTTTTGGCAGATAACATATCTTTTTTTTTTTTTTAAATGCACAATAAAAAAATTGTGGAGAATAATACTTGGCTATGTGTTATGGCAGTTATGTTTTAAAAAATACAATGTAAAATTGACAAGGGACACCAACATAGTTGTATCTTTGTTCTTAAAAACTAGGGGATAATGGTGTTGTGGCACAAATAAAAAAAAACAAAAAAAACTTAATAATATTATTCTTGATATCACTAGAAAAAAAAGCCTTTGAAAATTTGTTTGCAAAAACTCCATCAGTATCACAAGCTAAGCAGCTTCATTATTATCCCATTAAAGAATACGAGAATTGTGCGCTGCATTTGGAGATTTCATAATTTGCCACGTCACGAATGTTAATTCTCCATTACGATCGTTAGTTTACAAGACCGACCGCTTCTGCTTCCGAGCATGCGTGTTTGTACTTTGGACTTTTGTTCAACGGACTTGGGTACACACGATTGGAAAGTCCGACAACACACATTTGTTGGCGGAAAATTTGAGAACATGCTAGCCAACATTTGTTGGCGGAAAGTCCGACAATTGTGCGATGGAGCTTACACAGGGTCGGACTTACCGCCAACAAGCTCACATCCAATATTTCCCGATGGAAAATCCGATTGTGTGTACGCGGCATTAGTCTCAGCATAAAATAAAATACAAGAAGAGGAGTGCTCCTAAATGCAATATATTGGTGCACCATAAATAACAATAGTACTTACAAAAGTCAAAGCACAGTCTGCCAGAAGCCTAGGCAGGAGACAGAAGCTGACATCTATCCAACAGTGGAGCTGAGTGGTACTAGTAGTCAATGTTGGAGCATGTAGAGACACAACATTAACAGGAAAGGCCATTCTTTCAGGTGCAGCATTGAACTGCTCCTTTGTCAAATCTGAGGAGTCCCCTCCAAAGTTCCCTTCGAAACACTCATTAAGCTTCGAAGCACTCATTAAACTGGTGCACCCAGAATTTGGTGCAGCTGTGCATAGTAACCAATTAGCTTTTATATTGTATTGCCAAAGCTTAATGGAACAAGCTGAAGTTACAAGCTGCATTGGTTACTATGCTCAGTTGCACCAGATTCTGTGTGCATCAGTTTTAGTAAATCTCCCCCACTGTGACTCTGCTGCTTCTACTATTGTGCGTCCTAAATTACTTGTACACTTTGACTAACAGATGCAACCACTCCTGTCTGGTAGCTTGGGTAATATGATCATTTTTGCTATCCTACCTAGTTTAGAAAGTCCAAAGGACCGGAGAGATTGAAGTTCCTAAGGTAGGGACTGTAAGAAGCTTTGATTGTTTAGGTCAAATAGGCGGGACTTCGAGGAAGTTAGATGAATTCCAAGGTATGGTTTGGAGTGGTCTTCCCATTTAAACGAGAAGGTCTGGGAGAGGTGATGTTTCATATCTGGGGTAGGGTATGTAGGTTCAAATTGAATGATTTGGTTTTGTTTAGCTTATAGTAGGAGACTTTAGTAAACTCTGACAAGATGTTACGGACAGCTGGGAGATGGTGATCATTAGGATGATGTCATCAGCAATAAGACTGACTTTATGTTCTACGCCTTTGAGTTTAATTTCAGAGATTAAGGGGCTTTCCCTAATATTTGCTGCTAAAGGTTCGATAAGGAGGGCAAAAATAATGGGAGATAGGGGGCACCCTTGACACATTCCATTTGTAATATCATAGGGCTTTGAGAGTATGCCAGCAGTTAAGACCTTCGCTGATGGATCAGAGTATAGGGATAAAATTGCAGACTGAAGTCAACCAGTGATGCCAAACTTTTGTAATACTACTTTTAAGTATCCCCAATGCACCCGGTAAAATTCCTTCTCTGCATCTAAAGAGAGGAGCAGAGAAGGCATTTTCTGGTGTTCAAGACTGTGAATTAAGGTGATCAGACGTTTAGTTGCATCGGGGGCTTGGCGTCCGTGTATAAAGCCCACCTGGCCTGGATGTTTCAAGGCTGGGAGGAGTGGAAGTAATCTACGGGCAATTACTTGGGAGAATATCTTTATATATGTATTTAGCAGTGAAATTGGTCTGTAGTTTTGTGTTAGTTGGGGATCTTTACCAGGTTTAGGAATAGTAGTTATTACGGATTGTAACATTTCCTTCGGAGGAGAGCCAGAGGATGCGGCATGGTTGTAGAGTGAGGCCACATAGGGTAAGAAGAAGAGGAGCAAATTGCTTGTAATATTCATTGGTTAAATATGTGAAAAAATCTCATGCTAAATATAAGTGTAGACTGCTGCACTTTTAACACTCCTTGGATCAAGCATATAGTGAAAAAAAGTGAAAATATAAAAGATTGCGCTGTCTCATAAATACAGAAGAAAACTCTTATTAGAAAAGTTATAACAAACACAGTGTATCAAATAGTGATTAATGGAGAGTTCAATAAACAAGTGTCCATGTGTATCAGAAATGATGTGCTATCCATCGTTCACAGTGATAATAAAGTATATCAATCCAATTGAAAATAAAGTCGGCTTCTTACCAGATCCAGATGATCTCTAGATTATAAGAGATCATCTAACTCATGAGGTAAGAAAATGCCCGATGCCTGGCCACATCCTCTATGTGTCTCCTGACCTCCGAGATGGATGAATCCAACAGTCCCAGGCTCAGTGTCCCCACACTGCACTCTCCAGACTCTGTCTCCACACTGGAAATGTACTCCACAGCGTCCCAGTACAGCTTGCCTTTTTCAGGGTAATCACTGTGCTTCACTCAGGTGTGTGTGCAGGATATGGGAACGCAGAAATGTAGCTGGTCAGTGGATAAAGAATAGAGATTTACTGACTGCAGGAATGATGATATAGAGAGAAAATTTGGTTGGGGGGTAGAAGGGTCAAGCTGAGGGTTGAAGAAGGAATGATAATATTCCCCAAAGGCATTGGCAATATCCTGGGGATTGACTAGTGGGGTGTCTGGTAGGTAATAGATGCAATAAACTGTAAGTATTTGTACAATGCTAACACAAACACAGTCCCATTTTATGGTTAAAAATGTTACTTTAATGCAAAGAACTTGTATTATTTTATATTCAAAGGCAATATCAAAATATAAGCAGGACAAATGAAATGAAATATATTTTTGCAACAGGGACAATAATTAGAGAGTCAATGACTTTTGTATTAAAAAATATATAATATTTAATCCTTGAGTTGTCATGTATAGTAGGATGAATGATAAGTAGGATGAGAAGGATAAGTATATAGTAATTCCCCTAAATCCTAAACAAACAGGAAACTTGTGCAGTTCTGTTCAAAAAGGTAATATATAATTAGGTCCAGATTACCCTTCACAACCTAGACAAGCGCATACAGCCTAGTTGGTATAAGAATGTATGGTGATGTGATTGGTGTCTGTAATTCAGTTTTCTATACTTAAAGAACACAGGCTTACTGTATGTCCATAGCTTTAAGATCCTATTCAAACTTGACTGGTCCCTTGTGATTCATAACCACATGCATTTTAACATACAGCATTTCACACATTAATGTACGTTATTTAGGACTGGCTGCAAACACAAAAACAACAGATCAAAAAACAGACCTGCATCTTTTGTTTCTAAATGTATATTACAAATATTTCCCCTAGGAACCGGGACTTTTTAGGCACAGATTGTGAGACACTCTAATGTGTAAAAGTTATTAGATAATTTTATTAACAAGTATCAAAACTAACAAACATATATTTATAAAAACCATACTAATAGGGCTGTTGTACAAATCACTTAAGATACATATATTTCCTGGAAAAGTCCACCTCTTCATAAGGAAATTACTGTTAAAAAATATGTACAGTAAAAATATTGATACAACCACCCAACTGAGTAAGGAAGAAGAAAGGGCCATTGACCAACTCGTTTCCCTTCTCGAAGAAAATGACCAATCGGATCTGATTGACTGTGTCGACATTGAAAAACTTCTGGCCAATGTCGACAGTGAATCTGATGAAAAACCTTCCAAATCCAGATCCACACTTAAAAAAAAGTCTGATCAGTTTCCACCACCCAGTTCGAACCCAAATGTAGTGGCATTCCTAAAACTGGTATCTCCAGATCTGAACAAAATACCTATAAAAGCACATTCCAAAGACAATTTGATATCCTTGGAAAAACAGGCACTATATGACTTATCAAAGAATTATTCGTTGGTGGTTAAACCATCTGATAAAGGTGGGAATACAGTCATAATGAATAATGATCAGTATACCAACATGTGCAAAAAAATTCTCAAAAATGAGAATTGGTATCGCCTTATTCCTTTCAACATGATTGGCAAATTTAACACCATATTTTTTGATCTCGTAAATACAGCGGGTAGGAATGGTATTATAACAGCTACAACATGAAAATACATACGTACGGAAAATCCTAAAATCCTGACTTTTTACTCACTTCCCAAGATACATAAAGATAGGAATGACCCACCGGGCCGTCCTATAATCTTGGGAAATGGCTCCATCTTTGAGAGACTCAGTTGCTTGATAGACGAACATTTGAGACCTTTTGTGAGTAGCCTCCCATCGTACGTGAAAGATACAATGAATTTCCTCAAAATTTTGGATGGTCTATGTATATCCACACACTCGACTTTAGTAACCATTGACGTTGCGGTGCTCTATAGTTCAATTTCACATACCCTAGGTCTGGCTGCCATTCATCACATTCTATCTCAACAGATAGATGATGAATGGCCCTACAGCAACTTTATTGTTCAGTCATTGGACTTTATCCTCAACCATAATGTTTTTACCTTTGATGGCTCACACTACCTCCAGGTGCAGGGTATTGCTATGGGGACTTGTTGTGCCCCATCGTACGCCAATCTGTATCTGAGGGAGTGGGAGTGGTCACTTATGGCTGACACGATGTACACTGGCCACATCACGATGTGGGTAAGATACATTGATGATGTGTTTTTTGGCCAGACTTAATAAGAACCAGTTTAACCTGACTTTTACTATGGCCTACCATTCCTGTGAGGTGACGTTTCTGGATGTCACTGTCCTCCGAGGGAAGGGCGGTGCCATCCAGACTCATCTCTTCAGGAAATTAACAGCAGGAAATTCCATACTCCACGCTTCCAGCTTCCATCCCCGTCTGCTTATAACCTCTATACCTTTCAGTCAATATCTTCGTACCAGACGAAACTGTTCTGAGGAAAAAATATTTCAAATCGAAGCAAAAAAATTACAGACTAGACTGTTAGAGAGGGGATACTCAAAAACCTAACTCAAGAAGGCGTATAGAAAATCATTGGAGAAGATGAGATGTGAACTTCTATATCCCCAAAAACAAAAGAAAGACAGTCAGAATTAATATTCAACCAGAATAATATTGCCATTTTCTATTTAGCATAATAAAATTTGCAATATAGTTAAAAAATATTGGCACCTTCTATCTATGGACCCAAACATAGGTAGATTTGTGCCATGTAAACCTATCATTACCTTCAAGTGTGCCACATCAATCAAGACCGTATAGTACAAAGCGAATTTAGAGGAGAAAACCAAGGCGACCCCTGTAAACTCAAGGGTACATACAACTGTGGTGGATGTACCTTTTGTCAGTTTATACAAGTAGATCCCACATGTACATTACCCAATGGCAAAATCTTCAAAGCAATGCATTTTGCGAATTGCAAGACTATAGGGGTGGTGTACCTGCTAGTATGCGATTGTGGCTTTTATGTGGGAAAGACTAAGGTCGAATTGCGCTCCAGAATATCCAAACACATCATGAAGGGGTGTAACCCAGATCTCCATTTGGGGAGGCATGTAACATCTGTACACAATGGTATCTTTCCAATTTTTATTTTTGGTTCTCTAGAGTACACCCCAATCCAAGAGGGGGCGATTGGAATAAGGTTATATTGCAAAAAGAACTGAAATGGATCTTTTCCCTTCAGGCTACAATCTTTCCAGGCCTCAATGAGGCTGTCAATTACAAGCCCTTTCTTGAAGGGTTTGTATCTGGAGGGATGAAAAATAGCCAATCTAGCTCCCTGCTTTTTGACCTATATGAATGGGTTCTCCCTATATGCACGATATAGATATTCATCTCCCTCTTTTCCAACTAACGTTTCTTTCTGAATATCTAGGGATAATGTCATTACCTATTTTGTACACTATATATGTATATGTATACACTGCTAGGAAATAAGATGTCTGCTTTGTATTTGACCTCAGGTCCTATATCCATGTCCGCCACAACATGTACTTCAACTACACATGTCCATGTATTCCAGGGTATTCAATTCTATTCATTCATCTTTTCACTTTTCCATTAACTTCTTTATAAACTTTCTCCTAGGTCTGTATGGGGGCTATGGTGGGGTGTCTGTGCTCTTCCTATGCACAATCCCAGCATGCGTGGGCCGTTTATGCTCACGGGTTTCTGGTGTGGTGAAGAAAATTTTCACTGGATCTGCCCGCCTGCCCTGTTTGGCAAATCCCTGTGGTCCCCCGCAATTAGGTGGGCATATGACACTGGCTGCTTAGTTTGTGCCACTGTCTTTCCCTAATTCCATCTATGCCCCATCCATTGTGGCTGTCTAGTTGACAAACTGCTGCCTGTCCTGGCGCAGGCGCAGAGCTGTCTCGGGGAGGTATTCCATTCTTCTTCCTCTCCTCTCCAACGCCGCGGCTCCACGAATGACCATGCATGCATGTCAGTGGGAGCGCAACGCATGACGTCACTCCGTCCACGTCGCCATTTTGGGTGTGGGAAGGGGTGGCGCCGTGCACTGCGCTCTCAGGGGACCGGTCAGTCAGCAGCAGACGGGTGTCGGTGATTACCATCACCTTCACTTGTCATGTGGCGGTATTAGTCAGGCTAGTCCTCCCTATATATGGGGAATCTCGCCTGGCTCACACTTAGCAGTAACCTCTTGGGGAGACAGGACATTACAGATCCCACTGGTGCAGGTAAAAACTTTAACCAAGCAGCAATTGATACTCTTTATGAAGTCATTTTGATTGCTTGATAATTATACATTGCTTATATCTTCCCTTGCTTTTTGTAGACTGCCATATTATTGGATGGTCTCTCCAGACTGGTTGGCTTGCTGAGGGTTCATTTTGTGATACCTCAGCCACTGACTGGGCTTTTTATGCACATCAGTTTTTCTTTATCCATCGGCTTTACACTCTGTCCATGAAATAAACCAGTGAAGGATTGGGATTTTTCCTAGACCCTGCCTCCCCCCAAGCCTATACAGCATTCTCTGAGGTATTGACTTTGCCTTGTTACTCATGATTAGATGTACAAACATTACTATAACCCCCAGCTTCAACCTCATTATATGAGGGTCTATAGATGCTTAAATGGGGCTTTTCTTATATAGAGCTCTAGATTTTTAAACTGCTGTTCTTTTACATCTTTTGCCTCCTTGCTGATACAGTCCCGGTTTGGCGCATAGGCGAGCACTGCATTCACCTCCCCTGTGACCAAGGAGTTTTTCTTTTAATTTCAAGCTATCTACTTTTTTCTGCTGGCCTATCTGGCCATTTCTTATGTTGGACCCTGCCATACTATTGGACATGTGAGTACATGAACAAACGTAGACCACGCTCTTCCTATGTTTTCATCTGTTGCCACTATGTGGATAAGATTATTTATTGGATGTATGATGTTACTAAAAAAAACTTTTTTGTATTTTAGATTATCAATAACACATAAATTGCATAACGGATTATCCCTGAAGAAGGAGTTTATTATACTCCGTAACGCATAGGATTTCAAATGCATATGGTTTTGTTTTATGTTCACAATTTTGGTGCATGTACACTTAGATTTTTCCAGGAAATATATGCATCTTAAGTGATTTGTACAACAGCCCGTGTAGGGGTGCAGTGGTAGGGGTGATGGGAGGGTCAGAGTTGGAGTGTAGGTGGCTATCAGTATGGTTTTTATAAATATATGTTTGTTACTTTTGATACTTGTTAATAAAATTATGTAATAACGTTTACACATTAGAGTGTCTCACAATCTGTGCCTAAAAAGTCCAGGTTCCTAGGGGAAATATTTGTAATATACCCAAGTTAGGGATGTTGGCCATTTTACAGCAGATCAAATCCACTTCCATGTTTTTGATGTTGTTTCTAAATGTAGCGCACCAGAGCACATGTGGTGCACTATAGTGCATGTCAGTTGGCACCTACTGCACTGAATGGGTGCTGCTCTAAATGAATGGTACTGTAGCACAATGCTTAGAACGCTGCCTGTAGTGATATTACATGGTAAAACAGTTATTATACTACAAAGCATACAAAAGAACTACTGGCAAGGGAGCTCTCTTTAGCAGAAAGCCATCTATTAGGACATACTGGTTATCTTTAAACCGTTCAAAATGTTTTTTATATATGGTTTTCCTTTTATACTGTTTTTTGTATTAAATGTTAGTCAAAGGATGCATGTTCTTATGCTGTTTTAAAGCTATTAAAGTCATTTTAGCCTTTCTCAGAGTTGTTTTGTAGTGATTTAAAGCACGCTTATGTAGCTATGGCACAAATGATTTTTGTTCCAGCTGTCATTAAGGAGTATTCAATACATTTATACATCAGATCCCATCCAGTATGAAAGGAGCTTACATAGAAAGCAATGCAGCCTCATTATAGTGCATGGGACATACACATATATAAATAGTCTTCCAATGTAAAAATGAATAGTGATTGCTTGAAATTGAATGCTCTTTTAAAATGAAGAAAAATGCAAATGGTTTGAGAAGCCTAACAATGACTTGATTGGAAGCAACACACTGAGCCAGTTCAGATGTTGATACAAAATGTTGCTGTATATATGGTGAAAAAATATGCAGTCGTGTATATCATTCATAGTGTTTTTTTTTTTTTTTTTTTGCATAGTGGTTACATATAGTGGTTACGTTGCATATTTTTATTAGTGGGTCAACGTTACATTGTGTATTGCAGCGTGGAAGTGATTATTACTAATGTTTAGTATATTAAATTCCAATATAAAACCAGCAGGCAGATAAAAACACACTAGTTCTATTGAAAAGAAAGATAATCAAATGTATTTTTAAATGCAATGTGTCTATACAATTAGTAAGTAATTCTATTTCGATATTTCATGTACAGTAGAACTCAGGCTGGGAGTGGAAATGCAAGACTAAGATCTAATGAGGCTTGGTGGCATGCACATGTTTATCAGGGGAGGAGTAGAATAATAAAGTTATATTGAATGCTGACTCATATGTTGTTCCTGTGTACATATTGACAGCAGGCAATGCCAACTATGCATTTAGTGTAATTGGCTTCTCTGATGGTATTTGGCGACAATGCTTGAGGATGGTAATAGAAGTCCACACCTTTTCCACTTGCCTGCAGCACTTATAGTGACCACATGGCCTGCAAATGTAGTGCTTATTAAACAGAGATCAGGCAATACAGTGTTTTCATGGTATACATTATTACTTTTATCTTGCACCTTTCCATATTTTGCAGGCGTTGCCTTTATTTAATTAATGTTCTTCTTGCTCTTGGCAAGTGAGGTTCATAGGGTGGGAAGCAATTTTAAAGTATTAATAAGAAATTATAGTGTGCTGTAAAGGTTAACGCTCTAAAACTGTATGTATACCTGTGGTTTTTGTTTGAATAAATTCTTAAGGTTTTGTTCCATTTTTTATCATTGTTATTGGGGACAGTGTTCAGAAATATAATTTATGTTGGAAGTTTGAATGTGGCTGGTGATGAAGAAAGCAGAGCGAGGGGTAATAATATAACACCGACCACAGGAGGTCCTGAGATCTCCTTCTACTGACACTGTTAAATGGCTTGTGAAACTCTTACTGCAGTTGGATTTTAAATATTGCAGATTGAGGTAAATTAAAGTGATATATTAAAGGCATTTAAAAAAAATAAGAAACTTGTTATACTTACCTGCTCTGTGCAGTGGTTTTGCACAGAGCAGCCTGAATCCTCCTCTTTTTGCCCCCCCGCCGGTGCTCTTGGCCCCTCCCTCCTGCTGAGCTCCTCCAGAGCAGTGTGGACACCCAAGCAGGCTCACTCCTTAGCCGCTGATCTGCGTTCCCAATCACACATAGAGCCCTGGCTCGGCCTCGTCCCCTTTCTCTCCTCATTGGTTCACTGGCTGTCTCAGCCAATGAGGAGTGAGAGTCCCTGGAGAGTCGAGGCTCTTGTGCACATTGCTGAATCACAATGAGGCTCAGGTTAGGGCCCTTTCACACTGGGGCGGCGTGGGCGGCAAAGCCCAGCTATTGTAAGCGGCGCTTTACTGTCGGTATTCTAGCGGAAAGGGTTAAAAACCACCGTAAAGCTCCTCTGCAGAGGTATAGCCGCGCCGTCCCATTGATTTCAATGGGCAGGAGCGGTAAAGGAACGGTATACACTCCGCTCCTTCACCGCTCTGAAGATGCTGCTAGCAGGACTTTTTTTCCTGTCCTGCTAGCGCACCACTCCAGTGTGAAAGCCCTCGGGGCTTTCACACTGGAATCAAAGCAGCGGCACTTTCGGGTCGGTTTGCAGGCACTATTATTAGCGCAATAGCGCCTGCAAACCGCCCCAGTGTGAAAGGACCCTAAGTATTAAGGAGGGGCTGGGGGGGGGGGGCAGCTGCACAGAGAAGGTTTTTTACCTTTAACCTCCCTGGCCGTATGATTATGTCAGATTTTTAATGCTCAAAGCGGTACATTGTTTTGCATGGAAATTTGGCGTTTTATATTGTAGGCCTGTAATTCTTAGTAATAACACACTTAAATCTGTCCAAACAAGAGACTAGTAGGCATCCCGGGTATGATGAAATTTGCTCAGTTGCAGAATTGTCGCTGTCGTTACTTTCAGTGTTTGATGACGAATTTCCCCACAAATCACTATCGCTCAATTCTGCAAGTGATTCTAATTTATTATCACTGTTTTCTAGCTAAAACCGCTTTTGACGTAAAGGGACACTTTTTGGTTGCTATGGACAGTCTCAAGTTTCCAGGCAGAAAGAACAGTATATATAATATAAAACTGCATGCAGGGCACTGGACAAAACATTAGGGACAAAAGGGATGTGAAATAATTTGATACAGTAATGTAATCTGTAAGATTACAGTGTACTGTATGTGTTATGTGTTTTTCACTTTTTGAATTTGGCGCCGGACTCCGTCCCCATGCGTTGCGACGCTCGCAGTGAACAGAACCCAGCACTGCAATACATTGAGCAGAGTACACAGCTCGCACACAGTGGGGAGACATTGCAGGATCCTGGAGACAAGGTAAGTAACTTTGCCTGGATCCTGCGATGCGATCCCGAGTGTGGCTCGGGGTTACCGCTTCTGGTAATGAAAATTCACCCGAGCCACACTCAGGAATACCGCTAGGGAGGTTAAGCATAGAATGCTTAAAGGTAAAAAACCTTGAGACTTCGGAGCCATTTAGCTGGGGGGGTGAAAGGGGTTGGAATGCAGACTTTTTGTTATACAATAGAGTATAGAGAAAAGCTTTGTTGGAGTTTATTCATTCATTCAACCAGCACCAGTAAAAAATGAAAAAATGAATTTCCTTCCACAGGCGGTGGTCTCAGCAGGGAGCATTGATAGCTTCAAGGAACTATTAGATAATCACCTGAATGACCGCAACATACAGGGATATACAACGTAATACTGACACATAATCACACACATAGGTTGGACTTGATGGACTTGTGTCTTTTTTCAACCTCACCTACTATGTAACTATGTAACTATGTAACCTACCAGCATGTCTTTGAAGTGTGGGAGGAAACCGGAGTACCCGGAGGAAACCCACGCAGGCACAGGGAGAACATGCAAACTCCAGGCAGGTAGTGTCGTGGTCGGGATAATATGTATGAATGCATACGCACCAACACACATGTGTGTTTTGCTGTCTATTGCCATTTATTCTGAATGGTCCCCAATGCACACATGCAGCCCTAAAAACACTTCCCTATCCATTTTTACATAAAATAAGTACAAATCTACTCTCACTATTTATCAAAATACCTATCAATGAAAATTTCAAATGGAACTGATGTTGCCACATAATGCATTTTGTTAATATGGAATAAAGTAGTGGAATTTCATTGCATCATATAACAGGTAAAACTGAAAGTTTTTGCTAGAAAAATTTGAAAAAAAAGAAAAATTGATAGAATTTGTTGCTACCTCTTTCATATTTCTGTATAGGCTTACATTTCTTAAGTAATGGTCTGAAATCATTTGGGATAATTTCTCTGCAAAAAACTCTGTAAATGTTTACAGCAATGTCACGTCAAGGCATATTTTTACTATTATGATAGGCAGATAGTAATTCTCAACTGTATGTTGCAGAGGGTGAGTTACTGTAGAAGCTGGGATTCACCTTTTTCTGAGCTGCTTTGACATGACCACTGAGATACTCCATTGACTCTATCACTCGTATAGCATCTTGGAGTCAGAAAAATCAATAGCAATTTATGTCATAAATGAGAACTCGGGTGCCTTTAGTACAGGAGGAGAAAGTGGGAAATATAGTAGAAGTGATTACAGATGACGGAATAGGAGGAAAAAATACCACAATATTGTGAAATGATGGAGCACTTCAACACTGATGACTGGTTTAACCTATTGGTGCCGACGCTGCTATTTGCTTAAGTGCAGCAATGCTATATTTCTGGCTTGTATTTATGTGTCTGCAAATTTTTAAAAGAAATTCTACATTTATATATATTATGTCACAAGGGAAAACAAATTTATGAGAAACATTGAACGGAAGCAGCTATTCCCCAACTCATATATCACATTTTGGTTGTGGAGCAGTATTCATTTGAGCACTCTCCCATGTATAGTATATGATCTAAGTGTGTCCATGTTTAAATGCCTTCTCACGTAGGTGATTTGCTTCCATGTCTTTTGATTTATATGCCATTATCCCTCAAGTTCCCTTATCACTTTACGATAATATTCTAGCTCCTTTCAAAGATACATTTAGCTTTTACAAAGATGAATCTATACCTTTCTGTTTAGGAGATGAGATCCTAAAAAAGGAGAGAGGGGACAGATTTTGAGAAACCTGGATAAAATATTACAAGAAATACCCAAAGAGCAATAAATTGAGTTGTAAGGTGCAAAAAAAGTTTCAATTGACATTAAATTAATCAAAAAAAAATGTATTTATTACATAGATGCTATAATACTACTTAAAACATTGGTGCATATATCAAAATCTCCAAGTTCCAATACCAATACATTGTGGATAAAATATTAAAACCACCAGTGGTGGCTGGTGCTCCATTTGTTTTGGGGGGGGGCAGCAAAGAAACCACCAGCCACCCCCCCACCGTTTGGTTGATCGATCGGTCAAACCCCCCCGTTGCTCGCTCTTCCGTCCACCAGCCCCGCACTAAACCCATCTAAGTCGGGGGAAGCTTCAGCTCCTTCGTGCGTCTCCTCCTCCCGATTCATGACTGCTTCCCCTGTATCTCCTTGGTGGCTTCTTCCTCAGCAGCCAATACGGTCGCTTCTCCACTCGGCCAATCGGGTCTTAAGACCCGCTTCCTAAATGGCCAGGAGGAGAATCAGGGAGACAATACCGAATATTCATTCCCTATTGTCACACAACTGGGTGGGCTCAGGATGCAGTGCTCTGTGCCCCGAGCCCACCCTTTTTTTAAGCCAATTAGAGCCTTAGGCTCTAATCATGTGCTTCCAAAGAAAAAAAAAACCTATTGAAATCCATGCATCCGCACCCTGCATGTAGGTTAGGGGCCAGGCGTATGGATTAGGGGGGAGGCGCCCCTGTGTGCCACTGAAAACCACTGATGCAAAATGTTATCTTTTAGTTCACAAACTGAAGGCACAAGGCCAACTAATAATGAGCATTATGGCAAACAGAAGAGGGAATGGCACGGAAAACTTTTAGGACCCATTGGCTGGACAAGGACACTAAGGGCTGTATTTACTAAAGCTGGACAGTACAAAATCAGGCTCACTTCTACATAGAAACCAATCAGCTTCCAGGTTTTATTGCCAAAGCTTAATTGAGCACGCTGAGGTTAGAAGCTGATTGGCTACCATGCACAGCTGCACCAGATTCTGAGTGCACCAGTTTTAGAAAATTGACCCCACAGGATCATATGTAAAGTCTGAGGGAATTACAGTTATTGTCTTATCAATGGCAAGATAACAGTACTAAAACAAGTCTCTAGCAATCAAATTTCAGTTGTTGTAACTATATCAGTGAAAAATGATGTCTAATTGGTAGTGGGCAGCACAATGCTCAGTAGTTAGCACTTCTGCGTTGCAGCACTGAAGTCATCTGATCAAATCCCAACCACAAGACTACCACATAGATTTTTCATGTTCTCTTTCTGCTTGCATGGGTTTGGTTTATAGTTCACTTCCAATGCTAGTGGTTTCATTGGCTCCTGTCTAAATTAGCCCTTGTACAGTGAGTATAGAAAAAAAAATCACCCCAGTTTAAAATACGGTAATCATATTTTGTGTCTTTGCAGTCTGAAATTAAGACATACACAGTTTTCGTTTTATCCAGCTGTATTTACTCAGTGCAACTTATAACATACAAGTGAAAGATATAACACCAACATGTCAGAAAAAAAATAAAAAAACAAATACAGAATCACTAAGTTGGAAAAAGGCTCACCCCCTTGTGTCAATATTTTGTTGAACCACCTTTTGCTTTAATTACAGCCTTTAGTCTGTTGGGATATGTTTCTACTAACTTTGCACCTCTAGACTGCAATATTTGTCCACTTTTCTTTGGAAAACTGCTCAAGTTAAGTTAAAGTGGATATAAACCCGATTCATGTAATTTGAACTGGGCACATCTATCTGCAGTGTTTTGTTATCTCTTAGTCTCTCACAGTATCTATCAATACTCCCCTTCTACAGGGGAACCAGGAAGAAAACATTCTAACAGAACATGCACTTTCTAAACAGTATATCAAGGTGAAGACAGAAGATATACATGCAAAACTTATGTAGGGAGATTTGTTTCATCTCTGTGTATCATCTGAGGCTGTTCACTTCACTGGATATATGGAGGGTTTACATCTACTTTAAATTTGATGGTGACTGTTTGTGGACTGCAGTCCTTTAAGTCATTCCACAGATTTTCAACGGGGTTTGAGTCTGGGCTCTAACTAGGCCATGCAAGGACATTCGCCTTTTTCTTCTTTAACCACTGTGTGGTCATTTTTGCTGTGTACTTTGGCTCATTGTCATAAAGTGGCCGATGAGTGTAGATACATTATATATATAAATATATATATATATATATATATATATATATATATATATATATATATATATATATATATACACAGTATACCTCTGTATATGAATGTCCTAAATGGGGAAAAAACAAAGACCACATATATTATGTGATATCCCACAACACCCCAACATATAAATAAATATACATGGATAAAGATCACCAGACTGCTGTCAACTCTGAGAAATAAAAGCCCTGGTCCAAGATTGTTGTCTTTACACAGAATTACTGTGCAAAACAAGGCATTGAAAGTCAGCAATGGGAGAAAGATCAGCTGCAGCTTAACCTGGGAGCAATACTGGTGACTAGTTATTTGCCCTCTGCCTGCTTTTTTTGTGTGTGTGTGTGTGTGTTTATGGGGGGGACCTACGATGGCTTTCCTCCCATAAAGTAAGCTTCTTGGCTCATAGTGGTATATATGACATACCATAACTTGGGATTAAATGATGAAACCCATACCAGAAGTAATAATCCAATTATTCTTGGAACTCCACTTAACTTCCAGCTCAGACACATAAAGTGGAAGTAAACCAGAAATGCTAGATGTCACATTGCTTGTGCTCTCAACCAAACTGTCAAACCATCCAATGGCTGGTGTCATAACGGTTCACATGTGCAGCGTCATGGCAGTTGCAGATTAAACAGAGGCTAAGATGGCAGCTTCCTTGGCTAAAAACGATAGGAGGGTTTACTTCCACTTTAAAATCCAAACCCTTCTCAAGTCTTAACGATAAAAGATAATGATCATTAATTCAGCAACCTTTTTTTATTAAATCTATACATTATAATTTTAATCAAAGAGGGCTAAGATCCAACACTATATAATAGCCACAGGTTAATTTCAATATTAAATTTAGATTATAAACTACTTACAAAACCAATGGGGATCAGAATGAGTACTGTAATCTTGCCAGTAATCAAAAAAGGCAAAGCAAGGCTTTATTAACAGGGGCTCAATTTAGAATATACATAGACCTTATTAATCTGACAAATCCGACACTAAATCATTTGATTGTCTACTATGTGGATAGATTTATATGTATAATAAATACTTAGGAAGATACCTAACAGGTATTATATGTGATATTGAATGAAAATTAAAGATTACTTCATGTATTTGAAGAATGTTTCAAATTGTGCAGATGCGAACTAGCTATCAGGCTGAACAGAGGGCGTCCACGGTCTGGCCCTGTTTAAGGGGCTATCTCTTCTAGGTGCTGATTTCGTGTTTATCTTCATGCTGTATATGCAGATCTTCAGATTACACCTATTCTAGGCTACCAACTAGTATCCCTACCCACCAGTACTGCACTTCTATACATTCTGTGATCTCTGGATGAGACCCAGAAAACCATGCCTTTTAGCTTTTCCTGACACCCTTTATCTCGCTTCTGCTTTATGCATGAATTTCATGTGCTCCTGAGGAAGCATGCTCTCATGCGCAACATGTCGAGCAACTAAAAGTTCATGTATACCCGGACTCACAACCCGACCCACAAGTCTGCCTGTGTACACCTTCAACAGAATCACCATTACGGGAATTTCTTTTTCCAGACTGCTGCAATATTACCAGCTCTACGTATCGTATAGAGTGGGGTGTTAGGTTGTGTGCGGGTTATAAAATATTAATTCTACCAAATTTTATATATTTGTATCTACATTTTCTTTTTGTACTATCTGAATTTTGTACTCAATAAATTAATTTTATCATTTTTAGAAAACCTACCTGTGTGCCTATAAAGTCCATTCCTTAGTTCTCCTAGTATCTACTTCATGTATTTGCTGGGAAGCGCAATGACTGTGAAAAGAAACACTTTACCAAGATTGCTTTATCCGTACCCTTGAATAATGTCAAAGGGATATTTTACATGCTTTTGGAAATCTCAAAATGTTTTAATTTTATCCCAGTATGACATTTAATGTCTGTTAGGTCTCTTTCAAAGTATTTAATATACATAAAAATCAATCCACATGGTGGGCAACCAAATGCTTTTTTAGTGTCAGATATAGCTCTAGATTTGTCAAGTCAAAAAGATCTATATATCTTCTAATGCAAGCTCCTATTTATGAAGCTTGCTTTGTCTTTTTTTATTATAATCAGTGCCTTTTGAGCATGCACTGACCCATGATCTAGCAAGCAAGTGATCACTGGAAGCAGCATAGTGCTCCGGTAACTTTTTTCTTTTTTTTTTTTTTAACAGAAATTTTTTATTGAACAAATCAGCATTACCATACAAATTGAGTTAGTGCATTCAGTACAAAAATAATAAGGACTGTAAGATCTACCATCATCCGGTAGCCACTATTTATCAAACATTCCAGCTGTGCAGATGTGAGAAGTATCACCCAACAGCATAGTTTAATGCATTATAGTATTATAAAATCTTAGGTAACATTATGTAAGTAATCAGTATTCGATTAAACCTGGGCGGGGGGGGGGTCGGGAAGGAGTGGGGGGGAGGGAGAGGGGAGGGGACAGAAGAGGATGAGGGAGGGGGGGTACCAGGACCGAAGGAGAATAAACATGGGATAAAAAATGTCCTCCAATGTGTTTCGCATCATAATTAAGGGGTAGGGGGTTCAAGGTCCCCGGAAGCATCTACCCAAGAGGACCAGATTTTATCAAATTTCCCTGGGCATTGCCTACTTTCATATGTCATTCTATATAGAGGGAGTACCAAGTTAACCGACCTTTTCCACGAGGCTAGAGTAGGAGGCTCTGCCAGTTTCCATCTGAGTAAAATTTCACGTCTAGCATAATATAATGAGAAGGTAAGACACAATTTACTATACCTATCTCCCTCAACATCTTTCAAATGGCTGAGTAATAATATTTGAGGATCAACCGGTATATTTAGACCCGTGACATTGCCCAGTGTGGAGGCCACTCCTGTCCAGAAGGGTCGGAGTTTGGGACAGGACCAGACCATGTGCCAGAAGGTGCCCACCTCCTGCCTGCATCTTTGGCAGTTGGGGTCTCTTTGATGGTAAATGCGCGCCAATCACTGTGGGGTGAAATACGCTCTGTGTAGGAACTTAAATTGTACGAATCTATCTTTTGCAGCGATCATGGAAGGAATGTAGGAAATCAAACACTCCTTCCAATCTTCCTCGTCCAAAGAAGGAATATCCATCCTCCACTTTTCCCAGGTTTTAGTCAATTTGGTGTCATACTCTACTGTAAGGTATAGATATAGTGTTGAGAGAGGTTTCCCCATCACACTGGAAATCAGGACCCGTTCAATGGAGTCAGGTTCCAAAGTGAGGGGGGCAGGGAACTGGGCTTCAAAGGCGTGCTTCAGCTGCCAGTACCTGAACTGAAAGGAGGACGGGATAGCAAATGACTTCCTCAGAGCCTGAAAAGTCATAAGCCTACCGTCCTGAACTATATGTTTTAAGGTAAGGATTCCCTTCTTTGCCCATAGAGAGGGGTCCGGTATACTATAAAAGTGAGGAAGCATAGGGTTACCCCAAAGGGGCATGTGTGGTGAAATGTGATTAGGTTTCCCATATTTCTTCCTAGCCTCCTGTCAGAACCTCCTGGTGGTTCGCATCAGAGTTGTCATGGACGAACTGGCCCTAAGTCCACGAAACGGGAGATTGCTCAGGGCAGCGAAGGATCCCAGAATGGTTGCTTCCAGAGTGATCGCCGGGTTCTGTGCGGGCTGTGAGGACCACCACCGAATCGTGACCAGGACAGCCGCCCAATAATAAATTTGAAAATTCGGCAGTGCCAGTCCACCCCCGAAAGTGGGAGATAGAGGATCTGTTTGGCCACCCTGGGCGGCCTCCCCGCCCAGACAAAGTGTATCAGCAGACTATCCAACCTCCGGAAAAAAGCCTTGGGGATGTGAATGGGGGTATTGCGGAAGAAATATAGATATTTGGGAAGGTAAATCATTTTTAGCAGATTGACTCTGCCGACGGGGGTCAATGGGAGGGAACGCCATGCAGCACACCTAGCCGTTAGATGTGTCATGAGTGGTCGCAGATTGTTTTCCAGGACTTTACCACTAATTTTATTCGGATGTGGCACCCTAGGGGTTGAGGAATGGAGCGGGAAAAGAACTGACTTGTCCCAATTGATGCGAATCCCCGAGTACCGCCGAATCGATTAATAAGTTCCAGTGCAGTCTGTAAAGAGGACGATGCATCCGCTAAATAAAGCAGAGCATCGTCCGCATACAGCGATATCTTTTCCTCAATTGGACCTACCTAGAGACCCCTTACACCAGGATCCGCCCTCAGCAATATAGCCAGGGGCTCCATTGCCAGAGCAAATAAGCCCGGGGAGAGGGGGCAACCCTGTCTCATGCCCCGAGATAATGGGAACTTCCCTGATAGGCAGCCGTTGGTAAGAATTCTAGCTGAAGGATTACGGTATAGCATGTGGAGCCAGTTTGTGAAACCTGGGCCAAACCCAGCACCTCCCATAGGTAGCCCCACTCGACGGAGTCAAAAGCCTTCTCCGCGTCGAGTGAGGCCACCGTTCCTTTAGTCTTCTCGTCTGCCCTGTCTATGTGTGTATGAAGGCGTCTGATATTGATGTCAGTGCCTCTTCCGGGCATGAAGCCTGTTTGGTCCCTGTGGATCAGGGCAGTAATGACCAAATTAAGCCTATAGGCCAAAACTTTTGCCAGTACTTTTGCATCCACATTCAGAAGGGATATGGGGCGATATGAGGAGCATAATGTGGGATCTTTCCCTGGCTTGGGGATCACCACTATAATCGCGTCACTCATTGTGTCCGGGAGTTTCTCGAGGCGCGTCGATGCAGAGAAGAGGCCCTGAAGTTTATCAACTAGTTCTATAGGATATTGTTTGTAAAACTCCACAGGGATGCCATCGGGTCCCGGAGTTTTCCCTGCTTGCATTGATTTAAGTGCCTGGATTATCTCTAAGGACGTAATTGGGGCGTCGAGTTTGTCACGATACGTTACCGTAAGAATTGGGATATCGATGTGATCTAGATATGCTACCAAATCCTCCCTTTCATAGTCTGCCCTGGACGTGTAGAGGGATTCGTAAAATTACGCAAAACAACGATTGATGCCCTCTGGTGTGTGGGTCAGCTGTCCTGAGGAGTCCCTGATATGTGAGATGCTCATCCCTCCCGCCTGCTCTCTAGAGAGCCAGGCCAACAGACGGCCTGACCGCTCTCCCTGCACAAAGATCTGTTGGGATTGAGCCAGCATTTTCTTCTGGGTAAGAGAGGTATGGAGATGAATAACCTCCTTCGTGATAAGTTGTGAATAGTGTATAGGGTCTCGAGTACGAACAAAAAGAACCTCAGCACTACTCGCCTCTCTCTCAGCCTTTATCAAGTCTGCCTTACGCTCCCTGCGAACTCTGGCAATGATGGTCTGGTAATGTCCCCTCGTCGTGGCCTTAAAGGCATCCCACACAACTGTGGGGTCAGCTGAGCCTACGTTAACCGCCCAAAAGTCAATCAACTCAGTTCTGAATTGGGAATTGTTGATCAACACTTGATTTTCATATTGTTTACACTTAAGTGTTTAACATCTTTGAATTCACTCGATATTTCATGAACTTCTATATGTATGATCATTCATGCTAATCCGTGGACTATTAATATATACATATCCTGTTTAAATATATGGACTTATTTATACAGACGGTTTTTTAGGTATACATCCTATACGGATTCCTTAGAGGTTTAACTCCTAACCTATTTCTGTCTCTAGATTCATTTGTTTTTTATACACATGTAATCACACGCACTTTGAGATATTGTATATCACATATTAATGTCTGATATTTTTGCTTTAGCGCTGCATTTGTTCCTTTTTATTATTTATCACACATCAGTGCCGCCTTATCTGTGCCCATCAGTACAGCCTTACCTGTCTCCAGCAATGCCGCCTTATCTGTGCCTATCAGTGCCCACCAGTGCAGCCTATCAGTGCCAACCAGTGCAGCCTATCAGTGCCCATCAGTGCCGCCTCATCAGCCCATATCAATGAAGGAGAAAAATTACCTGTTTGCAAAATTTTATAACAAACTATGAAACATGATTTTCTTTTTTTTAATTTTCCGTCTTTTTTTGTTAGTTTAGCAAAAAATAAAACCCCCAGTGGTGATTAAATACCATCAAAAGAACGCTCTATTTGTGTGAAAAAAATTATAAAAATTTCATTTGGGTACAGTGTTGTATGACCGTGCAATTGTCATTCAAAGACAGCATTGAAAGCTGAAAATTGGTCGGGGCAGGAGGGGGTTTAAGTGCCCAGTAAGCAAGTGGTTAATGTGAATTACACTGTTTATATATGAATTTGGTGGCACTTTGCACTTTAAAAATAAGCACAGGACAGTTTGGGTATGTATATTGTTTACTGTATATTTGAATACTTCAGATAATATGCACTTGGAAAGAGTTGGGGCATATTTTGTAAGGGGGGTCATTTAAGGTCATAGATATTCGTGTCGCACTATTTTGCACTTCATATATAATTTGTACAGTATAGTCCTAGTATTCTGGATACACATTGGTGCAGCAAAGTTTTATTACGGCTAAGCGCAAACCTTAATTATTATCTTACTTGTCTTTCTTTATTACTGCCAGGATTATAGTACTAATTCTGGTAGCCAATAGCTTTGAAAGTGGTTAAGAATCTGAATTCAATATTGAAATGACCCTGTAGCTACTGCATAATTTTGAATCTTTGCTTTCTCTGTTTAAAATGATAATGTATAGATTTAAAACAAGTAATTGTTGCTGCATTACTGTTGATTCTCTTTTATTATTAAAGACTTAAAAAGGAGTTGGAGATTAACCGTGTGAGCTAGTAGTTTACTTGAGATCCAGGAATAATTGTTTACATAAAAAGAGATTCTACTTTGTTTTTTCATTTATATTTATTCAGCAGAGCTGTTTTTTTGTGACAAAAGAATGATTAATATATTGAAATTCAAGATTGGTGAGACTTAGCCAAGTTTTCCAATCTAAAGGTCTATCATTTGATAAAATATATTAAACCTTTAATACAGGCTCTCTAATATGCTTTCAATGCATTGTGTAAAATAATACTAAGATTACTATGAACATCTGAAAATAGTTGTCTACAGCTGTCTACAGTGCTCCTACACTCACTGCCCCTGCTTATTGAAATGAATGGCAGCGATTCCGAAGCGCCGTAACACGGGCGCTTTTAACCCATTCTTAAAAGCACCCCGCTAGCGGGCGAAAAGCGCCTCTAAAACTACCGTAAAGCACTGCTCTTACCCCCCTGTGTTTACTATGCAGCAGGGCAGCACCTTGACATGCAATACAAAAGACAGCGATGGTCCCTGTAGTAGTGGCAACTACTACAGGATTCTCTACATCCACAGTGGTCCCATGGTATGGTTTATGTATACTTACATTGGTCGAAGCTGGACCAATGTAACTAAGCAATAATAATTTACATAAAGGGAGTTCATCTTTAATAAAGCAAATTATTGCTTATCTTACAGAGCTCTTAGATAATACATAACTGACATCATTATAGGCTAGTAGTGGCTAACCTGGTGTACAATACACTTCAGCAATGGCCTATAAAGGTGTACGTACATATATATTTTTTATAATAGTGTGTAAGAATCTATACGTTAAAAATGGCTTATACCAGATTAATAAAAATGAATTTAGCCTTGATTTTCAGCTTTTTTAACGATTTTCTCAATTTACTGTCGATTTATAAATGAGTGTAAAAGTGACTGGCAATATGAAACAAGTTACTGGTGAAGCTTGGCAGAGAAAATTGAGTACTGTCCGTGATACTTTTTTTATTTGCACTAACATACAATTTTTCAGGACAAGCTTTCGGGGTATGTCCCCTTCTTCAAGGTCCAAGCAGTACTGATTTACAAATTTTTAAGCAGAATGTTAAAGAAGAAGAAGACAAAACAAAAAAAGAGAAAACCAAACACATACAAATTAATGGTAATAAAGATAGCAGCAGAGTTAGTGAGATAAGACAGAGGGAGAGCTATAGAATGCAGGGGGGGATACTAGTCACAGAGGGGTCGTAAAACTTTAGCATAATGTGTAAGGAAACCAATATCTAAATTCAGGCCATTATTTTTCGTGTCAAAAAGAAGTATCATTCTTAGTTCAAACGTTTTCCTTTCCTGGATAGTTCTGAAATTCCCTTTAAGAACTAAAACATTGAGGTCTTCTATAGTGTGGTCCGGTTGTGAGAAATGATGTCCCACAGGTTTCTCTGTCACAATTGCACTAATACGGCTACAATCAAATCAAGTTTGGTGAAGCTTGAAATAGGTGTTTTTACCACTTCATACTGCCTATAATGTATGCCAAGGCTAGGTTTACAACTTCCTTCTTTACATTTATTTTTGTGGTATAAAATGTTTACTTTCTGATTTCTAGCTGATTTCAGTGTATTTATAGAAATTATTTACTATTAACCTGAACGGGCTATTGATTTCAAACATCTTAGAAAATACAGCCTCAAGTCTTTTTGAGTGTGATGCTACAAGCTTGACACACCTATTTTTAGGCAGTTTTTCCCATTCTTCTTTGCATGACCACACAAGCTCCGTCAGGTTGGATGGGGAGCATTGATGCACAACCACTTTCAGATCTCTCCAGAGATGTTCAATTGGTTTCAAGTCTGGGCTCTGGCTGGACCACTCATGGACATTCACAGAGTTGTCCAGTAGCCACTCCCTTGTTATCTTGGCTGTGTGCTTAGGGTCATAGTCCTGTGGGAAGATGAACTTTCACCCCAGTCTGAGGTTCAGAGCGCTCTGGAGCAGGTTTTCATCAATAATGTCTCTGTACATTGCTGCATTTATCTTTCCTTTGATTCTAACTAGTCTCCCAGTTCCTGCTACTAAAAAACATCCCCACAGCATGATGCTGCCACCACCACCATGCTTCACTGTAGGGATAGTATTGACCAGGTGATGAACAGTGCCTGGTTTCCTCCAGACATGACACTTGCAGGCCAAAGAATTCAATCTTTGTTTTATCATACCAGAGAATTTTGTTTCTCATGGTCTGAGAGTCCTTCAGGTGCCTTTTGGCAAACTCCAGGGCTGTCATTTGCCTTTTTACTGAGGAGTGGCTTCAGTCTGGCCCCTCCACTATACAGGCCTGTTGGTGGAGCGCTGCAGAGATGGCTTTTCTTCTGGAAGACTTTCCTCTCTCTACAGGGCTCTGTCAGAGTGACCGCTAGCGGGGGTTAAAAGCACCCCCGCTAGCGGGCGAAAAGCGCAGATAAAACGACGGTAAGGCACTGCTATTACCCCCCCCCCCCCCCCGTGTTTACTATGCAGCAGGGCATACTGCCTATAATGTTTGCCAAGGCTAGGTTTACAACTTCCTTATTTACATTTATTTTTTTGGTATAAATGTTTACTTTCTGATTTCTAGCTGATTTCAGTATATTTATATAAATTATTTACTATTAACCTGAAGGGGCTATTGATTTCAAACAGCTTGCTTAAAAAGGTTCTTTCATCTAAAGCAACAGGATTTCTGGGGACTAAATAAATCAATTCATTTTTCAAACATTGCTTTGACCTGGTTGACAAATGGATCTTGTCAGGAGGTTATCTCTCAGATATAAAAATCTATATATGGCTTAGCAGAGCAGTGATAGGACAAGGCTTCAGGCACTACATCTGACACCTATTACATTTTCTTATCAGGCTTTGCATGTATAATGTATAACAGTTTGTTTAATGGCATACAGAATTCCATAATTTGGCTAATAAATAAGGCATTGTTCCCTTGTTCTGTTACATAATCCTTTACAAATTGTTTTTTAAATTAGATATAAAACCTAATTGAATGACATGGTTCACCTCCACTACCTGTCTACACATATCTGCTCTAGCAAAGGCTTCATGACATTTCCCAGCACTAGTCAAGAGTGACAGAGAGACAAGAGTCGCCATGTCTGTGTAATGTTTGTTGAAATAGACACTTATTGTTTCCATTGGAAGTCTGTGTGACAGAGTGACAGCCCATCACCACATCTGGGGAGAGGGACAGAGCATTGTCACCCTATAACAGGAAGTGTTGAACAAACCATGTCATGGCATGATCACTGAGTGTCAATTTAACCGCCTCAGGTCCGCCCTATAGCAGTTTTACCGCTACAGTGTGGCACCTGTGTGCCGGATCACGTATATATACATCATCTGACACTTCTGGGACACACAGTGGGTGCATGGTACCCGATGTCCTCCGGTACCTGTCGATCAATAGGTAGAGTGGCAGAAAGGCAATCTGCTTATGTAAACAAAGCAGATCGCCGTTGTGACCAGAGGGAAGGGATGGAATTATTGTCCCTGCAAAGCAGGGAATACATTCCATCTCTTCCCCTTGTGAATGCAACTACCACAGTATAGTAAAACACTGGTGAGGCACACAGTTAACCCTATGATCGCCCCTGATGTTAACGCTTACCTAGCCAGTGTCATTAGTACAGTGAAAGTGCATATTTTTAGCAGTGATCACTGTGTTAGTGTCACTGATCCCCAAAAAGTGTCAAACGTGTCCCACTATATGTTGCTGATCACCACCATTACTAATAAAAAAATAAATAAACATAAACATATCAATCAATATTAAAAACCAATCAATATACGCTTATTGGGATTTTTTTTACCAACAATATGTAGCAGAAGACATATTGGTCTAAATTAGATTTTTTTTTTTTTTAATTATTGGATAGGTTTTATAGCAGAAAGTAAAAAAAAAATTTATTTTTTTTCAAAATTGTCAGTCTTATCTTGTTTATAGTGCAAACAATAAAAAACGCAGAGGTGATCAAATACCACAAAAAGAAAGCTCTATTTGTGAGGAAAAAAAGGACATTTTATTTGGGTACAGTGTTGCATGACTGCGCAATTGTCAGTTAAAATAACGCAGCCACTTTCAGAGACTATCAGAGGTGATTTGTAACAGGGCCAGCTGCCTGCTAATCTATTTATAGCAACCTCCCCTGACACAAATTTCAGGCTGCTTTTATCTGATGTGTCGGAGAATTTGTCAGGAGTTATCAGGCTGATAACAGAGGAATCGGTCAGGAGAGAGCTACGGGTTTTATATCCACTTTAACCAATTTAGCCCCGGAAGAATTTACCCCCTTCCTGACCAGAGCACTTTTTGCGATTCGGCACTGCGTCACTTTAACTGACAATTGCGCGGTCGTGCAACGTGGCTCCCAAACAAAATTGACGTCCTTTTTTTCCCACAAATAGAGCTTTCTTTTGGAGGTATTTGATCACCTCTGCGGTTTTTATTTTTTGCGCTATAAACATAACAATAGTGACAATTTTGAAAAAAAATCATTATTTTTTACTTTTTGCTATAATAAATATCCCCAAAACATATATAAAAAACATTTTTTTCCCTCAGTTTAGGCCAATGCGTATTCTTCTACATATTTTTGGTAAAAAAAAAGCAATAAACATTTATTGATTGGTTTGCGCAAAAGTTATAGCGTCTACAAAATAGGGGATAGTTTTAGGCCCCTTTCACACAGACGGATAGAATTGTGCTTTTAGCTGCGTTTTCTACCGCAGCTAAACGCACACAATGCTTTCCTATGGCCCCATTCACACACTGCGTTTAGCTGCGTTTTGATTAAATGCGTTTTTTTGCAGATAGAAAAAATAGAATTGACTGCTTCCAGGAGCGATTTAGCGCAGCTATCCGCACATAACCGCAGGTAATCGCAGTGCACTGTGTCAGCTGCGGATAGCAGCGCCGAGCTGGCTCGCTCATCGGGAAAGGAAAAATAAAAATGTTTTTTCCTTTCCCAATGAGCGACAAGCACGGAGATCCGACTTGGATCCCCGCCAATGCCCGGCACTGTTTGGTATGAATCTTGAGGGGGAACTCCATGCCAAATTTTAAATAAAAAACCGGCATGGGTTCCCCTCCAAGAGCATACCAGGCCCTTCGATCTGGTATGGAATCCAAGGGGCACTCCCTACGGCGGAAAAACAGTGTGGGGGTCCCCCCAAAATCCATACCAGACCCTTATCCGAGCACGCAGCCTGGCCGGTCAGGAAACAGTACCGCATGCCCTCAACATGGGGGGGTTGGTGCTTTGAGGCAAGGGGGGGCACCCTGTGGGCCCCCACCCCAAAGCACCTCGTCCCCGTGTTGATGAGGACAAGGGCCTCTTCCTGACAACCCTGGCCATTGGTTGTCGGGGTCTGCGGGCGGGGGGCTCATCGGAATCCGGGAGCCCCCTTTAATAAGGGGGCCCCCAGATCCCGGCCCCCCACCCTATGTGAATGAGTATGGGGTACATCATACCCCTACTTATTCACCTGGGGAAAAAAGTGTTTTAAAAGTAATTTATTAGGCAGCTCCGGGGGTCTTCTTCCAACTTTGGGGGTCTTCTTCCGACTTTGGGGGTCTTCTGCCGACTTCAGGGGTCTCTCAGGCTTCTTCTCCCTCTCTCCGGTGTCGTCTCCGCTCTCTCTGGTTCTTCTCCAGTGCCTTCTTCCTTCTGCTGGGCTCCTCCGGTATCTTCTACTCTTTTGCCGCTCTTTTGCTAGCAGAGGAGCCCGGTCTTCTTCCATGAGACGTCTTCTTCCCTCTTATCTTCCAGAGATGTTGACACAACGCTCCCTCTCGCTGTAATGCCGTGAGTGAGGTCCGCAACCAATTATATAGGCATGGGGCGTTGTCACCGGGTGATGTCACCCGGTGACCCTGCCCCTTATGTCGTCACAGTCCCATCATGCCCCGGGACTTTGGTGGATTTTTTCTGTGTAGGGGGTGCCCCTTGGAATCCATACCAGACCGAAGGGCCTGGTATGCTCTTGGAGGGGAATCCATGCCGGTTTTTTATTTAAAATTTGGCATGGAGTTCCCCCTCAAGATTCATACCAAGAAGTGCCTGGTATTGGAGGGGATCCAAGTCGGATCCCCGTTACTGTCGGGTTGCTATGGAAATGGCAAACTGCAACTAAACGCAACCGCAGCTAATCGCAACCGCAGCTAATCGTACTGTACAAATGCAGCTGATGGTGTCTTGAATTTCACAACAAAAAAAACATGCTTTTAACTGTGGCAGAATAGCCGTCCGTGTGAAAGGCGCCTTATGGCATTTTTATTGATAATTTTTTTTTTACTAGTAATGGCGGCGATCAGCGATTTTTATCGTGACTGCAACATTATGGCGGACACATCAGACTATTTTGACACATTTTTGGGACCATTGGCATTAATAGAGCGATCAATGCTATAAAATTGCATTGATTACTGTAAAAATGTCACTGGCAGTGAAGGGGTTAACCACTAAGTGGCGCTGTAGGGGTTAAGTGTGTCCTAGGGAGTGATTCTAACTGTGGGGGGGGGGGCTGTGTGTGACACATCACAGATCACCGCTTCCGATTACAGGGAGCGTGATCAGTGTCAGTGTCATTAGGCAGAACGGGGAGATGCTTGTTTACATTAGCATCTTCCCGTTCTTCCTCCCCGTGAGACGATCGCGGGTATCCCCGCGGACATCGAGTCCGCGGGACCCGCAATCACAATCACGGAACTCCCGGCGGGCAACGTGCAAGTACGTTAATCTGCCTGTACGTGCCCTTCTGCCGCAGTATATCTGCATGAGCCGGTTGGGAAGCGGTTAAGGAAACCTGCTGAATTACAAAATATAAGAGATTTTAGAGATTAGGTTTACTTATACTATAAGGTTTATCAGCAGCTTTTTATATACATTCACCTAGACCAGCCTTTCTCAACCTTTTCAACACAGAGGATCCTATGAAATAACTTTCTGGTCTCAAGGAACCCCTGATAAATATTACTATATCAAGAACTCATGATACATTAGTGTGACGGTCAGTGCTCCTTACATGTTAAGTCATTGCGAAGAATAATCCCCTTACAGATAGCTAAATAGATCAGTGATGTCAGTGGGAACTTATCTGAGAGGCAGAGATTGGTCATTGCTCAAGGAACCCCTATCAACCTCTGAAGGAACCTTTGGGTTCCATTGAACCCTGTTTGAGAAACCTTGACCTAGACAAACATTATATTATCAACATTGAACCATTCAGCTCCATTCCAGTCTCATATACCACATGCTGATAAGCATTTGTGGCCATTAAGTGCGCAAGACCTTAGCCTGTGACTCAGAATGAAAAAGTAAGCTTTTATCTTTGGTTTTCATCTGATGCATCAAATCGAATAGGTCCTCTTTTTGTCCCCCCCCCCCTTAGAAACCTCGTCTTTTTGTATTGCCCCTAAGCTTTTTTTCCAACATGATCCCTAATTTCTTGTCCTGGAGTTACAGGGTAAAGCACACAATCACAAATCTCCTCAATGTAATTACAAGAAACTAAAAATCTGCCAGACACTGTTTCTCACTCTAAGGAAAACTAGAAAAAATGTATTCACTAGAGTTGGGGTAAATGCCTAACACGTTCCAAGAATACTGAGGTTACATTTAGGCTTAGGATACTTGCATCTGCATCCAGAGCTGTATGTCTTTACCTGTATGGATGTGAATAGTGCCAAGTATGGGAAGATTTTTACAGCCGCTGAATCTCTCAGGCCGTCGTTGATTTTAACAGGCTGGTAAGACAGAACACCTGTCATTTTTTGGCTACGTAAACATGACCCTGTGGATGGAGGTATATGTCTATGTGAATAGAACCTTACACAGAAAGGGAATATATTAAATAAATAAATTATATGTAAACAACAGCTGTCCCCCTATACACTTGGCAGACTGAAGGCATAACGTAAAAATACAGTGCTTGTCGTAATACCGTAATATTTGATTTCACAAGCGGATTGTGCCACAGGAAAAGTAAAATAGGTGAAATTGTGGTAACTGCAATCATACAATTATCTATAATTTTTTAAGGTATTCTTTGCAATTAATTTTCACTTTGCTACTCCTTATTCACGAAGCTAAGTGAACATTCACTTTTCAAAGTGAACATGCCCTACACTTTAGTGAATCAATGCCATTGTGTCTATGTCTCTCCAATTTATACAATAACAAAAATATGGAATGTCAACCATGTAGAAATATGAAAGTCATATCAAAATTACTTTAAAGTTATTGTAAAGGCTAAACATTTTTTAGCTGAATGCATTAACTGAGACCTGTCTTGACCAAGCACTCTGCCCGTCTGCAGCAACTCTCTCCCTCCATTCACAGGACAGAGAGGAAGCACCATTGGCTCCTGCTGCTGTCAATCAAATCCTGTGAGCAGAGAATGGGAGGCAGGCTGAGCTAAGCTGTGTGTATCTATAGACGCACACTTCCCGGCTTGGGAGCGAGCCTGCATGCGTGCCCTATAGAAAGAGGCATCCTGTGGTGGCACACGGAAACGAGGAGGAGCCAAGATTGCTGGCGAGGGACGCCAGAAGAGGTGGTTTGGGGTCGCTCTGTGCCATACCAATGCACAAAACAGGTAAGTATAACATGTTTGGTGTTTAAAAAAAAAGTTAAGCATTACAACCTCTTTAAGTCAAACATGACAATAATATCTCAAAATATGAGCTTAAAATATGCTATACTCATCCCTTAATATTTCTATAAATTCTTAATAGACATTTTATTCTCAATAAATGTATGCCTGGTTAAAAGTGTGTGTCCAGCTCAGCACTACTTCTGAAAATCAGTGGGCTTTGACCAAAGCATTTGATTCTCTCAGATGTCTCTCAGATGACTTTCACAAATCTGGCTTTATCATAGATAGAACAGTCAACATATCTATAAATAATATTTTTCTCAACCCTTCAATTGTAGAGGATAAGAGATGCCTGCTATCCCCAGAGCTCTTCTCTTTGCACTTTAAAATGAAGGGCACGTTTTTAAGAGGAAGAAATAACTCTTCGGCCTCATTCACACTGGCACTGTTAAACCTGCCTTTACTCTAAATGCAAATAAGTACAAGTAATGATTTTCCAGTGGCGTTAAGGTGTGGTCAGTTGAGCTGCCTTTGGAGATATACTAGAAATCGGTGCTTCTGGGATTCGATTAGACACTCTAAATGCATGTAAACAAGAATAAAGGTGGGTAAATCCAGGAACAAGAAATATTGATTGAGAGACATGAAAGTTGTTTATTCCCAGATAACTTCTCCTGCATTTAGAAAAGCTAAACGCTAAAGTGGCAGGGTGACATAGGACTTACAGTTTGATATTCTAGTAAAAAATATGGTATCTGAATTGTATTTTGAAAAGATGCACTAAATCTAGAGCAATACACTCCCTATGTAGTTAATTTCTTATCTAACAGTTCTTGGAGAAACAGAGCGATTGCAATGGGCCACCGAGAGCTCAATCTAGTGGCCAATCTACAAATCTCTATATTTAATGCAATAAAACAATATGTGGAGCTTGTTTGGCAATTTGTGAAAGTCATATCAAAAGTTAATTTGGGGTAAAAACAGCAAAAACATTATATAAATAATGCATGTATATGAATATGCATTCTATGAACTTCAATTCTTTCAGTTTAAAGCAGAACTTTACTCTTTCAATCAACATGAACAATTTTAATCCTTATGCTGCTAGCATTAGTAAACACAATAGATAGGAAACTATATCATATTTAATTGTTTTTAAAGTTTTTTTTTACATTTCTTCAATTACTTCCAGGTTTCCAGGTTTTGGGCAAACAATGTCATACATCTCAGGAGTCTTCAGGAGGGGAGGATGGGTTTTCTCAGCTAAGCACATCCTCCTGCCTGCATGCCTGAGCTAAGGGGTCATGAATCAGCTGCCCTTACACAAAGTGCCCATTGCCAGAAATGCTACAGGGCTGTTTTTCAAAGTGATTTCTTAGCAAAATAAAGCATGGAGACATACATGGATGGAGGAGTTTGTTTTGAATATTAAAAATGAATTAACCACTTGCCGGCCGGCTCCTTTAAGAGTCTTAGCAGGTGCTGCACTGCGGGGACCCGATGAGCGTGGCCGGCGGGCGCAATCACCGCCGGCCACCAGCGATAGCATGCACGAAAGCCAGAACGGGGATTTCTGTGTGTAAACCTTGTTCTGACAGGTGTAAAGAGACAGATCTGCTGTTCTTAGTAATTACGAACAGCGATATGTCTCCTCCTCCAGTCAGTCCCATCCCCCACAGTTAGAAACACTCATCAGGGAACACATTTAACCTCTTGATCACCTAGTGTTAACCCCCCTCCCTACCAGTGACATTTACACAGTAATCGGTGCATTTTTATAGCTCTGATCGCTGTATAAATTTCAATGGTCCCAAAAATGTGTCAAAAGTGTCCGATCTGTCCACCGCAATGTCGCAGTCCCGATAAAAATCACCTCCCATTATTAGTAAAATAAATAAATTTTGAAAAATGCCATAAAGATGCCATAAATCTTACCCATAGTTTGTAGACGCTATAATTTTTGCGTAAACCAATCAATATATGCTTATTGCGATTTTTTTTTTTTTTACCAAAAATATGTAGAAGAATACATATTGGCCTAAACTGATGAAGAAATGTGTTTTTTAAAAACATTTTTGAGGATATTTATTATAGCAAAAAGTAAAAAATATTGTTTTTCATTCTAAATTGTCGCTCATTTTTTGTTTATAGCGCAAAAAATAAAAACCGCAGAGTTGATCAAATACCACCAAAAAAAGCTCTATTTGTGGGAAAAAAGGGGCATCAATTTTGTTTGGGTACAACATAGCACAACCGCGCCATTGTCAGTTAAAGTGACGCAGTGCCGTATCGCAAAAAATGTCCCGGTCATTAAGAGGGAAAATCTTCTGGGGCTGAAGTGGTTTTAATAGCGTTTTTGGTTTGTGGTGCTCAGATGCAGTGTAGTTCCGTTTTAAGGGAGAGCAAAACAGTAAGGGGTCTTATTTAGACACTAAAACATGTGCAGTGGATTAAAGCCAATTAGCTTTAGATGGTCATACACTAGTAGAATTTATAATCATTCATGGGGTCAAATTTACGTTCATTTTTTGATGGCATTGCAAATTTGAAGGAGCAGGATGGAACATTTTTCTCAAACAAATTACAGTAAAACCTTGGTTTGAGAGTAACTTGGTTTGAGAGCGTTTTGCAAGACAAGCAAAATTTTTAAATAAATTTTGACTTGATATACAAGCGATGTCTTGATATACAAGTTAGCGTCATGTCACAAATGAGTATAAAAGAGAAGAGAGTCGCATTTAAGTGTAGCAATATGGTTACATTTAATGAAGGTACAACATTTAGCAACATATTGCTACTCTGTAGCTCCTGCTGGATTTTGCTTCTAATCCCCTTGTGGAGGCTTCCATTTGTGGATGGACATTTTATGGTTACACAACCTGGTCACATTTTTTTAAGGACTATAAACTGAAGGACTTATGAATAAATGGTTGTGGAATGAATCATCTGAGTTTCCATTATTTCTTATGGGGAAATTTGCTTTGATATACAAATGCTTTGGATTACAAGCATGTTTCTGAAACGAATTATGCTCGCAATCCAAGGTTTTACTGTAATTCTAACAAAAATGATGTGGTTTTCATTTGATAAAGTCCATTCAATCCAAATTCAGCTGTTAAAAACAAACCAAATTTTGAAGTACTTTTGAAATAAATTCGTCAAGTTTTCAAATGTACTGAGAATTTTTGTATAAATGTTCAAAGGAACATTTGAAAATTTGGTAATTATGGACAGCTTTGGAGTGAAAAGCCTCCTACTCTCGGTCTGTTCTGTCCTGCTGCAGAGGGTAATGTGGGAAGAGAATATAAAGTTATATGTCAGACCGTTTCACCAGCATCGTTTTAACATAAAATTTATGTTTTATGAATTTATAACTGCACTAAGAGGATGCTTTTTATGTTTAGTAGAAATTCTGCTTTAGGCATGAAGGCTCATTAATGTTTCCTTCTTAAATGAATAGGCTTAGACATTTTTCAGAAGCATCTTCTTTCTTCTCCTTCCTATTTGTATTTCCCTGTTGTCAGCAATCGTATTTGCATTCATAGGTTTTGTAGTCTTTTGTCAGTCTTCTGTGTAAAGCCCATCATTTTTTCTTGTAAAAAGCACTCCAGCTGAGTACAAGCTGTTCTTTATTGTTCACCTACATTTCTGTTGTGAGACAAAAATCGATACCACATTAATGTTGATTGCATGAGCAACAATCTTCATGTGCTGTCTCTTATTGTGAATTTCCTGCCATCTTTCTTTTTTATGTCTCATGTTTAATTTTAGCCAGAAGATCTAAGCAAAATAGTGACATTTATACTGACAAACTGGGAGGAACTCAGTTATATCCAGTAGCCCAGTGCCCACACAAAAGTTATGGCATACAGGCTGAGACCTTTTTCATTTAATTGCTGGTAGCTTGCAATGTCTTATATGTGAAATACTTTAATGTGTAATTGTGGCTATGGACATTCAGATACTTCATATCCTAAACAAACAGAAAACAAGCTTTAACCGCTTAAAGACCGCCCCAAGTACAAATACTGTGGCAGGGTGGCCCGTAAGCGCAAAATCACGTACCCATACGTGATTTTTTTTCATCGGCCCTGGAGTGGGGTGTGTGCGGGCGCCACCGCTTCTTCTCGGTGACAGCTGTTATATAGCTGAGGGCGGGGCCACTCAGTGATGTAAACGGACGACCACACCTTCCTCTAACGTCACGTGGCGTCAGAGGGAGGGGGTCACCCGTTTACGTCACCAGGTGGCCCCGCCCTCAGCTATAATGGACTGGGGGGGAACTCATGCCGTTTTTTTCAATGAGTTTTGTCACAGACCTAGCCGGGACAGAGGCTGTTGGAGAGGACTGAATGCAAGCCTGTTGCCTTTTGATTATGGGCCCTGGATTTTCAATGGAACGGTGCTCTTTGTGGGGTGAATTGGAGGTCCGGTCTGAACTGTACTAATCGGACTCAGTCGTGTATATATGTATATATTGTTTGTTGTTTGATTCTGTTGGGGACTCCTTGCTGTGGATCTGTGTCCCTGAAGAGGGAGGGGGGGGGGGTTCCTCCAGCAGCCCCCTGCTGATAAGACTGATTCATTCTGTTGGGACACATCCTGTGAGGAGATGCTGGTGTCATCAACCTGTGTTTATGTTAATTGAGAGAGCTGATCACATTAGCCACCAGCACTGGCTAGGAGACGAATGGTCTAGGCTGAGGAGGGGGTAGATTGTTGTTTGTATTGTTAATTGTAATTAGCTCCAGCTATTGTGTTTATATTAATGTGTGAAGCTCGGTGCCCACAAGTCTGTCATCTGGTCTGGGTACATTTTGTAGTAAATTAGCTCATGTTAATTAGGTTAGCTTTGAGTCATCCCTGCTGTATAAATGTGTGTGAGATCTCAAATAAAAAGTTAGTTCTGATGTACTCCAAGACTGGTGTTGTCTAGTTCTTGGGGTTCCTATAGCCAGATCCATTGGACTCGTGTTCCAGAACTTAGGAAGCGGTATATGACGGAAGCACTCAAGCGGAGTGTGGGACGTTCCGTGACATTGGTGGCAAGCAGCGGGAAAGCTTCCTGCAGTCTGGGACATCCAAACCTCCAACTGGATCCAAGATCAGCATAGCAGACTTCAGTCACCCCAGCGGAAATATGGACCTGGCATCAGAGTTCCCGGGGCTGCTGCGGATCATCCTTTCAACATACACCAGGACTGTGTCTAAGGATGAATACCTGGAGCTCAGGCAGCAAATTCGGGTGGAGCTCTGGATTGCAGCCCTCCGTCTCGCTGGTATAAAACAGGGCAAGTGCTTTCCAACCCAAGAACAACGGGCCAGTGACCAACGGGCATTGCGGATGGCATTCCTGGGAGAGCAGCCCCAGGAGCAATGGGTGACTGAGTTGGACAGGTTGGTCCAGCAGGAGATAGAGCTGGACAATTGTTATCGGGCTCTGCAATGGCACGCAGAGGAGGGATATTTAGGGGAGACAACAGAATGCTCTCCGGAGGGATATGACTTTGGAGGCCCTGGATTGCTGTGGGAGAGCCTTACAGATCATTTTATGTTTGGTGATGAAGGGGAACCTGACCTTGAGGACCTGCGAGAATATAGAGAGGCTATGCTCGGTCTTGCAGGGATCTCAGAGCTCAAACCTGATCTGGACCATTTGCTAAGGAAGGAACAGCATCTGGAAAGGGCATACAGGAAACTGCTAGGACAAGTTCAGCAGCATGCCAGAGAATCGGCAGTGGAAAATCCGGAGATTGCCATCCCCAAACCTGAAGTGCTGACATCAGGGCAGAGCTCTGCTAACCTCTGCCCAGAAATGATAGCATCTTCTGGGTTCCATGGACAGGAGATGGTGAACCTATATCCCCAGACATCAGTTGCAGAGACATGGGATTTGATAGACTTTTCTGCTGAGGAAGAACAACCTGATGAGCCTCCAGCAGAAGAGCTGCTATCAGGGCCAAACTTCACTGTGCTCTGCCCAGCACCAACAGTGGCTTCGGCCTTCTTGAGAGAAGAGGTAGTTGGCCTTTCTCCCACAACACTGACAGGGACATGTGATTTTCTGCCAGCAGCATCACAAACTTCTCCAGCTGAAGATCTGGTAACTGAACAGAGGGTCCAAGACCTCTGTCCCACACTTTTACCAATTCCAGAGACTGGGGATTTAATAGACATTTCTGTAGCAGAGGAACCACCTAGCAAACCCCCAGCAGAAGTGCTGGCAACCGGACAGAGGGTCCAAGACCTCTGCCCCACACCTGTGACAGTTTCGGAGGCTCAGGGTGAGAAGGTGGCAATCACTTACCAGCAGCAGATACAGGGGGAGAAGGGAGAGGAGGTGTGTGTTGTCACTCCCCAACAGTTGGCCAGGGTGGAGGAAGCGGACTTTCCTCCCCAGCAAAAATCCGTGCACCTGGGAGACAGTACCATCGACATGTTGTCCCAGCAGCCAGATGAGGGAATGGAAAAGGAAGCAGCCGGCTCCCTTTTCCAATGGCAACTACACAGTTTGGGAGTGGATGAAGCCAGCCTCCTGCCCCAACGGTTAGCTGGAGCGGAGAATGCGGAATCCCCAGCAGAAGTGCTGGCAACCGGACAGAGGGTCCAAGACCTCTGCCCCACACCTGCAGCAATTGTGGAGGCCCAAGTTGAGGAGGTGGCAGTCTATTGTGAGCTGCAGATCAGGATCCAAGGAGAGAACGCAGTCAACACCTCACAACTGCAGCTTGATCTGGTGTCGGTGGATGGAGCTTCAGTCCCCACCTGTATACCCCAGGGATGCTGGGCAGTCGGCCCAGATCCCCAACAGCAGGATGGAGTGAGCCCAGTCCCCCTGTCTTCTCTCCAGTGGCAGAAAGGACTCCAGGGAGAAGGGCCAGTCCAGGCCTCTCCCCAGCAGTGGGCATGTTCTCTGAGAGAGGCAGGGGATGGTTGGGTGAGTAATACTCTGTTTGGAACAACTTGTTTGGGGTACTGTGTGGGTACAGGCCGTAGAGGACTGGAACTATGGACTAACTTCGGAGTCAACCCGTCTGGGGTCTCCTCCTGTGTTAGTCTCCTGCCGAAAGGGGAGAAATGTCACAGACCTAGCCGGGACAGAGGCTGTTGGAGAGGACTGAATGCAAGCCTGTTGCCTTTTGATTATGGGCCCTGGATTTTCAGTGGAACGGTGCTCTTTGTGGGGTGAATTGGAGGTCCGGTCTGAACTGTACTAATCGGACTCAGTCGTGTATATATGTATATATTGTTTGTTGTTTGATTCTGTTGGGGACTCCTTGCTGTGGATCTGTGTCCCTGAAGAGGGAGGGGGGGTTCCTCCAGCAGCCCCCTGCTGATAAGACTGATTCATTCTGTTGGGACACATCCTGTGAGGAGATGCTGGTGTCATCAACCTGTGTTTATGTTAATTGAGAGAGCTGATCACATTAGCCACCAGCACTGGCTAGGAGACGAATGGTCTAGGCTGAGGAGGGGGTAGATTGTTGTTTGTATTGTTAATTGTAATTAGCTCCAGCTATTGTGTTTATATTAATGTGTGAAGCTCGGTGCCCACAAGTCTGTCATCTGGTCTGGGTACATTTTGTAGTAAATTAGCTCATGTTAATTAGGTTAGCTTTGTATAAATGTGTGTGAGATCTCAAATAAAAAGTTAGTTCTGATGTACTCCAAGACTGGTGTTGTCTAGTTCTTGGGGTTCCTATAGCCAGATCCATTGGACTCGTGTTCCAGAACTTAGGAAGCGGTATATGACGGAAGCACTCAAGCGGAGTGTGGGACGTTCCGTGACAGTTTTATCTATTTGGCCGAGACCCAACAATTCATTACAGCCACGATCAGTTTTAAATGGCTTTTTTCCTTTAGAAATGTCATTTTGCTGTGGTACTGTTCTAAACACAGGAAAACTGCACCACTTTACAGGCATACTATAGACACCCCCCAGGCACGATATTTAAAGGAATATTTCATTTTTATTGTTTCACTTTAAGCATTATTAAAATCACTGCTCCCGAAAAAACTGCAGTTTTTAAAATGTTTTTTTTGCATTGATGCATGTCCCCTGGGGGCCAAGTCCCCAAACACTTTTTATGACAATAACTTGCATATAAGCCTTTAAAATGAGCACTTTTGATTTTTCATGTTCATGTCCCATAGACTTTAGCGTTGTTCAAACAAATTTTTTTGCCTGTTCGCATGTTCTGCTGCGAACCGAATGGGGGTTGTTCGGCTCATCCCTAGAAACAAGTCACTGGGACAGTTGTATTGTGCTTATGATAACAAAAATAAAATGAGGGAGAATGCTGTATTGTACAGTGTTGACATTTTGCATTGTTGAGTATTGTGAAACAAATTTAGTTACTGACAGGTGAACTTACTCAATGGGGGCATGGGCACTGAGATCAGTAATAGGAATGCCCAACTGAACTGAACTGTCTGGGTTCAGTTTACAGGGTGTTCGTTGAATCCACTGTAAAATCTGAGCCTAAAACTAAATCTGAACCCCATTGAAGTAGAAAGGGTCCCCAAACACTTTTTATGATAATAACTTGCATATAAGCCTTTAAAATGAGCACTTTTGATTTTTCACGTTTGTATCCCATAGACTTTAATGGCGTTCGTGTGTTCTGCTGCGAACGGAATAGGGGGTGTTTGGCTCATCCCTAAAAGTATTTTCTCCCACTAAATGCCAATGCAAAAGTTTTGCTCTTACAGAATTAAGCATCTGTGCAGTAAAAAAAACAAGCACAGGTTTCACAATAAAAAAATTATTTTTTTAATTATTTTATCTGTTATTATATCTAGAATACACTAATTATGCTAATGAAATTTAGTTCTTTGGTTTTCCTAGTCCTGGACATTTTTCTCTATGGGGTAAAAAGGATAAAAAGGCTATAAAATGACAGTGTCTAATACCGGCATTATCAGCAAGGGAGAATACATGCTGTGATGTTTACATATTGCCACTTAACCAATTATGTATTATGCACAAGATTTATTTGTACAGCCTCATAGCCAGGAGGAATAACATGCAAAGCTGAAATCTTGCTGTATGTGTGACTCAGAGCAATTTGCAAAGAAGCCACGTAATATATTATCAAGTTTCAGGAAAATCTACTTTAAGGATGATGTAATTTACAAATCTTTAGCCAAGAGTGGAATTTCAGCTTATCATTACTGTCATGGACATGGGTATCAAGGGTAACAGGGACAAGGAAGGCCAGAGGAGGCGCAAGGTATGGTCATTCATTGTGCGTTCTCAGAAATCAACCATTTATTGCAGGGGTCTCCAAACTTTCTAAACAAGGGGCCAGTTTATTGTCCTTCAGACTTAAGGGGGGCCTGACCATGGCCATTGGGAGTAGAAAATGTCCAGGTATCCAGCGGGAGTAAACAATACCCTATCTATATATCTTTGGTGTCAGTGGGAGGACTAATGCCCCAACATTGGTGTCAATGGAAAGAATTGTGCCCTTTTTTTCTGGTGTCAGTTGGAGGAATTGTGTCCCATTGTTGGTGTCAGCAACAAGAATGATGCCCCATTGTTGGCGTCAGTGGATAGAATAGTGCTCTAAAGGCCGGATGAAGGCAAGCAAAGGGCTGCATCTGGCCCCAGGGCCACAGTTTCGAGACCTCTGATTTATTGTAAGGAGTAAGGACCACAAGTTCCCTATTCCAGACACAGGTAACAACCGTAATTAGCATGCGTACCCTAATATCTAGCTCTAGCGCTGATGTCACACCGCTATATTAGATCTCAATGAGCGGCTATTCAAGTAAGTTTTACATATTTGATTTCTTTATTATTAATGTGTATTACCTTTTTGGATTTTAGTAAACCATACCGCACCATGATCTGGTCTTGTTTTACTTTGTGTGTGAGCCATGCAGCATAATCACTACTATGCTGGAAGTAGCAAGAGAGTGATGGATCATGATTTGGCCATATGTCTTATCCCTGTAGGCTGGCTGAGGAAGGCAAAGCAGCTGTGGGAGATTTACATGCTCCTATGTGCGCTACTTGCTTATAGATCCGGTGAGTGTTCAGTTCACTTATAGCTGTGGTGTATGGCCATACGTAGGGCGAGCTTTGGTATTGGAAGATGTTGCACCAAGAAGTGTTTTTTTTTTTCTAGATTTGAATCTGCGCAGTATTGGATCATGTTTTCATGGACATTTGCTATGTATAATATCTGTGAGTACTGTGGGTGATATATCCTATTTTTGTGAATGCTGCATGTTTTTAGTAGTATTATATTACATTTCTGAGTCAACACACTCAAATAAAATAACTTGCAACATTATCTGTTTGCAAAGGCGCTGCGATCCTCTTCCGAATATACAATTTTGAGCTGAAATTTCTTGTTCAAATTTTTTTATGGAAAGCAAAACTTACATACAGTATGTCTGAGAAAAGGACAACATGCTCACATAGTAGAACAGAGCTCCACGCAGGGAGAATTATATAATGTTAAGTAGAAATATGACAATGGCAGTTGTAATTAATAGAGCAAGTGATGTCCAGAGGTGCTCATTCAGAATTGATAATAAAAATAATGAACATAAAAAAAACTATAGGATGGTAACTTTTAAACTATAGTGACCAGACGACCCTCCTTAGCCCCTGCCATAGCATTCTGTACGGACATTTCAGGCAATTGGAAATCTTTACTTTTGCTCATATACTTATGAGGAACATGTACATGGAAATTGTTGGACATTTGTATCCACCTTTTGATTACAAAAATGAGTTAAGGGGTGAACAAATGTGACCCTGGAAAGAAGTAGAGTATCTCCCACTGAAAGCCACTCTGTTGATTAATTCTTTGCTAAAGTCTGGGCAAAAAAACAGACAATTTCAAGATTGTATCCCATGCAGGAAAAACTGACACTTCTGAGATTGTGAAACTCCTGTATCCCTTGCAGGAATCAGTGGTTCCTTCTGCTGACCCCTAATGCCGTGTACACACGAGCGGAATGTCCGACAGAAAAAGTCCAACGGAAGTTTTTCATCATCTATTCCGATCACGTGTAGGCCTCATCGGACTTCTTTTTTCAAAAATTCTGACGGACCTAGAAATAGACCTAAATATTTCCGATGGAACCAATTCCTATTGGGAAAACTGCTCGTCTATATGCCGTTCCGACGGACCAAAAACGATGCATGCTCTGAAGCAAGTACGAGACGGAAGCTATTGGATACTGGCTATTGAACTTCCCTTTTCTAGTCCTGTCGTACGTGCTGTACGTCACCTCGTTCTGGATGGTCGAACTTCGGTCGGACTTCGGATTGACCGTGTGTAGGCAAGACCACTTAAATGGAATTCCGTTGGAGTTCCTTCGGAGAAACCTTCGGAGTTTATTTTGACGGCAAAACCGGTCGTGTGTATGCGGCATAAGTCATTACAGCAGAAGCTCTGACAGAGCCATAATCAAATTTTCCAAATTGAGGAAATGTAAAGATATAATATTTATATGAGCAAGGAGCAAAATCCTTACTGAGCCTATGGATTTGCTGCCTCCTTTACACTTAGCTGAATCCAATTATTATGACTCAACATTAAAGCAGTATTGAATCCCACACCAATAATGTTTTGAGGTTGCAGCTTACCAATGGCTGCATTCGTTTTCTCTTCCTAGGCCTTCTTCCCTCTATTTTCACCTGGGGATCTGGCCAGTAACACAACTCCTGTATTTAAATGCCCATCTCCACTCTGAATGAAGGAGCACAGGGGCACTTGTCAGTGTGAACACAAGCTCTAGCTCACACAGTTTTTTTTCTTTTAGAGTTAAAGATTATACATAAATAAATAAAAGCAGATCATTTAGGAACCCTTGTCAGTTTTAAATGGTTTGCCTCATACAGCTCCTTTGTAAAAAGTGAAGGCACACAGTAAAGTCCAAAGAGGAGCAAAACATCTTGTGGACTTGTATCTATGATTCATATCTGACAGGTTTATAGTACATTGCTATTGCTGTATTTCCTGGAGCCTGGCACTGATCCTTTTGATCTATGCACTTTCAATAGTAGAGTCTCTGCAGCCGCTATGCTCGCCTCTCCTTTCCTCCTGCCCAATCACAGAAGCCTTGGTATTATGTGAACACATTCACAAAATACCAAGGCTTCTGTGAATGGGCAGCAGAGGGGAGGGGCAGCCATAGCTGCTCTGTGCGCTTCCCTCCTCTCAGATCCCAGAGTGTCTCGCAGGCAAAGCAATAAACTGGTCAAATGTAAATAATAGAGACAAGTCCTGGAGATGTCATGCACATAGTTGGACTTACCTTATAGTGTGCCTTCACTTTTTACAAAGTGGCTGAATTCTTGGCAGTATTTTTTATTTCATTCTTATGCTGCATTTTTTACTTCTAGAACCGACAATTAGATATCCAATTTAATGTCATATAGTAGCAAAAACAGAGAAATTTGAAACGAGTACATATTTTATCAAATCACAGTGCATGACCAGCACAGTTTTGTACATTATTTTTTAAGTATCTGCAGTTATTTCAACATCTTTGTAAGGTTCCTAAAATAAGAAAAGTACATCGGGAGAAGAAAACATGCACTTAGATTACATAACTGCTTTCTCTGCGACTGTCTGTCTCTGAATTTCTTTCTCCCTATTTCCCCATTCTCTTAACAAAGTCATGCTGTTAGTCCCAAATGTAATAGTTATTTTCAGTGTCCTGAAAGAAAACAAGAGCAGCAATGGAGACAATCAAGAAAGGGTACAGTTTTTATACCACAAAACAAAGTTACATTTACTTATTGCTGCATATCCCTTTTTACATATAGCATGTGTTTACTATTTTGTTTTCAGTAAAACAGTAGTTATCTTTCTTGACCACAGCACTGCCCTAGAGGGAAGAGACACAAACAGCAAAGTTATTCCTCAGCAATTTCTTTATCAAGAGTGCAGTGTTGAAGTTTGCACAAACTTATTTCTGGTAGCGGGATCATTTTTGCTGCATGTTCTGATGCACCTTGAATTTAAAAGACAAATTTACTTAAATATTTCACCTAACCAGGCTCTTGCCAGGTTTATGCTATGCAGCCCACAGGGAGTCGCACAGCTGTTGCTGCAGACTCTCCTAAAAGGTCTCTCTATTGTTAGATGATAATATTAGAGTGTTATGTATAATTATCTTTTAGCGCTTCCTGCCTCTGTAAGGCTTTGATGAGATACCCCAGAAGGAGGAAGTGGAGAGAGAAAGAGAGTGAGGATCTAACACCACATGTCCACATAAATGAGCTGCATTACTGCAGTACAGTATTTTATCCAGACCAGAAAAAGAGACTATTCGGTAATTGTTCCAATGTTTTGGCTGTTTAACTGTAGCTGCTCATAACTTCTTGATCTGAATCCTAGTGACAGACAAATGTCTGTCCTATTATTATCTCACATGCACAGTGCCAGATAGACTATGTTACCAAAAGTATTGGGACGCATGCCTTAAGACGCACATGAACTTTAATGGCATTCCAGTCCGTAGGGTTTAATATTGAGTTGGCCCACCCTTTGTAACTTTAACAGCTTCAACTCTTCTAGGAAGGCTGCCCACAAGGTTTAGGAGTGTGTCTATGGGAATGTTTGACCATTCTTCGAGGAGCACATTTGTGAGGTCAGGCAATGATGTGGGTGAGAAGGCCTGGCTCGCAGTCTGCTCAAATTCATCCCAAAGGTCTTCTATTGAGTTGAGGTCAGGACTCTGTACAGGCCAGTCAAGTTCCTCTACCCCAAACTTGCCCATCCATGCCTTTATGGACCTTGCTTTGTGCACTGGTTTGCAGTCATGTTGGAACAGGAAGGGACCATCCCCAAACTGTTCCCACAAAGTTGGGAGCATGAAATTGTCCAAAATGTCTTGGTATGCTGATGCCTTAAGAGTTCCCTTCACTGGAACTAAGGAGCCAAACCCAACCCCTGAAAACAACCCCACACCATAATCCCCCCTCTACCAAATGATTTGGACCAGTGCACAAAGCAAGGTCCATAAAGACATGGATGAGCAAGTTTTGGGGTGGAGGAACTTGACTGGCCTGCACAGAGTCCTGACCTCAACCCGAACACCTGAACTAGAGTGGAGACTACGAGCCAGGCCTTCTTGTACATATCAGTGCCTGACTTTAACCGGTTCCCGACCGGCGCACGCCGATGTATGTCGGCAGAATGGCACGGCTGGGCAAATGGGCGTACCTGTACGTCAATTTGAATTCCCCGCCGTGTCATTGTGTGCGCGCCGCCCGGAAGCTCCGTGAGTCGGGTCGCGGGTCCCGCGGACTCGATCGCCACGGGGATACCCGCGATCACCTCACGGAGAGGACGAATGGGGAGATGCTGATGTAAACAGCATCTCCCCGTTATGCCTAGTAACAAGTGTCACTGATCACAGCTCCCTGTCATCGGGAGCTGTGATCAGAGTAGTGACACACACAGCCCATCCCCCCTACAGTTAGAATCACTCCCCTAGGACATACTTAACCTCTCCCTGCCCCCTAGTGGTTAACCCCTTCACTGCCAATGTCATTTACACAGTAATCAGTGCATTTTTAATCGCACTGTATAAATGACAATGGTCCCAAAAATGTGTAAAAAATGTCCGACATGTCCGCCATAATGTCGCAGTCACAATAAAAATCGCTGATCGCCGCCATTACTAGTAAAAAAAAAAAATGATTAATAAAAATGCAATAAAACTATCCCCTATTTAGTAAACGCTATAACTTTTGCGCAAACCAATCAATAAACCCTTATTGCGATTTTTTTTTTACCAAAAATATGTAGAAGAATACAATCGGCCTAAACTGAGGAAAAAAAATGTTTTTTTATATATTTTTGGGGGATATTTATTATAGCAAAATGTAAAAAATAATGCATTTTTTTCAAAATTATCGCTCTTATTTTGTTTATAGTGCACCAAAAGAAAGCTCTATTTTTGGGAAAAAAAGGACATAAATTTTGTTTGGGAGCCACGTCGCACGACCGCGCAATTGTCAGTTAAAGCGATGCAGTGCCGAATCGCAAAAAATGCTCTGGTCATGAAGGAGGTAAAATCTTCCAGGGCTGAAGCGGTTAAAAATGCACTTCTGGAGGAATGGTCAAACATTCCCATAGACACACTCCTAAAAATTGTGGACAGCCTTCAAAGAAGGACTGAAGCTGTTATAGCTGCAAAGTGTGGGCCAACTCAATATTGAACCTTACGACTAAGACTGGCAAGCCATTAAAGTTCTTATGTGTGTAAAGGCATGTGTCCCAATATTTTGGTAATATAGTGTAGCTAGGTCTGTGCTTCTGTATGTATGTAGTGGTCACCTTCCAGTAAATTACTAGGTGAACCTGTTTATGACAATATAACCTATATGCAGCTCCTACAGCTCCTATTATTTTAGTTATATTCTGCTCCTGTTATTTTGGTTAACCCTGTCCCTTCTGGTCTGAGATTCTATAGCTAGTTTTAAAGCTTGTATTTTTTCTGTACTGGTGTGCATCTATATACTTTTGGGTAAAGTTAATGCAGTTAATGTTATATCAAAGCTCCCACCTTTTTGAGATGGGAATAAGGGACACCTATTAGCAAAAGTATGTAGGCATAGGGCACACCACCTATCACGTGCCCTTCAGGCCCCGTACACACCTATTTCTAATTAGATACGCGTTTCCCTGCATCTAATTCGCATAGCAGGAGAATGTGACTGGCTCCCTATGGAGCTGGTTCACATATCTCCGGGGTGGCTGTGGAGCGCACTGCACAAAAACGCTGTGCGTCTTTGGCTCCGTTTCAGGGCTGAATTCAGGCATAGAATCAGCCCTGATTCGTCCCTGGAACAGGGGCGCACAGCGCTCTTGTGCGATCCACAGCGTCTTATAGTGTGAACCTGGCCTAAAGGAGAAGTATACAAAAAAATTATTAGCTAAACTCACAAGGGCTTTTTTTTTCACCACTACTATTACATTTATATTGGCTTTTGAAATTTAAAAATGCAGCAATGTAAAAATTGGATGAAAGGTTTAGCACTTTTGAAAGCTAAATAGTGCTTTTTATGTACAACTATATAGATCAGACCAAAATGATGGACAAATGTGAAGGAAAGAGGGACAGAGGGACTTTGTTCCAAATCAGGGAAAGTCCCTCGAAATCAGTGACAGTTGGGAGCTATGTTATATGCTGGTTGCAGTAGTTCCTTTGCTCCCAATTACTTTGATTATATTACTTGGAAGGAAATCTACTTTGTTTTCAGAGGCCCTCTCCTGGGTGGAGACACTGCCAATGTTATTTATTTGAGAGAGAGAGCAGCGCCACTCTGAGTGCAGTATGGTTGTTAACATTCCGAGTTTAATAGGAGCAAGTTGAACTCGCATTTGAGTTGAAATTAACAAGCATGTGTTAAAGGTTTTCTCCTTGGGGGTCCCTTGCGTCCAGCTTGGCAGCGATGATCAGCAGTCCCGGCCACTCCGGTGGTATCCAAGGCTGAAGTTGATCAAACGGCAGGCATGTCAGCACTGGAGCACAGGGGGCGTGGTTGACGTCACGTTCAGAGCATGCATGCTCTTTCATCAGGCACATGGAGCGGCCATCTTAAGTGAGGTCTATATAGAAAAAGAGGGGGGCCGTACGTAGCACTGCAAGACACAGCAGACCAGCACTAGCACCAGACTCCCTCTATATCTCTCACAAAGAATGTGCCATAAATTACACAGTAAAGGTTGAAGTAGTAGTACATTTGAAAGACATAGATTAGCAAATAAAAATAATAATAATAATAAATTTCATCTATATACATAGTAAATGCCCATTATTATTATCAAACCTACTCTTCTACTTAGCAAAGTTTCTGGTTCTCTTATTTATCTCTTATTTATCTACAGGTTTAGCACAATATCCTGTTTGGGGAGGGTCATTTCTCATGAACTCCCTACCCCAAAAGAGGGCTACACTAGAAAAAACCCATTCGCTATGGCCCACTATCTAGATGCACATATAATAGGCGACCTCGCTAACAAATGGGATTTTTTCATGATACGCCAAATAACTGAGGATCAACCAGCCTTGGGCCATACAGGATGAAACTATCAGGAGCATGGACATGTTAGTAGGGAAGGAGGGTCAACTTAAAATAATTATATGAAAGTATTGTGACAGCCTATAAAGGGAACCTGATGGTATAGAAATGTGAGATCTCTCATTGCTGACATGATGTTGAAAGTACATGCCCAGTCTTCATTATCCTTAGTCACTGACCCAGAATAAATATGTATTTACAATATCATTTGTCCCACAATACATTTTTTGTAAGCAACCTAAACCTACCACCCAGTATTTATATTGGTTTTTGGTTCCTTAAACCTTAATTTCCCTGTTCTAACCTATGACATCCTCAACTTTTACCTATTCCTAACAGACAGACTCTAACCACTTAGATAACTTTTGAATGCAATTGTTTGCATGCAACACAGCTTTATTAAGGGTGTAAAGTGTTTCCAGGAAAACTTGCTATTATGTGTAGGTATGCACTTTCATATCATGGCAAACTGAAGCTCTACTGCCATGTACTTTTTTACTTCTTTGGGACCAGCATTTTTTTCCTTTAGCCATTGGGCAGCCAATGATGATGTAACTCACGTTCATCTTGCAGATGCCAAGAGCAAAAGGAGTGTATAATTTCAGTGTTTTATTTGTAAAAATTTTAGATAACTTTTTAGATTTTTCCCCATTCCTATTTTAGTATAGATTAGTAATTTAAGATATCAATCTTAGGTCTTGTTCACATGGGGCGATTACATCTGTGCCCCATGCAGAGCCATGTTTACCCGCACAGTAACGCACAGGTTTCCTCATGCAGATAGTCCGAATCATAGCCGCTGTGAGACATCAGTATGGGTGCATGGGCGTGTTCAGGGTCGTGTACCCGCACCCACGCAGATGACACATTTGGAGGATTGGCTGTGTCCGTGCAGCCACTGCGTCCCAATAGACAACAATGGGACTGCTGGCATGGGGATGCACACAACATCCTTGTGCCGGTAAAATATAGTCCTACATGGGAAATGGATGTAATCACCCAGTTTGAACGAGACCTAATATAATTTACTTATAGCTTGTAACACCACAATATGTGGAAAAGTCCAAAGCAGTGAATGCTTATGTAAACCACTTTGCAAAGCTCAAAAAAGTCTCAAATGAAAATAAATCAGATGTGTGGATTAATTGTTCTGTATGCATGCAGTGTGCGTTTTGTCCCATTTCCTTTTTACTAAACTGCAGTTCATAGATGCGAACCAGCCATAAAGGAAAGATTGGGATTTCCTATTATAATACATTTTCATGCTGGATGATAACTTATGTGAATAGGCCCTAAAGACTTCTGTGTTATCCTGCATTCTCTACCATTAGAGGAAATGTGGAGATAGGTACCCTTGGCTCTAAACATGTTGCTGCTGTATCTACTGTAAATTCTTTTGAACAAAAAACTCAATTTTGGCATAGGGTGCAAATGTTCTTTTTGCTTGTCTTGCTCTGTATCCAACTTTTAGCCCCTTCTTTTTTCAAGAGATGAAATCAGGGGAGACAACGGGGACTATACTTCTGTGTATGCCCACTAAAAGTAAATCTACAGTGGCTTGCGAAAGTATTCGGCCCCCTTGAACTTTTCAACCTTTTGCCACATTTCAGGCTTCAAACATAAAGATATAAAATTTTTATTTTTTGTAAAGAATCACCAACAAGTGGGACACAATTGTGAAGTGGAACGAAATCTTTTGGATTTTTGAAACTTTTTTAACTAATAAAAAAATTAAAAGTGGGGCGTGCAAAATTATTCGGCCCCCTTGCGTTAATACTTTGTAGAGCCACCTTTTGCTGCGATTACAGCTGCAAGTCGCTTGGGGTATGTTTCTATCAGTTTTGCACATCGAGAGACTGAGATTCTTGCCCATTCTTCCTTGCAAAACAGCTCGAGCTCAGTGAGGTTGGATGGAGAGCGTTTGTGAACAGCAGTTTTCAGCTCTTTCCACAGATTCTCGATTGGATTCAGGTCTGGACTTTGACTTGGCCATTCTAACACCTGGATACGTTTATTTGTGAACCATTCCTTTGTAGATTTTGCTGTATGTTTGGGATCATTGTCTTGTTGGAAGATAAATCTCCGTCCCAGTTTCAGGTCTTTTGCAGACTCCAACAGGTTTTCATCCAGAATGGTCCTGTATTTGGCTGCATCCATCTTCCCCTCAATTTTGACCATCTTCCCTGTCCCTACTGAAGAAAAGCAGGCCCAAACCATGATGCTGCCACCACCATGTTTGACAGTGGGGATGGTGTGTTGAGTGTGATGAGCTGTGTTGCTTTTACGCCAAACATATCGTTTTGCATTGTGGCCAAAAAGTTCCATTTTGGTTTCATCGGACCAGAGCACCTTCTTCCACATATTTGGTGTGTCTCCCAGGTGGCTTGTGGGAAACTTTAGACGAGACTTTTTATGGATATCTTTGAGAAATGGCTTTCTTCTTGCCACTCTTCCATAAAGGCCAGATTTGTGCCGTGTACGACTGATTGTTGTCCTATGGACAGACTCTCCCACCTCAGCTGTAGTTCTCTGCAGTTCATCCAGAGTGATCATGGGCCTCTTGGCTGCATCTCTGATCAGTCTTCTCCTTGTCTGAGCTGAAAGTTTAGAGGGACAGCCAGGTCTTGGTAGATTTGCAGTGGTCTGATACTCCTTCCATTTCAAAATGATCGCTTGCACAGTGCTCCTTGGGATGTTTAAAGCTTGGGAAATCTTTTTGTATCCAAATCCGGCTTTAAACTTCTCCACAACAGTATTACGGACCTGCCTGGTGTGTTCCTTGGTCTTCATGATGCTCTCTGCGCTTTCAACAGAACCCTGAGATTATCACAGAGCAGGTGCATTTATACAGAGACTTGATTACACACAGGTGGATTCTATTTATCACCATCAGTCATTTAGGACAACATTGGATCATTCAGAGATCCTCTCTGAACTTCTGGAGTGAGTTTTCTGCACTGAAAGTAAAGGGGCCGAATAATTTTGCACGCACCACTTTTCAGTTTTTTAATTGCTAAAAAAGTTTAAAATATCCAATAGATTTCGTTCGACTTCACAATTGTGTCCCACTTGTTGGTGATTCTTCACAAAAAAATTAAAATTTTATATCTTTATGTTTGAAGCCTGAAATGTGGCAAAAGGTTGAAAAGTTCAAGGGGGCTGAATACTTTCGCAAGCCACTGTATAAGTAAAAATAAACAGTGAATTCATGTTGTGAATAATTGGTATTACTGTATTTGATAAACACCAGCGCTGGCAGCCATATATTTGGTGTAGATCAGCCCTAACAGAAATTATTTTAATAGCAATATTCTCTTAAATCCTGTCATATTTTCTGAAATAAATATTTTTAGAAACCCATTGGGAGATTACTGAATAATCCACATAAGATAACATATTGCAGCGGATGTAGACACGAGCCTCTGTGATTAATTATGTGTGAAATAAGGTACCAGTCTTCCAAAGCAGCTGTAATAATTGCAGATTAGCTGCATTGACATATTTCAGTTTATTATGTATATTTAATTCCATCTGGATTTAATATCAGTAACCTTCAGGAAGGTACAAAAGAAACAGTTTTCCTACAGAGTCTATTGTCTGTGTCTGCTCTATGAGCCAATCTTACCGTGTCTGCTTCCAACCTAGTATCATTGGTAGTGAAGCCAAGACAATAGGCGTTATCCCTTATTAAGATTTGCAGGTGGTGCAGCAGAAGCTGGGGTTTTTTAATAGTTCTTTATTGCTCTGTCCACTGTTTTAATCAACTCTGTATGCAGCACTAGTTAAATAAAGGTTATAAAATAACCACTGACATGACCTTTGTGAAATTAAAGGGGTCAGGATGTCTGGATACTATATTACTTGAGAAACTGAGCTACAGAAAGACAAGTACATCAAAAGCTTGTACACAGCAATTAGAGTGAAACAAAACCCTCCTATCTTTTACCAGCAAGGATGCTGCCATCTTAGCCTCTTGATGTGCAGTTTCTATGTTGCTGTACGCGTGATCAGTTATGACACCAGCCATTTGATGGTTTAGTTGCTTGGTTGAAAACACAAGCAAATGTGACAGTTATCATTCATGACATGCCTTAAATGCAACTGGTTTGGGAAACAGTTAAATGAATGGGGTTAATTGTGCTTTAACCACTTAAAGACCAGAACCTTTTCTGACATTTATTGCTTACAAGTTAAATCAGTATTTTTTGCTATTTTTTGCAAATATATATATTTTTTAGCAGAGACCATAGAGAATAAAATGGTGGCCATTTCAATATTTTATGTCACACTGTATTTGCACAGCGGTCCTTCTAATGCAATTTAAAAAAAAAAAATACAATAATAAATAAAAAAAAACAAAACAGTAAAGTTAGTCCATTTTTTTGTTTAATGTAAAAGATGATGTTACGCCCAGTAAATAGATACCTAACATGTCATGCTTTAAAATTGCGCACACTCGTGGAATGGCGACAAACTACGGTATTTAAAAATCTCCATAGGCGACCCTTTAAACATTTACTTTAACTAGAATTATTTACTTTAATTTTTTTTATTTATTTTATTTTATTTTATTTTTTTACACTGTCCCTTAAATTTTTTTTTGATCACTTTTATTGCTGTCACAAGGAATGTTAACATCCCTTGTGACAGTAATAGGCAGTGACATGTACTCTTTATGGAGGGATCTGGGGTCTATAAGACCCCATACCCTTTCTCTGCGCTTGAAAGTATTCAAAATGTCAAGATGGGCATTTTTGCATACTTTTGATTTTTGAAAACTGGCGCCGTTGGCTCCCAAGTAAACCACAAGTGATGTCATGACGTCGCTTACGGGTTACCATAGCGGAGACCCGATCAAAGCTGATTTGTTTGGGACTCTGACCAGACATGATGGCTGGTCGCCCGGGTCTCTCGGTGGGACGGGTGAGCGGTGGAAGGCGGCGTGGGGGGGGAATGTCCCCTCCCGCTGCTTATAAAAACCATTGAGTGGCCGCATCGGTTGTTATTACAAGAGAGCCGACCATCGGGGTGATAGCTGCAGTGCAACCACTTGAAGCCAAGTGACGTACAGGTACGTGATTTGGTGGCAAGTGGTTAAACTGGTTCTAAAGCCTACAGGTTTTTATACCCTAATGCATTCTATGCAATAGGGTAGAAAAACCTTCTGTTTCAAAGGATCCCCCATTACCCCCCTTATACTTACCTCACGATTTTGATCCATCGCTATGCATGAGAGGAGTGGCTCTCTCCACTCTCCCTCCTCACTGGGCAGCCTAATAGCAGCGGGAGCCATTGTCTTTCTATGGGGGCACTTAGTGTTGGGGAGGAGCCAGAAGCGCTGGCTGGGGATCCCGGAAGAGGGGCTACTCTGTTCAAAACCAGGTAAGTATAACATGTTTGTCATTTTATTAAAAAAATAAAGTTTTCAATCACTTTAAAGGCCACCGTTCATGAAAAATATGGAGGTGAGTACTGATGAGTTCTCAAACTTTTAGTTGCCTGACTGCCATGCTGATATTTTGGCTTCAATACTTTCAGCCTCTATCGCAAAACAAACATGCATGCTTGTTCTAGATCAGGGACTCAAAAAATATTGACGTCAGAGGGTCAGTATATTAACCAGGTAGCTACAATTTTCAGAATAAGGTCAGTAATAGCTGCCCCCATATTTTTCTCATGATATGTTTACTTTATGAAAGTATGAAAACAAATGGTAAAAGAAACTCAGCAGTGAACAGCAGGAAGTCAGTCTGGAAAGTAAATCCTGCCAGTAGAGTGGGTTGTACTGATGTCATTTATTGGTGGGGGAGTGTTATGTAGGTCAATGTTTGTCAGTTTTTTAACTATTCGTAGCTAGATTATTTTCTCTTAAAGTTCTTTTTTTTTCCATTTTGATTTTGTTGGAATATTAATCAAAAACACTCTTTGAATATTTTGCATGTATGTTTTCTATTGACTCTCAAATGATTAATAGAATATATAGTACAATGCAGTGTAGATGAATTCTCTTCTTTTTTTTCTTTTTTTTAATCTCTTTACATTTCCTATATTTTGGTCCTGTCAACTTGGCTTACACAAAACAAGATACTTGGTAGGTGTAATTTTGAATTCTGTCAACATAAAAAAGAATAGGGGGATATGATCTATCTTTGTTCAAAAAATAGGTCAATACAAGGCGTCCCGCACTCAAATCTCTCATAACTACCTGCCATCAGTTGGAACTTGTCCACGGTTCCTTTCATATGTAGAATAAAGCAGGGTAACTGCAGCACTCCTCTTTATTTTTCATGAAAAGTTGCAAATACATCTCCCTACTAAGGCCTTGGTAATCCTGTTCCACATCTCTATTCTATGCACCTATGTGCTATCTTGGGGATCCCCACTATCTTTGATTTTTTTTCTTCTTCTCCTTCTTCTTCTTTGAACATGGATAAGGGAGGGTGGGCATGGGGGGGGGGGGGGGGAGCATATTGTTAGATTTGTACCTATATCGGTTAGGTTAAAATATTTTAAAGTAATATTGGAACTTAAGTTCAATATTGTTTACTTATAGGTGATCTTTACTTCTGCTACCATCAATTGTACCTATGTATGTTAATTATCAATCGTATCTATGTATGTTAATTATTGAAATTCGATAAACAAAATTGACAAGAAAAGTAGCAAATATTCAAAAGTTACAAAGTTGCAAAACTACCAAACATCTGGCAACACTTATGGGTCTAGTCACTTGACCCTTCCTCAAGCCTATTGCCTGATATTCACCACCTTCTGTCATTTATCTTAAATCTAAGCTTAGTGGAGCTGACATTTGTTCACTGATTTTAACTCTTCATGTTTCTTACCAAAGCACAGAGCAGATCAGGATGACACAACTTTACATCAATATCTAAACATACACATGAAAAAAAGTTTTAAACAAGGGGAATTGGCGCTGTCCAGCTATATGTGCATAGATAGTGATTCGTACAAGTGCAAAAAAGATTTGTAAATACGTGTACCAAATATTAATATTGTGCGTGTAACGTTAGTGTTTGTAAAGGTATCTCAAGTGTAAACAATACACCTAACAGGTGTAATGTGATAAAGTGCAACGTGCTTCTAAAATATATGCAAAAATACCATTATACCAAAAAATTATATGTGTATAGAGGATTATGCCTATAGCTAGAAAAAACAGAATCCAATATATAAATAATTATAGCAATCAAACCAATATGACAATCCAGCAAACAATTGTTGGAAAATAAAAATGATAAATAATAAAAATAAAAATAGAAATCCCCAGCATATGTGCATAAGAACTCCAAAAAGGAAAAAGAAATTTTGTGTATAGAAAACAAGGACTTATAAAAAGAAGTCCTAAAAGTGTGTCCTTCTGGTGAAGAAAAGCGTAGTCTCAGCATTAACTGATAGTGTCCCGTCCTTCACTGCACTTTTAGGACTTTTGATTTTGGACACTCACTTTTTATAAGTCCTTGTTTTCTATACACAAAATTTCTTTTTCCTTTTTTGGACTTCTTATGCACATATGCTGGGGATTTCTATTTTTATTTTTATTATTTATCATTTTTATTTTCCAACAATTGTTTGCTTGGATTGTCATATTGGTTTGATTGCTATAATTATTTATATATTGGATTCTGTTTTTTCTAGCTATAGGCATAATCCTCTATACACATATAATTTTTTGGTATAATGGTATTTTTGCATATATTTTAGAAGCACGTTGCACTTTATCACATTACACCTGTTAGGTGTATTGTTTACACTTGAGATACCTTTGCAAACACAAACGTTACACGCACAATATTAATATTTGGTACACGTATTTACAAATCTTTTTTGCACTTGTACGAATCACTATCTATGCACATATAGCTGGACAGCGCCAATTCCCCTTGTTTAAAACTTTTTTACGTTTTGGATTTCACCTTGGTGATTTTCATTTATAGGGGGGGCAGCAGTCTTTCCTTGTTTCTATACTCCTAAGCGCGGAATTACTGTCATAAATTTCTAAACATACACATGCATTACATTAATATATATATATATATATATATATATATATATATATATATATATATATATATATATATATATATATATATATATATATATATATGTGTGTGTGTGTGTACATTAATTCCATGTGGCTGTAGAGTGTTTAAATTGTGTTAATTCCCTATCCCCACCTCTCTTTAAAGCAGTACTAAACTGTATCTGAATACCACTAACTGAAAACGCTATTTAATTCATTTTTAATATTCAAATGAAAACTCGCCCATCCATTCTTGTCTCCATTTTGTATTTTTTTTTGAGAAATCACTTTGAAAAACACCCTCTTAGTGTTTCTAGCCATGGCCATCCTGAGTAAGGACAGACAATTCATGTCATGTACATCCTGGAATCCACCTGGACTTAGCTAAAGCCTGCAGGCAGGAGGGTATGCTTAGCTGAGACAGCCCCTCCTCCAGGTAAAAGATAAAAAAAATGGCCATAACAACTCATGGGATGTATGACATAATTTTGGCCTAGGCCAGAAACCAGGAAGCAACTGAAGAAATGTTAAGAAAAAGATTAAAGCAAGGAAATATAATATACCTTCCTATTTGTTTACTAATGTTAGCAGCAAAAGGATTAAAAATAGTTAAAGTTGATTGAGAGATTTTAGTTACACCTTAATTTGGGAATGTGATCTATATCCATATATCTGTGAAACTGAATAGCCACTATCAATAAAATGCTTAACCAATTGTATTTCCACCTGTATATCTCCAATGGCACATTAATGTCTTGTAATGTGGTATGTACGTTTCTATGTGGTCTCTCCCATACAAAAGTGACCATATCTGACATCTGATCATATACAGTAAATTGGATCTGTTAACCAGTATACTTTTCTCATCATACAGCAAAACGTTGATGCCTCAATCCTCATTTTGTGATCAATACAGGTATATAAACTTGAAATATCCCAGGTGACTAAAAATTAGATCTCTAATCTTCCACAAGAAGTGGCCTGTATCCCTCAAATATAAGCAAATGTCAATAATTAACCGGATCATTATCCTATCATACAGTTTCGCCAAAGGTGACAATATAGAATCCACACTTGTGACTATGGTCCTGCCAGATGGACAAATGAGATTCTTGTGTACTATGGGGCAGTACATACATAACAGAAGTAATGGGGTGCTCTGTATACAAAAAAAATATTTTTGTAAGACTGTCAATTACCCCTGCAGTGCATGCACTCATGTTTAATCTTTTTTATATGTCAAATATATGATTACTTCCCAATTTCAGATATATCCTACTGTCTGATAGTTTTGTCTCGTAATTTTATTACGATAATTCTTTACCTCGTAATCACAGAATCTGGTATCCATTATTACCATTGAACCACCCTTGCGGGTGCCTGCCTAGCCAACAAGGATGTCTCATAAAATTATAATTGTATAACCTATAGGTCTAGTGCACAAAAGTTCAGAAATGTCCTTGTCCACATTTTTAACAAATACCTGTACTGGTGCAAGGGTGGTGGATGTAGGCTCATTGCTTTTAACTCACAAATTAAAGGTTTTGATAAACAGCCCAGTAAATGTCCTTATTGATGCGGTCTGTGGACGCATTGTGTATATTGTTTTCAATCTTCTTGACTGATAAAAGCATTATACAATACATCCTGTTTCAACCCTAACGAATCTCATAGTGGGACAAAAGCCCAAAACCTTATTTAATATAGCTGTCTCCTGTGCTGTTAGTTAAACAGAAGAGATATTATGTACCACACTCACTGAGGGTTCTATTTCTATGCTCTGCTTGTCCATGGAGTATTCTCTGATACCTCCTGGGGTATCTCTGACCACCTCCCCTAATCCTGGATCGTCCAATCCCTGCTGCGTGCCTAAAAAAAGTGATGCTCTGTCTGAATTTATGGAAGAGGCCGATGATGAGGTAACGCCACTTGTAGCTGTCATTCTTTTTTACGGGATTATTGAGCACCCCTCTCAGTCCAATTATACCACCCCTCTGTTCCTGGTATGGGAGTGTAGTTCACTTCTCTTCTGAACTTGATTTTCCTGGTTCCCTGGCATTACTCCGGACCGGTCGAGTGAACTACAGCATCTCCCACTTTTTTTTTTAAATACTTATCGAGATTTTCACAGTACAATAAGAGATGCAGGTACATAACATATATCTTAATAGCCTTGATGCAAAATTGCAAATAAAAAAGAAAAGCAAAATTTGAACATGGATAAGGGAGGGTGGGCAGGAGCATATTTACCCATAAACAATAATATGGCATAGCATTAAAAGCAAAATGACATAGTGAACATTAGTACCTCCAGGATGGATGACATAACAACAATAATATCAACGGAAAAGGCTACCTGTCTCGGAGAAAAAAATCTTGGGTCACCAAAGAGTTTTATGAGGGCGTGGTGGCTCTAGGGTTGTAGGAAGATGGAGGGGTCAGATAAGTTGGACACTTTAAGTTTGCCTAGGTAGTTGGTGAGGTCTCGCTTAAGATACCAATCTGAGAAGCGAAATGGATGCATGAGATCCTGCAGTTCCTGCAGTAGAGTGAAAGTTTAGTACGATGGTATCCAAACTCTCAAGATTCAAGAGCGATAATAACTCTGGGAGATTGAAGAGCAATAATATTGCCCATTTCACTGCTCGTCCTACGAGCAACTAGGAGACTTATATGAGTCCATTGTGTAAGGCACTTGGTTTTAATATACACGGCTGTAGATGTATTTTGCTTCACATGTAGCATTGGTATTTACTACATTTTATACTCCAGAGGAAGGAAATTATTTTTAGAAAAGCGTTGGGTGGTCCTGTCTAACATCATCTCCAGATAGAAGTGAAGATTTGCTTTTGTTAGCGGGCAGTGTTTAATACTCCTTTTTAAATGCTTTTTTGTGATGCATGTGTTAACACAATCAGCCGTTATTGAGTTTTTTTACTATTTTATTATTTTGTATAATAAAGAAGGGTTTTTTTATGTTTTATAACACAGTTGTAACTAATTGCCTTTAAAATCCCAAGTGGGGCAACTTCTCTGTATCTATTACGGGATCGTTAAGCACCCCTCTCTTTCCAATTATAGATCTGATAATTAATATAATCATCCTTATCCCATTCCAACTTCTTCTTTTCTCAGATCTAAACTTCCATTTGATTCTTCTGCATCTGTTTATGCACTTAATCTCTAAACTGCTGTATCTCCTGTGAAGGCATTCTATAGGAATATTGATGCTCATAAAATATTTTGACACATGTATGTTTTTGATTGACTTTCGAATGATCAAATATTAGTTAAAACTCTTTGTTTTTTTATCTCTTTACATTTCCTATATTTTTGTTCCTGGCTACATGGCTAAAACAAAAGAGATACTTGGTAACTTAATTTTGAATTATGTCAACATAGGAAAAGTATAAGGGGATTTCATCTATCTTTGTTAAAAAAATAGATATTTCTAAATAATTTTAAGCTATGTTCACACTGGAGTAATGAGAATATTACAGTGATTGCAAATCTTAGTCGTGAAATCTGAACGAAGCACATATATATGTAGTGTTTACTTGTCTATCTCCAAAGCTCTAAGTGTTGTTTCTTCTCTCTGGTGCTTTGTTCCTCTGTTATCAGCATGAGTCACTTCTGAGAAGTTTTCCCAACACATGAGATAAAATTTGTGTCAGGGAGGAGAGCTCGGCACACACCTTGTCTATTCAGAACACAGTTCTGCTGTGTTAGAGGGGCTTTTTTCATTTCTTCCAATTATCTCTCACACAAAGTGTCAGACCTCTAACTGCAGCTCTCCACCCCCTCTTCTGTGATACTGAAAAATGCAAAAGGATTTTTATCTAAAATAAGCACTTTTGAAGGGGTGTAGGGAAGCGAAGACCGCAGATAAACAAGTAAAACTTATCCAGGAGGATTTGTTTCATCTCTGTGTATCATCTGAGGCAAGTAACTTCACTGGGTATATGAGAGGGTTTACAACTACTTTAATGCAATGCCATGCAGGAACTGGGATGTTTTCAGCTTCCAGGAATTGTGTACAGATCTTTGCTACATGGGGCCGTGCATTATCATGCTGCAACATGAGGTGATGGTCATAGATAAATGGCACAACAATGGGCCTCAGGATCTTGTCCCAGTATCTCTGTGCATTCAAAATGCCATCAATAAAATGCACCTATGTTCCTTGTCCATAGCATATGCCTGCCCATACCATAACCCCACCGCCATCATGGGCCACTTGATCCACAAGGTTGACATCAGCAAACTATTCACCCATACAATGCCATACACGCTGTCTGCCATCTGCCCTGTACAGTGAAAACCGGGATTCATCCATGAAGAAAACACCTCTCCAAAGTGCCAGATGCCATCGAATGTGAGCATTTGCCCACTCAAGTTAGTTACGAAGATGAACTGCAGTCAGGTTGAGACCCCGATGAGGGCGACGAGCATGCAGATGAGCTTCCCCAAGATGGTTTCCGAAAGCTTGTGCAGAAATTCTTTGGTTATGCAAACTGATTGTTGCAGCAGCTGTCCAGGTGGCTGGTCTCAGACGATCTTGGAGGTGAAGATGCTGGATGTGGAGGTCCTGGGCTGGTGTGGTTACACGTGGTCTGAGGTTATGAGTCCAGTTGGATGTACTGCCAAACTCTCTAAAATGCCTTTGGTAGAGGACGGCTTATGGTAGAGAAATGAACATTCAATTAAAGGGCAACAACTGTGGTGGACATTCATGCAGTCAGCATGCCAATTGCACGCTCCCTCAAAACTTGCTACATCTGTGGCACTGTCCTGTGTGAGAAAACTGCACATTTTAGAGTGGCCTTTTATTGTGGCCAGCCTAAGGCACACCTGTGCAATAATCATGCTGTCTAATCAGCATCTGGATATACCACACCTGTGAGGTATATAGATTATCTTGGCAAAGGAGAAGTGCTCACACAGATTTGGACAGATTTGTGAACAATAGTTGAGAGAAATAGGCCTTTTGTGTTCATAGAAAAAGTAATTGTAACAAAACGTCCCACACTCCCCTTGAGTGCTTTCGTCATATACCACTTTCTCCCAGTCTGAATATAGATATCAGATATTCCAACCGCTCACAAGCACAAAACAAGACAATACTTGTTTAGTTGCTGAACATGGACTGTTTATTAGAACCAAAATACAAGTCTTATATGCAGTAGAAGAGGAGGTCCCCCCTCCTGCTCATATTACTCTAACAATACACCTGTAACCAGAAACAGAATTAACATGAGCTAATTAACTAATCCCTTTAAAGCAGCTGATGTGACTCCATGCCCTCCTGAGCATTGTTATGATTAATCAGGATTTCACTACAGGTCAGACTTGTTGTCACCGAGCTTCACACAGTAGATTATACATTATCATATGTATAAACACAGTACACCTTCTCACAATAGCAGGAGCTCCAGCAGGAGTCAGCCTGTCTCCTACATTGTACAGAGGCCAATGTGATCAGCTCTCTCAACTAACATGTTGAGTTCAGAATCAAACAAACCAAGAATAGTCTTTACATATATCCTGGGAGATATTGTGGATAAATATTAATGTCCCATTTTAAGTAATGCAAGATATATTTTCTCAGTCACCCTGTGCCAGGATGGCACAGGGTGACTTAGACATAAGAGATGCATGGGAGCTGAAACATGGGTTTCCCAACCTTTCCAAGGGATTCTTGGTTCCAGGGGCCCTCCCGTCACAGTCATAGATCTTTGCGTTCAGCTCATGATAAATAGGGGCAAACACAAAAGTGTTGCGTTTATAATTTTGCTCAGTGTATATAAAAATAGTGCAGCACAAAAAACATTCATATATTATATGAAAATAAAAGTCATTTAAACCTTATAGAATGCATAAAAACCTAAAATATTTGTTATAAAAGTTAGTTAATTGAAGATCCCAGAAGGTGCAAAGTGGTGCCTCCAGATGGAACGTGCAGGTTCCTTTTACTGTGCAGAACCTCCACCATACAAATAGATGGCCGCTCAGCTTAGAACCATGACCCCCTGAGCCAACAGGATGGCACTTGCATGTTCCATCTAGAGGCACCACTTTGCCCCTTCTGGGATCTTCAATTCATGAACTTTTATAAACTTCTTACATTCTATAAGATTTACAGGATAAATACACAAGGGCTGATTGCCCTAGTGAGTGATGTGGGCTCCCCCGAGGAACAGGGTTTAAGCACTAACTGGTCTTCACCAAGAGCTTGTGATGGTGGAGATCGGTTTCACTGCATGCTATTGTCAGGTCAAGGCCCTCAGGATCACCCTGCCAGTAGGTGAGCAACCCGGGGTGCAGTAGCAGATGTAGCAGGTAGGGATCAAGTAGAAGTGCAGTTGGTAAACAAGCCAAAGGACGGTAGCAAGTGGTTTCAGGTTGGGATCAAGCAGAAGCATAGTCGAGTAACATGCCATAGATTGGTAATAAATGGTAATGAAGATGCGTATGGCAGCAGGAGTGTAAGCAGCAAGATTTTGGCTGGAGAAGAGCACAATAATCTTGCAAACAGGAAGTGCAAAGGCTTAGCTTAAATAAGAAGTTCATGGGAGGAACAAGCAGTTCAAAGTTCACTAGAAACAAGATAGAAAGTAAGTTTGTCCAAGGGATCGGGCAGGGAGCTGTCCAGCTTCTCAGGTAGCTCAGCAAGATGAGCTACTGCCAGATGCAGCAGAGTTCCTAGGTTCACTTGCATGTCCTGACAGATCAACTGCAGGGAGCCTATATGCAATGTTGGTGACTAGTTCTTTTTGGGCACAGCTCCAACAGTACAGGACTGCTTTAAATTATTTGTGTGTGTGGTAAACAACTACTATATTTCCATCCTGTACTGCTGTAGGCCTTTATTTTCATGTATATTGCAATCAGCACTTTTCATTGGAATATCCTGTTTTCACCTCTATGTTTTGCCTAGCAGTGCTTTAAGATGAGAAGGCCATAGCAAAACAATCTCTAATATAAATTAAGTTAACTATTATGCCCCGTACACACGGTTGGATTTTCCGACGGAAAATGTGTGATAGGACCTTGTTGTCGGAAATTCCGACCGTGTGTAGGCTCCATCACACATTTTCCATTGGATTTTCCGACACACAAAGTTTGAGAGCAGGATATAAAATTTTCCGACAACAAAATCCGTTGTCGGAAATTCCGATCGTGTGTACACAAATCCGACGGACAAAGTGCCACGCATGCTCAGAATAAATAAAGAGATGAAAGCTATTGGCCACTGCCCCATTTATAGTCCCAACGTACGTGTTTTACGTCACCGCGTTTAGAACGATCGGATTTTCCGACAACTTTGTGTGACCGTGTGTATGCAAGACAAGTTTGAGCCAACATCCTTCGGAAAAAATCCTAGGATTTTGTTGTCGGAATGTCCGAACAAAGTCCGACTGTGTGTACAGGGCATTGCAGTAATATATTACAGACATTTTGTTTTTATTAGGACCCTTTCTCCTCCCCAGCGTGACAGTGCTGCATGACTAATCTGCATGCCATTTAGAATCATATGTGGTAAAATGAAAAAAGTTATTTTGCCAGTCAGTACGTAATTAGATGCCCCTTAAAAGAGAAGCATGTTTTTTTGTTTTTTTTTAATTCATACTTACCTATGTGGATGCAGCATCAGACCAATGCTGCATCTGCCCCCTGCCGTCTCTGCACTGAGAACCGAGCCACCGAACATCACCGATTTGGTTTTCACAGATCCCCGAGAGGAGAGCTGCTGCCTGTTAGTCAGCATCTCTCCTCTCTGCTTCTCCACGCTCATTGGCTTGCTGAGCTGTGGAGGGGCAGGGAACGGCTGTCTCAGTGGCTCGCTGAGGCGCTGAGACTGCCATCAATCAAGGCAGCTGGCGGATCCAGACTTGGGAAGTCGGGATGACGCGCTGCCTTGACTGATGGCAGTGATGTCAGCGGAGAGTGGACTTCAGACCACTCTCCGCTGAAAATGGGTCACAGGAGTGCAAAACGAATTCCACTCCTGTGACCTTTAGGAGAAGCCCAGCCTAAAAAGCTCAGGCTGGACTTCTCCTTTTAATATTTCCCATCTGGATGCCACTACTGTGCCTTCACATGATTTGTGTGTGGTTTGGACTATGGTTAGTGTTAAGAGTATCACAAATACAGTACATGTTGATCCTGCCAGTAAAATCCACCTCATGCAGCTTCCTATAATCAGAAAGACAACTCTGGTGCACTGCTTCTGAATTCAGAGTAGGGTTGTCACCCCAATGTAGGCTGTGCCTCATTGCATTACAATGGGACGAGAAGCTGTTGCAGGGGGTTTGGCTATTAGCAGCTGGCCACTGAAACCCTTTAACTGTGAGCTGCAGTGTCTTGGAGGGGCAGCCTGTGAGGCAAATATGAAGAAGGACTTGGCTCACTCACGGGTGGTAAAAGATTTTTTTTACTTTATGAGACTTCTGAATGACATAGTAAATGGATTTGGGACCCGCTTAAACTATCACACAGGAGCCTATAGATAATTCTTAAGATGGTCATCTCTGTGGCTAGTAACCTTGACTAGACATTTTCCTGCTTTGATTAAATGTTCTGTAGTTCTCTGCTTTACTTTCACACTCCCAAAGATCAATCCACCTTACTGTTTGGCTCTCTGCCCGGATGCTGGTCGTATCACTTTCTTCTGTGTAATAAGCAAATACTGTTTATCACACATAAAGCCAAGCTTGGTGTTCTCTCCTCTAAGGAGCACAATACAGAATTTAAACAAAATCCTTGAGGAATATTCTGACAGGTCACGTACATTAATTTCAGCAGGGAAAACTGGGGAAATGTTTGTGGACCTACACAACGTAAATATTGACATATAATGTAAAGCTTTTTTTCCTTACTAATAAATCTTATGAGATGATGTAATTGTATTTCTTATGTTATTTTTTTATTTTAACTCTAAGGATATTTAATGTATTTCCCTTTCTGTGGTATTCAGGGAAAACTGGAGAGAGATCAGTTTACATGGTATGCACATATAATGTAAGGTATGTTGACCTTCTCCCATTATGCAGTGGCCAATCATTGGCCCAAGCACTGTCACGTGACATAGAGAGTGACAGCACCGCTTCCTCAGAGCTCTGACACCAGCCAACACTTGATATATAATGGTGGCTGCAAGTAAAGGAATATACAACAAAAAGAATGTCAGGATTGCTGCATCAGGTGTGTAGACTTTGGAACTTAAACCGGAACTTTACCCATAACAACTTGATAAAAAATAATGTTCTTTAGCAAGGAACATATATTCCACATTAATATTTATGCTACCAAAATTAGTGTGTGCTGTAAATTGCCTCTAGCATTGCTTCTGTTTCTGGAGGCTGACATTTTGCTGAAACCCAGAGCTTCTGAGCTCAGTAAATCAGTAGGCCTTCAACAGATTGGCCTCTAATGGCTCTGATTTTCAGCGCAACGCCAAAAATGGAGAGCAACTAAGCATGTGCATAGCAGAGAGAGACAGTGCATTACTGGACTTTAAACAGTATAAGCTCTTATTTTTAGTGTTTTACATACCTACAAAAGGGGCCAGCCTGAAGTGATCTAGCAGGACTTAATTTTCTGACTAAAGTTCCACTTTAATCTTAGAATCGTTGTCACTTGATCCATAATTGACCTAAGAAATTAACCTAAGAAATTATAAGCATCTACTCAGAAAGTATGTATCAGTTGTGCATTGATTAACAGTATGTTAATGGCTGTGTCATCATCAAAAGAAGGATAATGAATACTAACAAAATTTTCCACAGAACTCAACCCTTTTAAGAAATATCTAAAGCCATTTTTTTCATTTTATTTATGAGGAATTCAGAAAAAAACGACTTGTCCTATGAACTGCTACAGACCCAATAACATCTTCATACTATGACAACCAAAACATATATAAAGCTGAAGTATGCAGTAAATCCCATATAATTTGTTTATTATCAAATTAAAATTGCATACCATTTTATATAAAAACACTCTGGATAGCTTGAATACTATTTAGAGAGACGGCCCTCATCTTTACTTATATCAACTTGATAAAGCAACCTGCCGAAAGAGCCTATTACTTCAATATATAGCTATCAACATAAATATTATGAATCATAAATGAGTGCCATAAAGAGAGGTACTCTTAACACCTAGACCCTCCATATCGTACACCTGTCCCACATCCATTTGCAAGGCCATTTGCATGTTGTCCATGTGTCCTTATATGTTGGATAAAACCTTGAACAAAAGCATATAGTGATAAAAGGTGCTCACAAATAATATCCACAAAATAATGAGCAATAGATCTTATGAGGTTAGACACTGCATATTGACTCAATTAATAGCAGTTTCTTCTCTGAAGATAGCTGTTCCAGGGGCTATTTCTCTAGAATAAACTGTACAATAAGGCCTCACACAGGGGTAAACAAATGCCACATTTTTTACTGATCTGGATATAGATGTTTTGTTGTTGATGGAACAACGCACACAGCTGAGTAAAGAGCAGTAATACAACGATGAGTACAAAGCTGTAAAACAAAGATAGAAAATGTTACGGATGAGTGCAGTAATTTATGCGCATATGGATCTTTACGCATTTCACACGTGTATTGCAACACTGGCAATGAAGAAGAATTTTTCCACTTGTATATGCATATTCCTTTAGCGCCTTTATGCGCCATTTACACAAGGTCTTTCTTCAACGTTTTACTAAGGGTCTTTCTGTCAACATGATCCTGAGTATAAATATAAGTACATTTTTACATTCATGTGCAACTGGCTTAAAGCAGTAGTACCTGCTTCCAGGAGTGGTAAGAATCCCTCATATAAGCACGGGGTAACAAAGGGTCCTACATTTATGGGTGGAGCCACTGTAATCTTTAAAGCCCACATTCTCAGCTGTTGCTACAGATAATGCACATCCACAAAATGAGAGGTAACAGTCCTTGTAAAGGTAGGCCATATGTTGCCTCAATAGACAGCCTATTTTTCCTCCAGATATGGCTATTTCAAGGACCACTCCTCCATAAAAACTTTGCATTAAAATTTCAGTTCCTGCTTACAGGACTGGTGAGAGTCTCATAAATAAATATGAGATGATCTATGGCCATGCATTTTTCTACATAATATAGGCCTCCTAATATGAGATAAAATCATTCTGTTATCTAAAAAATAACAGGTAGGCTGATATATTGCTATGGTGGCAAAATGAAACTGCTGTGACATTCAATGGCCATTAACCACTGTAGATAGTCCAGTGCCTCTCTGCAAGTCATTTTAGTACTGCAGGCAGTGCTAAGTTTGATGATCCTGAATAGATACCCCCTGGTAACATTTCAATAAGGCATCGGGGAAATCACCACAGGAAGTGATTGATAGAAAATCATCCCCAGTAGGACACAGCAAAAAAAAGACTGGGGTTTTAACCATTCCCAACTTTTTCACTACTAAAAAAAAGAAAAGGTATTTGCTTTAAATATACTTTAAGGGAAAAGGGACACTGTGGGGTCGATCTACTAAAGGCAAAAAGACTGTTTACTTTGCAGGCGCAGTTGCTTCAGAGCTTAGTAAATGGGGTAAAGCTTCACTTTACAAAAAATACCCAATCACTTGCAAGGAAAATAATTTTTAAAAAAACAGCATTTTTGTTTGCACATGATTGGATGATGGAATTCAGCAGAGCTTCCCCTCATTTACTAAGCTCTGTAGCAACTGCACTTGCAAAGTACTCAGCCTATTAGGTAAATCCACCCAATAGGGTTTGCATGGCAGTGTTTTTTTTTAATTGTCACAGCAGGCAAATCACTGAGCACAAAATCTCTGTATCATGTTAGTCAGTGTCAGAAGTGAATTCAAAATGCTCTGATCTTGTCAGATATTCTATAGCTTTTGGGAGATGATGCTATCTTCTGATATGGAAAGCTGCCACGTGACTCAAGCCATAGCCTAGGATCTGAGAAGAGCTTTTATCACATGCAATTTCAGGCCTGCCCTGCGTTCTTGTCCTATGGGAGGATCTTTTCCAAACAAATGCTGCTGATGTGACATGACTAGAGAATATTCCATCAGTTTCCTTACTAAAAATATGCCTTTTTTCAACTCACTCATGAATTTCCATGCTGAAAATTTTCACTTTGGGCCTCATTCTCACTGGACATTTTACTAACTTTTCTAGACTCCTGTTAGCAGCGTTTTGGCAGAAAAAATGTTTGACTCTTGTAAGTGCGTGTAATGTGTTTAGGTGCATCAAGTGCTTGGCCTGCTGTTGAAATAATTTAACGCTCAAGGACGAAATAGGTTTCAATGCGTTTAGTCGTGTCAAACATTTTTTCTGCCACATCTCTGCTGCTCCTAGACAGTGTTTTTTTTTCTACTTTAAACATCCCAGCCTCTAAACACCTATGTGTGCATGGAATGGTCTAACATGCATGGGTGTTTAGAGACAGAAAAAAAAAATGTCAAATGGCCTTAGTAACATCCAGTGTGCATAAGGCCTTAACATTACAATAAGAAACTTCCTCACGAATCTAAAGGTTTTGATCGAAAACATGAATTAATTATGTGTAGCATTCTTGTCAGACAGAATCACTCAACCCTGTGAGTAATAATGGCAACTCATCTGTACCAATAGATAGTGGATTACAGAATAAATCACTATTTAACCCGCTTAATGTAGCAAATCAACATTTAGAGGTATTCAAAGGTTTGGTCCTGCGTGACCTGGAACAAATTGTACCTAAAAAGAATGTGAACCCGCGCTATATCGAAGAAGGTATTGAAATTCTAGAAAAAAGAAAAGACATAATAGTGAGACCTGTGGATAAAGGTGGTGGAGTAGTGATTCTGTTGAAGGAATTCTACCATAACCAATTGACAGAAATGTTGACAAATGGGAAAACATACAAAAAACTAGAGAGAGATCCCACCGTACAATATGAAGAGGAATTGAGACTGTTAGTAGAAACAGAGTATCAAACAAGAGTCCTGTCTAATAAAGAGAGGAAATATTTAGTACCAAGCAGTAGCCATATCCCCAAAATATACACACTCCCAAAAATACATAAGGATGTGCAGTGCCCTCCCGCGAGACCAATAGTGAATGGAATTGGGTCAGTTACATCCAGGATGGGACAATATCTTGACCAACTCCTTCAGAAAAATGTAGTTCAAACCAAGGCTTACCGTAGGGTTACAAAAAATCTTTTGCAGCTTATACAGGAAGTAGATTTAACTGGGAAGGATGAAGTATATCTGGTAACTGCGGATGTGTCATCCCTTTACACGATAATTCAACACGATGATACACTATTGGCCCTGAATTGGGCCTTATGTCAAAGGGACGACATTCCACATAACCAGAAGATATTCATGCGTAATGCTTTGGATTTCTGCTTATCCCACAATTATTTCTGGTACAATGGCAAGTTTTACTCCCAGAAAAGGGGAGTAGTTATGGGTGCAAAATTTGCGCCCAGCATTGCAAGCCTTTTCATGGGGGAATGGGAAGACAAAACTATATTTTTTGTGAAAAGAGAGGAGTTGCTTCTATACAGAAGATATATTGATGATCTTTTTTTCATCTGGGCAGGATCAACACTATCCCTCCAATGTTTCCTAAAAGAATTAAATGCTAACACTAATAACATCAGATTAACAAGTGAATATAGCAAGTATGATATACATTTCTTGGATGTCAATGTGTACAGGCGAGGGGAAAAACTAGAAACAAAAGTGTACTTTAAGCCCACTGATTGTAACAGTTATTTACCTTACTGTCAGGAGTGGGGCTTCATCACAGGATTCCACTCACAATATAAGGAAGTGGAGTAAATGTTTTCAACACATTGGCACATTTTACTCATGGATAAGGTGTTAAAACTAGTACTCCCGCCAAATCCAAAATTTATTTATAGGAAGGCACCAAACTTCGGAGATAAAATAGTGAAAAAAGTATTAGACCCACTGACTAGACCACACTCTTTTTGGGATAGGGATGGGTTTTTTGCATGTAGAAAATGCAGAGCTTGTAGAGAAGTAAATAGACCAATAAGAGGTCTAGGGAGCTTTACATCTACCTCAAATAATAAAGAATTCTCTATTAAGGAATTAATTACAATACTACATTACAATACTAAAATCCTCTATTAAGGAATTAATTGCAATACTACACTCGTATATGCTTTGGAATGTCCCTGTGGATTGATGTACATAGGCCGTACAAAGAGATGTTTAAAAGTGAGACTAGCAGAACATGTATAGAATATTAAAATTGGATTCAAAGATCATAATGTGTCTCTGCATTTTAAGTTGTTCCACAATCAGGACCCATAAGGGTTAAAACTTTGGGTTGTGGATCACCTAAAACCAGCATGGAGAGGTTCTAATATTGTTAGGGAACTGTTCAAACGTGAAACGCAATGGATATTTTTGGTTGATACTCTCTTAACAAAAGGGTTAAATGTTGATTTGGATATCAACTGTTTCATTAGCGATTATTGAATTCATATAACCATTTTATTAGCCTTTATAAATTTTATTAATTTAAAAAAAAAATTGGTTTAAATGAATTAATACTATTCATTAACCGACCTTGTAAGGTCTACTATTAATGTTTTAGGTTTATTGTATGTTAATGATTTACAGTTTCAGTAACTATGTTAGAAATTAACACAGACTTGTGATTGTATTAGATCTAGGGTATGAAGCTGAAGTTGTAAAGCTATACCTTTTTTTAGCTATTAGATTGTGCAGTGTAGGCAGGAGATCCAATCTCTCAAGCCTGTAAGGTTATCTCTCTATGGGTTGACATTACGCTTGCGTGCACCTAACAGTTAAAGCGAGCAACACATAATGGGTTAACAGGTCGGGAGATGGACTAATAAAAGCTTGACGTTATGCCATGAGATCACGCCCTCAGCTGAAGTCAGATATGATGAAACGCGTCAGTGTGACCTCCATGGCAACCGGAAGTGATGTGTGCGCTCCACAGTCAGCTTGCTACTACCAGGAAGGAAACAATACCACGGTGCAATTGGCACAGACGTCTCCCTGTGCAGCAGACTGGTGACTACACTCGCTTATATGCTTCATTAATGTTTACAGTTTGTAGGTATTTTATATGGGGGACGGGTTTTCTTTGGGCTTATAAATAAATCTATGAAACAGGAATACGCTATGTCCGAATCTTTTGTACTTTATGAATGCTTTTGATCGGATCAAATCCTATTTCCCAAATCCGCCTCCAATGCTGATGACCGTGTTTTAAAGTAACATGAGGACTTCTCTTAAGGCTTGAAATTCTCTGTTCTTTGGTGAGTGTAACCCCTTGGGAGAGTGTGCCTCACGCGGTGAAGATTTGGTGTCTGGTGTATGGTGCACGCGCTGACAACTATCTATGATCACCCATTATCTTTTAGAGCTGTTTTTCACTGTCTTCGCACAAGAAACTTTCTGTTATTAATACTGAAGTTGGTCAAAAGTTGGAATCGACTAACCGTAGCGGTGTTTTAACATGAGACTGATGGAGCAATTGGACTGAACTTTCTTCTGTTACTTCATGCAATTTTATTAATCTATAACAGCAGCTTTTATGTTGAGTGTCTTTTATCCGCTTGATTGCTGAGAAGCGATTAAGGGATTTTTTTATGTTTGATTATCATTTATCTGACTTGGAAACTGTGAAGTAATTTGGCGCCGAGCAGTGTATTTAGGCCGTGTTTTTAGATTTTTTTTAATAAAATGTGTATTACCGTTGTGTTAAGGTGGACATATATGGCCCTATATTAGCAAGCAATACCAACAACACTTGCACTTGTGCTCCATTTACCCGATGACCAAATTGAGGAGAAAAAACATTTTGCAGCTGTCTTATTGCCCATTGATGTTAATAAGACATCTTCCTAAATATGGTCATTCTCACAGACATTCTTTCAAAGGAATGCTGTTCCCCCAACAACATCATTTCCTGACGAAACGCGTAGGCATTGCAAAGATTTGATCATCATACACAACTTTGATGCGAGTCCACATCAGAAGATCTACCTGCTTGTTTTGTTTGTGGGACAATACAAAGCAATAATCCAGTTATGTAAGTGCAATTTACACTTTTTATTAAAACTTGCTTTTACATACTTCACTAATGTTTGCAATTGTTTTCACCTTCTGTATACCCTTTATGGTTTATTGGCAACATCTATTAATGGACTGTGGAGCTGCTGTGTGGATACCAGTGGATGTACAACTTATTTGAAGCGCTTTTGAACATTTATTATTTGATGGTCAAAACATTTTGGTAAGAGGCTTTGATAGCTTTTTGCATGCAAGTGGGGGTTTTGGAGAGCACATCAGGAGGTGTGTAGATGAACCCATGGGAAGGACATTTTTTTTAGCACTTTTTTGAGTGGATATTATATTCAACTGTTACCTCTTGAAGCTTCTTTATTTGATTACAGTTCACTTTTTGTTTTATAAGTTGCAATTTGCACTTTAGCATTTTGATATTCTACATGCACTCTGATTCATGGAAGCTTGTTTGGCTTTGTGTATTCAACCATATATGAACTATTTATGGACAATTGAATGTTTTACTATTTATTTTAACTGCTTCAATACTTTTACCCCTCTCCTTCCCAGGCTAATTTTCAGCTTTCAGCGCTGTCACACTTTGAATGACAATTGCGAGGACATACAACGCTGTACCCAAATAAAATTTGTATAATTTTTTTTCACACAAATAGAGCTTTCTTTTGGTGGTATTTAATCACCACTGGGTTTTTCATTGTTTGCTAAAAAAAAAAACGAAAAGAGACCGAATTTAAAAAAAAAAACAGCACTGAAGGACACTGATTTGGTGGCACTGATAGCTGGCACTGATGAGCACTGATAAGTGACACTGATGGGCACTGATGGGCAATGATAGGCAGCACTTATGGGCAATGATATGTGGCACGGATAGGTGGCACTGATGGGCACTAAAGGGCAGCACTGATGAGCAGACACTGATGGGCACTGAAAGTCAGCACTGATTGGCATCAATAATGGGCACAGATTTGCATCACTGATGGGCACAGATTGGTGTAACTGATGGGCCCAAATTGACATCACAGATGGTCACTGACTGGCATTACTGTTGGGCACAGCTGGTGCTGCACTGATGATCAGGGCACTGATGATCAGTACCCTGATTACCTGTACGGTCTCCCCTGCGGAAATGCAGCTGATCGGCTCTCCTCTCTTCACAATCTGTCAGTGTGAGGCGAGGAGAGCCGATTACTGGCACTTCTGTGTTTACATGTGATCGGCTGTGATTGGACACAGCCAATCACATGGGTAAAGAGAGGCATCATTGGCTCTTTACCGAGATTGGATGCGTGAGAGAGGTGAGGCTGGGGCGACATCATATGATGTCATCCCAGAACTAGAGGGTATCCTGCCCGTCATTTAGTAAAATGGGAGGTCGTTAACTATTGCATTTCCATAATATATGGATTTCTAAGTTTATTGTAAGGGTACAGCACTACACTATTTGCGTATTTACTGTTCCAGTTTGGTATCACAAATTTTGAGTGTTGGCAGCTTTATCCATTTAGAATTTTACCTTATACTCCAGCACAAAATATTTTTTCTATGATTCCCTTAAAAATTATGCTGCCAGAGCTAGTAGAAAAACCTGTGTAAAATACACACCCAAAGTACTTGCATTTAGGAACATTTAGTTGTCTTTAGAAGTTGTCTTTAGACACATATAGCTTTTAAATGCGTACATTTTTATAATGACTTTACTTGCATATGTGTTTACATGCATTTATACATATAAAGTCTTCTGGTATGTACGGCTTTGGACGCAGCTGTTTCCTACTTTTTGGTATGGCACTAAACAATCCACACATTTTTATTTGTAGACACAGCTTTAGATGCACCTTTAGATGCATACAAAACTATACGTTGTATGCATTTATATGCTACGTTTTAGACACCCATGTGAATGAGCCCTTTATGGCAGTAAACTGTGGTATCAGAGCATAATAATTTACCTCAGCTGAGAGATGAGTATGCACTTTCTGGATTTCAAAAAGAGGATCACACTGATAGTGCTCATTATGTAAAGCAGTATGCATTAGCATATAAGCAGAGCTTGGTGGTACATACGAGGATCCGTGAGCTGGCCTGTGCTAACAGTCAATTCTTGTCAGCTTTCATTAATTCTTATGGTTTTGTCATGGCGTTCATGCTAATCCTTTTCGCACTTGCTCTCAGCGGTGTATCCTTGTTCTGACGGCATAGGACAAAGCCATTTTCTCTGTATTAAAATGTCCTTATGATTTATAGTGTTGACAGCACGCCGTATGCATCAAATGATAGCATAGTGCCAGTAATGAAAAAACTGGATTGTGTCCAGGCTGCTATACCTTGATCTGAAACCATCACTACAGTGGTTTATGTAGATTTCATAACATATATGTCATTTACTTTATATATGCAAATACAGGATATTTCATTTCAGGTACTGAACATCTTTATAAAGTAGTTGTGAAGGCATATTTCTAGAAATTGTGTCTCATTTAGATTTTTTTTCCTAAAACAAATACTGTGCTGCTTAATAATCTGCTATGCCTACAAGAGTGTAGTTTTTTTCTTATTTTGTTTTCTTAAAGCAGGATTAGGTCCCTGGTGCTGTTTGGAAATGTTAACTGTTTGAATGAAGAACAATTTAAGGCTGGGTTCACACTATCTTCACACTAGCGGCTCACAGCAGGGGTCCGGTGAGTCCCCGTTCACCGTTTCAGATCTGATTTCAGCCCAAATACGGACCAAAAGACGCACAGGGCTCATGTGCAAATTCGCACCGGAGCCGCAGCAGAGATATGTGAACCGGCTACATAGAGAGCCAGTCAAAATCTCCTGCTATTGTGAATTCCCCGCATCCAATTCGCAATAGTGTGAACCCAGTCTAAAGGTCCACTTGAGCTTTAGTTACTCTTTCTGGACATGTGTTGTATGTATGGGTCCCCAAAGCAAAACTGTTACAGTGTGCCCCTGCTGATCTAATCTCCACCTCAAAGGCAATTCTGCTTGTGATACAGAATACTAATTGTTTTCATAGTAATTGTTTAGAGGTTTACAAAAAAATACATTATATTTTTATATAAACTAAAAGTTATACAAACTAATAGTGTATAGTAGGAGTGTCAAACTTATTTTCATTGTGGGCCGCATCAACATTATGGTTGCCCTCAGAGGGCCGGTTGTATCTGTAAGACTAGATGTCCAGAGCACCCCACCCTCCCTTACATCAGATGTCAAGAGCCCCCCCCACCATCAGAAATCAACAGTCCCCCACCCTTCCTTACATCACAGTGCACCCTTACCTTGTGCTGCTGCAGGGAAGAAGCTGGAGATGGAGCTGGGAAGCAGAAGGGGGCCTGGAGTCAGCTGCCAGAGTCTTCTGAATGCTAAGGCAATTGGGTTTTTGTGGTTGCACAGAGAGGCACAGGATCTGTAGAAGGAGTTCTGTCCTCCTCTCTGCTGCCAGTTGCTGAGACAGGGGGGGGGGGGGCTGCAGCACTCTTCTCATCTCTTCTCCCATCTTGTCTCAACAGTCTGTAGCAGAGAAGAGGACAGAACTACTCCTCCAGATCTTGCACTTCTCCATGCAGGCTCAGTCTCCTCCAAACCTCCAAATTCCATTTTTTTACAGCTGTGATACAACTTCCTGTTAGAGGGTGGCTACATTCAGTCCCTATATCCCCACTCTATGTAGGAACATAGCCACCCTCTCTTGCTCACTCCCAAGATGGAGTAGGGATTATGGACTATCGGATACTACGTAAACTGTTGGCGCTATATAAATACTGTATAATAATAATAATATATATTGTGCATAGATCAGTGCACATGACTGCAGCTCAAGAACTCGCGGAGGTGGTTACAAGGAGGCAGAAAAGCACCATAAGAAACAATTCCATGAAAATAGATTATAGGACCACTAAGTGGATTATAGTTGGAGAATAAGGTTATTGTTAATTTCACTTAGGGGTTTATTTACTAAAAATGGAGAGTGCAAACTCAAGCTTCTGTATAGAAACCAATCAGCATCCAGGTTTTATTGTCAAAGCTTAATGGAACAAGCTCAGGTTAGAAGCTGATTGGCTACCATGCACAGCTGCACTAGATTCTATAGACCAAGCACCATAATACATGTTTTAAAGTGTAAAATAGCTAGGGATTGGCATGTGGTTTATGTCCTCCCTAAGTTCCCAAAACACACATCCTATTCATATAATCTTCGACAATTTATATGAATTCCCTGGCATAATTTTCACCTAATTTCAGGATATTTTAGCCAGCTTAATAATTCTATATCAGAAGACTGCACATAACAATATTTCCTGCAAAACTGTGTCTTCTGAGTAATATTTATGCACTTATAATGCTGGCATTCAATACATAACAGCCTGAATACTCTATAGAAGAAAAGATGATTGTAATTTCATGCAATGTGCAATATAGGATAATTAGGCAGCTAGCCAAAGGGAAAAACAGGGATATTTCCAGAAACAACACTTTCACAGTTCAAATTTTAAAATCTATGACTCTTCCTGGAAATAACATCTCTTCAGAGCTGCCATCATTGACCCTACACCTACAGTTTCAGCAATGAAGGTGATCATGGGTCTGTACAAGGAGAACATTTTTTTAATCCCAGCTGTTATTGCAGCTTATTGACATTAAATTAGATGTTGAACCTACTAAACTGGAACAAAGCTTGCCAACACAGGTGAAGAGGGATAGGCTGTGATACATGTAGTTAAAGGATAAGTTCACTTGTTGTAACATGTTACATCCATATTCAGGGTGTAGCATGTAATATATTGCTGTTGCAGCAGCGCCCGCACCCCCTTAATCCCCCATTGTGTCACAATTTTTTAAAAACATGGCCATGCAGGGCTCTACCCACCTGGCTGTGCCATTGAATCACACAGTTCTGTGAATGAGAGAATTACAAGTACCAACAGCATTTGCAGTTTATGGATTATAGTTCTCAATGAACTACCAGGGTGCTGGTGAGCACTCTAGGTAGTTACCTGTTGCTTCCTTTCATTGTGTAGCTGCCTGCCCATATGAGGTACGAGCAGACAGATACACTGACAGTCTGCAGGAGCCTGAGATTGCACCCTTGATCTGCTGATCGCGGGTGCAATGCTTTTCAGGCTTCTACTAAAAAAAATAATAAAGACACATTTTTTTAATTGCAAAAAGGTGAACTTATCCTTTAAATTTTAGCAAAATTAGCAACATACATAGCGTGCAAACGTTTTGTCATACAAATCCATGTATAGGAAACAGTGAACTAAAAAAGGGACCAAACTGGGGGCGTGGCCGGGATGGTGGACTGAGCAGACGTGCCTTCAGAGCTCTGCTGGAGACGAATCCGATATATTATCCTTATTGGGGTTAAACTATACCTGAACCGCTCTGACAGAACCTGTATGCCTTCCAGAACTGCTGGAGGTCCGAAACGGGGCAAGAGGCTTCGGTTTCCCCCTAACGCTGAGACTGTAGCGACTCCGTCTCCGGAGCAGCGGCCTGCAACTGTGCGCCTTGCCAATATGGCGTCGCAGACTGACCATGAGGAGGCAGCGGCCCCAGGAATACCAGAGGTTATGGCTGCGATCACCATGTGCCAAACTGCACTTACATCTAAGATAGAGGCGGTGCAGATGGATGTAGGACTAGTGCGGCAAGATCTGGATAAAATCCGTTCCAGAATAACGGTGGTGGAGCAGCGGGTGGGTGATACGGAGGACACTGTGGCTGGACACGAGGCTTCCATTAGAGCACTACAGATGCAGGTGAAGGCCTTGGAATATCGGGCGGAGGATGCCGAGAATCGGAGCAGGAGGAACAACCTCCGCATCGTGGGGCTCCCTGAGGGAGTTGAGGGGCGCAACCCCACTGTATTTACAGAAGACCTCCTGAGATCGATCCTCCCTGCGGCACACCTATCATCCCACTTTACGGTGGAAAGGGCTCACCGTGTACCGCCGGGGCCGGAAGGTGCCCCCCCCCGTACATTCATCCTGAGGCTGCTAAACTTCAGAGACAGGGATGAACTCCTGAGAGCGGCCCGAGCAGCAGGTGATATTCCCTACCGCAACGTGAAGCTAATGCTGTTCCCCGACTACACGATGGAGACACAGAGGCAGCGTCGGTCCTTCGATGCTGCGAAAGCGGCTCTGCGTGTCAAGGGGATCCGATACAGCATCTTGTTTCCAGCTAAACTGCGTGTAGTAGATGGAGAAACGGTAAGGATCTTCACTAATCCTAAGGAAGCTGGAGCATGGATCGAGACACTACCTCCCTAGATGCTTGTCTTCTGCCCTGAAACACCCTTTAGCCTTGGTCAGTAATCCAGTTTTAATTTTCATAAGTTTTATTTTTACCTGATTTGTATGGATGGGAGCGTAAATATGCAATTGGCACCGGATGGGTCAGACCCGAGGCCTGGTCTGAACTACACGTTAAATTTTAAGCCCAGGCTGCCCCAGATGAACTGCCTCTCCTGAGCTTATCCTGACCGGTGCCCACTCTTACACTGTGCCGGGCAATGAAGCCTCAATGTTGGGGACCTACGCCCTATGGAGATTCAGTCGCGAATATCTTAACTGTCGGATTGGTTTGTTACACCCAGCATCACTCCTTAATTCCAGCAACTCACTATTAATAAGGACACAGGGACCAAACACTCCGCTTGTCTGCTGAGCAAGTGTTAGCTCTGCAGCGTTCATATCGGGATCACGACCCCTATACCAAAGCTAACTGCTTGGAACTGTTTGATATTGGTTTGGGCTCATGTGCCTCTTACTGTTTGAGGGAGCACAGGGAGGGGGGAAGGGAAATTGGATGGCAGTTGCTATCCCACAAATGGGTTATATGTTAAGGTTACAGTTGAACATGGTTGGTCTCTATGTTGCTGCTGTTCTGCTTGGTGGGGGGTCGTCTGGGGGTGCGCGGCAGCCATGCCTTCACAAGTTGGTGGACGCTGAGGAGCAAATTGCGGCTGGAGGTTGCGCACCCCTGAAGGGGACCAACATGCCTAGGTGCAGAGATATCCTCCTGTTATGGATGTGTAAAAAATATGGCTAATTTTACAGTGATGTCATGGAATGTCAGGGGTCTCAACTCAGCAATAAAGAGGTCACTAGTACATAAATATATACGACAGCATAATCCCCACATTTGCATTTTGCAAGAGACCCACTTAATAGGTACCAAGATAATGGGCTTGAAAAGAGCCTGGGTTTCCGCACACTATCATGCCTCATACTCAAACTACGCCAGGGGTGTGAGTATCCTAATACATAGATCCCTTCCCTTTCAGCTAATGGCGGTCAAGACTGACCCTGGGGGTAGATATGTCTTAATGTGTGCGTTGATTGCGGATTCCCCATATATAATTGTAGGTATATACTTGCCCCCTCACTCAGATATAACCCTACTTCATACTTTAATGCATACAATAATACAATATGATGTCAGTAAGGTGCTCATTGTAGGGGATTTCAATTTAGTCATGTCCAATGATAGACATAGGCTTCGGCCCTCCTCCTCCGCTAGCTCAGGCTTGTCGCAGTGGGCATCCTCATTTCAGCTGACGGATCTCTGGCGTCATTTCCACCCCTCGGACGCTCAGTTCACCTGTTTATCCACTACTTTCAGGACGCTGTCCCGGATTGACGTGGCTTTTGCCTCGTCTGACATGCTGCGGGAGATGGTGTCCACGGAGATCCTCTCCCGCGGCATTTCGGATCACGCCCCGCTGCTGGTGGCAGTCCGGGCAGCGCCACCTGGGGGTCCGAGGTTGTCGAGACTGTCCAAATACTGGATTATGGACACGGAGATCCAGGAGGAAATGCCGGAGGCATTATGTAATTTCTGGTTATTTAATAAGGATTCCACTGGCCCACTTATAACTTGGGACGCCTTTAAGGCATGGGTGAGAGGGGAGTATAGTAGGAAAATTGCACATAGGAAAAGGGTGTCGGCGCAGTCTCTGAGGCAACTGGAGGAACAGGCTCGGGAACGGGAGCAACTATACGTTGATGCCCCGACCTCAGATAACTATATATCATGGCAATACACCCTCAGAGAATTGGCGCTGTTGAGAGTTGACCTCACGAAGAAGTCTATGATGGCATGCGCCCAGAGGGTATTTGAGTATGGGGACAAAAACGGCAGGCTACTGGCCTGGTTGGCAAAAGGACAATATGCACCGACTCATGTAGGTAGGATAAAAGATATAGACGGCACCATACTGACTACTCCAGCGACAATTAGTAATAGATTCTTTCAATTCTACCAAGAACTATATTCCACTAGAGTGAACTATGCAGCCCCTGACCTCTCTGACTACTTGGATAACATCCCTCTACCTGAACTCGACACAGACCAACGCGAAGCTCTAGAGGCAGATATAACTTTGGAAGAGATCCAGACGGCCATGGGTTGTATGCAGGCGGGGAAGGCTCCAGGCCCAGATGGCCTACCTATAGAGTTCTACTCACAGAATCAGGAACTGTTGGCTCCCAGACTGGTCTCTCTCCTCTCACATTACCATACTATAGGTTCCCTACCTGGTTCCATGTACGAAGCGTAGTGGTGTTGGTGCCCAAACCCGGTAAGGACCCTGAGGAGTGCGCCTTATATAGGCCCATCTCTCTGATCAATGCGGATGCCAAGATATTGGCCAAACTTTTGGCTCTTAGGCTGGCAACGGTGATTGAAAGCTTAATCCATCTAGACCAGACGGGGTTCATGCCGGGGAAGGGCACCGATATCAATATACGTAGGCTTTTTCTAAATCTTGACACGGATCATGACAATGCAGGCACTAGAGTCATAGCTTCTCTGGACGCGGAGAAGGCCTTTCGACTCCGTGGAATGAGAGTACCTAGAGGAGATAATGCAGCGATTTGGTTTTGGCCCCAAGTTTCTCCACTGGATAGGCTTACTATATAAATCCCCTAGGGCGAGGATCCGTGTCAATGATGACTTATCGGACTATTTTCTTATCCAGAGGGGTACTAGGCAGGGTTGCCCCCTGTCCCCCAGTCTATTCGCACTGGCTCTAGAGCCACTAGCTATTTTAATACGGAACTCGCAAGATGTTAAGGGACTCAGGGTTGGCCCTCTGGAGGAGAAAATTTCTTTATATGCAGATGACGCATTACTGTACTTACAGGACACCGAGACCTCTTTGCAAGCTGCATTAGGGATCTTTGACGAGTTTGGGAGGTTTTCCAGGATTAAAATCAATTGGTCTAAATCGGTTCTTTTCCCATTAGACCCTCAAGCTAGGGCAGGGGTGCCGTCAACTCCGTTAGTATGGGTGGAGGAGTTCAAATATTTAGGAATTGTGGTAACTAAGGATCTCCAGGCATTTCGTCGCCTCAATATACAACCCATAATAACAAGACTAAAAGAGCATTGCTCTAAATGGAAGGACCTACCTCTTAATCTGTTAGGGCGCATTAACATATTAAAAATGCTATATCTACCTAGGTTCAATTATGTATTTCGTAACTGCCCGATGTGGCTCCCTGGGTCACTCTTTAAAGACATAGATGTACGCATTGGATCATTTTTGTGGAAAGGATCCTCCCCCAGATTAGCTAGATCGACTCTACAGCTTCCGGTTCACTGCGGGGGTCTTGCACTGCCTAATCTACAGATCTACTATTGGGCTGCGGTACTAGTTACTGTGAGATGGTGGTTTGAACAATCTAGATCGAACGCTGCCACGTGTCTGGAAGCTGCTATTTTAGGATCCCTCAAGGAGCTAGGGAATGTAGTATATAGGGGCCCCTCAGCATACCCTTCACTCCCAGCCCCCACCAAAGTGACCCTTAAAGTATGGACAGTAGCCAGGAAGAGATTTATGTGCCCTCAACGGTACTCCCCCTTCTCTCCATTATGGGGAAATCCTTCACTTCCTCATTTTAGGACAATACCAGACCCACAAGTATGGGCCCGTTTTGGGATTAAGGTTCTTCAAGATATTATCCAATCAGGGAAACTGTTATCCTTTCAGGAGCTAGCAAAGAAAAACGGACTTCACGAGGGAATGTTATTTAGATACTATCAGTTAAGACATGCAGCCAGGGCACAATTCACTTTCCCTGTAAGCTTACAAACGGATCCCATTGAGGGAATTTTGGCACAGGAGACTCTTGTGAAGACCCTCTCCACCTTATATCTCGCCTTATTGGAAAGTGATTCCCCCAAGATGAATGCCCTGTGGGGCAAGTGGCAGGCTGATATCCCGGATATGGATAGGGAGACTTGGGAGGAGTGCTTTGAGGATGGGTCTAGGCTAGTAATTTCCTCCAGGGATAAATTGCTGCAAACTAAGTTTCTGCACCGGGTCTACTACACGCCTCGGAGGCTGTGCCAGATCTACCCTAATAGGTCGCCGAACTGTCCCAGGTGTCAGTCCCCTGATAGTACATATATGCATATGTTCTGGACTTGTCCCCGTATTGTACAATTTTGGGAAACAATTTTTGAAAGCATTAATATCCGCTTACAACTAACGCTACCAATGTTACCTGAGTTGGCTCTTTTGGGTATTCATGAGGATGACCAGAGACCGAAATATACGAAAACACTTATTTCATTGCTGTCGTTCTATGCCAAGAAAGATGTCCTTAAGAAATGGGCGTCACCGTCTCCTCCTAAGGTAGAGGAGTGGGACTCCGCTGTCAACGCTATAGTACCCCTTTATAAGATGACATACACTAGCAGGGGATGCCCAAAGAAGTTTGATCGGATATGGCTGCCATGGACTGAGCAATTCTAATATCAATGCCATGGGACTGATTGGGTACCACCCTCAGGGGGGAGGGAAATGTGGGCCCCCCCCCAGATACAGAATAAGACCACGTTGGAAATGCGATGGTGCTGCCTGTGAGCATAACTATGGTTTCCGTGCTGTTTAAAATGCTGTTTCATGTATCCTACTTTTAAGCAATAGATGGCTATAAAGTGTGTTTAATATATTTGTTGTACCTCAAGCTGATAATTCCATGAATGTAGGCAAGAGCTTGATTCCTGTATAATCTTTGTTATATAATGACTTCTACAATAAAGACCAACCTTGTTGTTAAAAAAAAGGGACCAAACTAAAATATTGTCATAGTAAAAATGAATGCAGGACTCGTTAATGACTGGAATGGTAACATTGGATTGGCGCAGGGCCAAATGTGGTGCCATTATTTAAAAAGGGAGCAAAGTCTTTTCCAATTAACTATAGACTTGTTAGTTTACCTTCTATAGTTGGGAAGATACTGGAGAGTTTAATAAAAGACCACATAGATAAGTTATTGCTAAAAAAAAGTATTTTAAGCAACAGACAGCATGGATTCATGAAAGACAGAAGTTGTCAAACAAACATGATTTCTTTTCATGAGGAGTTAAGTAAAACCTTGGACAGAGGGGTGGCTGTGGACGTGGTATACTTAGATTTTGCAAAAGCGTTTGACACAGTTTCCCACTCATGGACTCCATCGCCGCGGGGATACCAGCGATCGCCTCATGGAGAGGATGAACGGGGAGATGCTGATGTAAACAGCATCTCCCCGTTCTGCCTAGTGACAGTGTTAGGGGCAACTCTTAAACAAGTTGCTTATAGTTTATATTGCTTTGTCTAATTATTGCTTCATATAGGAATTAAGACACAGAGTCAGGTATGTCTGTATCAAAGTTCTGAGCATCCCAAAAAAGGACTGTTCCCTTTACTTCTTTTATAGGCAGTTCCAAAAGCAGTAATCTTATCGGCATTACCAAATGAGGTTAAGGTACAAAGAGTTTCTCATCAGCAAACATGTAATGATTATTCAGCAGTTCCAAATTCCATCTAGATACAGATTGATAGAACAATTGATACGTACATAGGTAAGAAAGGAGCACAAACAATTTAAATAGAACAATTGATACGTACACAGGTAAGAAAGGAGCACAAACAATTTAAATAGAACAATTGATACGTACACAGGTAAGAAAAAGCAGAAACAATTAAAGTGGAACTCTAAGTCATTATTTCAACCCTATCAACAGTGTCACTGATCTCTGCTCCCTGTTATCGGGAGCAGAGATCAGTGACGTGTCACACATAGCCCATCCCCCCCTACAGTTAGAACACATCCCTAGTACTGACTTAACCCCTCCCTGCCCCCTAGTGGTTAACCCCTTCACTGCCAGTGTCATTTACACAGGAATCAGTGCATTTTTATAGCACTGATTGCTGTATAAATGACAATGGTCCCAAAAAATGTGTCAAAAATGTCCGACATGTCCATAATGTCGCAGTCACAATAAAAATCGCTAATCGCCGCAATTACTAGTAAAAAAAAAATTAATAAAAATGCCATAAAACTATCCCCTATTTTATAAACGCTATAACTTTTGCGCAAACCAATCAATAAATGCTTATTGCAATTTTTTTTTACCAAAATATGTAGAAGAATACATATTGGCCTAAACTGAGGAAAAAAAAATGTTTTTTTTATATATTTTTGAGGGATATTTATTATAGCAAAATGTAAAAAAAAAGTGTTTTTTTTTCAAAATTGACGCTCTTATTTTGTTTATAGCGCAAAAAATAAAAATCACAGAGGTGATCAAATACCACCAAAAGAAAGCTCTATTTGTGGTGAAAAAAGGACGTCAATTTTGTTTGGGAGCCACATCGCACGACCACGCACTTGTCAGTTAAAGCGACACAGTGCCGAATCGCAAAAAACGCACTGGTCAGGAAGGGGGTAAATCCTTCCGGGGCTGAAGTGGTTAAAAAAGGCCTGGATTCTTTCCTAAATGTACATAATATAACCAGGTACTAACATTTATAGGTAAAGTTGATCCAGGGAAAATCCAATTGCCTCTCGGGGAATCAGGCAGGAATTTTTTCCCCTGCTATAACAAATTGGAGCATGCTTTGCTGGGGTTTTTCGCCTTCCTCTGGATCAACTGTGGGTATAGGAGTGTGTATATGGGATTGTATTTATGTTTTTTTTTTGTTGAACTAGATGGACTTGTGTCTTTTTTCAACCTGACTATGTCCCTATGTAACAAACCATCAAATGGGATTTCATAAATAGGATAAAAAAAAGCTAAAACATAACATTTGCCTAGAAAAGTAGAACACATGGCTGTTTGACCTTTAAATACATTTTATGTAAATCCTTTGTTGCATCTCAGTGTTTTGGATCTCCTGTAGCCACTTTCTGTCTACATGCATGCACTTCAGTGGTGACTACATGGCATTTTTCAGAGCTGATTTCTGACTATGCCTGCATAATGTGTGTTAAAATAGTGACTTGTAGTCCACATCAGAAGCCCATGTGGAAAAGTGACAACAAATTAGCACAATTGGGAGACCAGTACAAAGAGTTGTCACCCTATAACAAGAAGTACCTGAACAAGGATTCATGGCAGAAGCAATAGGTATTGTTTTATTGAAAGTTGTAGATTAAACAAAATTACAATTTTAACTTACATTAACTTAACATCTATATGGTAGATAATATATATACGTTAACCAATGTAACACACTTATGTGGCATTACAGTGAGCCTTCTTCCATGGGACTGCATATACAGTATGTGCACTGGAATTTGTGCTGGAAGTGTGATCTATATTATGCCCCCAGCATGAAGTCTGAACTGATCACATGATCGCTGTGATAGCCTGTGATTTTCTTTTTCAGTGATCACTCCAGTAAAACCCGCCCCCTGTACTCTATTTTTCAGTTTTAAAAGGAGAAAAAGATACGTTGTATCTTTTTCTCCTAGCCAGAGACTAGTGTAAGCAAAAAAAAGTCTGTGAAACAAAAATAAATTAACCACTTTCCACAAATGGACATACCCGGATGTCCTTGGGATTCAGTGGTTCTACCCGATTCATAGCTATAGCCATGACCCTGTTTTTTTTTTTTTTTTTTTAGAGCTGGCGATGTTCTATAATGTAAAAGTGATCCGAGCAGCTATATAGCCGCCAGGTCATTTTTACTCTTAAATGTGGAGAAAGGGGGTCCCCCCCACCGGAAGGTAAATAAACCTTCAGCCTTTAGAACCACTGTAAGTTAAAAAAATGTTATCCTTTATAGCACTTTAAATGAAAGCCTAACTCCAATTTTATTATCACTTTAAGTAGTAAATAGCCCAAAATGAACTATTTATTGTGCTAACAGGTTCGCTTGCTAAGCACATTGTATTAACTGTATGTAGCCACATACAGTATACAGTGCTGTGTTCCAGCAGTGGGATGGGGACTTCCTGTTCCACTCCCGAAACAAAATAGAGTGGGGCAGAACTCAGCCACAGAAAGCTTTGTATTTTATGAATGAATACACAGCCTTCTCTGATTGACTGAGGTTTTTTACAAAATCTAATATGACATATGAGCATTTCCTAATATTATTAACCATTTCTACTTGATAAAAAAAGGGAGAAAAAAATAAGACAAATATTTTCAAGGCAAGCAATTTAGACTATCATTGAGGCCTGGTGGCTTGGTTGCTTCCAACTCCCAGATCCACCTGGCCTCATGTTGCAAAAGTACACAATTAAAATCCCCCCCCCCCCCCAGTTTTGGAGGGGACTACTTCCAAAACCCAACAGCTTAGACATTTTGGGTCTCTGTAGTGTTGTAAACATACATGACGAGCAATGGGAGCTTTTAAATGGTATGTTGCAATCCCATAGATGTTGTCTTGTAGACAATCTTCTAATTGTACAAATGGTCTTCCCAATATAGAAGGACCCACAGGTGCAAAAAACAACATACATCACACCTGTGGGGTCACATATCACCTGTTGGTTTCACCTGAGGGTCCTTTCAGTGGGCAAGACCACCCTAGCTGCTTCTACCATATAGATATAGTATTCGCATCTGCTACATCTTTGCATCCCAGTGTTCTGTGTCTAATAGAGGGCTTCCATTGTATATCACTATGAACCAATAGGTCTAATAGTGAATTTGCTTTTCTAAAGACTATTTGAGGTCTATTAAAAATAAATGTATTGACTGTTGGATTACAAGTCAAAATATGCCAATGGGCTGTGCAAATATCCCATACTTTATTAACCAGCTCGGTCTATTGTAAACCAAACCTCCTCTTTCCTTTGGTCAGATTTTCTCCTGGATCCAAAAAGCAAATCATTATGTTCACTTTGTTTTGCTCATTTGTTAGCTGTATTTAACCACCCGTCCCTGTACCCTTGGCTTTGGAACATGCGTTGCAATTCCTTTGCCTCTAATTTAAAGTCCCCTGGATCTGTGGTCTGGGATGAAAACTATTTGCATGTAACAGATTGTTTGTGGCCATAGTTTTTGAGGCAGCCCCCCCCCCCCGCAAACAGCCATGTCACCCAGTCTCCTAAGTACAATAAGTACAAATTTGCATATGCCGGGGCATACTTGGTGCCCATGGCTGTGCCTGGTGAAAAAACTTGCCGTTAAACTTAAAATTTATTGTGGGTCAACAGAAATGTCAAGAGCCTTACTATTAAGTCACTATGTTTGTGTTTATGAAGACCCCTCTCATGGAGTATCGAGGAATATAAAGCCCCCATATCCAACATGAGTAGGATTGAACAATATCTGTATGTATTCTCTTCCTTGCCTAGATGCTGACATGCCATTTAAAAAAATTTAAATCGCCGTAATTACCTTTTATTTTTCTATTCTTCTTTGCACTTCCTGGTTCTCCTCCCGTGGGAGTAGGCATGTTTCTAGCCTCTCCCAGACTCCTGGGAGCTAGTCTCAGGCTTCCCAGGATGCCACTGAGCATGTGCGGGAACGAGCGGTGAATGCTGGGAGCACAGCATTCACCACATCCAGGAAATAAATGCTTGTGGGCTTCAAATGCCCACAATGAAGATGGAAACCGCCTGCAGTGAATAATATAAGTTATTCTTTCCGACGAAATCTGACACAGGCGGACATATTACACACAATATGTGAGTATGTAATGCTGAGAAGAAAAGTTTGTGAATGAACTCAAAAAAAAAAAAAACGATAGATAGGTGGACCCCCGCTTTAAGAAAATTGGTTCCTTACAAATGGCTGTAAAACCCTATTGATGTATTCGCTAGCTGTCTCAGTCAGTGAGCCATTTCCTGAGATTATTGGCTGGCCGGGGAGGGGGGGATCCTTAAGGGACTTGTGTACTTTAGGAAGGGAATAGAATATGGGCACTCTTGGATATCTAATTTTTAAATACTCCATAGTTTCCTTGTCCATGAGCCCCTCACCATATGCCTCATCAATGATATTAGAGAGGGCTTTTATATTGTATGAAGCTGAGGCTTCATACAGTTAATACAGTGCACCTGTTAGTGCAGTATATAGTTTGTTTGAACTAGCTTGGCCTAAATGAACTATAAATAGGGACATTAAGTTTGGAGTTTAAAGCTTTAAATGTTGTTTTCTATTAATGTTGGAAAAAAAAAAAAAAGGAAAAAAACCCACACAAGGCCATCGCAACATGCATATTATACAAGCCAATTGGTGTGAATGGGCCCTTACTGACCATTTCTTCTCCATGCATAAGGTCTTTACGTCAGTTGTTCTGTTTGATGTAGAAGAAAATGCATCTCTTTCTTGTGTTCACCTGTATCAAATTCTGAAGCCTACTGAATTATTGTAAAGAAAGCACCTGGTGATAAAACATAAAAGGACCTTCAAAGAATTGAAGCAACCCTGAAATAGCCTGTGAAACAGAACAAAGCTGTCCCCAATCTCTTGTATCAAATGGTCAGATGCTGTATATTTGCTCTCACTTGTTTGACGTGAGGTGACAAACATCCTTTATCAGATCACTAAGCAAGATGCTGCAGAACATAAGACATGCATTGACCTTTCCCTTCACAATCCCCGGAGAGGCAATTATACATGCTGTACATAAAAAGCTTTTATTTAGACTACACACAGAATTTGTCTGATAATATTCAGAGGCTTTAACTTTACAAATGTGTCTTTAGGTTTACCTTCTCATATTGGCATTGCTTGTGCTGAAAGTCAAAACCAGTGGCACAAAAAAATTAAAATTTTAAATAATTATCAATTTGGCTCTAGGTTTATATTATGTTTCACTACTTTAAACATGTCTTCAGGACTCTGTTTAGATTTTGCACATGAGCAATTAGGGTTGTACACTGTCCATATCTGCGGCAGATATGGTCAGGTGTTTCAGATCAGCTGAGCACAGTAAACGTGTACAAACCAATGACAGGCTGACACTGTGATTACATGTGAACCGCTTATGACAGTGTCAGCCTGTTATTGATTTGTACAGGCTTCCTGTCTGCAGCTGATTAGAAACACCTTTCTCTACCCGCTTCAGAAATACACTGATCTGGGTGGTGTACAGGCCTAATCTACTCTTTGCATGATTCACAAGCACCACAGAGCTATTTTCCAGCATGAATACTAAAGTCTATGCTATAGGCTTTTATTTTGCAAATGTTTTGCTCCCTGTTATAGAAATCATGCCCTGTCAATGAACAGATTTACACATTATCTGACGTTTTTATGTTTTTTAAGTAAAAATGTCAGCATCAGCCCTGCCCAGCTTCCATGAACATCTGTAAAAAAGGGCCATGGGCTGAACATTGCTGGTCATAGTCAGTATAACATTGACAACATAAATCACATTTTTGGACATTTTTTCCCTCTTGCCCTCTCAGGAAACATTCTGACATTTCCAAATAGTCTCCAATGCTAACATGAATAAAAAGTTGTACAAAGAAAAAGGCCCTCATATATGGCAATGAATATGATAAAGCTGAACTCTGGGGAATGAAAAAGTTCTCTCGTGCAGTGGGGCTGTGCATGCACTGCGCAGGCCAACTGCTTGTTTTTGTCTAGGGGATTAGAGATCAGAGATATACTTACCTAATCCCTGATCCTAGCCACATAAGTCTCTGTGGCTCCTGCCCACCCCCCCCCCTCGGTCTGGCGGTCTTGTGTAGTGGACTGTTCCTGATCTCATCATGCCCATAGACCTATCATGGAACTGACAAACAAGATATTTGGGGGGCACGCCCTAAAAGATGCATTAAAGATGGTGCAGCCACAAGACCATACAACAGAACAAAATATTACAGCGCACACATGCAAAAAAGACATTTACCTCCTGCAAGGCTATTTAAAACACCTACGGCCGAACAGCTTACACACAGAGTCTGCAAGAGCCCTGCGTAGCGCCCATAATCTGCTGAAGTAGAACTGAAGCCAAAACTTTTCTTTTAATTTTGGACAGAGTAGGGGAGGGTTATAAACCTCCTCTGGGGAGGGTAACCTCATTGGGGAGATTTCCCTCCACTTCCTGCTCCATAGGCAAAACCGGAAGTGTTCAAAGTACGGAAAATCCCAGGTTGTCAGACATGTTACTAGGTCATTTTGGAAGATTTCCTCTCTATTCCTGTTCTGGTGAGGGCTAAAAATTTAGGATTTTCCTTCATTTTCACTCTTAAAATGATAGTAAACTCTCCCCCACAACTTTTTCTTATTTAAATCATTAGTAAACACTGTACAAGTCGCTGTGTGCAGATGTCTCCAAACCTGCTACGTTTGCTTGTAATCTGTCCAGTTCATTTTCGTGACGTCAGCGGCGCATGCGCACAATTCCCTCAATTCATGGCAGGCTCATTGTGCCAGTCAATCCATTCAATACTAAGCAGTGGCTCCATTATCCCCTTTGTGCTGCACTGCACCGAGGTCCTATGAGATTTGTGGGACTTGTAACGTTAAATAGCACGTCACATAGCATGACACACAGGAGCGGAGATCAGCTGCATGCTCAAAAATGCAGCAAGGAAACACAGGAAGGGCGGAAGTATTGGGGACTGCGGACTTGGAAGGCATTACTTAGCATGGCGCCGGCTTCTCCCGGTAAGCAAGAATTTAAAAACATAAAAAACAAGAAAAAATACTGCGCTACCACTAAATTGATAAACCCCCCAAAAAGCAGCAGTTAAACAGTGAGATGTGCACCAAAATGACAAAAGAAAAAGAAATAACTGCGCTAAAATATATATGAATAAGATATGTGAAATATTCTTATATCGATGTCCCAAAAACCTCTGTTAGAAAATTCATGTATGTATGTGAAACATTGTGATAATCAGAAAAATATATATAAGTCCATACATATAACTGTGAATCAAAAGGTGATGTCCATATGTGGTAGATGGAAATCTTTATATATGATAATTGACCAGAATCAGTCACAGAGAGAAGCCAATAAATGGACACAACCAGACTTGGTGGTAAAGATGAAAGAGACACCACACTCAGAGATCCGCCAACGCACAAATATTGCGCTTACCACAAGGCAAGCAAAAACCAGCCTATGTTCCGTCCTGGTGTGGGAAAATCCAGCTGGATTTTCCCACACCAGGACGGAACATAGGCTGGTTTTTGCTTGCCTTGTGGTAAGCGCAATATTTGTGTGGTGGCAGATCACTGAGTGTGGTGTCTCATTCATCTTTACCACCAAGTCTGGTTGTGTCCATTCATGGGCTTCTCTCTGTGACTGATTCTGGTCAATTATCATATATAAAGATTTCCATCTACCACATATGGACATCACCTTTTGATTCACAGTTATATGTATGGACTTATATATATTTTTCTGATTATAGCAATGTTTCACATACATACATGAATTTTCTAACAGAGGTTTTTGGGGCATCGATATAAGAATATTTCACATATCTTATTCATATATATTTTAGCGCGGTTATTTCTTTTTCTTTTAAGAATTGAAAAACAGCTGGAAAAAATTTAAGTAACATCCGAAGGTGGTTATTAATAATGTATAATGAGTTGGAATAGTTTATTACACTGCCATTATTAAGAAGCAGCATTTGAGGGACAGCGTTTATTACCGCTTTAATAATAATGCCACCAGTATAGAGATGGTGAATCTCCCAAACAGGGGCACAAGTGTTCTAATCCCTCTCCACTCTATCCAAACCTAAAAAAGACCGCAGTAAAAACCTGACAGAGGTTCTGACCTTTTCTGTCCTATTAATACTTAATACTAATTTCTTTTCTTGGTTTGCAATGCAGGAAGTAAGGGGAAAAACTCCCCAGTAGGGACACAGACACACATTAAAGTCTCCTAGAGGGTCTACCTCATTCCCACTCTACCAAAATAAAACAAAACTTTTCTGCTGTCTTTGTTCCTGTTGGGGAGATTTTTCGTTCTTTTCCTTTCCCTGTGACCACATTTACCATTACAGAAAATAGCCCAACTGGGGTCATTAACAGTAGTTAGTAAATACCACAAAAATGTTCCATTCCCTTTTTCTGAAACTTTAAATAAAAACATAGTTCCTCAGTTACACTACTTCCTAGTGAATGCCTGTGTCCTCCTACAAATTATTCCTAGTGAATTCCTAAATCCTAGTGAAAACAAACAAAAAAAAAAAAATATATATATATATATATAACACTCCTGTTAAAATGTCAGGTTTCTGTGATGTAAAAAAATGAGACAAAGATAAATCATTTCAGAATTTTTTCCACCTTCGATGTGACCTATAAACTGTACAACTCAGTTGAACAACAAACTGAAATCTTTTAGGTTGAAGGAAGTAAAAATAAAAAACAAAAATAATATGTTTTATAAGTGTGCACAACCTTAAACTAATACTTTTTTGAAGCACCATTTCATTTTTTTACAGCACTCAGTCTTTTTGAGTATGAGTCTATCAGCATGGCACACACTCTTCTTTGCAAAAACACTCCAAATCTGTCAGATTGCGAGGGCATCTCCTGTGCGCAGCCCTCTTCAGATCGCCCCACAGATTTTCAGGCATCTCCTGTGCGCAGCCCTCTTCAGATCGCCCCACAGATTTTCAATCTGATTTAGGTCTGGGCTCTGGCTGGGCCATTCCAAAACTTTAATCTTCCTCTGGTGAAGCCATTCCTTTGTTGATTTGGATGTATGCTTTGGGTTGTTGTCTTGCTGAAAGATGAAGTTCCTCTTCATGTTCAGCTTTCTAGCAGAAGCCTGAAGATTTTGTGCCAATATTGACTGGTATTTGGAACTGTTCCTAATTCCCTCTACCTTGACTAAGAAAAACAGCCCCAAAGCATGATGCTGCCACCACCATGCTTCACTGTGGGTATGGTGTTCTTTTGGTGATGTGCAATATTGTTTTTGTACCAAACATATCTTTTGGAATTATGGCCAAAAAGTTCAACCTTGGTTTCATCACACCATAAACACATTTTTCCACATGTTTTTGGGATACTTCAGATGTGTTTTTGAAATATTTAGCCAGGCTTGGATGTTTTTCTTCCTACAAGAAGGCCACCGTCTTGCCACTATACCCCACAGCCCAGACGTATGAAGAATACAGGAGATTGTTGTCACATGTACCACACAGCTCCATACTTGCCAGATATTCCTGCAGCTCCTTTATTGTTGCCGTAGGCCTCTTGGCAGCCTCCCTGACCAGTTTATTCCTAGTTTTTTCATACATTTTGGAGGGACATCCAGTTCTTGGTAATGTCACTGTTGTGCCATATTTTCTCCACTTGATGATGACTGTCTTTACTTTGTTGCATGGTATATCTAATACCTTGGAAATTCTTTTGTACCCTTCTCCTGTCTGTTACCTTTTAACAATGAGATCCCTCTGATGCTTTAGAAGCAGCTCTCTGCAGACCATGGCTTTTGCTGTAGGATGCGACTAAGAAAATGTCAGCTGAACTTTATTTGGGGTTAATCAGAGGCACTTTAAATGATGGCAGGTGTGTAATGATTCCTATTTAACATGCGTTTGAATGTGTTTGCTTAATTCTGAACACAGCTACATCACCAGTTATAAGAAGGTGTGCACACTTATGCAACCACATTTTTTTAGTTTTAGATTTTTACTCCCCCCCCAAAAGATTTCAGTTTGTTTTTTAATTGAGTTGTACAGTTTATAGGTCACATTAAAGGTGGAAAAAGTTCTGAAATGATTTATCCTTGTCTCATTTTTTTTTACATCACAGAAACCTGACATTTTAACAGGGGTGTGTAGACTTTTCATATCCACTGTATATATATTTTTCCCTTACCCCCCCCCCCCCCTTAAAGTGAAATCATTTTAATTGTGAATTAAATTAAAAGTGATACTGAGAATAGAGAAAAGATGTAATAAATAAATAAAATGTAATAAATAAATGAATAAATAATGGGGAGGGAGTTAAAGTAACCCTAATCTTCTAAATATTCCACTCAAGAGGTTCCCTTTGTTCTATTTCCACCAACATCTTTTAAGGTGCATTCTCATTACCCATATAACTCATATAAGTTGGGGATTGTTTAAACTCAATCCAGCTTCTCTATATTCCATGAAATCTTAATCCAAGATCATTTTGAAAACCAATTAATTCTTCCATTAGCCTGGATCTGTTTATTTCTCTAAACCACTCTCTAATTGTCGGTATTTTCTTTACATCCCAATACTTTGGAATTAACACTTTCACTGCGTTTAATAAAAAGGGGGTAATAGCTGTTCTATACTTCTTCCTTGGTTCTCCTGAAGCATAATACAAACATTGGCAGGGGTCCCGTCTAGTCTCTTCTTTATTAGGCTCAGCACTTTTTTCCAATAGGGCTGAGTCAAAGGGCAACACCACCAAATATGTGCATGTGTTCCCTCACCTCCACAAGCTCTCCAACATAAAGATGACATATCTGAGTTAATCCTGTGTAATTTTGATGGGACATAATACCACTTTGTTAACAATTTATAATTAATTTCCTTTATTCTCTTGTCCGTTCAGGTAGAATATATATACTCAATGACTATGTTTTAAGACTTCCAGAATAGTTTGATTCAATTCACATTCCCAAGCCTGATTACCCGGGATCAGGGGGAGATCAACATCTTATATATGCTAGATATCCTGTGTCTATTTATTCACCCCTGATCCACCAATCTTTCACATGGGAGGAGTTCATGGACTGAGCAGACAGGTTTTGTAAGTGTCTCCACTAAATGTTGGAGTTGTCTATATCTCCAAACATCCCATGGAGAAACACCATATCTGTCTCGTAATTCTGATAATGAAGAAATTACATTCCCATTCAGGACGTCCTTCAATCTCAGACAGTCAGAGGGGGTCCATTTTAAGTACATCTTATTGTCCTTCCCTGGAGGGAAGTAATTGTGCCTGAAAAGGGGCATTAGAAGGCTATTATTTTGCCGTAGCGCACTTTTTAGCAAACTGTCCCAGGATCGTAAAGTCTATATTGTAATTGAAGCCAGATCTTTAGGAAGGCCTCTATGTTGTTTTGGTAACCAGATAATCTGACCCAGATTTGAATCACTTATACTTCCTTCCATTTGCACCCATTTCTTCTGAGAAGTGCCATGGACCCAGTCTATTACTCTCCGCAAGACTGCAGCCTCTTGATACTTCTCAAAATCTGGGAGGAATAGGCCCCCAAATAATTTAGGTTTAACCAGTGTCTTTTAAGCAAGACATGGTCCTCTATATTTCCATATAAATCTCCCAACCAATGATCTAAGGATCCTAAAATAGGTCCCCAGGATATTTATCTGGAGGGTTTAAAAGATATACAGGGCTTTCGAGATGGTCACCATTTTAATCACATTTATCCTGCCAAACAAGGACAACCTGTCGGCTGGATATCCTTACAGATCTTGTTTAATTTTGTTAAGTAGGGGCATATAGTTGTCTTGAAACAAATCTATTTCTTATGTAGATAAAGATATACCCAAATATTTTAGACCCTTCTATTTCCACACAAAGGGATATTGGGATCTAAGATCCCTACACTCCACTAAGGGGACGAAGATATTTAAAGATTTTAGTTTTCTCTACATTTAGTTTAAAGTTTGAAATTTCCCTGTATCTTTCCAACTCTGCGAGAATATTTGGGAGCGTCTGTGATGGATTTGATACATATAGCATAAAGTTATCTGCAAATGCAGACACCTCATGTTCTTTTCCAGCTATCTCTAGGTCCTTGATTTCTAGATTTGCCCGAATAGTTGCTAGCAGGGGGTTCCAAAGATAGTACAAAAAGTAAAGGGGGAAGTGGACAACCCTGACGTGTACCATTATAAAGTATAAAGGGCTCTGAAAGAGTCCCATTAACCCATACTTGAGCTGTTGGTTCAGAGTATAATGCCTCTACCCACTTATACATACGAGGGCCTAAGCCAACGTAGCGCAAAGTTGAAAGCATATACTCCCAGTCCAATCGGCATTGATTGATAGAAAGAGTACTGGTTTCTTTCCTTTTTTGGCTCCATGCATTAAAAGTACAGTCCTAATTACGTTGTCCCTCTCTTCCCTCCCTGGGACAAAGCCCGCTTGATCTTTCTCTATCAGAGAGAGCATGAAAGGCTTCAACCTCTCAGCCAAGATCTTTGCATACATTTTGATATCTTTGTTGATTAAGGAGATTGGCCTAAAGCTGGAACACAATGTTGGATCCTTCCCCTCTTTTACTAAGAATGATATATAAGCCACTAATGCCTCCTTACATATCTCCAGATTGCCCCCAATAGAATTCATGTATGTCCAAAAGTAAGGAATTAAAATTCCTCTAAACTTTTTAAAATATAAAGAGGTAAAACCGTTGGGGCCTGGACTTTTACCTACCCCAGTGCTTTTAATTGCCTCTTGTATTTCTTCTATAGTAACATCCCCATCTAGCTTAATGGCATCTTCTTCTGATATAACTGGAAGTTTTGATTTCTGTAAATATTTTTACATTTTATTTCGTCTAAGCTGGATATCATCAAGGTTCTGGGTATTATTCACTTTATATAGTATTTGGTAATATTCCTGGAAGATTTTAGTGATAGCACTAGTAGAGTATTTCAACTACCCTTTTTTACCTTTCAGTTTTTCTATATAGTTTACATTACCTCTGGGTTTAATTATACCTGCCAATAATTTCCCTGGTCTATTTCCCGCTTCATAATACCTTTTAGCTGTTAAATCAAAAGCCCATTTGGTTTCCTGCTCCATTTGGTCCTTAAATGCCTCTCTGTTTTCTATCAATTTGGCAAACGCTATATCTGCAACAGATCCTTTGTGTAATCCTTCCAGGTTCTGAATTTCCTGTAAAAGAGTTTGTTTCCGAGCCAACCACATTTTCTTCCTTTTAGCTCCTTCTGCTATTAAACTTCCTCTCATAAATACTTTATGAGTTTCCCAAAGAACGGTCGGGGCAATATTTTACATATTGTTTTCCTTAAAAAATAAATTCAGATCACCTTCTAAATCTGCTACTACTCTAGGATTATGTAAGAGAGACTCATCCAATCTCCAAGATTTCTACCTGGTCGGTAGGTCCTTTAAGTCCAGGACCACCATAACCGGGGCATGATCTGAGAGAGTTATTGATTTGATTTCTGCCTTTAGCAATCCCTCTAGGAGCTGATGGTCCAGAATAACATAGTCAATTCTTGAATAGGATGAGTATACTTGAGAGTAGTAGGTATATCTCTACCCCTGGAATGTAAAATTCTACATGCCTCTACTAACTGTTGTTTATGTAATTTTTTTTATTTAATTGACCTAAGTTGTTTACCTTCCGATCGTAGAGAAAGAGGTTGAGTGTCTAAGGCTGGATCAAAAACAAAGTTAAAGTCGCTTGCTACTATCAATCTTCCCTCTTTAAGAGCTTCCAATTTATTCGTAACCCTCTTCAAAAAGAGAGCAGAGCAGGAGTTTGGACAATATACATTCACTAACGTACAGCTAATATTAAACAGAGAGCCTTTATTAAACAAGAATCGTTCTTCAGGATCTGATTCTATTGCTTTCAATTTAACTGATGTATTTCTATCAAACCCTATCGCTATTCCTTTTGATCTCTTATTAGAGGAAAAGCCATGGAACCATGTTAGAAAGATTTTTGAACCCCGGATAATTTTTGATGACCATTTCAAATGAGTTTCTTGTAAAAATACTATGTTAGCAGAAAATGCTTTTAATTCCAGAGAGATCTGATGTCTCTTATTCGGGCTATTTAAACCTCTGACATTATAGGTGATTATATTCTAAGGGGCTATGTTTTAGAAAAAAAAAAGAGTGCTATATGCAAAGAAGAAAAATTGCTTATTTGCAAAATGTTATAACAGAAACTAAGAAAAAAGTTTTTTTTTAAATTTTCGTTCTTTTTTTGCTTGTTTAGCAAAAAGTGAAAAACCTAGTGTTGATTAAGTACCACCAAAAGAAAGATCTATCCATGTGAAAAAATGATAACAATTTCCTATGAGTACAGTGTTGCATGTCTGTGCAATTGTCATTCAAAGTACGACAGCACTGAAAGCTGAAAATTGGCCTGGGCAGGAAGGGGGTAAAAGTGCCTTTGAAGTGGTTAAACGATAACCGCAGCAGTGACAGCAGTGTTTTATTTTTGATATTGTTATATGTATAATTGTTTTTAACCACTTCAGCCCCGGAAGCTTGGCTGCTGAATGACCGGGGCCATTTTTTACGATTCGGCGCTGCGTCGCTTTAACTGCCAATTGCGCGGTCATGCGACACTGCACCCAAACAAAATTGGCGCAATTTTTTTCCCATAAATAGAGCTTTCTTTTGGTGGTATTTGATCGCCTCTGCGTTTTTTATTTTTTGTACTTTTTGCTATAATAAATATCCCCATTTTTTTTTTTTAAAAAGCAAATTTTTTCTCAGTTTAGACCAATATGTATTCTTCTACATATTTTTGGTAAAAAAAAATTGCAATAAGCGTATATTGATTGGTTTGCACAAAAGTTATAGTGTCTACAAAATAGGGGATAGATTTATAGCATTTTTGTTATTATTTTTTTTATTAGTAATGGCAGCGATCTGCGATTTTTTATCATGACTGCGACATTATGGTGGACACATTGGACACTTTTGACACATTTTTGGGACCATTGGCGTTTATACAGCGATCAGTGCTATAAAAATGCACTGATTACTGTAAAAATGTCACTGGCAGGGAAGGGGTTAACACTAGGGGGCGATCAAGGGGTTTACTGTGTTCTCTAGTATGTGTTTTTAACTGAAGGGGGAGGGGACTGACTAGAAGAAGTGGTTCCTAGCTAATAGGAACAGATGATCTGTCATTCCTCTCAGAACAGAACAGGGAAGTGTGTGTTTACACACACTTGTCCCTGTTCTGTCTCTCATGCTCGCGATTGCTCGTGGCCGGCAGTTATCGTGACCGTCGGCCACGAGCATCGGCACCCCCTCTGTGCAGCACGCGCACGCCTGCTATCCTGATCCCGCAAGCCGACGTATAGCTACGCCAGTTCGCGGGATCATGCTGACCTGCCACAGTAAAATGATGGCGGCTGGTCGGCAAGCGGTTAAAGAAAAACACATATGGGGAAGGATTAGGTGATCACCACTAGCTTCAGGGTCCTGTGCTAAGCACCTGCCCTGCTGCATAGTGAACACAGGAAGTCTCTCGCTTAGCACAGGTGCCATACAGAGAACACTTTACATTTTCTTAATGAATGCAAAATATTTCCTAACTGGATGAGAGGGAGATTATGTCACCTCACCGTATTTCCACCTTATCTAATCAAAAAATGTAAAAAATGCAAAGTGTTCTCTGAATGGTGCCTGTGCCAAGGTTTATTAACCGGTTCCCCACCATGTCACGCAGATATACTGCAGCTCAATGGCTCTCCTGGGCAAAATCCCTTACGGATACATCCTACCCTTTTTCGGCCACCAGAGGGCTTGCGCACGTCGCCGCACGGCGGGGGACCCGATGCCGGCCACGCGCAATCGCGTGGACGAGTGCCGGCATGGGGATTTGTGTGTGTAAACACACAAATCCCTGTGCTGTCAGAGGAGAGGAGCCATATCTTTTTTTTTCCTACTTAGTGGGAAAAACAATATGTCTCCTCTCCTAGTCAATCCTATCCTCATACAGTTAGAACACACTGAGGGAACACACAATAAACCCCTTGATTACCCCCTAGTGTTAACCCCTTCCCTGCCAGTGACATTTACACAGTAATTACTGCATTTTTATAGCACTGATCGCTGTATAAATGCCAATAGTCCCAAAAAAGTGTCAAAAGTTTCCGATCTGTCCGTCGCAATGTCACAGTACCGCTAAAAATCGTAGATCACCGCCATTACTAGAAAAAAAAAATCATAAAAATGCCATAAATCTTTTCCATAGTTTGCAGGCGCTATAACTTTTGTGTAAACCAATCAATATACGCTTATTGTGATTTTACCAAAAATATGTAGAAGAATATATATTGGCCTAAACTGATGAAGAAATTTGTTTTTTAAAAAAAATTTGGGGGGATATTTATTATAGCAAAAAGCATAAATATATTGTTTTTTTTTTTTTCAAAATTGTCCCTCTTTTTTTGTTTATAGCACAAAAAATAAAAGTCACAGAGGTGATCAAATACCACCAAAAGAACGCTCTATTTTTGGGAAAAAAAAGGCCGCAAATTTAATTTGGGTACAGCGTCGAACGACCGCGCAATTGTCAGTTAAAGCGACGCAGTGCCAAATTGTAAAAAGTGCTCTGGTCAGGAAGGGGATAAAATCTTCCGGGGCTGAAGTGGTTAATAGGCAGGGCAGCTGCTTAACACAGGCCCTACTGTAGTGATTTCCAGCTTCTATAGGGATTCGCCAGGTATGGCACATGCATACTTAAATTTTTTTTTTTTTCCATAAAAGATTTTATTCAAGCAATTGTACATACAACTTTTACAATCTGTGTTACATATGTATAAAGTACAAGAGAAGAAGCTTTCATGTTTCATACAAAAAAAAAGCATAATTTTACATCTTAAGTCATGGAAAATCGAACATTATGTTTTAAATTTCTTAACAAGTGTAATTTAGTCCCTTAGAAGGTCTTGTAATTATATTCGGTATAGTTGGATTTTGAGATAGAGATACTCTTTTAAATAACATTTAGAGCATTTGACTTGGTTTAGCTTTGTTCAAGATAGAGTGTCTCTAAAGGCTTATTTGGTCCTGAATGGTTAGTTATGATGTTTGTATGATTTTCCCTTTAGTCAGCTTATGACATGATGATCATAGAAAACTTCCCGTGTGTGGTATTTAAAGAGGGGGCTTAAATATTGAGAAACGGGAGAATATGATTAAGTGTAGTTTTAGAAAAGGGGATAGTGGGGTAGTCAGGGAGGGAGGGGGGGGGAGTGAGGGCTGCTCTTCCGTTGTATGCTTTTTCTTCCATCCCGCACAATGGGAGGAGGGAATACTGAGAAATCCAGTAATGGAAAGGGATCTAAATTATTGCACTTTATGTTGGGAATAAAGATTTATAATAATCCGTTGTTTTGAAGTGGTTCCAACAGGCCCAAGTGGTTGTAAATGTTTGTATGCGCTCTTGAGCTATAAGGATCAATTCTTCCATTTCCGCTATCTTGGATATTTTCTGTAACCATTCCCTAATTGTGGGTATGTCTGTTGTTCTCCAATGGGTTGGAATGCAGAGTCTCGCTGCATTGACCATATGCATAGCCAGGGATTTAAAGTACTCGTGTTTGGGAAGTGTAGTATGATGTAATAGATATTGGGCAGGGGTGAAGTTCAAGGTGTATGTGGAGACTTGTTCTATGATGGAGTGGACCTCCCTCCAGAAAGTCTGGATGGAGTCACACTCCCACCAAATGTGTATCATGGAACCTACCGCTTTTTTACATCTCCAGCATACATCAGGTATTGATGGAGAAAATTTGTGTAATCGTGATGGGGTCCTATACCATTTAGTTATGATTTTGTAGCCATTTTCTTGTATCGCTACATTCATTGACCCTTTGTGTGCATAAGAGTATATGGTTTCCCAGTCTTCTTCCGTCAGTGTGAGTTGTAGGTCTGTGTTCCATGAGTATCGTGGGATTTCAGAAGGTTTTGTTAGATCGTTGTCATAGAGCATTGAATAGATTCGAGAGATGATATGTCTCTGAGGTGAATCGCTTGAGCAGAGGTTTTCAAATGTTGTTAATTTTCTAGTCCATATTGCGGTTGAGCTTTTAGATGTTAAATAGTGTCTTATTTGTCTGTAGGACCAGAAAGGGAACGTATTTGTATGACATTCTGATTTCAGGTCTTGATATGAACGTATGGTGCCTTTGTCAAAAAAATTGTGGGCTTTTATCTCTTTATGTGGCCATTCAGTTTGTAGGAACTTCAAGGTTTCACCAGGTGGAAATTCTGGGTTTCCTCGTATGGAGGTAAGAGGTCCTAGATGTGTGGATAAGTTATGCACTGTTATGGCCTTATTAAAGGCCATTAGAGTGGGATATATAAAGGGGTGTGTCTTGAGGGTCTGAGGCCATACTCTTGGTAGAAGCCAGGGGAGAATATGAATGGGGGTGTGAGTATAAAGGTGTTCTATTGTCACCCATGCTTTTTCTATATGGTGTATCTTCCAGTCCACAATCCTGATTAGATGGCATGCCATGTGGTATTTGTATAAGTCAGGGAGGCCAATTCCCCCTCTAAGTTTCGGAAGGGTTATTCGGGTATATTTTATGCGTGGAGATTTGTTGTTCCAAAGAAAGGCTGTGCACATACTTTTGTATTTGGCAAAAAAGGAGGGGGGTAAGTGTATAGGGATTGCCTGCATAAGTTATAAGAGGCGGGGGAGAACAATCATTTTTATTAAGGCTGCGCGGCCGAACCAGGAAATGTTTAAGTTGATCCATTCTTTAAAGTTTGTTTGAAGTTTAGTTAGGGCTTTTGCATGGTTATGATTATAAAGGTCTGATGTTCGTTCCGTAATCCGTATTCCTAGATACATAATGGCTTCTTTTTCCCAATGAAATGGGAAGTGTAATTGGGCATGGGTTACTTCTTGCGGGGTAAGAGATACATTCAGGGCATTGGACTTGGTATAGTTAATTTTTAGGTTAGACATTTCTCCAAAATGTTTTAAATCTCTCAGTAAGTTGGGTAGGGAGATTTGAGGTTCTTGGAGGGTAAGTAAAATGTCATCCGCGAAAGCAGCTACTTTAAACTCTTTATGTGCAATGGGTATTCCTTTAATATCTGAATTGTTGCATAATTTATTTAGTAGGGGTTCTAATGTCAGGACATAGATCAGTGGGGAGAGTGGGCATCCCTGGCGGGTACCATTGCTTATAGAGAAGGCGTTTGACAGGAGGCCATTGACCCTTACCCTGGCTGAGGGGTTAGTATATAGTGCATTGATATGCGTGTACATGCGTGACTTGAGGCCTATGCCCTTGAGGACTTCCTGCATGTAATCCCAGGCCACCCTGTCAAACGCCTTCTCAGCGTCTAGGGATAGGAGAAAGCCTTTGTTTCCAGAAGTGGCTAGCCAATGTTGTATATTTAGGGTACGGATAGTGTTATCCCTGGCCTCTCTTCCCGGAATAAACCCAACTTGGTCGGGGGATATGAGACCAGGGATAAATGGTAGTAGCCTATTTGCCAGCATTTTGGCGTGTAGTTTGATGTCTACATTCAGTAGAGGAATCGGTCTATAGTTCGGGGCTTGTGTATGATCCTTGCCTTCCTTTGGTATAAGGGTTATATGTGCTTCTAGTAGTCTGCTTGTTGATGTGTGCGAGTCTGCGAGGGAGTTAAAGGATTTAAGCATTTCTGGAATCAAAATATCTTGGAAGCTTTTGTAATATATTAATGGAAAACCGTCTGGGCCTGGGCTCTTGCCTACGCTCATCTGTTTGATTGCTAGTTGGAGTTCCTCTGATGACAGGGGGCTTTCCATGGATTCTGCTTGTTGAGAGGTGATAGGTTTGGGGCAAAACTGTGTTAAAAATTCCTTTAGTTGGGACTTTCGGTCGCCCTGATCGGTTTAGGGTCAATATGTTGGTTTATGTTATACAGTTTAGAGTAATATTCTTCGAAGTGTTTGGCTATATCTGCATTTTTGGATAGAAGAGTGTCGTGTTTATCTCGAATCATGTGGATTCTAGAGGGTGCTTTGGTTGCTTGGACTGCCCGAGCGAGCAGTCTCCCGCTCTTGTTGCTGTATTCATGGAACACTTTCTGTTGAAGAATATATCTCCTTCTGGTACGCTTTCCTAAAATGTCTTGTAATGAAGAGCGGGCTTGAAGTAGTTCCTGTAGTGTGTTTTGTGATGTTGTTTGTTTATGTGTAGCCTCTAGTCGGTTTATGGTTTGGATCAAAGATCTAATTTGTTCCTGATGTCTCCTTTTGATTGTGGATGCGAGTGTAATGATTTCCCCCCTTAGTACACACTTATGTGCTTCCCATATAGTGATTGGTGCGATGTCTGGGGTGTTGTTTTCTCTGAAGTAGTTTTGTATGCGAGAGTGTAACTGGGTCAAATTGTCAGGGTCCTTAAGCAGCGCTGGGTTCAGTCGCCATGTTTTGGTAATTTCTCTTTTTTCGGGGAATGTGAGTGTTACTGAGATAGGGTGGTGGTCTGATAAAAACATTGGTTCTGTAGTCGCCTGCGTGAGTAGGGGTAAATCATTTTGCGATAAAAATAGATAGTCTATCCTAGAATATTTTTTGTGTGGGGCTGAATAGAAGGTATAGTCTTTATCAGATGGGTACATGGTGCGCCAGGTATCATGGAGAGTAAGGTTTTGTAATTGAAGTTTCATTAGGCGTAGGGCCCGGTATGTAAGTGTGGATGTACCTGTGGACGTGACGAGGCTGGGATTTAATGGTACATTAAAGTCACCTCCTAATAGCAGTAAACCGGTTTGGAAATTTTGTAGAAGGTCACAGATTTTCTTGACAAAGGACACTTGGTGTTCGTTTGGGCAGTAAATGTTGGCTATGGTGATGGGTTTGGCAGCGTATATTCCTTTTATGAATATAAATCTGCCATCCGGGTCAACTAATGTGTCTGTCATTTGGAAGTCAGCTTGTTTGGAAATGAGAATCGAGACTCCTTTTGTTTTGGATTCCTGGTTGGTGGAGTGAAGGACTTGTTTATAGATGTGGTTTGTCAATTTGGGTATGGCGTTAGTTCTGAAATGTGTCTCCTGAAGTAGGATAAAGTGTGCTTTGTGTTTTGTCAGAGCTGCAAGGACTTGTGACCTCTTTTCTGGTAGGTTTAGGCCTTTAACGTTAAGGGATATGCATTTTAGTGAGATTTGCATCTTACTGGTTCTCGGCTTCGAAAGCATTTTAAGAGTCTAGAGGAAGAGGGGAAGGGTATATGTGTGGGTTGGAAGAGCAGCCCTCACTAGGATCTAGGGTAATAAGAGTAGTAGGTAGGGCTAGATAGGAGGTAGATGACCAGAGGAGGAGGGGGCAAAGGGGTTTCAGATCATACGTTTATCCGTTACTTCCCCACGGATTGTGGCTTGGGGTATGAGAAAGTATTGGCTTGCACAGTCGTGGATAATCCACGCTCTGTGTATGGTACTTTACAGGAGGTGGTTCTCGGAAAACCTAACCACCTAGTTAAGAGGGGGTCCAGGGTGTCAGTTAGAGTCCACAAGGACTACTGTGGTGGGACAATTGCTCAATATGTAGTCTCTTCATTACTATGACAGTTCAGTCCGAGTAAGTTGAAGAGGGGTGTCTGTGTGTAAACTGTACTGAATATTAGCATAAGGGGACTCCCCATGCCTACTGGGAGTTCCCTGTGTCTGTTTACCCCTCGATACGGTTCCCGGGCTCCGCCCCCCCACAGTAGGGAAGCGGGTCCCACGGATCCATGAGCGGTCAGTATTGCATAGTGGGGAAGGATCAGTCTGCGAGAACTGAACCGGTCCCCCCTCCACTATTGTGCAGCCTAGAACTGAATATTATCTGTTAAAGCAAGGCACATGCGAGGAAAAATAGAAAAAAGCAAAAAGGCAAAAAAATTTTTTATATAAGACCAGTTCCACAAAGGCAGTTAGTAAAAATCCCCCCCCCTTGTTATGATTGAGGTATGTAATTATTACCACTGTAGGGAGTCGGTTAACTGTTGAGTCAATCAAAAATTAGAACTTTTACCTTTCCCTTTAACTTGTGGCAAAAAGATTTTGGGGATAATTATGTGGTATTTAGCCTCTGTACGTCTTTGGGAATTCAGTCCAATGGAGTTGAAGAGATGTGTTTGTATTCGTAACACAATAAGGATCTTTTCTGGATAGAACACAGTATCTCAGTTGATATTTTGATTCTGAAGAGTTTCCGTCATCTTACAGATACAAAAGTTCAGGCATATACAGTATATGACTCTGGGGTATGTTGAGCACTAAATTAATCATCTCTGTAATTCCTGCGCGGGGTGTCTGCGCGGTTCATGGCATGCGGTGGTACATCTCGACGTGAGAAGCGTTCTCCCGGGGATGTAGGGTCTAGTCTTCGGCGTCTGGATCTGTGGCGTTGTGCTTTTGGTGAAGCATTGTAGGAAACTGCCTTCCAAGGTTCCGATGGGAAGTAGAAGGAGTACCATTCCGGTAATTCAATTGCTGGGATATCGAGCTGTTCACAGAACATGGGGAGGTCTTCTGGTGTTCGGAGGAGTGCGGTGCGACCTCTGGTGGTGGCTGAGAGGCAAAATGGAAACTTCCACCTGTATTGTATATTGCATGCCCGTAACGTTTCCAGCAGGAGGCGTAGTGTGCGTCTGTTTTGTAATGTTATCTGAGATAGATCTTGGAACAATTTAATGTCTGCGCCATTGTATAAAATAAGGCCTCTATCTCTCGCCTTTCTAAGAATCTCCTCTTTAAGCGGAAAGTTTACTAGACAGCTTACTATGTCCCGAGGGGGTTCTGTGTCCCGGGGAGGTAGTGCACGATGAATTCTCTCCATATCAATAGGGGTATCTGCAGGCCGTTCAAGGAGTTCATTGAATATTGTGCATACTGTCTGCATCAGTGCAGATGGATCTATGCCTTCAGGGACCCCCCTTACTCTTATATTATGTCTGCGTCCTCTGTTATCGAGGTCTTCCACTTGTCTGTGGAGTTCAAAGATATGTGGGAGATGCATATCATGTGCTTTTTGTACTTGCCCGATTGCAGCTGCCTGTATTTGAGATGATTCCTCCACTTCAGATAGGCGATTATGCATTGATTGGATGTCCGTTTTCAGATCTGATATGGCAGTTGTTAGGGTATGTTTTATGTCCAGTGCGACCCTCTGCAGGTCTCTTTGCAGGTCCAATAAGGATGGGTTTGTGGATGTTGCGCAGTGAATGTCCGCCGGCGCGATCACGGAGTAGCTAGGCGAGGCCGGGGATGAGGCCTTGGATGTCTGTGAGGCCTGTGTCTCCCCGTGGAGGGTTGCGGCCTTTGTACGAAATATGTCCGGGATGTTATTACTAGCTGTGTCCCAGATTGTTTCTCTGTCTCCTTGGTGGAGCAGGGTGCCGAGGTGCTTCTATTCGGCTTACCCATGGCTTAATCTGGCTAGCGGTGGTATTAGAAGAGGCTGAAATCGTCCTCTCTTCTCAAGCAGCCATCTCCGATCCCATCCAAGCCACGCCCCCGCATACTTAAATTTTTAACATAACTATGTTTGTTTAGCTGTACATGTGTGTGGATTTATGCATTTTAGAAAGAATAAAGATATTGGCATTTTTTCAATTGGGCGTTGTCACCATTTATTAGATTCTGTGTTTCTTTATTTTGGATAATATTCTTTGAGATAGGTTATATTGACAAAGTAGAGGAGGGGTAGAGCCCACATCCATTTGTCTGTAGGTTTGTAATACTTAAATTGGTCCAAGCTGATGTAAATATACCTAGACTTTAGTTTTAAAGGGTAACTCCACTTTCATGGGGAAAAAAATAGCAAATAAAAAAAAAATGATATAGCATATACAATTGTGACACAAGTCATATTCTAATTGAATGTTATTAGAAAATGACCTTTCCTTTTCATTCTGCAGCTTTATAATTTTCTGTAAAATCCAGTACAATATGGCTATCTGAAGTTTGAATGTGTACAGAACACCCCCCAGAAACATAATTTCCTGCTTGTGTGATTGGCTCACTGATTTTCTCAGAAGTCTGCACTAAGATACAAGTCAGATTTCAGTCATCCCCTGCAACAAAAATGTAATTTTTGGTGAGATACTCCCAATAGGAAATCACTTCTAAAGGGATGCAGGCCCTGCAGCTTTCCTCATTAGAGCTTTGCAAGTGTAGCAGCTGATTGAAAATTATGAAACCACTCCAGTTAGATTCACTTACCCACTTACCACATGGACACAGACAAACACACAGGGGATTTTTCAGGATAACAAAAGGTAGTAATCTGCAACAAAGTTTGTTAAAATCCTTGTAATGTGCACTAATCACTCAGAATGATTTTTTTCTAAACAAAATTGGAGTTATTCTTTAAGGGCATCCTACTGTATTACTTTGTAGAAATATTGGTTTTAATAAACAGCAAGGCGGAAATTATGAATGAAATGTCTTTGTTCTTTGCATAGAGCAAGTTTCAGAATGTACATCTGGGCCATGACTTAAAAGCTGCACAAATCACAATAACTTGAGACCAATAACAGAACAAACACCTTTTTTTTTATTAAATTAATTGCTTTAAAACTACTATCTATAATAGCATCAGTACAGATGTACTAAACAAATGGACAACTGTTTGTAAGCGCGCAATGTGTACTAGAGAGATTTTATTTAATCTAATACTTTCCAAAGTAGGAAAGATTAACCAAACCAGATGATGTACACCACACTGAACCTGTAGCAGTTGGGAAGTGCGTCAACATCACATCAAAATGACACAATGCAGAGCACAAGGGAATTGAGTCAGAGATAGCTTATCTTCCCAGGTATTCTGCATCATCTTATTGTTTTGTTTTTATTTTGTTGCTTCCATCTGATCAGCTTCACATCTGAGACCCTGATACTCAGCAGCATATTGCATGGTCCCGCTATCTTGAAAAATTCAATTAAGGCTATAAAGGGAGCAGAAAGGCTGTGTCCCATGAAAGAAAATGCTTTAATTTAGAATCTTTCCATTTTAATGTCTGAGCATTCACGCTGTATTGGAATTGTTTACCTGCCACGTGAATGTTATGTGGAATTGTTGACAGTAAGGGCTAAGTCTACTTGTTTTCTTAGTTTTCTAAGGATCTAATCTTGTGTCTATCACGTATTAGTAGAAGTTTGGTGAGAGAGGATTCACGCTTTTCAGACTTCTGCTTTTTCAGATCGTTTTACTGCTGTTCAGTTTGTGCTTGTGGGTTTGTATCTGCTTTTCAGTGCGTGAAGTCAGTTGTATCTGTTTTTCAGTTCGTTCTTGTACGCTCATTTCTAATTTTCAGCTCGCTCTTCACAGGCCTTGCTGTTCTTCAGTGCATTCTGTTTAGTTCGTTCTGACCAGCCGACCGTTTTGAAGCCATGTTGCGGGTACGTACTCGTCGTACAGTTCGTGCTGTGCGAGGGCTTGGTGTGATAATCCTAATTATGTTGCCTCAGTTGGGCCTGAGGCCGGACTTTCAGAAACTCCAATGAAGGCCCTGGAAGCTGGCCGTCCTGGCTTGCCCCCCCAAAACTTTTTCAAAGTTTTACCTTGAAATTTCTAAAAAAATACAGAAACAGGCATGTTTACAAATATAACATACACAACTCTGGAGCATTGCAAAAAAGAAGGCAATATCAGACATTTTATAGTGTGAAAAAGGTCTTAAAATTGCCTTCATGGGGTGAAGTCACCCCTGTAAAAGCCAAATTTAGAAGATGCACACAAATTGTGAGTCAAAATGGGGATTTCCTTTCTGATCCCATACCTAATGTCAACATGTGCTATCTCCCATCATGGGGGATCAATGGACGTATTTTGGGGGTGCAACCACTTCCTCTCACCTACTAGAGTTGGGAGGAAGGGGTTGCACCCACAAACCGCATACATTGAAATCCCCTGATGGCAGATAGCACATGTTGACACACTGTGTGCATCTTCCAAATTTGGCTTTTAAACTGTATTAAAACTTTAGATAAAATTTTTGTAAAAAATAAAAAAATTCCAGGAATCTTTTTTAGGATTTAAATTCTCCCTAGTACATCAATCATGTTCTTCAGTCTTTGTTCAATCTCCTTGTTTTTTTCTTTGATAATGTCCAAATCCTGACTACAAAACATGATTTCCTGGATCGTCCATTGGGCACTGTCACTGGTGAAATCACTGGATTTTGGTACCACAACCTGAACATCACCAAAAATAAAAATATACACAATATATTATAAATATGCAGGCATACATCTATTACCTGAATCTGTGGTGTCTGACACTGACCTGTTGTGGTGACAATCTCCACCACCTCTCCTTTCTCCACATCCTCAGGTTGTGACCTCTGTTCCCCTTCTTCAGGAGGTGGGGGGGGGGGGTCCCTGGTGTCCTCATATTTTCCGAGTCTTGGCTCACCTATGAGAATGAAACAAAAGGTATACTTAGCACACAGATATTTGAGTCCAGAAATAGGAATATGAAACATTGCTTGGAAGTGGGGTACAATTGTCTGTTTTGGCAGAGTTCCAAGCTGAAGACATGATTTTTTCCCTTACCAAAGCTGGAATACTACAATTTTTTTGGACAATTTTCACACATGTAGACACCCCAAGTATCCACTGGAGCACCTGTGTGGGACACCCTAAAAAGTTTGTTCTTGTGTCCCACACTAGTGCTCGAGAGTCCAGATGTAAACAGCTGCTGAGTGTCCTCTCCTTACATTACACTGAATCAAGTTTGCAATTCGAAATCTAGACAACAATGTCCTAAACTTCTTTGAATACAAATTACCATGACCAAATGTAGTTAACCCTGTATCTGGAAAAAACATCGTATTTAGTTGGCAAACGAACAATGTTTACTACGACCGATTACTGTGCCCACGAACATGAAAGTAGCCATTTTAAACTGTCCAACAGTAAAGAAAAGCACATGGCGCAGCATGCAAGTAATAATAAGAATAGGAACACACGACAACTACTTACTTTTTAGAAGCACTTTCTTGATCCTTCTGTACTGATCCTGCTCCCTTAATTTGAGGTCCGACCAGCGTTTCCTTAATTGCTCCCTGGATCATCGTACCCCAAAATTCCAGCGCAGACTCTCCACAACTTTAGACATGATCTTGACCTTTCTCACATTTGGGTTTAGTTATGGTCCATAATTCCCTTCATAGTCGGCCCTCTTAAATATGTCGACCATCTCCACCATCTCTTCAAAGGACATATTTGAGGCCTTAAATCTCCTCCTCCTGGATCGGCACATTTCTTGCTCTGGGCTTTCCTCCTCGTTACTGCTATTAAGCACCTGCTGTGTCTCCGCCATGTCGTTTCCCACTGCAACAAAAGAGACGGGGCGGGGAATATTCTAGAAAGAACATCAGGGGCGGGTGACACTGGCGGAGTTTCACGCATGCGCAGTATATATAAAGCGTAACATGTGCGTCGTATGTAGATCTGTGAGCAGAGAAAGGTGTAGCAGAAGCGCCGATCGTTATAACGAAGGTACAATTTTAAGTTGGTGCATCAGCGGCCTATACTGCTTATAGATTGAGGCCTATATTGGGTCAAGATTAGGAGAGTTTCGCCTGACATTAGGGTTTGTCTTGTGTTGTGTCTTGCAGAGAAAATGGATCTATTCAATGATGAGGACTTTATGCCCATATTCATTGATATGTTCAGGGTGATGCCCTGTCTGTCTGCCCTGTCTGTGGCAGGTATACCACCCCTATTATATTATCTCAAAAAGGTCCAGGATTCCCTGAGATCAGGAGCTGCAGCAGATGTCCCCAGGCTGTGGTACTATGACAGACTGCATTTTCTGGCAGGTCAGACTGAACCCAGGCCAGCACTCTCCAGTCTTCCTTCCACAATTCCTTCCCCCCCAGCTGAGGCTTCTGACGTCCAACCTGGGCCTTCCAAGCAGCAACATGTGAAGGAGCCCAGCTTGAGCCAGGTATAGCATTCTTCAAAATATTTCTGGTTGTCAAATTAATGATGTAAAATATATGCTAATTTTGATCACTAATTTCTGATTTCACAAAGTGGTTTTACATATTAATGCTGGGGTCAGAATGATAGTCTTTTCTATTTATTAACATTAAATTTGCAACAGTCATGAGTTGAAAATTGTGTGTGATTGATGAACCAAAGACTAAAACTAGGTCCCTTTTTCATACACAGGAAAGCCTCAGCCAGGCCATGGAAAGTGGCAGCCAGGAGGTGGCCGAGCCCAATAGCCTGCCCTCCGCTTTCTGCCAAAAAGTGGCAGGAAGAGGAGTAACGTGAAGGAGGCAGCAATTGGCCTATTTCTGAAGGCTACTGCGGCCCTCAGAACCCCCCAAAGTGTTCAAGAGGACTTTGCATACATTACAGCATGCAAAATGCATGAAAGATGCTGGAAATGGAGGAGGGCCAATGCCTATTATGTGAGGAAGTGATGTTACAAGCCCTAAACAAGGGCTTGAGGGGCCAACTCAAAAGTCAAAGCCACATTTGTGAGTGGAACCATGGTCCTCCTCCTCCTCCTCCACCTCCTGCCACACTTCCAACACCACAGCCACAGCCTGGAAGGAAGCGTCTAAGGAAGACCAGAGAGTGATGGCCTGGGTTCAGTCTGGTCTGGCAGAAGATGCAGGCTGTGGTCTGACCACAGCCTGGGGCCAGATATGCTGCTGCTGGTTCTGATCTCTTGTAGTCCTGGACCGGATTGTGCTCACTATTATAAGGACTCCTCAGGCCACCAATTTTGACTGTAAAATTATTGATGTCTGCCCTGAGGTACAAAGGCTTTGCAAATTTCACCAGTTTCTCCAGTGTTGCCTTCTTCTTTATTTTGTTAGGACCCAGAATAAACGGATATTTTTTTTTTACTTCAAAAAGGACAGTTTTTTGGAGTAGGCAGGTACATTTAAAAAATACAATGACAATTAACAAGGGACACCAACCAACCTCATTGAGATTTACAAAGACAAGATAATAATGGTGTTGTGGAAACGTGACATACAAAAAAAAATGGAGATCACTATAAAATAATTTAAAAAAATAAATAAATGGAGATCACTATAAAATAATTAACAAAAAAAAAAAAAAACAGGAGATCTTGATTCCCAAAAAAATAAAAAATGACTATAACAATTAATTATAAACATTATTATGGAGATCTGGCTTTAAAAAACGAAAAGATTATTCAGGAGATCACGAGAAGTAATATAAGTTTGTGAGAACTCTGTGTGAATATGAGCAGCAAAACAACTTTATTCAGCAAAACAACTTCATTCTTCTAGCATTATAAAGAAGAAGAGAATGCATTGAAAGATTTAAAAGACTGAGCGGCTCCGTCTCGTACTTGATTCTGAGCATGCGTGTTTTTTTGCGCATCGGAATTGCATACAAGTGAACGGAATTTCCGATAGAAACTTTTTTCGGGAACATTGAGAATATGCTCTCAATCTTTTGCTGGCAGAAATTCGGCCAGCAAAAGTCCGATGGAGCATACACACAGTCGCATTTTCCGACCAAAAGCTCTCATCGGTCTTTTGCTGGCCGAATTTCCGATCGTGTGTATGCTGCATTACTCTCCTTATCCAATACTGTTTATTTTGTTTAAATGTGGCAGAATTGTTTTAGATTTACTTTTCAATGTTTCCAAGTGATGAAAAAAATTCAGCAAAAAAGCCGGGAAAATTAGACACATTGGGAGAAAATGTAAATGTGTTGTACATTTGGGAGCTGGATATTTTCATTAAAAAAAAAACTTTACTGAAAAACTAGTATGTCTAGGTGTGGACACACATGTTGATGAGAAGTTCAGCAATAACTAACATCCAATGCCAGGCCAAGTCTTCTGAAAAAAAAGGGTAGAGAGTCACAAAACCTATGAATATATTTTTACCTGATTTAACCACTTGACCTGGAAGGTTTTACCCCCTTCATGACCAATCCATTTTTAGATATTCTGCACTGGGCTATTTTAACTGACAATTGCGCAGTCATGCAACACTGCACGCAATGAAATTTATATAATTTTTTTCACATAAATAGAGCTTTCTTTTGATCGTATTTGATCACCACTGGGTTTTTTATTGTCATATAAACAAAAAAAATGGAAAATTTTGAAAAAAATGATATTTTCCACTTTTTGCTATAAAACATATCCAATTAAAAAAAAAATCAAATTTCTTCATAAATTTAGGCCAAAATGTATTCTGCTGCATGTCTTCGATAAAAAAAATAAATCCCAATAAGTTTTTTTTTTATTGGTTTGTGTAAAGGTTATAGCGTCTACAAACTATGATATACTGTATACATATACTGGGATTTACGTAGCTATAGATGCTATTGGCTGTGATCAAAGCAGGGATCAGCAGGAACCCAGGAGGTAGGTGGCAACGTACAGGTACAGCAGGAAATATATAGGCATAGGAAATGCTTCCTGGAACACGGACCAAGACGATAAAAGGGCAATATTACTGGCATAACTAACAATTGCTTTTTTAGATTACAAATAAAAATAAAAATATAAAATAACAAATAGAATTATTTAGATTATTAAGTAACAAATAAAAATAAAAACATAAAATAACAAATAGAATAATTTAGCTTATTGGGTAAATTAGTGCAGTAAACACTTTTGATTCATAAGACCAAAAAAGACAACTGAGGAAGAAATAAAAAAGAGGGATTTGGTTCCAAAAGTCCCTCCAAATGAACAACAGTTGGGAGCTGGATAAGCGCATTAGTAAGACCATATCTGGGGTTCCTCAGTCTCTGACACCAGAACACAAGAAGACAGAAAAATTGAAAATAATATATAGAAAGACAAATAAAGGAATAAAAGTCCTTTAGGACTTAAACTGATTGTAAACAATCACCTTGTAAAACAACCCATTCAGTTTAAATAGAAATGAAAGGCAAAACATTTTTGTATAGATGTAAAAAAACATTATAAATACATTTTGTTCCCTTTTTTTATAAAGTTTACATTCACACCTGAGCGTTTTCAGCTCGTAAAACGCCCGAACAATCGCCTGAAAAACGCCCAACAAGCAAAATCCCATTCATTTCAGTGGCATCTGTTCACATCTGAGCATTTTGTCACCTGAAGCAGAACGCCTGAAAAGCGCCCTAAGCTCAAAAGAGAACATGAACTTATTTGGGGCAGATTACAGGCGTTTTTCTGCCTTTTACATTGGTGACCTGAACAAAATTGCGGAAAAAAAACGCCCGACTTTGACTCGCTCAGGTGTGAATGCAGCCTTAATGATCACATTCCCTCTGTTCTCAACTGCGTAAGAGTTGGGGGGAGAAGAAGCAGCAGCACACTGAGCTTCCCAGTGAATGGCTGTGCAGGGGGGGGGGGGTGTCAGGACAAGTTTGATCATTGGAAGAGAGCAGGCTGAGTTCCCAGCATAGCTAGAGAACTGACCACAGTGTGCTCCCATTCTTAGTGTGGTCAGTTTTTAATAGGAAAGCAGAGGGACTAGCAGAAACACCAGGGATTTCACACAAGGGAAGCAATACAAAGAGAACAGGAGACTTTCTCATACAAGTACATGGAACAGCAGGCACATATCAGGAATATGAAGTGTTGGGGTAAGAAATGATTTAAGTTATAATTATACATTCATAAATATATTGACACTGAAGAAAAGCACATTTAAATACTTTAAAGGCTCACATAAAAATGAAATACTAACAAGGTCACCACAGAAGACAAAGGGAACATGGAGCCAAAATACAGAACGCCAGGTGTAGTATTGCTATCTTTGGACTTCTCTGGTCATTAATGAGTTTTATATTTCCTGTTTTATTTAAATTATATTTAATATTGGGTGGAATGCAAGAGCAACACCTTAAAATGGGTGGGAATGCCCAAAAATCCAAAGTAGGCAGATACAGAGGCAGAATTTATGACAGTGATTTTAACTATGAAAATCTCAGAATATATCTGAAGCTAGCGAGTGACGAATTGCAGAACTATTTGTCCTGTGAAACTTCATTTACATTTGTTCTGTGTAAATACCAGCAAAGTGAAATGTTGCCAGGCCATTTTCTCTCCAAACCAGATGTTCTTTATTTAAAAGAAGTGTGAATAAGGAAAATGCCATATTATGACCACTACGTGGAGCTGATAATCGTAGAAATCTCGTATTTGTTTCCTATCATCCTTGATCATAAAAAAAAACATGTAAACAGTGATACCTTAGTTCACAAACTTAATTTGTGAAACGGCTCCTGTCGCGAATCTAATTGTTTGCGAACCAAGGCAAATGTTCCCATAGGGTTCAATGTAAATCAGGTTAAACTGTTCGGAACTTTTTTTTTGTTTATATAAAATTATGAAATGTATGTACAAAAAAAGGATTTTAAACATATATTACATACAGTCTTTTACATTAACCACTAGCCGACCAGCCGCCGCAGTTAAACTTCGGCAGGTTGGCATGGCTGCACAAATCGGCGTAGCTGTACATCGCTCCTTTAAGACGTCACAGCAAGCGCACGCACACGCCCGCCGCGTGTCCCCAGAGCCGATGCGTGTGCCCGGCCGGCGCGATGACCGTCGGGCACCCGCGAGTGCTTGAGACAGAGCGAGAACCAAGATCTGTGTGTAAACACAAAAGTCCCGGTTCTCTCAGGGGAGAGGAGAGAGATCTAGTATTCATACCAAGTAGTCAGTCCCACCCCCCTACAGTTAGAACACACCTAGGGAACACAGTTAACCCCTTGATTGCCCCCTAGTGTTATCCCCTTCCCTGCCAGTGACATTTATACAGTAATCAATGGCTATTCTTAGCTCTGATCGCTGTATAAATGTAAAAATTACATAAATCTATCCCCTATTTTGTAGACGCTATAACTTTTGCGCAAACCAATCAATCTACGCTTATTATGATTTTTTTTACCAAAAATATGTAGAAGAATACACATCGGACTAAACTGAGGAAAAATTTTGTTTTGTTTTTTTTAAAAATTGGGATAATTATTATAGCAAAAATACATAATATTGTGTTTTTTTCAAAACTGTAGCACTTTTTTTGTTTTTTTGCAAAAAATGAAAACCGCAGAGGTGATTAAATACCACCAAAAGAAAGCTCTATTTGTGGGGGAAAAAGGACATAAATTTTGTTTGGGTACAACATCGCACGACTGTGCAATTGTCAGTTAAAGTGACGTAGTGGCGTATTGCAAAAAATGGCCTCGTCTTTAAGGGGGCAAATTTTTCCGGGGCTGAAGTGGTTAAGCGGACCTCTTTCATGTATACATCTAAAAAGAAAGAAAAAAATGTAGCTCCTCTTTAATCCTTGTTTGAAACAAACCCCAATTTAAATGACAAATCTAGGGGCCAGAAAGCAGCAGTGTGCATCCAGGAAAAGATCATCTGAGGGCATGATAAAGTTGTAGAATTCATATGAACTGTTTTTCCATGATTCCCAATCATGTGAGCCCACCCTCATGGTAGTCAGGGGGCAGAAACCCCTATCTAAGTGGACTGGTTCTCCTAATGCTGGCCATACACTATACGAAAAATCGAATGATAGCAATTTAAAAAAAACGTAAGAATTTTTGGAAGGGCAAAAGATACTACCATCATGTAGCGACCAAATTTTCGAAAGATAAATGTTCAATGGACATAAATTAACTAGTTTATCGTTTGATTCGGTCACATTAGAAGACTCTAATCTTGCACTGCTCTTCTCAATATGAACGTGTCAGAGCAGGGAAGATGACCGCGGCTCGTGTTCGTGAACCGAAGCGGAGTTCGTGAACCGAAGCAAATTTTTGTGAACTCTTCTATTTGCGAACCAAATTGTTTGTGAACAGAAGCATTCGTGAACCGAGGTATCACTGTACTTACATTTCTTAGTGTAAAAAGCCATAACAAAAAGCTCTATAAATAAATACAACCCAAGTATGAAGATATTAATCATGTCGTAATTAGACATCCAAAAAAGCCTTATCCAGTAGTGTTCAAACAATGATGTTGCATGAAAGTTTACAAACCCTCAAATAAATTGTGTTGGTAATTCCACTGCTTTATTTCCAGTAAATCAATGTGAAAACACAGTGCCTGCAAAAAATAAGCAACCAGTGCCAGTGACACTATCCACTCCAGTGGCCTCAGCCATTTTATACCTATATGCTGAAGTCAAAAATTCCAAAAAATCATGTTGCACCATGCTCCTGTACTATCCTAGTATCTCACAATAAAGAGCACACGGTGTGGCACATACTACAAAACTACACAAAGACTATATATATATATATATATATATATATATATATATATGTATATATATGTGTATATATATATATATATATATATATATATATATATATATATATATATATATATTTATACAGTATCTCACAAAAGTGAGTACACTCCTCACATTTTTGTAAATATTTCATTATATCTTTTCATGTGACAACACTGAAGGAATCACACTTTGCTACAATGTAAAGTAGTGAGTGTACAGCTTATATAACAGTGTAAATTTGCTGTCCCCTCAAAATAACTCAGCACACAGCCATTATTGTCTAAACCGCTGGCAACAAAAGTGAGTACACCCCTAAGTGAAAATGTTCAAATTAAGCTCCAAGTTTCAATATTTTGTGTGGCCACCATTATTTTCCAGTACTGCCTTAACCCTCTTGGGCATGGAGTTCACCAGAGCTTCACAGCTTGCCACTGGAGTCCTCTTCCACTCCTCCATGACGACATCCTGGAGCTGGTGGATGTTAGAGACCTGCCCTCCTCCACCTTCCATTTGAGGACGCCCTACAGATGCCTCAATAGGGTTTAGGTCTGGAGACATGCTTGGCCAGTCCATCACCTTTACCCTCACCTTCTTTAGCAAGGCAGTGGTCATCTTGGAGGTGTGTTTGGGGTCGTTATCATGTTGGAATACTACCTTGCGGCCCAGTCTCCGTAGGAAGGGGATCATGCTCTGCTTCAGTATGTCACAGTACATGCTGGCATTCATGGTTGCCTCAATGAACTGTAGCTCCCCAGTGCTGGCAGCACTCATGCAGCCCCAGACCATGACACTCCCACCAGCATACTTGTAGGCAAGACACACTTGTCTTTGTACTCCTCACCTGGTTGCCACCACACATGCTTGACACCATCCGAACCAAATACGTTTATCTTGGTCTCATCAGACCACAGGACATGGTTCCAGTAATCCATGCACTTTGTCTGCTTGTCTTCAGCAAATTGTTTGCAGGATTTCTTGTGCATCATCTTTAGAAGAGGCTTCCTTCTGGGATGACAGTCATGCACACCAATTTGATGCAGTGTGCATAATGTCTGAGCACTGACAGGCTGACCCCCCACCCCTTCAACCTCTGCAGGAATGCTGGCAGCACTCATATGTCTATTTCCCAAAGACAACATCTGGATATGACCCTGAGCACATGCACTCAACTTCTTCAGGAGACCATGGCGAGGCCTGTTCTGAGTGGAAAACTTGCCACCACCCTCATTTATAGCTGGCTATCGCAGTAAGCGGCATTGGAGGGCTACAAACGGATGCAAACAAAGCCTGGGGAATGCCCAGGAAAAAATTCCATGCCTACTTACCACTAGCTCGCAGACAACCAAATTGACCTGTCTAACAGTATGCTTTAAAAACAGGGGTTTAGTCCGCACGCATTTGCAAACACATGCGTACGCCACAGAGCCTTGTCACGGCACCCTGATATCTGTGGTCCCAACACCTGCTCTCAGTCCATCTGCTCTCATTTATCCATCAGAATGCATGTGCCTTCACTGTGGGGACACTCATATTTTAGTGTTCGGGCCACAGATATCAGGGTGCCATGACTAGGCTCTGTGGCTTACGCATGCGTTTGCAAATGCGTGTGGACTAAACCCCTGTTTTTAACGCATACTGTTAGACAGGTCAAATTGGTTGTCTGCGAGCTGGTGGTAAGTGGGCTTGCAATTGTTTCCTGGGCATTCCCCAGGCTTTGTTTGCATCTGTTCTGAGTGGAACCTGTCCTGTTAAACCGCTGTATGGTCTTGGCCACTGTGCTGCAGCTCAGTTTCAGGGTCTTGGCAATCTTGTTATAGCCTAGGCCATCTTTATGTAGAGCAACAATTCTTTTTTTCAGATCCTCAGAGAGTTCTTTGCCATGAGGTGCCATGTTGAACTTCCAGTGACCAGTATGAGAGAGTGAGAGCGATAACATCAAATTTAACACACATGATCCCAATTCACACCTGAGACTTTGTAACACTAACAAGTCACATGACAGCAGGGAGGGAAAATGGCTAATTGGGCCCAATTTGGACATTTTCACTTAGGGGTGTACTCACTTTTGTTGCCAGCAGTTTGGACATTATGGCTGTGTGTTGAGTTATTTTGAGGGGACAGCACATTTACACTGTTATACAAGCTGTACACTCACCACTTTACATTGTAGCAAAGTGTAATATTTTCAGTGTTGTCACATGAAAAGATATAATGAAATAAGGGGCGTTGCTAGGTCTGCAAAAGATCAGGGGCTAGAGCCCATAGCAGTGGTCACCAACCTTTTTGCATGCCCCGGGGGGGGGGGGGGGGACCGGTGGTAAGCAATTTTTCACGGCCGATGGCTCGTGTTGGCGCTTCAATCACCATGGCACCATGGTTGATATCGTGTCAGGGAGATTGAAGAAGTACATTATTTCTTACAACTTGTTAAATTCTAATATATAATGAAGTGGTTCAACTCACTATACTGCAGAATCAGTGGGAGCCCTGGGCGTGTCACTTGCCACATCTCCTGCCACCAGATGCAGCGTGTCACTTGCCACCATCACCTGTCACCAGATGCAGCGTGTTACTTGCCACTTTCACCTGGCAGCAAATGTGGATTGTCACTTGCCACGTCTCCTGCCACCATTTGCAGATTGTCACTTGCCACATCTCTTGCCACCATTTGCAGATTGTCACTTGCCACGTCACCTGCCACTATTTGCAGATTGTCACTTGCCACGTCTCCTGGCACCATTTGCAGATTGGCACATCTTCTGCCACCATTTGCAGATTGTCACTTGCCACATCACCCGCCACCAGATGTGGGTTGTCACTTGCCAACTGATGTGGATTGTCACTTGCCATGCCAGTCAGTGCCACCAAATGTGCATTGACGCCGCATTGGTGGCAGGCTGACAAGCACCTCCGACATTGAAGCAAGGGGGTCTGGCTGCAAAGTGGAGCTCTATGATGACAGGTAGCACATGGCCTCAACTCCACCATGCTGTTAGGGCGGAAGAGCACTGATGTGTGGCTGGCAGTGAGAGATGATGTCATCTCTTTGCTGCTCGCCGCACCTCACTCCCAAATTGAAGAGGCCTGGCTGTGAAGAGCGCTGATGTGGAGCGGGCGGAGAGAGATGTCATCTCTGCTCGTCTGCCTGCTCGCTTCTCTCTTCTCCCCCGCCACTCTCATGCAGCCAGCCTGCCCGCTGCAGCAGCCGCAACCCGCTGGTTAGGCAGGGACCCTGCAGCAAGAGACTCGGGGCTATGGGCCCCAGATTCGGGGCTATAGCCCCAATAGCCACCCCCTAGCAATGCCCCTGATAAAATATTAACAAGAATGTGAGGGGTGTACTCTTTTTTTGTGAGATACTGTATATACCACCTTGCCTACATTTCGGTGCCTTCAGTTTAACTGCATTTAGAGAAAATAGAATTAGTTCGTCCAGGATCGTATTAGAAACTAAACGCATGTAAACACAGCTAAACCTGCTTTAACCGCTGGCCGACCAGCCGCCGTCATTATACTGTGGCAGGTTGGCATGATCCCGTGAATCGTCATAGCTGTATGTTGGCTTGCGGGATCGATATAGCAGGCGGGGGTGCTGATGCTCGTGGCTGATGGTCGCGCTGAATTGCCAAGGCTGTCAATTTTGTTTGGGTGCAACGTTGCACGACCGAGCAATTGTCAGTTAAAGCGACGCACTGCCGAATCGCAAAAAGTGCTCTGGTCAGGAAGGAGCTAAATTCTTCCGGGGCTGAAGTGGTTAAAGCTGGAACATCTAAGCGCAGAAAAAAAGTGATCTGTGAGGCATGAAAGTTGTTTATACTTCCCAGATGATTTATTCTGCATTTAGAAAAGCTAAGCACAGGAGTGCCAGTGTGAATGAGGCCTTGTTTATTTCAGTAAAAATACATGGATCTGCTGCTGATATGTAAATGCATATTCAAATTAGGAAATGAGCAACAATTGCTAAAAAAATATTTTACAGTTAGAAAAGAAAAGTCAGGCGCCTGCTGGTATTTTAGGTATTCATGGCACATTCCAATAAAATGATGAATTCAGCTCTTGGAATTTAAAGTGATATGTTATTTCAGTTTCAACTGGCAGTATTCAAAGGAAAAATAATTGATTTGTTAGGGGATGAGTTTGAGTATAGGAATATTATCCTGATATATCAAATTCTAACACCATACTAATTAATGCTCTGCCAATATATTTTAATTAGTTACATGGCAATATCTTTCTAATTACTGATCTGCAGTAAGGCCAAAATTGCTTGCCACAGAAGGATACTGCTATGAGAACGGATTACCATCTGCAAATTCTGCTTTCTTTTATAAAATACTTTTAATTAGCTTAGCAGCATGTATTCTGGGACTGATCATTATTGTTAATTGATTTTGATGTTAGAAGTTAGCTTCTTTGTGAATGTGTACATTTTTTCACATTAGATGCATTAAAGTGGAACTGAAAATTTACACAAAAAAAGTTTTCTTTGGTTTTCCAGGTATCATGTGTGACAAAGGGGTTGATTTATTAAAGGCAAATAGATTGTGTACTTTGCAAAATGCAGTTGCACTTTGCAAGTGCATTTGCTCCAGAGCTTTGTAAATGAGCAGAAGCTCTGATGACTTCCATCATCCAATCATGTGCAAGCAGAAATGCTGTTTTTTTTTTAGTTTTCCTTGCATGTGATTGGGTATTCTTTCAAAGTGAAGCTTTACCTCATTTACTAAGCTCTGAAGCAACTGCACATTCTATTTGCCTTTAGTAAATCATCCCCAAAGTGTGTGCTAGGCTGTTAGGAGCAGTCATTCCTCACCTGTATATTAGACCGAAGGGCAGGGGGAGGGGTTCCTTAGAATTTTTTCTGTATATGAAAAAAAATGAGCTAAAACGGTATTAAACCCAAAGGCAAACATTTATTATATTGCAGGTTACTAATTTTTAGGTGTGATGGCTGCATTTGTTTTCTTTTTAGGGCTTCTTTCCTTTATTTTCTCCTGGTAAACCGGCCCGTAAGTCTGTTGTTTTTCACTGTCCTGCAGATGTAGCAGTTATAGGGCTGAGACAAACCATTTACCACTGACAGGGGTGCTTACAATGATCAGCTTTCATTCATTTATGTAAAACCTTTATCCCAAAAGGAAAAACAAACTTGTTGCAACTGCTTATAAAGCGTTAGATGGATTTCAGTTTTAGTTTGTTAGTGTATCTAAATCTGCTAGTCCATCTAACCTCCCCTTAGATAAACAATGCTGCTGTCCAAATGTGTCTTTGTTGCTCCTTTGTTTAGAGTGTAGTAGTTTAGTGCTGCTGACTGGACCACAGAGTGACACAATTTTGGCTACAAACCCCCTTCTTTAAGACCTGTTATCACTCATATTTCATTGTATTGATCCCATACACACCGTGGATGCAGGTTCCTTTGGGATCTTTGTGTGGAATCTTGGGGGCCACATTGCTCATTCCCTTATCCATCTGGAGACCTGAGGGAGTCCTTCCCCTTTTGGCGCAGCAGTCTTATACCATCAGACCACATCTCACTCCTTGCTGACTGTGTGTTTGAACCTTTTACGCTCTCCTATGTACAACCCTGATGAAGGGACCTATCCTGTCCCAAAATGCGTCGGGTGCATAGGAGAAAGATCAAGATTGTTCACACAGTCATTTTGACAATGTTCATTCATTTATGTTTTATTGGGTGATGTATACACCTGTTTTACAATTTGTAATAAATTTGATATTCATATTTTCTGTGTTATCTCTGTTACCTTTAAAGTCCCACTAGTACCGGGGTGTACTTTGTAAAATTCTTGTTTAGAGTGTAGGCATCCCAAGGAAGGAAATGTGTTACTGGCCAGATCACCAGGTGAAAACAGAGGGGGGAAAAAGAAAACAAATGCAGCCACCACATCTAGGGATTGGTAGGCTGCAATGTGTAAAATTTTTGGTTTTGAGTTTAATACCACTTTATGTATAGGTGCTTTTGCTTCCTGTGATGGTGTGGCAACAATGCTTCATTGCTCCAAATTTCAGAACAGACTTGCCGCTCTCATGTAGCTTTTGCCTGCTTGCGTTTCAGTGGCATGAAAAAAGAATGGCTTTCAGCATTGTCACTCAGTGCCTGGCCACACCTAGTCCTGCTCACCATTTCTAGATTGATGGCACTGCCTCTGTTTCAGAAACCCTCCTACTGTGAGCTGCAGTGACTGGGAGGGGAAGCATGTGAGACACAAATGAAGGAAGTCACCATTAGGGAAAGTAAAATAAAGTTTACTTTATGCGCCTTGTGCATCACATAAGAACGTGATGTGGTGCTTGTATAGAACATTATGCAGGAGCCTTTAGCTGTACTTTAAATTAAAAGTTCAGTTTTCATGCAAAACCAATTGCCCACCGTCCCTAGCCTTCTAACACAGAACACTTCTTCTTCCTGCCATCCCGATGCTTACTTATTTGTTTTTCACAGTGGTAGTCTCCTTCAGGCTGGGTCCACACCTATGTGAATTGGATGTGGATTTTTCCGCATCCAATTCGCATGACAGGAGAGTGTGACCGTCCCTCTATGAAGCCGGTTCACATATCTCCGTTGCAGCTAAGGACTGCATCTTTGACTAAGTTTCAGGGCCGTATTAGGCAAAATTTCAACCCTGATTTGTCCCTGAAATGGAGGACAGGAGCGCACCGGACCCTTGCTGTGAGCCGCATCCTTTGGAGGTGTGAGCCCAGCCTCAGTGCTTTCTGTCCACCGGCCAAAACCTTCTTTGGTGCTTCTAAGGGAGAAGTATGGACTTGGAAAAAAATAAACATACACACTCACCTCAATGCTGCAGTTGTTCCACGTTGGCTCTAAGAAAGAGAACTGAGTATTCACATGACCACTGATCACTCAGTTCTTGATCTGCTCAGAACGGAGAGAAGCGATTTTCAGTCACCTGCCCCTCTAGAGCTCACTTGAGTGCCAGGCTGGTGATGGAGGGCGGGCGCAACTGGCTTCAGCTGTCAGCCGCGCGCTGAGAGCCAGAGCCAGCTGTCAATCAGGCAGCTGGGTGGATCCCAATAATATGGTTGGGATATTTCCAGAGCCTGGAGAAGCTCTGATATGTCAGCTGGCAGAGGGGCAGAGGGGCACTTACAAAAGTAAGTGAACTCCTGTGATCCACAAGAGAAGTATGGCCAAAAAAAATTGGGCCATACTTCTCTTTAAAGCTTCTAAAAACCTAAATCGGGCTATGCTTCAATAACAGGGATGCTTGGAGTTATCTCCTTATTAAAGTCTAAAGCTAGGCATAGACAGATCGAAATTTGGCCGGTTCAGCAGGGACTGAATTTGGATCTGTGTGTGGTCTTTCCTGTTTAAAGGAAGCTAATCATTAGATTGACTTCTGATTGAAAAAGCTAGCTGGAAAATGTTTGTCGATCAGTTTCAGCAGCCAATCAGCTGCAGCTGCTGATCAGTGCATTCTGCTGCTGTCAGAGAATGCCCCAGCGGGGGGATTCCACCATCCACCTCGCTTGTGTGGATGAATGAATCTGTTAGTTTTATTGTCTTTTCTTTTTTCCTTTTCGGCTGAATGTGCAGACAGGCACAACAAACAAGATTTTAGGTTGGAGGAGGGTAAACACCGAAGGAGGTTGCCACTGTCATGCAAAGGAGAATGAATGGGACCTCTGAAATTGAATATTTTTATTGATTTAGTTTTCCAATGAATTGCACTTCTTGTGGTTAAAAACTATTTTTCTTTAATCTGCACAAATTGCATTGTATTTATTTGGAAAGATTATGTACAGATGAGTGATCTTCTGTTGGCTAGTCATGGACTGCCATAGTAATATGGTACATTAACTTTGAAAGACTGAATCAGAACCCTTATGCCGCGTACACACGGTCGGACTTTTCGGCTACAAAAGTCCGACAGCCCGTCCGACAGACTTTCAACAGACTTTTGGTGGACTTGCGGCGGACTTTCTAACGAACGGACTTAACTACATACGATCACACAAAAGTCAGATGGATTCGTACATGATGACATACACCGGACTAAAATAAGGAAGTTGATAGCCAGTAGCCAATAGCTGCCCTAGCGTGGGTTTTTGTCCGTCGGACTAGCATACAGACGAGCAGATTTCTGGGTCCGGCGGAGTTACGACGTAAAGATTTGAAGCATGTTCCATATCTAAAGTCCGTCAGATTTGCGACTGGAAAAGTCTGCTGAAGGTCCAGTGAAGCCCACACACGATCGGATTGTCCGCCGGATTTGGTCCTTCGGCGTCCGTCGGACCAGTCCGGTCGAAAAGTCCGACCGTGTGTACGCGTCATTAGGCTCCATTAACATTTTCATGCTTTTTGCAGAAATGCAGGACATTTTTTTTTAACATTGGTTTCTATGAAACATGTTCACATCAATGCATTTTTGAAAAGGGCCAGGGACTTTTTTTAAACACAAAACGGTGCTTTTTTTTGCTTTTTTGGTTCAATAGACATCAATAGAGAAGCTGCAGAAAAGCATGTAGTGCGTTTTTCCTGTGATTTTTAAAAAAATCTGCCCAACAACAAATCCAGCGTGGATTTTATTTAAATAAAGTCGATTTAAAGCAATATTTTAATCATGATTTAAATCAATAGTAAAAAGGCTTGATTTGAATTAACTCGATTTATATCATAATTTTTAAAAAGTAACTGTCATTTCTGTCCCGCAGCGGTTCCTCCTCTGACCCTCTGTTGACTTACTGACAGTCCCATTCACTTTAATGGGATGGCTGGTGATGCGGCAGCGACACAACAAGGTGGGGGACCGCTAGTGGCAGCAGGTGAGTAGATGCCCACTAACAGGCGCTGCCATGGTGGATCTGAAATGACAGGTGCTCTTTAAATGTAAGGACTCATTCTTGCTGGTAGTTAGACCCTTTAATATTTGCAAACAAAACGAAGGTTTCCTATTTTAGAATAATAAGCTGTCAGGTTAGTAAAACAGCGATATCAGAACCGATTCAATCATAGTTTGTAGTGTACATAGATTTGCAAAACAATGGGATGAAGGAATATTCCTGAACTTTGTTTTATCTCATGGTTACTGTAACATCAATGCAGTGCATGTTATCTCTGCTTGCAGAGCTTGGATTTATTGAATGTAAATATTGCAGAATATACAGCCTCATGCTACATACGTAACTAAGCTCCATGCTGAAAAAACGAATTTATTAATGTGTCTTAAATAGAAAACAATCTTTAGATTTTTTTAGTGAAGTAAATTTGATAAAAGCCAAAAAAATAAGATTTAAATAAAAAAATCTGATTTAAATTTAAAAAATCTGAAATTCTTGATTTTTATCCACCCTGTAAAAAAATGAAAATTGCAGTAAAATCGCAGTAAAAAACACACAGCATGCATAGATGTGAATCAAGCCTTAATGGACTGCATCTGTTGTAATTTTCAGATAACTTTTCTATATTTATCAGACTAAGATAAATATAAGACTAAGATCTCTGGTGACTGTTATTATCTTTTTTCTGATGAAAGTGACACCGAATGACAGCACCTCCCCCCAGCTCCCAATGAACCTACAGACATCTGATATATAGGATAATTTAACCAGTGTAATCAATATTAATAAGTCCATCTACAATGTAATTATTGGACAATGTATGTGGTAATAATGAAATACCTTTGGGCACTGTAGCTATAAATAGGTTGTTTGGCTGGGTTGTTCAACGTAAATTCAGTCCATTTTTCTACTGATCTCTGTCAATAGAGAAATATATGTCTGATAACAAAGTCGTCTACTTTGTGAAACCTTGAATAAATATAATACCGATGTCTTGTTCTAGTGAATAGGAAATATTTTGTACACAACATATGGCTACCCCTAGATTCTTCTCCAAAATCCCACCAGGTTAAAACATCTGTGTTTTTTATGGAAATGATTAGAGTATGTTGTTGGGTATAGTCATTGTGATACTAAAGCCTCGTACACATATGAGGAACTGGCCAAAATTCAGCAGGGTTCCAGATGGCGTCCCCTGGGAGTTACTCACCTAAGACATGTATTTCATAATGGAAGAATGCTGTCCTTCGCAGACTTACAATCTAAATTTCCACTACCATCTAATATGTTGTTCTTATACCTACAATTGCAACATGCAATACGGGCGCAGGGTGGTGCAGTGGAGTGGGTACAGTCACCCACCCCTGTTTTTCACATATTACAAGAGGCAACAGATACCAAAGGTATAATATCTCAATGCTATCTCATGCTCCTCTCTTCTTCTCTGGAAGGGCATCCCATAAAAGCAGCGGCACAATGGGAGGCAGACTTGGGTCCTATCACAGGGGAGCAGTGGGAAGAGGCCCTTCAAGCTGTTAACACCTGTTCGCTAAATGTATCACAAAAAGTTTCCCAACTATATATCCTGTTAAGGGTGCACTATACACCAGTAAAACTACACAAAATGGGGAAGTTACAGGATCCACTGTGTAACAGGTGCAAGACTGTGCCAGGTGATCTGATACATCTCCTCTGGCGATGCCCCAAACTCCATAGGTACTAGACAGGGGTTATGACCTTACTTAACAGGGTTTTCCAGACTAATGTCCCTCTAGACCCATTGGGATGCCTTTTAGGGATACTGGAGGGGGTCATCCCGGAGATAATAACTAGAATGGCCTTTGCCAGAGCATTATTTCAGGCAAGGAAAACAATACTTCTGCACTGGAAATCTGTCACACCACCATCGGTCAAAACATGGATTCAACAGATGGGTAACACCCTTGTTATGGAAAAGTATATATATCAGCACAGGGGGAACCCTGGGAAGTTTGATAAGTTATGGGATGCATGGCTTGACAGAGCAGGTATAAGTCCTGTAGAACTGGTACAAATGAGGTTGCTTAAATGTACATAGAGACGCCTGGGAACACGAGTAGATGAGTAAAGATGTAAACCCTAGAGCAGTGAAATGGATGTTAAGGGTATTGATTAGGTACCTAGAGGAGGGGAAAGGAAAAAAAGACTTGCTGGTCAAAGGGAAGTTTGTTAAAACTATATTCTTTTATTTTAAACTGTATACTTAAACAAGTACGTGTAAACAAAGAAAAGTGGCTAAATGGATGTATACATGACTTATAATTGTCGGTACAAAATGCAATACTCTACTTGTATGGTGTTACTGTATGTTTCTTGAGCAATAAAAACCTTTTTGATTAAAAAAAAAAAAGCCTCGTACACAGGATCAGATTTTCCAATGGAATTGTGTGATGACAGGCTGTTGGTGGAAAATCCAACCGTCTGTATGTTCCATCGGACAATTGTTATCGGATTTTCCACGGACAAATGTTGGATGGCAGGTTTTAAAATTTTCCGTGGACAAATGTGTGTTGTCGGATTTTCCGAGCGTGTGTACACAAGTCCATCGGACAAAAGTCCAAAAGTACAAACACGCATGCTCGGAAGCAAGGACGAGCCGGAAGCGGTCAGTCTTGTAAACTGGCGTTTGTAATGGAGAATTAACATTCATGACGTGGCAAATTATGAAATCTCGAAATGCAGCGCACATTCTCTTCTTCTTTGATGGGATAATAATGAATACTTCTTTGCTGGGGATACTGATGGAGTTTTGCAAACACATTTTCAAAGGCTTTTTTTTTCTAGTGATATCAAGAATAATATTATTTATTTATTTTTTTTTTTAATAATCAAAATTTTTATTTCCATTTTATAAATACAACAATCTTCATACATTGTTACAAAATCCCCTCATCACCCACCCCAAACCCTTATTACATTACATCTTATACTGCCACATTCACTTAAATCTTATCTACTTATCCCCCCCCCTTCCCTTCCAAACCATTTGATAATCCTGTATTTATTCCTTACCCAAAAAAAAAAAAAATTCTTTTCTTTTCTTTTTCTTTCCTTCCTCCCTCTCCTTTTGTGCAAGAGGCCCTTATTAGCCAAACTGACCTAACAAGTGTTGTTACCTTTTTACCTTTTACTCGTCGTGAGAAGAAAAGTGTATAGAGTGTACATAATTGGATACGAAGTGTACGTGTTTATCAATTGTATATTTGTGTACAAGGCCCTCATTGGCCAAACTATTCTAATAAGTGTTATTACCCTTTACCCACCAAAACACCAGAAAACCGAGCAAAATAAAAAAAAAAAAAAAAATTATGTGATTCCCAATTTCATCCCCCACATCACCCAGAGAAAAAACAAAAAAAACAAAAACCCCAAACCCCGTGTTTATCAATTTATTTAATTTGTGTAGGAGGCCCTCAATGGCCAAACTATAAATGTTATTACCCTTTACCCGTCGTGTTATAAAAAACAAAACCTGTGTTTATCAATTTATTTAATTTGTGTAGAAGGCCCTCATTGGCCAAACTATAAGTGTTATTACCCTTTACCCGTCATGTTATCTCGAAAAAAAAAAAAAAAAAAAAAAAGAAGGTGGGGGGGAGGAAAAGCACAAGAAAACCACAACCCCACCCCCTCCAAACCCTCCCCCACATAATGGATCAGCGAGCTAATTCCAATATTCCTTTCTTTTCTTATAGGTCAATATCTTTTATTATACATATTTACAAGGGCTGTACCTCCACCTCCTTCTCATTTTAATCATCTCCTTCTTCTTTTTCCATCTCAACTAAACATTCCTTCCAACCTGCCCATTTCTTTTCAAATTTCCCTTGTTGGCCCTTTACCACATGAACCCATATTTCCGCTTCCATTATTAAGCTCACTTCCCTTCTCCAATCTAATATTGAGGGACCCTGTATCTGTTTCCAAAATCTCGGTATGATTTTTTTCGCTGCATTTAATAGGTGAGGTGTTATGCCCTCCCGATACTTTCTTTTAGAGCCCGGCATCCCATGGAACAAGTAATGTAGTGGTTGAAATTCCAAGTGCCCCACCGTCAATTTCTTGATCCATGGAGACACCGACTCCCAGAATCTTTTAATTACTGGGCATGTCCACCACAGATGGAGAAATGTGCCTTTCTGACCACATCCCCTCCAACATCTATCACTTATAGTTGGAAACATATGTGCCAATTTGACTGGGGTCCTATACCATCTTGACAAAAACTTGTACGCCATCTCTTGCACCTTTGAGCTTGTAGATGAGGAGTGCGTTAGTACAATCATCCTTTTAATTTGATTGTTAGTCAGTACCTGTCCCAGTTCCTTCTCCCATTCCCTTATATAGTATGGAATTGTTCCTTCCTGTCCCCTAAGTATCCCTTTATACATTTGCGACAGTACATTCCTGGGACTAGATCTCTGCACACACTGTTTCCCAAATATAGTGAGAGAGTTCGTAGGTCTTATTGATAACTTGCTTTTATTAAAAAATCTCACTATTTGATTGTATTTCCACTCCGCCATATGCACTGTCCCATATCTAGACACCATCTCTGTCAGAGATAACAAGACTCTGTCCGGGGCAAACCTGCCACAGGTGGAGTCTCCACCTCCACCCCAAGCCCCCAGATACCCCATCTCCTCCCCCAGGGGGAACCAAGTGAATCCCTCCAGAGGAGCCAGAGGTGATATCCAGGGGGCATAATCCCCATTCTTATTCAACTTATCCCAAACTTCCAATGTGTTCTGGGTTAATGGTGACACCCATTGAGACAACCCCCTTGATGAACTCTGAATCCAAGGTGCTCCTGCTAGATTCCTCCCTGCCATTGAGTTTTCTACTTGAACCCAAAGTTTTTTATGTGTATCATGGCGCCAGTTCAAAATCCGGACTAGACTCATAGCCTTATAATATAGGGCTATGTCCGGTATTCCCAGTCCCCCCTCGGCCTTATTTCTTCTCAGAAGGTCGTGAGCTAATCTGGGTCTTTTATCATTCCATACAAACACCACAAACATCCTACGCATTTGTCTGAAAAAGGACTCCGGTACCTTAATTGGTATTGTGTACAATATATAGATTAATCTAGGAAGTATACTCATTTTTATGGCACTAATCCTCCCAAACCAAGTTAGGTATTGACCTTTCCATTTTTTAAACTCTTCCGCTATCTCCGTCAATAGTATGCCATAATTAACTTCATATAGTCTTTTCATATCAACACTAATACGTACCCCCAAATACATCAGGGACTCTCTCTCCCAGACAAATGCATACATACGTCGCAGCGTCTTCTCCAGTCCCATTGGGACGTGGATAGGAAGGATAATTGACTTCCCCAGGTTGATTTTAAAATTAGATAAGGTGCCAAACTTTTGTACCACCAACATAAGTGCAACTAAAGATGTCTGTGGAGACGAGAGAAAAAAGAGTAGGTCATCAGCGTAAGCTGCGACCTTATGTTCCACCTGTCCTATTCGCGTCCCACTTACCTCTCTGTTATTTCTAATTTTACGTAAGAATGGCTCTAATGTTATTGCAAATATTAAGGGTGATAATGGGCATCCTTGCCATGTACCATTCCGAATACTAAAGCATTCTGACAACGTTCCGTTTACTTTAATTCTTGTTTTAGGGCCTGCATACATCGACATTATCCATCCCATCATCCGCTTCCCCAGGCCTATTCCCTTCAATATTTCTCTCATAAAGCCCCAATTCACCCTGTCAAAGGCCTTTTCGGCATCCATTGACAGAATGATCCTTGGGGCCCTATCTGGACCAGACTGCATCCAGTGGAGGACATGAAGCGCCCGAATAGTATTATCTCTCGCCTCCCGCCCTTCCATGAACCCAGTCTGGTCCAGATGTACCATCCCCCCAATGTGCCCCTGGAGCCTCAGGGCCAAGATCTTTGCTAACAATTTAGTGTCCGAATTAAGAAGGGAAATAGGCCTGTAGTTTGCGCATTTCTGGGGATCTTTTCCTCCTTTTGGCAATACTGTTACGTACGCCGGAAGGGCTTCTGGTGGTAGTGGGTTAGATGCGTTAATTGAATTGAAGTATTTGCACAGTGGTTCTATTAATACTGGAAGGAATATTTTATAGTATATATTCGTCAGCCCATCTGGGCCTGGGCTTTTCCCTAATGGCAATGTTGCTATTACCCTTCCCAGCTCCTCTACCGTGATTGGGCGCTCTAACTCCTCTATAGTTGTTTTAGACAGCCTAGGCATTGATGTTTCATTGATGTAATCCTGTATCTCTTTTCTCTCGGGGCTTTCATTATCTACTTCGGGAATATTGTATAATGCCTCATAAAATTTGCTAAATTCTGCAGCTATGGCTTTCGTTCCAACTACCTTCTTACCTCTAACCAATAAACTATGAACGTGTCTGGATTCCTATTGCTTTTTAAGTTGTTTAGCTAATAGCCGCCCGCTCTTATTTCCCTGTTCATATGCCCTATTTGCAAAGAACCTAATTTTATTTCTAACTTTTTGTTCTAAGCACTGTGAGAGCTCCGCTCGTAAAGCCTCTAGGCGCCTACTATCTGTAGGGTCAAGCTTCCTCTTGTGCTTCCCCTCCAGTTCACTGATTTTATCTAATAGTGGATTAAGCTGCAAAACTATGGAGCAGACGTTGTCTTTTTACAAGAGACTCATTTTAAGGGGGATTCCATCCTTAGCTTACCCCAGAGCACTATGAACCAATGGTACCATGCAGTGTCCCCAGTCACAAGGGCCAGAGGGGTCACAATTTCTTTTCATGCCCATGGAAAATGGAGACAGTACAGAGTGACCCTGAGGACGTTTCTTATTTGTGAAGGGTACACTGCATGGTGTACGATATACATTTGCAACGATCTATGCACCAAATGAAGGGTCAGTAATTTTTTTTGTCAAAACATTTAAGAAATTGGAACAATTTAGAGAGGGCTGTCTGATGATGGGCGGGGACTTTAACCTGGTGCTGGATCCAAATATGGATACATCAACAGGAAGAACTGCCTTGTCATTTAGAGCCTTAAAACGAATTAAGCAACTTATACGCTCTCAACATCTGGTGGACTGTTGGCGGGTATCACATTCAGGAATTAAAGACTTTAGCTATTATTCAAAAACACACGACATGTACCCGCGTTTGGACCTCCTCCTGGTGGATCAGTTTCACCTGGAGAATGTCATCTCAAGCACAATTGGACCCATTACTACATCAGATCATGCCCCAATAGCACTAATGTTCCATCTAATTCAGATGGGGAGTTTGGAGCGAACGTGGCGCTTGAACAAGTCGCTATTGGATAGGGAAGAAATAGTAGAGAAATTGGGAGTTAAAATAAAAGAGTATTTTGAAATAAAAAAGACAGGGGAAGTGTCTGATCAAATGGTGTGGGAGGTCCATAAAACTGTCATAAGAGGGGATTTAATAGCGTATGGCTCGTATATAAAAAAAGAAGGGAAAAAAGAGATAAGAATAATATTATTTTGCTTTTTTTTTTTTTTTTTTTTTTTGGGCAAGTTACCACAACACCATTATCCCGTAGTTTTTAAGATCAAAGATACAACTATGTTGGTGTCCCTTGTCAATTTTACATTGTATTTTTTTTAATGTAACTGCCTACTCCCAAACTGTAATTTGAAGTAAAACACATAGCCAAGTATTATTCTCCACAATTTTTTTTAATCGCGCATTAAAAAAAGAAAACAAATAAAATTAGACATGCTATCGGCCAATAGAACTTATCCAAAAAGTGCATTCTATGCATCCAAAAATATAGAAAATATACCAAATCAAATCATTATTATTCAACTAAAAATTAAAATAAAAGCCTCATGCATGTGTCCTGCTTCTTAATATAGGGAGTCAGCAATGCCAAGAGTTGGTGAAAGCAGGGGTCCATCATCCAGAGATAATTCCGAAAATCATCTGGATTATTCTCCTGGAGCTCCCGCAGCAAAGGCATATGACATAATTCGTCATGATTAATAAAGCAACCAATTTTTGGTCCAAGAACTCCTCCTGTTCCTGGACTGGACTTGGGTCAAAGCAATAACTCCAAGGCCAATAATAAATAACACGTTATCTCCTCCAATTCCGCAACATGTCTGGTTGACGAACGGCCGTGAAAAGCGCGAATCAGCACTCGCCAAACTTCTACTAATATGAAATTAGCAGAAGGAGCCCAAAAGGTGATGCTAAAGAGCTGAAAAAACACATAGTACGTCACTATGTTCGTGTTTGTTGAGCGACAATTCCTTGCCGTTTGTATGCAAGACAAAATCCAGGCACACGCCTTCGGACAAAAGTCTGAGATTTTGTCTGCAGAAAATGTAATTGTCTGTACGAGGCTTAAGGGTTATAGCCCAGTACACACTGTAAGAAAATCGGATGGTCTGGATTCCTTGATGTTTCACAGCAATTCGAAACTGAGAATGATACTAATGCCCCGTACACACGGTCGGACTTTGTTCGGACATTCCGACAACAAAATCCTAGGATTTTTTCCGACGGATGTTGGCTCAAACTTGTCTTGCATACATACGGTCACACAAAGTTGTCGGAAAATCCGATCGTTCTAAACGCGGTGACGTAAAACACGTACGTCGGGACTATAAACGGGGCAGTGGCCAATAGCTTTCATCTCTTTATTTATGCTGAGCATGCGTGGCACTTTGTCCGTCGGATTTGTGTACACACGATCGGAATTTCCGACAACGGATTTTGTTGTCGGAAAATTTTATATCCTGCTCTCAAACTTTCTGTGTCGGAAAATCCGATGGAAAATGTGTGATGGAGCCTACACACGGTCGGAATTTCCGACAACAAGGTCCTATCACACATTTTCCGTCGGAAAATCCGACCGTGTGTACGGGGCATAATTGTACGAAAATTGTTCTACGACAAAGGTTTTTTTTGTCATGCGCAGTCTTTTATTTCTGATTTTTCTCGTACGAAAACAGTACACTAAGCGAAAATTGCTAGTTCTGTTCACGTATGGGAAAAATGTTGGAGTTTTTCCCTTAGCAAATTTTTATTTGGTAACTCTGAATCGGATGTCTAAAGTTGTGTACACACTATACGAAAATCGAAAGATCATGCCTGGTACAGAATTTTTCTTCCGATTTTCTCATAGTGTGTACCCCACTTATGACCCATAGGGTATAATGCTACTTATGAGTGTGGTACTGATAACACATAGATATTTGGCAACAATGATTTGTAGTCAAGTCAACAATAATAGTGATGGATATGATATTTGGGTAATGATGACTATAACTGGTATTGATATATAGTAATCGAAATAGGGTGAGTGGTATTATAGGTGTATTGCCAACATCCCAAAAGTTTACAATATAACCAAAAAGAAACATCCCCTGCGGGACCTTATAGGCAAATTGCACCAAGAAATAATTAGCTAAAAGGATTTTTCATGCTCTTTATTGTACATATACATTTAAATTGGTTGCATTGCCCGCTTTGACATTTTTATGCAGGTTTAGGAGATATTCATTTTACCTACAGGTAAGCCTTATTATAGGCTTACCTGTAGATAAAATGAATATCTCCTAAACCTACACGGTTTAGGAGATATTCGCCATTCATGCAGCCGCTGATGTCAGCGACGCATGTGAGCTGAAGGTCCGGCAGCTTGTGCCGGAACGAAGGACTCCTGCATGCATGACCTCGTCGCGGCTCTGACCACTCACAGCGCCAGAGCCTGCGAACGCGGGAAAAGGTGCAGAGGGAACATGTCAGCCTCCTCGGCGGTTCTAAGGTAAGTATTTCACAATGTACTAGTATGCATGCATACTAGCACATTATACTATTGTCTTGCAGGTTTTTTTTGGGGGGGGGGTTTGGTGGTTTACTACCGCTTTAACAATTTGATTATATTTGTAGATTTGGTCTACCCTGTTCATGCCTTAAAGAAGGAATATATTTTCGAAACACGTTGGGATTCTTTGTCCGGATGCTACATGTCAGAGCTACATAGCCATATTCAGGCAGCTTACATTGTGACATCTTGGACATATAGGGTATTTGTGACTAATATATATATATATATATATATATATGTATATAGACTCAAACCATATTACCAAAAGTATTTGGATGCCTGCCTTTACATGCACATGAACTTTAATGGCATCCCAATCTTACTCCATGGGGTTCAATATTGAGCTGGCCCACCCTTTGCAGCTATAACAGCTTCAACTCTTCTGGGTTTAGGAGTGTGTCTATGGGAATGTTTGACCATTCTTCCAGAAGCGCATTTGTGAGGTCAGACACTGATGTTGGACAAGAAGGCCTGGCTCACAGTCTCCGCTCTAATTCATCCCAAAGGTGTTCTATCAGGTTAAGGTCAGGACTGTGCATGCCAGTCTATTTCCTCCACCCCAAACTTGCTCATCCATGTTATTATGGACCTTGCTTTATGCACTGGTCCAAATCATTTGGTGGAAGGGGGATTATGGTGTGGGGTTGTTTTTCAGGGGTTGGGTTTGGCCCCTTAGTTCCAGTGAAGGGAACTGTTAAGACATCAGCATACCAAGACATTTTGGATAATTTCATGCTCCCAACTTTGTGGGAACAGTTTAGGGATGACCCCATCCTGTTCCAACATGACTGCACACCAGTATATAAACAAGGTCTATAAAGACCTGGCTGCTTGCTTCCCCCAGTCCTCCTGACTGGCACACACACATTGAGATTCCCCAGGGCAAGTTTAGATGAAGACTTGGCACACCGGTGTCTTCAAGAGAGCACTACTACAGCTGACAGTCTCTCCACTTGTCTTGTCCCTGCACTTTGCTGATCTACACACTGTCTCTCCTTGCTCTCTCTGCCCCCCAAGCTCCAGTCTGAGGTAAAACCCTTTCCTGGTAGGGGCCCTCAAGGGCCACCGACAGTCTCCCCTCAGCACTCCTTCTCCATCTGCCACCCGACTCACTTGCTGGTATGGCCCATGTCTATTTAACCACTTGCCGACCAGCCGGCATCATTATACTGCAGCAGGTTGGCACGATCCCGCGAACTGTCGTAGCTATATGTCGGTCCCTTTCAGCAGGATAGCAATCGCCCGCTGCACAGCTGACCTCTGGTCACGAGCGATCGCGGGCACGAGAGGAAGAACAGGGATGTATGTGTGTAAACACACACACATCCCAGTTCTGTGAGGAGATGAGAGAGAGATTGCGAGTTCCTACAAGCTGGGAACCACAATCTCTCATCTCCTATAGTCAGTCCCATCCCCCACAGTTAGAACACACACATAGGGAACACAGTTAAACCCTTGATCGCCCCTAGTGTTAACCCCTTCCCTGCCAGTGACATTTATACAATAATCAGTGCATTTTTATAGCACCGATCGCTTTATAATTGTCAGTCGTCCCAAAAATGTGTCAAAAGTGTCCAATTTGTCCGTCATAATGTCGCAGTCTCGATAAAAATTGCAGATCGCCGTCATTACTAGTAAAAAAAAATAATAATAAAAATGCCACAAATCAATATATGCCTTTTGCAATTTTTATTATCAAAAATATGTAGAAGAATACACATTGGCCTAAACTGAGGAAAAAAATAGCTTTTTATAAAAAAAAATTGGGGCTATTTATTACAGCAAAAAGGACAAAATATTGTGTTTTTTTTCAAAATTGGCGCTCTTTTTTTGTTTATAGTGCAAAAAATAAAAACCTCAGAGATACCACGCAAATACCACCAAAAGAAAGCTCTATTTGTGGGAAAAAAAGGACGTCAATTTTGTTTGGGTACAACGTCGCACGACCGCATATTGTCAGTTAAAGCGACGCAGTGCCGTATCACAAAAAATGGCCTGGTCATTGAGCAGCCAATTCTTCCGGGGCTGAAGTGGTTAAGGGCTTCTTTAGCTCCCTGCCACGGTGTGTGTTCAGGGCTGCTTGGCCACACCCGCACACCTATCAATGTGTCACTTGGATGATGGAAGTCAGCAAAGCTTCACCTCATTTACTAAACTAAAGCCTCATACACAGGGGCCAAATATTGAGGAATATATTCAATTGAATCTGTCCGATATTCGGCCCATGTTTACGGCAGCTGGGGCATGACCGAAAAAGGTCTTCTGATCGGCATTCGATCAGCGCTCTCAGCGCTGACCAATGTGTTCTGCCAGGGGGCTGTCCCCCTAATACATGTCAGATGTATACATCGGAATGTTAGTACAGGATATCCTCCCAAACTCTTCAGTTTTTTTTTCATTCAGCCCGCTGGGCTGAATGAAAAAACAAAAAATTGATAGTGTGTACCAAGCTTAAAGTAATTGTAAAGGCAGAAGGTTTTTTTAACTTAATGCTTTCTATGCATTGAAATAAAAAGCCTTCTGTGTGCAGCAGCCCCATTAACCCCCCCCCCAATACTTACCTGAGCCCCATCTATATCTAGTGATGTCATTGAGTACCTTGCCAGTCCGGGACTCTCCCTCCTGCTTTGCTGAGCCATTGGCCCCCCTGCTGTAAATCAAACTCAGCCAATCAGGAGAGAGAGGGGCGAGGCGGGGCTGGGTCGTGGCTCTGTGTCTGAATGGATACACGGAGCTGCAGCTCAGCTCGGGTGCCCCCATAGCAAGCTGCTTGCTGTGGGGCACTCAACAGGAGGGAGGGGCCAGGAGCTCCAGCCAGGCACCAGAGAAGAGGAGGATCCGGGCTGCTATGCGCAAAACTACTGGTTACTGGCAGGTAAGTATAACATGTTTGTTATTTTAATAGAAAAAAACAATCACTTTAAGGTAAAATTCCCATGAAGCCTATTGTAGGCCTTAGTAGATCAGCAGAGGAAATATGGAAGCAATATACTGTATTTTATAACCATCATATAATCAAATATCTACAATGTCCACTTTTTGCATATCCCAAATGACATATTCCCTTTGTTTGTGTTTTCCATTATCTGTAAAAAAAAAGATAATAGCCCCCTCACCCTGCTCTCTGGCCTCCCCTTGCTTTCTAGAGATTACCTCAGAGCTGTTGCTATCATTATAAGATTTGTGTATTTTTCCTCAGTTTCCTCTGTATCTTGAAGATTAATTTGTCTACCAAACAGAAAAATTGCCTGTCTGCACCCTTCACTATATTTTTAAATTTGAAGCCATTTTTCATTTTGTCTATTTGATGCTATCTTAAAATATATTCTCCCTCTCCAGTGAGCAGGAAAGATACAGAGATAAAAAAAAAAAAAAAAGAAAAAAATGAGTCATGATGAACTAAAAGCTCTATGGGCCTTTTTCAGCCAGAAGCATTGTGTAAAACCAGTGGGAGATTCCAGTCAGTAACTGTGTGAATATTCACGTTGGACATTAATGAACCATCTCCTTCTGTGACAGTAATAAAATGCATATATGCAGTCTGAGTGTCTAATGTGACACACAGTCTGTTACACCTGAAACATTAGATTTTTTTTTCTTTTAATACTGTCTTTCCTTCTTACTATGACAGTGATTTATTTTGGCGCATCAGATGATAAATTACCTACTATACAGTGGTTTTGGGATAAAAATAGTAAACAATTAAGTATAAGCACCATAGTTTACTAAAGTGAGTAATATAATTAGGATATTATGGATGCAGGGAGTGTTGTTGGGAATCTAATTAAAAAAATGAAAACAATCTGTTTAATCGCAGACCATGAATACACTGCAAATGCACGTGCATGAAAAATCTCTGGTGGCATATATGAACCAATGTAACAGATTATTTTTATTGGGCCATTAACATACGTAGATTGAGCTACTGATTGAGGAAGCAAGAACTTGCTCAGGCATCAAGACCCCCACCACACACCCATTCCTTTTAACCTCTATCCCCCTCTAACTAATTGCCATGTTATTTTAAGAAAATCCTAAATTGAAAGCTCAGTTTTACTTACGTAAAAGTGTGGTCATATCACGTCAGGTCATGAGTCTTCTCTTCTCCCTTCCTCATTGTAGAATGGGAGCATGTTTCTTTGTGCACCCTTGTTGCTGCCTGGGTGGGCATTGGGATCCTCTTAGGTTCTGAAGACGGCACCAGTTTGATGAAGAAAACCCATTGGTGTGGAAACAGCTGCAGCGCTGGATCACCGGTCTTCATTCCTGGTGGAGAGATGTGGGCAAGAGTCACTTGATAGTGGACTTAGCTGAGTAAAGCTGTAGAGGAGGAAAGCTGTGCTTGATTGTGATAGTGGAGGGAAGGTGGGTTGGGGGTTTAGTTGGGGGGTTTAAAGGCCACTGACCACCAATGATTATGGGGTTTGTTCTGGGGTGGAGAGATGTGGGCAAAAGACACTTGATAGTGTACTTAGCTGAGTAAAGCTGTAGAGGAGGAAAGCTGTGCTTGATTGTGGTAGTGGGGGAAATGGGGTGGGGGTATAGTTAGGGGGGTTAAAGGTCACTGACCACCAATAATTATGGGGTTTGTTCTGATGACTTTAAAATGCCACCAACCACCAATGTTGTGGGAATGTTATGGGGAGGAGTTTAAAGTTCTGCTGAAATCCAATGGTGGGGAGAGAGGTTGTAAAATGCCACTGACCACCAATGATGGCAGGATTGATTTGATGGTGGCGGTGGTTGGGCGGTTGGGATCATCCATGACTTCTAGTCATTGCACACTATATAATTTTAACCGCAGCCTTCTTTCACTAATAATAGAAGGTTTTGACAAGTATGCATTTGCAGTTATACAATTGCAAACTTATCAGCCTTTTTCTTTTTTAGAGTAAAAAATAAAAGAAGTGGTTATTAAAGGAGAAGTTTGGCTAAAGCTCTTGTGGCGATAGTTCTCCTGTGGATCACAGGCATGCACTTCTCTGCACTCCTGTCGTCCAGACTTAGTCGACAGTGTCTCAGAGGCGGTCCAGGCTCTGCAGGGATACTGACAGTAATGTCAGTATCTGCTCAGATGCCTGACTGGCAGCTAGCTCAGCCTCTCAGCACGCCGCTGAAAGCCGGAGCCAGCCGATCCCAACCCCTGCCCACCCCCACACTCCAGTTAGTGCTGGAGGGGCAGAGCACAGTCAGTTACCACTCTACTCACAGCGGACCCGAGAACTGAGTGATCAGCAGTCCTTGATTGATGCTGCATCTACAAATAAAGTTTGTCTTTTTTTAGCTCTGTCTAAAAAAAGATTAAAAAAAAAAAAAGTTATTTAGGTGCAGAGTGCATGTGGGAGTAATTGTCAGTCACATTAGTACAGTACTGAAAACTGAAAAATCGTCTGGAGAGTAGAGATGGACCGAACAACCCCTGGTTCGGTTTGTGCCAGAATGCTCGAACATCGCAAAAGTTCGGTCCCCAACTCCTAACACCATTGAAGTCTATGGGACCTGAACTTCAAAAATCAAAAGTTCCAATTTTGAAGGCTTATATGCAAGTTATTGGTCATAAAAAGGGTAAGGGGGCACGGGTCCTGCTCTGGGGACATATAACCAATGCTAAAAAATGTTTTAAAAAATCTTGTTTTTAAAGGAGCAGTGATTTTAATGATGCCTAAAGTGGTTGTAAACCCACCTCTACAACTTTGCATCAATCTAATCTACATAGCACAGGCAGCTGGTCGCTGCCTGTGAAAGTGCACTCACAGATTTCTTTGCGATGCAAATAGTGATTATATGTCCTGTGACGTCGACCACGCTTGTGCACTAGGTTTCTTCTTTAAGGGCACACAATGTGTGCCGTTTCAGCTTCCTCTGCCTGCCGTGTCATTATCTGACACTCAGAACAGTGCAGATCGAAGCCTCGCGATGCTGCAGCATGACCCCCTCCTTCCCTCATTGAGATGGCTCTGTTGCCGTAGTAACAGCAATCAAGATCGAGGCTTGGTTACAACGCTACAGCGCATGCGCGAGATTTCGGCAGGGATATGAACTAAGGGCGGAAATTACGCCCGCATTGGCTTCAGCATACAGGAGGAAGAATGGCGTGGGCGATACCCGGAAGAGACAGAAGAATCTAACTAAAAAAAAAGGTACATATAATGCTCATTTTGGACTAATTTCTATATCTGTTGCTTGGCAAAAAAAATTAATTATAAGAAAAAAAGCAATATCTTGCAGGGTTTACTTCCTCTTTAAAGTTAAACAATAAAAATGAAAAGTTCTTTTAAATATAGTGCCTTGGGGTCCCGTTAGTCTGCCTGTAAAGTGGCGCATCTGTACCGTGTGTAGAACCTGCTGCAGCAAAACTGACGTTTATAAAGAAAAGAAATTCCAAATTTCCGGCAAAACAAAAATGCTTAAAAAAGAAACAGTGGGACCCCCCTCAAATTCATACCAGAACTTTATCCGCTCATGCAGACAGGTCAGGAAAGAGGGGGTAGAAGTTAGCGACTTCCCCCCTCCTGAACCATACCAGGCCACATGCCCTCAACATGGGCGGATGCTTTGTGGTGGGCAATAGAAAAATTTAAAAAAAGAAAAAAAAAATGCATGTCCCTCTCTCCCATCCATACCAGGCCCGTTTTTTTTTTTTAATTTTGGCATGTGGTTCCCCTTAAAATCCATACCAGACCCAAAGGGCCTGGTATGGATTGGTGGAGGACCCCCATGCTGTTTTTTTAACATTTTTCTTTTGCTGCCATTTTTTTTTTCATTCAGCTGTCAGCGGGAAAGCCTATTGACAGCTGATGACTCATCTATTGTTAAGGACACAGCGGCCCGGCTTCCTGGCCCCCTCCTTATCAACCAGCTATTCCCTATGCCCTGATAGGGCCAAGCTTTGCCTCATCAGGGCTTAGAATACACTGTGAAGCGTGCAGTGCATTGTGGGGTGCTCGTCAGGCAAACATCACAACTTTTGCTCGCCCCAAACTGTTCACCCAACTCTACTGGGGAGGAATGGGATGTAACATGCTGGACCTGAAGTCAATGAGGAATAATTTTTTTTGTCAATTTTAATATTCATATAAGGGGATTGTATCCAAAAGATGTTTCCAGATTAAATTATCTTCAAGCAGCCAATCTTTAGCTGTAAGCTTTAAGCCCTTTCTTCATTTCACTGTCTCTCTGTGTGCTTTCAGTTCCAGTTCCAGGACATGTTTTCCAGTTCCAGAACATTCATTCTGTGAAATAGTGTCTAGAAAAGAGGAAATGCATCAATTATTGTCTGACAGCAAGGCATTGCCAAATAGGAGCAGTGAGACAGACTGTAGGACAGATTACTACAAGGCTACAGCCTGAGTTCTAAATTCCTCCCTTAGCTGATCTAAAGTAGCAATGCTACAGAATAATACCTGACCCTGACCACCTTTTAGTTGTTTGTTTAGGTCTGTTTAAGGTGAAAATCTGTTTCATCTACAGGAATAAATCCATTGTAGAATTGTGACATCCGTTGTAGTTGTCTACTAAGGATGACAGACAGAGGTACAAATATACAGAAAAAACCCTTGCTTAGACTTTGCTAAGTGATAGGTAGCCTGATTTGCATCTAATTGTTTCACTAATTTGCTTGATAAATGCCCCTCGTTGTATATTCATTGTATATTCATTATGTGGCAATACTACTACTTTGTATTTTGGCAAATGTATGTCTGATTCAGCCAGGCATCTTTGCTGGCACGGGAATTATTTGGAAAGCTCCTAAATTCACTAAAGCTGTGCAGTGAAAGTAGCTACTAGAGAACAGATTCAGACTAGTGACTTTGGGCTCAAGGTTAATTACACATGCACTGTACGGGAATATGATACTATCTTTACACATCTGAGAGTGTGTACACGGGGAAGGTTACCAAAGTTTGAATGTGCGTTACTTTCTAGTCTTGGATAGTGGAATTGTGTTTAGAGAAAATAAAATTCTGTGCTTCCAGGATCCGGATTAGCAACGCTAAATGTGGCTAAACGCATATAGATCCATCTACAATGTAAATTTGACTAAATCTGCTTTAAAACCAGAACATATAAAAGCAAGAAAAAGTGATTTTGGAAGCATAAAGTTGTTTTTTACTTTCCAGATCACTTAAAAACTTTGAATGTGCGTTATTTCTTTTTTCTGTCTTGGGTAGTGGAATTGTATTTAGAGAAGATAAAATTCTGTGCTTTCAGGATCCGGATTAGCAACTCTAAATGTGGGAAGCAAGAAAAAGTGATTTTGGAAGCATAATAATTTGAAAAATTGTAATAGTATGGAGTTTTTTTAAAAAGTAAGGTCAGCAAACAAAATACTGCTCGAAGTATTTACTCACTAAAATTGCGTTTGTCTATATCACTGCTGGAGAATTTTCTGGTCAATACCTTTCCTGAAAGAAAGTGCGTAAAATCAAACCCCACAGGAACACTGATGGAAATAAAAACCTGACAGAAGCTCTAAGCTTTCCCTTTTCTTTTCAAAACATGATATTTTGTCTGGAGTTGAGCTTTAACTCTTTTATTTTATGTCATTGATGACTGAATGCTAAAGCTAAAGTTAGCAGCATCTGTTAACTTGGTATTGTATTGCTCTATGACTAAGTTTTATACTTAAATTATTTGAAATATTCTTTATATGTTTAAAGGGCATATGTGCACTGCTTAACCACTTGACCACTGGGCACTTAAACCCCCTTCCTAACCAGACCAATTTTCAGCTTTCGGTGCTCTCACATTTTGAATGACAATTACTCAGCCATGCAACACTGTACCCATATGAAATTTTTGTCCTTTTTTTCACACAAATTGAGCTTTCTTTTGTTGGTATTTAATCACCGCTGGGTTCTTTATTTTTTGCGCTATAAATCAAAAAAGACTGAAAATTAGATTAAAAAAAAAAATTCTTTGTTTCTGTTAAAATTTATTGCAGAGTATTGGCGAGTATTGGCAGAGTTTTGCAGAGTATTGCAGAGTATTGCAGTGTTGCAGAGTATTGCACAGTATTGCACAGTATTGGCATAGTATTGCACAGTATTGCACAGTATTGCAGAGTATTGCACAGTGTTGCAGAGTATTGCACAGTGTTGCAGAGTATTGGCAGAGTATTGCACAGTGTTGCAGAGTATTGCACAGTATTGCTCAGTATTGGCAGAGTATTGCACAGTGTTGCAGAGTATTGGCAGAGTATTGCACAGTGTTGCAGAGTATTGCAGAGTATTGCACAGTGTTGCAGAGTATTGCAGATTATTGGCACTGAGCAGCGCTCTGGGCACTACACATCCAGCCCACAGCGCTGCTGCAATCTCTCCCCCTCTCCCCTCGCATTGTACCGATCGGTACAGAGAGTGGAGGGAGGAACCAGCGTCATGACGTGACGCTGGTTTGTTTACAAGTGATCACTCCGTCATTTGACGGAACGATCACATGGTAAATGGCCGCTATCAGCGGCTATTTACGGTGATCCGTGATGCGGACCCGGCGGTCACGGATGTTCCCGGGTGCGCGCCCCAGGTGGCGCGTGGGAGCATCATTCTGGGAGGACGTCCCACGGACGTCCACCCAGAATAAGCCGACCGTGCTGTAGCCGTCTTTCGGCTATGGCCCGGTCGGCAAGTGGTTAATTAAAACCCTGCTCTGGTTTGTTTTATTATAGGTTGGCAAATGCAATTAAAATATTTTTTTTTTTGTTTCTATTTTTGAACAATGTATTATTATGTAATTCTATCTAATAGTTACACTCTTAAAGCGTAACTTCTCAAAAAATTCCCTGCTTGGTGATCTATGTACATTGCAAGGATTATAACAACCTTTGTTGCAGATTCCGACCTTTTGTTATTCTGAAGAAATCACAGTTTGTTCCTCTGTTCCTCTGTGCCTCTGTGCTCAGTGGGTCTAATGGGAGTGGTTTCATAATTATATATCAGCTGTGCAGCTGCAGAGCATCAATGAGGAAATCTACTGGGCCTGCATCCCTTTAGACATGTTCCTATTGGGAGTATTTCCCCAAAAATTTAGTTTTTATTGCAGGGGATGTCTGAAATCTGACTTTTATTTTAGGCCGACTTCTGTCAAAACCAATGAGCCAATCACACAAGCAGGAAATGATTTCTGGGGGGTGGTCAGTACACATTCTGTGTACAAAACAACTCCATGTAGCCATATTGTACTGCATTTTCAGAAAATGACAGCAGATGCAGATTGAAAAGGAAGGGTAATATTTTAATAACATTCAATAATAATATGACTTGTGTCGTAATTGTATATGCTATATTATTTTTTTCTTTATTTGCTATTTTCTTTACCCATGAAAGTGGAGTTACACTTTAAGTGCCTAACTGGCATCTGAAGCAACCATACTAATTACCCATTAGGATCCCTCAAATCCTATTTGTACTTTAAATATATGGCACTGCAGATCCCGTTGCAGCATAAAGAGGCAGTGTTCATCTGCAGGTTGAAGGTTTATTTTGTCAATAGAGCCCCCAGCCTGCATGTGATGTCAGAGTTGATCTATAATATAATTGGGAACCACTCTCATTGGTTGTGATCAGCAGAGATTGGGTGGTCAGTGACAGCTGGAATTGAGAGCTTGCAGCCCTACAAAGTGTTGGCTGGTAACTCTTGGGGGGGGGGGGGTTATTAACGCATCTTCATCATTGAGCATCTTACAGGGTATTTTTGGCATGCAGATTATAAGCAGAAAGAGGTTAAAGTAAATTTGGAACTCAGGATGAAGCCACCTCTGTCATGATAATATCATGTGAACAGGTGTGAAGTTGGAGTCTTTGATTTCTAAAATAAAAAGTAATTTCATAAAGTAGAATTCAGGTGTTTCTTTAATCCAACTCTGATGTGACTGATATTAATTCGTATGGTTTGCATTTTTCTTTAGAAAGATAAAATTATTTTACATTTTAGAAAGATGAGCTACTGAACATGAACTTACTCTGAACTCCTGCATTTTGTGAAGCTTAAAATGAGGTTATGAAACTCTGTGTATTCTAAGTTGAAGCATTAATGATTATAGCATTTCTGACAGTAGCTTTAATATCATATACCACCTTGACCATCATGACAAAGTCACACTTTAATTTAAACTGTTAAACTAGATAATTGTTTTGACATAAGGTTACATTTAGCTAATGAATTATACGATTAGGAATTTGTACAGTCTTTAGTAACTTTATGTTTAATTCATCTTTCCTTACCTAGTAAAAGACACCCAAAGAAAATGTAAGAATTTACAAATTATGCTATAAATGGGTATTTCTTGGTTAGTAAACAAAACGTTGAATATATTTTTTGGTATCAAGGTTGATTTGCACAACAGAATAATTTGTTTTCTATTTAACTCTGCCTTTTATAGTTACTATAGTAACTTGCACACCTCTTTTCTTCTTATATCGTAAATTACTGTTCCTACTATTTTTTTTAAATCAACTTAAGAAAAAGTAAAATAATTTAGTGGATTCTTAATGCAATCCATAGACTGAAATTCCCCTTAGTTTACCTATATTTTGCTTATATAGTTCTGCACATGTTTAAAACTGTATGTTTCAATATTGTTTTGGCACTTTCACTTTATCTTGCATTCTCCTTTTGGGGAGTATTCGTCAATCGACCTTTGGAGAGCATGTTTTTGAATATATCTGACATTTAAGGGAACAGCACACCATTCTTTTACACACCCAAAAATGATACTTGGTTCTCTATTCTCTAAAAGGGCGATACTGGGAGGTGGGTAGAAATTGGAACCAAGGGACATTGCTCGATGGTGGGTAGGGCTTTACTGGTTTACACTATAAGGCTTCTCCCTGTTTGCATTATGTACGCACATATGATGAGTGGTTCAATCCCAGAGATGTTCCCGAACATAATGAAAACAGGAAGAAGCCTTATAGTGTAAACCAGTAAAGCCAATTTATTTAAAACATTAAAATTACCCTCACAAGAAAGCTGAAAATCATGAGCAGGATATAAAACAAGCTGGCCGCGGTGTCACCGGTCGCACGCAAACTTTGGCTGATGCGGTTTCCCAAAACTGGTGTCTTCTGGGATTGGAGGATCTGGGAAGACGGGTGACACGGGTGGCTGGCTTGTTTTATATCCTGCTCATGATTTTCAGCTTTCTTGTAAGGGTAATTTTAATGTTTTAAATACATTGGCTTTACTGGTTTACACTATAAGGCTTCTCCCCGTTTGCATAATGTTCACACATATGATGAGTGGTTCCATCCCAGAGATTTTCCAGAGTCAATAGCAACAACCAGAGTGCTATAGCAGGAGTGCCTTGCCATTGAATATTCCTCTGTGGGAATTGATTGCAGGCTCATTTTGAACTTTGTAATCGAGATCCATTGCATTTGCTAAGCAATTGCTCTTTTAAATTTGAGAAGCATGTTTGAAGCACTGGAGCACTTTGTGTAGTGGAAATTGGTCCATAAGCACTGAGCACCTTTTCTTTGGCACATTTATGTTGGACTATCTATATCAACTGAGGAAAATGGACTTCACATTGTTTATTATATTTTGCTTATATATTATTGCACATGTTTAAAACTGTATGTTTCAATATTCTTTGGCACTTTCACTTTATCTTACATTTTCCTTTTGGGGAGTATTTGTCAATTGACCTTTTGGAGAGCACTTTTTTGAATATATTTAACATTTAAGGGAACAGCAAACCATTCTTTTACACACCCAAAAATGATACTTGGTTCTGTATTCTCTAAAAGGGGTGGTACTGGGAGGTGGGTAGAATCTGAAACCAAGGGACATTGCTTAGAGGTGGGTAGGGGACGGAGACCAGGGGTGACTTGGAAGGGGGGAGTACCTGCACTTATTCTCTGAGAAAAAAGCCCGGTGTATTTTTTACATGCCTATTTATCTTTTCTCCCCATTCTTATATAAATACTAATATTATAATTATTTTCCCTAAAACTCTATTGGACACAAATAAAATAAATCAACAAAACAAAAAAATAACAAAGACAATAAGAGGCATATCCAAACAGAGGGCTTATTTCACTTTACCACCTTAAAGGGGTTGTAAAAGCAGAAAGTTTTTTATCTTAATGCATTAAGATAAAAATCCTTCTGCGTGCAGCAGCCCTCCCTAATACTTACCTGAGCCCCCTCTCTATCCGGCGATGTCCACGAGTCCCTCGGCCATCCAGGACTCTTCCTCCTGAATGGCTGAGACACAGCATTGGCGCCATTGGCTCCTGCTGCTGTCAATCAAAGTCAGTTAGCCAATCAGGAGGGAGGGGGCAGGGCCAAACTGCAGCTCAGTGTCTGAATGGACACACGGAGCTGCAGCTCGGCTCAGGTGCCCCATAGCAAGCTGCTTACTGCGGGGGCACTCGGCAGGAGGGAGGGACCAGGAGCATTGAAGTGGGACCTGAGAAGAAGTGAATCCAGGTTGCCCTGTACAAATCCACTGCACAGGGCAGGTAAGTATAACATGTTTGTTATTTTTAAAAAAAAAAAAAAAAACAACTTTACAATCACTTTAAACAATTTCACAGGTGCAAACCTTCACATTATGTTCCTTAAATCATCTGTTTCCATATACAGTGCCTTGAAAATGTATTCATACCCCTTGAACTTTTCCACATTTTGTCATGTTACAAACAAAAACTTAAATGTATTTTATTGGGATTTCATGTGATAGACCAACACAAAGTGGCACATGTGAAGTGGAAGGAAAATGATAAATGGTTTTCAAGTCAATACTTTGTAGAACCACCTCTTGCTGCAATTACAGCTGCAAGTCTTTTTGGGTATGTCTCTACCAGCTTTGCACATCTAGAGATGACATGTTTGCCCATTCTTCTTTGCAAAATAGCTCAAGCTCTGGCAGATTGGATAGAGAGTGTCTGTGAACAGCAATTTTCTTGCCACAGATTTTCAATAGGATTTAGTTCTGGTCTTTGACTGGGCCATACGAACACATGAATATGCTTTGATCTAAACCATTCCATTGTAGCTCTGGCTGTATGTTTAGGGTCGTTGTCCTGCTGGAAGGTGAACCTCCACCTCAGTCTCAAGTCTTTTGCAGACTTTAACAGGTTTTCTTCTCATGCCGTGTACACATGAGCGGAATTTCTGTCGGAAAAATCTTGGATGGTTTTTCCGACGGAATTCCGCTTGGATTGCATACACACGGTCACACAAAAGTTCGCTGAACTTTCGACCGTAAAGATCGCGGTGATGTACAACACTACGACGAGCCGAGAAAATGAAGTTCAGTGCTTCCGAGCGTGTGTCGAATTGTTTCCGAGCATGCATAGGAATTTTGTGCGTCAGAACTGGTACAGATGATTGGAATTTCAGATCATAACTTTTTCCCACTGAAAAATTGAGAATATGCTCTCAATCTTTTGCTGGCTGGAATTCCGCCAGCAAAAGTCTGATGGAGCATACACATGGTCGCATTTTTGGACCAAAAGCTCACATCGGACTTTTGCTGGCGGAATTTATGTTCGTGTGTACGGGGCATAGGATTGCCCTGTATTTGGCTCCATCCATCTTCCCATCAACTCTGACCAACTTCCCTGCCCCTGCTGAAGAAAAGCATCCCCACAACATGATGCTGCCACCATCATGTTCCATAGTGGGGATGGTGTGTTCAGGGTAATGTGCAGTGTTAGTTTTCCACCACACATAGCGCTTTGTTTTTGGGCCAAAAAGATAAATTTTGGTCTCATCTGATCAGAGCACGTTTGCTGTGTCCCCCCACATAGCTTCTGGCAAACTGAAAATGGGACTTCTTATGGCTTTCTTTCAACATTGACTTTCTTCTTGCCACTCTTCCATAAAGGCCAGATTTGTGGAGTGCATGACTAATAATTGTCCAGGGGACAGATTCTCCCAGCTGAGCTGTGGATCTCTGCAGCTCCTCCAGAGTTACCATGGGCCTCTTGGCTGCTTCTCTGATGCTCTCCTTGCCTGGCCTGTCAGTTTCAGTTGATGGCCATGTCTTGGTAGGTTTCCAGTTGTGCCATACTCTTTCCATTTTCGGATGATGGATTGAACAGTGCTCCGTGAGATATTCAAAGCTTGGGATACTTTTTTGTAGCCTAACTCCACTTTAAACTTCTCCACAACTTTATCCCTAACCTGTCTGGTGTGTTCCTTGTCCTCCATGATGTGGTTTGTCCGCTAAGGTTCTCTAACAAACCTTTGAGGGCCTCATAGAACTACTGTGTTTATGCTGAGATTAAATTACACACAGGTACTCTATTTACTAATTAGGTGACTTCTGAAGGCAATTGGTTTCACTAGATTTTAGTAAGGCGTATCAGAGTAAAGGGGGTTGAATGGAAATGCATGCCACACTTTTTAGATATTTTATTTGTAAAAAATTGAAAACCATTTATCTTTTTCCCTCCACTTCACAATTATATGCCACTTTGTGTTGGTTTATCACATAAAATGGCAATAAAATACATTGACGTTTTTGGTTGTAACATGACAAATTGTGGAGGGGTATGAATACTTTTTCAAGGCACTGTATATTATCCAAGTGGTCCACCTTAAATGAAAGACCTCATATCTATCATGTTTTTGTGCAACTTTTTTCCTCCATCCTCATTAAACAGCACATTTCTAATGTCCATTCCCCAATTGTTGGGGATTTGGCAGACTGCCAGTATCTCGATATCAGAGCTCTGGCTACATCAAGAAAGAGTTTCAGTAATGACTTTTAAATTGATGAAATTGTACCTGGGGTTACTGAAAACAACAACATCTTGGGTCTCCACTCATAATCTATTGGAACTAATCTATTATATACCTTTTATATTTTGTCCCAAAATTGCTTAATTAATTAAAGGGCGGCTCCACCCGATGTGTAATGCCCTGTACACACGAGTGGAATGTCCAACAGAAAATATCCGACGGAAGCTTTTCATGTCTATTCCGATCGTGTGTAGGCCTCATTGGACTTCTTTTTTCAAAAATCCTGACGGACCTAGAAATAGAACATGCTCTAAATATTTTAGACGGAACCATTTTCTATAGGGAAAACCGCTCATCTGTATGCTGCTCCGACGGACCAAAAACGACGCTTGCCTGAAGCAAGTACGAGACGGAAGCTATTGGCTACTGGCTATTGAACTTCCTTTTTCTAATCGCGTCATACATGCTGTATATCACCGCGTTCTGGACGGACGGAGTTTGGTTAGACTTTGGATTGACCATGTGTAGGCAAGACTGCTTGAATGGAATTCCGTCGGAGTTCTGTCGGAGAAACCTTCGGAGGTTATTCCGACGACTAAAACGGTCGTGTGTACGCGGCATTAGAGTGTGCCAACAGATGCAGATCTCCTTAATGAAAAAAAAAAAGTATATACAATGCTGTGAAAAAGTATTTGCCCCCTTTCTGATTTTTTATTTTTTTGCATATTTGTCACACTTAACCACTTGAGCCCCGGACCATTATGCTGCCTAAGGACCAGAGGTCTTTTTCCAATTTGGCACTGCGTCGCTTTAACTGCTAATTGCGCGGTCATGCAATGCTGTACCCAAACGAAATTTGCGTCCTTTTCTTCCCACAAATAGAGCTTTCTTTTGATGGTATTTGATCACCTCTGCAGTTTTTATTTTTTGCGCTATAAATGGAAAAAGACCGAAAATTTTGAAAAAAAATGATATTTTCTACTTTTTGTTATAAAGAAAATCCAATAAACTAAATTTTAGTCATACATTTAGGCCAAAATGTATTCGGCCACATGTCTTTGGTAAAAAAAATGTCAATAAGCATATATTTATTGGTTTGCGCAAAAGTTATAGCGTCTACAAACTAGGGTACATTTTCTGTAATTTACACAGCTTTTAGTTTATGACTGCCTATGTCATTTCTTGAGGTGCTAAAATGGCAGGGCAGTACAAAACCCCCCCAAATGACCCCATTTTGGAAAGTAGACACCCCAAGGAAATTGCTGATAGGCATGTTGAACCCATTGAATATTTATTTTTTTTGTCCCAAGTGATTGAATAATGACAAAAAAAAAAAATATTTACAAAAAGTTGTCACTAAATGATATATTGCTCACACAGGCCATGGGCATATGTGGAATTGCACCCCAAAATACATTTAGCTGCTTCTCCTGAGTATGGGGATACCACATGTGTGGGACTTTTTGGGAGCCTAGCCGCGTACGGGGCCCCGAAAACCAAGCACCGCCTTCAGGATTTCTAAGGGTGAAAATTTTTGATTTCACTCTTCACTGCCTATCACAGTTTCGGAGGCCATGGAATGCCCAGGTGGCACAAAACCCCCCCAAATGACCCCATTTTGGAAAGTAGACACCCCAAGCTATTTGCTGAGAGGCATGGTGAGTATTTTGCAGCTCTCATTTGTTTTTGAAAATGAAGAAAGACAAGAAAAAACTTTTTTTTTTTCTTTTTTCAATTTTCAAAACTTTGTGACAAAAAGTGAGGTCTGCAAAATACTCACTATACCTCTCAGCAAATAGCTTTGGGTGTCTACTTTCCAAAATGGGGTCATTTGGGGGGGTTTGTGCCACCTGGGCTTTCCATGGCCTCCGAAACTGTGATAGGCAGTGAAGAGTGAAATCAAAAATTCACGCCCTTAGAAAGCCTGAAGGCGGTGCTTGGTTTTCGGGGTCCCGTACGCGGCTAGGCTCCCAAAAAGTCTCACACATGTGGTATCCCCGTACTCAGGAGAAGCAGCAGAATGTATTTTGGGGTGTAATTTCACATATTTCCATGGCATGTTTGAGCAATATATCATTTAGTGACAACTTTGTGCAAAAAAAAAAAAAAATTTGTCTCTTTCCCGCAACTTGTGTCGCAATATAAAATATTCCATGGACTCGACATGCCTCTCAGCAAATAGCTTGGGGTGTCTACTTTCCAAAATGGGGTCATTTGGGGGGGGTTTGAACTGTCCTGGCATTTTATGCACAACATTTAGAAGCTTATGTCACACATCACCAACTCTTCTAACCACTTGAAGACAAAGCCCTTTCTGACACTCATTGTTTACATGAAAAAGTTATTTTTTTTTGCAAAAAAATTACTTTGAACCCCCAAACATTATATATTTTTTTAAAGCAAATGCCCTACAGATTAAAATGGTGGGTGTTTCATTTTTTTTTTCACACAGTATTTGCACAGTGATTTTTCAAACGCATTTTTTGGGGAAAAAACACACTTTTTTAAATTTTAATGCACTAAAACACACTATATTGCCCAAATGTTTGATGAAATAAAAGATGATCTTAGGCCGAGTACATGGATACCAAACATGACATGCTTTAAAATTGCGCACAAACGTGCAGTGGCAACAAAATAAATACATTTTTAAAAGCCTTTAAAAGCCTTTACAGGTTACCACTTTAGATTTACAGAGGAGGTCTACTGCAAAAATTACTGCCCTCGATCTGACCTTCGCGGCGATACCTCACATGCATGGTGCAATTGCTGTTTACGTTTGACGACAGACCACCGCTTGTGTTCGCCTTAGCGCGAGAGCAGGGGGCGACAGGGGTGCTTTTTTTTTTTTTTTTTTTTCTTTATTATTTTTTTGCTTTTTTATCTTATTTTTAAACTGTTCCTTTCATTTTTTTTTTTTTTTTTTAATCATTTTTATTGTTATCTCGGGGAATGTAAATATCCCCTATGATAGCAATAGGTAGTGACAGGTACTCTTTTTTGAAAAAATTGGGGTCTATTAGACCCTAGATCTCTCCTCTGCCCTCAAAGCATCTGATGACACCAAGATCGGTGTGATAAAATGCTTCCCCAATTTCCCAATGGTGCTATTTACATCCGTCGAAATCTAAGTCATAAAATGCTCGTAGCTTCCGGTTTCTTAGGCCATAGAGATGTTTGGAGCCACTCTGGTCTCTGATCAGCTCTATGGTCAGCTGGCTGAATCACTGGCTGCATTCTCAGGTTCCTCGGGCACCGGGGGGGGGTCCGATCGGACCCCCCACCCGCGGAAGGCAAATCACGTATATGTACGTGATTTTGCCTGTCCGTGCCACCTTGCCGACGTAAATCGGCGTGAGGCGGTCGTCAAGTGGTTAAATGACTCAGATGATCAAACAAATTCTATTATTACACAAAGATAACCTGAGTAAATACAAAAAGAAGTTTTTTTAAATGATGGTTTCATTTATTAAGGCAAAAAAGCTGTCCAAACCTGCCTGGCTTTATGTGAAAAAGTAATTGCCCCTAAACTTAATAACTGGTTGTGCCACCCTTGGCGACAACAACTGCAATCAGTCTTTCACATTGCTGTGGAGCAATTTTGGCCCACTCTTCTTTGCAGAATTGTTTTAAGTCAGCTACATTGTAGGGTTTTCCAGCATGAATGGTCTGTGTAAGGTCATGATACAGCATCTCAATTGGGTTTAAGTCCGGGCTTTGACTAGGCCACTCCAAAACCTAAATTTTGCTTTGTTTGAACCATTTGGAGGTGGACTTGCTGTTTCGGATTATTGTCCTGCTGCATAACCCAAGTGCACTTGAGCTTGAGGTCACAAACTGATGGCTGGACATTCTCCTTTAGGATTTTCTGGTAGAGCTCAGAATTCATGGTTCCATCAATTATGGTAAGTCGTCCAGGTCCTGAAGCTGCAAAACAGCCCCAGACCATCACGCTACCACCACCATGTCTGACTGTTGGTATGATGTACTTGTTATGAAATGCTGTATTAGTTTTATGCCAGATGTAAGGGGACGCACACCTTCCAAAAAGTTTTTGTCTCATCAGTCCACAGAATATTTGCCTAAAAGTCTTGGGGATAATCAAGATTTTTTTTGTAAATGTGAGATGAGCCTTTGTGTTCTTTTTGGTCAGCAGTGGCTTTGGCCTTGGAACTCTCCCATGGATGCCATTTTTTCCCAGTCTCTTTCTTATTGTTGAATCATGAGCACTGATCTTACCTGAGGCAAGTGAGGCCTGCAGTTCTTTAGATGAGTTCTGGGTTCTTTTATGACCTCCTGGATGAGTCGTCGTCATGCTCTTTCAGTAATTTTTGTACGCCTGCCACTCCTGGGAAGGTTCAAAACCGTTCCAAGTTATCTCAATTTGTGGATAATGGCTCTCCCCATAGTTGACTGGAGTTCCAAAGCCTTAGAAATGGCTTTGAAACCCTTCCTAGACCGATTTCTAATCTGTTCTTGAATTTTTTTAGATTGAGGCATGATGTGTGGCTTTTTGTGATCTGTTAGCGTGCTTCACTTTGTGAAGCATGCTAACAGATCACAAAAAGCCATGTGATTTCTTGATTCAACGGGTCTGGCAGTAATCAGGCCTAGGTGTGGCAAGTGAAATTTAACTCCGCTTTCCAAAAAATTGTGGTTAATCACAGGTCATTCATGATTCATCATGAGAGGGGGCAATTACTTTTTCACATAGGGCCAGGCAGGTTTGAACAGCTTTTTTTCCTTAATATGAAAAATGAAAAAAATTAAATAATTTAAAAACTGGATCTTGGATTTACTCGGGTTATCTTTGTGTAATATTAAAATTTGTTTGATGATCTGAATCATTTAAGTGTGAAAAATATGCAAAAAATAATAAAAAATCAGGAAGGGGCAAATACTTTTTCACAGCACTGTATGTCTCAGGCTAGATGTCCTTTAGGATTTTTATCCACCCTCCATAACTGAAAAACCTCTGGCTACTCATGTCTCATTTAAAATATTCATAAAGTTTCATTTAATAAAGCCCCCAATGTTCTTGTGCAGTGAATATTTAACAGATCTTATACTGCTCATAGATTTCCCCTTCAACATTACCTTTATATCATTTTTATTCATAAAAATAGTTGATATTTTAGCTGCACTCATAAACTGAAAACTGAACAAAATGGAAACAAAATGTGTATTTTAATGCACAGAATTGGATTTTAACTGCTTTATGCTTCCAGTGTTTTCTTTGCTCCATTTATTTTCTTACAGAATGTACTGATTTGATTTCATTTGTAACTGCCACACAGATCACATATAGGTTTTAAATTAAATTTTCTTTTTTTTACAGAAAACAACATATGCTATGCAACAGTGAATCACTGAACCAAAGATACAAAATAAATGTTTTCTTATTACAATAAATCTATGCTAGGATGTAAGCATACCTGCCAGCATCCCTAGTTTTAGTGGCATTCTCTTGACTTTGTGAGCCAAAGGGGCAGAGTTTTTAGAAATTATCTGTGGTCTTTTAAATTGTGGTTATAATTTAGGTTTGGCTTTTCTTGTTAAATATATTTATTGAGTTTTCACAGAAGAAGAAATAAAATGATACAATACATGGATACATATCAATCGTCAGAAGATCTTTGCAGTATGATAAAAAGATAAATAAATAAGTTAATAAAATAAAGTAATTTTAGAGATATCTTACAACCATATTTACTATACACTAGTTGGGATTCTAGATGTAAGATTAGAGAAATAAATCAAGTTATTAGACTAAGTATCCACAGGAATATTTTAGGAAATAATAAAAGAAAAGGAGAGGGAGGAGAGATAAAGATGGGAAGAAGGAAAGAAGAGAGAAAAAAAAAAAAAGAGAGTTTCCCGGGATGATGATCCAGCTCTCATTAGGTATACGAATATAATATATATTTCAGTAATAATATGATATATATCTTAGTGTGGTAACAACAGAGATTGGTCAAAATCTGTAGGGAGGTAGTTTTTAACCCATGGTTGCCAAATTTTGCGAAATTTATTTATTTTATTTTCTTCAATAGCTGTCATCTTGGCGTATAAAAGTGCTCTGTTCATTCTATGTTTAGCTTCAGCAAGAATTAGATTTTGGGACTTCCACGCCTTGGCAATCATTTGTTTAGCTGCAGTGCTAAGTTGGATAAACAATTGTAATTGAGTATGGGTTAGTATTGTGGGTTTAAGCTTTAGGAGTGCCGTTGTAGGATCTGGAGGAATCGTGATTTTCAGGGCTTTAGAAGCCATAAGAAATATATTCTTCCAGAATTCTTCAACTACGGGGCATTGCCACCATATGTGAAAATGTGTTCCTGCTGTGTCACATCCTCTAAAGCAATGTGAATATGTGGGGACAAATTTAGCTATTCTAGCTGGTACAAGGTACCAGCTTGCTAGAACCTTGTAATTAGTTTCTACAGCAAAACAATTTGGAGAGGAAGTTTTGGTGGCTGACCATATATTCGACCAATCTTGTTTATTAAACACTCGATTCATATCTTGTGCCCATTTATTTGTGTATGAGGGTAGAAACTCATTAGATATCATATTAAGTTGGAAATATAATATTGAGATAAGTCCTCTAATGTGTGGATCACTTATACAAATCCGCTCAAATTGAGTCATTTGATTAAGAGTTGAGCCTGTACTAAGAGGTGGTTCATAAAAATTTTTAATTTGTAAATATCGAAATATTTCAGTTTTAGGTAACCCAAAGGTTTCACATAGTACAGGAAATGTATAAATAGCTTTAGTCGAGGAAAGATTGTATAAACGAGTCAGGTTCGTAGAGGTCCATGCAGAGAATGATTTTGGGAATTTCCAGGCAGGATAAAAGGCTGGATTATTAAGAAATGAAAGCAAGGGATTATGTGTTGATTGAAGATTATGTGCAAATTTACATTTATCCCATACTGCTAGGGTCTGTTTCGTGATAGGATTAGAAAGATGTATTCTATCAGCAGGACAGAGCCAAAACATATTTGCCACTGAGATAGGGTCACTTTCCACTGATTCAATAGCTACCCATAGGGGAGCTTCTACAGAAGTATGATACTTGGGTATAAGTGCTAGCTGTGCAGCGTAGAAATAGGAGGAAAAGTTGGGCAATCCCAAACCACGACTCAATTTATTAAGGTAAAGCGTAGATTTAGGTATACGAGGTTTGGTGGTACCCCAAATGAAGGACATAACTCTACGTTGAGTAAGTCTAAGAAAGTAAGATGGTAAAGAAATAGGGAGTACCCTAAATAAATATAAGAATTTCGGCAGGATTGACATCTTTACTGCATTAATCCTTCCCAACCATGACAATGATAGAAGAGCCCATTGTTTCAGGAAGCCGGAAGTTTGTTTAAGGAGGGGTAAGTAATTTGCCGCAAAAAGGTATTTAAGAGAGATTGTGAGTTTTATTCCTAGGTATGGAAGCTGCTTTGGAACCCAAGTAAAGGGTAAGGAAGTTTGTGTCTGCCGAAGTTCTAATTGAGATAAGGAAATATTTAATGCATTTGATTTTGTTGGATTAACATGTAGTCCTGATATTTGGGCAAAATTATCTAGTGTTTTTAGTAGATTAGGGGTGGATATATTGGGGTGAGACAAAAATATGAGAATGTCATCCGCAAAGAGACATAGTTTATGGTGATAACCACCTAGTTCGATACCTTTAATGTCAGGATTGGTTCTAATAAGGTGTGCCAGGGGTTCTATTATTAGGGCAAAAAGTAGAGGGGAAAGAGGGCATCCTTGTCTAGTGCCTCTTTTGATATCAATCATTGTTGACTTATAGCCTGCATATTTGATATATGCTCTAGGATTATTGTATAAGGATGAGACCCAGGTTAAAAAATTGTTTCCAAATCCCCATTTACCAAGGACATATTCCATATAAGGCCACGTATCCGAATCGAATGCTTTCCTTATGTCTAAGGATACAAGGCAAGCTGGGATTCGTCTAGTTTTAGCCGCATTAATAAGTAAGAGTGCTCTCCTGATATTATCTCCAGCTTGGCGTTTAGGCATAAAGCCTGTTTGGTCTTTATGGATTAGTAGGCCAATAATATTATTCAGTCTAGTGGCCAAAATTTTAGCAATTAATTTTATATCGAGATTTAGGAGGAATATAGGACGATAATTAGTCCAGGAGATGGAGTTAGAATGTGGTTTGAGGATCATTGCTATTATAGAGGTGAGAGTCTCTGTTCTAAATGAGTTACCTTTAAGAATCGAATTGAAGGCTTTAGTTAAGACAGGTGTTAAGATTGATGCAAATTGTCTATAATATGTTGCCGAAAATCCATCTGGGCCTGGTCTTTTACGTAATTTTAAAGATTTTATTGCGTTAAGGACTTCAGTATCTGTAATTGGACATTCAAGAAGATCTTTCTGTTGTTGATCAAGGTTAGGAAGCGTGATATTGGAGAACAGTGTGTCTGCTTTAGTTTTATCAAAATTTAAGGCAGAAGAATATAGTTTAGATAACTTAGAGCGAAAAATTTCAAGTATTTTCACTGGGTTACTAGTGTAAGATTCCCGGGATACTTTCAATCTGATAGGCGTATGTATATGTTGTGAATTTTTTAAAATTCTGGCCATAGGTGTATCAGGTTTATTTGCCCTGCGATATTGAACATGCTGGCGTTTACTTATAAGTTTATCTGCTGTATCAGTAAGAAAAAGATCTAGATCCAGGCGGGCTTTTTCTAGTTTGGTACTGTTGGTAGCATTCGGGGAGGTTTGAAAAGTTTGATGACCGTCATTAAAGGTAGATTCAAGTTTTGCAAACAACAGTTTGCGTTCTCTTTTAAGGTTAGTTGCTTGTTGTATCAGTCCACCCCTAATGACTACCTTGTGCGCCTCCCATAATGTAATAGCAGAGACATCGTCTGTATCATTGGATTTTAGGTAATCAGAAAGTGCTTTTTCAATCTCAACACAATGAGAAGGGTGGGTCAGAATTGAATCGTTTATACACCAAGTGGTATCGTGTGATCTAGGAATTGTGGAAGCAATGGTAATGAATACTGCGCAGTGGTCTGTCCATGGAAAAGGAATGATTTTGGATGATATGATTTCTGGTAGCATACTTGACGGGATTAGAATATGATCTATTCGTGAAAAAGAGTTATGCGGATAAGAATAACGAGTGAAGCGCCTACTAATAGGGTTCATCTCTCGCCAAGTATCTACCAGGCTATGAGTGGTGAGTAGATGTTGAAAAGTTAGGTTTATTGAGTTTGTGGTAGGTCCAGGGGGAGATTTATATAAGAACGGGAAAATAGTAGCATTAGAATCCCCACAAATAACAACAGTACCAAACTTATGTACTTCTATAAGTTGTAAAAGGTGGGATAAGAAAGCAGTTGGGCGTTTGTTAGGGGCATAATAAGACACAATAGTAATAGGATTATCAGAAATAAATCCTGTTAGGAGAACATATCGTCCTTCAGGGTCTGTTATTTTGGATACAAGGTTAAACGGAGTGGAACGGTGAAAACCAATGAGAGTCCTGCGCTGTTTAACCGTAGCTGAAGCAGTATAGAATTGTGGATATGATGATGAAAGAAATTTGGGATAAACTTTGTCAGTAAAATGCGTTTCCTGCAAACATATAATATTAGCTTTTTTCATAGCAAAAGAGCGTAAAGCCTTGGTTCGCTTATGTGGAGTATTAAACCCCTGTACATTTAATGACAAGATATTTATAGGAGCCATAAAACAACGAATGCGAATATTATAGCATAACAAGCAGAGTACTCACCGAGAGCCAGGATCACCAACCCGAGAGTCAGTAGGGAATAGCAAAGATTAAAGAAAGAAGCAATAGAATAGAAAAAGAAAAAAGGAGAGGAGAATCGAACAAACCCAATATGAAGACAATTTAGCAGTATATAAAGGCTAAATAATAGGGTGTAGGAGCATCTCAGGAGAGTTTTTAGAACTCTCTGAGAGGGTCCGGGACCACCAATAGAGACCCCCATAACAATGGTAGGAGTCCTTAGGTGGAATAAAGGGCAACAAGAAATTCCTAAGGGATGTATAACATCGGAGGACCACAGGAACTATTCCATTACTATCATAGTATAGATAAAATTTCGCTTAAATTGTTACAAAAAAAGAAAAAATAAAGTTCAAAAACTTGAGAGGAAAAAAAAACAGAAAAAAGTTAATATAAAAAAATAAAAAAAAAATATAAAAAAAAAATATATATATTTTTGTAACATAACAGTAGTATGTAGCCATAACTAATTTTAGTCATGAATATGGCCAGTTAATTAACTCTGTCAGCATACTGTGCTGGAAAAAAGTAGCAAGGACAAATAACTAGTCTGGCTTAGATTGTCAGTCCATTGAATCCTCATTGTTTGGTGGTGAATGTTCATATCGACCTCGCTTGTTAAGATTTTGATGGGAAGATGTGGAATAGCTGGGTTTTGGGTCTTTGTTTTGCTGTGTAGAACGAAAATCTGAGCGCCTATGAGACTGGTCATTTGGTAAGATTACTTCGGCTAGGCCCATATCAAATAGGGCTGACTTCAAGTCCTCTGAAGAGCGACAAACATATTTTGTTTCCAAATGAGTAAATCTGAGACAAAAAGGAAATCCCCATTGATAGGAAATTTGATTTCTCTGGAGTACCTGGAGTTGAGGTTTAAGTGCAGGTCTTTTTGCAACCGTTAGTGGGGACAAATCTGTGAAGAGTTGATAGGTATTGCCCTGGAAGCGAAGAGATTCTCTCCCTCTGGCAGCTGTTAGTATCTGTTCTTTGGTTCTGTAAAAGTGCAATTTAGCTATAATATCCCTTGGGGGACCATTTATTTTGCGTGGGGCTAACGCTCTATGCACTCTATCCATTTCAAACCTGTCAATAGGGGTTCCAGGTAATAATTCTTGAAAGAGCGCCGTGATATTAGCCTGCAGGTCTAGAACAGATTCAGGGATTCCCCTGATTCGCAAATTCGATCGACGATCTCTGTTCTCTTGGTCCTCTAAACGATTTTGTAATGTAAGGTTTTCCTCTTTTAGTACCTTCATCTCAGACATGTAGTTCTGTGTAAAATTATCAATTTCATCAACCCTCAGTTCTAAGTCAGCTGTTCTCTGACCTAGTTCTCTAATTTCTTTAGTCAGTTTGTCAGTTATATGATCAGAAGTCTGTTTGAGGGCTTTCTGAAGCATACATTCAAATTTTTTGAAGATGTCAGACTGTGTAGCAGCTTGTAATTCACAGTATTCATTTTCAGACTCAGACTCACCGTTAGCAGCCTGTGTCTTCTGACTGTGAGGTAAAGATTTTTCAGTGTATTCACCGCTGTGCTGACTGTGAGGTAAAGATTTTCCAGTGTATTCACCGCTGTGCTGACTGTGAGGTAAAGATTTTCCAGTGTATTCACCATTGTGCTGACTGTGAGGTAAAGATTTTTTAGTGTATTCACCGCTGTGCTGTGGGGGAGAGGATGCCGCCGCCATTCCAGCCGCCAGCCTGTGTGCCGTTTCCTTCATTTTTCCTGCTTTAATTTTCGTTTTAGGAGCTCTCAAGACCATTGTCAGTGAAGCTGACAGTATTAGGTAGGATTTTCTGCAGTTTTGGGATACTTGCTGGTTCACTGGGACCTGTAGTCCTCCGATGAAAACTCCCAAGGAGCGGAGCTCTAAGGTAACATTACCTTCACCTCAGGCTGCCGCACATGCACCCCAAGGTTTGGCTTTTCATATTAGAGCTGAATATGGAAGGCTTATGCCGCGTATACACGAGCAGGCTTCTCGTCGGACTGAACTCCGAAGGACTTTTCAACGGAGTTCCAATGGAGTTCTGACGGAGTTCCGACGAAACAGAGTTGCCTACACACAATCCCACCAAATTCCGATCGTTTTGAATGTGATGACGTACGACCGGACTATAAAAGGAAGTTCAATAGCTAGTAGCCAATAGCTGCCCTTGTGTCATTTTTGGTCCGTCAGACTAGCATACAGACAAACGTTTTTCTCGATAGGTATCGAGTCCATTGGAAAGATTTGAAACATGTTCTATTTCTAAGGTCCGTCAGATTTTTCAACAGAAAAAGTCCAATGAAGCCCGCACACGATTGGAATGTCCGACGAATTTGTTCCGTCGGACCTTTTCTGACGGAAAGTCTGCTCTGTGTACACGGCATAAGACAGACATGTCATTGAACTTGTAAAACGGTAAGGGGTAAATAGATTATAGGTGCAGAAATGTACAAATCTTATTGCCCGACACCCGGGACATGCAGTTCCTGGCGCCTGGCACGTTTTTTTTTTTTGCATTTAGCCCTGCTGCTGGCAAACAGCAAGGTTTACTTTTTTTGCTTTGCCCCTTAACAGAGCGGACACTGGAGCCTAAGTTGGCTGCTCAAAATGCGCTGGTACTGAGCATCCAAGTGCTTCCATGTGTGAGGGTAACCTGAAGGAATAAAGGTTTTATTTTAATAGGGGCCGGCGCCTCATTTACTGGCTCAGCAGATGCGCTTCTACTGAGCTTTAAGAGAGCCTAGCACTCCCCTTTCCTGACAAGCACCCAATCAGTGCTCATCACACTGCAAGTTCTTTCCCCTCCCTGCCAGTCCTCGGGTTTGGTGTTGGAGACAGGCAGGGAAGTTAATAAGGAGATAAATAGCGCAATGTTAAAAACATTAAAAATTTAAGTGGTCAAAAGCCCCTTTTGTTTTTACACGCTCCAGACATTCCTAAAAGCACCTCTGTCTCATTAAAAAAACATCAACCCTTTGTATTTTCCATCCTCACAAAGCAATTTCAAAGTTTAACCGTTCAATACAGGGCATTTTCACCACCTTCCTTCCAGACCAATTTTTAGTTTTCATCGCTGTTTAAATGACAATTGCGTGGTCGTGCGACGTTGTACCCAAACAAAATCGACGTCCTTTTTTTCCCCACAAATAGAGCGTTCTTTTGGTGGTATTTGATCACCTCTGCGGTTTTTATTTTTTGCACTATAAACAAAAGAAGAGCGACAATTTTGAAAAAAAAAACACAATATTTTTTACTTTTTGCTATAATAAATATCCCAATTTAAAAAAAAAATATTTTTTTTTTCCTCATTTTAGGCCGATACGTATTCTTCTACATATTTTTGGTAAAAAAAATCGCAATAAGCGTATATTGATTGGTTTGCGCAAAAGTTATAGCGTCTACAAAATACGGGATAGATTTATGGCATTTTTAAAAAATATTTATTTATTTATTTTTTTTTTACTAGTAGAGCGGTGATCTGCGATTTTTTTTCTTCATGACTGCGACATTATGGTGGACACATCGGACACTTTTGACACATTTTTGGGACCATTCACATTTATACAGCGATCAATGCTATAAAATTGCATTGATTACTGTATAAATGTGACAGGCAGGGAAGGGGTTAAACACTAGGGGGACATGAGGGGTTAAATGTGTTTCCTAGGGGAGTGATTCTGTAGGGGGTGGGGACTCACAAGGGGAGGAGACCGATCAGTGTTCCTCTGTACTGGGAACACAGATTGGTCTCCTCTCAACTGACACACACAGATCCGCGGTCCTGCTCGGTTAACGGGCAATCGCGGGTGCCTGGCAGACATTGCGGCCGCCAGGCACACGCACCGGGTCCCGAGCAGTGCGGCGGGTGTGCGCGTGCACCCCCTAGACGGCTGGGAATCCCAGGATGTCAGATGATGGCTACCCAGGATGGAAGATCCCATCTGTGGCCGTCATATTACTATACGCCGGTATTGAAGTGGTTAAAGGGACATACGTCCTTTGAAAATCCCTAGTGATAAAACTGTCTCATTCAGTAGTATTTGAATTGAATGAGACAGTTGTCTAATTTTTATTAAAATGATAACATAAAAGTCATAAATTATCTTTAAGTACAACTGTCTCAATGATAATGCTACTGAATGAGACAATTTTATCGCTTGGTATTTTCAAGGGATGAATGTCCTTTTAATCGTGTCCCTAATGCATGATTTCCTGAAAGGTGACTGTGTGCGTGTATGGTTAAATGTGTGCATGTATGGGTAAGAAACTGTGTGTGACTGTGTGCATGTATGAGTAAGTCATTGTATGCATGTGTGAATAAGTCACCGTGAATGTGACTGTGTGCATGTATGGGTAAAAAGACCTTATTTAAATATGGTTTTGGTTAAAATTATTTTTTTATATCCGGACAAGTAGATTGTGACCCCCCCCAATTTGGTCCCATGGACAAGTAGCTTTTAGAAAAAATGAAGTGGATCAGTGACATATTTTTACTGAGCCTCCTTATCCTAGTGGCAAATTATATTTACTTACCTGCTCTGTGCAGTGGTTTTGCACAGAGCAGCCTGGATCCTCCTCTTCACAGGTCCCACGCCGGTGCTCCTGGCCCCTCCCTCTTGCTGCTTGATATGGGGGCACCCAAGCAGGCATGCTCCGGGCCACGGCTCTGTGTGTCCATTCACAAAAGGAGCTTTGGCTCAGCCCTGCCTGATTGGCTCACTGGCTGTGATTGACAGCAGCAGGAGCCAATGACTACCACTGATGCCAAAAGCCAATCGGGGTAGCGAGTCCCCGGAGAGGCAAGGCTCTCATGGACATTGCTGGATCGAGAGGGGGCTCAGGTAAGTATTAGTTGGGATTGAGGGGCTATTGCACAAAGGTTTTTTACCTTCATGCACAGGATGCATGAAGGTAAAAAACTTTGTGCCTTCACAACCACTTTAATGGTTTAATTCCAGTAATTCCAGTAGAAAAAAGTTGGGTCACCAATCTGGCTGCTTTGTATGGGTCTCAGGACGGGCAGAGTCATGGGTACTTTGGCAGAAGGTGCCTACATTGGGGGGCGTGGCCAAGACCGGCATGTGAGAGGACGCACTTCTCACAGCTCCTGCCTGATCCTCAGATTGATCCTTTCCCAGCACCCCTGATCCTGATTTTTTCGACCCCCCAGCTGGCTACTGAGACCCCCTATCATCTGGACCCACCACCGGCCCTCTGCACGAGAGCAAAGACCCGCCGAGGCCCGTTAGAGATGGCGGGACCGGACTCGCAAGATGGCGCCGCCGCTGCAGCAGCCAAAGCACAGCGCACGCCGCGAACGACGGACAAGCCCAGGGATAATACCAGCAAGAAGCAGCTGAAAGGACAGGGTAAGGAGCAGTACAGAGACATGACATACTACACACAGAAAATACAAATCCCGGAGGAAGCGGGGGGGACTACAAGTAACGGGGAAGCTGCAGATCTTTATTCATAAGCTGACTGGGGCCTTGATACAGACACCATGCCTGAGCAGCTCCATGAGGACATTAGTCATCCTCCCTCCCCCCCACCATCAGATGAGATAATTGAGACCCTGGAGCAGCCCACCCTGGCTGATATTTTGAAGGCTGTTAATGTGTGCACGGCCACAGTCACTGATATGAAGGAGCAGTTTGGGGGCCTGAGGGAAGAGGTCTCACTACTTAGACAAGACCTTCAGAAGCTTAGAGAGAGAGCAACTGCAGTTGAGAGCAGAGTAAGCGATTTGGAGGAGCAGTTACCCCCGGTGGCGCGAGAAGCAAAGACAGCTTACCGCATGGCCCAAGATACGTATAATAGAGCAGAAGACACGGAAAATCGTTTGCGCAGAAACAATGTCCGTATAGTCGGCCTCCCTGAGAAATCAGAGGGTAGAGATCCCACATCGTTTGTGGAAAGCTGGCTGGTTGAACTGTTTGGCCGAGAAGCCTTTTCCCCATTCTTTACAGTGGAGAGGGCCCATAGAGTACCGGGGCGACCTCCCCCACAGGGTGCTCCCCCCAGATCAATGTTGGCCAAACTGCTACACTACCGTGACAGAGAGGCAGTGCTACGCTGCGCAAGAGAACAGGCCACAGTGAAGTTCAATGGCGTAAGAGTGTCTTTCTATCCAGACTTTTCGGCCGAGGTGCAAAGAAATAGAGCTAAGTTCAGCGATGTGAAGAGGCGCCTAAAAGCTTTGCAACTGCCATACGCTATGCTATACCCGGCGAAGCTCCGAGTAACTGCGGAAGGACATGCACAATTCTTTGACTCTGCCAGAGAGGCTGCCGCCTGGTTGGACCATAATGAACAAGCACTGCGTCGTCACCATGCTGAGGTGGAAGGTGACTGAACGGGACATACTTCCAGATGGTAAGAGCGCTGTCCATACATTGAGATGCCACACTCTCTCTTTTTTGCTGTCTTTTCTGGTCCACAAAGTCACTACCATGCCGTCTTTGGGTTTTTTTTTGTTTTTACACCTTTTTACCATAATCTACCAACTCACTTGACCTCTTCAAAGTTACCCAAGTGCCGGGAATCATCCCATATTTCTTTAGTGAAAGGAACTGAACTGTGAAACCCCCTTTACTTGACTTGTGATGTCTGAAGTATTAGTTGGTCTGTTTTTAGGCCGTGTTGGGCCCTATGGGCCTACCCCGTTGGCATGGCTCATCAGGATGCCTACTTTGTTTATTTTTGCCTGCTCTCTCACATGACAAAAGGAAATACCTCAGTGCAGTTGCACTGCTGTTTGTTGGCACCATTGTGCTATGTTATTCTATACAGCCTGTTTCTTACCGCAGTCCAAGAATCTCACTCCCACTAACCATCTGCTATTTTGATTTCACTCAAGCCTGCTGCAATCTCTCCCAACAGGATTTCGGTGGTCTCTGTGCAGGCAAGCCACCCTCTAACCTTCCCTCACAACTAACTGTGTTTTTGCCATGGCGGGTTCACCGGTGATCTCCTGGAATGTTAGGGGCATGAACTCCCCCCTGAAACGCACTATGATTTTCTCATGTCTGAAAAAGTTTTATCCTGCGGTTATTTGCTTGCAGGAAACACATTTAACGTCTGATTCTATAAGTTGTATGAGATATAGATGGATCGGGTGGTCGTACCACTCCACTCACACCTCCTTTTCTCGGGGGGTGAGTGTAGTGATACACAGCTCCCTAGACTATCAGGAATTTGATCCAAAATAGATCAGGAGGGTAGATTTGTATTTTTGCATTGTCGCATTGGTATTCTGAAATGTATTCTGGCTTGTGTGTACATCCCTCCCCCGTTTAATGCTCGGGTACTCCGGCTCCTCCTGGAATTTCTGGAGGGGAAGCTGGATCTCCCGTTACTGCTGGTGGGCGATTTCAACAGCTGGCTGGCTCCGGCCCTGGATAAACACCCGGGCCCGAGCACCCCAGCTCCTTATAGGCTAACTCCGCTGGCTAGATTGCTACAGGAGGTGGGATGGCTGGATTTGTGGAGACACCGGAATCCCACTGCTAAACAGTTCTCCTGTTTCTCGAAATCACACGGTTCCTTATCTAGAATAGATTTGGCAGTGGGTAACCCGGCTATGCTCTCCTCGGTGCTAGACATTTCGTACAAACCTCGGTGTGTATCTGATCACTCCTATTTGGTGATAAACCTTATTGTATCCCACCAATCCACACTCCCTAAGGTACCGTGGAAATTTAATGCCTTTTGGCTTCAGCTTTTTACCTCCCCTGAGAACTTAGAAGGCAACATAAAAAAGTTCTTTTCATGTCAACCGGGCTCATTGTCTGCCCTTGCAGAATGGGAGGGCTTCAAAACACACCTTAAGAAAATACTTAGTAATGAGGTCACCAAGATTAAGAAACATTCTGAAGCGCTGCGGGACACACTGGAATCCCATGCCTGCTCCCTTGAGGCAAAGTATGTCCAAGACCCAACTGACTCCACAAGGGAGGCTTGGCAGTCGGCTCAATCAGCTTATGAGCACCTGCTGACCTCCTCGGCGGACAAAAAGAGGTTTTTTTCTAAGACTGCCTTTTTTGAGGAAGGGGAAACGATCGGACGCCTTTTAGCTAGAATAGCCAATTCTGATAAGAGATCTCCGGCAATCGTGTCCATAAGGAGGGCTGACGGGCGTCTGGTACACTCCCCAGATCAGGTACTCCAGACGTTGGCAGAGTTCTATGAGCAGCTATATTGCTCCTCTTCCAGATATAGCTCCGAGGAGCTGTACAGTTACTTGGATGGCATTGTATTTCCACAGCTTACGGACTCCCAGAGGAAAGAATTAGACGCCCCTTTGACTCTTGATGAGATGCAGGAGGCGGTGGCTGCATTCCCTAACTGTAAGGCCCCCGGGGGGGATGGTATCCCTATGGAAATCTATAAAACCTATTCTGAGATATTACTCCCCAAGCTCTTAAATGTATTTCTTACCGCTAGGAAGCATAATACCCTACCACCCTCCATGTCTAGAGCCCACATTGTATTAATTTTAAAACCAGGCAAGGACCCCGTAGACCCGGCCTCATATAGACCGATATCCCTATTGCAGTCAGACATCAAAATATTGGCAAAGGTTTTGGCTATCAGGTTGAATAAGGCTGTTGCCTCAATTATACACTCTGATCAGGCGGGATTTATGCCCAACAAATCAACAGCAATAAACCTTAGGAGATTATATCTTAACATGCAGTCCCCACCGGATAATAAAGGTAAGAGGGCATTGCTGTCTCTGGACGCAATGAAAGCCTTTGATAGTGTGGAATGGCCATACCTATGGGAGGTAATGAGGAGATTTGGTTTTGGAGAGATATATATTTCTTGGGTGCGTTTATTATATCATTGCCCTCAGGCGATAATTAGAGAGGCGGGTAGAATGTCACTGCCCTTTGCTCTGGGGCGGGGTACAGGGCAGGGGTGTCCTTTGTCCCCCCTGCTGTTTGCTCTAGCCATAGAGCCGTTGGCAATACGGATCAGAGACTGCAGAGATATCACCGGCTTCTGCTATGATGACAGACAGGAGAAGGTGATGCTCTATGCGGATGATACTATGATTCTTTTGGGTGATACTGACCACTCCCTAAAAAACACAATGGATACAGTGGTTCGCTTTGGGGATTTTTCGGGCCTTAAAATAAACTGGACCAAGTCAGCCCTAATGCCAATAGATGATGCAAGATTATTAAATGAAGAGAAAGTTGGGGGAATCCCTGTGTCCGCTTCCTTCAGATACTTGGGGATACAGGTTTCTCCTAAGATTAGGGAATATAGTCAGTTGAATATTTCCCCACTACTGGCTCGATTTCGTCTACGAGTTAAAACCTGGAATGCTCTGGGTATGTCGGTTGCAGGCAAAGTGAATCTAATTAAAATGATTCTAATGCCTCAACTGCTATACATACTACATAATTCACCGGTAGTCATCCCACTTAAGATATTCAGAATAATTAATGCCATTTTTCGTGAACTGATCTGGAAGAACCGCCCACCAAGGATAAAACTAGAAAACTTACAACGCCCTAAAGATGAAGGTGGACTTGCATTGCCAAATCCATGGCTTTATTACTTGTCATCGCAAATGCAACATTTAATAGGCACCATGGCCGTGGAGGGGGAGTTTACGGCCAGGGTCCCTAGCGCTTCAGAATATATAATGCTACATACGATAGGGGGTAAATCCGTTCCCACGGCTTTAGAGGCCGCGGCCTTTAGCAAGCCTCAGAAATGTTTCCCCACTTATGCCCTCATACAAAAAATATGGAACAAAACTAAGTACATTCAGGAGGCGACAGGTATCAACGAGTATAGTCCTATATGGGGAAATGAATCCTACCCAGAACTTGCTAAACTGCAACATGCGGAAAGGTGGAAGAGGTTTGGCATTCTCTACCTAAAGCAAATCATAAGTGAGGGCAAATTACGTTCATTTGACAATTTAAGGGACCTATATAGTCTTCCGTCCTCCATGCTTTTTTATTATATGCAACTTAGACACGCATTTGAAGCACAGTCAAAAACCTCTGATTGGCATACCAGCTCGAACCCTTTGGTCGATTTGCTTAAAGGGGCGGAGACCTCTAAAGGATTCATTTCCCAGAGCTATAGCACCTTGCTCCACAAATACCTTCTAAAGCATCCTTTGACAGTAAAAGGGAAATGGGAGTTGGATGTTGGACCCTTAGATGAGGATCATTGGGAGGAGGTCTTGCAGTCAGTTTCCATATGTTCACTGAATGTAACGCAAAGACTAACGCAACTATATACACTTCTGAGAGCGTATTATACACCCCATAGGCTACATAATATGGGACTTCTTTCCACCCCAACCTGTACTAGATGTAAGAGAGATCATGGAGATTTAATACATATGCTATGGAGATGTCCCAGATTGCATGTGTACTGGAGGGGGGTGGTGGACATGCTGAACGCAGTGTTTGGGGTCTCAATTCCGCTGGACCCTAGACACTGTATTTTGAATGTGTTAGATGAACTAGAGTGGGAACCCCACGTCAGGGAAGCTTTAACTAGAGCCCTTTTTGTGGCCCGTAAGCTAATCATGGTACACTGGAAATCTGAAACGCCTCCCTCAGTCAAGGAATGGATTACCGCACTAGGACATATATTAAGAATGGAGAAAATTATATACCAACACAGGGGATGTTCAAGAAAATTTGAAAAACTATGGGAACCATGGCTAGGCACTCCTGGGTTAGCTCCAGAGGACCTGGTCATGGATAGATTACTGCGCCTTAATAACGGCTGAAGGCATGGTGCACCCCGCATTAGCCCTGATTGGAGCTCTGGGCTCGGGATGGTTACAGATAGAGGGTTGGAATTTCCATAAGTAGGAGGCAGTGATATCAATTCCTATCTTATTTTCTAACAGTGGGATGTACTTTATACTTTTGTATGAGTCTGATTCTTCTATGGAACTATGCCTGATTAGGCTACTATGTACAATTTAACTGTGGATTTCTTGGACTGTATGTACTTGTTTTTCAATAAAAACTTTTTCTTGGATAAAAAAAAGGTGCCTACATTAGTTTTCTTTTTACTTTCATTCTCACCTTTAAACCTGTGAATAACATACTTTCAGTCCATTGATGGCTACACTCACTTCTCCATGGAAGGAGCTATGGCAGACTTCAAAAATGTCTGCCTTTGTTCATCTTCAATGGCACTGCATTTAAGAAACAGCTCAGGTATTTTTTGTGCTTGCTAAAAATTTTCTCAGTCTAAAAAAATAAAACATATGCAACCACCACATCTAGGGGCTGTTAATGCATTTTAAAATAGTACTTCATCTGTCGTATCTGCTCCACCCCACCCTCACCACTAATCTTCTGGTGTGGTAGGGGTTAATACAGCTAATTGCTATTAGAAGCTCTCATTAAGAGAGCTTGACAATGCCTGGCTTTTCCTGCCAAATGTGCCATTCATAGAAACTGTACTACAGCTTCTATGAATGACAGAGGATCTATGAATGAGGGCCAGGCGGATGATTTTACAATGTAAAATCATTGTGTTATGGCATATGTGTAATTTGTTATTCTAAAATGGAAATATCTTAAGGGATAGCATACAGTATATGGATATGCTTTTTAGTTTATGTTCAAAATAAAGCTATACTATTAATTAACCATCAGTTTGAATTATTCTACCCTATAAAGTCCTACTTCTTGTTGTAGCTTTACATACGTGGATAAGTCAGAGGAGTTTCAGATCTCTTATCCAATGGCTCTGCTTTTACAGGCAGCTTCTAATCTGCTATTTTTAGATAACTATAGTGCACTGAATAGCTATATAAAAGGAACAATTAAAAAAAGCTAACCATGTTTCATAAATGACAATAAGCAGGCAACAGTTTCAGATCCATTTGCACAATCCCTCCTCAAGCCTATTGTCCTATGCTTACAAATGTACAAGTTCCAATTAGTTCTAACATTAACCCTAATATACCTTTTTCAATTCCTTCAAAGCCATGACGCAGATTCAGGAGACTCTTCCTTATACTTGTAAATTTAAAGTGGTTCTAAAGGCAGAAGGTTTTTTTATCTTAATGCATTCTATGCATTAAGATAAATAGCTGCTTGCTGTAGGGGCACTCAGCAGGAGGGAGGGCCCAGGAGCCCCGATGAGGGACCGGAGAATAGGAGGATCTGGGCTGCTCTGTGCAAAACCATTTCACAAAGCAGGTAAGTATAACATGTTTGTTATTTTTAAACAAAACAAAAAAAAGAGACTAATGCCTTGTACACACGATTGGACATTCTGACAACAAAATGTTTTTTTTTTTCCAACGGATGATGGCTCAAACTTGTCTTGCATACACACAGTCACACAAAGTTGGGTGGAAATTCCGAACGTAAAGAATGCGGTGACGTACAACATGTACGACGAGCCGAGAAAAAGGAAGTTCAATAGCCAGTGCAGCTCTTCTGCTTGATTCCAAGCATGCGTGGAACTTTTGCGTCGGAATTGTGTACACACGATCGGAATTTATGTGAACGGATTTTGTTGTCGGAAAATTTGAGAACCGGATCTCAAATTTTGTGCGACGGAAATTCCGATGGAAAATGTCCGATGGAGCCTGCACACAGTCGGAATTTCCAACAAAAGGCTCCCATCGAACATTTTTCGTTGGAAAATCCGACCGTGTGTACGAGGCATTAGTATCACTTAATGTAAGAACAATAAATATGACTTCCCACTTGCACAAAAACAGATGTAGATAAAAGTCTACAGTTAACCCAAATGTGGCATGTAAGGGGGCGAGGAGTGCTTAAAGTGGAAGTTCCACTTTTGGATGGAACTTCGCTTTAACCGACAGCTGAGCAACCTGTGCATAGAGAAGGAAGGGCTGAGAGCCCAGCCCTGACAGTACCCCCTCGGAGGACCACTAGGTTTGAGGGGAAAACGTCTATGGAAGGAGGAGGACAGGAAGGAGTATGTACGTCTGAGGATGAGACCCAAGAGTTTTCCTCTGGACCGTACCTTTCCAATGAACCAGGTACTGTATGCGCCCACGGAACCTACGGGAATCAATGATCGATTGTATCTCATACTCCCCATGGTTTTCGACCTGCACTGAGGTAAAGATGTGGTACAGAGGTGATGAATCGGTTGCACACCAAAGGTTTTTATAAGGAGACATGAACAACATTTGAAATATGTATGTTAGATGGAAGGTCTAATGCGTAAGCCACTGGGTTGATCCTACGGAGAAAACGGAAAGGCCCAATAAATCATGGTGACAGTTTCAGTGAGGGAACAGTCAGAGGTTACAAGATGACAGCCAGACCCTCTCCCCAACCTGGTAGGAAGATGCAGGTAGGCGTCGGCGGTCAGAATGGAGTCTGTACCTCTCACTGGCATGTTGCAAGGACTTTTAGACCTGCACCCAAGTGGAACGAAGATCGCAGAGATGCCCCTCTAACGCAGGAATTCTTTAAGGAACAAATGAGTAAGGCAATATGGATGGTTGGAAACCATAATTCACCATAATCTGAGACAATCGGGAAGCGGTATTGACAGCACTATTGTGAGCAAACTCCACCCAAGGTAGGAGGTCTGACCAGTTGTTATGGTGGTCAGAAATATAGCAGCGTAGAAACTGCTCCAAGGCTTGGTTGGCTCGTTCTCCGGCCCCATTGGACTGCGGGTGATATGCAGAGGAGAAGGAAAGCTGAATTCCTAACTGTGCACAAAACATTTTTAACATTTTATAAAACCGGTCAACCACCATAAGAATAACTGTGTTGCCCTGGGAGTTGGGTAACTCCACAATAAAATCCATAGACAGGTAGGTCCAAGGCCTCCCTCCATTGGGTATGGGTTGTAGGAGACCCACTGGAAGGTGTCCTGGTGTCTACTCTGTGCACGCACGGAACAAGCGGCTACAAAGGCGGTTACATCAGCGCGGAGACTAGGCCACCAGAATTGTTGAGAAATAGCCCAAATGAGTTAAATGAGATGATTCTTCCCTGGGTGGCCAGCGCCCTTGGGAGAATGGTAAGTCTTGAGCAAAGCAGTGCGGAGATTCTCAGGGACGAAGTAGCGGTCACTAGGTTTCTCGGGAGGAGACTGGATCTGAGCGGCTCAAATTCTGTCACCCAAAGGTAAGGCGAGACTGGTGCATACAGTAGCCAGAATGTGATCGGGAGGTATTACAGTAACAGGCACTGACTCTTGGAAGCGGAGGAAAACTGTCACGTCAATGCGTCAGCCCTTACATTCTTGGTACCGGGTAAGAATGAGAGCTGAAGCTTGACAGAAAAAGAGCCCACCACGCTCTTCTATGAGATTAGCCTTAGACAAGAATGTGAGATTCTTATGGTCAGTCAAAATGAGGACTGGCACAGTGGTACCTTCGAGGAGCCCTCTCTATTTATTAAGAGCTAAAATTATAGCAAACAATTCTCTGTCCCTAATCTCATAATTGCATTTTGCAAGAGACAATTTCTTAGAAAAGTAGCCAAAAGGGTGCATAACGCTCTCAGAGGTAGGATGTTAAGACAGAAGGGCGCCCACTTTAATCTCAGATGCATCAACCTCAAGAATGAAGGGTAGCGTAGAATCAGGATGTGCCAGCACTGGAGCTGAAACAAAGGCAGCCTTGAGAGACTCAAAGGCTTTAATGGAATCTGGAGACCAATTCTGTGGGTTACCGTCCTTTCTGGTCATATTAGTCAGGGGTTTGACCAGAGAAGAGAAGTTCTGAATAAATTTACGCTAATAATTGGCAAAGCCAAGAAAATGTTGTAATGGAAGTAGACCACTTCCACTGTAGACTGCAGATAATTTCTCTGGGTCCATTGAAAAACCGTCAGAAATGTCATAGCCCAGAAATGTAGCCTGTTCACGATGGAATTCGTACTTCTCCAACTTACAATACAGGCTTTTATCTCTCAACCTACGTAGCACACAGGAGACATCTGTGTGATGGCTCCCTAGGCATTATAATATATGAGAATATCATCGAGATAAACCACCACACATTGCTGCAACATATCTCGGAAGACATAGTTGATGAACTCCTGAAAGAACCCTGAAGAAGTCATGTGATCGGTGACGTCACGCGTAGGGCCGGAATAGGCTTTTTCACACTGCTGGAAGCATAACGAGTTCCCTGCACGTAGGAGAAAGGATTTGTCTATACACTGTTTAATGTGAGTACATTCACTTATGTTTTTGAATAAAGTGCCACCTTGTTAAAAACATACTTCACTATCCAGTACCTTCATACCCATTTTTTACATACACCTGAGATGTTGAGGCTGAGCTAGGACCCGCGCTGGTCCAGGACCCCAGCTAGGATTATAGCTATTTGAACCCAGCTGCCATAAGGATCACTCAATGCCGCCAAGCGTGGATATAGGGACGGGATTGAGGCTCAGGACCCTGCGGTTTAGCTACTATTTTGCGGTTGATCTAGCACCGCTAGGTAAGGTGCCACTACCTACACTAGTGTATTATGCACGAAGAGGACACAGATTGAATTGCATCCCAGACACCCCACTGCTATCTACTTGAGCACTAAGACTTTTTTGTGCACCTTGAAAGACATTAGCACATTGCACTTTAAGTTGCTGCACTTATTGGCATGTCATTTACTATTTTAATTGCAGATTAAGCACAGTATTTTAGGATCACCACTGCTGGGACATTGCCTTATTACTATGCCACTTATCACTTTATCATTTATATTTTTTTTGGATTGATTTGTTTGAATAGGTCACCATAGCACCGGCACTTTATATCATATGTTTTGCACAATTAATTAATTAATTAAGGATGCATTTTTGATTTTTATTTTATATGAATTGAATGTATTTTGGATATACTCACTTTTGATTATTTACATGAAGATGTCTTTGCACATTTCTTTTTATTGACACAAGATCTTTATAACCCCCATTTCACAAGGTTTTTAGTATGAACACAAACCTATGCGATTTTATTCATTATGCGATTTTATGTATTATGGGATATCAACACACAGTATAATTGACCACATAAGGAGATTTACAGCAGTCTGTTCTTCTGGCTAGCGCAGCACCCCCCCTTCCATTTCTGTTTATTTTGGGTTTGTGCTTGGCCCTTTTTCGGTGCGTGCAGCTGTCCAGTCACATACGTTCTCTTCAACTTTCATCTTTTTCTCTTTCTTCCTTTTTTCCAATTGGGTAGCGCAGGAATATTTCTATTATGTTGCAAAGACCAAACGGCATTACGAGGTATCCATAATGTCCTGTCCTGGTGTTAAACACAGTTTTCCATTCGTCACCCTCCTTGATCCACACAAGATTGTATGCCCCTCTCAGATCGAGCTTCGTGAAAACTGTTGCTTCCTAATCCCTAATTCTGTAATCAACGGAATCGGGCAGGCGTTCCTAATTGTGATGTGATTGAGACCCCTATAATCGATACAAGGTCTCGGTTCACCACTCTTCTTTTTCACAAAGAGGAAGCCAGCACCAGCAGGAGACAAGAATTTGCGAATGAACCCTAGAGAAAGTGCATCAGCAACATAGTCCTCCATAGCTTTATCCTCCAAGACAGACAAAGGGTAAACCTGACCACGCGGAGGCATAGCACCAGGTTGAACGTCAATTGCGCAATCATATGACCAGTGTGGAGGCAAATTACCAGCTTGACCCTTGTCAAAGACACAGCTAAATTTGCGGTACTCCTCTGGCAAGGAGGAGAGGGAAGAGGTGCACAAGACCTTTTCGAAAACATGTCTCACTGCATTGTGACGACCAGGAAAGAACCTTAGCAAAAAGCCATTAAAAAGAAGGGTTGTGCCTCTGTAACCAAGGAGAGCAAATTACTTGAAATTGGATTATCTCATGGTGAAGAGCCCCTACTGCCATGGTCAACGGAGCAGTCTCATGAGTCACATGGGCAGGCTGTAGAGGTCTCCCATCAATAACCTCAATCTCAAGTGGAGTGGCACGAAGCTGCAATGGAATCGAGTGCTTAGAGACAAAGGCACTGTCTATGAATGGGCCTACAGCCCCAGAATCAATTAGACCCTGTGTATCAATGAATGACTCAGACCACGAAAGGGTAACCAAAACTAGAGGCTTATCCTTCAAGGTAACTGGGGACGCCACCTAAGGTCTATCCCCTACAGGACCTCAGGTGCAAGCATGTCCCGGTTGGGTAGGACAAGAGTTCAAGAAGTGACCTGCCTGGTCACAATTAAGGTACAATCTCTCCCTCCTCCTAAAGGCTCTCTCATCCGCAGAGAGACGTGTGAAGCCCAACTGCATGGGTTCTACTTCACTGGCAGACTCTGTACCAGGAGGCATGGGAGGTGAGGGAGGCAAGGGTGGGACTGCAGAGCTCGGAGCCAAACATACAGGAGGCTTCTGGAAGTGCTCCTTAAAGGAAGGTCTCTCTTGGAGTCAATGAGAATGGCAAACGTGGTCAACTTCTCCAGATCTGTAGGTATGTCTCGGGCTGCTATTTCATCTTTGATGTTATCTGAGAGACCATGAGAAAAAGCAGCAACGAGGACCTCATTGTTCCAAGTGACCTTTGCTGCCAGAGTATGGCATTCAATGGCGTAATTGGCAACAGTTCTAGTACTCTGTTTGATGGACATGAGGCTCTTGGCAGCAGAAGTGGAGCGGGCAGGAACATCAAATACCCTTTTAAAGGAAGCCACAAACTGTGGGTTTCGGATGATTAACGGACATCAATGCATTCCAATGGAAAAATGAATGACAACGTTTCATTATCTGTTTTCATCCACTTCCGACAACATTCGTTCTTTTGAACGGATGAAAGCCCTATTTTTCATCTGTCAAAAAAACAGATTAGACGAAAAACGTATGTAAACTGAGAAAATGGTTAAAAGCGATTAAAAGCGCCCCACTAGCAGCCGAAAAGCGCAGCTTAACCTCCCTGGCGGTAATCCCGAGTGTGACCCGGGGTGAACTTTTATTACCAAAAGCAGAAACCCCGAGCCACACTTGGGATTGCATCACAGGATCCAGGCAAAGTTACTTACCTTGTCCCCAGGATCCTGCAATGTCCCCGTGCTGTGTCCGCGGGTTGTGTACTCCACTCAATGTATTACTGTGCCGGGCTCCGTTCCCTGTGAGCGTCGTGACAAGCTCAAAGTAGTGAAAAATACATAACACTTACGGTACCCTAAAATCTGTAAGGCCCCATTCACACCTGAGCGTTTCGTAGCTTGAAGCCTGAAGCTACAGAACACTGGAGGGGAAAAAAAACAATTATTCTCTATGGAGGTGGTTCACCACCTCCTGGATCTCCACTCTAAAACGCTTGAAGCCAAAAGCTCCAAAACGCCTGAAGCTCAAACAAGTTCTGGAACTTTTTTTAGGCAAATTACAGGTTTTTTCTGCTTTTTACATTGGTGAACTTTTGACCTGTACAAAAACGTGGCAAAAATCGCTGCAAAATCACTTTTTTCTGCCTGAAAACGTTATGCTCAGGTGTGAATGGGGCCTAAGATTACATTACTGTATCAAATCATTTCACCTCCGTTTTGTCCCTAGTGCTTTGTCCAGCGCCCTGCATGCACTTGTATATTATATATACTGTTCTTCATGCCTGGAACTTTGAGACTGTCCATGGCAACAAAAAAGTGTCCCTTTACGTCAAAAGTGGTTTTAAACCATCTAGAAAACAGAGATGGTAAATTAGAACACTTGTAGAATTGAGCGATAGTGATTCGTGGCAAAATTCGTCATCAAACATTGAAAGTGACAACAGCGACAATTCTGCAACTGAGCAAATTTCAGTGTTTTTGATTTGATTACATTATTTTAATACATTTTATTATTATTATATTATTATTTTTGATAATTCTTTATAGTTATTTATTATATTATAATTTATGGTTTTGTGTTTCAAACTTTATCATACCCAGGATGTCTACTACCTTGTTTAGACAGATTTAAGTGAGTTATTCCTAAGAATTATAGAATTACAATATAGAACGCCAAATTTCTATGCAAAACAATGCATCACTTTGAGACACAAAAATCTGACATAATCAAGGAGATTAAACAGCACTAAAGTGCAGCTAAAAGGAGCGCGCTTTAGCACTAACACGGCCCCAGTGTGAAAGGGGTCTTAGCTCAGAGATAGAGAAGATATTCAATGAGGTTTATTTTCTAAGGCTGGTGAGTGCAAAATCAGGCTCGCTTCTGCATAGAAACCAATCGGCTTCCGGGTTTTAGTGCCAAAGCTTAATTGAACAAGCTGGTTGGTTTCTATTTAGAATTGAGCCTGATTTTGTAAATAAACCCCATTGCATCTCTCCTCTCGGTTCTTAGATCAAAGGAGTGAGCTTCGGTCTGTAGATGAGGGCAGTTTAACTACTTGAAGACTAAACCTTTTTCTGACACTTGTTGGTTACAAGTTAAAATCAGTATTTTTTGCTAGAAAATTACTTAGAACCCCCAAACATTATATACATTTTTTAGCAGAGACCCTAGAGAATAAAATGGCGGTCGTTGCAATATTTTATGTCACGCGGTCTTTCAAACACAATTTTTTGGGAAAAAATACACTTCCATAATTGAAAAAAAAACTAAACAGTAAAGTTAGCCCAATTTTTTTGTATAATGTGAAAGATGATGTTATGCTGCGAGAATCGTGAGAGAAACATGATCTTTATTCTAAGCAAAAATATTGTGATTCTCATTTTATCCAGAATCGTGCAGCTTTGTAAACCAAACATTTGACTCAAGTGATTAAGTGGATGTAAAGAACTCATGTAAAAACTTATGAAAAACTGTTGTGAACTTATGAAAAACTGATGTAAACTGATCCGTTTTTTCTTTGTGACTGAACTGACGAAACAAACTGAACACATGTGTGAAAGAGACTTAAGAGAGGCTACTATGGAGGCTACTTACTGCTGACCTTTTTCTGCTCAGATGCACAGACTTCAATATTTTTTTAATAACTGACCTGGAGCAAATATGCAGGTCCGATATCCTGACTTACATAATTGCACTCAGTCAATGACTCAGGAAATATTGACGCCATTGGATTATCAAGACAGCCAGGCAACTAGCATTTTCAGAAGGAGAGGTGAACATTGGCACCATCCATGGTTCTCTCATGACAGGTTTATTATAATGCTGACAGAACCAGATCACTTCTGGCAGCATCTATTGTCAGCTACCAACATACTTTACCAACGTACATTACAATTTAATTGTACTCTTTCTACGTTCAATTTATCAAAAACCAAGACTATACACAATCTCTTTAGTTTATATACAATCACACTGCATATTAGTTAGTAAATATACAGGAAATTGTGCAATCAGTTTGTAGCATGTGTGACCAGCTTAAAGTACATGTAAATATCAAAAATCCTGTTAATTTTTTTAACCTAAAGCCTCCAACCAAACTAAGTCCTAGTGATTTTACAATGTAAGTCTTTGTTCAGGCACTTCTTTTTCTAGTGTAATGACATTCTGTCTCCAGGTTGTGCCTCTCAACTGGCCATTTCAATACACAATGTGCAGGCATGGTACACTGTTGTCAACATTAGGAAACCCTTTATGAGAATGCCATGCAACCATCAATGGAGTGCATGCAACTAACCAGAGGGGAACTGCAAAGGGGGCAGGACCAGGAGCACTGAGATGGAACAATGACAGACATATTTTTATTTTTGAGTGACAATTGTATATGATACACAATGCTTTAGTATTCTAATTGTCATTCAATTTTAGTTTACATCTACTTTTTACATCTAATTTAAAACATATCTATGGTCACATTTTTAAATTATATATTCATTTTCACATTAGATTTCAATTATTTCTAGCCTACTCCTTTTAATCTGAACGATCTTGAAGTTTGGAAACATACTTTGTGAAGAATCACACACATTTACTTTCTTGAATTCTGTGACACGTATTCACTATGCCCTGTGAGTAGGCAATGCTGTGTCATAGATTTTACAGAGCCTGCCTTCTGAACTACAGATGTGCTGAGAGGAGTTTCAGGAGTTGGAATGAGTACAACAATCACTGTTTGCAAGCAGAAAGATATCATCTTTAGAAATCAAAACAGATGGTCAGTATGATGAGAATGTGAATTGGGCACTCCAAAAATTGTTGTGAGACAGTGCCGCCATGTTGTTCGGAACTCATAATCAGCCATGACATTTCTTTTTTAGCCGCAACAACCCCATTTTTATGGCATGGCTACATTCGGACTCCATCATATACGATTAACACATTTTTAGCTGCATTCAAGAACATCCTTATCAGTCCATTGAGAGGACACCACAGACCCTCTCAACTCTTTTAACTAACATAAAAACAAAGCAGGGTCCCCAGATAACCTTTCGATTTAGCCCAGGGATCCTCAAACTATTGCCCTCCAGCTGTTGCGGAACTACACATCCCATGGGGCATTGTAAAAGTCAGACATTCACAGACATTACTAGGCATGATGGGAATTGTAGTTCCTGAACAACTGGAGGGCCGTAGTTTGAGGACCCCTGATTTAGCCAATCTACACCCCATTAACAGGACAATACACATTCTAGTCTTACTCTAATAACCATCATAAAACTGTCAAGTCCAGGCATAGGTAATTGCTAAGCAGATAACTGTTCTAGCTAACCCATTGTTTAGCTGGAGTAATTACATTTCTGTCCTGGGATATCAAAACTTTAGTGTATTTCTTAACTCCTGAGATAATAATGGTACAGCCAGAAAAAGTTTAACTCTATCAATTAATTAGCAACATTTTCAACCCAAATACCCTTATTGTAGGAGGTAGCGGAGGTGGATTAGACGCATTACCTCTCCGAGGTGAACAAGGTATCTGATACCCATCATATTTGTATTCATATTCATATTTGTATTCATATTCAGTCAAACAATAATTTCATGCTGGACAATAATATATAAGTTACCAGAATGCAACCTGTAGGTATTCCAAGATGATAACCCCTTGGCACCAGTGCCTGCCTGCTCTTTAAGGCTTAATGTACGCGGGACATGTTTACAACCTCTCCTGAATGTATTAACTTGACAGATAGTAACGTTTAGCCATGTTTTGCCGCGTTTGCGTTTAGAAGTGTAAAATTAAAAATATCTTCTTTTAAAAAAAATAGCCAAAAATTAAAAACGCCTGTAAACGAAACGCGGCTAAACATGAGTTACCACGTTTAGCCGCTTTTAGCCGCGTTTAGAAGCGTTTGGCGCTTGAAATGCCTCTAAACTCAGCGACTGAACTAATTTTTTTGCTTTCCAAAAAAGGCCTCTAAACTCAACTGCCTAAAAACGACATTAAATTAACCTGTGTACATGTACACATAAGATAACATTGGATGAGTTCAGGGGCAATTGAAAAAAGCATCCAACTGCCTCTGAATGTTCGTTTACAGGCAGCAGTGGACAAGAGGCCTATGGGGTTTCAGATGGTGGGAGGCAGGGCAGGATTTATGATCATGTGCCTGCCGTGATTGGCTGTTATGGTGGTCACATGATCGGAAAGCTTACAATTACCTGCCGGTAACTGCATTGGGAGTGTGCAGGGCATGAGCTCTCTGCACAGCTGTTTTTGCAATATTGCATGCAAATATGCGGCCACTCGGCTCCAAGGCCCAACCGCCGAGAGGCTGCATAGTTGTGGGCTGTCGGTGCCAAGAGGTTAATACATGTAGAATACTGAATTTGAGGACAAGATAGCTGAATGCTCATAAAAGATTGTGACATCCCATCAATCACTCCTCAGACCTTCTTATTGGTCAGAGCATTTCTGTAAACACCCTCCTCAGGGACCAAAAAAGGGGATGCATCAGTAGTCTAGAGCTCTCTTTTACCATCAAACAAGGAACACCAGCTAAGATCTATGAGATCCACTGATCCATCTTACTCATTGACTGATCTCTGCCGAACTCACAGAACCAGGACTGTGTTAGCTATTTTCACTTTTAAACCCTTTTTGTTTTTGTGTTGCACTATCCTCTCTTTTTCCTTTTTAATACTCTTTTTATGAAACATTTTATTTGCACCATTTTACTTTGCTATTATTAAACAATATATTGAAAAGTGTAAATTGATTGTCTCAAATGCGTTAATGCAAAACCCAAAGAATCCCTGTCTCTTTGTAAAGCATTCCTATATGGTTTGGATATACTTGTTTGTGGTGAGTGTGTATTACAGAAATGTATTCCAAGTCATAATTGCTATTGCTAATGTTATGAACATTTGATATTTTACAATAAAATATCTTGTGGCCGTGATTGATTTGTTTTATAAAGCAACAAGAAAGGAGTTTTTTAATGTAAGCTTATATTACATTGTAAGCTAATATTAGATTGTCAAATATAGTTATTGTTTTTATTGCTACTGCTAATGTTGTAAAATGGAAATGCATATGCTATGACCACAGAACTCCTATAACTGTCTGACAGCCAAAACTGTTAACCTATCTTAACATATAAAACATACTGGCATGTAAGTATATTTATGTCGGGCGTAATAATGGTTACCTGATATCATTGGTTTGATAAATGTAATTTTTATGTATAATAAAATAGTGCAGTGTAGTATTGAAGGTAAATTGCAACATTTGTCCCCTGTCCTCAATTTCACATTTAACTCCATTACTGAGAAGTGTACATTCCCTACACAGGCCCAGGAAACACACATTACACTTATTCTCAAGAACAACAAAGACCTCGCTCAATGGGCAAGTTGCTATTTTACTTAATAATGTTGACATAAAAATGTATCACAAGGCCCTCTCTAATAGACTCAGACACTCATATTATGTGTGCTGATGAACTAAGGTGTGTACCCTTTTGCAAAACCATCACCCTTATTGATCATGCCAAGAAAATGAAAACCCCCTTTGCCTACTCCCACTTGATGCAGAAAAGGCCTTTAATGCCTTAATTGGCAATTTTAAGAGGCAACCTTGTAGAAAATTGGCCTCCCAGTTGATTTTATAATCAATATTATGGCATGATACTCATCCCTAACAACCCAGGTCAGAGGGTACTTTACAATATTCATTCCTTTAGGTATCAACAGGACACATGAGGGTTGCCCTTTTTCCCCTTACCTGTACATATTAGGAATAGAGCACCTAGCCCAAGAGCTCCATAAGAACCCTTCCATGTAAATGCTCACTGTGGAAACTGTTCAGCATAAATTTGTATTTTATGCTGATACTTGGGTCCCTCAGCAACTTTAAAATCAATACCCATAAGTCAGAGGGGCTCAACATCTCCTTAACAGAGGGAGAGAAAGTCCATTTCGTCAGCAAGGGATAGTTAGGGTGTCCACATCCCTACTAACTAAAACTCTATGAACTCCATGAACTTAACTTATGGTTAAGTCAACAATGTTTATTGTCTTGGACATCTAAGAAGCACCTTTTTTTAAGATGAATATCTTGCCTTGTTTTTTTTTTACCTATTTCAGACAGTACCCCTCTACATACCTTGCCCTTTCAATAAAACCTTAGGCACTCTCCTACTTATACTCCTACTTATGTTATATCTTGGCAAGTTCCTCTGCTTAGCTAAAATATGACATACTGGTTAAGTGAAAAAAAGCTGGAAGCTCAGGCTTGCCACATCTTAAGTCGCACTAGGAATCTGCTCTGCCCATATTATTGACTGGTTTAAGCATGAACTACACAAACTTTGTGTTTCCATAATTTGTAGACCATCATTCTTATCTCTCTTCCTTGGATCATTTTCCCTGACCCCTCATCTTCTGCTTTGCGTGACCTTGTTACTCAAGTTGGGATTCACTACTCTGCAATCGGGGCATATCCTCCTATATTGGACCCTTTATCCCAATGTTTGGTAATCTGTAATTTCCCCCTGGAATGCACTGTACCTCCTACCTTGGTTGGAGCACCCCCCCATCTTTTTTACAGACACCTTGCCCCAGATTGAAGCCCCTCATGCAGCTGCTGACTTCCCCTAGGCTGTGCCCAGGGGCAGAAACAGAGTTCCCCCCTCCACCAGGGATCTAACCCACTTTGAGACTCTTTGCATTAACCCAGTTATCAACTAAAACATGATATCTTGAATTACACCATACTCCTGAGACATGTGTTACCTACACCTCCATACTACAACAGGGACTGGGAAAGAGACATAAGACATATATTTATCTATTTATTACAGCCAGTTAAATAGTACTAACAATTTACACAGCACTTTACAGTCTATATTCACGTCAGTTCTGCCCACAAGAAGCTTACAATCAAAGGTCCCTGTGACACATACATTTTACATGGATGATACCATTGACCATTTACATTACACAGGATTTTCCTCTCTATTTCCAACCAATGCTGGAGGGGTGACAAGGAACCATGTTACATACTTATGCCCTGTACACACAATTGGACATTGATTGGACATTCCGACAACAAAATCAATCGGATTTTGGGCCAAACTTGTCTTGCATACGCACGGTCGTACAAAGTTGTTGAATTAAATTAATTTAATTCATTTTTATTATTCAAAGCAAACTCCCCATCCATCCATGTCTCCAGGTTTTATTTTGCTGAAAAATTGCTTTGAGAAACACCCCCTAGGATTTTTGGCTGTGGCCATCTTGAGTAAGGGCAAGTTATTCATGTAGCATTTACTTCCTGCCCTTGGCTCAAATATGGATACAGGAGAGTGTGCTTAGCTAAGAAATCCCCTCCTCCTCTCCTCCCCTCCTGAAAACTGGGATGTATGACATCATTTGCCTAGGCAGGAAACCAGAAAGTAACTGATGAAATGTAAAAAAGAAATTAAAACAAGTAAATATAATACACTTTCCTATCTATTTATTAATGCTAGCAACATGAGGAATAAAAATAATCAATGTTGATTGGGAGAGTGAAGTTTCACTTTAAGATTTTTCTTCATTGCAGCTAGAGCCCTCATTCTGACATACTAGAGATCCCTGACACCCTAACAGCTTGCTGAGTAAACTGCAGAATTTTAACAGCTAACGAGGATGGGCAAACTCACAGAAAAAAAAGACCTACCAGAAATGTATAGTTGTTTGAAGCACTTGGATTATCTACCTGCATATAGGGCACCTTCAAATATATCTCAGACAATGATGGTCTTCATTTTTCTGGCTAACCACAAATGCAGCAGAATTTCGGAGAGGGGGTGGGACCTTCTGGTACAAGCTTCATCCACCCCCATTTCCTTCCCTTCCTCCCCTCTATATGTGGTCTTACTTTTAACGATGTTGTGTTTCTCTTTCCCTTTCTGCTCTCACTTACTTGTTAGCCATGTTCAATGTAATGTTGTCGGTGCTCTTACTGTCTTTAGTGAAGAATGTATTAATGCACTATTGTTTGATTGACCTGTATTACTGCAACACCCATGTTATGATGGCATGTACTGGGAGCCATGTGTGTAAAATGTGTAAAATGTGCTTTGGCTGATTGACCTGCCATTTCATGGTACCTGAATACTTTCAGGGCCAATACGATTTGGAAAAAAAAGCAGCAGGGACCCAATTATCATTTCAGCTGCCTGTAAGGGTGGCATTCTGACCATTACTGTCAGGGCTGCATTTTTCCTACTGACCACCAATTTAAGGGCCATTTTCTCCATTACCTGTGATGAACTGTGTTTAGTAAGGGTTCCTCTTAACGTGAAAATTATTTTAAGATTTCCTATGGGTAAAAAGGTTGTGAAAATCTTCCTTATAAAATGTTTTTATTAAAATAAAGTATATTGCAAAGGAAAACATGCTGCTTCCCAGAGGTCTCACTAATGTGCATTCTTTTGTTTCTTATCCTCCCAGTGGAATTTTTATTTTGTGACTTGGCTTCTATGAAGTCCATTCGGAACTGTGTTCAGAATTTCAAAGCGAAAAACCTTGGTCTTCATGTACTGATCAATAACGGTAAGTCTTTTAATATATTTCTCCTTTTTGGATAGTCTTTGGGATAAGTATAATATAACAGTATAATGTACTGTCATGTCATGTAGTCAGTCCAGGAAATCTATATCTGTTTCTCCATCTCCGTCTCCAGTTAGGAAAGCTTTTTAAATGTAATAGGAGTAGTTGTGGCATTGGACAAATCAGGGAGAACTTAAAAAAGCCATAACATTTCTACCCAGTCTGGAAGCTATGTATGATTGTTCAATTCAGCCCAACATTATAAGTTTTTTTGTTATTTAAAATTAGAACAAGCCTGTCACATGCTTGTCAAAATGATTTGGAGATCTACAGATATATGCAGCTACGATTATACACTTTTTTTGTAAAATCCAAGCCCGACCCTGCACCTCCTACCTCCTGAACCTATCACTAAGGGGACCAATGAAGGTCTTGGTGGAAAAAGGGAGTAGGGCAAAACTTACTCTGCCTTTATATCTTAGTCCTACTAACCATTTAAAAAAAATATCAATCAACTCTGGGCGATCTATGTACGTTGCTGATTCCTGGATAGGGGAGGTATGTGATCATTATAATCTCCTGGCGCATTCTCTGCATTTTGATGAGGAAAGTTGCAATGTCTTCATCTGTTTGGAAAATATTAACTCATAGGGAGTACTTAATAGGGAGTACCAATAAATTAAATAAATAAATATATATTCGCATACACACACACAAACACACACAGTCTTATAAATAAATGTAAACCAACGTTTTAAAATGTACTAAAACATGGACGGTGTCAGTAGAGCAGTGGATGGTGTCAATAAGGCAGAGATTGGTGTCAGTAGAGCAGTAGATTATGTCAGTAGTTGTTTTTTTTATTATTTTATTTTTTTAATTGTTTTTTACAACTTTATTTATTTATTTTTTACAAGTTTCAGGAGCCCAATTAGAGGGTGTTTTTTTATGAAATATCAGGGGTCTAAAGAGACCACTGAGGTCTCACCTTTGAGGCCGGATTCACATATGTGCGGCCGCGGTTCCCAGTATGGGGTCCAGTGCGTTCATGTTCACTGGTTCAGGTGCAAATCAGGTCTGAATTTTTGCCTGAATTTACACCTGAACCAGACCCAAACATGCACTGGACCCTTTTAGAATGTGGACTGTGGTTGCCCCAGACATATGTGAACTGGCCTAATTTAGAGCCGGTGTCTTATCGAATTCAGTCCCCTATCATATAGTGTCCTCCCTGTACTGCGCAGGCGCAGTACGGAGGACAAAAGAGACGCCGAAAGTCTCCGAAGTTCAACAGCTGATCGTCAGCTGTACACGGCGCCTGCGCATTTATTCTTACCCTATGTCCAGGATCATTCCCTACTATCCAAGTGGACATAGAGTTAGAATAAATATTTGCCGAGCGCAGCGAGGCCGTGCCCGAAGCATGGCGAGCGAAGCGAGCCCGCGAGGGGCCCTCTTACACTGCCATCACTAACAGGTGCCCGAGCGCCGTGTACAGCTGATGGTCAGCTGATCAACTTCGGGCATTTTCGGCATCTCCTGCTCCTCCGTACTGCGCAGTCGCTGCGCCTGCGCAGTACGAGGCGGACACTATCTGATACGAGGACACTATATGGCAGAACACCGGTCACACTCGCATGTCATGTGAATTGGATGCAGGAAAAACACATCCAATTCGCACATATGTAAACCTGGCCTCAGACAGAGAAAGGGACTAAGGACAAAGATTGCCTTAGCTGCACTGGACAGTGAATAAATGGAAAGTGCTCTGTGCTGAAATGAACGCAGTGAGTTATTAGTGCCGATCACTCTGTGTTCATTCAGAGAAAGAAGATAACTTACACCCTCCCCATCCTGAAGATCCCCCACAGCAGCCGAGAAGAGAGGAAGGAAGCTGGCAGTGCTTCCTCGGGGGGAGGGGGGCTCATGGGGGACCAGGTAGCAGGGGGAATCTACGCTGCAAGGGGGTGATTAGCACACCCGGTGCACATGCCTATGTTCTCAGGACATTCTATACAACAACTGAGTACAGAACGCCTCTGTACCAGTTGTTGTATAGAATATAGAAGTTGCCAGATTTCATTCAACTTTTTAACAGTTTTAGAATATTACAGCACCTCCAGATTACAATTGAAAGGTAATTTTTAATAATAAGACTTGCAGTGCACCTGTAGTGCAAAGTGGATTTGCCTTTCGTAAATCAACCCCCATTGGGGTTGATTTACGAAAGGCAAAAATGACTGTGCACTTTGCAAAGTGCAGTTGCACTCTGCAAGTGCAATTTCTCCAGAGCTTAGTAAATGAGCAGAAGCTCTGCTGACTTCCATCAGCCAATCATATGCAAGCAAAAATGCTGTTTTTCTTATTTTCCTTGCACGTGATTGGGTATTCTTTGCAAAGTGGAGCCTTACCTCATTTACTAAGCTCTAGAGCAACTGCACTTGTGAGGGCAACTGCACTTTGCACAGTGCACAGTCATTTTGCCTTTAGTAAATCAACCCCATTGTGTACTGCCTTTGGTGCACTCAGAGGCATTCTACTGGTTTCACTGCTGCCCACTGTGGATATCTCTTTTTGTGCATCAGACTGTGTGATTCTAGGCCACTTAAAAGTGCAAACCTGCTGCTACTTTAGAAATTATTTAAATATAGCAATGTGTTTATTTTCAATAACTTTATTTGCTTTAGGCTGTTGTGCTAAATATTGTTTTTTAGTTCCTAATGACGCGTACACACGAATGGACTTTTCGACCGGACTGGTCCGACGGACAATTCTACCGTGTGTGGGCTTCCGTTGGACTTTAGTGTGATCATGTGTAGGCAAGTCCGTTCGTTCGAAAGTCCGTCGGAAGTCCGTAAAAAGTCAGTCGGAAAGACTGTCGGACCTTTGTTGGCGAAAAGTCCGCCCATGTGTACAGGGCATAAGAGTCTTTCCTGTGATGTCTACAGCCTAATAGTAGTAACTGTTCTGAATGCAATAAAATAAAATCAGATTGACAAGTTTATTTCATATCATGGTCCATCTCTTTGCATTGCCTTTTTTTTTAACAAGTCTTTTTTTACATTTTGCACGTTGTCTTAAAGTCGGGACTATTTTTAACTTTACACTGTGTGTGCTGGCTAAATTTGCTTTTTCCATTTTGTGTTTAACATCAAATTTACTGACAATAATATCACATTTGAAGAATGAAAGAGAGACAAGCTCAGCTAATGCTGTAATTGCTGCTCACTGTCATAGTTTAGGCTAGAAAATCACTCACACAGAAACAATTCTGAGAATTACTGACATCTCTGAGGACATTAAGACTAATGGTGATCTTTTGTCTTTGGTGACCAGTGAACTGCAGGCAATGTTACAGACGGTGAAAAATTAAACTCCGTGATTGAGCATGGCTCAAGCAATTGGTCTGAAAAAAACGACAGCAATCTCTCAAGGACAAGTCAGCGTATTCAAGCTATTTAATTTCACAATGAGATTGTCTCTTGTGGCACATAATAGCTCTTACCTGAGTGAAATATATATATATATATATCTTCTAACAGATTCTTAGGAGACCCCTAAAAAAATGTATAAAAATTCAAAAACGGAATCACTGAGTTGGAAAAAAGGTCACCCTCCTCCTAAAAATGACTCAATCAGGTATTGCTAATCACCTTCTCAATGGCACACAAAACCGTTTGACACTCAACTGTGATCAGCTGTGGTCATTTTGATTAGCTCAGCGTGAAAAGAGCTTTCCTTGAGCATTTCAGTCCTTGGTAGGGCAACTAAAGCAAACAATAACCTATGGGTGGCAAGGCACTGTCAAAAGATCTCCTGAATAAAGTTGTGGACAGGCAAAAAAAAAATGCAAAGGCTTTATCAATGCCTGGAAGCACAGTGAAGTCTATCAGTAAGAAGTGGAAGGTATTTGGTATGACACAGACCATCCCTGGATCAGGACGTCGCTCCTAAATAGATGAAAGAGCCAGGAGAAAACTGGTCAGAGAAGCTACCAAGAGGCCTACAGCAACTCTGAAGCAGGTGCAGGAATTTATGACAAAGAGTGGTCATTGTGTGCATGTGACAACAATATCACAAATTCTCCACAAATGTGGCTTGTATGGGAGGGTTGCAAGAAAACAGCCACTCCTCAATAAAGGCCACATGCAGTCACGACTGAGCTTTGCCAAAACCTTGAAGATTCTGGGGCCACATGGGAAAAGGTGCTATAGTCAAATGAGACTAAATTTAAATTATTTGGCCTCAACATCAAACAATATGTCTGGTGGAAATCCAATACAGGTCACCATCCAAATAACCATTTCTACAGTAAAGCATGAAGGTGGTAATATCCTTTTATGGGTGTGTTTCTCTGCAGCAGGAACTGCTGCAGAGAAACACCCCCTCAAATTCTTGAGGGAAATCTGCTGCCCTCTGCCAGAAAGTTGTCAATGGGAAGAAGGTTTACCTTCCAACATGACAATGACCCAAAGCACACAGCAAAATGAGCACACAGTGGTTGAAGGAGAAAAAGGTGAATGTTCTTGCATAGCCTAGTCAGAGCCCAGACATTAAAACACATTGAAAATATGTGGAATGACTTAAAGACTGCAGTCCCCAAATGGTCACCATCAAATTTAACTGAACTTGAGCAGTTCTGCAAAGAAGAGAGGACAAATATTAGAAAATCTAGATGTGCAAAGTTAGTAGAGACATATCCCAACAGACTAAAGTCAGTCATTAAATGGTGGTCACAAATAGTGGTTCAACAAAATACTGACCCAAGGTGGTTATCACTTTACATTTCAACTGATTCTGTTTTCTTATTTTTATTCTTTTCTGACATGTTGGTGGTTATATCTTTTACTTGGATGTTATAAGTTGCACTGAGTAAATACAGCTGGATAAAACAAAAGCTGGGTCTGCATTCATTTCAGGTTGCATAGTAAGAGAATATGTTTATCTTAAAGGGGGTGAACCTTTTCTATACCCACTGTAGTTTTGTATAAAGCATTTAAAAGTTTACTATTTTTGCTATCTGTGTTTCCCCTTGGGAGCATTTTCCCCATATACTTATACATTTATGATGTTCATCTAAGCCCCAATGTTGCTCCACTTATATAGCATGATAGAGGGGGCCCCTTGATATCACTAAAGGGTCACACATAATGTTCAGTGAATGTGATGCTACAAAAGGCTGTCAGATACTGAATGCATTCGACAGGAATTGTTCAGAAACTACAAACATGCTACAGAAGTTGACAGAGTTTGGGAACATGCTTAAGGAGACGGTTATAGCCTGGAGACACATTAGTTACATAGTTACATAGTAGGTGAGGTTGAAAAAAGACACAAGTCCATCAAGTCCAACCTATGTGTGTGATTATGTGTCAGTATTTCATTACATATCCCTGTATGTTGCAGTCATTCAGGTGATTATCTAATAGTTTCTTGAAGCTATCAATGCTCCCCGCTGAGACCACCGCCTGTGGAAGGGAATTCCACATCCTTGCCACTTTTACAGTAAAGAACCCTCTACGTAGTTTAAGGTTAAACCTCTTTTCTTCTAATTGTAATGAGTGGCCACGAGTCTTATTAAACTCTCTTCTGCGAAAAAGTTTTATCCCTATTGTGGGGTCACCAGTACAGTATTTGTATATTGAAATCATATCCCCTCTCAAGCGTCTCTTCTCCAGAGAGAATAAGTTCAGTGCTCGCAACCTTTCCTCATAACTAAGATCCTCCAGACCCTTTATTAGCTTTGTTGCCCTTCTTTGTACTCGCTCCATTTCCAGTTACATTACATGAGGCTGCTAGCAATCACAGCTATTGCAACTCCTTTACAAATCATCGCTATCACATTTTTACTCTCTACAGCCCCCTTAAAAATGTGCTTGTGCCACATTTGACATTTGTATCAACAAGATCCGTTATAAAAGATCAGAGGAAAAAAAAAAACATAAAAGCCTTCACAATCTCCTGAGTATTTATCAACAGTGCAGTTAAGGTTTTGCTGAGTACACATTTACCCTAAGTGAGAAAATTTTATTAAATAACAAAAATTAGCAATAAATAGATAAAATCAATAGTCTGCACCCGAACAACTAGTTAGTCTCATATCCGGGATAGAGATCTGATTGACTCTGACATCTGTCTGTCTGTTAATGCCTTGGACCTGGTACTGTATGCTCTCCGTATTCAGGTTTTCTGTGCTTATCCAGATTATTGGACTGGCACCTCTGCTACTGTCAGTCTTTGCTCTGTCTTCCTGTCTGAATCATACACTCTGCTTAGAATCAATTCGTCTGGGCCAAATTTGACCATAGGCCTTGTAGCTTATCAACTATCTGGGGCATACACTGTTCTAGCATTTAATTGAGTGCTTCCACTGGAGTCACTTGCAATATAACCACTTGACCTCTGGAAGATTCACTCCCCTTCTCGACCAGGCCACTTTTTGCAAAACAGCACTGCGTTAATTTACCTGACAATTGTGTGGTCGTTCAAAACACTGTACCCAAATAAAATTGATGTCATTTTTTCCCACAAATAGAGCTTTCTTTTGGTGGTATTTGATCACCACTGCATTTTTTATTTTTTTGTGCTATAAACAAAAAAAAGTGACAATTTTGAAAAAAAAAAATATTTTTTTACTTTCTGTTATGAAAAACATTCAATAAAAAAAAATGTAAAAACATCTAAGTTCTTCATACATTTAGGCCAATATGTATTCTGGTACATGTTTTGGTAACAAAAATCCCAATAAGCGTATATTGATTGGTTTACACGAACATTGTAGCGTCTACAAACAATGGGATATTTTTATGGATTTTTTTTTTTTTATACTAATAATGGTGGTGATCAGCAACTTAAAGCAGGATGGTGAAATTGCGACGGACAATCAGACACTAACTGACACCTTTGGCACTTTGTGGGAATCAGTGACACTAATACTGTGATCAGTGCTAAAAATAAAAAAAACTATACTAATGACACTGGCTGGGAAAGGGGGTTAAACATCCAGGACGATCAAAGGGTTAACTGTGTGACAAGTCAGTGTTTTTGTGTACACAGTGTGCTGCTTTTACCAAGGGAAGGGATTGATTCTAGTCCCTGCTTTACAGAGACAGAATACATCCCTTCCCCCCTGTCAGAACTGAGATATGCCTTGTTTACATATCTTAGTTCTTTGTGTATTTCCGAAGATCAGCGGGTGCCAGAGGACATCGAGTGCCCAGCATCCACAGATTGGCTTCTTCTGTGAATAATCAGAGCAGAAGTGGCCCGCCGGTGTCCACACCCCCTGCAGGCGGAAATGCAGAGTCATGAATATATACATGATCCTGCCCACAACTGCCGCTCTGTAACAGAAAAACTGGCAAGTGGTTAATCAGCAGTGCACAATATTTCTATGCATGGGTGTTGTAAATCCACCTACTGTATGTACAGTTTTCTGGTGTCCTCCACCAAAGTCTAACCCTACTCCTACACCCAAATCCACCCTAGATTCTTAAAAGGAATAAGACAAAAAGCCAGTGCTCATAGTCACTGTTCAGGGCATTTTAAACAATAACATAATGAAAATTATGGATTGCAATTTTGGACTACATTGCCATAAAATTCTACAGTAAAGGCCTGCCTCTCTGGTCAGACATAGTAAAGCATGAGATTACCTGCTCAGAAGGTTGACTAAAAGAGGAATATTATAAAAATATCTACTTAGCAAAAAAAAAGCTGAAAAAATAAATAGGTACATATCTAAATGAGACATTTTTGTGTGAAGTAAATCTTTTCTATGACAATATGAAAATAATGATATCTATTGGTTTTGTGAACTGGATAGCCGAAGGTGAAGTAGGTGCATCCCAAACTACATAGACAAATTGTGTGCAGTTTGAATGTCACTTTATTTTCTCCTTGCTGTTTACTTTTTCAGCTATAGAACTTGACAGCAGCTATTTACTCCTGTACATCAGACACTTACGTTTGACGTGTTGCTGATTCCTGTTCAGAATGCCTCCTTGTGACAAGATGCACATTTAGTTGAACTTTTTATCTTTAAGATAAATGGAGCAAAATGCTTCTGTCTCGTATGAAGAGTTCTTCATAGTTGATATATTTATATGTATGTTTGTCTTACAATATATTTCTTGGTAATATGATGATGTATCATAATACCTTTGGCTGTCCCATGTGTAAGGACAGAATGTTTTTGAAACCCACCTGCCGTTTGTTCCTTTTTCTTCTACATTATTTCAGCTCAATATCACTGTATGGAAATGACATTGTAAAGCAGTATTTAACATCAGTTTGCTGTTGTAATATACAATGTATCCAAAAAAACACATTTGGAGACAAGGGAAGGGTGCAACCCTTTCAGTCTGCAGCTGCCGCTTGCAAAATAATCAAAAGGATGGTCCTGCTCCACTCATTCTCTTTTTTTGACGGGTTTAGAGGGGTTTATAAAATTAACCATACAGATGTTGTAAGGCAAAGAGCAACGTGATGCCATTACTGGCAACCATCCAGAAGCTTTGCTTTGTTAATCCAATTATAGAAAAGGGGGATCTGAATGTTAAACTTCACAACAGGAACCTATAGTACAAGAGGGCGCATGCCCCTGTACAAGTGTATGCAAATCAATGTTTGGAACTGAATTTTAAACTTCAGAACGGGAACTGATGGAACTCACATTTTAAAAAAATGGGCATAAACTGCTATTCCACAAATTTATTATGAATGTTTAGAATAATTTAAAGTTCACTTTCAGGCAGTTAAAAAAAAAAAATCAATAAATACAGTTATCTATTTATTATTATATATTATATATTATAAATATATATATTTTAAATGCACCTAATCAAAAAAAAGGAGGAGAGCAAGAGAGTGGGACTTTACATGAAGCACGTGGTTGCAATAGAGTAAATTGGTGAACATATAGGAAATTTTGATTATTTTATAGTATATACATAAATATAGTGCTGGTATCAATTATAAACGACAAGCATGGTAATAACAATAAACATGGAAAAGACATTGGTATCTCATGATGTAACCACAATAATATTCCATAGTTCACCAATAGCAAGATTGCATAAATTGCGAAATAATGCCTGCTGGACCTATGGCATCACTAGTCCTGCAAAGATGGGTATTGTATAATGACTTAAAGGTCTGGGTAAGTATTAGTAGAAACACGGCGTCTGGTAGCTCTACACATTTCGTGGCTTTTGAGCCACTCGTCAGGAGCAAAGGCGTGATGTATCTAAAATAGAATTATTATATATGAATAGTTTTATATATATAAACATGAACAGGGGTAGGGTAAAGAAGACCCCACACTCGGTGCATGCTTGCTTACTGTAGTTCGTGTATTGATGATATGGTACGGGCACTGCGAGCCATCCGAGGGCACCTCCAACCGGGAGCTGTGGCGGAAAACTCGGCGGGGACAACCCACACAGGCATCAACCAGAGTAGACATGAAACCACGAGGCACTTCTGTGTGGGAAGTGAAAATATGAAGTGAATCTGGGAAGTCTCTAAGAGATATGAGTGAGGGTGAGAAAGTGGGCAGGAGACCCGGGCTAGTAAAAAGGAAATAGTGTGCAGAAGTGAGGACTGACGAGCCTGAAGCTAACCATAAACTGTGTGGGATGGAAGTGTGAGTGAGGGAAGTGGATATCCACCAGTGGCACCTAGGAGGTGGGAGTGGAAGGCCCGAGGGGCAGTGATAAGGAGTGCAATATTACCTAATGTGGATGAAGAAACTGAGGAGAGGGGAAAAACGAGATCCCAAGCTGCGTGGAGTTTGGTTTGCCAAGATCGCCCGGGGAGACGCCCATATATGCGCCACCACGGAACAGCCCACCATCGTCACGCCGTGTAGCAGAGTGGGAGGAGGGGCGCCATCAACTGGGCAACTGTGTGCCCGGTCAACTGGCACCGACATATCTCCCATGTAGCTCACAAGCATGGAAACCACCTGCATGGGCGTGACAGCACCCAAAGAACGCCGCACGTCCAGCGTGGAATGCGCGTCGTTGACACGCAGTGACCACACATCCACTCCCCAGGCGTCATAGGAGGCAGGGGATGGGAGGAGGCCCACAAGGCGCATCACAGCTCCTGGACACGGAGACAATCAGTCAGACGGCATGACAGCCTGACCATGCACACCACCCACAGTGACAACGAACCAAAGTTATATGTCCAAATTGAACTGTAAAAGAATTAATGAATAACAAGATACTACTGATAAGGAGGTAGATCGGATAAACCAGGGGATGCTAGCATTAGGTCAAGAGGTGTAGTAGACTTGAACCAATAGAGCGTTACCACGTGCTTCCATCCCTAGTTAGAGTGATAAAGTGGAGGGTTTTTTGGGACTTTAAATGAAGCCATGGCCTGGTAAGACTTAACCAAAAGGTCAGATATTATCTGCTGTGCCCAAGTAATTCTCCATGCCTTGAAATCCTTCCTCGCTCTATAAAGTTGGCCACACTTGTTGGGAAAAACATGGTTCTATAACCCTCAATCACAGTTCCATTGGTAACAATTGTAATACATAAAGATCATGTTATATAGGAATTGAAAGTCCCACATCCAAGAAAAATATAAGTAGTGGTAATATTCTTATCAAGTCCTGTGTGTGTACGGATCTCTTTAGGCCAGTAGAAGACACATCCACATCCATATCTGACCTTTTGGTTAGGTCTACAGCTATAATGTACCCTCAGAACCTTGATTAATGAACCTCCTCTAGACCACGGTACCATCCCTATGTTTTTTGGATACTTTGTTACCATCATTCATCTGCATCCTTCCAATTCAGTATGAACTGTGTGATCCTTTCATATTGATCATATCCAAGAACTGTTTCTTTGGCATTTAGACATCCTGCTAATTAATCATACGGGACTGTTCCTTTTGCAGAACCATCAGTCCAGTACAGCTGGACCCTGCACATATCCCCCTTCCATTGGCAATTTAACCAATCTACCCCTTGTTTGGGGTCATAGACATGCCTATGAGGTGGACATTTGGCTTTTTATTAGCATAAGTGTTTATTGTGTGATGTGGTACCTGTTTTATAGCCAGTTTTTCTTTTTTGCGTGACCTAATAAATGTTTTTCTAGTGGATATAGTGAGTTGAATCAATTGATAAGCACATTTCTACATATGAGAAGGTTGAGCTAAGTCAGGATTTTTATTCTGTTATTGTGTTATGTTTTTTACTGATAGCTCCCATCTCATTTATACCCTACCCTGAACAGTGCTCAAAGGGTTACATTTTTGCAACACTATTAAGTGTAGTATCTTGAGGGTCATTAAAGCTTAGGGTATATTTAGTTTGCCTAAAGTTTTGAAGCAAATTTCTACTTTTTGCTTTCAATGCTTTGTGAATTGGGACATGTAACACAAAAAATAGGTGCTATTCCAATTTGGCTGCAAAAGTGGAAATACACTTTAAAGAGTAATTATATTTTGTTGAGAAAAAAACATTTCCCTCTGGGTGATCTATGTAAATTGCAGGGATTTGAACAAACTTTCGTGAAGCTTCCCACCTTTTATTATTCTCAAGAAATAGCTGTTTATGTCCATGTGCAAAGCAAATGGTGCTTCACATGCAGGGTTCTAATGATAAAATTAGGAAAGTGGCATCCCTTTAGAAGTGATTTTCCTTTGAAAGTATCTTATCAAAAATTACATTTTTGGTGCAGGGGCTGCCCTGCAGACTTCTGAGAAAATCAGTAAGCAAGTCACACAAGCAGGAAATTAAATTTCTGGGGGTGTTCTGTACCCCATCTGTGTAACCTCCAGGTTGCCATATTGAATTGCATTTTACAGAAAATTACAGCACTGCAGATTGGAAAGGAAAGGTCATTTTTAAAAACATCTAATTACAATATGACTTGTGTATGCTATATTATTTTTATTATTTTCAATTTTTTTCCAACGAAAGTGGAGTTATCTTTTAAGCTATCATTTAAGTATAGGTCCACTTTAAGTTACTATGACCTTATCTGCAGCAACACTGGCGACTTGGTCAGGGTGTTGTTTAACATAGTAATAAAATTAATTTATACCAGGACCATGATATTGCCTCTCACTTTCCTCTGCATTATTCTGTCTTCTCAGTTAACATTCCTGCTGGTTGGTTAACCATAGAGTAACCCTGATATTTCTCCAGCATCACCATGTCTTCCTGCAGTTTGCAGATAAGGCCAATCAGAAAATTTGAAATGTAAAATCTGGCTTCCCAGAGCTGCAGCTGCAGACATTATTGTCTGGATGTTTCTACATAGCCTCTAGCTAATGTGCACATCCACCAAGATATAACTCTCGCAATGTCACTTAGAGGTCAATAAACTCTTGAGAATCACATAAAAGGCAGGCATGAAGGGCACGGATGAGTGGCATAAGGCCTATTTCTTTCTGACAAGATACAAACCTCAGTGCCAGAGAAAATTAAATTAACATTTAGTAATTCATATTAAAATTATATTTTTACCTCCAGCATAAATGAAATGCAGAGCTTGACTCAAGATAAAAACATATTCTGTCTCAATTTGCATATTTCCAACGACTTAAAGGATAGCTAAAGCTATCTGTCATGTTTTATTCTTTATTATTCCTATGTATTTGGTTTTTTTTAAAGGAAGACATTCAGCGTCTGTTCTTGGTCTTTTCTGCATAGTTGTGGTTAAATAACATAACAATTTTGGTGTATAACAAGTGGGTTATCAGAAAAAAAAACATTTAAAATAGGATAAATATAGTTTGTTAAAAAAAAAAAAAAAAAAAAAAAGCACAACGTTTCTTGCACTCCATCATTGTGAACCAAGGCTAAAAGGTAAGCAGTGAGAGAGGAAACTCCCTCATAGTGACCACAGCAAATATGTAGACCTGGCAAATCAAATACAGAATCCCAGAGAATTACAGAATTTTTCAGGTAATTTAAAGTTTATCTAAAACACCAGAATAATTGTTTTTGTTTTAGATTTACAGTAGGGAGGGGTTAGGATCTCTCTCAGGTTTTTATTGCTGTTTGTGTTCCTGCTGGGGAGATTCATCCTCTCATCTTAGTGACTGATCATTGTCACCATGGCTGAAAGTGAAATTTTAGTGAGTAAAAGTGAGTAAGATCTAAAATTATGAGTCACTGAAACAGGGATCCATAGTGACACTCGCTCCAGTGACACGTGTCAAAGAGAGGATTCCCCTTACTTTGGAGAAATCTCCTCTCTAGACATGTGCCATTTGTAGCACTACGAATTTAGACAAAAGCTTGATACATCAGAATCTCACAATCACAATAGTAACAAATTTCAACAAATTCAAAATTAATTATATTGAAAGCAACAAAGTCATTTATATTCATTTGTTCCATTCAGATGACAGGATGCAATAGTTTGGGCCTTTTGTTAATGTTTGACGCATTCAAAATAACTTAATGACCTTACGAATGATTCAAATGAATTCAAATCCAATTGTTTTTATTCTAGTGAGCATTGCGTGAATTATAAAAAATGCACTACATAATATACAGTATCTAACAAAAGTGAGTACACCCTCACATTTTTGTAAATATTTTATTGTATCTTTTCTTGTGACAACACTGAAGAAATGACACTTTGCTACAATGTAAAGTAGTGAGTGTACAGCTTGTATAACAGTGCTGTCCCCTCAGAAAAACTCAACACACAGCCATTAATGTCTAAACCACTGGCAACAAATGTGAGTAAACCCCTAAGTGAAAATGTCCAAATTGGGCCCAATTAGCCATTTTCCCTCCCCGGTGTGATATGACTCATTAGTGTTACAAGGTCCCAGGTGTGAATGGGGAGCAAGTGTGTTAAATTTGGTGTTATCACTCTCACTCTCTCATTGGTCACTGGAAGTTCAACATGGCACCTCATGGCAAATAACTCTCTGAGGATCTGAAAAAAAGAATTATTACTCTACATAAAGAGGGCCTAGGCTATAAGAAGATTGCCAAGACCCTGAAACTGCCCTGCAGCACGGTGGCCAAGACCATACAGTGGTTTAACAGGACAGGTTCCACTCAGAACAGGCCTCACCATGGTCGACCAAAGAAGATAAGTGCATGTGCTCAGGGTCATATCCAGAGGTTTGTCTTTTGGAAATAGACGTATGAGTGCTTCCAGCATTGCTGCAGAGGTTGCAGGGGTGGGGGGTCAGCCTGTCAGTGCTCAGACCATACGCCGCACACTGCATCAAATTGGTCTGTATGGCTGTCATCCCAGAAGGAAGCCTCTTTTTAAGATAATGTACAAGAAAGCCCGAAAATAGTTTGCTGAAGACAAGCAGACTAAGGACATGGATTACTGAAACCATGTCCTGTGGTCTGATGAGACCAAGATAAATGTATTTGGTTCAGAAGGTGTCAAGTGTGTGTGGCGGCAACCAGATGAGGAGTACAAAGACAACTTTGTCTTACCTACAGCCAAGCATGATGGTGGGAGTGTCATGGTCTGGGGCTGCATCAGTGCTGCCGGCACTAGGGAGCTACAGTTCATTGAGGGAGCCATGAATGCCAACATGTACTGTGACATACTGAAGCAAAGCATGATCCCCCTTCCTTCGGAGACTGGGCCGCAGGGCAGTATTCAAACATGATAACGACCCTAAACACACCTCCAAGATGACCACTGCCTTGCTTAAGAAGCTGAGGGTAAAGGGGATGACCTGGCCTAGCATGTCTCCAGACCTAAACTGTATTGAGCATCTGTGGAGCAACCTCAAATGAAACGTGGAGGAGCGCAAGGTCTTTAACATCCACCAGCTCCGTGATGTCGTCATGGAGGAGTGGAAAAGGACTCCAGTGGCAACCTGTGAAGCTCTGGTGAACTCCATGCCTAAGAGGGTTAAGGCAGTGCTGGAAAATAATGGTGGCCACACAAAATATTGACCCTTTGGGCCCAACTTGGAAATTTTCACTTAGGGGTGTACTCACTTTTGTTGCCAGCGATTTAGACATGAATGGCTATATGTTGAGTTATTTTGAGGGGACAGCACATTTACACTGTTATACAAGCTGTACACTCACTACTTTACATTGTAGCAAAGTGTCATTTCTTCAGTGTTGTCACAAAAGATATAATAATAACATTTTTACAAAATGTGAGGGGTGTACTCACTTTTTTGAGATACTGTATATGGAATGGAAACATATTGCAATAAATAGTTACAGTAAGGTATAAAAGTGAAATAAGATGATTCCTACTTTGTGGTTGCGTTGGCTGGAGGTGGATTGATCAGAATCTCTGAATCACCACATAACAAATGAGTCCAACTCTTCTGAAACAACTTACAAAAATAAGAATCGATTCAAAACAACAAATATACAAAACAAATCATTCTAACATAACAAATATGACAAAATGAGATGATTAACTTAACAAATAAAAACAAAACAATTTTGTTTCGTTGTGCACATCTCTACTACTATTCCCTGGGGGACAGAAAAGAAAAAAAAAATGGGAGGTTTTAATTATCCCTTAATCTGTCCAAAACTAAGAAAATGTTGTGGTTATTAACATTTAACTATTTAGCATCCACCAAAACAGTGGAAATGCAGCATAGCAGTGGGGGCTGGTGCTCAAAATGTTTGGGAGGGCGCAAACCAACTGAAAAATACTGAAAGAAAAATCCCATCAAATGCAGCCACTGCGCCATCAATTGCAGCCATTGTGCCCATCATATGCAGCCACTTGTGCCCATCAAATGCAGCCATTGTGCCATCAATTGCATCCATTGTGCCATCAAATGCAGCCACTGTGCCCATCATATGCAGCCATTGTGCCCATCATATGCAGTCACTTGTGCCCATCAAATGCAACCGCTTGTGACAATCATATGCAGCCACTTGTGCCTATCAAATGCAGCCACTGTGCCATCAATTGCAGCCATTGTGCCCATCAAATGCAGCCACTGTGCCCATCAAATGCAGCCACTTGTGCCCGTTAAAAGCAGCCACTTGTGCCCGTCATATGCAGCCACTTGTGGCCGTCATATGCAGCCACTTGTGCTCATCATATGCAGCCACTTGTGCCCGTCATATGCAGCCACTTGTGCCGTCATATGCAGCCACTTGTGCCCGTCATATGCAGCCACTTGTGCCCATCATATGCAGCCACTTGTGTCCATCATATGCAGCTACTTGTGCCCGTAAAATGCAGCCACTTGTGCCCATCATATGCAGCTACTTGTGCCCCATCAAATGCTGATGCTTGTGCCCATCAAATGGCGCCACTCGTGCCCATCAAATGGCGCCACTCGTGCCCATCTTATGCAGCCACTTGTGCCCTTCATATGCAGCCACTTAAACTCGTAATATGCAGCCACTTGTGCCCATCATATGCAGCCACTTGTGCCCAACAAATGCAGCCACTTGTGCCCATCATATGCAGCCACTTGGGCCCATCTTATGCAGCTACTTGTGCCCGTCAAATGCAGCCACTTGTGCCCATCATATGCAGCCACTTGTGCTCATCATATGCAGCCACTCGTGCCCCATCAAATGCAGCCACTCGTGCCCATCAAATGCTGCCACTCATGCCCATCAAATGCCACCACTTGTGCCCATCAAATGCCACCACTTGTGCCTATCAAATACAGCCACTCATGCCCATCAAATGCTGTCATTTGTGCCCATCAAATGCCGCCACTGTGGACCCCGCCCGCTGTCTGCCCGCCACTTCCTCTCTTCTTCCATTCTGCAAGGCATCCAATCAGGTGACGGGTATTAGACCCACGCTACCTGATTGGCGGAGAGGCGGTTCAGTGTTAGAAAAGCAAATATTCATTTGCTTTTCTAACACATCTGGGTGGACTGCGAGCTCAATGCTCTGCGCTCTAAATACACTGTTTTTGAAGCCTATTAGAGCCTATGGCTCTAATCAGGTGCTTTAAAAAACACCCCCGCAACTGGAATTCAGGTGCCCGACGTCTGAAAAGGGGTTGGATGCCTGAATAGGGGGTGGCAGCGGCAGCCATGGATAGATTCATGCAATGCATGAATCTATCCATTAGTCATAGAGGGGGTGGCTGGAGGGAGGGGGCGACGCCCCCGTGCGCCCTTAATGGACGGGCCCATGCAGCATAATATTAGTATGTTTGTATCCCTTTTCTAATTTTTTTCTAGCTCTTCTAATTTGTGAAAATGAACTGATGGCAACAGCAATAAGTTAGGCTAAGTGTAGACGTGCAGTTAGGGGGCTTTTAGCACCCCCCCAATGGCCCCCTTAAGCTGCAATGGCAGAAAATGGGTGTTTACATGCCGCTTTTCCCAACTTTTTGAGATCTCTCCACAGGTGATCTATGGGATTTAGATCTGGACTCATTACTGGCCAGTTCAGCACTCTCCAGTGCTTTGTATTATACAGATTGAACTGGATGGACTATTGTCTTTATTCAACCTTACCTACTATGTAGAGCTGCACGATTAATCATTAAAAATTGCAATTTTTTCCCCCTCGCGATCTTAATAAAGCATTTTCCCGATTCTTTCTATGCAGGGAATTCTCTGCTCAAGACTACAGCTGTCAAAAAAAAAAAAAAAAACAGGCAGTCTGCCAAATATCACAACATTCCTCAGCCACTGAGCTAACTATAAACATTGTAACGTTTTGTTCTTTAGATCAAAGGAATGAACTTCAGTCTGTAAATGAGGGCAGTTTAACCACTTAAAAATTAAACCTTTTTCTGACACGTGTTGGTTTCAAGTTAAAATCATTATTTTTTGCTAGAAAATTTCTTGGAACCCCCAAACATTATATTACGTTTTTTAGCAGAGACCCTAGAGAATACAGTGGTGGTTGTTGCAATATTTTATGTCACACGGTATTTGCGCAGAAGTCTTTCAAATGCAATTATTTTGGAAAAAAAACAGCAGCTCTCCTACTATGTAACTATGTAACCATTTCTGGGTGCTTTTTGATGTGTGCTTTGGGTCATTGTCCTGCTGTGAGATCTCTGACAGAAACCCAACTTTCTGACACTAGGCCCTACATTTCTTTGGAAAACTTCAGATTTCATAACGCCATGCATACTGTCAAGACATCCAGTGCCTGAAGCAGCAAAGCAACCCCAAAACATCAGTGAACCTTCATCATGTTTGACTGTAGGGACTGTATTCTTTTCTTTAAAGGCCTCATTTCTTTTTCTGAAAACAGTAAAATGATGGGCTTTACCAAAAAGTTGTAATCTTGTTTGGTCTGTCCATAACACATTCTCCCAAAAGGATTTTGGTTTCCTCAGGTCCGTTTTGGCAAACTCTTTGATCATTTTTTTTTCTTTTTCGTCCAGGGAGATTAGCTACAGAGCCATGGGCACTTCCTGGCAATGTTGTGCACAGTGGACACATTAAGATCACTGGAGATGGACTTGAGAACTTGTAACCTTGAGATTGTCCTTGCTTTTCAACAATTTTTGTTCTCAAATTCTCAAACAATTCTTTGCTGCACTTTCTATTTTTCATGCTCTGTGTGGCACACAGAAACACACAACAGAAAGGTTGAGTCAATTTTTCACCATTTTACCTGGCTGCCAGTGTGATTTCTATATTGTCAGCACCTGTTAATAGATACAGGTGAGTTTAATTACAAATTACAGGAGCATCATGAACTTGGAATGCACTTATTTCTTCCAATTTTGAGAAGGTGCCAATAATTTTGTCCAGTTCATTTTTTGAGTTTTGCGTGGAATATGTCAGATTTGGCTTTTTGTTTCTCCACTTTTTTGTGTCATACCAATACAAACAACAGAAATAAACATGAGAATGCCTAAACTTTTCTTATTGCAATACATTTCTGGATGAAGAGGTGCATTATCTGACCTAAATGCAGGGGTGCCAATATTTTTGGCCATGACCATATGTGTATATACATAAATGGGGTGTACTCACTTTTGTGAGATACTGTATATACAGTGATCAAAATTATAAACACAACACTTTTGTGTTTGCCCCTAATTATCATGAGCTTAACTTAAAGATCTACATTTTTTTCTTTGTACACAAAAGGCCTATTTCTCTTAAATATTGTTCACAAATCTGTCTAAATCTGTGTTAGTGAGCACTTCTCCTTTGCCGAGATAATCCAACTACCTCACAGGTGTGGCATACTAAGCTGATTAGACAGCATGATTATTGCACGGGTGTGCCTTAGGCTGGCCACAATAAAAGGCCACTGTAAAATGTGCAGTTTTATCACACTGCACAATGCCACAGATGTAGCAAGTTTTGAGGGAGTGTGCAATTGGCATGCTGACTGCAGGAATGTCCACCAGAGCTGTTGCCCTTGAATTGAATGTTCATTTCTCTACCATAAGCCATCTCCAAAGGTGTTTCAGAGAATTTGGCAGTATATCCAACCAGCCTCCCAACTGCAGACCACGTGTAACTACACTAGCCCAGGACCTCCACATCCAGCATCTTCACCTCCAAGATTGACTGAGAGCATCCACCTGGACAGCTGCTGCAACAATCGGTTTGCATAACCAAAGAATTTCTGCACAAACTGTCAGAAATTGTCTCAGGGAAGCTCATCTACATGCTCATCGTCCTCATCGGGGTCTCGACCTGACTGCAGTTCGTCGTCGTAACTGATTTGAGTGGGCAAATGCTCACATTCAATGGCGTCTGGCACTTTGGAGAGGTGTTTTCTTCACGGATGAATCCTGGTTTTCACTGTACAGGGTAGATGGCAGACAGCATGTATGGCGTCGTGTGGGTGAGCGATTTGCTGATGTCAACGTTGTGGATCGAGTGGCCCATGGTGGTGGTGGGGTTATGGTATGGGCAGGTGTATGCTATAGACAATGAACACAGGTGCATTTTATTGATGGCATTTTGAATGCACAGAGATACCCTGATGAGATCCTGAGGCCCATTGATGTGCCATTCATCCACGACCATCACCTCATGTTGCAGCATGATAATGCATGGCCCCATGTTGCAAGGATCTGTACACAATTCCTGGAAGCTGAAAACATCCCAGTTCTTGCATGGCCAGCATACTCATCGGACCCATTGAGAATGTTTGAGATGCTCTGGATCGGCGTATACGACAGCGTGTTCCAGTTCCTGCCAATATCCAGCAACTTCACACAGCCATTGAAGAGGAATGGACCAACATTCCATAGGCCACAATCAACAACCTGATCAACTCTATGCGAAGGAGATGTGCTGCACTACGTGAGGGAAATGGTGGTCACACCAGATACTGACTGGTTTTCGGACCCCCCCCCCCCCCCCCGACCCCCCAATAGAGTAAAACTGCACATTTTAGAGTGGCCTTTTATTGTGGCCAGCCTAAGACACACCTGTGCAATAATCATGCTGTCTAGTCAGCATCTTGATATACCACAGCTGTGAGGTGGATGGATTATCTCGGCAAAGTAGATCTTTGAGTTCAGCTCATGATAAATAGGGGCAAATACAAAAGTGCTACATTTAAAATTTTGCTCAGTGTATATACAGTATCTCACAAAAGTGAATACACCCAATTTACATTTTTGGAAATATATATATATATATTGTAAAGCTTGCTCACAGGAATTGGTGTGAGGACACACTTGATGACTTCAGCTGTCATTGTACTGTTTGCTGGGCTTCTTTTTTTTATCTTTATTTAGCTTTTCAAAATTATAACAGTACAATCAGTACCACATAGTAAGATTGGAAAGTACAAGAGAAGGTGATGCTCCCATTTCCATATAAATTAACAGATCTGGCAGTACAAACAAACTTGAGAAAATGGAGAAAGGCAGTGTACCACAATGTTAGCTATAACATCAACAAGATCCAAATCAGCTGGAGAAATACATTACATAATCAGCTATGTCCATAAAAGATAGAAATGGGTCTACAGAGAAATAGCATTAAAGGGAAGGAGGAGGAGGAGAAAAAAAGTAGGAAAGAGAGACAAGAAAACTCAAAAAGAAAATGGTTCCAATGCTGGGCTTTTAATTTGTCCCTGCCAGCCTCCAGGCATACCTACCTGCCTTTAAAGTGTTTGTAAATTTTTTTTTTTAAATAACAAACATGTTATACTTACATGCTCTGTGCATTGGATTTGCATAGAGCAGCCCTGATACTCCTCTTCTGGTGTCCCCCGCAGGCGCTGTTGGCTCTGCCCCCCCTCACATAGTGCCCACCATAGCAAGCTGCTTGCTATAGGGGCACTCATGCGGGCTTGCTCCAGAACTGGCTCTGTGTGTCTATAGACGCAAAGAGTGTGGCTCAGCCCTGCCCCCTCCTCACTAGTTGGGATTGACATCAGTGGAATTTAATGGCTCCAGCTGCTCTGTCTGAGCCTATGAGGGGGGAGAGAACCAAGAAAATAACTGCTCTCATGTACAGTGCTGGATTGAGATGGGGTTCAGGTAAAAATAAAAAGGGCTTGGGGGGAGCTGCACGTTTGGTAATTTTGCGGCAAAATTTGTTTTGCTGATATAACTTCTCTCATTCCTAAAGCTGGCTTCTAGACTAACAGCCTAAAAAAATACACATGTGAAATAAATTAATTATTATTATTATTATAATACAGGATTTCTATAGCGCCAACAGTTTGCACAGTGCTTTACAACATAAGGGCAGACAGTACAGTTACAATACAGTTACAATACAGTTCAATACAGGAGGAATCAAAGGGCCCTGCTCATTAATGCTTACAATCCCATACATATATGAAAGCTGGCTTACCTGCCAAAGTATTCATTCCTGAGATTAACACAGTCCTGCCAGAGAACACAAATAGGTTGGTGACCTGACTTTTGTCTGCTGCAGTTAAGCAATACAGTGTGTTGACTTTCCTTCCCCAGCCTGTGATTAGACCTTGAATAACCCCTTCCCGCCGACTGTACGCAGATCTGCGTACTCGGCTTTCCGGGGTTATACCAGGATGATGCCTGCAGCTGCAGGCATCATCCCGGTACCGTTGTTTACAGCGGGCGATCGGCTATCCGAGTATAACAACCGATGCAGCTAAAAGCCGCTCGGCTGTTATACCGGAGGAGCGTGAGGGGACATCCCGCCGCCGCTCTTACCGGGCCTCCCGTGCGATCGGGAGGCCCGGTGTCAAATCGGCTGCCTTCGGCGGCTGGGGGCGGGCTGGAACTAAGCTGTGGGCGGCTTCGTTCCAGCCTTCTCAATGTAAACGCGGAAGCGACGTCATGAGGTCACTTCCCGTTTACTTGGCTACCAATGGCGCCGGTTTTAAAAAAATATACAGTGTTCAGAATTGCCGTTTTCGGCGATCTGAATACTTTGAATTGCAAAGGAGGGATCGGGGGTCTTTTAGACCCCCGATTCATCCATAAAGAGTACCTGTCACCACCTATTACTGTCACAAGGGATGTTTACATTCCTGTTGACAGCAATAAAAGTAAAAAAAAAAAAAAAAAAAAATTTTTTTTAAACACAATTTATAAGTATAAAAATAAATAAAATAAATTAAAAATTTTTTTTTTAAAGCGCCCCCATCCCCGCAAGCTCACGCAGCGAAGAAAACACATACGGAAGTCGCGCCCACGTATGTAAACGGTGTTCAAATCACACATGTGAGATATCGCTGCGATCGTCAGAGCGAGAGCAATAATTCTAGCCCTAGACCTCCTCTGTAACTCAAACCTGGTAACCGTAAAAAAAATTTAAAGCATCGCCTATGGAAATTCATAGGTACTGTAGTTTGTCGCCATTCCACGAGTGCGTGCACCAGGGTGACGTGTTTGGTATCTATTTACTCGGCATAACATCATCTTTCACATTATACAAAAAAATTGGGGTAAGTTTACTGTTTGGATTTTTTAAAGGTCATGAAAGTGTCCCTTTTCCAAAAATTTGCGTTTAAAACACCACTGCACAAATACCGTGTGATATAAAATATTGCAACAATCTCTAGATTCTCTGCTAAAAATATATATATAATGTTTGGGAACTCTAGCAAAAAATACGGATTTTAACTTGTAAACACCAAATTTCAAAAATAGGCTTAGTCATGAAAGGGATAAACAGCAGAGTGACAAGCTAAAAAAAACAAAGGTAGTGCTCCTGCGCTATCAGTAGGGCAATGGTAAGATGGCTAACTGCTGCAAACAATGGCAGGCTGATCCAAGGCCAATGGGGTGTGTGGTGAGATGGTAATGTATGGTGCTGCGCTGTCAGAGGTAAGTGTGAGTAATAGGTAACACTCCTAAAACGAAATAAGTGGAACCATATAAAATGATGCAATAAAATGAATATAAACCTACAGTGTGAACAGACGTAATGTAAAGACACCTCAAAGAGATAAGTATATGAACAGGCAAATGAGATAAAATAACATAAAAGCAAAAATAAATAAAATTAACACAATAATCCTCACAAAAAAAGCGATCAATAAGTGCTCATAGTGAACAAACAGATGGTACCATGACTGATAGATACATGACAAGGTGAAGCATGTATGATGCAGTGTTAACATATAAATGTCCTAGAAAAATGTAATAATATGGTGTAAACATATACCGTATATACTCGAGTATAGGTCCATGAATGAATGAATGAATGAATGAAGGATTTGTAGAGCGCTACAAATGCGAACTGAATTGCCTCAAGGCGGTAGAAATGCGTTCTCTGTTGCCAGCTCTTAGAAAAGGAAGGTCTTTCGTTTTTTCCTGAAGGCCTGATGGTTTTCTTCCATGCGGATGTGAGTCGGAAGAGTGTTCCATAGTCGAGGTCCTTGGACTGCGAATCTTCGTTCTCCCTTTGCTTTGTAGCGATATTTGGGCATGATGAGGAGGTTTTGGTTAGCTGATCGAAGGCTGCGATTGGGTGTATAGTGTTTTATTTTCTCCTGAAGATATAGCGGAGCGTTTCCTTGTATGCATTTGTGGGTGAGGCAGAGGGTCTTGAATTTGATCCGATTCTTTACGGTTAGCCAGTGTAGGCACTTTAGGGATGGTGAAATAGATTCCCAGGGTTTTTTTCCTGTTAACAGTCTTGCCGCCGTGTTTTGAATGAGTTGTAAGCGCGCAAGCTGATATTGGGGTAGTCCTAAGTATAGCGAATTCGCGTAGTCGAGTCGGGAATTGATGATTGTTCCCACAACTGCCGCTTTGTCTTCTTCTGGGATGAAAGGGATGAGTCTGCGTAGGAGGTGGAGGAGATGGTGGGAACCGCTCACCACTGATCCTATTTGTGCATCCATTGTCATTCCTGAGTCAAAGTTGACTCCGAGACTCTTGGCTTTGAGGCTTGGAGCGATGGTCTGTCCTAGGATGGTGGGAGGTGTCCATGGGGTCTTAATTTTGGAATTTTTGTTGGCATGTAGGAGAAGAAGTTCTGTTTTTGCACCGTTAAGTTTAAGGGAGCTGAAGGTCATCCATTCATCAATTGAACTGAGGCATTCTTCTAATTGTTGATGATGTTTTTTTTGTCCGGTGATGCGAAAGTAGAGTTGGGTGTCGTCAGTGTATGAGTGGAAGCAGAGATCGGTTTTCCTGATGATATTGAGAAGTGGGCGGATGTATATGTTGAATAGTACTGGTGACAGGGGTGATCCCTGAGGAACTCCGCAGGAGATTGCCCGGGTTTCCGAGGTGAATGTTCCTAGCTTCACTATCTGAGAGCGATTCTCTAGGAAGGATGCAAACCATTTTAGAGCCGGACCTGTGGCTCCTGCCACTTCTGAGAGGCGGACAAGTAAAGTATTGTGGTCCACTGTATCAAATGCTGCGCTGAGGTCCAACAGTACCAGTAGACTGGATTCTCCGTCATCTGCTGCTTCAAGGGCGTCGTCCCATATTTTGAGGAGTGCTGTTTCTGTGCCATGGCCCGGGCGGAAGCCTGATTGCAGAGGGTCCAGAAGTTGGTGTGTGTCCAGGTGGCGTTGTAGCTGCTGTACTACTGCTTTCTCCATAATCTTGGAGATGGTGTTGAGGCTTGTTATCGGTCTGCGGCAGTTAGGGTCATTAGGGTCAAGATTGGGTTTCTTCAGCAGAGGTTTGACGATGCCTTGTTTGAGAGAGATTGGTACAGTCCCTTCTTTGAATGATTGATTTATGAGGTGTGTAAGAGTAGGGGCCAGGATGTCGGAACATTCTTTAAGGAGTTTTGTGGGAATGATGTCGTTTGGGGATGTGCTGTCGCGAAGGCTTCTGATAATGTTTATAGTTGTGTCAGTGGTGATAGGAGACAAAGAAAAATTCGGTGGTTGTGTGATGTTCGTGTTAATATCCTCTTTTTGCTTTGGTTGAGTGAGGTTGGTTGTTCTTTTCTGATGAATTGATTTCCGGATGTTGTCGATTTTGTCGATGAAGTAATCTGATAATTCATTGCAGAATTCTTGAGTATTGTTTCCGGGTGGCTCTAAGCAAGTTGGGTTCATTGACTGAGTGACTAATTTGAAAAGTTCTCGTGGACGGTTTAGGGCAGTTGAGATGGTGTCCGAGAAATGTTCTTTTTTGGCTTTGAAGATTGCCTTGTGGTATTTCACAGTAAGTTCTTTGTAATCGGTACGGTTTTCCTTGGTGGGATTTCTTCTCCATGCTCTTTCAGCTCTTCTAAGTTCTTGCTTGAGTAGGGTGAGCGTGGCATTAAACCATCTCGAGTTTTTATTGCGGATAGGTGTTCTGCGTTTTGGCGCCACTGAGTCTGCTGTTTGTAGTAATACCTTGTTTAGGGAGTTGAGTGTTTGTTCCGTTGAGAGGTTTGCGTTTAGCAGGAGCATTTTGTTTGATAGTGTGGTTTTGAAGAGTTCGGAGTGTAGTTTTTTCTGGGATCTATTCCAGTTTGTTGTTGCCCGTTTCTGTTTTTGGGAGGTGGTGTTGATGGTGATTTTGAATTTGATAACGTGGTGGTCAGTCCACGGTAGTGGAGTGTTGTCGAGTATGTTGATGTCCATATTCTGTTTGAAGATGAGGTCTGAACCGTGTGTGGGAGCATTTATCAGTTGTTGCAGGCCCAGTTCTTCCATTTGGTTGACGCAGGCGGTTGCGATACAGTCTTGGGCAGAGTTTGCCCAGAGGTTAAAATCCCCAAGTACCAGCAGGTTTTTGGTTTTCAGGGTGTGTGTCGAAAAGAATTCGGTGAATGGAGTAAGGAGATTGGTCTTTGGTCCTGGTGGTCTGTAGCATAGTAGTATGTGAATGGTGTCTTGAGGTGTTGTTTGAAGATGCAATGAGAGAGTTTCCATGAAAGGCACTGAGTTCTGTAAAGTTGGTTTGGTAAACCCAAGGTGCGATTTGAAAATCACTGCTAGGCCTCCTCCTTTTTTTAATATTCTATGCTCAGTTAGGATACTGTAGTTTTCGGGCACCAATTCAGTTAGGATGGTGTTGCAGTCAGGTGTTAGCCAGCTTTCTGTAATGAAGAGGCAATCAATGTTGTTTTCGATGATAAAGTCGTAAATTTCCAGCCTGTGCTTGACTGCAGATCTGGTTTTGATCATGGCGCATGCTAGTTGTTGTGCTTTGATCGATGTCTCGCTGTTTCTGATGGTTGATTGTGGCTTTGTCCTTAGTAATTGTTCCTTTTTCAGTCTTTTTTGCGTGGCGGTTGGCAAAATTGCGGCAGCGTTTCTTAGCCTGTGAAGGGTGTCTGCTGTGTATTTGAAGTTGCACACGATGAGGAGGAAGAGTTGTTGAAGGAAGGTTAATCTAATGTTGATGATGATACTGATGTAGCGATAACGAGCTTGCTGGAGGATGTAGGGATCAGATGGTCACCACTGCTCCTGGAGTGGTGTGGGTGACGGGTTAATGTGGTGCGGAGGTCCTGGCGGAGGTGGTGTGCCTACCACCCTCTTGTTGATCCAGAGGAAGGCGAAAAAACCTCCGCCGCGATCGCCAATTGCGCGGCAGAGGAAAAATTCCTTCCTGACCCCCCGAGGGGCGATCGGGCTCGGCCCCTGGATCAACTGCCAGTGACCCCGGTGCTTACCTGTAGGATGGTGGGTGGTGCGGTGGCTGCGTCTAGGGCGATCTGCGGTGGATTGGCCTTAGGTGAATCAGTCACCAGTGCCCTCTGCGGTGAGGTCCAGTAGTGGGGGGTGTTCCAGGTGTGACGGGGCGCGGGCTCTGTAGATGAGAGTGGAGGGGGGTTGTGGCTGCCGGAGCTGGGCCGCAGCCGTGGTCTGCCCCACTAACTTAGCGGCTGGAGCGGGGTGGCTAGACCGCGGCTGCGGAAGGGTCCGGGGGGGGGAAATTGGGGGCTATGGAGGGAGGGTCCAGTCGGGGGGGTGTGATGCGGCCGGGGTACTTGCGGCCTTAGGAGGGAGGCCCAGAAGCTGTAACGTTCAGCCTAGGTGTAGCAAGATGGCCGCCGACTAGGCCCAAGCGGCGGATTGGCCGGCAATAGGAGTAGTAAGATGGCTGCCGGCTAGGCCCGAGCCAGGGGCTGTCCTAGCGTTGTTGCCCGGGCCCTTCTGCTGGAGTAGACGGGTAGATCCGGTGAGGATAGGCTGGCAGGAGGGGTGGCACGGGTCCGCCGACGAACTACCTGGCGGTAGGTGTGAGGAGTGGCAGTAATGTGCTGCCGGGCGGTCAGCCTGAACTAGGCCGGAACTGCGGGGTCTCCTGAATATAAGCCGAGGCACCTAATTTTACCCCAAAAAACTGGAAAAACGTATTGACTCGAGTATAAGCCTAGGGTGGGAAATGCAGAAGCTACCGGTAAATATTATGCTTCATAAAGCTTATGGGAAATGAAAAGCTTTATTCTATTTTTTTCCAGTGTACACAGTACTGTAAATGCCAAAAGAGGTATAGTAAATATAGTGAAGCCATGCTCATTTAGAATGCCCAGTTATGTGCAAGGGAAAATAAATAGAAAGATCACGCTTTCATGTTATTCGCTAGGTGAGTATTCACATTGCTGGGTGAACAGTCTCTACATCTTTAGTAAGTCAAGCTCCCTCTGCCTGTTTTGTGGCTCTAAATGTTCCCCGGGGCAGCATCTACACAGAATCACTTAATTTATCAACCCCTCTCCCAATTTGGTACACATTTGACAAGTTACCACAAATATCCAGTGGATGCTGCAATGGTGGACAGTTCTGTGTGCATTGCATGTTTTAGGGATTGATAAAAAGTGATCCTCTGCTTTGACATCCTATATTGGCCACTTTCTGTGCCCTTTATGCAGTAGGGAAGAGATCTGCTGGCAGTTAGGTGGTGGGGAGCATTCAGAAGCATGGTGCAAAAGCTTTATTCTATTTTCTTACCATGAACTGTGTATGTGAGATCGATGTCCCACTATGTCAGATCGCCGTGCAGCCACGGTAGTGATGTCCCGCCTCACTGTACCGTCTGTCACAAAAGGAGGCGGAACATCATTATGTGGCTGGCTGCGTGGCGATCTGACACAGCATGGAAGGGAGGGGAAACTCACAGGGGTGCCGGGCGGATTCACAAGCGTCACCCAGTGGCACGGCCCTGCCCCTTTTTCTCCTCCATTTGGGACATTTTTTTCACTCATTCGAGTATAAGCCGAGGCGGGTTTTTTCAGCCAAAAAAAATGTGCTGAAAAACTCGGCTTATACTCGCGTTTATATGGTATATAGAAGGTGATAAGTCGTTTCACTGTGGATAAAAGCAAAAACAGTGACTGGTGTCTCTTCATTTAGTGCAGTGACACCTCTGTGTTGATTGGCCTCTCACCTTACTGCTGTAAAGTAACAGCATAAGTGGATAATGATAAAGGACTCCAATACACTTTGTAGGTCCTCCTATGGTCAGCTCGGCTGATGGCTCCCAACAGTACAAGATCCCGGCTACCTTTAGGGGTCCTCCTCTCCTTGGCGCATTGATAGGCGCTCTATGGTGGATGGTGGTTCCTCTATGTTGTCTGGGGGTCCATACCGGACTCGCCCGGGTAATCGGTAAAGAAAGAAAAAGGGGGGTTCCCAAACAGTCTGATAATGTTTGGGTAAAAAAATGTATTAAATAAAATGGCTGGAAATCTCACATGCAAAACAGTAAACACAGCGTGTAATCCACGAACGGCGAGCTCTTATTCCCACGTCACTTCCGGTGTGCCTGTCAATCAATCCCGACAAGTAGAGTCACTCCCACGTGACTTCATCAGGGTACCCCCAGACCACCATTGAAGAGTCATCATCCACCATAGAGAGCCTTCCAATACAATTTTTCTAGGACATTTATATGTTAACACTGCATTATATATGCTTCACCTTGTCATGTATCTATCAGTCATGATACCATCTGTTTGTTCACTATTAGCACTTATAGATCACGTTTTGTGTGAGGATTATTCTGTTTATTTTATTTATTTTCACTTTTATGTTATTTTATCTCATTTGCATATTCATATACTTCAGGGACTTGCGGTGAGGTCAGTGGCTGGTGAGGCACTGGCTAGTATCAGAGCCAGATACACACAGGTTACATACGCTGCAAACGTTAGAGCGAGAACAGTAATTCTAGCACTAGACCTCCTCTGTAACTCTAAACATGTAACCTGTAAAAAATTTTAAAGCGTCGCCTATGGAGATTTTTAAGTACTGAAGTTTGGCGCCATTCCAGTGTGTGCGCAATTTTAAAGCATGACATGTTAGGTATCTATCTACTTGGCGTAACATCATCTTTCATAGCATACAAAAAAAGTAGGTTAACGTTAGTGTTTTGTTTTATTCATGAAACAGTTTCTTTCCCAAAGAAATGCATTTGAAAAATTGCTCCGCAGACACCGTGTACCGTAAAAAGTTGCAATGACCACCATTTGTTCCCTAGGGTGTCTGCTAAAACAATATATATAATGTTTGGGGGGTTCTAAGTAATTTTCTAGCAAAAAAATTATGACGTGTCAGCATTGGCCTGGGTGGCAAGGGGTTAATTACCATAAGAAAGTAATATACAAATAATTATTCTATATTATTTTTAAAGTAATTTACTGTATTTTCAAAAACTGTACTCAAGCAGGTGGCTTAACGGACAAATTACTGAAGTTTGAAGTTATAACTTCAAACCAGCAATTTCACAGTAAATACTGTAAATAAATAATAAATTATTATTTTATAACATATAGCATAATATATGATTTAGCTTGTACCCTTTCAGAAGCAGCAGATTCTCATTCTCCCTCTTAACTGTGTGAGAAAAACATGGGATTGTGGGTAAATCTTATACACATAAACACGTTTTTTCCTTCTAGTTAAGAGGGCTGGAAGGGAGTATTTGTCTTTTAGACACATCCCCCCTTCTATGACACAGCAGTGAGAGGCCAGCCTCCACTGCAGCATTTATATTGGACAGCTTGGGCAAATGGTACTTTACCATTGGTCCAAGACTCCAAGCTGTCCATTGAGCTCAGTGCCTTTGACAAGAAGTGAGGAGAGGCACTGTGAGCTTATCCTCTCAGTCTGCTGCAGAGTGTGCCAGCTTGCATTTAAACTGGCTGCTCTGTATTTAGCATCTGACAGGCTGCGCAAGGAGCCCCATATCTCCGGAACCATAGATGATAGGAGCCCCAAATTTTGGGGTCCTGTAACCCCTGGTCGCCAAGCTATGACCCTCAAAGTCGATTGTTGTTTTTTTTTTTTTTGTATTTTTTGTTTTTTTCTGCCTCACCTGCCTCCCCTGACTGCACATCCCTGATATACTTATCTCTGTGAGGTGTCTTTACACCACGTCTGTTTACAATGTAGGTTTATATTCATTTTATTGCACCATTTTATATGGTTCCACTTATTTCGTTTTAGGAGTGTTACCTATTACTTCTTATGCCCCGTACACACGGTCGGATTTTCCGATGGACATTGTCCGATCGGAGCGTGTTGTCGGAAATTCCGACCGTGTGTGGGCTCCATTGGACATTTTCCATCGGATTTTCCGACACACAAAGTTGGACAGCAGGAGATAAAATTTTCCGACAACAAAATCCGATCGCGTCAATTCCGACCGTGTGTGGCCTGTTCCGACGCACAAAGTGCCACGCATGCTCAGAAGAAATTCCGACACGGGACAGCTCGTTCTGGTAAACGTAGCGTTCGGAATGGATACAGCACTTTCGTCACGCTGCAATGTTCAAAATTGTTTAATACAGCGCACTCTCTTCTTCTTTATAATGTGACAAGAATTAAGTAGTTTTGATGCTCATATTCACACACACTTCTCACAAACTTATTTCGTTACTATTTATCGGGATTCCCTCAATATATTTAGATTTCTCACATCTGACAACAAAATTTTTTTTTATTTTTGGACTTTAATGTAGATTCTTTTTTTGTGTTTCTCTTTTTTATTTTTTTGGTGATTTTGATTTGTACTCCCGAAAATGTTTGTGTGTGTTTTTGGTGACAAGTTCCCACAACACCACTAATATGTTGTTCTATTTAATCTGTAGGAGATTGTTTGGTGTTGTTGTCCCTTGTTAATTTCACATTGTACTTTAGAAATGTACCTGAATCGTCACCAACAAACTGTCCTTTTTGGATGAAAACACACACAGGAGAGTAGAATTTCCCTAAAAAAATTTTATTAAGGGCTCACAACTAAACAAAGAGGGAGGCAACGCTGGAGAAACTGCAGAAGTGGGCGAAGCCTTGGACCCCCAGGGCACACATCAATTATTTAAAAGCAAAATTGGTGGCCTGAGGAGTCCATATCTAAGGGAGTGCAGTCTGGTCCAGAAGTCCCAGAGATCCGGAAAGCAGCAGATGACATCTGTGTCCCCAGGCTGTGGTCATACGAGAGACTGCATCTTCTGTCGGACCAGACTGAACCCAGGGTCATCACTCTTTGGTCTTCTTTCCACGCCTCCTTACAGGCTTTGGCTGTGGTGGTGGAGTTGTGGCAGCAGGAGGAGGAGGAGGATCGTCCCTCTCAATGACATCCGTCTTGTGTGTCAGTTCCCCACTCAACCCCTTACGAAGGACTTTATAAATCAGGTCCTCAGAGATCTTGCGTTGGCCCTCCTGCATGCCCTGCAATTTTGTGGCAGCCATGCAGGCAAAGGCCTCTTCAGGACTGGGGAAGGCTCGGAGGGACGCCGAAGCCTCCTGGATCAGCCTGTACGCTGAATCCTGCACGGGACTCGGAGTGGCCTTCCTGGCTCGTTTATATGGCAGGCGGAGGGGAGGGACCTGAGACTCAGTCAGGCTGCGACTTGTCCCAGGCTTCTCTTGGCTGACACTTAGCCCCGCCTCCTCCTGGCTGCCACTAATCCCCGCCTCCTCCTGGCTGACACTAATAATCCCCGCCTCCTCCTGGCTGCCACATTCCACAGCCTCCTCCTGGCTGAGGTCTTCCTGTGTATGAAAAAGGGACATAGTTTTAGTTTTTTATTCATCAATCACACACAGTTTTCACCTCCTGACTGCTGCAAATTGAATGTTAACAAATATAGCAGACTATCCTTCTGAGCCCAGCAGTTTTCATTCTTGTCCCAATTTTGGGTGCCCACTACTGTCTATTGATATGTAAAACACTTTTTTTAATCAGCAATTAGTGATCAATAATAACATCTAATAAACATCATTTATTTATTGACCAGAAATCTGTAGAAGAATGCTATACCTGACTCCAGCTGGGCTCCTCCACTTCTTCCTGGCTGGAAGGCCCAGGTTGGACATCGGAAGCCTCAGCTGGTATGGAAGGAAGCGTGGAAGGAAGAGTGGAGAGGGATTCCCTGACTTCAGTGTGGTCTGACAGAAATCGCAGTCTCTCATAGTACCACAGTCTGGGGACATAAACGTCATCTGCTGCAGCTCCGGGCCTCTGGGAATCCGTGACCTTCTTGCGCTCCCTAAGATAAGTGCTCCTCAGGCCACCAATTTTAGCTTTTAAATAAGGGATGGTTGCTGTGGGGACCACCGGCTTCACCAACTCCAGCAGTTTCTCCAGCGCTGCCTGCCTCTTCTGTTTGTGATTATAGTGGGGGTGTCTCACTTGCCACAGACAGGGCAGCTCCCTGTACTTGTCTATGAACAGGGGCAGGAAATTGTGGTCGTTGAACCCATCCATTTTCTCTGCAAGACACAACACAAGACAAACCCTAATGTCAGGCCAGACTCCCCTAATCTTGTTACAATATAGGCTTCCATTTCGAAGCAGTATAGGCCCAAGTTTCGATCCTACCTTCGTTAGCACGATCAGCGTCTCCGATGCTCCTTCCTCCACTCACAGATCGTACGTAAGACGCGCGCGTTACGATTTATACACACTGCGCATGCGTATAACTCCGCCCGCCCCTGACGTTCTTTCTAGTCTAGTCCCCGCCCCTTTTCGTTCGGCGCAGTGGAGGAAGAGCACATGGCGGAGAGACAGCAGGCTAGTGCTAAGTACAGCAACGAGGAGGAGGAGGAAAGGCTGGAGCCTGAAACATCCCGATCCAGAAGGAGATTAAAGGACTCAAATATGTCCTTTGGGGAGATGTTGGAGATTGTGGACATCCTGAAGAAGGCCGACTATGATGGAAAGTATGGGCCTTACCCCAACCCCAATGTCCGAAAGGCCAAGATCATGGCGAAAGTGGTCAGGAGTCTGCACCGGAAATTCGGGGTACGACGATCGAAAGATCAGTTTAGGAAGCGGTGGTCGGACCTGAAATTACGAGAACATGAGCAGTACAGAAAGATCCGGAGAAGGCTGCAAAAAAGTAAGTAGTTGTCCTGTGTTCCTATTCTTTTTGTGTTTATTACGTTCGTGCTGCTCCATGTGCTTTTAGGAACTGTTGTACAGTTTAAAATGGCAACTTTCATGTTCATGGGCACATTATTCGTTCGGATCACACATTGTTATTTTGGACGATAAAATACCATTGTTTAGGCCATATGCATTTGGCCACCATTTTGACGCCCTATACTTGTCTTCAAAGAATTGGGTTGTGTAGATGGCTTTGTTACTAGAATGAAATGCAAACTAGATTCTGTGTAAGGAGAGGACACTGAGCAGCTGTTTTCACATCTGGACACTGGAGCACTAGTGTGGGACACAAGAACACCATTTTTATTAGGGGGGCCACACAGGTGCTCCAGTGTATACTATAGGGGGGGCTACATCTGTGAAGCTTTTACCAAACAGGTAAAGTATTGCAGCTTGACAAAGGACACTAAAAAAGCTACATCTTGGAACTCGGCTAAAATAGACAATTGTACCCCACTTCCAAGCAATGTTTCATCTTTATAGTTCTGCCATCAAATATCTGTGTGCTAATTATACCATTTTTGTTTTACATAGGGGAGAAAAGACTCGGAGGACACCCCTCATCCGAGGAGACCACAGACCCCCCTCTGGAAGAAGGGGAAATCCCCCCAACACAAGCTGAGCAGGAGGATGAAGACGTGGTGGAAGTAGTCACCACAACAGGTGAGTGTCTGCGACCACAGGCTCAGATAAGAGATGGATTGCGGCATTTTTTTGAAACCTAATTTATTTTGGGGTTCCTCTCTTTTTAGGTGATCGTGAGGTTGTGGATCCAGATCCTTTCACATCAGAAAGTGCCCAGATCCTGATCGGGGAGATCATGGGGTGTAATTTACAATTGGAAAACATCAAGCAAAACATCAATGATGTTATTCCAAAATATAAAAACATCATTGATGTTTTGGGGCGAGTTTAAAGCACCTCCAAATCACTTTCTTCTTTTGTCTGCTACAATGTGCGAAATGTTTTTGTGATTTTTCCCAAAGCCAAATTTGGAGGATGCACACAGTGTGTCAACATGTGCTATCTGCCATCACGGGAGATCAATGGACGTGTTTTGGGGGTGCAACCAGTTCCTCAATTATAAAGTAGCGGTGAGGAAGGGCTTTCTCCCCCAAAACACATCCCTTGATCCCCCCTGATGGCAGATAGCACATGTTGACATTGGGAAATTTGTGTGCATCTTCCAAATTTGGCTTTTCCAGGGGTGATTTCCCCCCATCTGAACGCAATATCAAACACAGTTCCTAAATACTCATGTCTGATTATGCCTTCCAGTTCTACCAAATGTGAACTTTGTAAGATCAAGATTTGTGTCTTTTCTTGTTGGTTTTACACAGGCCTGTTTTCTATAAAATGCACATTTTGATTTTGGATAATGACACCACAAAAATTGGTATACAACAAACATGTTGGTTTGTCAGAAAAACCTTTGGTAAATGCACATGTTGATTGTGATGCAACTGTGATTGTGCAGGTATTAAAAAGATTGCTCATCAAGAATGTGTGGATTATTGTCTCAACACTACAACACTTTTGGGGTGATGTAATTGTTTTTTATGAGAAAATGGGGGTTATTTCCTAAGGGGAAATCCACTTTGCACTACAAGTGCTGTTTCAGTGCAGTTGCAAGTGCACTTGTAGTGAAAAGTGTCTTTGCATTTAGTAAATAACAGCCAACAGTGCTTTGTATAAGGTTACACAATCACGACATTTTCTGCACTCCACACATTTCTGTCAGGGTCAGCTAAAACAAACACAAGCAGTAAATGTCCACAAAGAAGAGCTTGGGGGGAGATGCCTGTCGAGAACTTCAAGTCCTGCAGACTTCTCCCTGTGGCCAAATACCGCAAGGCAGCGACCAACCTCTGCTCCGGAGTGATGGCTTGCCTCATGCAGGTATCCTGCCTGCTGATATAGGGGGTCAGCGAAGCCAACAAACGGTGAAATACGGGGTCCTTTATCCTGAGAAAGTTCCTGAAATCATCAGGATTATTCTCACGGATCTCACGGAGCAAAGGCATATGAGAGAACTGGTCACCCTGAAGCAACCAATTCTTGGTTGCTTCAGTTGAACAGTGTATAGGTCACATTAAAGGTGGAAAAAGTTGTGAAATTATTTGCTGTAGGCATCTTGGCAGCCTCCCTGACCAGTTTTCTTCTCGTCCTTTGATCAATTTTGTAGGGACGTCCAGTTCTTGGTAATGTCACTGTTGTGCCATATTTTCTCCACTTGATGATGACTGTCTTCACTGTGTTCCATGGTAAATCTAATGGCTTGGAAATTCTTTTGTACCCTTCCCCTGACTGATATCTTTTAACAATGAGATTCCTCTGATGCTTTCGAAGCTCTCTGCGGACCATGGATTTTGCTGTAGGATGCGACTAAGAAAGTGTCAGGAAAGACCTACTAGAACAGCTGAACTTTATTTGGGGGTTAATCAAGAGCACTTTAACCACTTCAGCCCTGGAAGGATTTACCCCCTTAATGACCAGGCCATTTTTTGCGATACGGCACTGCGTGCCGCTTTAACTGACAATTGAGCATTCATGTGACGTTGTATCCCACAAATAGAGCTTTTTTTTGGTGGTGTTTGATCACCTCTGTGTTTTTATTTTTCTGCTCTATAAACAAAAAAAGACCGACAATTTTGAAAAAAAAAAGTTTACTTTTTGCTATAATAAATATCCAAAAAAATGTAAAAAAAACTAATTTCTTCATGAGTTTAGGCCAATATGTATTCTTCTACATATTTTTGGTAAAAAATATCCCAATAAGTGTATATTGATTGGTTTGCACAAACGTTATAGCGTCTACAAAATAGGGGATAGATTTATGGCATTTTTATTACTATTATTTTTTTTTTTACTAGTAATGGTGGTGATCAGCGATTTTTAGCTCTGCTGCAGAATTGCGGCGGACAGATCGGACACTTTTTTGGGACCAGTGACATTTGGACAGCGATCAGTGCTATAAAAATGCACTGATTACTGTAAATTACGCTGGCAGGAAAGGGCTTAACACTAGGGGGCGATCAAGGGGTTAAGTATGTCTTAGGAAAATGTTTCTAACTGTGGGGGGAGTGGACTGCCCGGAAGTACGGAGAGATCACTGTTCCTAATCACTAGGAACAGACAATCTCTCTGTACTCCCCTGACAGAGCGGGGATCTGCTTTGTTTACACTGGCAGATCCCCTTTTTGCCTCTCTGTGGAGCAGTCGCGGGTGGCCGGCGAATATCGCGGCTGCCGGCCACGCGCATCGGCTCCGGCGCCCACTGTGTCTATTACACGAAGCGCCGTACCAGTACAGTATAACTGCCGCAGCTAGTCGGCAATTGGTTAAATGATGGCAGGTGTGTACTGACTCCAATTTAACATGAGTTTGAATGTTATTGCTTAATTCTGAACACAGATACATCACCCGTTATAAGAGGGTGTGCACACTTATGCAACCACATTATTTTATTTTTTTATTTTTACTTCCCCTCCCTAAAAGATTTCAGTTTGTTTTTTTAATTGAGTTGTACAGTTTAAAGGTACACATTAAAGGTAAAAAAAAGTTCTGAAATCATTTATCTTTGTCTCATTTTGTTACATCACAGAAACCTGACATTTTAACAGGTGTGTGTAGACTTTTTATATCCACTGTATATATATATATATATATATATATATATATATATATATATATATAGCTCATTCTCCCATGAATAAGCTAACCAAGGCAGCTGCCTAAATCACCTCTCACTCAATCAAATTCACTCACTCAGTTCTGCATAAAACTTTAGATGTTCCTGACCGTAAAGGTTCTTTAGCCTAATGGAATTACATCAATTTTACTGACCAGAGATTGATTACAACAGTATGTGGCCTTAGGCAAGGTAGCAGTTTTGCCCTCTCATCCCTTAAATTGACTTTGATAAGGATTACATTAGGAACAAAGATGTCGCCCTTCCGGCATTTTCTTTACTGGACAGCAACTGCTTGCAAATGCATCCTCCCTTGTACAGTGACAGGCAAGTGCACAACTTTGACCAATTTTTCTATTTCTTGGTTTACTGCAGGAGCATGACATTTGTAGCCGGGCCCTCTGGACACCCAGCAGTCCCTAGAAGCCTACATAAGTTGCCTTGTGGAAAATCTGGTACTGATACCGGAAGTGTCAGAATAGCTACCACCACTGCAGTCTATAGAAACCATTACCCAAGAATTACCTGGTTGATATATATATATATATATATATATATATATATATATATATATATATATATATATACAGTGCCTTGCAAAAGTATTCTCCCCCCCTTGGATTTTTACCTATTTTGTTACATTACAGACTTTAGTTCAATGTTTTTTTAATCTGAATTATATGTGATGGATCAGAACACAATAGTCTAAGTTGGTGAAGTAAAATTAGAAAACTATATACATAAAACTATTTTTCAGAAATAAAAAAATTATAATTGGCATGTGCGTATGTATTCACCCCCTTTGTTATGAAGCCCATAAAAAGCTCTGGTGCAACCAATTACATTCAGAAGTCCTATAATTAGTGAAATGATGTCCAACTGTGTGCAATCTAAGTGTCACATGATCTGTCATTACATATACACATCTTTTTGAAAGGCCCCAGAGGCTGCAACACCTAAGCAAGAGGCACCACTAACCAAACACTACCATGAAGACCAAGGAACTCTCCAAACAAGTAAGGGACAATGTTGTTGAGAAGTACAAGTCAGGGTTAGGTTATAAAAAAACATCCAAATCTTTGATGATCCCTAGGAGCACAATCAAATCTATCAAAATCAAATGGAAAGAACATGGCACAACAGCAAACCTGCCAAGAGACAGCCGCACACCAAAACTCATGGACTGGGCAAGGATGGCATTAAACAGAGAGGCAGCACAGAGACCTAAGGTAACCCTGGAGGAGTTGCAGAGTTCCACAGCAGAGACTTTACTATCTGTACGTAGGACGCTCCATAGAGTTGGGCTTTATGGCAGAGTGGCCAGAAGGACGTCATTACTTTTAGCAAAAAACAAAATGGCACGTTTTGAGTTTGCGAAAAGGCATGTGGGAGACTCCCAAAATGTATGGAGGAAGATGCTCTGGTCTAATGAGACTAAAATTGAACTTTTTGGCCATCAAAGAAAATGCTATGTCTGGCACAAACCCTACACATCACATCACCCAAAGAACACCATCCCCACAGTGAAACATGGTGGTGGCAGCATCATGCTTTTTCAGCAGTCGGGACTGGGAAACTGTTCTGAGTTGAGGGAAAGATGGATGGTGCTAAATACAGGGATATTCTCGAGCAAAAGCTGTACCACTCAGTGTGTGATTTGAGGCTAGGACAGAGGTTCACCTTCCAGCAGGACAATGACCCCAAACACACTGCTAAAGCAACACTTGAGTGGTTTAAGGGGAAACATGTAAATGTGTTGGAATGGCCAGAAAGTCTGTGGTCAGACTTAAAGATTGCTTTTCACAAGCGCAAACCATCCAACTAGAAGGAGCTGGAGCAGTTTTGCAAGGAGGAATGGGCAAAAATCCCAGTGGTAAGACGTGGCAAGCTCATAGAGACTTATCCAAAGCGACTTGGAACTGTGATAGCCGCAAAAGGTGGCTCTACAAAGTATTGACTTTAAGGGGGTGAATAGTTATGTACATTGACTTTTTCTGTTATTTTGTCCTATTTGTTGTTTGCTTCACAATAAAAAAAAAAAAACATCTTCAAAGTTTTGGACATGTTCTTTAAATTAAATGATGCAAATCCTCAAACAATCCATGTTAATTCCAGGTTGTGAGGCAACAAAACATGAAAAAATGCCAAGGAGGGTGAACATTTTTACAAGGCACTGTATAACAGATGCAAAGAAATGGTGTAAAAGAAAAGGCACAATGAATAGAACAACGTCTTTGCTACACCAAAAAAATTCCTCGACTTCCATGTCCTCACTAATCTTTGTTTAATGATGATAATCATTGCTTTGTAGAAGTATTCTTGGCACTTTCAGCATGAAAGAGGTTAAATTACAGATGGTTTCGTTATATAAGAGGGAAATCCTTGTGTCATGTGTAGGATATAAAATATGCATTAGTCTTTCCTGAAGGATTTCCATGGTGGGCGTAAAACACTTGAGGCTGTGTATGGGAGGAAGAAATACATTTTCTTCTAGAAGAAAGACTTCTGTTTAGAAATGGAATTTCAGATTCTGGCTTTCTATTTTTCAAGTGTATTTTGCAGGGTTGAACATAAAACAAAAAAGCTAAAAAATTGTATATGATTACATCAGGTAACCAGTTATAACCTTGTGCGAAACTTTATGTCACTGAAAGTAAATTGCCTCTTTCTCCTTTTTATTTTTATGCTATTTTTATCTGTGCTTCAGCTTCAGCGGGAGAACTGTCTCTTTCACTGACAAATAGTAGGTGGTATTTTTTTTTTTTTAAACAGTTTACAAAACAGAAGTATATAACGTCATCTCTCACGCTTTGTGCTAGGTCAAAATAGCAAACTGTACTTATCAGACGCTCTTAGTACAGTTATTTTGGCTCATAATAACCTTCCTATTGTACATTTATGAATCAGAGTTACCAAGGCTGAATTTTACCAGTTTTAAGCTGATGTAGGTGACTGTCTTGTGCTGACCATAAATAGTTCTTTGGCTGTCTGGCAGAATTGTAATCATTGCTTGCGGTAACGTGCAGTCATTTTGGTCTTTGGACCAAAATGTCACCTATACTTTTGAAAAAGTATAAATACTTGAAGGGTATCCTAAAAATGAACTTCTCTTATTTGGCCTCTTTTGGTCTGTTAAACATAACAAACCATTTTGGTATACCTGATAAGTGCACAAAATACCTGCTGATACTGTCGGAAATCTTGTACATTTTTTAAACTTCTTTAAACTTACGTTTTGTAAACTTCTTTAATTCTCTGCCTGTGCTTGTTGTTATCACTTACATTACATCTAGCTATTTCTAATGCCGCGTACACACGAGCTGACTTTTCGACCGGACTAGTCCGGCGGACAATTCGACTGTGTGTGAGCTTCATCGGACCTGCAGCGGACTTTTTCGGTTGAAAATCTGATGGACTTTAGATTTGGAACATATTTCAAGTCTTTACGTCGGAATGCCGCCGGACCCAGTTCCTATCAAAAAGTTCGCTTGTCTGTATGCTAGTCCGACGGACGAAAATCGACGCTAGGGCAGCTATTGGCTACTGGCTATCAACTTCCTTATTTTAGTCCGGTCGTACGTCATCACGTACGAATCCGTTGGACTTCGGTGTGATCGTGTGTAGGCAAGTCTGTTTGTTCGGAAAGTCCGTCGGAAGTCCGCCCAAAGTCCGTCGGATAGACCGTCGGACCAGTCCGGTCGAAAAGTCCACTCGTGTGTACGCGGCATAAGTACTACAGAACCATGCCCCTTTATATTATGGAAAAGAGGAGAGTCATATAGTCTTATCCATACTCTGTTTTTCTGATACAGTAGGGTGAGTAAGCATTGTCATCCTAGGACTGGATATAGCAGAATTACCAGGTAACATTTAAATGAACTAGATCTTGAAAGAAAAGAAAGCTGTTATTTATCACATTTTTATTTTTGGGTTTAGGTAGATTCTCACAAGGCATTCTGACTTTCTTCTATATTCAAATCAATAATAGGTTACTGATGTTCGTCCTTGTCAGTGGCATATGATTTTGTGGAGTGATTCACTTTGGCATTCCCTAAATCACAGTCCCACTATAAGTCGCTGATCACCACTATTACTAGTATGAAAAAAAAAATAATTCCAGTATCTACAGTATATCAGACACTATAGCTTTCACGCAAACCAAATAATATACACTTATTGGGATTTTTTCTTTTGTACCAAAGACATGTAGCACAATACAATTTGGCCTAAACTCATGAAGAAATTTGATTTTAAAATTTTTTATTGGATATGTTTTATAGCAAAAGGTAAAAAATATTGTTTTTTTTTTCGAAATTTTCTGTATTTTTTTATTCATATTGCAAAAAAGAAAAAACCCAGTGGTGATCAAATACCATTAAAAAAAGCTCTATTTATGTGAAAAAAATATTGAAAAAAAAAAAAATAGCACAGCACCCAATAGCTAAAAATGCTCTGGTCATCAAGGGAGTAAAATCTTCCGGAGGTCAAGTGGTTAAAATAATTTTTATTATTGTACATTAGTATTAAAAGAAAAAAAATACTATAAAAACATAAACACAATCACTATGATGTAGCTTAGTATTGGCAAGTGCATTTAAGCGATTGCAGCTGTATGTGCATTTATTAAATAAGAAATATTTTCCATGTCTAAAATTCTAAATTCTAAATCTCAGATTAGATAGCATCAACCATATAAAGCCTAAATACTTTGTCCTACTTACAGCACCTGTATTGCACGGTTTCTGCTGTGTACTTAAAATGGTTGTAAAGGCATTAACCACTTCAGCCCCGGAAGAATTTACCCCCTTCCTGACCAGAGCACTTTTTGCGATTCGGCACTGCGTTGATTTAACTGACAATTGCGCGGTCGTGTGACGTTGTACCCAAACAAAATTGTTGTCCTTTTTTTCCCACAAATTGAGCTTTCTTTTGGTGGTATTTGATTGCCTCTGCGGCTTTTATTTTTTGCACTATGAACAAAAAAGTGCGACAATTTTGAAAAAAAACGCATTTTTCTTTACTTTTTGCTATAATAAATATCCCCCAAAAATATATAAAAAAACAATTTTTTTCCTCAGTTTATGCCGATATGTATTCTTCTACATATTTTTGGTAAAAAAAATCACAATAAGAGTATATTGATTGGTTTGTGCAAAAGTTATAGCGTCTCCAAAATAGGGGATAGATTTATGGCATTTTTATTACAATTTTTTTTTATTAGTAATGGCGGCGATCTGTGATTTTTATCGTGACTGCGACATTATGGTGGACACATCGAACACTTTTCACACTATTTTTGGACCATTGACATTCATACAGCGATCAGTGCTCTAAAAATGCACTAATTACTGTGTAAATGACACTGGCAGGGAAGGGGTTAAACACTAGGGGGCAATCAAGGGATTAAATGTGTCATAGGGAGGTGTTCTAACTGTAGGGAGGATGGGCTACCACTGACATGACATCGATCACTGCTCCCGATGACGGGGAGCAGTGGATCTCTGTCATGTTACAAGGCAGAACAAGGAAATCCCTTGTTTACAAAGACATCTCCCCGTTCTACCTCTCTACACCGCAATCACAGGCCGCCGGCGAACATCGAGTTCCTGGGACCCGTGGGCACACTCCTGCGGCGCGCGCGCGCCTGATAGGCTGCAAAATTAAAGGGACGTATAGGTACGCCCATTTGCCTGCCTGCGCCATTCTGCCGACGCACATTTGTGTGCGGTGGTCGGCAAGCGGTTAATGAAATAAATAACAGTACAACTAAATGTAAACATGTGACATCTATTAAACTCTAAGATTGGTTTACACTACTGTGATGCGCTGTTCACTCGATTTGCAGTGCGATTATGTAGTGCGACTTTAATATTGGTGCCTCTTGGACGTGGTTTGCAAGACTTTAATATGCCAAAAAATGGTTAAAAACACTTACCAGAGATGATAAATAAACAGGCTCATCAATGTAAGAAGAGAAGCCCAGCATGAAGATCTCCCATAACAGTCCTTGCAGTATGTCTCACTACCGACCAGCGGATGTGACGTCAAAGCACTCGGATTTGATGTCTGGGGGGGGGTTGGGGTGACACGTTTTAGGCGCATGTGCACTAGCTGGTCCTTCTTAACCCTATGGGCGACAATTCTTTCTGCATTCCTGACACTGCTGGTTGGTAGTGAGACACACTGCAAGAACTGTTATGGGAGATCTTCTTGCTCAGTATTTATCATCTCTTGTAAGCGTTTTAAACCATTTTTTGGAATATTAAAGTCTTGATTTACTGCACTTAGAAGCACCTTCTTTATGTTCCATTTTTCTATTAGAGTCTGCTTCTCTCTCATGGAGTGCTGCTGAAGTGCATTCCAAGATACCTGCCAACTGGCTCTTTGTTCATATCCTGATTTAGACTTTGAACTTCATCATTAATTGAGGGTCTGTTTGCCAAGAGCATAACTATTTTAAATCTTGACTTTCTGAAACATCTAAATGCTCAAGAATATGCGTGTATGAAATGCACACAATATTTGCTTTGAAGACATTGTTAATATGTTTTACAACACCTCTTCAATGTTCTTTCCAATATTGAAACACCTCCAGAGTAGACGAACAAGATCTCCCAGGGCCTGAGAACAGCTGGCAAAGCCAGAATCATCCAGGAGACCCGCTCTGTGAAATAAAATAAGAGTTATTCTTTGAGAGGCTGATAAAGAATAGACAAAAGAGTATAACAGAGCACCACCAATATCACCACCACCCAAAATAAATTCTCTCGAAAGAAAAAAAACACCTTGTTTTATAACTGTTAAAGTTATTTTCACTGTACTGTATTTACATAGTCATATACAACATTTTAAAGATAAAAATACCACAAAAAATATATTTAGTATAATCTCTCATGATTATACAGTGGAATATCTGGGCAGCCCATAATTGCTATATTTTGAAAACTGAATTACCCATTTACATTGGTATATCACTGAAAGCAACAAAAGGTTTGATCATGGGTAGTACACTGATGGTCACAGCTATACACATTTCTCATTGTGCTTCATTAGGAGACATGAGGTGATATCCTGTACAGACGCTGTCAAAAAAGAATATAGTGTAACAGTAGAAAGGACCCCCTAGACCCCCAGTGGGAGAGGAATAACCAGAGGAGGTAGGGCACAAGCATCAAGCAGTTGTCCTATTGTTTGTGGTATCCACAAACCGAGTATCACAAACATATGGCTACACAATATCCTTGATGATCGCGCTTAATCACTTGCCCCCATTTAGCGTGTTTAACAGATTTTTGTTTGTCAAAGTTTCATTGAACAAGCTGAATTTAGATGCTGATTGGCTACCATACACAGCTGCACCAGTTGTTGCACTCCCCAGTTTTAGTAAATTTACCACTATGGCACAATTGAATAAAATTGCATAGTCCTTCAACTTTGTCACTTCTGTATATAAATCATTTTACAAGAGAGGTATAAATATTCCTTTATCCCCAAGGAACCGTTCACCAACATTTCTTCTTCAAGGTTTGAATGGGTCCACAACTTCCTCACACACAAGCTAAAATTTAGCAAAAAAAAAAAGAAGAAAGAATCCTACTGTTTTAGTCACACCACTTACCTCTAATGGAGTATGTCCCATGCTGTGCAGGCAGCTGGATCCTAGAGAAATCTTCACTGCATGAATGACTCCTTCTTTGTCTCTGAATTATGGTAACAGCTTCTGGCGGGACAGCAGTACAGATAGTCTGCAAGACTGATACAACCACTCCTTCCTCCCCCTGCAGTGGGGAGAGTCTGATCAGTCATAGTATCCTCTCCCCCATTCACGGATCGTGTTACAGGCAGTAACTGGTCATATAGAAATGTTGTTTTTTTCTCTTTTTATTTCATGTTGATCGGGTACCTTTTTTAAGTTTGGGGTGCTCAAAACTGAGCATATTTAAAAGAAAAAAAAAAGCTAAGCATGAGAACCAAATGCACCTAATCCATCTTACATTATCTCACTTACATTCACTACACTGTCCTATCTTTATAGAGAAATAAAAGGTTAGGCATACACCAGTTAGGCCTACTATCCTTAACCAGTGCCTGCCCACAGGACGTTATATGATGTCCTGGACGTTCAATGGTGATACCTGGATGATGCCTGCAGCTGCAGGCATCATCCACATATTTTTTTTTCTGCCTGTAATGCTCTTAAATGTAAAAAGCAATCCTAGCAGCTAAATAGCAGCTGGATTGCTTTTACATGTGAAGGAAGGGGTTCCCTCACGCCGCCTTTTGCTGCCTTTACGGGCTCTCTCATCCCACGGGAGGGGGGCCCAGGACTGAAGCCGGTGGTTCTGCCGCCTTACCATAGAGATGGCAGAGGACTACAATGTCCCGATCATCTCTATGGTCTAAAAAAACGGAAGCGACAAGTATTTTGTCACTTCCAGTTTCACCAGGATGAAAACAAGCAATTACTGGCTTGTGAAAGCATCTGATAAAACTGGTCTCAGTTTGATCAGATGCTTTTAAGGGCAGAGGAGAGATCTGGGGTCTAATAGACCCCATATGTCTCCGTAAAGAGTACCTGTTACTGCCCATGCTATCACAAGCAATGTTCATCCCTTCTGATAGCAGAGAGAAAGTGGCCAGTTTTACACTTCCTTATCATCTATGGCCTACTAATTCTTAATGAGTGTTTGATAGAAATTGGCCAGCGGTAGAACAGGTTTGCATCAGTGAGAACAGGGACAACCACAGCATTACTACTGGCCAATTTCTATCTGCTGGTTGGACCAGGTTTGTTAACATTTCATAAAAAAGCATGTGACACTGCTAAGCTATTAAAAAAAAAATAGAATGACTCTGTTGCTGTTTGTAAGCCAAGCTAAATGTAAAAAGACAACAATAAAAAAACCATAGTCTAATATGCCCAGCCAATGTGAGCTGTCGCTGAGACTGTCAGTGAAAAACATACTGTTCTCTAACACCATGCACAACTTTAAGGCATCTCACAAGCAAGTTTTTTTTTAAATTCTGCATTTTCAATGTTGCCCTCAAAACTGCATGAAAACAATCTTTATTCTATGTATATTTCGTGCATGTCCCCCATGGCAATGCCCTGCTTCCGTGCCTTTTTTGAAAGTAGTTTTCCCATAAGCTGAAACATGGCCAGCCAGACTTAACAAGATTCACACCACATTGACTTTAATGGCAGTCACCCCTAAGTTCAAGGTCACTTAACCTTGAACAAGATTTGCTGTACAAAAATCAAACTCAAGCAGAGCCATTTACTACTCTAATAGCCCCATATTGGCAGTAAGCACATGCCATCCCAGACCATATACTGGGCTTACTTGTGCTTTACACTTGTAATTGAAGCTGCAGCACACCTCTTTTTATTACTGCCTGCAAATTTTTATTTACACTCAATAGGTGTAAATTAAAAATTTCTATGAAGCAAGTAAGAGTCTTTGGCAGTCTAGTGCTGATTTACGATGTGGTGCATTATTGTCTAATGTGTAATTTACCTGTATCTACATTAAGCAGAAAAGAAAATAGTGGGTAATCTTTTTCCTGCAGAGTGATGCATATTAAAAAGACATCGGGATGCCCTCAAATATCACAATGAGTCACTTCACAGCCAGTCTTGTAGAAAGCTTTGGCTGCATAATCGCTTTCATCAAAATTGTCTCTACCAGTAGACCTTGATTATTTAACCAGTGAGGGTGCATATGCTGCAGTGATTTACTGCTCTCTTGCTAAACAGGCTATATCCATACAATAATACATAAAAAGATGTATTCTCAATGTATTTAGTAATTATTTATTTGATTGCCTTTTCCCCCTACTAGAACACTAAAACTTTCTGCATTATTAAATCTCATTACATGGTGGAAATTCCAACTCATCATTTTCCAAGACCCAATAGCTGGCACATAAAATTGTTTTTTCTTCATGGAGCTTATAAATTTAGGTCTTTTTGTATAAAATGATGGCACTTACTTAAACACGAGTCTTCAAAGGCAATTTCAGGCAGTGAATAACATCCTAAACAGAACTGGATATGCAATCCGGGAAAGATTTTCATAATGCTAATGTCAGAAAGTCAACTTGTTTTTAATAGTTTCTTATTGCTAGATGGAGTCATTCTATACTGTCCTACCTCAGAGGTATATCGCTCTGAAAAGGAAGGGTGGGGCTGAGGTATGAATATTTTGCTGAAAGATTTAACACTGAATTATTAGTTCACAGAGAGATTTAGATGGACTGACCTGGCAATCCATGTCCTCAAAGAATTGCAGAATTGCTTCAAAATAGAATTAAAAAAATCTCTTGTCGGGAATTTCTAAACCAACTGTTTGAATTTTGTGGGTCATATCGAGTTTTACTAGGGGTTCTATCAAGTTTCAATCAAACTGATTATTTAAAGCTAAACTCCAAACAGATACTTAAAATATATAAATTCAGTCATGTATTTTTAAATCCTGTGGGCGTACTTAAATGTGACTTTGTATCAACCACTTGTAATCACCTATACAGTAGAACCTAGATTAGGAGAGGAAGTGGCAGCATTAGGATTTGATTAGTTCTGCTACATGTGCTGGGAGGAGGAAGATGCTGGCAGAAAGAGAAAGCAAAGTGCTTTCTTATCTGTCTGTTGCTATATCTATTTTGCTGTCTAATCACAGGCTGCAGGGAGGTGAACTAGTTGTATTGCTTAACTGCAGTAAAGAAAATTCAGATCACCAACATGGCTTTGCTGTTTGACAGGGCTGTGTAAATCTCAAAAAGGGTGGACAAACAGAAATCCTGTACCAGTCAAATCAACTCAAACATATATGTATTTAAAGAGGAACTTCACCCATGCCCATGAATATTATTTTCCATATGTTCCATCCTGCGCTCCATCTTCAGTCTTCAGTACCTAATGATGGCACCCTTGATCTTGCACAAACATGCCACAGTTCTTCAATGGCATGCAGGATCAAAACCAAATGAAATTCCATCTCCTGGTGTGGCTGTGTTGTCAGTGTGTGTTGTGCTGTTAGGGAGAGCTGAAAATTCTGTGTAGGAAGAGATACTCAGGGCAAATAATAAAGAACAGTAACAGTCCTGTTATGCCTCCACAGGGTGCGGATGCCAGATTCATGTACCATGTACCTTCATGTACCTATTGGATGTGCGCACTGAGGCCCGAGTATCCATAGGGCCACACTGTTGTTAGTGCAACTGAGCTCCCTCCCAACCACTGCAGCAGTCACACAGACAGCACAGCAGCCCAGGAGCTTTGTAGCAGGGTGGGCAGAGCCTGATGGGAATTTACAAACCCTATTTCCCCATTGGGTCTGCTCCCCTTGTGATTGACAGCAGGCAGTGTGTAAAGCCATAGTCAAAAGACATCCTGTTATTGGCTATGGGATCAGCCTACTTCCTGCTGTCAATCACAAGTAGAAAGCAGACCTAAGGAGCAACTAGTGTCTCACGCACCACTCTGCTACCCAGCGTACAAAGACAGGCACTCTGCCTGCCTCTGCAAGCCAATTTAGTGTTGATGTTAATTATTTCGAGTTATAGAAAAACCAGAGGTAATTATTTTTTAATTTGGTACAGTAATAGCACCACTTTGTAAACGTGGTGCTATTAAAAACTGCCTGAATCTGCCACACATTTCAGTAAAGCTACTGAAACTGATAGCATGGATTTTCTAACCTGGAGCAGGCTATTTTAAAGGTCCATACTGCCAAAAAATAAACTTTATTAAATCCCCTTGTCTGTATTTTATTTTGCTTAATGGGGTAGGTTTGTATATTTTCCATATTGCCCTTGAAACTGCCTTAAAAAGCCCTCTCCCCATTTTTTTTTTTTATATTTTAGTACTAATACAGTTGCAATAAAAAGTATGTGAACCCTTTTGGAATGATATGGATTTCTGCACAAATTGGTCATAAAATGTGATCTGATCTTCATCTAAGTCACAATAATAGACAATCACAGTCTGCTTAAACTAATAACACACAAAGAATGAAATGTTACCATGTTTTTATTGAACACACTATGCAAAAATTCACAGTGCAGGTGGAAAAAGTATGTGAATCCTAGACTAATGAGATCTCCAAGAGCTAATTGGAGTGAGGTGTCAGCCAACTGGAGTCCAATCAATGAGATGAGATTGGAGGTGTTGGTTACAGCTGCCCCGCCCTATAAAAAACACCCACCAGTTCTGGGTTTGCCTTTCACAAGAAGCATTGCCTGATGTGAATGATGCCTCGCACAAAAGAGCTCTCAGAAGACCTACGATTGAGAATTGTTGACTTGCATGAAGCTGGAAAGGGTTATAAAAGTATCTCCAAAAGCCTTGCTGTTCATCAGTCCACGGTAAAACAAATTGTCTATAAATGGAGAAAGTTCAGCACTGTTGCTACTCTCCCTAGGAGTGGGCGTCCTGTAAAGATGACTGCAAGAGCACAGCGCAGACTGCTCAATGAGGTGAAGAAGAATCCTAGAGTGTCAGCTAAAGACTTACAAAAGTCTCTGGCATATACTAGAAAAAAGAATGGATTTCATGGGAGGATACCACAGAGGAAGCCACTGCTGTCCAAAAAAAACATTGCTGCACATTTACAGTTTGCACAAGAGCACCTGGATGTTCCACAGCAGTACTGGCAAAATATTCTGTGGACAGATGAAACCAAAGTTGAGTTCTTTGGAAGAAACACACAACAATATGTGTGGAGAAAAAGAGGCACAGCACACCAACATCAAAACCTCATCCCAACTGTAAAGTATGGTGGTGGGGGCATTATGGTTTGGGGCTGCTTTGCTGCATCAGGGCCTGGACGGATTGCTATCATCAAAGGAAAAATTAATTCCCAAGTTTATCAAGACACGTTGCAGAAGAACTTAAGGCCATCTGTCCACCAGCTGAAGCTCAACAGAAGATGGGTGTTGCAACAGGACAATGACCCAAAGCATAGAAGTAAATCAACAACAGAATGGCTTAAACAGAAGAAAATACGCCTTCTGGAGTGGCCCAGTCAGAGTCCTGACCTCAACCCGATTGAGTTGCTGTGGCATGACCTCAAGAAAGCGATTCACACCAGACATCCCAAGAATATTACTGAACTGAAACAGTTCTGTAAAGAGGAATGGTCAAGAATTACTCCTGACCCTTGTGCACGTCTGATCTGCAACTACAGAAAACGTTTGGTTGAAGTTATTGCTGCCAAAGGAGGTTCAACCAGTTATTAAATCCAAGGGTTCAAATACTTTTTTCCACTTGCACTATGAATGTTTACATGGTGTGTTCAATAAAAACATGGTAACATTTAATTCTTTGTGTGTTATTAGTTTAAGCAGACTGTGATTGTCTAATTTTGTGACTTAGATGAGGATCAGATCACATTTTATGACCAATTTGTGCAGAAATCCATATAATTCCAAAAGGGTTCACATACTTTTTATTGCAACTGTACATGTCCCCAGTAGCAGTGCCTAGCTTCCCATGTCTTTTGTTTCACAATGACTTGCTTATTAACTTTACAAATGCCCAGAATTAAAAAAAAAAAAACACCTTAAACCAGGGGTCTCAAACTGGCAGCCCTCCAGCTGTTGCAAAACTACAAGTTCCAAAATGCCTCTGACTGTGGGAGTCATGCTTGTAACTGTCAGCTGCAATGCCTCATGGGACTTGTAGTTTTGCAACAGCTGGAGGGCCACCAGTTTGAGACCCCTGCCTTAAACACACACAGGCTTCAATGGGTATTGCTTAATTGTAAAATTGCTCATAAATCAAGCTCAGACATGTCTGATCATCACTATTTGTAGAGTGTCACCAGACCCCTGAATCCTGGAGTGAACTAATGTATGGCAAATACCCTTCATTTCCTGTCTAAACATCTATATGGTTAATTTCAAAGCACTGTATCCCATATTTAGGGGACATTTAAGTTATTTTTCTTAGGTTCAGTGAGAAATCAAGAAATCTTTGAATGTCACTACATAATAATTCTACAGACTGCTACTCTTTACTACTTACTAATAAGGCTGATTATAAGATATCTAGTCTTTATGACATGTATTTCTACAGGTATTAATGCTTTGAAGCATTTCCTTCCCTGTGATAATGTCATCTTACCAATATATTCAAATTCAACCTATTGATCAATTGACCAGTTACACAGAGAGCCCTGTGGTCAGAAAATACTAGCTTTCCTAATTCCTTCAGAAGAGCTGTCATTTTACATAAATCTAAAGTGAAGGTGACATTGGCGTATGTTATTTCTTCCTGTTTCAGTAAGTCATTTTGACCATGACCACATAGTATCATATATCATGTATAATTGATTTGTGTTAGTGGACAATGTGCATAACTCCATGCAATGGAGCTAATATGCCATTATTATGTGTTAAAATAGATTTGCTGCTCAGTGGTGCCTTTTGGATGTATGATATTGCTTGTACCTTAAGCAATCTCATCAAATGGCGGTCAGCCGTGGTAATATTTGAACATCTTGGTTACGGTAAGACATGAAAGCAGATTTGACTGATGGTTTCTTGTATTCTACAGAAAAGAAAATGTTCTCTTTCAGAAATTCATAATTGGACATTAGTAGAACTGTAAATTCCATGTATTTAAATACATATCTACATAGCTTAATTGTACAGTACAGGACACAGGCAAAGTATTCACTGATAGAAAAAAAGCCAAGGATAAATCCAAGGAAAACTCCAAGCTTACTTACCAACCAGCCCCAGGAAAACCGAATCAACCTGTCTAACATTATGCGTTAAAAACATGCGTTTAGTCTGCACACATTTGCAAATACATGCGTAATCTACAGAGCCTTGCCAAGGCACCCTGGTATGTAGTCCTATAACTAACTGATGAGTGACTCCACAATGGAAGCACATGCATTCTGATGGATACAAGGAGGGCAGATGGACTGAAGGGAGCCCATCCCTTCTTAATGGTACAGGGGCACACTGAACACCCAGCACATAGCACAATGGCTGCAAAGGTGTCAATGCGTTGCCTGACCAATATAACAGTGTTACAAAAAAAGGAGTCCACTGCCCCACCTATAACTGGCCATTGCAGTAAGCAGCATTGGATGGCAACATATGATAGAAAAAAGCCAAGGATAAATCCAAGGAAAACTCCAAGCTTACTTACCAACCAGTCCGCGGACAACTGAATCAACCTTTCTAACAGCATGCGTTAAAAACAGGGGTTTAGTCTTTATATTGTTCAGGCAACGCACTGACACCTTTGCAGCCATTGTGCTATGTGCTGGGTGTTCAGTGTGCCCCTGTACCTTTAAGAAGGGGTGGGCTACCTTCAGTCCATCTGCCCTCCATCTATCTATCAGAATGCATGTGCTTCCATTGTGGAGTCGCTCATCCGTTAGTGATAGGATTACAGATACCAAGGTGCCTTGGTGGGTCTCTATAGCTTATGCATGTATTTGCAAATGTGTGCAGACTAAACTCCTGTTTTTAATGCATACTGTTAGACAAGTTGATTTGGTTGTCTGCGGGCTGGTCGGTAAATAAGCTTGGAGTTTTCCTTGGACTTATCCTTTACTTTTTTCAATCATATGTTGCTTTCCAATGCTGCTTACTGCAATGGCCAGTTATAGGTGGGGGCAGTGGACTCCTTTTTTGTAAAGTGTTCACTGACCTTAGGTTATGGGCTCCTAACTTTAGGTTATTGAACACTGGCAAGCTTTCAACAACATTCCCACTGGGTGCCTCCTCTATACCCTTTCCAGACTCCGTGAGTCCTCAGTTTTTTGTTAGTGTTCTAAGATGATGGACCGCTTCACCTTCACAGAGAAATCACTTTTAGCCTAAAGTGGTTGTAAAGGTAAAAGTTTTTGTTTGTACCTTAATGCATTCTCTTTCAGAGGCTTGGCTGAGAGTGGCAGAAGCCATTGGTTCCTGCTGTTGTCAATCAAAATCTGTCAGTGGGGCGGGGCCGGACCAGGCTGTGTGTCTGAATAGACGCAAGCTGCTTGGGATCGAGCACGCATGATTACCCCCATAGGACACTCAGCAGGGGGGAGGAGCCAGGAGCGTCAGCAGGGGACACCAGAAGAGGAGGATATTAGGGCTGCTCTGTGCAAAACCATTACACAGAGCAGGTAATCAACTATTCCTCCCACTGACACCAGCAATAGGGCACTATTCCTTCCACTGACACCAGTGATGGGGCACTATGTCTTACACTGATATCAGTGATGGGGCACTATTCCTCCCATTGTTCTTCTCAATAATACCAACAATGGGGCACTATTCCTCCCATTGATATCAAAGATGGGACACTATTCTTCCCAATGATACCAATAATGAGCCACAATTCCTTCCACTGATACCAATGATGAGACACTATTCCTCCCAATGATGCCAACAATGTGGCACTATTCCTCCCACTGATAGCAAGGATGGGGCACTTTCCCTCCCAATGATACCAATAATGGGGCACCATCCCTCCAAATGATACCAACCACGAGGTACAATTCCTCCCTCAATATCATATGAGGAAGTGTTTTCTTCCACTGATGCCAGAAAAATTTCCACTCCCTCTGTCCACAGTCCAGTCCCTCTAAAGTCCGAAGAACAATACATTGGCCTTTTATTTAGAAAGTTTGGAGACCCCAGTTTTAGACGAAAAACATTTGAGTCTCTAGACCTTGCCTGCATGCTTTATTTACTGGGGTTAATTTACTAAGCAAACTGACTGTTAATGAATGAGGTGAACCCTTTGAATACCAAACAATACGTGAGAAAAATGTAAAAAAAAACATTTTTGATTAAACATGATTAGTTAAATAAAAATCTTAAACAAACACAGCTTCATCATAGTTCCTGAGCTCCATTAACATTCACTTTATTAAATTTACAGTGCTTTATCGGTAAGTCAACTCCCATGAGTTACAGCCACATGATTTACTGTTTGGGTATTTGCATTATTAGTGAGTTATGAAGTGCATATTGAATAGTCCTAAAATTTGTTAATGTAACCATGTAGATGTAAACCCTAACAATGAACTTCCATCTACTCCTTGTTTGGTCTGTTAAATATATAATTGACAATGTTTTATGTTATCTGTTCAGTAAGTGCAAAAAAAACCCCTGTTGCTCTTGTCTGAAATCCAGAGCTGTCCTATGCATGCTTCAGTCTTATTAGCCCTGTCAGTTTTTCCCTTTGAGTTTAGAACACCTACCCCCTATGTTACAAATTTGAGGCTAACACCATTTCTTGACATTTCAGTGCAGCAAAGGCACTGTGTTGTCAACCTAGAAGAGGAAATTTGAAAGATATGTGCATTTCTGCCAAGGCCAATATCATGCTGTCTTGTGTTCAAATACAGTTAGGTCTATATATATTTGGACACAGGCACAATTTTGGTTTAGGAATGACAGCTCTTAGAAATAGCCACCCCCTTTTTTAAGAGACCAAAAGTAATTGGACAATTGAATCAAAAGCTGTTTCATGGCCAGGTGTGGGCTACTCCTTCTTTATTTCCTCATAAATTAAGCAGGTGATAGGTCTGGAGTAAATTCTAAGTGTGGAATTTGCATTTGGAATCTATTGCTGTGAACCTACATCATGCGTTCAAAGGAGCTGTCCATGCAAGTAGAAAAGGCCATTATAAGGCTTCAAAAATGAAACAAATCCATCAGAGAGATAGCAGCAACATTAGAAGTGGCCAAATCAACAGTTTGGTACATTCTGAGGAAAGAAGAATGCACTGGTGAGCTCAGCAATATAAAAAGGCCTGGACGTCCACGAAAGACAACAGTGGTGGATGATAGCAAGATCCTCTCCTTGGTAAAGAAGAAAACATTCACAACATCCAGACAAGTGAAGGACACTCTCCAGGAGGTGGGCGTATCATTGTCAAAGTCTACAATCAAGAGAAGACTTCACAAGAGAAAATAAAGAGGGTTCACCACAAGGTGTAAACAAGACCAATTCTGGAAAAGCATTCTTTGGATGGATGAAACTAAGATTAATCTGTACCAGAATGACGGGAAGAAAAAAGTGTGGAGAAGGCTTGGAACAGCTCATGATCCAAAGCACACATCGTCATCTGGGTCATTGGTGTTTATTGATGATGTGACTGAAGACAGAAACAGCCGGATGAATTCTGCAGTGTTTAGAGATATACTGTCAGCCCAGATTCAGCCAAATACAGCAAAGTTGATTGGATGGCGCTTTACAGTACAGATGGACAATGATCCAAAACACACTGCAAAAGCAACCCAGGAGCTTTTGAAGAAAAAGAAGTGGAATATTCTGCAATGGCCGAGTCAATCACCTGATCTCAACCCAAATGAGCATGCATTTCACTTGCTGAAGGCAAAACTAAAGACAGAAAGAGCCAGAAACACTGAACAATTGAACACAGTTGCAGTTAGAGCCGGGCAAAGCATCAGAAAGGAGGAAACCCAGTCTTTGGTAATGCCCATGGTTTTCAGACTGCAGGCAGTCATTGCCAGTAAAGGATTCTCAACTAAATATTGAAAATTAACATTTTATTTAGGATTGTATTCATTTGTTCTATTACATTTGAGCCCCTGAAAATGGGGGACTGTGCAAAAAAATGGTTGCAGTTTCTAAAATTTGTACTTGATATTTATATTCAACCCCTTGAATTAAAGCTGAAAGTCTGCACTTCAAATTAATTTGGATTGTTTTGTTTAATTTTATTCTGGTGGCATACAGAGCCAAAAGTATGAAAATTGTGCCTGTGTCCAAATATACTGTATAAGGACCTAACTGTATATTTACATTGTGTTAACATTGTGGACATATACTAGCTTATCACTTCTCTTATTTTCTGTCTTCGGTAGCTGGAGTGATGCTGGTACCTGAAAGCAAAACAGAAGATGGTTTTGAGACACACTTTGGCTTGAACTTTTTGGGCCATTTCCTACTGACAAACCTCCTGCTGGATACTATGCGGAAATCTGGAACCCCTTATTTTAATACTCGTGTTGTTACAGTATCATCAGCCACCCATTTTAATGGAGAATTGAATTTTGATGACCTGCAAACAAGGTATTTTTAATGAAGCGCTGTTTATCAACAATACTTATTGTTGACTGACTGAACATCACTAATAATGTACAGGCAGACCTATACATATTGTAAGGTAAAATAAAATGTTAATTCATTGTAATCCAGGTATCCTTCTGGGAAAGTTAGCACACCTTAAAGTGCATCTTGCATGTAAATGCAAGGTCCACCTGTTAGTAGGATCCCCACCCCCATATAAAAATGTTGGGCTAAAGAGGAAAGAAATTCAACAAAAAGTAAAAAGATTCATAGATATTTGGAGGGAATGTAACCTTAGCACGTGGGAGTTATACATTCCACCCCCATATACATAACTTTTTCTTACGCATAGACCACCTATTCACGCTTTCTCCTGTGCCCCTGTATATTACTGATGCCTAAATACTATTGATACCTTGGTCTGATCATTCCCCATCAGAGGCAATATCAGAGGCAAACTAATACAAATAGCACATAGGGCAAAACAAATGCGAGAGTCAACTATTAAACAAAGAGAAAGAGAGTTTGCGCTCTTTCATAAACAACAAAGATGACATCCCAAAAAAAGACTTAAGAACAGAAATCAAAGCAGTCCATATGACTCAGAATCTTAGTCTAACTACAAAGGCAGAAAAAACACTCAAATGAGACACAATCTTTATACATTAGGTGACAAAACTAGCACTCTGTTACTGAAAAAACTATCACCCAAACCATTCAATTCAGCTATTCCAAAACTGTGCGTACGTACAGGCACAACCACGAAAAAACAGGGAATTTTAAAATTTCTATACCAAATTTTATGCACAGTCAATTCCCCTCCCAGCTGCCATAGCCAAACAATTTTTCAGGGATCTTCCTTTACATACTCTTAAGAGGACACATAGAGCAAATAAAGGAAGCAGATGAACAGAGTTGACCACTTGATGCGGTTGCCGGGCAAGACTAGACCGACAATTTTCCAGCCTCCCCATGGCCCCCTGGCCCCTTCGCTACACAACCCTGCTTTCACCCTAGGTCTTACTCCCACTAACTAACTCAGTGGCGGACCAAAAAGAGTTTTCTTAGAATAAGGGTTCTTTGTGATGACCAACAATCAAAACAATTTTTGCAAAATAACCACCAGCTACCTGCTACTAAACATTTCTGTTATGCACAGATATAACACTTCTACCAGACATTATAACATTATCATGTTATCACGTTGTTCTGATGTGAATACTATGTTGGCAATGGAATACTTATGTAAAAACAGCGACAAAATCCCAGGCCATATCTATTCTACTTTTACTTCAAAACTGTACAAATTACCTAACATGGTGAAGTGGGAAAGAGATCTGGATGAGGATGTACAGTAGATCTTTCAGAATGGCACAACCTGGCTCAAAAGACCTCCAAGTTTTATAAATACTTTTTTAAATACTTCCATGATTGAAGCTAATTATAAAGTGCTGTTGCGTTGGTACATGGTACTTACAAAATTAGTGCTTTAGGGGATGTGGACAGGAGGGCACAGACTACCATATTTGGCGATCAATGCCGCGGGTCAGGAGATTTTGGATTCAAGTCTATAATTTTATATACTTTCTGACCTAGACTAATCTTAAAAAGTCCCCATGGCAAGCTCCACAGAGCCAACCATTGAAAGAGGTTCTCAAACATACCAAGCAAATGATTTCTTTTATATTCTTGGCCACCAGGATAGCAATTGCTAGATCATGGAGGTCTCTGTCTATCCCGTTCCCACTGAAATACTAAAAGCTATTATGGACAATGATAAATGAAAACATTTCAGCTACATTACAATATGAGTTTCCCCTATTTGAAAATACATGGGACCCTTGGATACGTTACCTTTCAGGAGAACATTTAATGGCATAACTGACTGGACTTGTGGGTCAGAGAGAAAGATGGGAAGCATCTCTTTGTGAATCTTCTCTTGTCCTTTCTTTTTTCCTTTTCCCCTTCTAGTCTTTCCCCATGTTTTTCCTTCCCTATGTTTATGGTATTCGCCAAAGTGTTCTACAGTTTACACCACCAGCACTGTAATGGTTGCCACAAGCCTTTTATTAAACAGGGGTTCCCTTTATTTGTATCCTTTTACTCCACTTTGCCATTCCACCTTATCTCGAGTACATGAGAAATGGTTTGTTGTTATGGTGATGACCCTGAGTGTGTGTCCTTGGAAACCTTGAGTCAATCTGTTTGAAAATGTGCAGTGCATAAGCACGTATAACTGGTTCAAAAACCAATAGAAATTATTGTAAAAGAAAAAGTCAAAAATTACACTCAGATAGGATAGGGTGATATCAGTGAGCCTTCTCCTGCGATCCTGGGAAAACACCTGTGTACGGTATTGCACTTTTCCATGGAGAAGGCCCATCAAATATAGGAGGAGCTGGAAGCTGAAGTGTAAGGCAAGTTTTTGTAATCTTGTTTTACGATTTTTAATTGATTTTCCTTTACCTAGCCTTTTTAACCTAGGATTGGGCTGCTACCTAATAAGAGGACCATGTATTTCCATGCAAATTCCACTTTTATATCATTGGTTTCTGATGAAGGTTACTGGTTGTTAATGGTGGAATTACCATTAACAACAAAAAACACACTTTAGAAGTGTATACAACAATGTTAAGTTTACATTACAGTCAAAAAAGAATGAATAACATAATTCTAAGCAAGTTTAGTGGGAATTAAGTGCTGTGTCACTAGCTAGAGTGTCACACATGCATATTCCAAACTCTTTTCCCATTTTTTCAAAGTGAGGTAGCTTCCCCTCACCATTGTTCCTATTTGGAAGGTACACACTTTTTTTGCCTTGGTTAGCCTTAGTTTTGCTGCCTATAGTGACTTACCTTTGGCAATTAAACCCCTTCTGCTGCCAGCAGCTAATTTATGAGGTTTTTTCTTGGTGCCCTAATTTGAGTTGCCTCAGCAGTGACTTTCGATATCCCACATCAGGGACTGACACCAACAGTCTGAATCGCTGTCCCCTACTTGACTCTATATATTCCTTGAAGTGTCCATTAGCGCCATCAGGTGTGATCCCCTCCTTTGTCGTGTCCAGGGAGTAGTTCTCTACAGCTACAGTATTCTAGAGTTTATGGACATAATCGCAACTATAATTTCTGACTCCCCCCCCTCCAGAATCTATATTTGACATTCCTGCAGTTGTAATGGCCTTTTTTTAAAAAAAAATAGCAAATATGTTATACTTACCTGTTTTTGTAATAGAATTGCACAGAGCGGCCAGATCCTCCTCCTTCTGGGGTCCCCCGCCGGTGGGTCTGGCTCCTCCTCTGCTCAGTGTGCCACCATAGGAAGCCACTTCCTATGGTGCCACACCTACAGGCTTGATCCTGAGCTGTGCTGCATACATTCATAGACACAGGCAGCGTGACTCAGTCTGATTCCTCATCACAGGATTCGACTGACAGCAGCAGGAGCCATTGGCTCCCGCAGCCTCAGCAAAGCCTGTGAGAGCGGGGAGAGCCGCTATAGATGGGCACAGTGCTGAATTGAGTGAGGGCTCAAGTAAATATAAGAGGGCGTTAAGGTGCGATACTAACACCTAAACAATTTTTCACCTTAATGCATGGATTGCATTAAGGTAAAAAATGTTTAGGCTTTAGAACCACTTTAAGAAGGGGATGATTTGAGAACTGCTATGGAGGTCAAGACAGCAATAATAGGAAAGTGTTTGGCTGTAGGGCTGAATGGAGAGGCCAGAGCTCAGAATTACACTTGGCACATTAGCATGAGGGGAGGGACTTAGGCCCCTTTCACACTGGGGCGGTAGGGGGCGTCGGCGGTAAAACAGCGCTATTTTTAGCGCTGTTTTACTGCGGTATTCGGCCGCTAGCGGTGCGGTTTTAACCCCCCGCTGGCGGCCGAAAAAGGGTTAAAACCCCTCATATAGCGCGGCTATTACCGCGGTATAGCCGCGCTGTCCCATTGATTTCAATGGGCAGGAGCGGTTTAGGAGCGGTGAATACACCGCTCCTTCACCACTCCAAAGATGCAGCTCGCAGGAGATTTTTTCTTCTCCTGCCAGCGCACCGCTTCAGTGTGAAAGCCCTCGGGCTTTCACACTGAACAAACAGCGGAGGCTGTTTAGGGGCGGTTTGCAAGCGCTATTTTTAGCGCAATAACGCCTGCAAACCGCAACAGTGTGAAAGGGGCCTTAAAGTCACACTACTGATCTTGAAAACAAAGATTATAAGGTCATTTTGGAGAAATTTTGAGGAAGTAGTGTAACGTCCATATTGATATGTCAGTTACTAAGTTTTTGATTCATAGGGAAACAAAAGGAATGAGCAGAGAAGTAAAGAGACCTGTTATATTGCTTTTGGTGCCACTCAAAGTAGAGGTGAAAGTATATGCCTGTGTTCCAGAACATGGGGTGCAGGGTTAACCTGATATCAATCCAGAGGGCTAGTAAATGTAAAGAATCACTACTACTCCCAACCAGCCCAAGTAAATAAATGATAAGGAGCAGCCTCAGTCTATATGTCTCCACCACACGCCCTGATGCATTTTGCCCCGCCCACCGGGGCTTAGTCACAGGGTAGGAGCAGGATAAAAATTTTCATGCATCATTAGCCGCACAGAGAGAATGTGATGGAAGCTGAAAAACAGGTGCCAACTAACTAAGACCAGTGCGGAAAAAAATTGTGAAAAGCTTGTAATCAACAAATATGAGAGGGTGTTATTATAAACCACAATGAAAAAAACAAAAGGAATGAAAAGTGAGATAATGAAAAAAAGAATTTGGATGAGAACATAAAATGGTAAAAAAGAGATAAATTAAAGACGAATAGTAATCAAAAAAGAAGGGTGAAAAGTGAGAGAGAGATACATTTGGCTGTTGTCGACATAGATATGGTATTGGAAGGTGCAGGTTATCAACTTACCCGAGAGGAGATATAGAGAGAGAGTAAAATGGGTCCAAGGACAGAATAGAAGAGCAGTCTCTGGGGAGTGTTGCTGGCAAAAGCCAGACTAAGTAGTTTAGAAAGTTGGTGTTAATGAGGTGGTAGCTCAGAGGGTTATAAACTAGGCGTTCTAATTCAGTTTTAGAAAGATGGGGAAAATACCAGTAAAGAGGGAGAAATTAAAGACTTCAGTTAGCATTAAAGTGCCATTCATATTCCACACATAGACAATTGTCAGGCAGGCTACCTTAGCAGGCAGAATCTACATACGGGGGTGTGGCCCCTACAGCTAAAAGTCTTTGGGAGCCTACTGTATGTCACAAGTGGGGGATGCTGGACTTTCTGACATCCATATTCAACAACATACATGTCCCTTAAAGAACAGAAATGATGAGATGAGAAGATGAGAATGTGTCGACTAAAATGATTCTTTTACCTTTGGAATGCATAGGGATTTGTAATCAGTTATAGGTGTCTTTTTTACTATTTACTACTAACACAAGCTCCCTATGTAACTGCCCTGGCCACTAGTACAAGTGTGTACTTGTTGAGAGGTTGTTAATTTAAAGCACAGTGTCAGGAAGGGGCTAATACAAATCTGTACGTACTGGTATGTTAAAGTAAACCCAAATTATACACATTAAAGTGTTTTGATATTCTACACAAGAGGTAAAAGCACTTTAGAATAGAATACAATATCTCAGCTATAAAAAGCGTACTTCTCCCCTCTGGGAACCACTTAATTGCTGCACCTTCTCCATACTTCAGAACAAGCTTTTAATTTACCGCTATAGCTGTAAGCATGAAAATGATTGTAAAGTCTTGTTGTTTTTGTTATTTTTTACATTATACTTACCTGCTCTCTGCAGTTGGTTTTGCTGCTCCTGGCCTCTCCTGTCGAGTGCCCCTACAGCAAGCAGCTTACTATGGGGGCACCCAAGCCGAGTCACCACTCTGTGTGTCCATTCAGACATGGAGCCCCGACCCGGCCCCGCCCTTCTCTCCCCTGATTGACTAACTGACTTTAATTGACAACCACGGGACCCAATGGCATGGTGTCTCAGCAAATCAGGAGGAGAGTCTCGGATGGCTAAGACACTCGTGGACATCACTGGAGAGAGATGGGGCTCAGCTAAGTAATTAGGGGGTGCTGGGGAGACTGCTACACACAGAAGGTTTTTTATCTTAATGCATAGAATGCATTAAGATAAAAACCTCTTTTAAGAAGAAATGCATCATCAAAGTTCACAACGGACGCCCTAAAATCTCAGCTATTTTCCTATTACTTTCTATAGAATCTTGGCAACCAACCAGCCCTCTAATGTAAATACACAGCAGGTGAATCAAAGCTGTTAGAAATCAGCTGAAACACAACTTTAGGCTGGGTTCACACTGGTACAACAAGACAGTCGTAGAACTGTGGATCCGACTTTGCCCTGCGACTTGAAGTTCGACATCCGTCTGACTTCAATGAACGGGGATCTGACTTTGAACCCAACAATAGCAGGCACCTTGTGTCTGGTATGAATCTCCGTGCCAAATAACAAAAAAAAACTCATGGGTTCCCCCTCGAAGGCCATACCAGACACTCTGCGCCCCCCGATCCATACCAGGCCACATCCCCTGGCATTGATTTTAAGGGGACCCCCCACGGCATGGGGTCCCCCCAAAATCCATACCAGACCCTTATCCAAGCATGCAGCCCAGCAGGTCAGGAAAGGGGGTGGGGATGAGCGAGCGCCCCCCCCCTCCTGAACCAGACCAGGCCACATGCCCTCTACATGGAGGGGTGGGTGCTTTGGAGATCCCAGACAGATCCCAGCCCCCCACCCTATGTGAATGAGTATGGAGTACATTGTACCCAGGGGCGTAACTAGAAATCACAGGCCATAGCAAAATGTTGTATGGGCCCCCCCCTGCAAACAGCCCCCCCCCCCACAAAAAAATAACTAATTCCATTGAACAACAGATTACCACACTCATATGGCACAGTACCCAGGCAACAGCTTATATTAATTTTGAACAACAAAACAAAAGTTTAAATAACCATATAATAAATTGCAAAATTCAAAGCATTGTGTGTACTACTTCTACTCTTTTATACTTACGTTTTGTAAAGGGCAAACAACGCAAACTGCACCGGTTTAAGAGGAAATTTAACAGGATGACAACCTTGTAAGGGAAGGAAGAAATTAGGTCTTACATTCTATGCACTTTAACTTGGCATAAAATTCTTAATTTTTGAGTTTACACCTACTTGATTTAGACCTTGATGCTTAACGTGCATATTTTCAACATGTCTATGTCAACATGTAAGGCAACAGAACATTAGAAAAAGTCAATCTGAAAAAGAGTGAATCTTGATCTAAAATATGAAGATACGATGATGATAAATTAACAATATCTTACTATATTTCTTTTATTTGATTTTATCCATTTCTCTCCAAAGCTGTTTTCCAGCCAAACAGGCAGTGCAGAAGCCAAAAACCTTCCATCCTTTGATTTAATTGACTAGAAAGGTGTAATTTGTCATCAAACAGGAAGATTTAGATGGGTAAATGGGCAAGGTCTACACACATTTTACAAAAGAGTGTATACAGAAAACGAATTTTGACTGGATTAAAAAAAAAATGTGATTCACATAGGATGAAGTTTTGCCTGATGTGCAATGCTCAAAGTGGGCAAGTGGGGCAGCTGTGGACAGGTATGTAAAAAGAAATGTATCGGTTAACCAGCCAATTCAACAACTGAGATTAGTTAAGTGGAACTCTAGCCAACACAACAAAGTACAAATCTGACATACATATAAGCATTCAGACAAAATATTTGCCAAATACTTATAATTCAGTTCAGCCAGTTTTCTGTTTTACACATCAAAGCGATCTTAGAAAGCCAGTCAGGATTGCACCATTGTACCTTTACCCCCTTCTAAGTCTGCTCACTCAAACATAAGCTGCCAATTCTGCCATGTATTTATTCAAATATTTGCCTATTATTTGCCAAACTGGAACTAAAGGGTTCTATTTATAACATATTTCCCATGCTCCTCAGCTTCATCTGATAATCAAAATACAATATTACATTCCATAAGTTTGACCTGAAAAACCAAAAAACAAAGAACGTATCTTTTTGTGCCAAGTGGCAAAAAAGAAATGTTTTGACATTTTCAGAGGGTGAATGGCTTTGCGAATAGGTTATAAATAGACCCCATGGTTTAACCCAAATAAGAAAGGCTATGTATGGCTGGCAACAAAACCAAACATGAACTTTGAAAACTCTTCCAACTTGTATACTAACAAAACACCACATCTTAGGAAACATGTCTGCGTGCCTTCAATTCTGCAAAAGTGTCCACCATGTGGTTTAGGTCCAGCCGTTTTGCTCTAGAATTTTCAATGCTTAGGATAGCAAGCCCAGAAAGCCTTTGCTCAGACATAGTGCTTCTGAGATAATTCTTTATTAGTTTTAGTTTTGAGAAGGATCTTTCTGCTGAGGCCACAGTCATGGGTAGTGTTAGGAATAAAAGCAACGCTGTGCACACATCTGGCAGATTTGATGAAAGAGCAACTATTCTCAACTAAGAACAAACGTGCAAGATCCTTCACAGAGGTCGATTTCTGAATGTCCTCTTTAACCACTTCAGCCCCGGAAGGATTTACCCCCTTCCTGACCAGAGCACTTTTTACAATTTGGCACTGCGTCGCTTTAACTGCTAATTGCGCGGTCATGCAATGCTGTACCCAAACGAAATTTGCGTCCTTTTCTTCCCACAAATAGAGCTTTCTTTTGATGGTATTTGGTCACCTCTGCCGTTTTTATTTTTTGCGCTATACACGGAAAAAGACCGAAAATTTTGAAAAAAAATTATATTTTCTACTTTTTGTTGTAAAAAAAATCCAATAAACTCAATTTTAGTCATACATTTAGGCCAAAATGTATTCGGCCACATGTCTTTGGTAAAAAAAATGTCAATAAGTGTATATTTATTGGTTTGCGCAAAAGTTATAGCGCCTACAAACTAGGGTACATTTTCTGAAATTTACACAGCCTTTAATTTATGACTGCCTATGTCGTTTCTTGAGGTGCTAAAATGGCAGGGCAGTACAAAACCCCCACAAATGACCCCATTTTGGAAAGTAGACACCCCAAGGAAATTGCTGAGAGGCATGTTGAGCCCATTGAATATTCATTTTTTTTGTCCCAAGTGATTGAATAAAGACAAAAAAAAAAAAAAATACAAAAAGTTGTCACTAAATGATATATTGCTCACACAGGCCATGGGCATATGTGGAATTGCACCCCAAAATACATTTAGCTGCTTCTCCTGAGTATGGGGATACCACATGTGTGGGACTTTTTGGGAGCCTAGCTGCGTACGGGGCCCCGGAAACCAAGCACCGCCTTCAGGATTTCTAAGGGCGTACATTTTTGATTTTACTTCTCACTACCTATCACAGTTTTGAAGGCCATAAAATGCCCAGATGGCATAAAACCCCCCCAAATGACCCCATTTTGGAACGTAGACACCCCAAGCTATTTGCTGAGAGGCACGTTGAGTCCATGGAATGTTTTATATTTTGGCACAAGTTGCGGGAAAGTGACACATTTTTTTTTTTTGCACAAAGTTGTCACTAAATGATATATTGCTCACACAGGCCATGGGCATATGTGGAATTGCACCCCAAAATACATTTAGCTATTTCTCCTGAGTATGTGGATACCACATGTGTGGGACTTTTTGGGAGCCTAGCCGCGTACGGGACCCTGAAAACCAATCACCGCCTTCAGGATTTCTAAGGGTGTAAATTTTTGATTTCACTCTTCACTGCCTATCACAGTTTCGGAGGCCATGGAATGCCCAGGTGGCACAACCCCCCCCCAAATGACCCCATTTTGGAAAGCAGACACCCCAAGCTATTTGCTGAGAGGCATGGTGAGTATTTTGCAGCTCTCATTTGTTTTTGAAAATAAAGAAAGACAAGAAAACATTTTTTTTTTTTTTTCAATTTTCAAAACTTTGTGACAAAAAGTGAGGTCTGCAAAATACTCACTATACCTCTCAGCAAATAGCTTGGGGTGTCTACTTTCCAAAATGGAGTCATTTGGGGGGGGGGGTTGCCACCTGGGCATTCCATGGCCTCCGAAACTGTGATAGGCAGTGAAGAGTGAAATCATAGCTCGTAGCTTCCGGTTTCTTAGGCCATAGAGATGTTTGGAGCCACTCTGGTCTCTGATCAGCTCTATGGTCAGCTGGCTGAATCACCGGCTGCATTCTCAGGTTCCCTGTTGAGACAGGAGAGCCAGAGAAAAACACGGAAGACGGTGGGGTGGGGGGGTGCATTCCCTCCCACTGCTTGTAAAAGCAGTCTAGAGGCTAATTAGCCGCTAGGATTGCTTTTACATGAAAGCCGACCGCTGGCTGAAAAGAATGATACCAAGATGATACCTAAACCTGCAGGCATCATTCTGGTATAACCATTCAAAGTCGTGAATGGCGTACCTGAAGACAAAAAAATGGTTAACAATAAAGCACAGTAAACGGTAAAGTATAAAAAATTGCATACCTGAAAAGCAAACATGATAAAACATAATAACAATAAAACATTGCAGAATAGAATACAGTAAAAAAGAGCAGCACAATAGAGAGAATAGAGAGAGCGAGAACAATAAAACGACAACTATTTTTTTTTATTTTATATTTTTGTATGTGTTTTTTTTTTTTTTTTTACACTTTTTTTTGTAACTGTAACTTTTATAACGGTAACCGGTTCCAGGTTCGGGTCTCTCAAAATGCGATGGCATCTTGGGAGACCCTGTGAAAGTGTGTCCTAGTCTTTGCAATGCTGTACCCTACGCTAATACTCAACTAGTGTATGGTAGCGTTCAAAACATTCACCAATGCAAAGACCAGGATTGTCAGGACAGGAGGGACAATAATAGCGGGTGTCACGCCTATATCCGCGCTTGCTGCAGACACAACATCTTTTTTGGGGGGGGGTTGGTTGGGTAGGGGTACTCGGGAGGACATAAAGAAAATGCCTCTCATGCAGCTGACTGCATTTGGTTGGGGATGTGAATGGGGGAAGTACGGGCGCTGCAGATGTGGTGGGTTCCCAATTAGGATTGGTGAATGCAGCAGGAAGGGCATTATGGGCACGACGGGCCTGTGTTTGTCTTTTTGGTGGCAGCGGGACACTACTTGTGCTTGCCACCTCACCAGCTTGAACTGCACTTATGGGACTCACGTCACCAAGTGTTACTGCAGTGCTGGTTTGACTATGACCGGGGTGTACTAGGCCGCTGGTGCTTGCCAGTTCACCAAAACGCTACCAAAAAAACTGTTAGTGATCACAGGGATCAGGCCTGACTCTGCAAACGCTGCAGTTATGCGTTTAGTGTTTTGTAAGTGACAGTGATCGATCGATACTGCACTTGGGTGGGCTGGGCTGGGCCGGGCGGAGGGGCAAAACGCAGGTGCTAGCAGGTATCTGGGCTGATCCCACTAACACTGCGTTTTTGGGAACCCTAAACTGCTGGGGACGCTAGTATAGATCTGATCGGATCAGATATTGATCCGTTCAGATACTATACCACTAAGGGAGGTGTACGGTGCGTGCGTGGGTGTTAGCGGTACTGGCGCTAATCTGACGCTGCCTGGGGCTGGTGCTTGCCAGTTCACCAAAGCGCTACCAAAAAAACTGTTAGCGATCGCAGGGATCAGGCCTGACTCTGCGAACGCTGCAGTTATGCGTTTAGTGTTTTGTAAGTGACAGTGATCGATCGATACTGCACTTGGGTGGGCTGGGCTGGGCCGGGCCGGGCCGGGCAGAGGGGAAAAACGCAGGTGCTAGCAGGTATCTGGGCTGATCCCGCTAACACTGCGTTTTTGGGAACCCTAAACTGCTGGTGACGCTAGTATAGATCTGATCGGATCAGATATTGATCCGTTCAGATACTATACCACTAAGGGAGGCGTATGCTGCGTGCGTGGGTGTTATCGGTACTGGCGCTAATCTGACGCTGCCTGGGGCGACGCATATCACCGCCGGGCGATCAGGGGGCTAAACCTTTATTCGGTAATAAACGGCGGGTGCCCTGACACTATAAAAAATAAACGAACTAACCAGCGTCAACCGTAACGGTTATACGGTGATCAGTGGTGAAAGGGTTAACTAGGGGGCAATCAAGGGGTTAAAACATTTATTAGATAGTATATGGGGGTCCCTGACGCCATAAAATGCTGACGGCGAACCTAAATATTTACCTCCCTAACTAGCGTCACCAGCGACACTAATACAGCGATCAGAAAAATGATCGCTTAGCGACACTGGCGACAGGGGGTGATCAAGGGGTTAAAACTTTATTGGGGGGGGTTAGGGGGGTATCCTAGACCTACAGGGGGCTAACACTCACTGCCCTAACACAGTAACTGTCACAAACTGACACCATGCAGTAATAAGAAAAAAAAAAAAAAATACTGCTTGGTATCAGTGTGACAGGGAGGGGTGATTGGGGGGTGATCAGGGGGGATCGGGGGTGTAAAGTATGCCTGGCATGTTCTACTGTGTGTGTGTGTAGTGTTTGTGCACTCACGTTTTCTCTCCTCGGCGCCGGAACGGAAACTGCTGAGCCGAGGAGAGATGACATCACATCCTCTGCCTGTGTGTACTTCACACAGGCAGGGGAGGATTCCCATTGGCTGGGAGCGATCGCGAGGGGGGGGGCCATGATCGGATGGCCTCCCCCTCGCCTCTCAACGCTCCCAGACAAATGCCGACCGCCGCTGGCACCGGGGGGGGGTCCGATGTACAGGTACGTGATTCTGCCTGCCCGTGCCATTCTGCCGACGTATATCGTCGTTAGGCGGTCGGTCGGCAAGTGGTTAAGTGCTGATCTAAAACTTAGAAGCTGACCAGCGAAAGTTGATGAGAGGTCTTTTTCATACTTTTGTTGCAGATTTGATGCAGCTTTAAACAAATCATCATCCGATGTTGATACTAGAACTGCAGGTTGAATTATTTCAAACCGCTGAACAACCCTATTAAGTCCCTGGAACCTGTTTGACAACTGGTTTACTATTATGTCTAAGCACCTATAGAAAACGTTGATTTTGAAACATTTTTCAAGGTCCTCTAATCTCTCATCAACACACAATTCATCAAAATGCTTTCTGACAGTGCGAATTCCTTTTGCTTCAAATCTGGGGGTAATATTCCATTTTTGTGCAAGCAATACAGCATTATTTCTGGCTTCCCCAAAACTGCTTCTGAAATTGGATAGCTCACCAAGGCTGTCTTAATTAAATGAGAAGCTTTGGACAAGTCCATGCTCTCTGACTGGAGGAGTTTAGACAGAGAATTTATGCTTGAGAATATTTTGGTTTGTAGAACAATTAGAAATATAGATTGGAAGGACTCTAATTTTTTTTCAGCCACATTGCCTCTTCTCTTTCACTTTTTTTGGTAGCTACAAGGCTTATTTTTGATAGCGAGAAAATAGATAGGGGTAAGTGGCGCTACCTATGCCGGGGTACCTATTTGGATTTACTAATCTGTGCTCGTGTATACAGAGCGGTAAAGCCACTAGACCAAAACAGTTTTGAGTGTGTATATCAACCTATTAAAATTAATAAACCGTGCTAATGTGTACAGGCCAATAAAAATCTCTTAAATATAGCTAAAGTGTAACTGAACCATCCAAATGAATTAAAATAGAAAATAAAATAAAATAAAACCCCCACCTATTGCATGAAGAGGGATCTTAATAATCAAAATCCCCCCTGCTAGTGGTATAGTGAACAATCTACAAATGTCAGTGGTAAATAATATCAATAAATACGTGCAAATAGTGTCCACCAGGTAAATGGAGTATATCTAATATATCACATAAATCCAAAGTCCGTGTTAAACCACACTCCCATCCATAATACAACATGTGTTGTAAAAATTATATCAATAGGAAAAAATGTGAAAATCTAAAAAAAAATACATAAAGTTCCAACAAAAATACCTCTTTACCAATTTATCTCACCCTTTTGGGGGTGTGATTAAGGGGAGGCTGCAGACCGTAGTCCGTGTGCACGGAAACCCTCTCTTATTTATTATTTTTGATAGCGCTTTAAGTACATCTACAAAATGAAAACGCAAGGCAAGCAGTGACTCATAGCGAGATGACCAGCGTGTGGGACACAATTTCTCCAGTGTAACAGAGGATTAACTGGTAAATGAAGACAGGATCTTCCACCGCTTTCCACTGTCCTCAAAAAAATTGTGTAAATGTTGAACCACACCCATGAAGTTTGAGACCTCTATAATCTCTGCCACAGCATCTTGGAGGACCAAATTAAGATTGTGTGCTGCACAATGAACATAAAGTGCATTCTCCTCTCTTTGCAAAATTCGAGTCTGCACACCAGAATAGGTTCCACTCATTGTGGCAGCACCATCATAGCCCTGACCATGGCACTTATCCAGAGAAATTCCTTTATCATCAATAAATGCAAGTATTTATTTTTCTATACCTGCAGCACTTTGGTCATGAATAGCATTGAATCCAAGAAATGCCTTATGTATGTTAATTTGTTTTGCTCTCGTATTTGGATCTCTTTCAATAGAAACATATCGGAGCACCAGGCTCATTTGATCACATTTAGAGATATCCTGAGTAGTATCTATAATCAACAAGTAAAACTGTGCGTTTTGCACTTCAGACAAAATGTCATTCAGAACTTGCTTTGACAAAATATCTATGACTTCATTTTGAATTTTTGGACTAAGGTATTTGACTTTTCCCTGTGGTAACTGTAGCAATTGCTTTAATATGGGATCATACTCAGCTAGCAGTTCAATTATTGCCAGGAAGTTTCCACTGTTGACTTCTCCTATTTTTTCGCTTTCCCTTTTTACGCCACTGATCATATATTATGCAAGAATCTATATGAGTTTGAGATGTTTCATGAACCTGTATTTTTGTTGACAAGCCTTTCCATTTTTGTATCCCCTTTGCCCATGCTGGTTCAGAGCCTAGTTTTTTTACGGTCATCAAATAACCAGCATGGTTCCCAGTATGCAACATTCAATTTAGGAGAATAACAGAGCCAGGTAATGGCTAGTTTAAGTCCTGTTTTTGTTGTTTTTTCATAATATTTTACTGAAAAACACCTATGTTCCTCATCATTGTCTCTCTTAAAGGGCCCTGTAGGTCTACAAGGACCATTTGTGATTATAAATCTCTTCACATGTGCATCTGTAATTATAATTGGAAAGTTTGCCCTGTCTGTGACATATTTTGTAGATGCAATGTCAGTTAACACAGCTATGTCACTACCAGTCAATTGAACATCGGCTGCTGTAAATGGCTGTTTCAGGATAATCTTTTTCAATATTGTCCTCAGTAACACCACCCAACTCTTGGCTTGTACTCGGTTCATTCAGAGGAAACTGGCTAAGTAGCAATTGCTCCTGTACTGGCATGTCAGTAATTGTGGGGTCAAGGCTTTCTGGGCTTGCCTCAGCAACTTTCTCTGCATTATGGTCTGCTGTAGAGCTCTGACCAACATTGGGCACATTAAAAAAATGTGTGATTTTTGGAAGTTTCTCCGTTTTGTAGGTGTCTTCCCTTTTCTTTTTACACTTGTGAGTGCCACTTTGATGATGGTAACTGGACATTATGGTTGAAACTGAAAAATACAGTACAAGGAAAGACCCTTATACTCCTCAATTACATAGATAACATCAAAACAAAAACACTGCCAATAAAATTCATTCATCAATGACCGTGACCAGTAAAATCATTCCTCAGTGACCGTGTACAGTAAAATCATTCATCACTGACCGTGACCAGTAAAATCATTCATCAGTGACCGTGACCAGTAAAATCATTCATCAATGACCGTGACCAGTAAAATCATTCCTCAGTGACCGCGACCAGTAAATTCATTCCTCAGTGACCAGTAAAATCATTCATCAGTGACCGTGACCAGTAAATTCATTCATCAGTGACCGTGACCAGTAAATTCATTCATCAATGACCGTGACCAGTAAAATCATTCATCAGTGACCGTGACCAGTAAAATCATTCATCAGTGACTGTGACCAGTTATATCATTCATCAGTGACTGTGACCAGTAAAATCATTCATCACTGACTGTGACCAGTGCAGCCTGTAGGACATTAATACATCAGTTACTACAAGTATGAGACAATGTCGTGCTACTAGTGATAAAAAATATATATAAAATAAAAAATAATAAAGCCGCTAGCATAAACAGTATAGTGGACTGCACAGATAAGTGAAAAAATATATATAAATGCAGCGCTAATATGTAACAAAGTGAAAAAGTGAAGTGTCACTTAAAGTATAAATATAAACATAAAGCTAGTGGTGACTTATAAGTCAAACACCAGCATGAACAATTTACAATAGAAAAAAATTTAAAAAGTTTGTTACAAGTAAAAAAGTGATATGTGAAATGTCCATATAAGACAGCAAAAAAAAAAACCCTGCAACCAAAACTGTCCGTGGTGAGCCAAAAAATAGGAGATTCCTCAGTGGGTAAAATGGAGGCCCATGTGTAGATGATGCATGTAGATGGTAATTGATCGACCGCTATATGTGACAGGAAATAACCTCTTCATAAGATATTTTGCAGCATAAAGATGGAAATAATTGAAGAAATGGGTACGCTTACCATGAGAAGTGGACACACTCACCATACAGCGGTGGGTCAATCAGGCGTGAATGATATCACATCAAACCATAAAAAAGAGGAAAGAAGAAAAGGGCCTCCACATAGTGTGTGAATCCAAATAATAAACATTTTTTTTTATGCCCCCTGTTGAAGGACTTTTGTTCGCTGCAAAATATCTTATAAAGAGGTTATTTCCTGTCACATATAGTGGTCAATCAATTACCATCTACATGCATCATCTACACATGGGACTCCATTTTACTCACTGAAGAATCTCCTATTTTCTGGCTCACCACAGATAGTTTTGGTTGCAGGTTTTTTTTTTTTTTGTCTTATATGGACATTTCATATCTCACTTTTTTGTAAATTGTTCATGCTGGTGTTTGACTTATAAGTCACCACTAGCTTTATGTTTATATTGATACTTTAAGTGACACTTCACTTTTTCATCAGTTACTATGACCAGTGCAGGACATTTACCCCCCTCCCCCCGCCATGCTGCATATTAGAAAAATCACAGTCACAGACAGTTCATATTCTTCATACTGCAGTCCGGCTGTATGGCATCACTGGCTGCATCAGCTTAACTTAGCTGTGCTACTGCTTGCTTACTTACCTGTGAAATGTGAATGATCTCTGACTCTGTCTCTGGCTCTCTGCAATAAAGTGGGTGTATTGCGGTTCCTCCTCTGTGACGCTGCCTAGCTCCTCTTGGTCGCAGGCTGCAGTAGCTCTCAACGTTCCTCCCATCGCGCCTCCGGCCGAGTGACGTCGCACCACTGGGGCGGGGATGGCGCTGGTGTTCTGTCTTCTGTGCAGGACAGTCACAGGAGCTTGCCAATGCTGAGCCCCGGGCCACTCGGGAGCGGGCCCTGTCTGAGGGCCCCACTCGACAGTGGGCCAGGGCCCCATAGCGACCGCAGGCCCCATAGCGACCGCATGTGTCGCTATGGCGGTAGTTCTGCCACTGATTGTACCCCTAGCCATTCATCTAAAAAAAAGTGTCAAAAATAAACACGGTACACAGGTTTTAAGAGTATTATATTAAGGCAGCTCTGGTGTCTCTTCCGATTTCTTTTCCCCTCTCCGGCTCTTTTCCCTCTTCTGGTGATATCTTCTCCCTCTGCCGGTTCTCCTTCGCTCTCTCTGCTGATGTCTTCTAGCTCTCTCCAGTTCTTCTCCTCTGTCTGCTATCTTCTGCCTCTGCTGGGCCTCCTCTCTCCTCTGTCTTCTCCCTCTGTTCTTCCTCCGATGTTGACTTGAGGCTCTCTCCCACTCTAATGCTGGGTTTGCCGTGTGCCAATACTTATATTGGCATTGGGCGGGGCCACCCACTGACATAATCCAGAGACCCCACCCCTTGTGAGGTCACCGCCCAGGACATGATAGGGGCAGTGACGTCACAAGGGGGCAAGGCCTCCAGATAACATCATCGGGTGGTCATCGGGTGGTCCTGCCCTATGCCAATATAAGTATTGGCACACGGCGACCCCAGCATTAGAGCGGGAGAGAGCGTCGAGTCAACATCAGAGGAAGAACAGAGGGAGAAGACAGCATAGAGAGAAGGCCCGGCAAAGGCAGAAGATAACGGACAGAGGAGAAGAACGGGAGAGGGCTCGAAGACATCAGCAGAAAGCGGAGGAGAACTGGCCAAGGGGGAAGACATCGCCAGAGGAGACCGAGAGGGGAGAAGAAATCGGTAGAGAGCTGCCTTAATAAAATACTTTAAAAAACTGTGTACTGTGTTTTTTTACACTTTTTTTTAGGTGAATGGTTAGGGGTATAATGCACCCCATACCCATTCACATATGGTGGGGGTCGGGATCTGGGGGCCCCCCTTTCTTTATCGTACATCACAGGACACAGAGCACCATAATAATGATTATTTGGGTTATACGCTACCTTTAGGTGATTGGACACTGGCAACCAATAGTAAGATGGTTCCTCCCATATAACCCCTCCTATACAGGAAGTACCTCAGTTTTTTCGCCAGTGTCTTGAAGGTGATGGTCATGGCTGTTGAAGTTTCTCAAAATTCTTCAATGATGTCCCAGTGAGGACGTTATAATCGGATCCATTCAGATGGCATAAGAAAGCTAAAGTCGATGGTACCCGAGCCTCGATTCAAGAGCGAGGTTTTGCCTGTAACGTGTCCTATATGGCGCTGGACCCTTGTTAAGTTGGTATTCCTGGTCAAACTTGCCCAAGGTAAACCAGAAGGGTGCCTTACAGGTCCAAGGATGTGGACCCCAAAGAATGAGGGACCCGGTCCTTGAAGGTCCTCAGAGGCGCTACCCACTGTGATGGGGGAAGATTGGACCTGGTAAAACAGGCCCTGCTGCTTGGGACGGTGAGTACTCCCTCTGGGAATTTTAATATATTTTTCCCTCTGTTTCCGCTGGAAAACCTCAGTAACTTGTGTCTTGGATGTTACAGATTGACTGGTATGGCGCGCACTTATGGCGGGGCATGCACGGGGGTGCGCATGCGCTACATGTGCGCTGCGTGCGCCCCGCATGTGTGCGTGTGCGCCTGTGGTGTGCGCGCTGTCAGTGTGCGCATGCGCCCTTGCTGTGCACAACGCGGATGCGCTGCGTACGCGGCGTGTGTCAGGGCACGGCGCATGCGCCGTGCGACATGCATCCCGCTGATCGTGTGGGCACGCGTGCCCACCCTGTGCACTGTCAAATTAGGCTTTATAAGAGCTGGAGGTCCTGGCGTGCGCTGGGACAGCACAGAGCGATACTAGGGCACGTGAGTCTGAGAGTTTTTGGACACAGTTGAGACAGGTTGAAACTCTGGTTACAGCTTGTGGGGAGTACTTTTTTCCTCGTATGTAAGCGATGTCTTCCAGAAAACGAGTTACAGGGAGCAGGGCAAGCACAAGGGTAAGAGTACCTCCCTTGAAAACAGGATACCAACCTCATGCTGATGCAGCCTCAGTCTCCCCTGAAAGACCTGCGGCATCTGGCCTGGCTGAGCCATTGCATTTGACAGGCATAGTGGCCACTACCAATATTCCTGCTTTGGCTTATGTTACAAAGGATGATTTGGCATCTGCATTAGCGGGCCTTGAAGGCAAAATAGCTGGTATGATTGCCTCTGTAGCACAGGGAGGGAAGAAGCGTAATAGATCTCCCTCTCCTGAGCCCGTGCCAAGTGGGGAATCACTAGAGCACCAGGACTCTTATAGCCAGATGGGTTCAGGTGATCTGGAACCAGAGTGGGCAGACCTGGAGGAAGGAGAGGCTGAAGAATCCTCAGCGGAGGACTCCGGTTCAGATGAGCCAATTTCAGCCTCCCATTCCCAAAAATTGTTTATCCAATCTCTAAGTTACCCCCGGTTCAGGAGTCTGGACTCTCCTGTTCTACTTTGGGATCTCTGCGACCGCAGCAAGGTTCCCAAGCATTCCCTTTGCATCCATTATTGGAGCAGGTGATTTACGCAGACTGGGATCATCCTGACAGGATATACTTACCTCCAAAAAGGTTTTCTCTCTTATATCATAAGTTCAGGAAGAAATGGGATACACCTTTGGTGGACGCCGCCATTTCTTCAGTTAAAAAAGTTTTACCTGTCCAGTGGATAATGCCCAGGTATTTAAGGATCCGGTAAATAAAAAGCTAGAGTCCTTATTAAAAGCCTCTTTTGCTGTGGCTGGTGCAGCAGTTCAGCCAGCAGTTGCAGCTATTGGGATTTGCCAATCCCTAAAAGACCGCTTTAAAAGGTTGATAAAGAACTTACCTTGCCAGGAGGAACCTACCGAGAAATTATCAGAGCTTCCTCATGCTTTATGTTTTTCAGTGGACGCATTGAAAGACTCAATCCAGCAGATGTCTCGTTTTGTGTTGCTGTCAGTACATATGCGCAGGGTCTTGTGGCTAAAGAACTGGTCTGCTGAGACGCCATGCAAAAGGCTACTCACAGCTTTCCCATTCCATGGAGAACACTTGTTTGGCGAGGATCTGGATAAATATATCCAAAAGATCTCAGGAGGAAAAAGTGCCTTACTTCCTATTAAAAGGAGAAGTAAGCAACCCTCCTTTAAAATTCCCAATGCTCCAGGGCCTAGTGCTTCTGCCCCCAAGCGATATCGACGGCCTCAGCCATCTAGGTTTAAAAGACCTCAGGGTCAGAGGAAGCCCTGGACCCAAAAGCCAGCCAAGTCCAATTCCAAGTCAAGCTTGTGAAGGGGCGCCCCCGCTCTAATGGGTGGGGGGCAGGCTTCGGCTGTTTTTGGATGCCTGGGAAGAACTGGTCCAAGACAAATGGGTCATTTCCACGGTAACACAGGGTTACAGAATAGAGTTCCGAGAAATTCCTCCAGACCGTTTTCTGTACTCAAGGGTCCCGTCGGATCCAGAGAAAAAGAAATGCCTGTTCCTAGCTTTGCAGCATCTGCAGAAGTAGGGGGTAATTGTCAAGGTTCCGCACGAAGAAAGATTCAAGGGGTTTTACTCAAACCTTTTCAGCGTGCCGAAACCACATGGGGAGGTAAGGCCCATTTTGGACCTCAAGGCTCTCAACCTCTTTGTAAATGTCCAGTCCTTCCGTATGGAGTCGGCTCGTTCAATAATAAGATCTCTGAGAAAAGGAGATTATTTAGCGTCCATAGATATCAAGGACGCTTACCCTCATGTACTGATCTTTGGTCCACATCAAAGGTTTCTGCTTTTCGCAGTAGAGGGCCGTCATTTTCAATTCATGGCACTGCCATTCGTCTAGCCATGACCCCCATGGTTTTCACAAAGATTCTGGCCCTGGTGTTGGCATCCCTAAGGTCTCAGAAAATCTCCATGGTAGGATATCTGGACGATCTTCTCCTGAGGGATTGCTTTTACCCCATCCTGATCCAAAATGTGTCAAGAACGGTGCAGGTTTTACAACGCCTAGGTTGGATTCTAAATGTGGACAAATCAGCCCTTTGTCCGACTCAAATCTTGGTGTATCTGGGTCTGGTCTTGGACACCGCCCAAGAAAGGGTGTTTTTACCCTCCTTAAAGATCATTTCCATAGTGGAACTCGTCCAGAGGGTGAAAAAAGAACCAAGACCATCTATACGGCTGTGCATGAGGTTGCTGGGCAAGATGGTGTCATCCTTCAACGCAATTCCATATGCACAGTTCCACTCCAGGGTGTTCCAGAACAGTATTCTGGAAGCCTGGGACAGGTCTGCTCGAACCTTAGATCATCCTATGGTTCTATCTCCTCAGGTACAACGGAACCTCTCTTGGTGGTTAAGAACCAGCAATTTGAGGAAGGGAAAATTTTTTCCACCAGCAGCCTGGAGAGTGGTAACTACAGACGCCAGTCGTCTCGGCTGGGGAGCAGTCCTGGAGGAGGCACCTGTCCAGGGAGTATGGTCACAGGCAGAAAAGACCTTGCTCATCAATCTATTGGAGATTCGGGCAGCTCGTCTAGCTCTGTGCTTCTGGACATCCAGGTTGCGGGGTCTTCCTGTCCGAGTCCAGTCTGACAACTCCACGGTAGTGGCATATATCAATCACGAGGGAGGTACCAGGAGCCGGGCAGCCCAAAGAGAAGTAAATCACATATTGACTTGGGCAGAAAAGCATGTGCCGTTTCTTTCGGCAGTGTTTATACCAGGGGTGGACAATTGGCAGGCAGACTTCCTAAGTAGCCAAAAATTGTTGCCAGGGGAATGGTCCCTGCATCCAGAAGTTTTTCTACAGATCTGCCAACACTGGGGGACCCCAGATGTGGATCTGCTGGCATCCAGATTCAATTCCAAACTGGACAGCTTTGTATCCAGAACCAAGGATCTGCTTGCTGTCGGGACAGACGCATTAGTAGTTTCTTGGGATCAGTATTCTCTGATATATGCTTTCCCTCCGATCCAAATTCTGCCGCACTTACTACACAGAATACAGGAGGAACGAAAGCCATTGATCCTGGTAGCCCCAGCGTGGCCCCGGAGATCATGGTACACGGAGGTTGTGAAGTTGGCAGTGAGGGACCCATTGGCCCTTCTGTGCCGTCCAGACCTGTTGTCTCAAGGACCCATATTCCATCCTTCTTTACGGTTGCTGAATTTGATGGCATGGCTATTGAGACCAGAGTATTGAAAGACCGGGGTATTACGGGTTCAGTCTTGTCTACTCTGATAAATGCAAGAAAGTCCGTTTCCAGAACTATTTACTATAGAGTCTGGAAGTCATACATTTCCTGGTGTGAGGGAAGGAAGTGGAACCCTTGTAAGTATACGATTGGGAGAGTTCTTGCCTTTCTTCAAGCGGGAGTAGACTTGAAGCTGGCTTTGGGGACAATTAAAGGACAGATTTCGGCCTTATCGTTTTTTTTCCAAAGACCAATTGCATCCCATTCTTTGGTACGAACCTTTGTCAAAGGATTAATGTACCTGAGGCCGCCGGTTAAACCGCCTTTATTCCCCTGGGACCTAAATTTGGTGCTGTCAGCCTTACAGAACCAACCATTTGAACCTATTAGGCATATTCCTTTTGTCCTATTGGCCAGTAAATTTTAATTGTATCAGCAATACTTTGATACATTGTTTCATGTTACTCCTTCTAGGCTGTCCACCTTGGCGCTCTATTTTGTTTTCACTACTTTTTACCACCATTTGGGCACCCTTGTCTCGGGGGAGGCTTGTGTGAGCCCGCTGCGCTAGCGCTGACTCCAACATACCTCAGCTCCCGGGACGGATGCACATGTTTAGTCCTGGTCCCGCACCGACCACACCCCAATGTACGGACTTCATGTAAGTACTTAGGGTGCTCCCCACCCTTGCTTGCTTGTCACGTTCAATTACCAATAGACTCACCATAGATTTTATTTATGCTTCAGATGTCCCCTGAACACCTGCCCCTGATGAGTGTCTTTTACACGAAACGCGCCGGGCATATGGGATCTAGACATATGTCTACAACACACTTTCAATCCAGAACATCTCTCATTACTTCATCAACATGTTTACTGCTTTTATCTGTATTCCCTCCATCGGTGCTGCTATATATTTTACATGTGTATATATATATATGAAATGTTTGTATGTATTATCCATCAAATGAGACCACAATGTGACGCCAAGTTTGATACTTTCTTGTCGTTTATTGCATATGCACGTACATATGTGTTTGCAATTCACTATGAAATGAGATTCACTATAATATCTTTCTTTATGTGATTTCTTTTTTGACTGGGTTTTTATGTATTTCATTTTTTCAATAAACATGTACATTTATTTTAGTTTCCTTCACCTTGTTCATGACCTCATTTAAAGTCCCGCCATGTCCAACAATTTTCTGCAAACAGGAATGGAGGCACATTTCAATATGTGCCTCATTTAAAGTCCCAAAATCCCCCCTCTTCTCTCTTCGTATGGGGATGGAGGTTCATGGACAGTTGTTGGCAGTGTTCCCCTGCCACCCTGGTGTTAGGTTCCTATGACTAGGATGGTCTTGCACCGTACCCTGGTCTTGCAGACTCTGGGCACTTTTGTGCCCATGAGATCCTGCAGCACAATTGTGTCATGTTCACCTAGGGATCCTGAGTTGTGGCCTGCCACATCCAGGACCGCTTCTGTACCTGATTCCCGGGAGCTGCGGTGCGCTCTGGGTCCCCCCTCCCCTCCGTCTTTTTTGATGCCGAGGATGGGCGGGTTCCCACAGCGCACCGGCGCCACCCATCCCGCTCCACTAGTGACGTCACAGCTGGCGTCACGACGTGGAGTGTGAGTTTTTTCCGCAGAAAAACATGGAGGTTCCCCGCAGACGCAATTCACGGTCTGTGTTGAGGCCCCTCCCCATCCCCGCCGTGCAAGGGTGACGCTAGTTGTTGGGTCAGCGTGCACGTGTGTGGGTCGGGTCTATATCTTGCCTCCTCTGACACAATCGGGTGCCATCTTTCAGAGACAACTCATTGAATTACAGCGCTCTTTTGGACCAAGCAAGGCATTAGCAGTTTGGGTTTGTTTTTTACCATTTTTGCCTGCTAGATATCTCCCACTGATCGGCCTGATGGAACTGACTATGTCTCTGCTGTGCATTCCCTGTCCTCCTGCACATACTATACTCCATTGTGCTATGTAGTTGGCTGTATAATAGTTGATACCATCGCTTTCTCTGGCACAGACATCCTTTTCCACCATCCTCATCAAACTAACATCAGTTTATCAAATTTTCATTGTATCAGCAATACTTTGATACATTGTTTCATGTTACTCCTTCTAGGCTGTCCACCTTGGCACTCTATTTTGTTTTCACTACTTTTTACCACCATTTGGGCACCCTTGTCTCGGGGGAGGCTTGTGTGAGCCCGCCGCGCCAGCGCTGACTCCAACATAACTCAGCTCCCGGGACAGATGCACATGTTTGGTCCTGTCGCGTTCAATTACCAGTAGATTCACCATAGATTTTATTTATGCTTCAGATGTCCCCTGAACACCTGCCCCTGATGAGTGTCTTTTACACGAAACGCGTCAGATATGGGATCTAGACATATGTCTACAAAACACTTTCAGTCCAGAACATCTCTCATTACTTCATCAACATGTTTACTGCTTTTATCTGTATTCCCTCCATCAGTGCTGCTATATATTTTACATGTGTATATATATATATATGAAATGTTTGTATTATCAATCAAATGAGACCACAATGTGATGCCAAGTTTGATACTTTCCTGTCGTTTATTGCATATGCACATACATATGTGTTTGCAATTCACTATGAAATGATATTCACTATAATGTCTTTCTTTATGTGATTTCTTTTTTGACTGGGTTTTTATGTATTTCATTTTTTCAATAATCATGTACATTTATTTTAGTTTCCTTCACCTAAAATAAAATTATTTTTTTCCTTCACCTAAATAAGACTTCAGTTAGCATTAAAGTGCCATTCATATTCCACACATAGACAATTGTCAGGCAGGCTACCTTAGCAGGCAGAATCTACATACGGGGGTGTGGCCCCTACAGCTAAAAGTCTTTGGGAGCCTACTGTATGTCACAAGTGGGGGATGCTGGACTTTCTGACATCCATATTCAACAACATACATGTCCCTTAAAGAACAGAAATGATGAGATGAGAAGATGAGAATGTGTCGACTAAAATGATTCTTTTACCTTTGGAATGCATAGGGATTTGTAATCAGTTATAGGTGTCTTTTTTACTATTTACTACTAACACAAGCTCCCTATGTAACTGCCCTGGCCACTAGTACAAGTGTGTACTTGTTGAGAGGTTGTTAATTTAAAGCACAGTGTCAGGAAGGGGCTAATACAAATCTGTACGTACTGGTATGTTAAAGTAAACCCAAATTATACACATTAAAGTGTTTTGATATTCTACACAAGAGGTAAAAGCACTTTAGAATAGAATACAATATCTCAGCTATAAAAAGCGTACTTCTCCCCTCTGGGAACCACTTAATTGCTGCACCTTCTCCATACTTCAGAACAAGCTTTTAATTTCCCGCTATAGCTGTAAGCATGAAAATGATTGTAAAGTCTTGTTGTTTTTGTTATTTTTTACATTATACTTACCTGCTCTCTGCAGTTGGTTTTGCTGCTCCTGGCCTCTCCTGTCGAGTGCCCCTACAGCAAGCAGCTTACTATGGGGGCACCCAAGCCGAGTCACCACTCTGTGTGTCCATTCAGACATGGAGCCCCGACCCGGCCCCGCCCTTCTCTCCCCTGATTGACTAACTGACTTTAATTGACAACCACGGGACCCAATGGCATGGTGTCTCAGCAAATCAGGAGGAGAGTCTCGGATGGCTAAGACACTCGTGGACATCACTGGAGAGAGATGGGGCTCAGCTAAGTAATTAGGGGGTGCTGGGGAGACTGCTACACACAGAAGGTTTTTTATCTTAATGCATAGAATGCATTAAGATAAAAACCTCTTTTAAGAAGAAATGCATCATCAAAGTTCACAACGGACGCCCTAAAATCTCAGCTATTTTCCTATTACTTTCTATAGAATCTTGGCAACCAACCAGCCCTCTAATGTAAATACACAGCAGGTGAATCAAAGCTGTTAGAAATCAGCTGAAACACAACTTTAGGCTGGGTTCACACTGGTACAACAAGACAGTCGTAGAACTGTGGATCCGACTTTGCCCTGCGACTTGAAGTTCGACATCCGTCTGACTTCAATGAACGGGGATCTGACTTTGAACCCAACAATAGCAGGCACCTTGTGTCTGGTATGAATCTCCGTGCCAAATAACAAAAAAAAACTCATGGGTTCCCCCTCGAAGGCCATACCAGACACTCTGCGCCCCCCGATCCATACCAGGCCACATCCCCTGGCATTGATTTTAAGGGGACCCCCCACGGCATGGGGTCCCCCCAAAATCCATACCAGACCCTTATCCAAGCATGCAGCCCAGCAGGTCAGGAAAGGGGGTGGGGATGAGCGAGCGCCCCCCCCCCCTCCTGAACCAGACCAGGCCACATGCCCTCTACATGGAGGGGTGGGTGCTTTGGAGATCCCAGACAGATCCCAGCCCCCCACCCTATGTGAATGAGTATGGAGTACATTGTACCCAGGGGCGTAACTAGAAATCACAGGCCATAGCAAAATGTTGTATGGGCCCCCCCCTGCAAACAGCCCCCCCCCCACAAAAAAATAACTAATTCCATTGAACAACAGATTACCACACTCATATGGCACAGTACCCAGGCAACAGCTTATATTAATTTTGAACAACAAAACAAAAGTTTAAATAACCATATAATAAATTGCAAAATTCAAAGCATTGTGTGTACTACTTCTACTCTTTTATACTTACGTTTTGTAAAGGGCAAACAACGCAAACTGCACCGGTTTAAGAGGAAATTTAACAGGATGACAACCTTGTAAGGGAAGGAAGAAATTAGGTCTTACATTCTATGCACTTTAACTTGGCATAAAATTCTTAATTTTTGAGTTTACACCTACTTGATTTAGACCTTGATGCTTAACGTGCATATTTTCAACATGTCTATGTCAACATGTAAGGCAACAGAACATTAGAAAAAGTCAACCTGAAAAAGAGTGAATCTTGATCTAAAATATGAAGATACGATGATGATAAATTAACAATATCTTACTATATTTCTTTTATTTGATTTTATCCATTTCTCTCCAAAGCTGTTTTCCAGCCAAACAGGCAGTGCAGAAGCCAAAAACCTTCCATCCTTTGATTTAATTGACTAGAAAGGTGTAATTTGTCATCAAACAGGAAGATTTAGATGGGTAAATGGGCAAGGTCTACACACATTTTACAAAAGAGTGTATACAGAAAACGAATTTTGACTGGATTAAAAAAAAAATGTGATTCACATAGGATGAAGTTTTGCCTGATGTGCAATGCTCAAAGTGGGCAAGTGGGGCAGCTGTGGACAGGTATGTAAAAAGAAATGTATCGGTTAACCAGCCAATTCAACAACTGAGATTAGTTAAGTGGAACTCTAGCCAACACAACAAAGTACAAATCTGACATACATATAAGCATTCAGACAAAATATTTGCCAAATACTTATAATTCAGTTCAGCCAGTTTTCTGTTTTACACATCAAAGCGATCTTAGAAAGCCAGTCAGGATTGCACCATTGTACCTTTACCCCCTTCTAAGTCTGCTCACTCAAACATAAGCTGCCAATTCTGCCATGTATTTATTCAAATATTTGCCTATTATTTGCCAAACTGGAACTAAAGGGTTCTATTTATAACATATTTCCCATGCTCCTCAGCTTCATCTGATAATCAAAATACAATATTACATTCCATAAGTTTGACCTGAAAAACCAAAAAACAAAGAACGTATCTTTTTGTGCCAAGTGGCAAAAAAGAAATGTTTTGACATTTTCAGAGGGTGAATGGCTTTGCGAATAGGTTATAAATAGACCCCATGGTTTAACCCAAATAAGAAAGGCTATGTATGGCTGGCAACAAAACCAAACATGAACTTTGAAAACTCTTCCAACTTGTATACTAACAAAACACCACATCTTAGGAAACATGTCTGCGTGCCTTCAATTCTGCAAAAGTGTCCACCATGTGGTTTAGGTCCAGCCGTTTTGCTCTAGAATTTTCAATGCTTAGGATAGCAAGCCCAGAAAGCCTTTGCTCAGACATAGTGCTTCTGAGATAATTCTTTATTAGTTTTAGTTTTGAGAAGGATCTTTCTGCTGAGGCCACAGTCATGGGTAGTGTTAGGAATAAAAGCAACGCTGTGCACACATCTGGCAGATTTGATGAAAGAGCAACTATTCTCAACTAAGAACAAACGTGCAAGATCCTTCACAGAGGTCGATTTCTGAATGTCCTCTTTAACCACTTCAGCCCCGGAAGGATTTACCCCCTTCCTGACCAGAGCACTTTTTACAATTTGGCACTGCGTCGCTTTAACTGCTAATTGCGCGGTCATGCAATGCTGTACCCAAACGAAATTTGCGTCCTTTTCTTCCCACAAATAGAGCTTTCTTTTGATGGTATTTGGTCACCTCTGCCGTTTTTATTTTTTGCGCTATACACGGAAAAAGACCGAAAATTTTGAAAAAAAATTATATTTTCTACTTTTTGTTGTAAAAAAAATCCAATAAACTCAATTTTAGTCATACATTTAGGCCAAAATGTATTCGGCCACATGTCTTTGGTAAAAAAAATGTCAATAAGTGTATATTTATTGGTTTGCGCAAAAGTTATAGCGCCTACAAACTAGGGTACATTTTCTGAAATTTACACAGCCTTTAATTTATGACTGCCTATGTCGTTTCTTGAGGTGCTAAAATGGCAGGGCAGTACAAAACCCCCACAAATGACCCCATTTTGGAAAGTAGACACCCCAAGGAAATTGCTGAGAGGCATGTTGAGCCCATTGAATATTCATTTTTTTTGTCCCAAGTGATTGAATAAAGACAAAAAAAAAAAAAAAATACAAAAAGTTGTCACTAAATGATATATTGCTCACACAGGCCATGGGCATATGTGGAATTGCACCCCAAAATACATTTAGCTGCTTCTCCTGAGTATGGGGATACCACATGTGTGGGACTTTTTGGGAGCCTAGCTGCGTACGGGGCCCCGGAAACCAAGCACCGCCTTCAGGATTTCTAAGGGCGTACATTTTTGATTTTACTTCTCACTACCTATCACAGTTTTGAAGGCCATAAAATGCCCAGATGGCATAAAACCCCCCCAAATGACCCCATTTTGGAACGTAGACACCCCAAGCTATTTGCTGAGAGGCACGTTGAGTCCATGGAATGTTTTATATTTTGGCACAAGTTGCGGGAAAGTGACACATTTTTTTTTTTTGCACAAAGTTGTCACTAAATGATATATTGCTCACACAGGCCATGGGCATATGTGGAATTGCACCCCAAAATACATTTAGCTATTTCTCCTGAGTATGTGGATACCACATGTGTGGGACTTTTTGGGAGCCTAGCCGCGTACGGGACCCCGAAAACCAATCACCGCCTTCAGGATTTCTAAGGGTGTAAATTTTTGATTTCACTCTTCACTGCCTATCACAGTTTCGGAGGCCATGGAATGCCCAGGTGGCACAACCCCCCCCCAAATGACCCCATTTTGGAAAGCAGACACCCCAAGCTATTTGCTGAGAGGCATGGTGAGTATTTTGCAGCTCTCATTTGTTTTTGAAAATAAAGAAAGACAAGAAAACATTTTTTTTTTTTTTTTCAATTTTCAAAACTTTGTGACAAAAAGTGAGGTCTGCAAAATACTCACTATACCTCTCAGCAAATAGCTTGGGGTGTCTACTTTCCAAAATGGAGTCATTTGGGGGGGGGGGGGTTGCCACCTGGGCATTCCATGGCCTCCGAAACTGTGATAGGCAGTGAAGAGTGAAATCAAAAATTTACAGCCTTAGAAAGCCTGAAGGCGGTGCTTGGTTTTCGGGGTCCCGTGCGCGGCTAGGCTCCCAAAAAGTCCCACGTGTGGTATCCCCGTACTCAGGAGAAGCAACAGAATGTATTTTGGGGTGTAATTTCACATATTCCCATGGCATGTTTGAGCAATATATCATTTAGTGACAACTTTGTGCAAAAAAAAATAAAAAAAAAATTGTCTCTTTCCCGCAACTTGTGTCACAATATAAAATATTCCATGGACTCGACATGCCTCTCAGCAAATAGCTTGGGGTGTCTACTTTCCAAAATGGGGTCATTTGGGGGGGTTTGAACTGTCCTGGCATTTTATGCACAACATTTAGAAGCTTATGTCACACATCACCCACTCTTCTAACCACTTGAAGACAAAGCCCTTTCTGACACTTTTTGATTACATGAAAAATTTTTTTTTTTGCAAGAAAATTACTTTCAACCCCCACACATTATATATTTTTTTTAAAGCAAATGCCCTACAGATTAAAATGGTGGGTGTTTCATTTTTTTTTTCACACAGTATTTGCGCAGCGATTTTTCAAAAGCATTTTTGGGGGAAAAAACACACTTTTTTAAATTTTAATGCACTAAAACACACTATATTGCCCAAATGTTTGATGAAATAAAAAAGATGATCTTAGGCCGAGTACATGGATACCAAACATGACATGCTTTAAAATTGCGCACAAACGTGCAGTGGCGACAAACTAAATACATTTTTAAAAGCCTTTAAAAGCCTTTACAGGTTACCACTTTAGATTTACAGAGGAGGTCTACTGCTAAAATTACTGCCCTCGATCTGACCTTCGCGGTGATATCTCACATGCATGGTGCAATTGCTGTTTACATTTGACGCCAGACCGACGCTTGCGTTCGCCTTAGCGCGAGAGCAGGGGGGACAGGGGTGCTTTTTTTTTTTTTCTTTATTATTTTTTTGCTTTTTTATCTTATTTTTAAACTGTTCCTTTCATTTTTTTTTTTTTTTTTTTTTTAAATCATTTTTATTGTTATCTCAGGGAATGTAAATATCCCCTATCATAGCAATAGGTAGTGACAGGTACTCTTTTTTGAAAAAATTGGGGTCTAGACCCTAGATTTCTCCTCTGCCCTCAAAGCATCTGACCACACCAAGATCGGTGTGATAAAATGCTTTCCCAATTTCCCAATGGCGCTGTTTACATCCGGCGAAATCTAAGTCATAAAATGCTCGTAGCTTCCGGTTTCTTAGGCCATAGAGATGTTTGGAGCCACTCTGGTCTCTGATCAGCTCTATGGTCAGCTGGCTGAATCACCGGCTGCATTCTCAGGTTCCCTGTTGAGACAGGAGAGCCAGAGAAAAACACGGAAGACGGTGGGGTGGGGGGGGTGCATTCCCTCCCACTGCTTGTAAAAGCAGTCTAGAGGCTAATTAGCCGCTAGGATTGCTTTTACATGAAAGCCGACCGCTGGCTGAAAAGAATGATACCAAGATGATACCTAAACCTGCAGGCATCATTCTGGTATAACCATTCAAAGTCGTGAATGGCGTACCTGAAGACAAAAAAATGGTTAACAATAAAGCACAGTAAACGGTAAAGTATAAAAAATTGCATACCTGAAAAGCAAACATGATAAAACATAATAACAATAAAACATTGCAGAATAGAATACAGTAAAAAAGAGCAGCACAATAGAGAGAATAGAGAGAGCGAGAACAATAAAACGACAACTATTTTTTTTTATTTTATATTTTTGTATGTGTTTTTTTTTTTTTTTTTACACTTTTTTTTGTAACTGTAACTTTTATAACGGTAACCGGTTCCAGGTTCGGGTCTCTCAAAATGCGATGGCATCTTGGGAGACCCTGTGAAAGTGTGTCCTAGTCTTTGAAATGCTGTACCCTACGCTAATACTCAACTAGTGTATGGTAGCGTTCAAAACATTCACCAATGCAAAGACCAGGATTGTCAGGACAGGAGGGACAATAATAGCGGGTGTCACGCCTATATCCGCGCTTGCTGCAGACACAACATCTTTTTTGGGGGGGGTTGGTTGGGTAGGGGTACTCGGGAGGACATAAAGAAAATGCCTCTCATGCAGCTGACTGCATTTGGTTGGGGATGTGAATGGGGGAAGTACGGGCGCTGCAGATGTGGTGGGTTCCCAATTAGGATTGGTGAATGCAGCAGGAAGGGCATTATGGGCACGACGGGCCTGTGTTTGTCTTTTTGGTGGCAGCGGGACACTACTTGTGCTTGCCACCTCACCAGCTTGAACTGCACTTATGGGACTCACGTCACCAAGTGTTACTGCAGTGCTGGTTTGACTATGACCGGGGTGTACTAGGCCACTGGTGCTTGCCAGTTCACCAAAACGCTACCAAAAAAACTGTTAGTGATCACAGGGATCAGGTCTGACTCTGCAAACGCTGCAGTTATGCGTTTAGTGTTTTGTAAGTGACAGTGATCGATCGATACTGCACTTGGGTGGGCTGGGCTGGGCCGGGCGGAGGGGCAAAACGCAGGTGCTAGCAGGTATCTGGGCTGATCCCACTAACACTGCGTTTTTGGGAACCCTAAACTGCTGGGGACGCTAGTATAGATCTGATCGGATCAGATATTGATCCGTTCAGATACTATACCACTAAGGGAGGTGTACGGTGCGTGCGTGGGTGTTAGCGGTACTGGCGCTAATCTGACGCTGCCTGGGGCTGGTGCTTGCCAGTTCACCAAAGCGCTACCAAAAAAACTGTTAGCGATCGCAGGGATCAGGCCTGACTCTGCGAACGCTGCAGTTATGCGTTTAGTGTTTTGTAAGTGACAGTGATCGATCGATACTGCACTTGGGTGGGCTGGGCTGGGCCGGGCCGGGCAGAGGGGAAAAACGCAGGTGCTAGCAGGTATCTGGGCTGATCCCGCTAACACTGCGTTTTTGGGAACCCTAAACTGCTGGTGACGCTAGTATAGATCTGATCGGATCAGATATTGATCCGTTCAGATACTATACCACTAAGGGAGGCGTATGCTGCGTGCGTGGGTGTTATCGGTACTGGCGCTAATCTGACGCTGCCTGGGGCGACGCATATCACCGCCGGGCGATCAGGGGGCTAAACCTTTATTCGGTAATAAACGGCGGGTGCCCTGACACTATAAAAAATAAACGAACTAACCAGCGTCAACCGTAACGGTTATACGGTGATCAATGGTGAAAGGGTTAACTAGGGGGCAATCAAGGGGTTAAAACATTTATTAGATAGTATATGGGGGTCCCTGACGCCATAAAATGCTGACGGCGAACCTAAATATTTACCTCCCTAACTAGCGTCACCAGCGACACTAATACAGCGATCAGAAAAATGATCGCTTAGCGACACTGGCGACAGGGGGTGATCAAGGGGTTAAAACTTTATTGGGGGGGGTAGGGGGGTATCCTAGACCTACAGGGGGCTAACACTCACTGCCCTAACACAGTAACTGTCACAAACTGACACCATGCAGTAATAAGAAAAAAAAAAAAAATACTGCTTGGTATCAGTGTGACAGGGAGGGGTGATTGGGGGGTGATCAGGTGGGTCGGGGGTGTAAAGTATGCCTGGCATGTTCTACTGTGTGTGTGTGTAGTGTTTGTGCACTCACGTTTTCTCTCCTCGGCGCCGGAACGGAAACTGCTGAGCCGAGGAGAGATGACATCACATCCTCTGCCTGTGTGTACTTCACACAGGCAGGGGAGGATTCCCATTGGCTGGGAGCGATCGCGAGGGGGGGGGCCATGATCGGATGGCCTCCCCCTCGCCTCTCAACGCTCCCAGACAAATGCCGACCGCCGCTGGCACCGGGGGGGGGTCCGATGTACAGGTACGTGATTCTGCCTGCCCGTGCCATTCTGCCGACGTATATCGTCGTTAGGCGGTCGGTCGGCAAGTGGTTAAGTGCTGATCTAAAACTTAGAAGCTGACCAGCGAAAGTTGATGAGAGGTCTTTTTCATACTTTTGTTGCAGATTTGATGCAGCTTTAAACAAATCATCATCCGATGTTGATACTAGAACTGCAGGTTGAATTATTTCAAACCGCTGAACAACCCTATTAAGTCCCTGGAACCTGTTTGACAACTGGTTTACTATTATGTCTAAGCACCTATAGAAAACGTTGATTTTGAAACATTTTTCAAGGTCCTCTAATCTCTCATCAACACACAATTCATCAAAATGCTTTCTGACAGTGCGAATTCCTTTTGCTTCAAATCTGGGGGTAATATTCCATTTTTGTGCAAGCAATACAGCATTATTTCTGGCTTCCCCAAAACTGCTTCTGAAATTGGATAGCTCACCAAGGCTGTCTTAATTAAATGAGAAGCTTTGGACAAGTCCATGCTCTCTGACTGGAGGAGTTTAGACAGAGAATTTATGCTTGAGAATATTTTGGTTTGTAGAACAATTAGAAATATAGATTGGAAGGACTCTAATTTTTTTTCAGCCACATTGCCTCTTCTCTTTCACTTTTTTTGGTAGCTACAAGGCTTATTTTTGATAGCGAGAAAATAGATAGGGGTAAGTGGCGCTACCTATGCCGGGGTACCTATTTGGATTTACTAATCTGTGCTCGTGTATACAGAGCGGTAAAGCCACTAGACCAAAACAGTTTTGAGTGTGTATATCAACCTATTAAAATTAATAAACCGTGCTAATGTGTACAGGCCAATAAAAATCTCTTAAATATAGCTAAAGTGTAACTGAACCATCCAAATGAATTAAAATAGAAAATAAAATAAAATAAAACCCCCACCTATTGCATGAAGAGGGATCTTAATAATCAAAATCCCCCCTGCTAGTGGTATAGTGAACAATCTACAAATGTCAGTGGTAAATAATATCAATAAATACGTGCAAATAGTGTCCACCAGGTAAATGGAGTATATCTAATATATCACATAAATCCAAAGTCCGTGTTAAACCACACTCCCATCCATAATACAACATGTGTTGTAAAAATTATATCAATAGGAAAAAATGTGAAAATCTAAAAAAAAATACATAAAGTTCCAACAAAAATACCTCTTTACCAATTTATCTCACCCTTTTGGGGGTGTGATTAAGGGGAGGCTGCAGACCGTAGTCCGTGTGCACGGAAACCCTCTCTTATTTATTATTTTTGATAGCGCTTTAAGTACATCTACAAAATGAAAACGCAAGGCAAGCAGTGACTCATAGCGAGATGACCAGCGTGTGGGACACAATTTCTCCAGTGTAACAGAGGATTAACTGGTAAATGAAGACAGGATCTTCCACCGCTTTCCACTGTCCTCAAAAAAATTGTGTAAATGTTGAACCACACCCATGAAGTTTGAGACCTCTATAATCTCTGCCACAGCATCTTGGAGGACCAAATTAAGATTGTGTGCTGCACAATGAACATAAAGTGCATTTTCCTCTCTTTGCAAAATTCGAGTCTGCACACCAGAATAGGTTCCACTCATTGTGGCAGCACCATCATAGCCCTGACCATGGCACTTATCCAGAGAAATTCCTTTATCATCAATAAATGCAAGTATTTATTTTTCTATACCTGCAGCACTTTGGTCATGAATAGCATTGAATCCAAGAAATGCCTTATGTATGTTAATTTGTTTTGCTCTCGTATTTGGATCTCTTTCAATAGAAACATATCGGAGCACCAGGCTCATTTGATCACATTTAGAGATATCCTGAGTAGTATCTATAATCAACGAGTAAAACTGTGCGTTTTGCACTTCAGACAAAATGTCATTCAGAACTTGCTTTGACAAAATATCTATGACTTCATTTTGAATTTTTGGACTAAGGTATTTGACTTTTCCCTGTGGTAACTGTAGCAATTGCTTTAATATGGGATCATACTCAGCTAGCAGTTCAATTATTGCCAGGAAGTTTCCACTGTTGACTTCTCCTATTTTTTCGCTTTCCCTTTTTACGCCACTGATCATATATTATGCAAGAATCTATATGAGTTTGAGATGTTTCATGAACCTGTATTTTTGTTGACAAGCCTTTCCATTTTTGTATCCCCTTTGCCCATGCTGGTTCAGAGCCTAGTTTTTTTACGGTCATCAAATAACCAGCATGGTTCCCAGTATGCAACATTCAATTTAGGAGAATAACAGAGCCAGGTAATGGCTAGTTTAAGTCCTGTTTTTGTTGTTTTTTCATAATATTTTACTGAAAAACACCTATGTTCCTCATCATTGTCTCTCTTAAAGGGCCCTGTAGGTCTACAAGGACCATTTGTGATTATAAATCTCTTCACATGTGCATCTGTAATTATAATTGGAAAGTTTGCCCTGTCTGTGACATATTTTGTAGATGCAATGTCAGTTAACACAGCTATGTCACTACCAGTCAATTGAACATCGGCTGCTGTAAATGGCTGTTTCAGGATAATCTTTTTCAATATTGTCCTCAGTAACACCACCAACTCTTGGCTTGTACTCGGTTCATTCAGAGGAAACTGGCTAAGTAGCAATTGCTCCTGTACTGGCATGTCAGTAATTGTGGGGTCAAGGCTTTCTGGGCTTGCCTCAGCAACTTTCTCTGCATTATGGTCTGCTGTAGAGCTCTGACCAACATTGGGCACATTAAAAAAATGTGTGATTTTTGGAAGTTTCTCCGTTTTGTAGGTGTCTTCCCTTTTCTTTTTACACTTGTGAGTGCCACTTTGATGATGGTAACTGGACATTATGGTTGAAACTGAAAAATACAGTACAAGGAAAGACCCTTATACTCCTCAATTACATAGATAACATCAAAACAAAAACACTGCCAATAAAATTCATTCATCAATGACCGTGACCAGTAAAATCATTCCTCAGTGACCGTGTACAGTAAAATCATTCATCACTGACCGTGACCAGTAAAATCATTCATCAGTGACCGTGACCAGTAAAATCATTCATCAATGACCGTGACCAGTAAAATCATTCCTCAGTGACCGCGACCAGTAAATTCATTCCTCAGTGACCAGTAAAATCATTCATCAGTGACCGTGACCAGTAAATTCATTCATCAGTGACCGTGACCAGTAAATTCATTCATCAATGACCGTGACCAGTAAAATCATTCATCAGTGACCGTGACCAGTAAAATCATTCATCAGTGACTGTGACCAGTTATATCATTCATCAGTGACTGTGACCAGTAAAATCATTCATCACTGACTGTGACCAGTGCAGCCTGTAGGACATTAATACATCAGTTACTACAAGTATGAGACAATGTCGTGCTACTAGTGATAAAAAATATATATAAAATAAAAAATAATAAAGCCGCTAGCATAAACAGTATAGTGGACTGCACAGATAAGTGAAAAAATATATATAAATGCAGCGCTAATATGTAACAAAGTGAAAAAGTGAAGTGTCACTTAAAGTATAAATATAAACATAAAGCTAGTGGTGACTTATAAGTCAAACACCAGCATGAACAATTTACAATAGAAAAAAATTTAAAAAGTTTGTCACAAGTAAAAAAGTGATATGTGAAATGTCCATATAAGACAGCAAAAAAAAAAACCCTGCAACCAAAACTGTCCGTGGTGAGCCAAAAAATAGGAGATTCCTCAGTGGGTAAAATGGAGGCCCATGTGTAGATGATGCATGTAGATGGTAATTGATCGACCGCTATATGTGACAGGAAATAACCTCTTCATAAGATATTTTGCAGCATAAAGATGGAAATAATTGAAGAAATGGGTACGCTTACCATGAGAAGTGGACACACTCACCATACAGCGGTGGGTCAATCAGGCGTGAATGATATCACATCAAACCATAAAAAAGAGGAAAGAAGAAAAGGGCCTCCACATAGTGTGTGAATCCAAATAATAAACATTTTTTTTTATGCCCCCCAGTTGAAGGACTTTTGTTCGCTGCAAAATATCTTATAAAGAGGTTATTTCCTGTCACATATAGTGGTCAATCAATTACCATCTACATGCATCATCTACACATGGGACTCCATTTTACTCACTGAAGAATCTCCTATTTTCTGGCTCACCACAGATAGTTTTGGTTGCAGGTTTTTTTTTTTTTTGTCTTATATGGACATTTCATATCTCACTTTTTTGTAAATTGTTCATGCTGGTGTTTGACTTATAAGTCACCACTAGCTTTATGTTTATATTGATACTTTAAGTGACACTTCACTTTTTCATCAGTTACTATGACCAGTGCAGGACATTTACCCCCCTCCCCCCGCCATGCTGCATATTAGAAAAATCACAGTCACAGACAGTTCATATTCTTCATACTGCAGTCCGGCTGTATGGCATCACTGGCTGCATCAGCTTAACTTAGCTGTGCTACTGCTTGCTTACTTACCTGTGAAATGTGAATGATCTCTGACTCTGTCTCTGGCTCTCTGCAATAAAGTGGGTGTATTGCGGTTCCTCCTCTGTGACGCTGCCTAGCTCCTCTTGGTCGCAGGCTGCAGTAGCTCTCAACGCTCCTCCCATCGCGCCTCCGGCCGAGTGACGTCGCACCACTGGGGCGGGGATGACGCTGGTGTTCTGTCTTCTGTGCAGGACAGTCACAGGAGCTTGCCAATGCTGAGCCCCGGGCCACTCGGGAGCGGGCCCTGTCTGAGGGCCCCACTCGACAGTGGGCCAGGGCCCCATAGCGACCGCAGGCCCCATAGCGACCGCATGTGTCGCTATGGCGGTAGTTCTGCCACTGATTGTACCCCTAGCCATTCATCTAAAAAAAAGTGTCAAAAATAAACACGGTACACAGGTTTTAAGAGTATTATATTAAGGCAGCTCTGGTGTCTCTTCCGATTTCTTTTCCCCTCTCCGGCTCTTTTCCCTCTTCTGGTGATATCTTCTCCCTCTGCCGGTTCTCCTTCGCTCTCTCTGCTGATGTCTTCTAGCTCTCTCCAGTTCTTCTCCTCTGTCTGCTATCTTCTGCCTCTGCTGGGCCTCCTCTCTCCTCTGTCTTCTCCCTCTGTTCTTCCTCCGATGTTGACTTGAGGCTCTCTCCCACTCTAATGCTGGGTTTGCCGTGTGCCAATACTTATATTGGCATTGGGCGGGGCCACCCACTGACATAATCCAGAGACCCCACCCCTTGTGAGGTCACCGCCCAGGACATGATAGGGGCAGTGACGTCACAAGGGGGCAAGGCCTCCAGATAACATCATCGGGTGGTCATCGGGTGGTCCTGCCCTATGCCAATATAAGTATTGGCACACGGCGACCCCAGCATTAGAGCGGGAGAGAGCGTCGAGTCAACATCAGAGGAAGAACAGAGGGAGAAGACAGCATAGAGAGAAGGCCCGGCAAAGGCAGAAGATAACGGACAGAGGAGAAGAACGGGAGAGGGCTCGAAGACATCAGCAGAAAGCGGAGGAGAACTGGCCAAGGGGGAAGACATCGCCAGAGGAGACCGAGAGGGGAGAAGAAATCGGTAGAGAGCTGCCTTAATAAAATACTTTAAAAAACTGTGTACTGTGTTTTTTTACACTTTTTTTTAGGTGAATGGTTAGGGGTATAATGCACCCCATACCCATTCACATATGGTGGGGGTCGGGATCTGGGGGCCCCCCTTTCTTTATCGTACAGCACAGGACACAGAGCACCATAATAATGATTATTTGGGTTATACGCTACCTTTAGGTGATTGGACACTGGCAACCAATAGTAAGATGGTTCCTCCCATATAACCCCTCCTATACAGGAAGTACCTCAGTTTTTTCGCCAGTGTCTTGAAGGTGATGGTCATGGCTGTTGAAGTTTCTCAAAATTCTTCAATGATGTCCCAGTGAGGACGTTATAATCGGATCCATTCAGATGGCATAAGAAAGCTAAAGTGGATGGTACCCGAGCCTCGATTCAAGAGCGAGGTTTTGCCTGTAACGTGTCCTATATGGCGCTGGACCCTTGTTAAGTTGGTATTCCTGGTCAAACTTGCCCAAGGTAAACCAGAAGGGTGCCTTACAGGTCCAAGGATGTGGACCCCAAAGAATGAGGGACCCGGTCCTTGAAGGTCCTCAGAGGCGCTACCCACTGTGATGGGGGAAGATTGGACCTGGTAAAACAGGCCCTGCTGCTTGGGACGGTGAGTACTCCCTCTGGGAATTTTAATATATTTTTCCCTCTGTTTCCACTGGAAAACCTCAGTAACTTGTGTCTTGGATGTTACAGATTGACTGGTATGGCGCGCACTTATGGCGGGGCATGCACGGGGGTGCGCATGCGCTACGTGTGCGCTGCGTGCGCCCCGCATGTGTGCGCCTGTGGTGTGCGCGCTGTCAGTGTGCGCATGCGCCCTTGCTGTGCACAACGCGGATGCGCTGCTGATGCGCTGCGTACGCGGCGTGTGTCAGGGCACGGCGCATGCGCCGTGCGACATGCATCCCGCTGATCGCGTGGGCACGCGTGCCCACCCTGTGCACTGTCAAATTAGGCTTTATAAGAGCTGGAGGTCCTGGCGTGCGCTGGGACAGCACAGAGCGATACTAGGGCACGTGAGTCTGAGAGTTTTTGGACACAGTTGAGACAGGTTGAAACTCTGGTTACAGCTTGTGGGGAGTACTTTTTTCCTCGTATGTAAGCGATGTCTTCCAGAAAACGAGTTACAGGGAGCAGGGCAAGCACAAGGGTAAGAGTACCTCCCTTGAAAACAGGATACCAACCTCATGCTGATGCAGCCTCAGTCTCCCCTGAAAGACCTGCGGCATCTGGCCTGGCTGAGCCATTGCATTTGACAGGCATAGTGGCCACTACCAATATTCCTGCTTTGGCTTATGTTACAAAGGATGATTTGGCATCTGCATTAGCGGGCCTTGAAGGCAAAATAGCTGGTATGATTGCCTCTGTAGCACAGGGAGGGAAGAAGCGTAATAGATCTCCCTCTCCTGAGCCCGTGCCAAGTGGGGAATCACTAGAGCACCAGGACTCTTATAGCCAGATGGGTTCAGGTGATCTGGAACCAGAGTGGGCAGACCTGGAGGAAGGAGAGGCTGAAGAATCCTCAGCGGAGGACTCCGGTTCAGATGAGCCAATTTCAGCCTCCCATTCCCAAAAATTGTTTATCCAATCTCTAAGTTACCCCCGGTTCAGGAGTCTGGACTCTCCTGTTCTACTTTGGGATCTCTGCGACCGCAGCAAGGTTCCCAAGCATTCCCTTTGCATCCATTATTGGAGCAGGTGATTTACGCAGACTGGGATCATCCTGACAGGATATACTTACCTCCAAAAAGGTTTTCTCTCTTATATCATAAGTTCAGGAAGAAATGGGATACACCTTTGGTGGACGCCGCCATTTCTTCAGTTAAAAAAGTTTTACCTGTCCAGTGGATAATGCCCAGGTATTTAAGGATCCGGTAAATAAAAAGCTAGAGTCCTTATTAAAAGCCTCTTTTGCTGTGGCTGGTGCAGCAGTTCAGCCAGCAGTTGCAGCTATTGGGATTTGCCAATCCCTAAAAGACCGCTTTAAAAGGTTGATAAAGAACTTACCTTGCCAGGAGGAACCTACCGAGAAATTATCAGAGCTTCCTCATGCTTTATGTTTTTCAGTGGACGCATTGAAAGACTCAATCCAGCAGATGTCTCGTTTTGTGTTGCTGTCAGTACATATGCGCAGGGTCTTGTGGCTAAAGAACTGGTCTGCTGAGACGCCATGCAAAAGGCTACTCACAGCTTTCCCATTCCATGGAGAACACTTGTTTGGCGAGGATCTGGATAAATATATCCAAAAGATCTCAGGAGGAAAAAGTGCCTTACTTCCTATTAAAAGGAGAAGTAAGCAACCCTCCTTTAAAATTCCCAATGCTCCAGGGCCTAGTGCTTCTGCCCCCAAGCGATATCGACGGCCTCAGCCATCTAGGTTTAAAAGACCTCAGGGTCAGAGGAAGCCCTGGACCCAAAAGCCAGCCAAGTCCAATTCCAAGTCAAGCTTGTGAAGGGGCGCCCCCGCTCTAATGGGTGGGGGGCAGGCTTCGGCTGTTTTTGGATGCCTGGGAAGAACTGGTCCAAGACAAATGGGTCATTTCCACGGTAACACAGGGTTACAGAATAGAGTTCCGAGAAATTCCTCCAGACCGTTTTCTGTACTCAAGGGTCCCGTCGGATCCAGAGAAAAAGAAATGCCTGTTCCTAGCTTTGCAGCATCTGCAGAAGTAGGGGGTAATTGTCAAGGTTCCGCACGAAGAAAGATTCAAGGGGTTTTACTCAAACCTTTTCAGCGTGCCGAAACCACATGGGGAGGTAAGGCCCATTTTGGACCTCAAGGCTCTCAACCTCTTTGTAAACGTCCAGTCCTTCCGTATGGAGTCGGCTCGTTCAATAATAAGATCTCTGAGAAAAGGAGATTATTTAGCGTCCATAGATATCAAGGACGCTTACCCTCATGTACTGATCTTTGGTCCACATCAAAGGTTTCTGCTTTTCGCAGTAGAGGGCCGTCATTTTCAATTCATGGCACTGCCATTCGTCTAGCCATGACCCCCATGGTTTTCACAAAGATTCTGGCCCTGGTGTTGGCATCCCTAAGGTCTCAGAAAATCTCCATGGTAGGATATCTGGACGATCTTCTCCTGAGGGATTGCTTTTACCCCATCCTGATCCAAAATGTGTCAAGAACGGTGCAGGTTTTACAACGCCTAGGTTGGATTCTAAATGTGGACAAATCAGCCCTTTGTCCGACTCAAATCTTGGTGTATCTGGGTCTGGTCTTGGACACCGCCCAAGAAAGGGTGTTTTTACCCTCCTTAAAGATCATTTCCATAGTGGAACTCGTCCAGAGGGTGAAAAAAGAACCAAGACCATCTATACGGCTGTGCATGAGGTTGCTGGGCAAGATGGTGTCATCCTTCAACGCAATTCCATATGCACAGTTCCACTCCAGGGTGTTCCAGAACAGTATTCTGGAAGCCTGGGACAGGTCTGCTCGAACCTTAGATCATCCTATGGTTCTATCTCCTCAGGTACAACGGAACCTCTCTTGGTGGTTAAGAACCAGCAATTTGAGGAAGGGAAAATTTTTTCCACCAGCAGCCTGGAGAGTGGTAACTACAGACGCCAGTCGTCTCGGCTGGGGAGCAGTCCTGGAGGAGGCACCTGTCCAGGGAGTATGGTCACAGGCAGAAAAGACCTTGCTCATCAATCTATTGGAGATTCGGGCAGCTCGTCTAGCTCTGTGCTTCTTGACATCCAGGTTGCGGGGTCTTCCTGTCCGAGTCCAGTCTGACAACTCCACGGTAGTGGCATATATCAATCACGAGGGAGGTACCAGGAGCCGGGCAGCCCAAAGAGAAGTAAATCACATATTGACTTGGGCAGAAAAGCATGTGCCGTTTCTTTCGGCAGTGTTTATACCAGGGGTGGACAATTGGCAGGCAGACTTCCTAAGTAGCCAAAAATTGTTGCCAGGGGAATGGTCCCTGCATCCAGAAGTTTTTCTACAGATCTGCCAACACTGGGGGACCCCAGATGTGGATCTGCTGGCATCCAGATTCAATTCCAAACTGGACAGCTTTGTATCCAGAACCAAGGATCTGCTTGCTGTCGGGACAGACGCATTAGTAGTTCCTTGGGATCAGTATTCTCTGATATATGCTTTCCCTCCGATCCAAATTCTGCCGCACTTACTACACAGAATACAGGAGGAACGAAAGCCATTGATCCTGGTAGCCCCAGCGTGGCCCCGGAGATCATGGTACACGGAGGTTGTGAAGTTGGCAGTGAGGGACCCATTGGCCCTTCTGTGCCGTCCAGACCTGTTGTCTCAAGGACCCATATTCCATCCTTCTTTACGGTTGCTGAATTTGATGGCATGGCTATTGAGACCAGAGTATTGAAAGACCGGGGTATTACGGGTTCAGTCTTGTCTACTCTGATAAATGCAAGAAAGTCCGTTTCCAGAACTATTTACTATAGAGTCTGGAAGTCATACATTTCCTGGTGTGAGGGAAGGAAGTGGAACCCTTGTAAGTATACGATTGGGAGAGTTCTTGCCTTTCTTCAAGCGGGAGTAGACTTGAAGCTGGCTTTGGGGACAATTAAAGGACAGATTTCGGCCTTATCATTTTTTTTCCAAAGACCAATTGCATCCCATTCTTTGGTACGAACCTTTGTCAAAGGATTAATGTACCTGAGGCCGCCGGTTAAACCGCCTTTATTCCCCTGGGACCTAAATTTGGTGCTGTCAGCCTTACAGAACCAACCATTTGAACCTATTAGGCATATTCCTTTTGTCCTATTGGCCAGTAAATTTTAATTGTATCAGCAATACTTTGATACATTGTTTCATGTTACTCCTTCTAGGCTGTCCACCTTGGCGCTCTATTTTGTTTTCACTACTTTTTACCACCATTTGGGCACCCTTGTCTCGGGGGAGGCTTGTGTGAGCCCGCTGCGCTAGCGCTGACTCCAACATACCTCAGCTCCCGGGACGGATGCACATGTTTAGTCCTGGTCCCGCACCGACCACACCCCAATGTACGGACTTCATGTAAGTACTTAGGGTGCTCCCCACCCTTGCTTGCTTGTCACGTTCAATTACCAGTAGACTCACCATAGATTTTATTTATGCTTCAGATGTCCCCTGAACACCTGCCCCTGATGAGTGTCTTTTACACGAAACGCGCCGGGCATATGGGATCTAGACATATGTCTACAACACACTTTCAATCCAGAACATCTCTCATTACTTCATCAACATGTTTACTGCTTTTATCTGTATTCCCTCCATCGGTGCTGCTATATATTTTACATATATATATGAAATGTTTGTATGTATTATCCATCAAATGAGACCACAATGTGACGCCAAGTTTGATACTTTCCTGTCGTTTATTGCATATGCACGTACATATGTGTTTGCAATTCACTATGAAATGAGATTCACTATAATATCTTTCTTTATGTGATTTCTTTTTTGACTGGGTTTTTATGTATTTCATTTTTTCAATAAACATGTACATTTATTTTAGTTTCCTTCACCTTGTTCATGACCTCATTTAAAGTCCCGCCATGTCCAACAATTTTCTGCAAACAGGTATGGAGGCACATTTCAATATGTGCCATATTTAAAGTCCCAAAATCCCCCCTCTTCTCTCTTCGTATAGGGATGGAGGTTCATGGACAGTTGTTGACAGTGTTCCCCTGCCACCCTGGTGTTAGGTTCCTATGACTAGGATGGTCTTGCACCGTACCCTGGTCTTGCAGACTCTGGGCACTTTTGTGCCCATGAGATCCTGCAGCACAATTGTGTCATGTTCACCTAGGGATCCTGAGTTGTGGCCTGCCACATCCAGGACCGCTTCTGTACCTGATTCCCGGGAGCTGCGGTGCGCTCTGGGTCCCCCCTCCCCTCCGTCTTTTTTGATGCCGAGGATGGGCGGGTTCCCACAGCGCACCGGCGCCACCCATCCCGCTCCACTAGTGACGTCACAGCTGGCGTCACGACGTGGAGTGTGAGTTTTTTCCGCAGAAAAACATGGAGGTTCCCCGCAGACGCAATTCACGGTCTGTGTTGAGGCCCCTCCCCATCCCCGCCGTGCAAGGGTGACGCTAGTTGTTGGGTCAGCGTGCACGTGTGTGGGTCGGGTCTATATCTTGCCTCCTCTGACACAATCGGGTGCCATCTTTCAGAGACAACTCATTGAATTACAGCGCTCTTTTGGACCAAGCAAGGCATTAGCAGTTTGGGTTTGTTTTTTACCATTTTTGCCTGCTAGATATCTCCCACTGATCGGCCTGATGGAACTGACTATGTCTCTGCTGTGCATTCCCTGTCCTCCTGCACATACTATACTCCATTGTGCTATGTAGTTGGCTGTATAATAGTTGATACCATCGCTTTCTCTGGCACAGACATCCTTTTCCACCATCCTCATCAAACTAACATCAGTTTATCAAATTTTCATTGTATCAGCAATACTTTGATACATTGTTTCATGTTACTCCTTCTAGGCTGTCCACCTTGGCACTCTATTTTGTTTTCACTACTTTTTACCACCATTTGGGCACCCTTGTCTCGGGGGAGGCTTGTGTGAGCCCGCCGCGCCAGCGCTGACTCCAACATAACTCAGCTCCCGGGACAGATGCACATGTTTGGTCCTGTCGCGTTCAATTACCAGTAGATTCACCATAGATTTTATTTATGCTTCAGATGTCCCCTGAACACCTGCCCCTGATGAGTGTCTTTTACACGAAACGCGTCAGATATGGGATCTAGACATATGTCTACAAAACACTTTCAGTCCAGAACATCTCTCATTACTTCATCAACATGTTTACTGCTTTTATCTGTATTCCCTCCATCAGTGCTGCTATATATTTTACATGTGTATATATATATATATATGAAATGTTTGTATTATCAATCAAATGAGACCACAATGTGATGCCAAGTTTGATACTTTCCTGTCGTTTATTGCATATGCACATACATATGTGTTTGCAATTCACTATGAAATGATATTCACTATAATGTCTTTCTTTATGTGATTTCTTTTTTGACTGGGTTTTTATGTATTTCATTTTTTCAATAATCATGTACATTTATTTTAGTTTCCTTCACCTTGTCCATTACCTCATTTAAAGTCCCGCCATGTCCAACAATTTTCTGCAAACAGGGAAGGAGGCACATTTCAATATGTGCCTCATTTAAAGTCCTAAAATCCCCCCTCTTTTCTCTATTGGCCAGTAAATTGGGTTTTTTGGTGGCTATAACATCGGCTAGAAGGGTGTCTGAATTGGCCGCCCTTTCTTGCAAAGAACCTTTTTTGATTCTTCATCAGGACAGAGTGGATATGCGCCCACATCCGGATTTTTACCAAAGGTGGTTTCCAATTTTCATTTGAATCAGGATATCATTTTACCTTCCTTTTTTCCAAACCCTAAAACTAGGGAGGAAAGGTCGCTTCACTCGCTTGATGTGGTGAGGGCGATCAAAGTTTACTTAAAGATGCCAGCTTCTTTTCGGAAGACTGACTGCCTTTTTGTCCTGCCGGAAGGTCCTAGGAAAGGACAGCCGGCAACAAGTTCAACTATATCTAGGTGGATTCGCCAGACTGTTATCCAGGCGTATGGATTATGGTGCAAAGTTCCACCTTGGGATTTAAAAGTACACTCCACTAGAGGGGTTAGTGCATCATGGGCAGTATGCCAACAGGTGTCTATGGCTCAGATTTGCAAAGCAACCGCTTGGTCTTCAGTTCATACGTTCACCAGGTTTTACCAGGTGGATGTTAGATCTCACATAGAGACTGTTTTTGGCCACAGCATGTTGCAGGCAGCTTTAAAGTCTCAGGCCCTGTTGGGGCTTAGGGATATTGTGTTCCCCCCTCAGGTGCATTGCTTTAGGACATCCCAAATAATCATTATTATGGTGCTCTGTGTCCCGTGATGTACGATAAAGAAAAATTGATTTTTAATACAGCTTACCTGTAAAATCCTTTTCTTGGAGTACATCACGGGACACAGAGGTCCCTCCCCTCTTTTCTGGGATCGTCATTTCTTGCTACAAAACTGAGGTACTTCCTGTATAGGAGGGGTTATATGGGAGGAACTGTCTTACTATTGGTTGCCAGTGTCCAATCACCGAAAGGTAGCATATAACCCAAATAGTCGTTATTATGGTGCTCTGTGTCCTGTGATGTACTCCAAGAAAGGATTTTACAGGTAAGCTGTATTAAAAATCTATTTTTTTTAAGGGGGCTTCCATATTCTGATAAGCCCCCTTCCCACAGAACCCGACAACCGCCAGCCAGGGTTGCGGGGAAGAGGCCTTTGTCCTCATGTACATGAGGACAAGGTGCTTTGGGTGCTCATTCATGGATTTTGGGGGGACCCCACACCTTTTTTTTGGTGTGGGGGTTCCCCTAAAATCCATACCAGACCAAAGGGCCTGGTATGCTCTTGGAGGGGGAAGCCCATGCTGTTTTTTTTTAATTTGGCGTAGAGTTCCCCTTCAAGATCCTCAGAGCACAAGTCGCATGCCAAAGTCAGATCAGTTACGACGATAATCTAACTTTGATCCGACTTCAATGATATTCAATGGGCTGAAGTAGGATCAAAGTCGGACCAAAGTAGTGCAGGAACTTTTTTCAAAGTTGGACTGACTTGTGTTGGACCAGTTAAGACAGCTCCCATAGGGAGACATTGATTTGCATACATCATGCGACATGAGCTCCCAATGTCCGAGCGTTTGTCATACAACTGTGAACCCGGCCTTATGCAATAGGCAGAAGTAGGATCAAAAACAGACCAAAATCAAAGTAGTGCATTTTCAATGTCGGACCGACTTGTTTCGGACCAGTTAAGACAGCTCTCATAGGGAAACATTGGTTTTCACGCATCATGTGACATGAGCTCCCAATGTCGGAGAGTTTGTCCTACAAGTGTGAACCCAGCCAGAGGCCGGGTCCGCACTGATACGACACGACTTTTGTAAGACTGTCATCTGACTTTGCCCTGCAACATTGGTCCTACTTCGGTCGTTCTTCCGTCAGACTTGAATGAACAGGATAAGATTTTGCTCTGACTTTGAGTCCAACTTGTCCTTTGACCAATCAAAACAATCCCAGCGTGACATAAATTCCTTTTCCTGCTTCTGTAATCACCATGTCGGATGTCACAAGTCGGATGGTTAGGACAAGGATCTGACTTTGATCCAACTTCAATGGCATTGAATGGGCTGAAAACGGACTAAAGTCGGACCAAAGTAGTGCAGTGTAGTGTAGGCTGATTTGTGTCGGACCAGTTAAGACGGCTCTCATAGGAAACCATGTATTTGTACATGTTATGTGACATGTGCTCCCAAAGTCGGAACGTATGTCGTACCAGTGTGAACCCAGCCTCAGAGTCTTTATTGTGACCTTTGAGGATCTTTATGAATGAATTACTTCAGATTTCAAGCAGCTAGAGAGGTTAGAGGGATTGTTTTAATGCTCTTTCGCTGTTAAGAATATGTAAATACTTGAAAGTCCAAAGTCTGGTCACAGGTCCACTTTAATAATATGCTGCATATTTATAAATGCGACTGCACAGAATGCTTGCTTTGTTCCCTCCTTCACTTTTACCCTTTGCTTCCCTGCAACAAAATCTCGTTACATACCAAGGCTACCATAAAATCATGACCAAATGACCACCATTCTGCTCATTAGATTGCATTGGACTAAAACTTTAAGTTTATAAAAGGAAACAGTTTAATTATGAAGTGAAGGAAGAATTTACTGAAAAATTAACTTCCCCACTCTATATGACTCCTGTAGTCCTAGCTACACTATTCTAGAATCTCTACATGGGCTTGCCACAGCTGCATCCAGCATGTAATCACCTCAAAAATGTATACCATTGGTATAAAAGGTGTAGATTTTGAAATGTATAATGATTATAAATATATTTTCTAAAAATAAAGACTAAAAGAAAAATGATGATATCCTTTTTTTTGGCGGTAACTAGTTGCATCAGAATCATTCAATATTTGTTCAAATAAAACATCAGAATTAAAATATTGATAGGAATATTATAAGGAAATTTAGGTCAGCGCTACCTGTACTGTAGCACATGGCCAATTTATTAACAGCTCATGGCAAAGGAAAGGTGGATGAGCGCTTCAGGGTTTATTTCTACTATAATCACCTATCTCAGCTGGTGACCTTGAGAGCCGAGAAAAACACATGTCAGTTTGCATTAGACTGCTAGAGATGTGTGTTGTCACCAAGACAACTCTTAACAACTGCGAATATTGCTAAGGACTGGTATAAGAGTAAAAGCACAGTAGACACCAATAGTTCGCATATACGCCAATAGTATTTTCTTTATCCTCACATGTTTCCTTTAAAGGACAGTGTTGCCTTTAGTGCAGTTGCAAAAAATAAAGTTTTGGCTATACATAAACTAAAGTGTTCACCCCCTTTCCACAAATGCAGCCTAGTTGAAAAAATGCTTACTTTCCACCCCTTTCCAGCTGTCTCACTATGCAGCTCTGCCTGGCATTGCATAGACTGTGCAAAAAATGTCCTGGCTGGCTCCTTTTAGTATGTACACCACGGTCCCATCCATTCCTATGGGCAAGCCACACTCTTCTGGATGGCTTGAGGCTTCCATTAGTTTGGCTCACCAATGGGAATGAATGGGACCATGGTGCATGTGCAGTATGAAGAGAGGCTCCCTGCATTGTTTTCATTGCAAAGACTGCGGCTCAACTAGCAGTGCTACACAGCAAAGATTACTGGAAACAAGGAAGAAAGTAAGTATTTCATGGTTCATGAAAGTGAGGACAGATTGAAACTCAAATCTTCAGCTTTTATATATGGAACAGCATATACATTATATGCATTACAGATTTTTACATTTTAAATCCGTCCCTGTATACAGTATTTCATTAGCACTGTCTCTTTTTGTCAAATTGCATTCAATGGTGGCTGTAAGGGAGGTGTAAAGGCAGCACATAGAGGAAAGGTATAAGCCTGGTCTAAACAAAACATTTTTTATTTTCATATTGTTTAGATCTGTAGAGATCATACATTACATATTTTTTTTCATTTTCTAAAGCTGGAAGAACAGCTGGTGTGCTAATTACTGTATGTGAATCCTATAAACCAAATGCCCAAAATACATTATTGAAGTAGGGACTGGGTGTGCAAGGAGGAAATCTCTAAGAGCAGTAGGTACAGTATATAGTCCAGATTTAAAAAGTAACTCCACTTTTATTGAGAAAAAAACATTCCCCTCTGGGTGATCTATATACATTACAAGAATTTTAACAAACTTTGTTGCAGATTCCTACCTTTTGTTATTCTGAGGAAATCACTGTTTGTTAGTCTGTGTCCATGTGGTAAATTAATCTAATGGGAATAGTTTCATAATTCTCAATCAGCTGCTGCACCTGCAGGGCTCTAATGAGGAAAGTGTCAGGGCCTGCATCCCTTTAGACTTGATTTCCTATTGGGAGAATCTGACCAAAAATTACATTTTTGTTGCAGGGGATGCCTGAATCTGACTTGTATTTTAGTGTAGACTTCTAGGAAAATCAGTGAGCCAATCACATAAACAGGAAATTATGTTTCTGGGGGGCATTCTGTATACATTATGTGTACAGAACACCTCCAGGTAGCCATATTGTATTGCATTTTACAGAAAATTACAGAGCTGCAGATTGAAAAGGAAAGGTAATTTTTAATAATATCAATTACAACATGACTTGTGTCGCAATTGTATATGCTATATTATTTTCTTTTTATATCTTTTTTTTCCCAAGAAAGTGGAGTTACCCTTTAAGTGCCTAACTGGCATCTGGAGCAATCATACTAATTACCCCTTAGGATCCCTCCAATTCTGTTTGTCCAGTACACATTTTGTTCAGCAGTAAGTACTAAGCCCTAAGGAAGAAGGACTTCTGTACGCACAAAATGTGTTGACATTTAGGATATAAGAATCTGAAAAAAAAAAATAATCTGGACTTTATATTTTAAATGATTTCTGCTGTTCTGCCTTGCACACCCAGTCTCTACTAGAGCAAAGATTTGACCTTTGGCCACCACTCGGAGTGAATTATTTCTTCTATACTGCTTAAGACCTGACTGAAAACACATACTGCCTTAGGGCCGGTTCACACTGCTGCGGTGCGAATTTTGCGCAAATTTGATCCAATTGCGTTGTGAATTTTCATTCCGAATTCTTTATGTGTTCTGGTGAATCTACTGCAATTCTATGGCAAATATTGCATTGAATTCGCATCGCACACGAATCAAACTCGCACAGGACCCTTTTTGTACGCAGCTTAGATTCGCAACGCATTTATGTGAAAGGCACTAATGGAAAACTATGTTATATAAATGACTTGTGAATTTGATCGATTGCAACGGCTCAAATTCGCAATAGAATTTGCAGCAGTGTGAACCGGCCCTTAAAGTCACACAAAATGATATCCTTATGTTCTCCAAAAATCATCCATATACACCCACTAATTAATGGCCCTGTAATCTATTTTTATTAAATTGTTTTTCACTGTGTTTTTCCACCTCCTTGTAACATTCTCAGTGAGCTTCTGAACTGTTCTTTTTCTCATTACTTCCATTTATTTGGAACGAACAGTGCACATTAGTTGCAATCATGTGAATTGCTCTATGCACACTACAAATCCCATAGTCCATAGTCTATCCCAGATAGCAAGGACAACTTGCCACAAATTTGTGGCAGTGTTGAATTGTAAGACTGTTAACTTTACCACGTTTTCACTGGCAAGTTGTAAACTTGTAGATTACGGTACTTGAAGCATTTACGGTACTTGATTTCTAGTTAACACTTTTCCAACTGTAGCAAATCTCTGTGGTATGTCTTTAGCAAGAGCAAAGTTGCAGTGGTGAGTCTAAAGCAAGAGCTCTGCCAGTCTACAGTATGAACATTCAGCCACAGTAACCCCTGTGGTGGGATGACTATTGCCCAACATAACTGAACCAGAACTTTAAGCAGACTTGCAAGATGTTTGCAAAGAAAGTTGATCTGGAGTCAGGCAATGCGGACTTGCTGCAATTGTGCAACAAACTTGTAAAGCCTGGCAAGTCTAGCAATAGCTTGGCAAGTCATTTTCGAACTTTCAGCACAATTTCTTGCTATGTGGGATAGTCCATAGTTAATTTTTGGAATGAGCAAGATAGGGTGGCTATGTTCCTACATAAAATGGGACAATGGAAAATGACTGTAGGCACCCTTTCTGATCACAGCATCAGAAAAAAAAGAATTTGGAGATTTGGAGGAGTCTGAGAGTAAGATTTTGTTTTAAGAATACATAGTTGAATGCTGTAGATTTGTAAAATTCAGATCCCTCCACCCTTCTTCTTCCAGAATCCTCTGTTCACTCCACCTTTAATTTAAATAAAATCCGGGTGCACATCTATGCCTTTATGAATATCTGAATGTAAAAATGTTTCCAGTCTAGTGTAGACTAGCAGCAGACATGCAACAATAACATTTTAAATATTTACATTTTTATCTTATTTCAAATTTCATGATCCTAATAATGCAGAAACTTCTTATATACTGTATTTTTACAACTGCAAAGGAGAAAGAAAATCACAAAAATGCATTTAGTCTGTAAAAGCAATTTTGCCCATATCTAAAAATAGTTTGGAAATGGAAGGTCCTGTTTTCGATTACCATTGGGGTAATGCGCCTCTGCAGAAAAGCATTAGGAGACGCTCAGCAATCCACTTGATGTTACCTTCTGAGAAAATAGGGGGCAGCCAGACATAGGCTAGATTTTATCAATTGCGTTGGCTGTGCTTTTGATGGTAATTTTATGTGGAAGAGCTTTGGGGAACAGAGCTATGGTAACATTTGTGTATATAGGTATTAAGTGGTTCTGTCATCTTGGGCGATCAATAAACAGATCAATGCTTCTGAACTGTGGCCGTGAGTGTACTGTTTAGATTCTTTTCTACTGATTGATCTGTACTTCTTACTCATGCGAATCAAGCTGTAGAAAAAAAAAAAAAACACTGAAACAGTGTGTTTAGCTTTTTAGAATTCAGATGAAAGCTTTTCGTGTTTAATTTGGTATTTGGAAAAACTAGATCATGCAGATTTTGTCTCTGCCTTTGCTTATTTTCCTTAATGTTCTTTATGAATTATTTGTTAGAAAATACTTTTGCAATTTAGAGGTTTTCATTTTATACTATGCATCATGTTCACATCTAAATCAGTCAGCCATTAACTACATCAATAACTGCAATGCCACTGTATGTGCCAGAGCCTTCAGGACACAATTTTCTTTTCAAATAGCTTGAGATTCTGCCAGTGATTAGGATTGCTGAATAAAGATATAGCAGATGGAAACAAATGCTGCACGAGATAAAATATAGTGTAAAGAATTTCCAACCGCAGCTGTTTCACTTTTACCATTGTTGGCTATAAATATTAAAATATAAGTGTTTAAATATTTCCTTTATGCAGGACTTCTGGTTCTTGAAAAAAAGTGTAATGCCCTGTACACACGGTCGGACTTTCCGACGGAATATGTGCGATCGGAGCTTGTTGTCAGAAATTCCGACCGTGTGTGGGCTCCATCTGACTTTTTCCATCGGAATTTCCGACACACAAAGTTTGAGAGCAGGCTATAAAATTTTCTGACAACAAAATCCGATCCTTTAAATTCCGATCGTGTGTAGACAAATCTGACGGACAAAGTGCCACGCATGCTCAGAATAAATTAAGAGACGAAAGCTATTGGCTATTGCCCCGTTTATAGTCCCGATGTACGTGTTTTACGTCACCGCGTTCGGAACGATTGGATTTTCCGACAACTTTGTGTGACCATGTGTATGCAAGACAAGTTTGAGCCAACATCCGTCGGAAAAAAACGATGGATTTTGTTGTCGGAATGTCCAATCAATGTCCGTATGTACAGGGCATAAGTGGCTGTTCACATAGTATGGTGATAAGCGGTTTTCTGCCCTGGGAGAACGCTAGTCACTGCTAGGACACAAGATAAAACAATTGTTTTCTATGTGCCCTGTTTGCACTGCAATGCAGCCTTGAGCACAGGAAGACACTGCATGTCACTGTACAGCAGCTCTGCTTTATGGTGACATAAATGAATGTAAACTTCACATAAATTTCACAAAAAAAAACCCAGCAGGAGCTGTGTGATGTGGTGCAACATGCATTATACCGCCCCTTACTGCTGCCTCACTGCAGTCATAATGGAAAGACCTTAACTTCTTCCTACCCGGCCACTGCACATAAACGGCCAGGTGGGCCTTTCGTCATTCTGAGTAGACATACAGGTACGTCCCTCAGAACGAGTGCCTGCTCGCGGCTTGATCGTGGGATGGCTGTAACTACAGGACACAGCCAAGATGGGATCCGGACATGATCACTGTGATTGGCTCTCCCAAACATGTGATGGCTGTGTCCAATCACAGCCTTCTCAGTGTAAACAGAGACCCTTGTCTCTGTATCACTTCTCCCCACTGAGCTCAGTGAGCATTCAGTTGGGGGGGGGGGGGGCGGGGGAATCTGCAACATCTGTGACAGCTCTGTGTGTGAGAAATCATTTTATACAAAGAGCTGTCACAGATCCCCACACACAGTACACCAAGCACCACAGCACCACTGTCCCTTTCCCCATAAATAGCTATCACACTGCCCCCATAAACAGCTGTACCAGTGCACAAAACATCTGTCAGTGTCCCCATCACATCTGTACCAGTGCAAAAAGCATCTGTTACAGTGCACAAAACATCTGTCAGTGTCCCCATAAACATCCGTACCAGTGCACAAAAATCTGGAATAGTGTTCCTTTGTGACATCAACATCTGTCAGTGTCTGCTGGTGGACGATCAACATCTGTCAGTGTAGAACAAAGAAAGCTTGCCGCTCCAGGTGAGGTGGGGAAGTGTGATGGATGGTGGGTGCACGCCTCGGCTTGCCCTTCCGGATACAATGCACAAAAAAGAGGAATAGGCTGCACACCACCGTATAATCCAAAATCTTTATTCCGACATCCTGAAGTGACACCACAAGCACAGATGCCTGGTATGGTAGACGCATTTCACACTACTATGAGCGCTTAATCTTGCAGTGTACATCACAAAAACATCTGTCAGGGTGCCAGTGTCCCCCCAATAAATAAATAAAACATTTACTCTATAACTTTCTAAAACAGACCAAATAATATACACTGATTTGGGTTATTTTTACCAAAGAAATGTAGCAGTGTAAATTTTGGTCCAAATTTATGAAGAAAAATTGCTCATTTGCAAAATTGTATAATAGAAACTAAGAGAAAAACTTTTTTTTCAAAATTTTCAGCCTTTTTTTATTTGTAGTGCAAAAAATAAAAACCCCCAGTGGTGAATTAAATACCACCAAAAGAAAGCTCTATTTGTGTGAAAAAAAATTATAAAAATACAGTGGGTACAGTATTGCATGACTGAGTAATTCTCATTCCAAGTGTGAGAGCACTGAAAGCTGAAAAATGGTCTGGGTAGGAAGGGGGGTGAACGTGCACAGTATTGAGGTGGTTAACCACTTCCCGTCCGGCCTATAGCAGATTGACGGCCGGGAAGTGGTTCTGTTATCCTGACTGGGCGTCATATGACATCCAGCAGGAAAACATGCTGGCGTGTGCCCGCGGGGTCATGTCTGACACGCCGCATCTCTGATCCTGGTAAGAAGCCTCTGACAGAGGCTTCTTATTACGTGATCAGCTGTGACCAATCACAGCTGATCATCACGTGAACCAGGAAGTGGGTACAGTGTTGCATGTGACCGCGTAATTGTCATTCAAAGTGCAACAGCACTGAAAGCTGAAAATTGTCCTGGGCAGGAAGTGGCGAAAGTGGTTAAAGTGGAACTTTAGTCAGAAAATGAGGTCCTCCTAGATCACTTCAGGATGGCCCCTTTTGCAGGTATAGCATTATAAGTAAAACATTCAAAATAAGTGTCTTTACTGTGTAAAATCCAGTGATACACTGTCTCATCCTGCTCTGCACATGCTCTGTTGTCCCAATTTTAGACATTTTAAACACTGCTGAGCCCGATCTGATGACAGCCAAGGAAGTTGCTTCTGTTTGATCTGCAACTGCCATGTTACTGCACATGTGATCAGTTATGACACCAGCCATTTAAAGTTTTGACAGTTTGGTTGAGGACACAAGCAAATGTGAGAGTTAGGCTCGGTTCACACTGGGGCGACTTGTCAGGCGACCTAGTCGCCTGACAAGTCGCCTCCCGTTCTGTGCTATGGAACCGTTCTAATTGGAGCGACGCAAGTCGCTCCGACTTAGAAAAAGGTTCCTGTATTACTTTGGGGGCGACTTGGGGCGACTTGCATAGACTTCTATGCAGAAGTCGTCTCGCAAGTCGCCCCGCAGTCGTTTGCAGGTCGCCTCGCTGAGGCGACCTGCAAGTCGTGCCGCCCATGTGTGAACCGAGCCTTAGCAATCCCGGCATTCCAGGATTGTAACTGTTTTTATAAACTGTTAAATCAATGGGTTTAGTTAAGCTTTATGCTTTACTGCTGTTCAGGGTCTCTGGGCTTTAGCAAAATGGCAGCCCCAGCAAGAAAAAACAGGGGCAATGTTGGAGGCAATTTACAGCACACACTAATTTTGGTAGCATAATTAATATTGTGGAATGTATGTTCCTTGCTAAAGAACATTATTTTTTTATCAGGTTGGTATGAGTAAAGTTCCACTTTAAGGATTATAAAAAGAATACTTTTTTTTCTGTTCCACAATAGATCCAATAACCTCTGAAATACTCCTGAAACTATAACCTCTCAGGGCAACCAAAACTGAGAAACACCAGTCTGCCTTAATGGTTAGATTTTAGTGTTGTATACCTTTCAGCTTTCCAAGACAAGAAAGAGGGACACCTTTAAAATTAAACTCTGATCACAAAAAATATCCTTTAATCTCCTCAGTAGCCATAGATATACAATAAATCCACATGAATGCCTTTACAAACCCATAGATATTTCTTTTTAAAAGTTGCCGTGACATCATCACTGTGCTGTACATGACCTGTGCAGAGAGCAGGGCTGTGGGAGGGACCCAACAGACCCCACCCACTAACTGCTGCCTGTAAAAACTACAGGAGGGGCGGAGAAAAGATTCCATAATGTATTCCCTGTGCTTGTTCTATAAATCTAACTGTTACTGGCCACCACAATTATTTTTCTTGATTTCTTTTAGTGTTTCTTAAAGCCAGAAAGTTGCCATTTGAAATGCCTTTAGTTTTTGGCCATGTCTGTAAGATCTGCTTTTTTTCTACAACAATAAACAACTGAAGGAACATCCTCAGGGACTGGTGATTCCATCATTTTTGCCAGGGGTTGTATTTAATCATCACTAGGTTTTTGTTTTTTTTTTATATATAAACAAATACATTCTGAAAAGTTTGAAAAAAAAAGTTTTTCTTAGTTTCTATTACAAAAGTTTGCAAACAAAAAATCTTTCTTTATAAATTCAGGCCAAAAATGTAGTCTGCTACATTTCTTTGGTAAAAATAACCCGAATCAGTATATCATTTAATCTGTGTGAAAGTCTACAAACTATTTTATATATTTTTGAAACTTGATCAATCTTGATGTACTGACCATGTACCTCATTTTTGATGCTCTGAAATGTCAGGACAGTACAAATACCCCCAAGTACCCCCCCCCCCCCCTTTTTGGAAGGTAGACAATCCTATGTATTTATTACGAGGCATGGGACGTTTTTTGAAGTTGTAATTTTTTGTCACAGTTTTTTTTGAAAATGAAGAAATTAAATAAAAAGTGGGATTTTTTCGCAATTATTTCTTTTTTTTACGCACTGGTCACCCGTGCAGTACAGCATCATCATATGAATGGTGTTGCGGTGATCAGGGATACTGACTAGTGACAGTATGAACAAAATAAATAATGTTTTATTCAGTTTTTTAAACTTTTTTTTTAACAATATTTTTACTTTGTTTCCTTTTTTCTCTTTCTTTTTTTTTTTTTTTTTTTTTTTTACATAATCTCATCAGAGTAGTTCAGTGTCACCATAGTGATACTGTACTGCTCTGGGTGTTGATCAGGGTTTTTTTTAAACTGTGATTGCTTCTTACAGTGATGATCACTGTAACAGCAATAGTTGGAAATGTCATGAATAGCTTTCATCCATGCCTCATTGTTTAATATTTTGATGTTGTGATTGGCCACAGCTATTATATGGTACAGGGTGTTGTGATTGGCCCAGGCACCATGTGATCACTAGTGACCAATCACAGATCAAACACAGTAGTAAACAATGATGTCATGAAGGGATTCCATTCATAACTGTTGTATACTCAGTTTCATGTGATCGCACAGCGATCACGTGGTATCTGGGCTGTTCACAGTGGCCCAGAATTTTATTTTATCTATATTTTAATTTTATAAAGTTGAACAGGTCATTGTGCATGCACACAAGAAGAGATGATCAGGAAAGTCCTTGTACGTTGAATCTTGGTGCCTTGCAAAGATCAAAAGAAATCAGAGATCAAGTGAAACGTATAACAACCATGACCATACAGTAAAGGAATAGGGATACAAAGAGGGTCACGAGCATCAATAATATACTGAATATATTGTTTTCATGAACTAAAAAAAATCTCAATTGTTGTGACAACTATTTAGCATAAAAAATTGAAAACACAAGTCTATAAATTTCAACCTATAGAAAAAAATTACTACAATGGCAAACCTACATAAACAGAACCCTATACCAACATATAGTCAAGAGGAAGGCAAAAAATCCCCTATAAAGCATTGTTCAATTTGTTCCAACAAGGGGGAAAATCCCTTCCTGATCACTGAAGGCAAATGGATATTCCCTTGATCTGCTGTTATTACATATAAATGGTAATATCTATTATCTAGATATGTTCTGTGAGTTTACGAATGCTTCCAGTTTTTTTTAAACAATCAACTGAGCTGGCTAGAACTACTTCCTGAAGCAGTCTATTGCACAATTGTATAGCTCTTACTGAGAAAAAGCACTTCCAAATGCAGGGGTTAAATCTGTTTTCCTCTAAGTGTAAAGACTGCCCCTTGTCTTTTGTAATGACCTTAAAGTGTTTCATTTTGCACTATATTTACCTTATATGTATATATACATGATGATCCTATTTCTTATAAACACCTTTTCTCAAGGGAGAATAACTTTTGTTTAGCTAATTTCTCCTGCATGCCTTTTCTCAGTATTGTTGCCCTTCCCTTCATGGTCTCCAGTTCCCCAAAATCTTTCTTGTGAAATGGTGCCCAAAACAGGCACCTGTTCACTTCCATGGACCCCTGGTATTTTCCCCCCAGGCCTGGGACCTGCATGGCAGGTCTACCCAGGTGTCGCTGGGTAGAAGGAAGGGATACCAGCAAATGCCCATTCACTGGTCTCCTCTAGTAAGAACGCAAAACAGACAAGAATTTCAACTCAAGTCTCTGTTGTTGTTTTCCCCCGGCTGCTATGTGCATGACCTGCTCTCCATTAGCTTCATTGAAGTGCATAAAAGACATCAAGGGACTAACAGACCTTTGATGTCTCAATAAAGAGAACCTGTCGAAATAAACTTGCTATCACATAGAATGCTATTGGTGCCCTATGTGATAGCAATAAATTTAAGTGAAAACAGTGTTAAAAAAAGTAAAAGGTACACCCAAGCACTCTACCCCCCCAATCTATAAGTTTTGAGCCCACCCCACCCCATGTACATGCACAAACGTGTATGCAAATGTTTACATTTGTATGTGTATTCACTGGACAACAGAGGTTATTTTGAATTTTTCTTCCAATGTTTTATTTATTTTATTATATTTAACATTTTAAAACGTTTTCTTTCATTGTTTGAAATCTGAGTTTTTTGCTATCACTCTTCTATGTGGTCCTTTTTAAAACTGTCAAGTATCTTCTCGACTGCTGAAATAAAACCTACAGATTTGTAGTTGCTGCATATGATCCCTTTTAAAATATAGGCACCAGATAATTACATTGCCCAAACCTGGGAAGACATCTGATGTTCCTCAAAATTTCAGGCCCATGTCTTTATTAAATATTGACCTGAAATTGTATGCAAAGCTCCTAGCTCTACGTTTGGTAGAATTATTACCTACCCTAATACACCCAGATCAATCGTGATTTTCCAAGAGTAGGCAGACATCGGATGCCACCAGAAGAGTAGTCAATATAATACATCACGCTGATCAAAGACACCTTCTCTGCTTCTTGCACTGTATGCAGAGAAGGTATTTGATCGTATTCACTGGCAATACTTATTGGAAGTTCAAAAAATTTGGTTTCACCGGCCATATCCTCTCGGCCATAATGGCCTTGCATATCTGCCCATCAGCTCTTGTATATACGAATGGCATGATGTCATATCCTTTTTATATCACTAATCGCACCCGTCAAGGCTGCCCATTATCCCCCCTAATATTTAAACTCCTTACGGAACCGTTAGCTTCTTTTGTAAGAGTACATCCAGACATTCATGGAGTCATACTGGGAAATAAGTCACATGTCATCAGTCTTTTTGCTGATGACATCATTTTAATGTTATCGGATGTGAAATCCTCATTACCAGCGGTTTACAATGTATTGCAAATGTTCCAAACAAGTTTATATTACAAAGTTAATGCATCCAAGTGGTATGTTTTGGACCTGGGGATATATCCTGAGATCAGGCACTCATTGATGGATTCCTACCCTTTTGTCTGGAGAGACAAGGGCATTGGTTATCTTGGCAATTATTCTCACGAAATCCACCAACTCACTATTCAGAGCTAACTATCTACCCCTTATGTCCAAAATTTACACATCTTTGACGCATATCTCCAAAATAGAAATAGGTCGCTTTGCCGCTTTTAAGATGATGGTCTTACCACAACTATTGTACTTAGAACTCTTCCTATTCGTGTGCCTGCATCTTACTTCCACAAGTTACAAACAGCTGTGAATAGATTTTTGTGGCAAAACAAGAGGTTTCGCTGTGCATTTAGTAAACTTACAAAGCTTAAAAAGGCTCAGGGTTTAGGCCATGTAGTCCTATGAGACTATCACTTAGTTTCAATATTAACTCAACTAAAAAAATGGTTTTCCTGCTCCCGCTTTTCATTTTGGGCCTCCGTAGAGTCTATACATGTTCCAGGTAAGAACCTAGTCACCTTTTTACACTCATTTTAGTTCTGTAACTGGACTCCATCTTCCCTCCCCCTTACGGTTTTGGCAGCCATTCAGGCCTGGAAAATTGTAACCTCTATGAGCTCCGATAACACACAGGAATCCCTACCAATTCCTTTATGAGTCTGCCAACTAGTCATACCAATATATTATTAATAAGGTGGGGTTCATATAGAGGTATTATGGATACACGACCTATATTGTTTGAATACATTGAAAACCTTCAACACTCTTAAAAACGAGCTTACCTTATTTGAGCGAGAACATTTTACCTATTTACAAATTTCCTTTCTCCTCAAACACCACCCCAATCTTTAATGTAAGCTCCCTAATAGACTTGCTAAGTTCTTTCACAAGCCAGGACTAACAAAGGATGGTAACTCCCTGATCTATTCCTTACTGGGGGATAAAAGTAGCTTCACAAAAACCACAACCTTTTTAGCATGGGAAGAAGAGTTACAGTAAGTTTATCCTATACCCCTATCCAATGGCAACATGCTCTCCTAGCCACATACTCCTGCTCAAAAAATGCCAACCTGTGGGAACTCATGCACAAGGTAACATTACGATGGTACTTAACACCATATCGCTTATCTAAATACTACTCTCAATCATCTAATCTATGTTGGAGAAACTGTGGCCAAATAGGTACACTTTGTCACGTATTATGGTCATGTAGGTCATTGGATAAATTCTGGCCTTATGTTTTCCAAAAACTTTCAGAAATTATAGCTATCCTGCTGCAGACTTCCCCAGGACTGGACCTACTAAATCTGGGAATAGATGAAATCCCAAGAATATTGAGAAACACAGCAGTCAATGTACTATTAGCAGCAAGACTAGTCTTGATGAGGCACTGGAAATCTCCCCTAATCCCAGCAATGTCTAAATTAGTTACCCTAGTTCACCAACACTATACTGATGAGAGGATGTATGCACTTGCTACTGACTTTCTTAAATTTTCAACTGACAGATGGAGCCCATGGGTAGAATGGTATGAAAATTATGCTCACAGTACATGCTGATTATTTTTCTAAATGACATGCTTTCACATTCAGTTAGACAACCTCTGACTCATGTTATGTTATTTTACTTTATTTGATTTTTTCTGTAGATCTCTGTTCAATTCTCTTTGTATGTTGTTGAATATTGTTAATAATATACAGTATATCATATCTTCCAGATACGGGCCTTGGCCCAATATTTGTGGTTATTCGGAAGCCTATGTATCAAGTTTATCTTTTTACTATGTGTTAAACTCAATACAAATTATTGAAACATAAAATATAGGCACCACTTTAGCCTTGTGTCAGTCCACTGGTACCAAGCCAATCATTAAAGAGTTTCTAAAAATTAGAAACAATGGCTTCAAAATCACCCAACTCAACTCTTTCAGGGCATGTGACTGTAAGTCATATGGTTTAGGTGCTTTATTCACCTTTATTTTGTCTAACTGATTTTGGACCATATCAATTTTGATCAATTGTGGTTCATTTGAGAATGGGGCACTACCTTCCCCGATGTGGATTTAAAGGAGTTGTAAAGTCAGAAGGTTTTTTTTTTATCTTAAAGCATTCTATGCATTAAGATAAAAACCTTCTGTGTGTAGCAGCCTCCCCAGCACCCCCTAATATTTACCTGAGCCCCCTCACTGTCCAGTCTGGGACTCTCCCTACTGATTGGCTGAGACACAGCAGTGGTGACATTGGCTCCTGTGGCTGTCAATCAAAGTCAGTTAGCCAATCAGGGAGACAGGGGCAGGACTAAACGGCAGCTCTGTGTCTGAATGGACACATAGTTGCTTGCTATGGGGCCAAGAGCAGCAAAGAGGCACCCGAGAAGAGGAGGATCCGGGCTGCTCTGTGCAAAACCACTGCACAGAGCAGGTAATTATAGACACGTTTATTATTATTTTATTTTTTATTAAACAAGACTTTTCAATCATTTTAAGCTCCACCATTTTCCTTTGTAAACACAGAGCTGAAGAAGGTATTTATCTTAATTGTATAGTATTGTACACTAACAAAGTGTTTATAGACCTGAGTTATAGGCTCGTTCATACCTTCAGGTAATTGGACACTGGCAACGCTTTTGAGGAAATGCCCCCTGGATGCCTCCCCTATAACTCTACCCCACTCTGTCCTCAGTTTTATGCTTTTTTTTTTTTAAAGTGATGGACCTCCTTTTCTTTGTGGAGAAATCACTCTTAGCCTAACTAGTTTATTATTTTATCTTCGGTTTCTTCAATCAACTCTCCAATCATTTCCTTCATTGCCTTCTAATACCACAAACAGAAACAGTGCATACGGATCGGCACAGTTCCCGGATCCCATGCTGTGGAGATGGCCTGTAATGTTGCTTTGGGCACTGGATTCTGCACAGGCACTCATCTTGGCACTTAGTGCAATGCATGTAGTCAGCTGCAGGGTATTATACAGGTCCAGGACCGTGGTCCATCCTTATGGAACCCAGACCCTGAAGACACCTTTAGGAATATGCCCACCATGATGGCTGAAGCTTGGACTCTATTTACAGTCCAGCATCATGGACAGGTAAGACAGGGTTATCCTGTATTGGATTGTTACTGTAAAAACCAGGCTTATGTTTGAAATGTTTTCACTTTACAGTGTAAACTTTGCAAACCCTGCTGGTCACACGTTTTACTGCCATTTCTACCTAGAATGCTTATAAAGTACTCAGGCACTATCTCCCTCCCTTTCGCAATGATGACTTTGCTACAGGACGTTCTGTGCACCCCTCTCGACATGTTTACCCTAGATCCTGCAACTAACTCCATGAGTACCGCAGGACAAAAGTCAGGAAAACATTTGTTGTGCCATAGACTCACACAACACTGAAACTCATAGTGAAGATGTTTCCCTTGAATTGAAACATCTGGCTCTAGTTCTATTTCAGGCACACATCAAGCAGCCTACCTGACAAAGGCACATTTTTCTACATCTATGTAACAATTATTCAGACAACTATCAGCCTTAATACATTCATTTTTTTTCAGGCTATAAAATGGCAAAATGGTCTGTTCCTGTACCTGATCCTGCCATCTCAATCTTAAAAAAACATCCATGTACCAACTGAAGATGCTCATTCATAGATTCTGCAGATGGAAAGCTTGGGACACTCTAAAAGCCCTCTTTACCCTTGCAGCCCAACCCTCTTGCTGCAATTTTAGTATGGCAAACTGGATTAGGGTGATAAACAACCAAACCTATCCTGTATTGCAGGACTGTGCTTTAACTGGGCAAATACAACCATTACTTTTGTGTGGATGCCATAGAACATGTGATGACATAAATTTCCAGAATAGATCTAAAGTCAAGTGTGCAGAATCTTGTGGCTAAAAGTCTAGCTCTACCCAGGCTTCATCTTTAAGTTCAGCACTTCTTTTCGGCACAAGACTTTGGCCATGAAGCCCACAAAGTGTTCCCCAATGCCCTCTTCCCAATTAGGGGGCACCCTCACTTCTAAGAGTGGGAGGTCTGTTACAGTTTGCCTCTGTCTAGGTCACAGACGTTCCAGACCCATGGTTTCAAAGAGGTACAAAATAGAGTTAAAAAATATTTCCCCTCACAGCTTTCTTCTCTCAGATTCACTAAACAACCATCCAAAGACAGTCAGATATGCAGAATGGCCTGAATCATCTCTTGTCCCAGGGAGTAGTTTTGCCAGTACCTCCAGAGGACAGGTTAAAAGGTTTCTATTCAAACCCCTTGGGTTTGAATAGGTGTACTCATCCAATTTTGGACTTAAAATCCCTCAGAAAATACCTTCAAATTTTGTATTGAATCTGTAGACATCCAAGATGCCTATTTGTATATTCACATTTACATACTTCATTAGTGCTTTCTGCTCTTTGTATTGGCAGACAGTCATTTCCAGTTTGTCGCACTGCCTACCGGCCTATCCTCTGCTTCAAAAGTAGTCACATTTCCACATTTTCAGAACTCAGGGCAATCAGGTCACAGGTTATCTAGATGGCCTTACTCCTGATGGACTCCGCTCCTTTCCAGCTGTTCCAAACACTCACAGAGCACAATTCAGGCATAAGAACTGAGATCAAAGAAACATCCTGCAATGAGATTCTCCACGAGAGTGCTGGGCCTAATGGTAGCCTCCTTCAAGGCTTTACCATTTGCTCAATTTCATTTGAGACCTCTCCAGCACAATATCTTGTCAGTCCGGAACAAATATACTTTAACGCTCGACCTACCCATGCTACATCTCTCAACCTACTTAAACATGGGGATCTCCCCAGTCCTAACAATAGGGAAGTCTTTCCTTCCTTATCACTGGATAACAATAACAACAATTGCCAGTCTTTCAGGCTAGGAGGATAGTTCTAGTCCCTTAAACGCTAGGGAATATGGATAACAGTGGAGCAAAGCTCCCATTAACATTCTAACATTCATAGCCCAGAGCAATAAAAATGGCTCTGCAACGCTGGACCCCACTTCTTCAAGGACACCCAATCAGGGTACAATCAGACAATACCTTTGTCATGGCCTACATCAACCATCAAGGTGGCATCAAGAGTCAAAGAGTCATGCATCCCTAAAGGAAGCGAGCCAGATAATCTCTTGGTCAGAAACCCACTGCCCAGCAATCACTGCAGTTCACATCCCAGGAATGGACAACTGGAAACAGATTACCTCAGCCGCCACCACCTGGATTTATGGAAATGGCCCTTCACCCAGACAACTTCAACCTGATATGTCAAAGATAGGTAACCCCCCAGATGTGAACATCTTCACCTCTAGATTCAACAACAAAATACCTTGTCTGCTGCATAAGCCAGAGAAAAAGCCAGATCTTATTGCACCAAACTGGCACAGAGAAACAGGGTACACAGCTATACTCAGACTACCCCTATACTCAGATGACCCCTGGACTTTTTTCAACAGGCCAGACCTGCTGTCTCATGGCCCTCTGTTCCAACTCGCTTCCTAATTTCTGACTTTAACAGCATGGCTATTGAAGCCTAAGTCTTAGGAGACAGAGGGGTCTGAGTCTGTCACTCCTACCTTGCAAGAAAAGCCACTTTGAGGAAAGATCTACTATCGTACCTGAAAATCTTTCTTTGCCTGGAGTGAACACAGACACTTTAATCCCAGAAATTATAAAAATAAGGTTCATTCCTGCGCTAAAAAAGAACAATTCAAAATACCCCCCCCAAAGTGTTATATAGATCAGCAAAATTATATACACTCACTGGCAACTTTATTAGATACACCTGTTCAATTGCTTGGTAACACAAATTTCTAGTCAGCCAATCACATTGCAGTAATTCAATGCATTTAGGCATCTAGACGGGGTGAAGACGACTTGCTGAAGTTCAAACTAAGCATCAGAATGGGGAAGAAAGGGGATTAAAGTGACTTTGAACGTGGTATGGTTGTTGGTGCTAGATGGGCTGGTCTGAGTATTTCAGAAACTGCTGATCCACTGGGATTTTCACGCACAACCATCTCTAGCCGCTTGCCAACCGGCTCACCCCGATATAAGTCGACAGAATGGCTCTGCTGGGCGAAACCCCGTATGGGTAAGTTGTGCCCTTTAAGAGCTGCCAAAGGGCGTGCACACGCGTGCGCTACACGGCGGGAGTCGTTGTAAATGCTATAACTTTTGCGCAATCCAATCAATATACGCTTATTGCGATTTTTTTTAGCCAAAATTTTGTAGAAGAATATATATTGGCCTAAACTGATGAAGAAATCTGTTTTTTTAAAACATTTTTGGGGATATTTATTATAGCAAAAAGTAAAAAATATTGTTTTTTTTTCAAAATTGTCGCTCTCTTTTCATTTATAGCGCAAAAAGTAAAAACCGCAGAGGTGATCAAATACCACCAAAAGAAAGCTCTATTTGTGGGAAAAAAAGGACGCAAATTTCGTTTGGGTATAGCATTGTATGACCGCGCAATTGTCAGTTAAAGCAATGCAGTGCCAAATTGTAAAAAGTGCTCTGGTCAGGAAGGAGGTAAAATCTTCCGGGGCTGAAGTGGCTAGGGTTTACAGAGAATGATCCAAAAAAGAGGAAATATCCAGTGAGTGGAAGCTGTGTGAATGAAAAATGCCTTGTTGATGTCAGAGGAGAATGGGCAGACTGGCTCGAGATGATAAAAAGTCAACAGTAACTCAAACTCGTTACAACCAAGGTATGCAGAATACCATCTCTGAATGCACAACACATCAAACCTTGAAGCAGATGGGCTACGGCAGCAGCAGACCACAGCGGATGCCACTCCTGTCAGCACAGAACAGGAAACTGAGGCTACAATTCACACGGCACATTAAATTTGGACAAAAGAAGATTGGAAAAATGTTGCCTGGTCTAATGAGTCTCGATTTCAGCTGTGACATTCAGATGGTAGGGTCAGAATTTGGTGTAAACAACATGAAAGCATGGATCCTATTCTGCCTTGTATCAACGATTCATGGTGGTGGTGTAATGGTGTGGGAGATATTTTCTTGGGGCACACATTGGGCCCCTTAGTACCAATTGAGCATTGTTTAAATGTTTCATGCTCTGTGTAATATAAATAGATGAAAGGCTCACCGGATGCTCATGACGCTTTATGGCCGGATCTAGAGGGGGGCTGGGTTGGACTGTGTGCCCCCAGATTTCAGTTGTGCCCCCACAGTCAAACCCCCCATGGACATTGTGCCCAGTCATGGTTGCCAACTGTTCATCAAGGGAAGTAGTTCGTAGGGGTGGCTGGCAGGGACATGCGGTGAGGTCAGTGGCTGGTGAGGCACTCGCTAGTATCAGAGCCAGATACACACAGGTTACATACGCTGCAATTGTTAGAGCGAGAACAATAATCCTAGCACTAGACCTCCTCTGTAACTCTAAACGTAACCTGTAAAAAAATTTCAAGCGTCGCCTATGGAGATTTTTAAGTACCGAAGTTTGGCGCCATTCCACGAGTGTGCGCAATTTTAAAGCGTGACATGTTAGGTATCTGTTTACTCAGCGTAACATCATCTTTCACATTATACAAAAAAATCAGGCTAACTTTAGGGTTTTTCTTTTATATTAATGAAACTGTTTTTTTCCCCAAAAAAAAAGCGTTTAAAAAATTGCTGCACAAATACCGTGTAACATAAAAAGTTGCAACGACCACCATTTTATTCCCTAGGGTGTCTGCTAAAAATCTATATATATATATATATATATATATATATATATATATACAGTATATATAATGTTTGGGGGTTCTGAGTAATTTTCTAGCAAAAAAAATATGATTTTTACATGTAGAAGAGAAGTGTCAGAATTGTGGCAAGGGGTTAATTACCACAACTAATATACAAATAATTATTATATATTGTTTTTAAGGTAATTTACTATATTTTCAAAATCTGTACTCAAGCAGGTGGCTTAATGGACAAATTACTGAAGTTTGAAGTTATAACTTCAAACCAGTAATTTCACAGTAAATAGATATATAATAAATTATTATGTTATAACATGTAGAAGAACTAGAGATACTGTTGTACGAGGAGGATTTAGATTTTATAGGAATTTCGGAGATTTGGTGCTGCTCTCATGATTGGCTGGCAACCATTCAAGGGTATTCCCTTTATCGCAGGGATAGAGAGGGTAAAAAAGGGGGAGGGGTACGCCTGTATATCAAGAATAATGTACAAGTGAATGTGAGAGATGACATCACTAAGGGAGCAAGGTAGGAGGTGGAATCCTTATGGGTAGAGCTCCAAAGGGATGAAACTAAGAGAAAAATAATATTAGGGGTATGCTATAGGACCCCTAACCTGAGGGAGGAGGGGGAGACGGATGTCCTATCACAATTTGGATTAGCAGCAAGGATGGGATTATCATAATGGGGGATTTTAACTATCCAGATATAGACTGAGCGGAGGGAACCACGCATTTGACTAAGGCTCGCCAGTTCCTGAATGTCTTGCAGGACAATTTCATGGGTCAGATGGTGGACGCACCAACTAGAAACAAAGCGTTACTAGACCTACTGATTACCAACAATACAGACCTGATCACGGATGTGGAAATAAAGGGCAATTTAGGAAACAGCGATCACAGGTGAAGTAACTTCAGTATAAATCACACAAATAGGGAATGTAAGGGGAATACAAAGAATAAAATTGGGATAAATTGGGATAAAATCTTAGGTACAAAGAACATGGAGGAGAGATGGGTTTGCTTTAAGAGCATATTAAATAAGGGCATTAACCAGTGCATCCCATTGGGAAATAAATTTAAAGAGCGATGTCACGGAACGTCCCATACTCCGCTTGAGTGCTTCCATCATATACCACTTCCTCCCAGTCTGTATACAGATATCAGATATTCCAACCTCTCTGAGCACAAAACAAGGCGACACTCGCTTGTTGCTAACATGAACTCACTTTATTCAGAACCAGAATACAGTCTTATATACAGGAGAAAATATTACTCCAACAATACAAACGTAACCTAATTAACCTAATTAACATGAGCTAATTAACTAATCCTTTATACAGCCTAGGTGATTGAGACATGACCTTTTGCCCAGACTGAATTAATTATCACAGGACACCTTCTCACAATAGCAGCAGCTCCAATAGGAGTCGTCCCATCTCCTACATTGTATAGTGGACAATGTGATCAGCTCATTCAATTAACATAAACACAGGTAGTTGGAGTTGATGACACCAGCATCTCCTCACAGGATGTGTCCCAACAGTATAATTCAGTCTTATCATTCTAATATGGCATATAAAGGGTTCCCAGAGTCTGTGTGTTTTGGGGGGACATGGAGCTGAATCCAAAGTAACACCAACCCCAGGGTCCCCAGGCATACAGCTCACAGAGAGCACCATTCCCCCAAATGCTAGGGCCCATAATCAAAAGGCAACAGGCTTGCATTCAGTCCTCTCCAACAGCCTCTGTCCCGGCTAGGTCTGTCACATTTCTCCCCTTTCGGCAGGAGACTAACACAGGAGGAGACCCCAGACGGGTTGACTCCGAAGTTAGTCAGTAGTTCCAGTCCTCTACTGCCTGTACCCACACAGTACCCCAAATAAATTATTCCAAACAGAGTATTACTCACCCAGCCAACCTCTGCCTCTCTCAGAGAACATATCTGCCGTTGGGGAGAGGCCTGGACTGGCCCTTCTCCTTGGAGTCCTTTCTGCCGCTGGAGAGAAGACAGGGGGACTGAGCTCACTCCATCCAGCTGTTGGGGATCTGGGCCGACTGCCCAGCATCCCTGGGGTATACAGGTGGGAACTGAAGCCCCATCCACCGACACCAGATCAAGCTGCAGTTGTGAGGTGATGACTGCATTCTCTCCTTGGATCCTGATCTGCAAATCGCGATAGACTGCCACCTCCTCAACTTGGGCCTCCACAATTGCTGCAGGTGTGGGGCAGAGGTCTTGGACCCTCTGTCCGGTTGCCAGCACTTCTGCTGGGGATTTGCTAGGTGGTTCCTCCTCTACAGAAACGTCTATCAAATCCTCAGTCTCTGGAATTGCTAAAAGTGTGGGACAAAGGTCTTGGACCCTCTGTTCAGTTACCAGATCTTCAGCTGGAGAAGTTTGTTGTAACTTCATAGATGCTGCTGGCAGAAAATCACATGTCCCTGTCAGTGTTGTGGGAGAAAGGCCGACTACCTCTTCTCTCAAGAAGACCGAAGCCACTGTTGGTGCTGGGCAGAGCACAGTGAACTTTGGCCCTGATAGCAGCTCTTCTGCTGGAGGCTCATCAGGTTGTTCTTCCTCAGCAGAAAAGTCTATCAAATTCCATGTCTCTGCAACTGATGTCTGGGGATAGAGGTTCACCATCTCCTGTCCGTGGAACTCAGAAGATGCCATCAGTGCTGAGCAGAGCGCAATGAAGTTTGGCCCTAATCCCAACTCTTCTGCTGGGTGCTCACCCGATGGTTCTTCCTCAGCAGAAAAGTCTATCAAATCCCCTGTCTCTGCAACTGGTGTCTGGGGATGGAGGTTCACCATCTCCTGTCCATGGAATCCAGAAGATGCTATCAGTGCTGGGCAGAGGTTAGCAGAGCTCTGCCCTGTTGTCAGCACTTCAGGTTTGGGGATGGCAATCTCCAGATTTTCCACTGCAGATTCTCTGGCATGCTGCTGGACAGGCACATTCCTCCATCCAAGATCATCCCATGCAGAAACAGGATCATCAAGGTCAGTCAGCACTTGCTGCATCCGCCATAAGACCTCCGCCTCCATAGCTGCGGGGGCAGGTTGGCAAAGCACACTATTGCTCTGCCACATTGCCGACTCTTCAGCCAGGATTTCAGGGTTGTCAGCTGGTATTTCCTGATAGTCCCAGGCAAAGGGAGCCCAGGCCTGGCACTGAGCAATGTCTAGCAGCCGTCTGTAGGCGATCTCTAGCTCCCATTCCTGAACGGCCAGAAACTCCAAATCTTCCTGTGCCCAGTGCACTTCCGAAATGTTCAGTAGCCCTTCTCTGAAATCCATGATTTCGTCCACCCGCCACTCCAAATCACTCCCAAAGTTAGAGTCTCCTGTCAGCTTCACATACAACAGTCCCAAGCCACCGTAGCTTAAGCCTTCCGTTGGGCTGTCATCCGCTATCCAGGGACATGCTTGGGATACATGCCACCGGAGGGCTCTGTAGCTCTCATCCAGCTTTATCTCTGCCCAGACCAGCCTGCTTAATTCAGCTGTCTGCTTCTTGTGTGGTTTTTCTCCCAAAAACCGCACCCGCAGTCCGTACTGCGACAGTACCTTTCCTCGATGGAGGGGAGAACTTTTCCCTGGTGTCGCTGCTCACGGGCTAGCGCTTCCTTCCAGAGTTTGCAGCGAATAGAATCACACCATCCCAGCAGGACCTGCTCTGATACTGGTTCTCTGTGCTGTATCTGCATCTCTCGCAACCTCCTTCTGAATTCCTCATCCATGGCGGCTGGTATCTGTACCTCTCCTCTCCTGCTATCTGGACCTTGGATCCAGATGGAAGTTTGGATGTCCCAGACTGCAGGAAGCTTTTCCGCTGCTTGCCACCAATGTCACGGAACGTCCCACACTCCGCTTGAGTGCTTCCGTCATATACCACTTCCTCCCAGTCTGTATACAGATATCAGATATTCCAACCTCTCTGAGCACAAAACAAGGCGACACTTGTTTGTTGCTAACATGAACTCACTTTATTCAGAACCAGAATACAGTCTTATATACAGGAGAAAATATTACTCTAACAATACAAACGTAACCTAATTAACCTAATTAACATGAGCTAATTAACTAATCCTTTATACAGCCTAGGTTGATTGAGACATGACCTTTTGCCCAGACTGAGTTAATTATCACAGGACACCTTCTCACAATAGCAGCAGCTCCAATAGGAGTCGTCCCATCTCCTACATTGTATAGAGGACAATGTGATCAGCTCATTCAATTAACATAAACACAAGTAGTTGGAGTTGATGACACCAGCATCTCCTCACAGGATGTGTCCCAACAGTATAATTCAGTCTTATCTTTCTAATATGGCATATAAAGGGTTCCCAGAGTCTGTGTGTTTTGGGGGGACATGGAGCTGAATCCAAAGTAACACCAACCCCAGGGTCCCCAGGCATACAGCTCACAGAGAGCACCATTCCCCCAAATGCTAGGGCCCATAATCAAAAGGCAACAGGCTTGCATTCAGTCCTCTCCAACAGCCTCTGTCCCGGCTAGGTCTGTCACAAGCAAAAAAAAGGATGGCTTAACTCCAATGTAAAAATGCATTTAAAAGCAAAGGAGAAGGCCTTCAAAAAATACAGGGCTGAGGGATCATCATCAGCATTTAGACTTTACAAAGAATGCAACGGTATCATTAGCAGTAATCGGCATGGATTCATGAAGAATTGTTCTTGCCAAACCAATCTATTAACATTTTATGAGGAGGTGAGCTGCCATCTAGATAAAGGAAGGCCCATAGACGTGGTGTATCTGGATTTTGCGAAAGCATTTGACACACATAAACATAAACGTTTACTGTACAAAGTAAGGTCCATTGGCATGGGCCATAGGGTGAGTACATGGATGAAACTGGCTACAAGGGCGAGTTCAGAGGGTGGTGATAAATGGGGAGTACTGAGAATGGTCAGGGTGGAAAGTGGGGTCCTCCAGAGTTCTGTGCTGGGACCAATCCTATTTAATTTGTTCATAAACGACCTGGAGGATGGGGTAAACAGTTCAATCTCTGTAATTGCGGACAATACTAAGCTAAGCAGGGCAATAACTTTTCCGCAAGATGTGGAAACCTTGCAAGAAGATCTAAACAAATAATTGTGGTGGGCAACTACTTTATATAAATGAGGATTAATGTGGAAAACTGTAAAATAATGCATTTGGGTGGCAAAAATATGAATGCAATCTACTCACTGGGGGCAGAACCTCTGGGAGAATCTGGGATGGAAAAGGACCTGGGGGTCCTAGTAGATGATAGGCTCAGCAATGGCATGCAATGCCAAGCTGCTGCTAACAAAGCAAACAGAATATTGGCACGCATTAAAAAGGGGATTAACTCAAGAGATAAAGCGATAATTCTCCCACTCCACAAGACTTTGTTGCGGCCACACCTGGAGTATGCTGTCCATTTCTGGGCACCAGTCCTCAGGAAGGATGTACTGGAAATGGAGTGAGTTCAGAGAAGGGCAACAAAGCTAATAAAGGGAATGGAAGTTATTAGTTATGAAGAAAGGTTACGAGTACTGAACTTATTCTCTCTGGAGAAGAGACACTTGAGAGGGGATATAATTTTAATTTACAAATACCATACGGGTGACCCCATAAAACTTTTCCGTGGAAGAGAGTTTAATAAGACACGTGACCACTCATTAAGATTAGAAGAAAAGAGGTTTAACCTTAGACTGCATAGAGGGTTCTTTACTGTAAGAGCGGCAAGGATGTGGAATTCTCTTCCACATGCGGTGGTCTCAGCGGGGAGCAGCGATAGTTTCAAAAAACTTTTAGATAAGCGCCTGAATGACCACAACATACAGAAATATACAATGTAATACTGACATATAATCACACACATAGGTTGGACTTGATGGACTTGTGTCTTTTTTCAACCTCACCTACTATGTAACTATATCATAATAATATATGATTTAGCTTGATTAAAACAGTACATTTTCAGCAGGCAGCAGATTCTCATTCTCCCTCTTAACTAGAAATAAAAAGCATGGGCCTATGGGTATAAGATTTACCCATAATCCCATGTTTTTCTCACACAGTTACACATGTTCCCTTCTATGACACTGTAGTGAGAGGACAGCCTCCACTGTAGCATCTTTATTGGACAGAACCCCCCTTGCAGTAACTTGTGCTTCCTTGGGATCTCAGCTTGGTTCTCTCTGTCCTGCAGAAACCACCCTTTGAACCCATCAGGGGCCTTTTTGGTCGTATTACATCTGTCAGATGTGTCTCTTAGTTGGTGGCTGTTCGTGTAAGGAGAAATTCCTTATTCTTCACAATGAAAAGGGAGTCTTACACCCAAGACCATCCTTTTCTCCTAAGGTGTATCCGTCTTCCACCTCAGTGAAGACATTGTTCTACCATTCTTAGGCCATGCTCTGAAGCACCCAACAAAAATTTCTCAGAACTGCCTGGGTGCATTCAGAACCATAAGAGTCTACCTCAAAGCAACAGCTTTGATCAGGAAAACAAATTCCCTATTTGTCCTGTCCTCAGGACCTTACAAGAGACACCCTGCTTCCAAGTCCACCATCGCAAGATGAATAAGGAATCTGATCATTAGAGATTACATTCACAAGGACAAATCTCCTGCACTTTTACATGCCCGCTGCACCAGAACAGAGGGAGTTTCCTTTTCATTCCGGCATCAGGCCTCTGTAGCCCACCTGTTCATACCTTTTCAAAGGTCCACCATGTAAACATCCAATCTTCTGTGGATGCAGCTTTTGGCTTCAAAGTTTTGGCAGCGACACTCTGAAGATGGGTCTGTTGACCCTTGTTGATGTTGGGCACGTTAGGACAGTACTGCTTGCCTAGTCTTAGCCAACCCTTTTCATTCATTGCTTGGGGGGCATCCCAGGGCCTATGAATACTTTGACCTGAATACTTTGTCCTGTACTGTACGATTATGGGAAGAGGAATTTTGACTTACTTGTAAATTCCATATCTTAGAATACAGTACAGGACACTCTCCCTTCCATTCCTTGGTTACTCTGCATTGCTTACTACAATACTTAGTCTGTTGTGTATTCCAAGATATTGAAATAAAAATTCTTCAAATTGTTTGAGATTAAAAGGTCCAGCTGAGCATCATTTCTAGTTGGGGATTCTATAAACTGTTTCATAAAATTGACTTGTACTAAGTTTTTTTAAATTTTGGCCCCCTGAGCCGAGTGCTCTAGAAATCTCCTTCCATCTTACTGCAGGTCTTTAGCCATGAATTTAGCTCTCTAAGCTCCTGTTCTTTCTTGTGTTGTACATGGCCTCCACATTGACCAAGACTGCTGTGCCATGCCCAGCTCCCCTTAGTAATTTGTTTACCGAGGGCACCTCATGACAGATCCTAGTACCAGAGTGAGTGACAATCATTCAGCTGTGGTGATCCGGGTGACAAATTATAATATCAGACCTCTGGATTAAAGAGTTCCATATTATCACCAACTGTCTAGGCCTTTCTGCTTTACCCTCACTACCCCTACTAGGTGGACTGCTCTCCACACTGTTGGGGGTAACAGTGACATCTAGGGCTGTCAGCTCTAAAATTGGAACCTGCACATTTTCACTCAATTTAGCAAATTTGTTTGAGTTCTCAAACACAGGCATGGCCTTCCTTTTCTGGGAGCCCCTGACACTCCCTCTTACTATAGTAGCCCAGCTTCCTATCTGATCATTCCCATTTACTGTACCCCTTTGCCCTCCACATCAACACTAGATGACTCCTCTCAAGATTGTCAAGTCTCAGTGTTACAATTTGTTCCTCCAGTTCTTTAATGTGAACTTCCAGGAGGGCAACCTGCTTACATCTCACAACGGTATTTATCCTGGAAATGTTGCTCTATTTGTGTATACATATAGCACACGCATGTCAGTGGAGCATGACTGATGGGCAGGGATTTAAGCTGAAACTTTCATTTACCTACATTTACACATCAGAGTTAAATATAGTCCCGGGAATTCATAAAGACTGGTACAGACAGATTTAGCGAAAGCATTTTGCATGCATTGTTAAAGTGGTGCAGCGTGCCAAAATCATGTATCTGTCTAGAACTTGTACTTGAATTTGGTGCATGTTGCAATGCTTTAAGAACGCATGAGAGACACTTTTGCAAAATCTGTCTCTGTACGCCAAAACAAGTTGGTCTTAATTAGCTTACATTTTTTAAGATACAAACTGTCGATATATAATTTAGAATTTTGCGCACATGTTTCTGTCAGAACCAAAACTGTTGCAGATGTTTTTTGCATTCGACACAACAAAAGAAAATACCATCAGAAAAGTGTCGCAGCAGCTTTAATGATTTCCTCCAGGTGTGCTTTGATACTTTTAGGCTCCATGCACACTGGAGCTCATAAACGGCCTTTTTCTGGAGTTTGGGCGTTTTTTTTAACAGCCCATGAACTCCCGTCTATGTTATCCTATGTGTCTATGCACACATGGACGTTTTTTAGCTTTTATCAGCAGTGAAGTTTACGGGCTGTTCTCTGAACGCCATAAAATCGTGCTCAAAGTGCGGTTTTTCTGACCACAGAAAATGCTAAAAAATGCAGATTAGCGCACATAAACGCACGTTAATTAGCATTCGGTGTTCTATTTTTTCAATGCATTGTGGGAGTTTGGAAATGCATTATGGGATTTTTGAAGTGTCCTCTGTGTATTTTTATTAAAAACACCCATAAACGCTAATGCTAAAAAACGCTCATAAACGCTAGTACAAAATGCGTTTTTCAACCAGCGTTTTCTGCCAGCAATCTGGCATCCAGAAAAAGCTTTTTTGAGCTCCAGTGTGCATGGAGCCTTATGCTATAGTGTATTTGGTTCAAGATGTACTCTGTCTCTGACAGCGCGTAAACACAGAGTGTAAACCCAGGTAACAGATACTGCAGAACTGGAGCGGCACCGATATGTTACGGTACTTATTATTTCAGTTACAATATTTATATTACTATATTGAAGACTCCTTTTGTTTCAACTCCTTTTAGCCTGGGTTCACACTATTGCAAATTGGATGCGTCTTCTTGCAAGTCCTGTGCGTCTTTTGGTCCATTTCAGGTCCGAACACAGCCAAAAATTCAGACTGAAATCGGACCTGAAACACTGACCAGGGATGCATCGGACCTCTGCTGTGAGCTGCTCCGTGCTTCATTGTGAACCCAGCCTGAATCAAATCCACTTAGTTCGCAAGCCTCTGTGAGTTACCTCAATGTGAGTTGTGCTGTTGCTTATATCATACTTAACTATTCCCTTTAAAGAATGTGAAAATAAAAAATGCAGAAAATTAAAAAAAATATATGTATTTTAAAAGCTGATAATGAAGAGTCCAAAAAATAAATAAAACGAAAATTGCAAAAGCAATCTTTTTTTTTAGGTTCCGTTGCAATGGTCCTAAACCAATAACTACTGACCTATACAAGGGTTTTGGTGGCAATGGTCCTAAACCAATAACTACTGGCCTATACAAGGGTTTTGGTGGCAATGGTCCTAAACCAATAACTACTGACCTATACAAGGGTTTTGGTGGCTTCATGGTCGCTTGTAGAAGATCCAGAAAATGTCTATTGTCATGCATCGCAAATCTATTTTTTTGTATTTAAACCACTGCCAAATAGTTGAGTTTGCTCAGCTGATTTCTAGCATAAGCAGACACAGAAGAAGATACACATAACCTGATCCATCGCTGGCTGAGATACTTGATTTCCCTCTGCTTGACTCACTACTCACCACTAACTACAATATCTTTCTTCTACAAGAATTTTGTATTAAAATGATTCCATGTGAGGTATTACTTTGTCAGGGGCTGCATTAATTCTATTTAGGAACATATTTAACATTTTCACACAACAAATGATTCAGCACTCTCAGATTAACAAAAAAAGTGTGTGTCTATATATATATATATATATATATATATAAAGAGAGAGCTATAGATATATAGATATATAGATATCTATATATCTATAGATCTAGCTATCTATAGCTAGATCTATAGATATAGATATATATATAATTTTAAACTTTAACTTGTAACTCTAATAAAATAATGACATAATGACAACAATATTAACTACACAAATGCAGAAAATAACAAAGCCTTGACAAAAGCAATCTACTAAATTAAATTTTTCGCTTTCAACCTTAAAAGGAATCTTATTTTCTAAGCCATGTCTGTGTCTTCAGATATGTATGTATAATGGTACACATATCTGAATTTTTGTATTCATGGTGCATGTGCTGCAGAGCAGTTAAGAACCAAGGTATTAGCTGCATAGCCACTGAGACAGACACAAGGAAAAGGGTGGCTTTTATTTTGCATGTAAAAGAAATAAAAAAATATATAAATGAGTCCCTTCTTGTCCAGCCGAATCAAGACATTCGGCAACTGTCCAATTATTTGAGCAGATACAAGAGTTTGCTCTCTGTATGTTATGAAAAACACCTGAATAGTGTGCATTGTGTGAAAGTGTGGATTTGTTTTGAATACCATGAGGTATGCCTTGCAGAATCAAATATATATATATATATATATATATATATATATATATATATATATATAGGGATGAGCTTCGTGTTTGAGTCGAACCCATGTTCGACTCGAACATCGGCTGTTCGCCCGTTCGCCGAATTGCGAACGATATGGGCCGTTCGCGCCAAATTCGTGTGGCGCGTCACGGCCCATAATTCACTGCGGCATGGCAGTGCATTGCTTGCTGATGATTGGCCAAGCATGCACTATGACCCGCATGCTTGGCCAATCACAGCGCCGCCTGAACAGAGAGCCATAATTGGCCAAAGCCAAGGAGGCTTTGGCCAATTATGGCTCAGGGGATTTAGTACATGCCCCACACTATATAAGGCCGCCTGCACGGCGGCCCTGTGTAGTGTGTGTTCCGGCGTTCATTAAGAGAGAGAGAGAGACAGACAGTGTCATTTGATTTGAGTTAGATAGATTAGGCAGAACAGTCAGTCAGTTAGCTGCACTTACAGTGTATTGTGTATATATATGCATCCCAGGTGTTGCATATATATATATACACTGTATTCAGTTTAGCTAGATCTGTTCCTGTTATCTTCTAGACTATTTACATTTAGTGCAGTGCGTCCTGCTCACAGTGTTCAGCTAGATCCGTTCCTGTTATCTTCTAGACTATTTACATTTAGTGCAGTGCGTCCTGCTCACAGTGTTCAGCTAGATCCGTTCCTGTTATCTTCCTACTGACAGGCAGGCTTGTCTGGTTACAGTATATAAAGCTACCTGAAGAAAATTACTGGTGTTCTATTTGATCCTATTAGTACCACGGTCAGGCAGCTAGACTATTTACATTTAGTACAGTGCGTCCTGCTCACAGTGTTCAGCTAGATCCGTTCCTGTTATCTTCCTACTGACAGGCAGGCTTGTCTGGTTACAGTATATAAAGCTACCTGAAGAAAATTACTGTGTTCTATTTGATCCTATTAGTACCATGGTCAGGCAGCTAGACTATTTACATTTAGTACAGTGCGTCCTGCTCACAGTGTTCAGCTAGATCCGTTCCTGTTATCTTCCTACTGACAGGCAGGCTTGTCTGGTTACAGTATATAAAGCTACCTGAAGAAAATTACTGGTGTTCTATTTGATCCTATTAGTACCACGGTCAGGCAGCTAGACTATTTACATTTAGTACAGTGCGTCCTGCTCACAGTGTTCAGCTAGATCCGTTCCTGTTATCTTCCTACTGACAGGCAGGCTTGTCTGGTTACAGTATATAAAGCTACCTGAAGAAAATTACTGGTGTTCTATTTGATCCTATTAGTACCACGGTCAGGCAGCTAGACTATTTACATTTAGTACAGTGCGTCCTGCTCACAGTGTTCAGCTAGATCCGTTCCTGTTATCTTCCTACTGACAGGCAGGCTTGTCTGGTTACAGTATATAAAGCTACCTGAAGAAAATTACTGGTGTTCTATCCCAGCTTAGTGCAGCTACAGGCCATTAGTATGTCTGGAAGGCCAAGAAGGAGAGGCAGACAGTCACAAGCCAATAAGAGAGGGCAAGCAGGCTCTGTGTCTAGTGCTGGTCGTGGAGACGGTGCATCCTCATCAGCACGTGGCCATGGGACACGCTGGGCCTTTTTTTCGGCAGCTGGCCGTGTTGAGCCGCAACATGCAGAAGACTTGGTCGAGTGGATGACCAAGCCGTCCTCATCCTCCTCATCCTCTCTCACCCATGCCCAGGGTGCTTTGTCTGGCAAAGCAGCGGCCTCTTCCCTCAGCTCAATGTCATCAGTGACTCCTTCCCTAGTTCCACCATGTCCTCATGAGGATTCCCTCGAACTGTTTGACCACAGTGTTGGGTACATGCTCCAGGAGGATGCCCAGCGTTTGGAAGGCTTTGATGATGATACTGAGCTTGATGAAGGCAGTAACATGAGCACGGACAGAGGGGGTGCCCAAGAAGGACAGCAATCTGGCAGTCATGCTCCCCCTGCTGCAGCATACTGCCAGGTTTGCTCCAGTGATGAGGAGGGAGGGGATGATGAGGTCACTGACTCAACGTGGGTGCCTGATAGGAGAGAGGAGGAGGAGGAGGAGGAGGAGGCGGCACATCACCAACGAGGCAGGATGCCCTCCAGGGGCCAGCCTAAGGGCAGCACATTGACTGCATCACACCCCAAAGCTCCACATGTGCAGGGCGCTGCAGTCTCTGCGCGTTATTCAAAAAGTTCTTTGGTGTGGGCCTTTTTTGAGACGAGTGCATCAGATCGCACCGCTGCTATTTGCAACATATGTCTCAAGCGTATCTCACGTGGCCAAAACATCTCCCGCTTGGGTACCACATGCTTGACCAGACATATGTTGACCTGCCATGCAGTTCGTTGGCAAGCGTATCTAAAAGACCCACACCAAAGAACAAAGAGGATCTCTCCTTGCTCCTCATCAGCTGAGATTTCCAACCCCACTAGACCTCCAGTCCTCTCTGAGACCTGCAGTGAGAGGAATGAAGGTGTAGAATTAGGTGTGTCACAGCCACGTACTTGTGGGCAATCTGCTTTTGGTACACCGACGTCAGATTGTACCAGGCAAATTTCCCTGCCCCAGCTGCTGCACCGCCGAAAGAAGTTTGCTCCCAGCCATCCACATGCCCAGCGGTTGAATGCTAGCTTGGCAAAATTGCTAGCACTTCAACTGCTGCCTTTTCAGTTGGTAGACTCTGCCCCCTTCCGTGAGTTTGTGGAATGTGCGGTTCCTCAGTGGCAGGTACCCAAACGCCACTTTTTCTCACGGAAGGCGATTCCGGCTCTCTACCGGCATGTGGAAGGCAATGTCCATGCCTCGCTGGACAGGGCGGTCAGCGGTAAGGTGCATATTACCGCTGACTCATGGTCCAGCAGGCATGGACAGGGACGTTACCTAAGTTTCACGGCACATTGGGTGACTCTGCTGGCAGCTGGGAAGGATGCAGGACAAGGTGCAGTAGTGTTGGAGGTTGTTCCGCCACCACGCCTCCAAAATGCTGATTGTGACACACCTCTCTCCTCCACCCCCTCCTCTTCTTCCTCCATGGCCTCTTCCTCGGAACCAGCGGTGCTCCGTAGTCGTTCAAGGGGCTACGCAAGTACGCAGGCCAAAAGATGCCATGCGGTGCTTGAGCTGGTGTGCTTGGGGGACAGGAGCCACACTGGGGCAGAGGTTCTGTCAGCTCTGCAGGGGCAGGTTCAGAGGTGGTTGACGCCACGCCAACTTAAGGCAGGAATGGTGGTTTGCGACAATGGCACCAACCTCCTCTCTGCCCTCCGACAGGGACAAATGACCCATGTGCCCTGTTTGGCTCACGTCCTTAACTTGGTGGTGCAGTGGTTCTTGGGCAGGTACCCGGGCTTACAGGATGTCCTGAGGCAGGCCAGGAAAGTCTGTGTGCATTTCCGCCGGTCATATAATGCCAGTGCTCGGCTGACGGACCTCCAAAAGGAGTTTAACCTGCCCAAGAACCGCCTAATCTGTGACATGCCCACCAGGTGGAACTCAACGTTGGCCATGCTGCAGCGGCTGCACACGCAGCAGAGGGCCATCATGGAGTACCTGTGCGACTATGGCACCAGGACAGGGTCAGGGGAGCTTGGTTTTTTTTTCCCCACGCCAGTGGGCCATAATCAGGGATGCATGCACTGTCCTGTCACCATTCGAGGAGGCCACGAGGATGGTGAGCAGTGACAGTGCATGCATCAGTGACACTGTCCCCCTTGTCCACCTGTTGGAGCACACGCTGCGTGGAATAATGGACAGGGCACTTGAGGCAGAACAGAGGCAGGAAGAGGAGGACTTCCTTAGCTCTCAAGGCCCCCTTTATCCAGACAGTGTTCCTGCGTGCCCGCCGATCACACAGGAAGAGGACGAGGAGGAGGAGGAGGAAGATTGTGTCAGTATGGAGGTGGAGCCTGGCACTCAGCATCAGCAGCAGTCTTTAAGGGATCAGTCCCAAGAAACACATGGACTTGTACGTGGCTGGGAGGAGGTGGCTGCGGACATTGTCGTCCTTAGTGACCCAGAGGACTCCGGACCGAATGCCTCAGCAAACCTACACTGCATGGCCTCCCTGATCCTGCAAAGCTTGCGTAAGGATCCTCGTATTCGTGGTATCAAGGAGAAGGACCAATACTGGCTGGCAACCCTCCTTGATCCACGTTACAAGGGTAAGGTTGCGGACCTTATCTTGCCATCACAGAGGGAGCAGAGGATGAAACATCTTCGGGAGGCCTTGCAGAAAGGTCTGTGCAATGCGTTTCCCAGAGACTGGGAGGTTACAAACTCCTGTTTCTGGACAACGTGTTGCTGAGGCTTCGGTCAGTCAAAGAAGGAGCGGTGGAGAAGGTGGCCGTCTGACCGATGCGTTCAGACAATTTTTTGGTCCGCAGCCCCAAGGTATGATCGGTTCCAGCAACCATCGCCAGCGTCTGTTTTACATGGTGCAGGAATACCTAGGGGCAAGATCAGACTTGGACACCTTTCCCACCGAAAATCCTCTGGGTTACTGGGTCTTGAGGATGGATCACTGGCCAGAGCTTGCACAGTATGCAATTGAGCTACTGGCCTGTCCTTCATCCAGCGTTCTTTCGGAACGCACATTCAGTGCTGCTGGAGGCGTGGTAACCGATCACAGGGTGCGTCTGTCCACCGACTCGGTCGATCGGCTGACCTTCATAAAAATGAATGCGTCTTGGATCACCACCAGCTACCAAGCACCTGATGCTGATGTAACCGAATAATTTTTTTTGAAATCTCAGATCCCTTCAAAGACTGCCTATGCTGATGCTGAGTGACTATCCCTGAGTAATTATCCTCTTCCTCCTCAATCATCACGCTGATAGCTTGTAAGAACATTTTTGGTTCTGGGCGCCACCACCAGTGCCTAAGGCACAATTTTTCAGCCCCTGTTTAACAGGGGCGTGTTAATTACAATTTTTGATGTAATACTTTGCAGCAGGGCTCGTTCCTGCGTTCCAACTAGAGTGTCTGTGAGGGGTTGCAGTGTTGTGGCACCAGCACCAGTGCCTAAGGCCCAATTTTTCTGCCCCTGTCTAACAGGGGCGTGTAATTACAATTTTTGATGCAATACTTTGCAGCAGGGCTCGTTCCTGCGTTCCAACTAGAGTGTCTGTGAGGGGTTGCAGTGTTGTGGCACCAGCACCAGTGCCTAAGGCCCAATTTTTCTGCCCCTGTCTAACAGGGGCGTGTAATTACAATTTTTGATGCAATACTTTGCAGCAGGGCTCGTTCCTGCGTTCCAACTAGAGTGTCTGTAAGGGGTTGCAGTGTTGTGGCACCAGCACCAGTGCCTAAGGCCTAATTTTTCAGCTCCTGTTCAACAGGGGCATGTAATTACAATTCTTGATCTAATATTTCACAGCAGGGCCCTGTGAGGGCTTACAGTGTTGTGGCCACAGCAACACCTAAGGCCCAAATTTCTGCTGAGTATATAAGGCAGGACCCTACTTTCAAACATCTAACTTACAAACGACTCCTACTTGCAAACGGAAGGAGACAACAGGAAGTGAGATGAAATCTACCCCTAGGAAGGGAAATTCTCTCCTGTAAGAGTTAATATGGGAAAACAATTTCTCCTTTCCACTGATGCTTTCCAATCCTTGTTCCACAAAAAACCCAAATTTTCAAAAAACATTTTTCATTGGGACAAAAAGTGAGGTGAAATCTTCTGAAGAGGAGGAAAGACAGCAAAACAATTGTCACAGGGGTGATGACCCTTCCCTATGTTTTCCAAAAAGCTTAAAAAAGATTTTTTGGCTGGAGCTAAACGCTTTAAAAATGTACCCGTTCAAAATTACAAAGAGATTCTACTTAACAACAAACCTACAGTCCCTGTCTTGTTTGCACCGCCTGTATACTGCTGTTCAGAGTATATAGGGCCTTTCCTTATTTTAATTTGGGTGCGGGGTTCCCCTTAATATCCATACAAGACCCAAAGGGCCTGGTAATGGACTGGGGGGTACCCATGCCGTTTGTCTCACTGATTTTCATCCATATTGCCATGACCCGACATGACATTAAACCCGCAAGCAGTTTTAAATGAGATTTTTTCCTTTAAAAATGACATTTGGTGCAGGGACTGTACTAAACACGGGAAACACGAGCCACTTTACAGGCCTACTATAGACACACCCCAGGTACGGTATTTAAAGGAATATTTCACTTTTTTTTTTTTTACTTTAAGCATCATTAAAATCACTGCTCCCGAAAAAACGGCCGTTTTTAAAAGTTTTTTTTGCATTGATACATGTCCCCTGGGGTAGGACCCGGGTCCCCAAAACCTTTTTAGGACAATACCATGCAAATTAGCCTTTAAAATGAGCACTTTTGATTTCGAACGTTCGAGTCCCATAGACGTCAATGGGGTTCTAACGTTCGTGCGAACTTTCGGTCCGTTCGCAGGTTCTGGTGCGAACCGAACCGGGGGGTGTTCGGCTCATCCCTATATATGTATATATATATATATATATATATATATATATATATATATACAATATCCCACAAAAGTGAGGACACCCCTCGCATTCTTGTAAATATGTTATTCTATCTTTTTATGTGACAATACTGAAGAAATGACAATTTGCTACAATGTAAAGTAGTGAGTGTACAGCTTTTATAATAGTGTAAATTTGCTATCCCCTCAAAATAACTCAACACACAGCCAATAATGTCTAAACCGCTTCCAACAAATGTGAGTTCACCCCTAAGTGAAAATTGGGCCCAATTAGCCATTTTCCCTCCCCGGTGTCATGTGACATAATAGTGTTAGAAGGTCTCAGGTGTGAATGGGGAGCAGGTGTGTTAAATGTTATCGCTCTCACTCTCTCATACTGGTCACTGGAAGTTCTACATCGCACCTCATGGCAAAGAAACTCTCTGAGGATCTGAAAAAAAAATTTTTGCTCTACATAACGATGGCCTAGGCTATAAGAAGATTGCCAAGACCCTGAAAATGAGCAGCAGCACAGTGGCCAAGACCATACAGTGGTTTACTAGGACAGGTTCCACTCAGAACAGGCCTCGCAATGGTCAACCAAAGAAGTTGAGTACACGTGCTCAGCGTCATATCCAGAGGTTGTCCTTGGGAAACAGATGTATGAGTGCTGCCAGCATTTCAGCAGAGGTTGAAGGGGTGGGGGGTCAGCCTGTCAGTGCTCAGACCATACGCCGCACACTGCATCAAATTGGTTTGCATGGCTGTCATCCCAGCAGGAAGACTCTTCTAAAGATGATGCACAAGAAAGCCCGCAAACAGTTTGCCCAAGACAAGCAGACTAAGGACATGGATTACTGGAACCATGTCCTGTGGTCTGATGAGACCAAAATAAACATATTTGGTTCAGATGGTGTCAAGAATCTGGCGGCAACCAGGTGAGGAGTACAAAGACAAGTGTGTCTTACCTAGAGTCAAGCATGGTGATAGGAGTGTCATGGTCTAGGGCTGCATGAGTGCTGCCAGTACTGGTGAGCTACCATTCAGTAAGGGAACCATGAATGCCGACATGTACTGTGACATACTGAAGCAGAGCATGATCCCCTCCCCTCGGAGACTGGGCCGCAGGGCAGTATTCCAACATGATAACAACCCCAAACACACCTCCAAGATGACCACTGCCTTGCTAAAGAAGCTGAGGGTAAAGGTGTTGGACTGGCCAAGCATGTCTCCAGACCTAAACACTATTGAGCATCTGTGCGGCATCCTCAAATGGAAGGTGGAGGAGCGCACGGTCTCTATCATCCGCCAGCTCCGTGATGTCGTCATGAAGGAGTGGAAGAGGACTCCAGTGGCAACCTGTGAAACTCTGGTGAACTCCATGCCCTAGAGGGTTAAGGCAGTGCTGGAAAATAATGGTGGCACATAAAATATTGACACTTTGGGCCCAATTTGGACATTTTCACTTAGGGGTGTACTCACTTTTGTTGCCAGCGGTTTAGACATTAATGGCTGTGTGTTGAGTTATTTTGAGGGGACAACAAATTTACACTGTTATACAAGCTGCACACTCATTGCTTCAGTGTAGGGATGAGCCGAACACCCCCGTTCGAACACGCGAACACCGTTAAAGTCTATGGGACACGAAAATGAATAATCAAAAGTGATAATTTTAAAGGCTTATATGCAAGTTATTGTCATAAAAAGTGTTTGGGGACCCGGGTCCTGACACACAGGGGACATGGATCAATGCAAAAAAAAGTTTAAAAATGGACGTTTTTTCGGGAGCAGTGATTTTAATCATCTTAAAGTGAAACAATAAAAGTGTAATATTCCTTTATGCCTGTAAAGGGGCGCATGTTTCCTGTGTTTAGAACAGTCTGACAGCAAAATGACATTTCAAAGGAAAAAAGTCATTTAAAACTACTCGTGGCTATTAATGAATTGCTGGTCCGACAATACACATAAAAGTTCATTGATTAAAACGGCATGGGAATTCCCCACAGGGGAACCCTGAACCAAATTTTTTTTTAAAAATGGCGTGGGGCCCCCTAAATTCCATACCAGGCCCTTCAGGTCTGGTATGGATATTAAGGGGAACCCCGGCCAAAATTTTTTTAAAAAATGGCGTGGGGTCCCCCTCAAAATCTATACCAGACCCTTCAGGTCTGGTATGGATTTTAAGGGGAACCCCGCGCCAAAATTAAAAAAAAAATGGCATGGGGTCCCCCCAAAAATCCATACCAGACCCTTATCCGAGCACGCAACCTGGCAGGCTGCAGGAAAAAAGGGGGGACGAGAGAGCGCCCTCCCCCTCCTGAACTGTACCAGGCCACATGCCCTCAACATTGGGAGAGTGCTTTGGGGTAGCCCCCCAAAGCACCTTGTCCCCATGTTGATGGGGACAAGGGCCTCATCCCCACAACCGTTGCCCGGTGGTTGTGGGGGTCTGCGGGCGGGGGAATCTGGAAGCCCCCCTTAACAAGGGGACCCCCAGATCCCAGCCCTCCCCCCTATGTGAAATGGTAAGGGGGTACAAAAGTACCCCTACCATTTCACAAAAAAATTGTGAAAAATGTTAAAAATGACAAGAGAGATTTTTTGACAATTCCTTTATTTAAATGCTTCTTCTTTCTTCTTTCTTCTATCTGCTATCTTCTATCTCCCTTCGGTTTCTTCCTCCATCTTCTTCTTCTTCTGGTTCTTCTGGTTCTTCCACCGGTGTTCTCGTCCGGCATCTTCCTCCGCGGTGTCTTCTTCCCATCTTCTTCTCGGGCCGCTCTGCATCCACCATGATGGGAGGCTTCCTGAAGAAAATGCAGATGCATTGAAACGCATCATCTGACACGCCCAGACGACATTTCCGCTGTTCTCACTTCAGTGTATGGTGCGCTCCACACTGGTCCTCATCCGGTTCCTGCTTCCAGTTTCTGGCTTCTGGTGCCAACTAGATGCTGGGTCCTCCTTGCAGACACCTGGGTCCCTCTGTTCTCCCCACAGCAAAGCCCCCACCAGCCGAGGATTACACACTGCAGCCAGCCACTCTACACTCTCCCCAGCACTTAGAGACATCTTTGGGATCCCACACTGTGAGCAGCTGATATCACGTCCCTGGACCATCCACATGATTTTATGTGCCTTACTTTACTGAATCCTTGTGAGTAGCCATTTGGCCGTTTGTTTTTACATTTATATATTAAAGTTACTTTTGATACTGCACTTAGATTGGCGCACTTTGTCTTTTATCTGCACATTGCCTTCCAGAGTTTTGCTTCTACTCCCAAGGGAGCAGCCGCTGGTGCTTAGTATCATCCTCATTCAAACTTTTTGTTATTTTTGGGACTTCACAGTTTTAGCCCTATATTGTTATTAACTATACGCCCACTATTGTCATTTTGGACATTCTGGACATTTGGGACAATTATTATTATTTTGATATTTTTTCTTTTCATGTTTGGTTGATACCTTGCGCCATTTTCCCTTTTTTTAAACCCCAAATTGTTCACTGTTTGGCGAACAGCCGATGTTCGAGTCGAACATGAGTTCGACTCAAGCTCGAAGATCATCCCTACTTCAGTGTTGTCACATGAAAAGATATAATAAAATATTTACAAAAATGTGAGGGGTGTACTCACTTTTGTGAGATACTGTATATGTTTTATTATTCTTTTTTTTGGCCCATACAATTTATGTAGATAGTTTTAGCAGAAATTCCTACAACTGAAAGATGGCAGTTAAGCATTTACTTTAGAAGGTGAGCCATTCAAAATGTGAATTTGTGCTTGGCAGGGAAAATCTGACTCATCGAACCATAGTTAAGTAGATTTCTGTAATAATCCTGAATTTCCTGTTATAGAATGTACAGCTGCGAGTGATCAGTTTGGGAAAAGAAATCTAAATGTTCTTGCTTAAAATATAAGTGGCAAGGTGTATTACAGAGATAGTATAAGTAATGCATATGCCAGAAAAATGTTGGGAGGAGATTAGATAAAAATTAGTTGGTTCCTTGATTTTAAAAGACATAACATTTAAATGTGTATTTTGGACTTCTTTAAAGCAGAACCCAATGGGCTTATGAAAAAATACTAACTGAAGCAGATATGAATTACAGAATAACAGAATTTTTAAAGAGAAACCATTTTTTAAGCTGTGCCCAAAAAAACAGGCAAAGAGCAAGCCATTAGTTTTGCCTGTCATCTTCCTACCTGTATTCTTCATTTGTTCTGCTTTCTATCCCACTTGGTAGTGGCAGGGCTTTTTCTTCTTAATGCCAGAGCCTCCAGCAAGAATAGCAGTGCAAAGTAGTGCTTAAAGCTTTTATAAAGGCATTTTTTTAAATTAAAATAATGAACATGTTATATTCATCTACTTTGTGCAATGTTATTCTCCTCTTCTGAGTTCGCCCACCAGCGATCTTGGCTCCTCCTCTTCTGTGTCTGCCCCTATAGCTAGCCACTTGTTTTGGGGGCAGATGTGTGGACTCACACCTGAGCCGGGCCATGTGTCCATAGCCCAGAGCTCTCTGCTCACAGTATGTGGTTGACAGCAGCAGGAGCCAATGACTCCCACTGCTGCACTAACATCCTGTGAGAAGATAAAGACAGGGGACAGGAACTGCAGCCATTTACAGTGCTGGATCAATACAGGACTTAGGTAAGTGTTTAGGGCAGGGAGGGACAGCAAGTAGCAAAACTTTTTTACCTTAATGCAGGGGATACATTAAAGCCGAATTCCAGGAATTTAGACACTTTTTAAAAAGTGTAGGCACTTAAATCTAAGGAGGTGCATGACATCTCCTGAACTTATCTGTATTATTTATATCTGACAGGTTTATGGCTCTACCGGAGCATACATGGACACTCAGGCTGTGATAGGAGAGAAAGGCACACAGAGCAGCTATGCCCGCCCCTCCCCTGTGCTGCCCATTCAGAGAAGCCTTTATATTTTGTGAATGAGTTCAAATAATACAAAGGCTTCTGTGATTGAACAGGAGGAGGGGAGAGGCAGGCATAGCAGCTGCAGGACTCTAATGTTGAAGATGCTTAGACCTAAAGCATGAGTGTAGGGCTCCCATAAATACAGCATATAGCTGTCTCCTGGGAGTGCAATAAAATTTTCAGATGTAAATAATAGCAATAAGCCCAGGGGATGTAACGCATCTCTTTGGATTTATCTAATAGTGTGCCTTCAATTTCACAAAGGAGGTGTATTCCTGGAATTCAGCTTTAACATAAAAAATCTTTTAGCTTTAGAACCACTTTAATCTTACACAGCAGATACTGTATACAATTATAAGGCTGTAGGCACAGGGGTGCCTAATCACACTTGCATACCAGGAAATGCACTGCTATTTTTTAGGAGGAATTCCAGACAAAAAGTACAAATTTACATACCTCTCTGTAATTCTGTATATTGCAGGTCTCAGGCTAGAAGAAGGGTAACCAGAGGTAGGAGCCAATATGGTTCTGCTGTAGCGCACATGCTCTGACAGAAAGCATGCTGGAACCAAGAGAACAGTGTGTTGGCTCATCAGTGTGCCGCTGCCATCTCAGTGTCCATTGATCGGGCTGGGATATGTTTGGACCAAACTGTTCTGCCACTGCAGTGATTCAGATCTTGGCTATGTTGCCTGACATTGGTATCTAGAAAACAAATCTATGCATTCAGTTTGTGTATTTAGCTGATTTCCTGGAGTTCTGCTTTAATACAGTTTAAAAATGTCTAATCGTTTTTAGTTTAAGCTGAACATGAAGATTCTGTTTAAAGTTATAATACTATAAAGGCATATTTATCAGCATAGTTGCATACGCTTACTGGAATGTAAGGAAGATAAACTCTGTTTACATGAGAAACATTCAAAATTGCATCAAAACTATGTGATAAGATTGTTGTTTTGGAGGACAAATTTTTGTTGGATTTAATAGAGCACCATGTTAGTTGATTAAAATAACAGCATTCAGAGCTAGATTTATAAAACTGGAATCTGTAGATACATAGCCTGCGGTGTTCTGTGCTATGACAATGATCGTACTTTTTTTGAAATGTAAAATTTCCTAGTTTTGCTGCGAGAATAATAATTTAAACCTTAGTACTTAACATTTTTGCATGTCTGTTTTTCTTTTAAGCCTGTGCTTGCTTTAAATGCTTCTGAAAATACTCTGAAAATAAGTAAGATTATTCATAGAGCATAGCACACCAATTCCCCATTGTTGTTTTTGGGTGGCTCCATCCAATTTATAGGCTTCCATGGAACCACCTTTGTGTGTGCATTCCCAGAAAGCGCTACAGTGGCGTTTCCTTACGTCCACAGAAACATATGTCTTGGCAGCAAGCCTCCCCCCTCTTCTCTCTTACAAGCAAGTGATAGACACCAACTGGAAACTGTGCTGTGTCTAGTTCACTATGCACTTTGAAATACTCAGAGCACGTGCTCCCCTATCCGGACGTTCGAGGAAGCAGTACTGTGTGACCTGGAACTGGCAGAGACTAATAGCAAAGTTTGTGGGCAAAAATTTAAAGAAAAAAAAATTCACTGTAAATGTTTCCCTGCTTGCCTAGAATGCATTATGTTTATAAAGGTTGAGCATTTAATACTACTTTAATTTTAACAGCAGAGCTCAACAACTGATGACTCTAAAGCAACAAGTTCACTTGAAGTTAATTTAAAGCCTCACAGACTACCCCTATTCACCTTTCCTTTGTTGGAAGAACAACAGAAATCTGCTTACATACTGTGACTGTGTATATGCATTATATTTGTCTATCCAGCAGGTGGCACTGCAGCATTATAGTGTGTATTCTATGATATAATGTAATCACAGGATGTACCTTCCTTATTGTGTTATATGCACTTGTTTGTTGTTCAGATCCTGTTCCTGTCTCCATGCTGATAAAGCCATAATCTGATATCCTCCATAAAAGTAAAGCTGTTTGCTGTAACCAAGAAGCTTCCGGTGCATAATTTCAATACTCTTACAACAGGTTACGGGCTCAGCACACCCAACAGGCACCAAGTGGCACTGGAAAGAATACTCAGTGAGTACAGTGAATCAGTGAATACTGTATACAAGCTACTGAAAAATGGCAAGCAGTGCAAATGTGAAGTATGCAATAGCAAAACTGAACAATGCCAATTACCAGCTGTGGAAGTTTAAGCTATAAATGTTTCTCAGCGAGAATGACTTGTGGCAAGTGCTGAATACAGACAGACCAACAAATGGAGAGACAGGGGACTGGGGCAGGAAGGATAGACAGGCAAAAGCGACTATAAGCTTAAGAGTGGAAGATGATCAGCTTATCCACAGAAGAACAGAGAAAACGGCCAAAGTTATGTGGACTTCATTACAAAAACTGCATGAGCGTTCAAGCCTCAACAGCAAACTGTTTTTGCTACGAAAACTATGTAAGATGAGACTAGACGAAGGCTAGCAAATGTATAACCACGTGAAAGCTATGCTAAAGATCATAGAGCAGCTACGCATCAGAGAGGACATCAAAGATAACCATATTGTTGCCCTGCTCTTCTGCAGCCTTCCTGAGACATATACTGCTCTCATTAACACTTTAAAACCAGAACTGAGCAGGAACTGACACTGGAATATGTCAAAGGGAAATTAATCAATGAATATGACAGAAGGAAAGAAAATATGCACCATGATGACAATGATCTTAAGGTGTACAAAGGCACAAAGCACAACAAAGAATACAGAGCCTGTTTTCACTGTAAAAGGACCAATAACATAAAAAGGACTGTTCTATCTGGAAATCTGAGCAGTGAAAACTAAAGCTATCCACAAAAGACAGAGTCAAAGCAGCCATAAAGGAAACTGCAGACACATCATGAAGTGGCACCTTTAAATGAAGGAATAATATATGATCAAAGTTGAGTGTTATTCCAACAGTGCAGATCGTGGTATGAAATGTGCAGTCCAAGGACCAAAAAGTCCTTTCAATAATGGTGACACCGTCCCACGCCACAAAAGAAATGATACCTCCACCGCAAGAAATGCCTGCTTACCAGCTGATGTGGACCTCCTATCACAGGAGGTCTATCTCGCTTGTGGCTAATACCCAGCCAGGGCCTTTGTTTGCATAGGGAGATGTGTACATGGCCGTCCCACCATATATCAACTTCTGGGATCACAGGTACCACAACTGATATGGCTCAAACTTTAGCGGGAAGCCTTTACAGATGTCCTCCGAATAGTCATACTCATGGAAGTTCCCCAAAAAAATAAAGGCTCGCCATAGTGTAAAACCAAAAACATTTTTTAACTCCTTCAGATCCGCGCTATAGCCCAATGACAGCTACAGCGAGGATCTGCTTTTCCGGGAGGCCGTCAATAGACGTCCTCCCCTTTGCACACTCCCCGCGCTGTGATCACCGAGTCAATGAGACTCTGGTGATTACAGACCGGAGTAAGGGGCTGATCCCGGCCCCTTACCACGTGATCAGCTTTCAGCCAATGACACCTGTTCACATGATGTAAACAGAAGATCGTAAAAAAGCGGATCACCGGCCTCAGTGCAAGGGACATTAGTCCCGAAGAGGAAGAGGCGAAGCCGCCTCATCTGTGCCCACCAATACCGCCTTCCAGTGCCACCTGCCAGTGCCCTCAGTGCCTCCTGCCAGTGCCCACACAGTGCCACAAAGGAGTGCATAATTGAGAGCAATCAGTGCCACCTATCAATGCCCACCAGTGGTGCCAATCAGTCCCTCATCAGTGCCACCTAGCAGTGCTGCCTATCAGTGTCACCTACCAGTGCCAATCAGTGCCCATCACTGCCACCCATCAGTGCCCATCACTGCCACCTATCAGTGCCAATCAGTGCCAGCTATCAGTACCACCTATTAGTGCCCTTCAGTGCCACCTATCAATGCCCATCAGTGCCACCCATTAGTGCCCACTAATGCCACCTATCAGTGCCCACCAGTGCCACCTCATCAGTGCCCACCAGTGCTGCCTATTATTGCCCATCAGTGCCACCTTTTAGTGTCCATCAGTGCCGCCTTATCAGTGCCCATCAGTGCAGCCGATCAGTGCCTATCAGTGCAGCCTCATCAGCGTACATCAATGAAGGAGAAAAATTACCTGTTTGCAAAATTTATTAACAAAATATAAAATGATTTTGTTTTGTTTTTTTTAATTCTGTATTTTTTTATTTTTTTAACAAAAAATAAAAAAAAACAGAGGTGATCAAATACCACCAAAATAAAGCTCTATTTGTGGGAGAAAAATGATAAAAATTTCATTTGGGTACAGCGTTGTATGACCGCACAATTGTCGTTCAAAGAGTGACAGCGCTAAAAGCTGAAAATTGGTCTGGGCAGGAGGGGGATTTAGGTGCTCAGTAAGCAAGTGGTTAAATATAAAAAAGTAATGCACTTGCATCAAGTTTGCATTAACAAGCATGGGAAAATCTCAACCTGAAACTCTTCACTCTTCTGCCACACTATTCAGCCCTGAAAAGAAATAGCAATAGCCAGAACCTCCCGATATGGAGAGCATGTGACTTACTCTTCTCCCTCTAGCATAACAACACTTTTAAATAGTAAATAAGCACTCAGGCACACAGTGCTGTCACATGTGGCAGGGAGAGAATTCTGGGCCCTTTGTACAGTCAAAGTCACTTATGGGGGCTGATTGAACCTATGGGTAAGTGAACAAAAGTAAGCAGCTCACTTGGTGGGGCCACTATTAGGATAAACTGTCCTGTCTGGTCCAGAGATTGCTGTGTACAACCCTGGTGGATAAAGCAGTTAGCCCAGGTCAGAGTAGGCTTCCTAAGGGAAAGGAATGTTTGGAAAAGAAGTACAGGTCATGTGACATGAAAGTTGGAATGATGTGGGTTTTTCAGTGGGCTGATAATGGTATTTTATAGACATGCAGGGTGCCTCTGTGCATAAGCTCCTATGAAATGTTGCAGCTGGTGACAGCAGGACTGCTAAATACATGGGAGCAGTGAATAGGAAATCATCTTGGGCCATGGATTTATTTTCTGTGTGTAATGTCCTGCATCTCGATGGCAGGGGCCAGCTGGGAACATGTGAGACACTTAAAGTGAAACTACAGGCAAATGTTTTCTTTAGTTTTGGACAGAGTAGGAAGGGATTATACCCCCTATCAGTTTTTATTGCTGTCTGTGTCCTCTTAGAAAGATGTACCCTCTATATTTGTCCTGTTTACCATTATCATCAAGAGTGGGTGTAAAAGAAGATCCCAAATTTTGGGTTGTACCCAGATCAAGACCAGAGGGGAAATTTTACAATAGGGACACTAGTTCAGGTGACTCTGGGGACAACCTTTACTTTGGAGGGATTTCATCTGACTTCCTGTTTTGGTTATGAGGCACAAACTGAAGGGCAATCTCTCCACTAGGACAAAATGGCAAAAAAAAAAAATATATGTGTATGTGTGGGTATATATATATATATATATATATATATATATATATATATATATATATATATATATATATATATATATATATATATATAATATATTTCAAGGGTTACACCCTTCCATTACTCTATACAAATGCAAAATGACTTTAGTTAAAAATGACTGCTCAGAAAAAACAGTTAGTATAAAGTATGGGTACCCTCATCCTAAAAATCTATGAGACAAATTTGGGAAAAAATGGGGCAACAGGATTTTCTTGGTACCGTCGAAGGACAATGACACATTTTTATAAGTTAAAACAATCATTTTTATTACAAATAGAATGTTTAAAAACAGTTCCATAAGAGCCCTTGCACACTGGGGCGGTTTGCAGGCGCTATTGCGCTAATAATAGCGCCTGCACATGGTGTGGACCATCAAGCTCTCAAGATGTTTCGCCATTACCCGCTTCTTCGGGAGAATAAACACTGAAATACAAATAAAACAGCATAAGTATTTATATAGTAGAGATAATCATCACAATACAATTCTTACAATGCAAAGTTAGTTAGACCAGTGTGAAAAACCCAGAAATCACATAAAGCCAACATGCAGCCATACGGAGGCACCACAGGAAAGAGATCATGGGTGAGCACAGAAGCACATACAGTGGGGACAGAAAGTATTTAGACAACCTTACATTTTTCACTCTTTGTTATATTGCAGACATTTGCTAAAATCATTTAAGTTCATTTTTTTCCTCATTAATGTACACACAGCACCCCATATTGACAGAAAAACACAGAATTGTTGACATTTTTGCAGATTTATTAAAAAAGAAAAACTGAAATATCACATGGTCCTAAGTATTCAGACCCTTTGCTGTGACACTCATATATTTAACTCAGGTGCTGTCTATTTATTCTGATCATTCTTGAGATGGTTCTACACCTTTGTTTGAGTCCAGCTGTGTTTCATTATACTGATTGGACTTGGTTAGGAAAGCCACACACCCGTCTATATAAGACCTTACAGGTCACAGTGCATGTCAGAGCAAATGAGAATCATGAGGTTAAAGGAACTTCCTGAAGAGCTCAGAGACAGAATTGTGGCAAGGCACAGATCTGGCCAAGGTTACAACAAATTTCTGCTGCACTTAAGGTTCCTAAGAGCACAGTGGCCTTCATAATCCTTAAATGGAAGACGCTTTGGACAACCAGAACCCTTCCTAGAGCTGGCAGTCCGGCCAAACTGAGCTATTGGGGGAGAAGAGCCTTGGTGAGAGAGGTAAAGAAGAACCCAAAGATCACTGTGGCTGAGCTCCAGAGATTCAGTCTGGAGATGGGAGAAAGTTGTAGAAAGTCAACCATCACTGCAGCCCTCCACCAGTTGGGGCTTTATGGCAGAGTGGCCCGATGGAAGCCTCTCCTCAGTGCAAGACACAAAAAGCCTGCATGGAGTTTGCTAAAAACACCTGAAGGACTCCAAGATGGTGAGAAATAAGATTCTTTGGTCTGAGGAGACCAACATAGAATTTTTGGCCTTAATTCAAAGCCAGGCACTGCTCATCACCTGTCCAATACAGTCCTAACAGTGAAGCATGGTGGTGGCAGCATCATGCTGTGGGGGTGTTTTTCAGCTGCAGGGACAGGACGACTGGTTGCAATCGAGGGAAAGATGAATGCGGCCAAGTGCAGGGATATCCTGGATGAAAACCTTCTCCAGAGTGCTCAGGACCTCAGACTGGGCCGAAAGTTTACCTTCCAACAAGACAATGACCCTAAGCACACAGCTAAAATAAAGAAGCTTTGGCTTCACAACAACTCTGTGACTGTTCTTGAATGGCCCAGCCAGAGCCCTGACTTAAACCCAATTGAGCATCTCTGGAGAGACCTAAAAATGGCTGTCCACCAACGTTTACCATCCAACCTGACAGAACTGGAGAGGATCTGCAAGGAGGAATGGCAGAGGATCCCCAAATCCAGGTGTGAAAAACTTGTTGCATCTTTCCCAAAAAGACTCTTGGCTGTATTAGATCAAAAGGGTGGTTCAACTAAATACTGAGCAAAGGGTCTGAATACTTAGGACCATGTGATATTTCAGTTTTTCTTTTTTAATAAATCCGCAAAAATGTCAACAATTCTGTTTTTCTGTCAATATGGGGTGCTGTGTGTACATTAATGAGGAAAAATAAATGAACTTAAATGACTTTAGCAAATGGCTGCAATATAACAAAGAGTATATATATAGCAATAACTCACGGTGGAGCTGCTGATTTAAATCGGGTTGTTTCCGTCCCCTTTTTACCTGTAGTTTCACCAATACCAGATTTAGAGTCCACGTTGAACTTATCATCTAACAATGTAGGCACCAGTCACTTTAGTACTTTTCCAATGCTTTAATGGGAGTTAACTGGAAGAAGTAGCAGGAAAGAGGTAGAAGAAGAGTTGCAGGGAAGTTCAAATACCTTTTCTTGGTGTAGCACTAAGGAATTGAAATCTCAGGGATGAATATATCTTCGGTTCAGGATTAAATCTTTGCTCGCCCAGATAGGCCCCTCTCACTAACCTAGCAGCCGGTATGCAGCACGAACAGAAAGTCTTTGCCACAGACTTGAGTGAAACAAAACTGCACGATCCTCTGCCACAGGATGTAGTAGTTTTCAGTGAACAGCAACACAATACCAGAACCTTTAGCCGACCCGGCGGTACTATGTAGTAGGTTAACTTAAGATGTGTCCTCCAATTGAGTCACCAGGCCCCTCTCCAGACCAGCGCTCCGCATGATCCTTCCATGATGGGTCCTCCCCTGGATTCTTCTCAATTGTCCAGCTTCTTCCCGAAGGACAGACAGCACAGGACCATCTCCGCAGAAGTTGTAGTAGGCCCCAGACAGACTTCTGGGCCCACCCACACGCTGCAGCATCGCAGTCCTCCGGGCCGGAGGACCATGTGGTAGGACTCCTAGCACATACCTGTCGGCCAGGAGGGCCAGCAGGTGGAACGAAAAGAACCAGAAATATGGCATCTGTCCCTTAAATACCCCCTCCCAGAATGCACCGCAGGGGATAACCTCTGCCGAGTTACTTCTGAGAAAGAAGAGCACTCAATACACCTCAGTCTGCTGCTTTCCAGCTCCGGTCTGTAGTGACACTGACATCTACAGGCGACGGAGTGGAAATGCACGCAACACAACCAAGGTTGGAACAGAAGCTAATTTAGCTATAGATTAAATCTGAACTATGTACAGAACAGATGACCCACTAAATTTATATATAAGCGGTATCTGGGAACTGGGAAACATGTTGAGAGCTTAATGACCCACACCAACACTATGATCCTGGAGTAGCTTCTCAGGCAGAGGTATCTCCTATGGTCGTGGTGTCGAAGCCCTCAAGAGGGAGTTAACTTCCATTTATGCTTTATATGTTGTTTCCCACTGTAGCGCAGGAGCTTGTCCAAAATGTGTCCTTTCCTCCCATGTGCAAATCCACACCGCCCTATCCACATGCTTCCACATTGTGCTTACATGGGAAATCCTGTAGCGGTGGGTTTAGCAAATGTGGTAAAGCTGTGCTCACTCTGAATACACAATCACTACCAAAGGAAATGAAAAAAAAAAAACCCAGAAAATCCACTTTGTATGTTTGAGCAAGACAGAGCTGGTCCAGCAATATCTCACTGTTTTAAATGACCTGTGCAAGAAGGGGCATTGGTGGACCCAGGATAAGGTTTCAACTGATTGGTAAAGCCTCTCCCAATTAAGTAAAAAGCCGAAAGGAGAGTTCAGAATCCAGGATAACACCTAGCACTCTGACATGTGGGGAGGGGTGGATGGTTTTGCCATTGCTCTTGACAGAGAAGTCAGGGGAAGAGGCACGTGGGGGAGGAAATATTATAAGCTCGGTTTTGGACAAGTTGAGTTTGAGGAGGTGGTGTGACATCCATACAGATATGTCGGTTAGTAAGTTAGTGATGCGTGAGGAGACTGATGGAGTGAGTTGAGGGGTGGAGAGATAGATTTGTGTGTCGTCAGCATAGAAATGATATTGAAAGCCGTGAGAGGCTATCAACTGACCCAGGGAAGAGGTGTAGATTGAAAATAAAAGAGGTCTAAGAACAGAACCTTGGGGGACCCCGACAGAGAAGGGAAGAGGAGTGGAGGAAGTAGAATTGTAAGAGACACTGAAGGCGCGTTGGGATAGGTAGGATGAGAGCCACTGAAGAGCACAGTCACGGAGACCAAGGGAGTAAAGTTTTTTGAGGAGGAGGGGGTGGTCAACCGTGTCAAAGGCAGCTGAAAGATCCAGAAGTAGGAGTACAGAATAGTGTCCGTTGGTTTTTGTAGTTAGTAGGTCATATGTGAGTTTTAAAAGAGCAGTTTCTGTGGAGTGTTGAGGGCGAAATCCAGATTGAAGGGGATCAAGAAGGTTGTTTTTAATGAGGTGGTCGCTCAGTTGGTTGTAAACCAGGTGTTCAAGGAGTTTAGAGGAAAAGGGGAGCAAGGAGATAGGGCGTAGGTTGTTAAGATTGGTAGGGTCCAAGGACGGCTTTTTGAGTATGGGGGTAACCAGTGCATGTTTTAGAGCATCGGGGAAGATGCCAGAGGTGAGGGAGAGATTGAAGATGTGGGTTAGAGAGTGTAGGATGGAGTCAGAGGGCGACCGGAGCATTTGAGAGGGAATAGGGTCCAGGGGACAGGTGGTTAGGTGGGCGATAGAAAGGAGTTTAGCAACTTCATCTGTAGTAGCAGATTTGAATAGGGGGAGTGTCAGTTGTACCTGTTGACATGGGGTCTTAGCTGGGGGAGATACCTGTAGAATGGAGATTTCATCACGGATTGTATCAATCTTGTTTTTGAAGTGATTAGCAATTTCCTGGGCAATGAGTAAGTCAGTGGGTGGAGGCGGTGGAGGACAAAGTAGAGAGTTGAAGGTAGAGAAGAGTTTACGGGGATTGGATGAAAAGGTGTTAATAAGAGTTGTAAAATAGGTTTGCTTGGCAGTGTGGAGGAAAGAATAGTATTTTTGGAGGGCAGATTTGTATTGGTTGAAGTCTTTGAGAGACTTAGTCTTGTGCCATAGACGCTCAAGAGCGCGACTACATTTTTTGAGAATTTTAGTGTCATCTGTTTGCCAGGGTTGTAGGGGTCGAGGCCTGATTCTGCGTGTAGTGAGGGGAGCGAGCTTATCCAGGGTGGAGGACAGAGATTTATTGCAGATGGACGTGGCTTGGTTGGGCCAGGACAGGGGAGAGATTTTGTCATAGAGGTGGTCAGTAGCAGAATAGAGGAGAGAGGAGTTGAAGTTGCGAAAGTTTCTACGGGTGATGGTTAGGCGATGGGAGGGAAAGGTAGTGGAAGACAGGGGGAGAGAGAAACTAATAAGGTGGTGGTCGGAGAGAGGAAAAGGATTGTTTGAGAAGTTGCATGGAGTGCATAGGTAGGAGAATACAAGGTCAAGGGTGTTGCCATCAGAGTGAGTAGAAGCCTGTACCCATTGCTTCAGGTCAAATGAAGAGGTTAGACTAAGAAGTTTAGAAGTAGCAGGAGTGTTTGTATTAGCAGGGATGTTGAAATCACCGAGAAGGATTGTGGGAATTTCCGAAGAGAGAAAGTAGGGTAGCCAGGCAGAAAACTCATCAAAGAAAGTTGATAATGGTCCAGGGGGCCGGTAGATCACAGCAATTCTTAGGGAAGTAGGAGAGAATAGACGTATACAGTGGGCTTCGAATGATGAAAGTATTACTAAAAGTATTACTAGTATTACTAAATTACTAAAGTATTACTAAAGCCAATTTTGGATATAGTAGGACATGGTTTTGGTTTGCCATCTGTGTCCCGAGATTTCACTTGACACTATAGACACACCAGGAAGTAACAACAAATTCTCTCCAAAGTGAGGTAAATCTCCCTGGACATCTGTCATGTGAAAATAGGTCTTCCTTGGAGGATTTCCCCTCTATTTTTATTCTGATGGCAACTCAAAATGTACATGTTCCCTCACTTTCAGTCCCAGTGACAATGCTCCAGCAGGGACACAGACATTCTAATCCTTCCACACTCCTTCCACACTCTATTCAACATTAAGAAAAAAAGAAAAGAAAAAAATGATGGCAGCTCCCATTATTTTATCCTCACAATTCTGATTCATACAATTTAGGATTAAGGCTAGGTTCACACTAATGCAGTGAGATTTTGATCCAATTTTCATTGTGATTTTGTAGTGCAGGTGCAATATAGCTTGGTGCATTTTTGATACGACTTCTTTATGCATGTTTTACTACTGCGACTCATCCTTGCTGTCTGCCAGCAGGGATGAGTCATTGGCTGTTAAGGAACCCACACCTTTCTAAGAACCAGTAACTCACCCCGGCTGTCAGCAGCAGGGATGAGTCATCTTTTGTTAAGGAGGCGGCACCCAGTGGTGCCCTAACAACCATGTTTTACCCCCCCTTGGATCCCATGCTAAAAAGAAAAGAAAAAAAAAAAAAAAAAAGCTGAAGGGCCTGGTATGGACTTTAAGGGGAACCCCCAAGCAAAACAAAAATGGCGTGGGTCCCCCTTCCCAAATCTATATGAGACCCTTATCCAAGCATGCAGCCTGATGGGTGCCTGCTTTTTAAACAACTGATGTTGCCGATGATGCTGATGAGTGTCTGATTGTTAGGACACCAGCGGGTGCCTGCTGCTAACAAATAACACAAATTGCACACGAAAACACATAGAAAAATGCATTTTATGCATTTCCATTGAAGGCTATGGACCACATAATCACACCATAGTAGCACAGGACCCTGTGAACAGGCACCATTGGAAGCAATGTTATTTCCATTTTTGTGCAATTCAATACGACCCAAGCTGCACCTGAAATCGTATAAGTGTGAACCAGGCCTCATGTGCCAGTTCTCCATTAAGCAGAAAATGTTTGTTTTTTTTATGAAAGTCATGCAAACTGGTAAAAGACTAAGAGGGTTTTTGGAGAAGGTACAGTGAGCCAATTCTGAATGATGTTCTGAGCAAACAGCTATTTAAGCATTCAAGGGATGGTGGTATAGTTCAGTTTCAGCTCCACTTTAATCAAGTATGTGTATGCAGCCTCACGCTGTTCTGGTAGGTTCCTGACTAATTACTTACTGAATAATAATGTGAACTTGACACAGGTAGCTTAAATGGCATTTTCCCTGTGTGAAAACAGGTGATTTGTGCATAAAAGTTCCCTCCTTTGTGAATCTCTAAAATTAAAGTGCCATAAGCATTTAGCACACAATTAATCGTCACAGCCAATTATTTTCCTTCTTGTCAGCTCCAAGCAATAATGAATTTAATTCAGTTATGTGTTCCTAGAAGACCATTATATGTATTTTTACATAAAATTTGCAATCATAGCCTAAGGATTTAAACCTGTTTTGCTATTAGCCTCCTGTATTGTCCTGTACAGCAGAATTTAGACTGGGAGAGAAAAGGTCAGGTCCAAGCCTGTCAGAAATGTACCTTGGCACTGGCATGCTGAGGAGGGGAGCAGAGAAATGACAGCATTATTGTGTTGCTGCTCCCTTATCTAATCTCTGATTGGGGTTAATAGTGTTATGCCGCGTACACACGACCGGACTTTCCGGCAGAAAAGGTCAGACGGAATCATTCCATCGGACATTCCGATCGTGTGTGGGCTTCATCGGACTTTTTCTTTCTAAAATTCTGATGGACTTAGAAATAGAACATGTTTCAAATCTTTCTGAAGGAATCAGTTCCTATCGGGAAAACCACTCGTCTGTATGCTGTTCCGATAGACCAAAAACGACACAAGGGCAGCTATTGGCTACTGGCTATTGAATTTCCATGATCTAGTCCCGTCATACGTCATCGCGTTCTAAAGAATCTAAACGATTGGACTTTGGTGTGATCGTGTGTAGGCAAGTCCGTTTCAGCAGAACTCCATCGGAACTCTGTCGGAAAGACCGTCGGAGTCTATTCTGATGGAAAGTCCAGTCGTGTGTACGCGGCATAAGGCTCCTTTCAGACGGGTGGACTCCGGCAGCGGATCCACCTACTCAGTGGGGAATCTGTCCGCTAAACTCTGCTGAGCATGCGGATGACAGGTTCGTGTCCACTTCGCTGATGCATAGCTGTTTCTGTTTCTATCCCACTGTCATCCAATCCGATCCATCAGATAGATGGGCAACAGATCCCCATCAATTTATTTTTAGCGGATCGGATGTTGGCATCTGGCGCTCCATAGAGGGCAATGGATGGTCTGATTGAGTCCGCCTTAAAAACTGACATGTGAAAGGGGCCTAACAGAAGAGTTGCCTGTGAGTACCAGGAACTGGCTGTGCTGTCTGGCAGTAATTGGATAATGATGATTGATCTGCCTGGATTACAAGCTGGCATAACAAAATTAAAAATCTTTCAGCAGCTATTATAGTTTGAATATACTGTATAAAGTACAAATTTATATTTACTTGTTTGCATGGATTTTAACTTTATTTGTGCTGAATAATTATTTTTAGTAAGTATATTTATTTGCTTTCCTATAAAACCTTAGCTATGTTTCATCTCTCCCGCCTACAGGGTAATGCACACCTACATGTCCACCATAGGTCAGGGAAGTCCGAGGAAATATCCAGTCTCAATCTATATAGTATTATTAGTATTATACAGGATTTAGGCCTCTTGCACACAGTACTGATGTTTGAGCATCAGCATTTCTGGACGTTATTTCAGGCGTCTGTTTTGTGAATATTTGCATGCGTATTCGCATTTGCGCATACAAAACATTCCTAGGCATAATTCATTAAGCCTTCAGCCCTGGAAGATTTTACCCCATTCCTGACCAGAGCACTTTTTGCGATTCGGCACTGCGTCGCTTTAACTGACAATTGCGTGCAACGTTACACCAAAACAAGATTGAGGTCCTTATTTTCCCACAAATAGAGCTTTCTTTTGGTGGTATTTGATCACCTTTTATCACGTTTTTTTTTTTTGCGCGACAAACAAAAAAAGAGCGACAATTTTGAAATTAAAGCAATATTTTTTACTTTTTGCTATAATAAATATCCCCCAAAAATATATAAAAAAAAACACATTTTTTCCTCAGTTTAAGCTGATATGTTTTCTTCTACATATTTGTGGTACACAAAATTGCAATAAGCGTATATTGATTGGTTTGCGCATAAGTTATAGATTCTTCAAAATAGGGATTAGATTTCTGGCATTTTTATTATTATTTTTTTTATTAGTAATGTGATTTTTATCGTGACTGCGACATTATGGCGGATACATTGGACACTTTTGACACTATTTTGGGACCATTGTTATTTATACAGCGATCAGTGCTATAAAAATGCACTGATTACTGTGTATATGACACTGGCAGGGAAGGGGTTAAACACTAGGGGGCGATCAAGGGGTTAAGTGTGTCCTAGTGAGTGATTTTAACTGTGGGGGGGTGGGCTACCACTGACATGACAGCGATCACTGCTTTGATGACAGGGAGCAGTAGATCCTTGTCATGTCACTAGGCAGAACGGGGAAATGCCTTGTTTACATAGGCATCTCCCCGTTCTGCAGCTCCGTGACACGATCGGGACCCGCGGGCACAGTCATGCTGTATGTGGCGGGCGCGCGCCCACTAGCCCCGCCAATTAAATAGGAATGTACAGGTATGCCCATTTGCCCACCGCTGCCATTGTGCCAACTTATATTGGCGTGCAGCGGTCGGCAAGTGGTTAATATTTATGCTCAAATGAGAGGATTTGCACATACCAGCTTAAAATACTGACTGGGAATTCAGATTTTTTTTAAACAAAAAATTTAACTCCAGCAAATGCAGCGCTTGTTTATGCGCCCTTGTGTACAGGCACATTGTAAACAATGGCTGGATTTTAGATCAGTAAAAAAAAAAAAAAACTATACTGAGCTTTTTCAAACTGCAGTGTGCAAGAGGCCTAACAGTATATTGCACAAATTGTTTGCACATTACTTTTCAAAATGAAGGTAGACCGTACATTTACAATTCAAGACAAGAGAGCTAAAACCAGATTGTTTGAACTATTTGCATTCTGATTGTATTCTGATGGCTATGCTTATGTTTATTATATGTTGCATGTTAAGGGTGGGATGTGGTGTTTTGATTTCCTAACCTAGAAATGATTCATATTTATGCAATTTTCCAACCAAGGATAAAATTTTCACAGCAGAAAACACTGGAAGCCACTTTCATAAAACAAGTCATTGGTAATCAGAGATCACTACAAACTGAATATTGTTGCCATGGTTAGAAGGATACATTTAATTTTTGGACAGTTACACAAATAGGACTAAAATGAAAAGGTTATCTTTAATACACAGGATGGGTTTAATAACAATTCTATATGTTCTATCATTTTTACGCAGCAATTTAAGAGGTAGCAATGGCCATTAGAAGGATCCTATAACCACCATAGCTTTTAAGTTATTTTTTAAAGACCAGTGTAGTCGACAAAGTGTTTCCTGATTATGGTATATGTTACTTTTTAGGATTTTTTTGTTTGCTCTCCTAAAGTTTTCCTTATTAAATGTTCAGTACAGCAAACTTTCTTCCATAATCCGGTCAAATGTCTTAAGAACACTTTGAAGGCTTAACATAAGCTGTTTCACTTTCACTAGCCTGACCAGAAAGCTTTTCTCTGTGTCGATATGACCGATTTCTGAGCTCAGCAGAGAAAATGGAAATGAAGCAGGATGTGACCTTTTATATTTGTCCTATTACCACTTAAATATAGGAAGATATATAGACCACATTGTGTAAGAAAGAATAAAAAAGTTCCAGTTTATTTAATCATATAACAATTTTGTGTTTGTTTTAGAAATAACTTATTTACGTGTTTATGCTACTTTATGTTTGTTCTTTACACAGCCATTGTTACTCATCCCATGGTGCATATGCTCAGAGTAAACTGGCCCTTGTCCTGTTCACTTACTATTTACAACATCAGCTTACTGCAGAAGGTTGCTATGTAACTGCTAATTCAGTGGATCCTGGGGTAGTGAACACTAACCTCTACCAGCATGTCTCCTGGCCAGGAAGATTTGTGAAATGGTTGACTGGCTGGCTTTTTTTAAAGGTAGGTGTTTACTTAGTAATAATCTTCACACTTATGTTACATAACCCAAATACCACAGTACAATAGCTTCATTATATAAAAATATTATATTTAACTACTTAAGGACCAGAATATTTTCCCCCTTAATGACCAGGTCATGCGATGCTGTACCCAAACAAAACAAATTATTTTTTCCCACAAATAGATCTTTCTTTTGGTGGTATTTGATCACCTCTGCGGTTTTTATTTTTTGCGCTATAAACAAAAAAAGAGAGAGAATTTTGAAAAAATAAAAAGCAATATTTTTTACTTTTTGCTATAATAAAAATCCCCCCAAAAATATAAAAAAACAAATTTCTTTCTCAGTTTAGGCCGATATATATTCTTCTACATATTTTTGGTAACAAAAATCGCAATAAGCGTATATCGATTGGTTTGCACAAAACTTATAGCGTCTACAAAATAGGGAATAGATTTATAGCATTTTTATGGCATTTTTATTTATTTATTTTACTAGTAATGGCGGAAATCTGCAATTTTTAGTGGGACTGCGACATTGTGGCGGACAGATCGGACACTTTTGACACATTTTTGGGACCATTGACATTTATACAGCGATCAGTGCTATAAAAAATGCACTGATTACTGTGTAAACGTCACTGGTAGGGAAGGGATTAACACTAGGGGGTGATCAAGGGGTTCAATGTGTTCCCTGCTAGGTGTTTTTAACGGTATGGGGATGTGACTTACTAGAGGAGGAGCCAGATTGCTGTTCCTACTTAGTAGAAACACAAGATCTGTCTCTCCTCTCCTGACAGGATGGGGATTTGTGTGTTTACACACACACACATCCCTGTTCTGGCTCTCGTGCCTGCGATCGCGCTTTGCCGGTAGACATCACGGCCGCTGGCCACGTGCATCATGTCCCCCACCGTGCAGCGCCTGCTAGAGCTGTTTAAAGGATCGACATACAGCTACGACAATTTGCTGGAACGTGCCGACCTGCCGCAGTATAATGATGGCGGCTGGTTGGCAAGTGGCTAAATAAAACATGATACAACTGTTTTGTAGAAATGAGATATGAGAGACATTATTTTATCTTTATCCCCAAATCTGCCACCATTGGTGAACTACAGTTGTGCTCGTAAGTTTACATACCCTGGCAGAATTTATGATTTCTTGTCCATTTTTCAGAGAATATGAATGATAACGCAAAAACTTTTTTCACTCACGGTTAGTGTTTGGCTGAAGCCATTTATTATGAATCAACTGTGTTTACTCCTTTTAAATCATAATCACAACATAAACAGAAACTACCCAAATTACCCTGATAAAAAGTTTACATACCCTGGCGATTTTGGCCTGATAACATGCACACAATTTGACACAAAGGGGTTTGAATGGCTTTTAAAGGTAACTATCCTCACTTGTGATCTGTTTGCTTGTATCTAGTGTGTGTGTGTGTATAAAAGGTCAATCAGTTTCTGGACCCCTGACAGACCCTTGCATCTTTCATCCAGTGCTGCACTGACTTTTCTGGATTCTGAGTCATGAGGAAAGCAAAAGAATTGTCAAAGGATTTGCTGGAAAAGGTAGTTGAACAGTATAAAACAGGAAAGGGATATAAAAAGATATCCAAGGAATTGAGAATGCCAATCAGCAGTGTTCAAACTCTAATCAAGAAGTAGAAAATGAGGGGTTCTGTTGAAACCAAACCACGGTCAGGTAGACCAACTAAAATTTCAGCCACAACTGCCAGGAAAATTGTTCAGGATGCAAAGAAAAACCCACAAATAACTTCAGATGAAATACAAGACTCTCTAAAAACATGTGGTGTGGCTGTTTCAAGGTGCACAATAAGGAGGCAGTTGAAGAAAGATGGGCTGCATGGTCGAGTTGCCAGAAGAAAGCCATTGCTACACAAATGCCACAAAGTATCCTTCTTACAATATGCCAAACAGCACAGAGAAAAGCCTCAAACCTTCTGGCACAAAGTAATTTGGAGTGATGAGACCAAATTTGAGCTTTTTGGCCACAACCATAAAAGCTTCATTTGGAGAGGAGTCAACGAGGCCTATGATAAAAGGTACACCATTCCTACTGTGAAACACGGAGGTGGACTGCTGATGTTCTGGGGATGTGTGAGCTACAAAGGCACAGGAAATTTGGTCAAATTTGGTCAAACCCATGGGTCAGGGCTACTGTAGGACTGCTGAAAATTTTCTCTGGGTCCATCGAAAAACCAACAGTAAAATTGACATAACCCAGGAATTTAACCTGTTCATGATGGAATTCGCACTTCTCCAATTTACAATAGAGATTGTTCTCTCTTAATTTCTGAAGCACACGACAGACATCTGTGTGGTGGCTCTCCAGGGACTTGGAAAATATGAGGATATCATCAAATTAAACCACCGCACATAACTGCAACAAATCTTGGTGGACATCGTTAATAAATTCCTGGAAAACTGCATTACAAAGGTCAAAAGGCATTATGAGGTACTCGTAATGGCCTGTTCAGGTATTGAATGCAGTTTTCCACTCGTCGCCCTCCTTAATCCTCATGAGAATGTATGCCCCTCTCAAATCAAGCTTTGTGAAAACCGTTGGTCCCTTGAGGCGGTCAAATAACTCCGTAATCAATGGAATCGGATAGGCATTCTTAATCGTAAAACGATTAAGACCCCTATAATCATTACAAGGTCTCAGTTCACCACTCTTCTTCTTCACAAAGAAGAAACCAGCACCAGCAGAAGATGAGGATTTGCGGATGAAACCTCGAGAAAGTGCGTCTGCAACATACTCCTCCATGGCCTTATCCTCCAAGACCGACAAAGGGTAAACCCAACCACGAGGGGGTATGGCACCAGGTTGAAGGTCAATTGCTAAAATCGAGGTACTCATCCGGCAGGGAGGAGAGTGAACAGGTGCACAGGACCTTGGCTACCTTCTGGAAGTATGTCTTACTGCCTTGTGGTGACTAGGAGAGAACCTCAGCACGGAGCCAATCAAAAGAGGGGTTGTGCCTCTGTAACCAAGGATAACCAATAACCAGCAGAAACTTAGGCGAGGAATTAACTTAGAATTGGATTATCTCATGGTGAAGAGCCCCTATGGCCATGGACAACGGAATAGTCTCATGAGTCACATGGGCAGGCTGTAGAGGTCTTCCATCAAGAGCCTCAATTGCAAGTGGAGTGTCACACAGCTGCAGCGGAATCGAGTGCTTCGATACAAAGGCAGCATCAATGAACAGGCCTGCAGCCCCAGAGTCAATTAGAGCCTGTATTTTGAAGGACGACTCAGCCAAAGAAAGGGTAACCGAAACCAGGGGCTTATCCTTCTGGATAACTGTGGATGAAACAACGCCACCTAAGGTCTGTCCGTGACAGGACCTCAAGGTTCCGGTGTTCCCTGGATGGGTAGGACAAGACTTCAAACAGTGACCTGCCTGGCCACAATAAAGGCACAATTTCTCCCTCCTCCTAAGGGTTCTCTCATCCACAGAGAGATGCGTGAAGACCAAGTGCATGGGTTCATCTTCACAGACCGACTCGGTACCAGGAGGCATGAAAGGTGAGGGAGGCAAGGGTGGGACTGCAAAATTCGGAGACAAATATACAGGAGGCTTCCGCAAGCACTCCTTAAAAGGGAGTCTTTCTCTGAGTCAATGAGGATGGCAAACGTGATCAACCTCTCCAGCTCAGTGGGTATATCTCGGGCTGCTATCTCATCCTTGATGGTATCCGAGAGACCATGAGAAAAAGCAGCCATGAGGGCCTCATTGTTCCAAGCAACCTCTGCTGCCAGAGTACAGAATTCAGTGGCATAAGCAGCAACAGTTCTCGTACTCTGTTTGACATGAGGCACTTGACAGCAGAAGCAGAGCATACGGGAACGTCAAATACCCTTTTAAAAGAAGTCACAAACGCAGGGTAACTCAAGACAACAGGTTTTTGCGTCTCCCATAGAGGGTTTGCCTAGGCCAAGGCTCTCTCAGGAAGCAAAGATATTACGAAACCTACTTTGCTTCTGTCCGTGGGAAACGCCTGGGGCAGCATCTCAAAGTATATCTCAACCTGGTTGAGAAACCCCCTGCATTGGACTGGATCGCCCCAAATCGATGGGGAAGCGGAGCGGAACCAGACATACCTCTTATAGAGGTAATACTCGAGGCAGGTGCCTGCACAGAGACTGGAGCAGCAGCAGGGATGGCCTGCAACAAAGGTTGTACCGGAGCAGCCACAGTGGGAGATTCCAGATGAGCCGTGCGACTCAGGAGCGTTTGTAACACCATGGCAAACTGATCCATGCAGAGATCCTGCTCATCCAATCTGGAAAAAATATTACCAACAAGTGGATTGACTGCATCTTCTGAATTCATGGCCTTTGCCTACTGTCAGAAACCATGAATCAGACAGAAGTTAAGAGTAAATGTAGTCAAAACATAGCCAGAATTCAGGAACCGGAACGGATAGTCAGACAAGCCAAAACGTTAGGGAACTAGAGATGAGCATAGTAGAACAGCAAGCAGGATCTGGAGCCAGAAGGAATGTCTGCCAAGCAAGTCTTTTAACAGGAACACAGGAGAGCGTCTCTGGAGATGTGACCAAGGCAAAGGCAGAGATCATCTGGATTGGATGGCTTAAGTAGGCAGTTGAGTCACTGTGGAGAGATAAGAGCTGGCAATTAGCCGACAGCTGAGCGGCCAGCTTTGAGAAGGAAGGGCTGAGCCCAGCCCTGATGGCTACGCATGGGACATACTTGGACATTTCAACATGACAATGATCCAAAACTCAAGGCCAAGTCGACCTGTCATTGGCTACAGCAGAATAAAGTGAAGGTTCTAGAGTGGCCATCTCAGTCTCCTGACATCAATATCCTTGAGCCACTCTGGGGAGATCTCAAACATGCAGTTCATGCAAGACAGCCCAAGAATTTACAGGAACTGTAGGCTTTTTGCCAAGAGGAATGGGCAGCTTTACCATCTGAGAAGATTTTTTGTTTAATAAGTTTTTATTGAAGAAAAAAGTAAAGCAAAAATGTACATATATCACAAAATAGATACATTCTTGGAGATTGGACAATATAAGTTTCAGTGCTCACAGAATACAACGGTTATGTATAAGCCAACATAAAACCAAAAGATGTCTCTGGAGATGTACACATTGCAAGTGTGATAACCAAATAAACTGAGGATTCTTTCTATGTGAGTATTTGAAGCAAAACATAATTAAGAGAAAACTTTGCTTTAGTTTAAAGAGAATAGAGAAGAAGAGACAGCAGCAAAGAAGGGATTGGGGAAAGTGAATGATGAGAAAGAAAGTAAATGAGAAAAAGAAAAGTAAAGAAGGTAAGGGAAAAGATGGTGGGAGGGAGGAGAAGGGGTGGGGATTGCTGGCATGCATATCAATATATTGAAAAAAGGTTGAGTTATTGAGATTTATTGAGATTTAAATGGCCAAGCTTAATTTAAATACCTAAGGGGTTTGCATTATAAGGTCTTTATAGGAGGAGGTGGACTGAAACTTTATCCAGGAAGCCCAGGTTAAAGAATGTTTCTTTGAAGTACCTCTAATACTGTGGGTAATACTCTCCATAAGGTGTACTTCATCAACCCTATGTAGCCATACTTTTATAGAAGGGGTTATTGGTTGGCCCCATAAAGAAGGAATTAAAGCTTGGGCAGTGTTCAAAAGATGAGGAATGAGTGAACGTCTGTATAAGCTTATGGGAGTTTTCATAGCATGGAAAAGAATAGTCCATGGGTCATCAGGTATGTGGACATCCGAGATCTGTAAGATCAGATCGCGAATGGCATCCCAAAAAGGTCGAATAAGTGGACAAAACCACCATATATGTGCATGAGTAGCTTTGTTCCCACAGTTCCTCCAACACAACGGGGAACTGGCGGGGAACATTTGGTGTAATCTAGATGGGGTGTAATGCCACCTGGTAAGCAATTTATAGTTGACCTCTGACATTTTTGAGGCCAGGGAGGAGGTGTGGGCTAATTGTAGGATCTTATCTTTTTTGGTTGTCAGTGAGGGAGGAGTTCAGGTCTATTTCCCATTTAGTCAAAAAAGGTGGAAAGTCGGGATTTTGAAGAGCAATAAGAGCTTTATAAAATAGAGAAATACCATGTGGGGGGGTCTTTTGGCTGAAATATTTCTTCTATACCGTTTAAATCGCATATATCTCTAAGCGCATTGGGGAGGGAACTTAAGAAGTGTTGTAGTTGGTGATACCTCCATTTATCTAAAAACGTGACAGGTTTAGGAGCAAGGATCGATTGTAATGGTTTAAGTGCGTTGTCTCGAAGAACATGATGTAACAGGAGAGGCTCTTCCGATCCCCATGATTTAAAGCCGGGGTCCAGTAAACCTGGTGGAAAATATTTATGGTCGAGGAGAGGCAATAGAGGAGAATCATAATTCCATGAGAATTTTTTATGCAGGGCATCCCATATATCTAAAGAGCTGAGGTAGTTCGGGCAAAGTTCCTACAAGAACGGGGTATCCAAGGTGCTATTGAGAGATCTATTCCACTTAAAAAATATTCAAGTTGTACCCATAATTTTGATTGAAAAGCATATTTCCAATCAGCCAATCTGGACAGAATAACCGCCTGATAATATGCCTTAAAATTAGGAAGCGCTAAACCTCCTGAGCATTTGGAGCGAAACAATAGCCCTCTAGATATTCTGGGATGGCTGTTCTTCCAGATAAATCGGGAAATCAAGGTTTGTAAAATAGTGAAGAACCCCACCGGTACACCTAGTGGGAGCATTTGAAAGATAAATAGGATGCGGGGTAATATATTCATTTTAATGATATTTACTCTCCCCAACCATGTGTGTGATAAGTTGGACCATTTTCGTAAGTCATCTCTAATCCTATTTAGCAAGGGGATATAATTATATCGAAAAAGGGACTGGAGATTAGAAGTAAGATAGATGCCTAGGTATTTCATGCATGTCGGTTCCCACTTAAAGGGAAAAAGGGGTTTAAGGGAAAGTGCCTCGGACTTGGGGATATTAATGTTTAAAATTTCGGATTTGGATACGTTTATTTTGAAGTTAGAAATTGAGTGAAAGGTAGAAAATGCAGACATTAAGTTGGGAAGTGAAATGCGTGGTTGCTGAATAAAAAAATAGTACGTCATCAGCATAAGCTGCGTATTTATGGGATCTATTGCCTATTTGTATGCCTTTGATGTTAACATTATTCCTAATTGTAGCTAGGAAGGGTTCTAAGGTAATAGCAAAGAGGAGAGGGGACAGGGGACAACCCTGCCTGGTACCATTATGTAAGACAAAAGGGTCACTCAACATTCCATTAATTCTTATTTGTGCTGTGGGGTTAGAATAAAGGGATGAGATACGATGAAACGTCTTAGGTCCCAATCCAAAGTGTCGTAAAGTCAACTTAAGATAGTCCCAGTCCACCCTATCAAAAGCCTTTTCCGCGTCAGTGGAAAGGAGCAGGGTGGGCTGGGCGCATCTTTGAACATATTGGACTAGGGAAATTGCTCGAAGGGAATTGTTTTTAGCTTCTCTATTTGGTATGAAACCTGATTGGTCGGCTGAGCTCCAGCTGGGCAATAGGGGGAGCAAGCGATTTGCCATTACTTTGGCTAATAATTTAATGTCAACATTTATTAATGATATTGGCCTAAAACTGTTACATAGGGTGGGGTCCTTATCAGGTTTAGGAATGACAGAGATATGGGTGGAAAGGGATTCTGGGCGTAGGCCTGAAGTGTGAGAGACAGAGTTTGCGTAAGCGGAGAGGCGAGGGAGTAAAATGTCACTGAATGTTTTATAATATAAAATAGTAAACCCATCCGGTCCAGGTGCTTTACCAGATGGGGAAGACTTCAGTGCGGCCTGGAATTCCTAACCGAGAAGTCTTCCTCTATTTCTTTGAGGACAGATAAGGGCAATTTAGGTAGGTTGGCTTCTTTCAAGTAGGAGAGCATACAGTTTCTTCTCTCTTTTTGAGGTAAAGAGGATAAGTCATTTTTAACATTATAAAGGTCCGAATAATACTCTCTAAAGGCCTTAGCAATATCTGGAGTTGCATGGACAAGCTCTCCTGTAGGAAGTTTGATTTTGGAAATAAATGACTGCGACTGTTTATTTTTTAATGATCTAGCTAATAATTTACTGGGTTTGTTCCCCCACTCATAAAATTTCTGCGATATGCGTTGGAATTTTCTCTTAGTGTCTAAATTAAGAAGGGATTTTAATTCCTCTCGTTTAAGTGTGAGGGATTGGAGGTGCTCAATATGCAGAGAGAGTTTATGCTGTTTGTCGAGGACCGCTATTTGTTGTAGCACCTGATTAATTTGTTGACCATGTTCCCTTTTTTTCCTAGCTCCAAGCTCAATAAAACGGCCCCTAATAGTAGCCTTATGAGCTTCCCAAACAATGGAGGGAGAGGTATCAGAGGGCTTGTTTTCCTTAAAGTATTGTGATAAATGAGAAGCTAACAAGGAGACCTCAGCTTCATTAGTAAGAAGGGAGTCATTAAGTTTCCATTGGTCCCACATCTCCCTCCCACCGTGGCTTGAGGTTATACACAACTTTGGCAGACACTGGTGCGTTAAGCATGTTGTAAAAACAAGAGATCAATTTTTTGGGATCTGTATCCTTTACAACTGCTATAATGGGATTAAGCGTGGGTTGCGGGGGGGATTGTAAAAATTGTGATTGAGTTGCATGTCTCAATTGGAGAAATCTGTAGAACATACGGTCATGCAGTGCAAATTCCCTCTTGAGGGTGTTAAAGTCTTTGAGAGTCCTGTTTGACAAAATGTGGTGCAGATAAAATATACCCTGTCTAATCCAGAGCCCCGGATTTTGAATACGTTGAAACTCCTGAAGATCTTTGTTATACCACAGGGGAGTATAGTCATTGTATAAAGGGATGTCTAGCTTGCCAGTAGCAAGTTCCCAGATGCGTCTGTAGTGGTACAGTAAAGACTTCTTGTCTCCTTGAAATGTTGGAGCGGCCTTGGGACGTATCCAATATTGGGTCTAGTGCCATGTTTATGTCTCCCGCTAGAAGGGTAAGACCCTTGGCGAAGTGTGACAATTTAGTTAGGATTTGTGAGAAAAAAGTAGGCTGATTTTGATTTGGACAATACACATTTGCCAAAGTACATTGAGTGTTGCTTAGGAAGCCCCTACGGAAAAGAAAACGACCATGGTCATCCGCTAACATATCAGATAACCTAAAGGATACATTTCTGCAAAATCCAATGGCTACACCCTTAGCTTTATTGGTGTCCGATAAGCTATAGTACCACTGCGGAAAGTGGGGTGAAGTAAATTTAACAGGTGTTGTGTGGGTTAGATGCGTTTCCTGAAGAAAGCATAGAGCATAGAGCATGCGGACTGTTTTAGTTCACAAACTATTTGGTGTCGCTTAGCAGCAACATTAAGACCCCTGACATTGTATGATATAACCTTTAACATGGCCATTGTTAAAATAAAATGTGATCCTTCAGCTTATCCTGACATGCATGCCAGCGGGGAGGGGGGAGTGGAGGGGGGGGGGAGAGATTATTCGGAGAGAGAAAGAGAGAAAAGAGGAAGAGGATGAGCATATATAGAAATTACATACATGAATCATAAAACTTGTGGGAAACAAATGATTAACACGCAGAAATCTGCAGTGGTCCCATTGGGGAAAGAAAGAGCGAGAGGCCATCCCAGTCCCTGGACAGGGATTGAATAGGACAGCTTAAGGCCGATCGCACTCGCCAACCCCAGAAGGAGAGGGGGGATGGGGTTACGCTGTAGGGAAGGGGTAGTGAGGGAAGTGCGCCCCGACAACACACGGCCTGTAAAAAAAAAGAACATATAACTTATGACTATAAGTAAACAATTAGTTCCAGTTAGAAATATAAAGAACATTTATGTAGGATCAGGATTATTTCAACCAATATGTATCCTACCAGGTAACATAAATGTAGACCAAACTGGAGCGTGAACCAAATAACAAAAGAAAAAATAGAACATTGGTCAGATCAATGGTGAGTCATCTTTGGCCAAGTATAGTCAAACAAAAGTAGAAAAAACTGCGGCCAAAACCGGACTCCGTAGAAAAAACCCTGTAGGAGAATAATTGTCTATATTAATGAAATTAGTGTAGATGAAAAATACACAGTTCAACCATGCTTTTGTGTAGAGCCTGGGAGAGAGGTATGCCTTTTCTTTGAGGGGGTTTTTCTCCAAAGTGTATCCATTGGACTCGAAAATTTGGGGATTGGATCCTGCCAGACTGGGAGCTCCATGGACGGAAGGTGGAGATCCTGTAAAAAGGTTGAGAGTTCCTCAGGAAATCTTAGTGTATGGGAACGGCCATTTTTTGTGGTAATCAGACAGGCTGGGAAGCCCCATCTGTATGTGATCCCATCTGAGCGTAGTTGATCAAGGAGCGGCTTTAGGGCTCTACGGCGGTCCAAAGTATCCTTGGAGAGGTCCGGATATACGGTGATAACTGCCCCGTCAAAGTCTATGTTAGGCAAGCCCCGCATCTTCATCATAACAGCATTTTTGTCCTCAAAGTAATGCAAGCGACAAATAACGTCCCTGGGCTGGTCTAAGTTAGCATTACGGGGTCTCAGTGCACGATGCACACGGTCAAAGCGTAACGGTGCAGTGACAGGGTTGCCCAGGATGGTATTAAAAATGCCTCTTATAGATGGTTCAAGGTCATTATCTCCAGTCGCTTCCGGCAGACCTCGAACACGTATATTATTTCTACGGTTACAGTTTTTGAGGTCTTCAAGCTTATACAGAGAGGCCCGATGGGCAAATGCCAGCTGGGTAACAGTGTCCTGTAATTCTTTAATGGCTAGGGCTTGTGTGTCCTGCCATTGCTCCGTTTCCTCTACTCTGACCAGGATATGTGACATATCAGATCTAACAGCGGTTATTTCTTTTTTAATGGATTTCTCCAAACTGTGAAACATACCTGCGAGTTCTTTTTTGAGACCACTCATTAGTGTAGTCATTTCGGAACCAGCGGGAGATCAAGGGTCGTCCATAAGGTCCGAGCAATATGAGGAGGCCGGAGAGCTCTCCCTCACAGAGGCAGCGTGAGATGATGGAGAAGCGCTCGTTCTCGAGGTTCGGAGCTGGTCGCCACGTGTGTTGGCTAAGTATTGCTGAATGGAACCCATGGAAATGGGAATGGACAGTGATCTCTTGCTTGATCGTTTACCTGAGGCAGACCGGAGTTTAGGCGTTTTGGCTGGCATAACTGGAACTATACGGCCGATAGCTGCAAGGGGCACCCCCTAGTCACATCTGTTCAATGCCGTGCATACATCCAAATAAAGATATCATGCAAAAAGATACTCATGCAGGTAGTATGCAGATAGAAATAAATTCACTTCAGCAGCAACAGAGAGGAGTCAGGAGATTTATCTTGAGTAAAGACTGTAGGAACGGTAGCTGTGCAGAGAATGTATTAGCTTGAAACTAGCTTGAGAGTATTTGGAGCACCAAGATGTCCGCCTGCTTCCAGGCTAATAAAGGGAGTATTTGGAGCACCAAAATGGCCGCCGACCTCCAGAAGCAGGCCGAAGCCGCAGACTTTCCTGAAAACAGTATCCGGCCGGGAGAGCGCCGCTCCTTACCAGCCCGGGACGTCTCTATACAATACAGAATTCGGGGTCCCGGTGGTAAGATAGTGCGGAGACACTATTAAGGGAGCCGGCAGAGGAAATAATGGGCAGGAGCCGCATTACTTACTGTGTCCTTGTGATGTAAATGCCGGAGCGGCAGGCCGCAAGATGGCATCTGGTTGAGGGGAGCCGGAGGTAGAAGAGGGGATCCTGAGGTGATATTACTCCTCCACACAAGCCCTGTGTGATAGCCGACGGCGATTTGACCTAGGAGCCAGTACAAAGATCCCTCGTGTCCTCCAATCCATGGGAGAGGAGAGCAGCAGGCTTTGGGGATTCAGCAGGCCCCAAGATGGGGGCGGGTACACAAGGCTCAGATCTGGCTGCAGGCCAGAGTCTAAAGAATGCAGCAAATCCAGCCAATACCCCACAGCGTCAATAGCAGAGGGAAGCCAGTCTCTCTTGTCAGCAGAATGAAGTTTGAGAGAGTATAAATGGGCTAGGATGGCTGTGGATGCTAGTGCTTTGAGCGGAGCTCGGCTTCCATACATCCTCTCTGCTGCTCATCCAGACATGCCCCCCACCATCTGAGAAGATAAAGCGCCTTATCTGCAAATACCACAAGAGACTTCAAGCTGTCATTGATTAAAGGGGGCAATAAACGGTATTAAGAACTGGAGTATGTAAACTTTTCATCAGGGTCATTTGGGTAGTTTCTGTTATTATGATTTAAAAAGAGTAAACACAGTTGATTGAAAGTGTAAAGAAAGTTCAAAGAGAGTGAAAGAAAAGTTTTTGTATTATTCATATTCTCTGAAAAATTGCCAAGAAATCATAAATTCTGCCAGGGTATGTAAGCTTATGAGCACAACTGTATGTGCATTAGAAGATTTGCCAATTCAAATCAACCAGAAAGTGGTGGAAGGTCTTAGCACAAGATAGAGCATATGATAGTTCCCCATTTTTGACATCTAAAAGCCCCCTGGATTGAGTGTTTTTATGACATAGCCTAAAAAGACTTCTAGTTCAGATGTTAATTCATCCTTGTCCTCTGACCATATTGTATGGTAATCATGGAGGGGCTTTTTTTCCTGCAGATTTCTGGTTCTATCTTAAAGAAAGCTACAATACAATAAATAATCCACTGGTGATGTAATATTGTGTTACAGCACAAGCTTTCAGATAGGCAATGGCTGTTTTGCTTGCGTCTATCTAGCAAGGTTGCTTTGCGGTATAAGCAAGGAAGCTGCTGCAGTGTGTAAATGTGCTTTTACTAAACAAAAATGCTGTACATACAAAACTATTACAATATTAGGAGTACAAATCAAGACTGAAAGATATCTAGAGCAAATTAACAGCCTAGCAAGTCAACGGAAACGATGGTCTGTAACAGTAGAAATACACTTAAGTTACTTAACTCTGGTTACTGTGTTCATGATCCCTGGTGGCAATGAGGACTCAGTCGGTAGGTATTAGAGAATCAGGCGAAAAATCTTTTTCTTCAATGGCTGGTTACAAATTCTTTCCCTTCTGGTCTTAAAGCATGATGAGAGGCTTCTGGTCTTACAGACTGTCCTTGGTTCTAATGCATGATGAAGTCCATCTCTAGCTTATGTCTGACAACCCTTTTTATGTATCAGGTTGTTTACCATAGTTTCCAAACAACAGAAAGCATACCTGTTTACTGTAGCTGTAGAGGCAATAGACTATTGAAACTATCAGCAGTTCCCACTGTTTGAGGACAGCCTGTGTACTTACTTGTTACCAAAACATCCTCAAACAAACTAGTCTGATGGGAAAATCATTAATTTAATACAATATATATATATATATATATATATATATATATATATATATATATATATATATATATATATATGCATATATATATATATTCATATCAAATACAACATCATGTTGGACAGGCCTTCAGGTCAGTCTTTTTCAACCAAGGTGCCTTCAGGATTCTTCAGGGGTGCCTTGACAAAATGCCTATAAATTGCCCAAAAATTGCCCAACAATTGTATACAAGCCAACGGATGGATGAAGCTAGCCTTTTAATTACACAAAGCCACGGGTTTTCATTGTGCACCACCTTCTAACTGCCGGCATCTTTAGAACCAATTATGTCATTGTTGACAAGGAGGACATCGGGCACCTCCACAGAATTATTTTTTGCTTCTCCCTTACTCCTCTCCGTCAGCACTGTGGTCGCAGTAGCTTAGTGTGGGAGAGAAACTGAGGACAGAAAAATATTAGAATGCAAAGGTGTATTTGCTTTGAAAGAATAAATCATCTCTATTGTTGGGTGTCCTATGTGTGTGGATGTTACTGCATAATGTAAAATTATTAGTTTTGTTTTTTTTTACATTTTAGAATGGGGTGCCTCGAAATTGTGCACAGTTTTAAAGGGTGCATCGACTTAAAAAAAGCTTGAGAAATTCTGAGCCAAACAGTTGGTAAGGGACCTATTGCTAGGTAGAGATCACAATGTGTATTACTAAATGGACAGGCCAGAATAAAAACAGGGATTAAACTGGAAGGTCACGTTTGCTCCTGCCATTTTATTTTATTTAATGTCAAAGATGAATTGAAGAAAAAATCAAAAGTCTCCATTTGAAGGCTTTTATGCAAATTATTGGCCAAAAAGAGGGTATGGGGGCTCAGGTACAGTATTGCCCTGGGGGACATGTACCAATGCAAAAAAAACTTTTAAAAAATATTATTTTTAAAGGCGCAGTTATTTTAATGATGCTTAAAGTGAAACATTAAAAGTTAACAATTCCATTAAATATTGTGCCTAGGGGGTCCCTTTAGTCTGCCTGTAAAGTGATGCATCTGTGCCGTGTATAGAACCCACTGCAGCAAAACTGACATTTCTAAAGAAAAAAAAATAACATTTAAATTGCCGACAATAACATACCATTGTCGGCAATAGAAAAACGTGTAAAAAATGTACTTGCCCCCCAATCCATACCAGACCCTTATCTGAGCATGCAGCCTGGCAGGTCAGGAAAGGGGCCGTCAAATCAGCGCACACGCCCTTCTGAACCATAACAGGCCACATGCCCTCAACATGGGGGGGTGCTTTGGTGTGGGGGCTTATACCTTGGCTTTGGTTGTGGGGGTCTGCTGGCGGTGGGCTAATCGTAATTTGGAAGCCCCCTTTAACAAGGGGCCCCAGATCCCAGCCCCCCCTTATGTGAATGAGTATGGGGTGCATAGTGCTCCTACCCATTCACCCAAAAAATGTCAAAAAGAAATAAAAACACACAGTTTTAGACAATTTCTTTTAATATAAAAAATAAAAATGTCCCCCAATGTAGATCCATAGTCAATCCCGATGCCACCGCTGGACCCGGAAAAAAAAAAAGACGATCCGTCGTTAACGAAGGCTAATCTGCTACTGCAGGCTCCGGTGCATGCTGGGTCGCTAACGTCACAAGGGGCGTTGCCACCGGGTGACATCGCCCCTTACCTACAGTATCTCACAAAAGTGAGTACATCCCTCACATTTTTGTAAATATTTTATTATATCTTTTCATGTGAAAACACTGAAGAAATGACACTTTGCTACAATGTAAAGACGTGAGTGTACAGCTTGTAGCATCAAAACTTGTGGCAACAAAAGTGAGTACACCCCTAAGTGAAAATGTCCAAATTGGGCCCAATTAGCCATTTTCCCCCCTGTCATTTGACTCGTTAGAGTTACAAGGTCTCAGGTGAGAATGGGGAGCAGGTGTGTTAAATTTTGTGTTATCGGTCTTACTCTCTCATACTGGTCACTGGAAGTTCAACATGGTACCTCATGGCAAAAAACTCTCTGAGGATCTGAAAAAAGAATTGTTCTACATAAAGATGGCCTAGGCTATAAGAAGATTGCCAAGACCCTGAAACTGAGCTCAGGTTCCACTCAGAACAGGCCTTGCCTTGGTCGACCAAAGAAGTTGAGTGTGCTTGCTCAGCATCATATCCAGAGGTTGTCTTTCGGAAATAGACATATGAGTGCTGCCAGCATTGCTGCAGAGGTTGAAGGGGTAGTGGGTCAGCCTGACAGTGCTCAGACCATATGCCGCACGTTGCATCAAATTGGTCTGCATGGCTGTCATCCCAGAAGGAAGCCTCTTCTAAAGATGATGCACAAGAAAGCCCGCGAACAGTTTGCTGACGACAAGCAGACCAAGGACATGGATTACAGGAACCATGTCCTTTGGTCTGATGAGACCAAGATAAACTTATTTGGTTCAGATGGTGCCAAGGATGTGTGGCAGCAACCAGGTGAGGTATACAAAGACAAGTGTGTCTTGCCTACAGTCAAGCATGGTGGTGACAGTGTCATGGTCTGGGGCTGCATGAGTGCTGCCGACACTAGGGAGCTACAGTTCATTGAGGCAACCATGAATGCCAACATGTTCTATGACATACTGAAGCAGAGCATAATCCCCTCCCTTCGGAGACTGGGCCGCAGGGCAGTATTCCAACATGATAACTACCCCATACACACCTCCAAGATGACCACTGCCTTGCTAAAGAAGCTGAGGGTAAAGGTGATGGACTAGCCAAGCATGTCTTCAGACCTAAACCCTATTGAGCATCTGTGGGGCATCCTCAAATGGAAGGTGGAAGAGCGCAATGACTGTAACATCCACCAGCTCCGTGATGTCGTAATGGAGGAGTAGAAGAGGACTCCAGTGGCAACCTGTGAAGCTCTGATGAACTCCATGCCCAAGAGGGTTAAGGCAGTGCTGGAAAATAATGGTGGCCACACAAAATATTGACACTTTGGGCCCCAATAATGGCATTTTCACTTAGGGGTGTACTCACTTTTGTTGCCAGTGGTTTAGACATCAATGGCTGTGTGTTGAGTTATTTTGAGGGGACATCAAAATTACACTGTTATACAAGCTGTACACTCACTACTTTACATTGTAGCAAAGTGTCATTTCTTCAGTGTTGTCACATGAAAAGATGTAATAAAATATTTACAAAAATGTGAGGGGTGTACTCACTTTTGTGAGATACTGTATATAAAAACTGTCAAACGGCTGAGCCTGCAGTAGGCGGCTAGCCTTCATTGATGGCAGAACTTTTTTTTTTTCTTTTTTCGGGTCTGGCGGGGGGACATTGCTTTTTTTATTTTTTTTTTATAAAGGAATTGTCAAAGACTGTGTCTGTGTTTTTTGTTTCTTATTGACACTTTTTTTGGTGACTAAGTAGGGGTATAATGTACCCCTACTCATTCACATGAGGGGGCCGAGACCTCAGGGCCCCCTTGTTAAAGGGGTCTTCCAAATTCTAATAAGCCCCCTTCCTGCAGACCCCCACAGCCACAACCCAGGATTGTTGGGACGAGGCCCTTGTCAACATGGAGACAAGGTACTTTGAGGTGGGGGGGCTGAGGGCATGTGGCCTGGTATGGTTCAGGAGGGGGGGCACTCGCTTGTCCCCCCCTTTCTTGTCTTGACCTGCCAGGCTGCATGTTTGGATAAGGGTCTGGTATGGATTTTGGGGGGGGGCAGGCTGTTTTTTTTTTTTTAATTTTGGCATTGGGTTCCCCTAAAATCTATAGGGCCTGGTATGGATTGGGGGGGGGGGACCCCCACGTCATTTTTTTTACTCTTTATATTGCCAGCAATTTTCTTTTTTCATTTAGCTGTCAGTGGGGAAGCCCATTGACAGCTGATGACTCATCGTTGCTCAATGCAGCGGCCGGCTTCCCAGCCCGGTTCCTTAAAAATCAGCTTTCACTGTGTCCTGATTGGGCAAAGTTTTGCCCAATCAGGGCTTAGAATGCACTGTGCAGCACACAATGATAAGAGAGAGAACCCCCAAATGATCACAGCAGACATGCAGACCCTGCACCTCTGAACAGGTAGTAAAAAATGTAGGTGGCTAAACTAAAACAAAAAAGTTTAGTTTTAGTTTTGGGTGTACTCATGTTTTAAGTATAAAAATTTGAACAAAACCTTTTTTTTTGTACACCTATCATGCAACGTGTTTTGATCCCTGAGGGGGGGGCAGTTTGAAGATAAGTGATACATGGTACAGTAGACAATGGCAGATTTGGGTTGGTAGCTTTGGCATCTCCAACCTTTCCCATGTGCCCATTTTTCATGAATATTTTATAATGTAGAAATATAAAAGCAGGTTTATTTTGCTGATAAGCTAATAATCCACAAGCTTCTGTCTAATCCCTTTTACAGTGAGGTATTTAAATGAATCCTGGAACCATTTTGAATGAAATTTGTAATGGAAGCACATTTGCTAAATTACTTGCTGACTGAAGCAAGACTTTGCAGTGCATACACAGGAATATTAATTACGCAGGAGTTAATAATAATTGTAGAACATGAGTCGAGTCACCATAGTTTGGTATAATAAAAATGCTTTTGTGTTTCAGAGCATAACAAGAAACCATTGCAAATGAATAAATCATTGTCCTCCACGTCAGTTTGGTGTGGCTGGAAAATTGGTTGTACTACATGCACACTTCTACTCAAAAGGAAATGAAAATGATTAACTCATTTCCAACTGCTGCTTATGCTGATAAATGGATGTAACTGTAATTATTAATCTTTTTTCACCTTTATGATCAATTGTTCAGAGGCCTTGCAAATGCGACCTCTGTGACCTGCTGCAGGGGGAGGACAGTTGGAAATTCTCATTAAACTGAAGTAGATTTTTCTTTTCTAGATGCTTTACCTTAAATTATTTTCTAAGTAGATATTTTTAGAGATGTTCGAGCAGTGCAAAGAACAATGGCTATGTGCAAAATTCAATAAACTATAGTAACCAAATAGAATTATTATCAAACAAATGTAGCCGCTGATAGGTACATCTAGTGAGTCACTTGTTAGAGGAAGTCAAATTTGCCTCTGTTCCAGCTTGGCTGAGTTGCATGTGGTTCCACACTGTGCCGGTGGGTGTCGTTGTCACCATGGGCCAGTGTTGGAAAAGCAATGTGTTGAAGCGTATGAGTGCTCCTCTGTCCCGGGGACATCTCGGTGGAGTTAGTCCTCCGAGATGCATCCTGGGAGAGGGTATTTATGGGACAGACACCATATTTTGGGGTTCGTTTTCAGCCACCTGCTGGCCCTCCTGGCCGACAGGTATGTGTTAAGAGTACCACCTCGTGGTCCTCCGTTCCAGAGGCCCACGTCGCTGCGGCATGTGGGTGGGCCCAGAAGCCTGTCTGGGGCCTACCACAGCAGCAGAGGAATGGTCCTGAGCTGTCTATCCTAAGTGAAGAAGCTGGACAACCGAGAAGATCCCAGGGGAGGACCCGTCATGGAAGGATCATGCAGAGTGCTGGTCTGGAAAGAGGCCTGGTGACTCAGTTGGAGGACGTATCCTGAAGTAGTCTTACTGCATAGTACTGCTGGGTTGGCTTAAAGGTTCAAGTACTGTGTCTGACATTCATCGCAAACCAATACATCCTGTGGCAGAGGATTGTACGGGTTTCATTCCAAACAAATCTGTGGCAGAAACTTTTGTTCGTGCTGCATACTGGCTGCTAGGCAAGTGAGAGATGTCTATCCAGGCGGTCAAAGATTAGATCCTACAAAAGGGGGAGATTATTCAACTACAAGTGTTCAATTCCAAAGAGTGTTCTGAAGAATACTACTGAAAGGTATTTGCGCTTCCCTGCAGCTTTCCTTCTGCCTCTTTCCTGCTATTTCCTTTATTTGTTCATTAAAGCATTGGAAAAATATACTCGAGTGTTCAGTGCTTGCATCACCCAGAGGTAAACTCAACGGAACCCTAGACCCGGTGCCGGTGAAACAGAGGTGTCGAGAGTGAAGGTAACAGCCTGCTTTAAACCAGCAGCTCCACCGAGAGTTATTGCTACATGTGGGTGCGTCGTCCGGGATTTGTTAGCCATCAATTCTCGCAACCTAGAGAGGTGTTTCACCGGGAGTTTATGGTGAGAGGTGGACTTTGTCATTTTCTCAGGAGAAGAAGAGGTTAAAAGTTGCAGGACTTTATTTATGAGTGCGTAGGCGGCGGGTGCCAGTAAAAGCCCGGAAGCTACGTGATCAGAAGAACAAGTGGGAGGAGCCTACCCTACTTGATACCGCATAGGACGCATGTATGTGTTTGGCGCCTGAGAAGAAGAGAGGCCTCGTGATCGTGCTGAGAAGATCAGAGTATGGCCATGTCTTTTCCGGCGATGCAGCCAATTATGGGACCAAGAATGTTCCCTGTGAGTACTGTGTCGAGTACTGTGCTGACCGGAACCCTGCTTACAGATATCGGTATTCATCTGAAGCCGCAGGGGAGGTTTGTTCTCTATACCGTCGGAGATATCGAAGGGCTGGGCATGATCTGCCACCAATGTGAAGGACTGGCCGTACATCTCCATCCATTTGGTCGCTGCCCGCAATGTGGAGAATATTTGTTTGTGGTGGACCAACCTACCATGTCGCCCCATGCTTATCGTATGGACTGGGCTACATGTGTCGCCACAGTAGAAGCTGCTACTTCTGCTGGAAGTGAACGGCAGGCCGTGACTTTGCCTGTTGTTGCCGAGAATGTTCCGGAGAGAGACACTGCTGTTACTGATTCATTAGCGGGCATTACTTTGATTTCCGCGTCCACTACACCTATCCCCGTTGTACCTGTCCAGAGGAAGGTGGGATATGTGAAGGCTTCCCGCGGCCGTGACCGAGGCCTACCCTAGAGACTACCCGAACCGGATCCAATAAAGTCCATATCAGGAACGGGTGAGCAATCAGTGGGGAATGTATCTGGGACTGTAAATAAATATCTGCCAGCAGAAGAGCTGGGAGATTCGGAGATAGAATCCATGTCGGATCTCTCCGGTGATGATGACCTATTTGAGACTATGTCACAAGAACTGTTATGGGCCCAAGGCGAGGATGTCGCCTCTGCTATGACTTTCCCTGAATGGACAGCCCTGAGTTCTGGGAAGACATCACCCTGTGTGGAGCCACACAGCACTGTAAATGAGACACTGTCAAAAGTTACTAGTTCACTTCAGACACCGGCTGGGTCTATGGTGAGCAAGTCGGTGGATTCATGTGTGCCTCCTGGTATGGAAAAAAATAGATCCTTACCAAAACTTGCACGTTTGCAGAGAATGTTGAACAAGCGTGTAGCCACAGAATATGGTTTGGAGTTCCCTTATGTCCCTCAGGATATAATGCAAGTGATTGAAGTTAACCGGGAGCTTTGGTACAGTGAAGCTGTTTGGGACTATTTGTCTGTGCCTAAGCCTTTCCGAAAAACTGGTTGTTCTGTTGCTATGGATGAACGCTTCAGTTGATGTTTTATGCACTGGAACTATGGTCGGCACATTCATGCTGACAAAGTGGTCATTTGCAGACCCGGAAAAGATGACGTTGTATATTTCATCACTACAGTGGATAAACAGGGAAGAACACTGACATTGCCAGATCCCCGGTTTTATTGGTAATTATGAGCAAAAGAACTTTGGGATAGTTAGTTAGTGTCAGTATATAGAGATCTTCGTGGTCAAGATCTGAATATTCATCTCAGTGTTTCAAATCCAAGGACTTCTTTTTGCTAGCCAGATTTCTTTCATTTAAAAATTGTGTATATATAGGGATGGACTCCTAAAGATTATTCTGATATAGATAATGGGAAGAGAGTTTCATTTTTTTCAAATGAGACTTTGCTCCTGAAACTGTATAGGACGCATGTATGTTTAATGTGTTTTCTTTTTCAGGAACTATTTGATCTCCTATCAAGCTGTTAGGCTTTTCAGTTAAGATAGATAGTGAGGTTATTTACAGTCATAGGATGGTTTTGTTTGCGGATGTGAACATATTGTTTTACAAATGTTAATCTTATAATGTCTTTCTACTGTCTTTCCCTCTTATTTACTTGAATCCAAGTTTTAAGCTCAAATACCTGCTCTCAGGCTTGGGAGTTTTTATTTTTGTGACAGACGTTGAGGACAACATCTATTGTAGTGGGGGGAGTATGTAGCGCTGGTAGATTTTGAATCTACCGCTGTAATAGGTAAGTGGAGCACTCATATGCCTGAAGGTCACATAGTTCTGCAGAAATAACCCTGCAAGGAAACAGATTTTTACTTCCAATGTCAAGGACCCTTTATGTCTTGATCAGTTGTGTGATTTATAATGTGTCATTAAAATTGATTTATTCCAGGCCCTGTACTGGTATTTTCTTGCTTAACATTTGTATTATTTTTCTTTTCGTCTTTAGACCTGCTTGAGCTATAGTGAATTGAGCAAACTAGAGATGCTCTCAGGCTTGGGAGTTATTATTTTTGTGACAGACGTTGAGGACAACATCTATTGTAGTGGGGGGAGTATGTAGCACTGGTAGATTTTGAATCTACCGCTGTAATAGGTAAATCTAGTGAATCACTTGTTAGAGGAAGTCAGATTTGCCTCTGTTCCAGCTTGGCTGAGTTGCATGTGGTTCCACACTGTGCCGGTGGGTGTCGTTGTCACCATGGGCCAGTGTTGGAAAAGCAATGTGTTGAAGCGTATGAGTGCTCCACTGTCCCGGGGACAACTCGATGGAGGTGGTCCTCCAAGTTGCATTCTGGGAGAGGGTATTTATGGGACAGATGCCATATCTTGGGGTTCGTTTTCAGCCACCTGCTGGTCCTCCTGGCGGACAGGTATGTGTTAAGAGTACCACCTCGTGGTCCTCCGTTCCGGAGGCCCACGTCCCTGCGGCATGTGGGTGGGCCCAGAAGCCTGTCTGGGGCCTACCACAGCAGCAGAGGAATGGTCCTGAGCTGTCTATCCTGAGTGAAGAAGCTGGACAACCGAGAAGATCCCAGGGGAGGACCTATCATAGAAGGATCATGCAGAGTGCTGGTCTGGAGAGGGGCCTGGTGACTCGGTTGGAGGACCTATCCTGAAGTAGTCTTACTGCATAGTACTGCCGGGTTGGCTTAAAGGTTCAAGTACTGTGTCTGACATTCAAATACATCCTGTGACAGAGGATCGTACGGGTTTCATTCCAAACAAGCCTGTGGCAGAGACTTTTGTTCGTGCTATGTACTGGCTGCTAGGCAAGTGAGAGATGTCTATCCAGGCGGGCAAAGATTAGATCCTACAAAAGGGGGAGATTATTCAACTACAAGTGTTCATTCCAAACAAGTCTGTGGCAGAGACTTGTGTTCGTGCTGCGTACTGGCTGCTAGGCAAGTGAGAGATGTCTATCCAGGCAGGCAAAGATTAGATCCTACAAAAGGGGGAGATCATTCAACTACAAGTGTTCAATTCCAAAGAATGTTCTGAAGAATACTACTGAAAGGTATTTGAGCTTCCCTGCAACTTTCCTTCTGCCTCTTTCCTGCTACTTCCTTTATTTGTTCATTAAAGCATTGGAAAAATATACTCGAGTGTTCAGTGCTTGCATCGCCCAGAGGTAAACTCAACGGAACCCTAGACCCGGTGACGGTGAAACAGAGGTGTTAAGAGTGAAGGTAACAGCCCGTACGGGTTTCATTCCAAACAAGTCTGTGGCAGAGACTTTTGTTCGTGCTGCGTACTGGCTGCTAGGCAAGTGAGAGATGTCTATCCAGGCGGGCAAAGATTAGATCCTACAAAAGGGGGAGATTATTCAACTACAAGTGTTCAATTCCAAAGAATGTTCTGAAGAATACTACTGAAAGGTATTTGAGCTTCCCTGCAGCTTTCCTTCTGCCTCTTTCCTGCTACTTCCTTTATTTGTTCATTAAAGCATTGAAAAAATATACTTGAGTGTTCAGTGCTTGCATTGCCCAGAGGTAAACTCAGCGGAACCCTAGACCCGGAGCCGGTGAAACAGAGGTGTCGAGAGTGAAGGTAACAGCCCGCTTTAAACCAGCAGCTCCACCGAGAGTTATCGCTACACAAATATAAAGTAACCTACCAAAAAAATGATTCTCAACAGCCGTGTATTCCATATATGGCCAGTTAATGTATAAAAATTGCCATTGTGTAACAAATCCCATTAAAACCAAACCTACCATTCTTCTCAGGGGACACTCGTATGGTTTAGATGCTATCTATCCCAGGATGAAAATCCAGTAATGAGGATTCAATATATGAAACAAGGCGTCCTAACACCATCAAATTCATACATGCATCATGATGTAAAACACAGATGGATACAAACAGATACCAACCCTTGTATGAACACAATGAGATTGTACACTATCACAGCTTTGTATATAAAAATTCATAAAAATGGCTTTAATATTGTGGCTTCAGACCTATATTGGCCTCCCAGTAAATGTAAAGCTAGAAAGATGTTTACATGTCAATCAAAGATGGTGAAGTGCTTTTCATGTAGGAGATGACAAACAGGATGTGCCAATAATCAGGACAGTGACATAAATCTTCTCAGATCATTCAATATATATCATGAAGCAATAATTGGACACATCTTGAAACCAAAATTGGGAATTTCTCAGTTTTTAATATATTGTGTGTGTGTGTATTCCTTAGGGCAAAAAGGCTTTTTCCACTTCCACATGCATATAGATAGATTCCTTCGGGACCCCCCCCCCAAGGTCCTGAGATCCAAAGAAAGCAATGCCCATGTCTCTGATACAAATCAGTATATTATCTCCTAAGGTCAGTGAATATCCAACAAATCCTCAGGGCATGCATGGTATAATCATCTGAATAACTTCACTAACCATTTCCAAGATGGGCTAGATACCCCAAATCTCCATTGTGTCCTTATTGGATGTATCAGCTTTGTCCAGTGATCAAAGAGTTGTTGTAATCTAAAGAGTTTGTAAAAATTAATTTTGTATACAATATATCAGCATCCCCTTTTAAAAGATCACGTTCCAGCTAAAATTATATCTCACATAATAGAAGTGAGGGCACAGTCTTTGCTCCCAGAAATGGTGGGATGCTACAGGCGTCTGACTGGTTCTATCAACAATATCCAGCTTCCCCAGACTTCACCAACCTTTGGTGTATCATTAGTCTTCAAAACAAGCATATCACACAGTCCACAGTCTGGTGCTTGAGGAGATTTCAATGACCTTCAAAAGCTATGGAATGATAAAGTTAATTCCTTATAGTGAAATTGAGAACATAGAAGAACAGCCTTATTTATATGCAGCCGTTTAGCCTCACATGCCAAACAGCACTTATTCCCCCTATGAATACGATAGAACTTTTGATTGTACTAACATTAGTGATTTGTTTTACAATACTCATTAATGGCTTTTTTAATGGTTCTATTTACATCTATAGCAGATTGAACAAACAAGAGATGCATTGGGATCCACTATAATAATGTAAGATCTAGTATATCAGCACTTATTATTATACTCATAACAGTACATAGTATACAGGACTGCAGTGATGTAGTAGAAAGAAAGTGGTGTCTTCATAGAAAGTGGTGTCCATTTGCACAAGGCCTCCATTAGAAAGATTCTTATAACAGAAGATATTATTTTTCACATCTTGGACTGGCAAATTTTGAATCATGGTTTAGATTTGTGTGGATGTATTCTCCAGGAGCAATTACTCACCAAAAGTCAGCTTTACAGACACATATCGTCACCCATAAACCTCCTAGAGTGTGATTTCTGCATTTAGAGAATTGCTGGATGAGGTGAACACTGCTCTGGTGATGTACAGGTATTGCATATTAAGAATGGAAGTTGCCCATAAAAGATACTCCTTTATACCTGTAGTTTGGCACATCAGCTACCTATATAAAGGGTGTGTCATCATTTAATGTATCAGTATCCTCTAAAACGGGGATATGCAATTAGTGGACCTCCAGCTGTTGCAGAACTACAAGTCCCATAAGGCATAGCAAGACTCTGACAGCCACAAGCATGACCCCCAGAGGCAGAGGCATGATGGGACTTGTAGTGTTGCAACAGCTGGAGGTTCGCTGATTGCATATCTCTGCTCTAAAAAAATAACTCTGCTATCTCAAAATAATGGGTGCAATGTTTAACCAATACTGCCCTCTGTAAATCAGGTTCAGTGTTTTAGCGATTTTTAATCTCAGGTCATATGTGACCATTTTAGGCACAAATAAGAATCCTGCAGTACTTAATTTAGTCTAAGGATTGCATTGACAGTATTTAGCCCTGCATGTTCCATTGGCCTTTCTCAATGTCAAAGTTATTTTCTCACTCTCCATCTGCTCTCACATTTACTAACTTTGCAGCAACAGCATAAAATCATAACCCCCGATGGGCACCAATTGCACAGACTTTTGTACAGATTAGGATTGGAAACTTAAGCAAGTTCAGGGAAGACCTGAAGGTCACATAGTTCTGCAGAAATAACCCTGCAAGGAAACAGATTTTTACTTCCAATGTCAAGGACACTTTATGTCTTGATCAGTTGTGTGATTTATAATGTGTCATGAAAATTGATTTATTCCAGGCCCTGTACTGGTATTTTCTTGCTTAACATTTGTATTATTTTTCTTTTCGTCTTTAGACCTGCTTGAGCTATAGTGAATTGAGCAAACTAGAGATGCAGTTGCCTCTCTGATTGCTTGGTTCTTACATTTAGTTACAGTATTGTAGTGTGTCATTATGCAATACCTCTGATCTGACTTACTATACTGCAGCACATATAGTAAATGACTGATTTTTTTTCAGAATTATCTATAGAATTTACTAGTAAAAGTGTATCTGTTTGCTGTATGGGAGAAATTATAAAATAACATGCCTTAATTTGTCAAATATAGCAATTTTGTGACACATCTGGCATAAGACAACAAACAAATTATCAAATGAGAAGCCATTGGTAGCACCATGGACACTTGTTACCCCTAATTGTACAATCGTTCCTCGTCCCCAAATACTATAAATATACAACCAAGATTAAATTGAACCACAGTCCATGGACTTCAATGGTACCACCAGATGTACATATATAAAACTTTATTAATGCTCAATAAAATATTAAGACCATTACAAATAAAAACACAGTAGCATTCTGCACCCTGTGTCGATAAGGGTGGTGACCCGGTTCACATGTAACAATGTAATAATTACAATTACAATGTAATAATTACACCCTAGCTATCAGAGTAATATGCATAGCATTGTAGTGTAGTAATATGTGAATTTGGCGGGGGACACCTTGTAGAGTACGCTTTGAGTCCATCACCATTGAGCTTTACCTTTGGCCTATTTGTAGCAATACCCTGGCATCGGTTTGTGGTTATAGGAAGGCAGTTGTGATGAATTCTGTATTGCTTATTGTGGAATAAATTGAATTATTATGAGGGCTACCCTTCATGCTCATAAAGAGATGAAACTATATATTTATTTCATGCTTCTTGCCTTATGGAGCCCTGACCTTTTATCCACCATTTATCATGTGACATACTGCATCTGGCATAACTCATCTGGCCGATGCTGTTGTAGCATTTATATGTTTGCACCTTCTGCTCCTGAAGAAGCGGAACTGCACAAAACATGTCAAGCTTTATGTGAAGGGGTGGTGGAGCCCCCTAATATTCATATTACTCTGATTGCTAGTCTGTAATTATTATATTGTTACATGTAAACCCAACCACCACCCTTATCGCCATAGGGTGCATAGTGCTACTGTGTTTTTATTTGTAATAGTGTTTTATTGTGTATTAATAAAGTTGTGTATTTTATATATTTGAATGTCTGGTGGTGCCCATGGACGGTGTTCCAATCTAATCTTGGTTGTATATTTTTACATAAGACAACAGCTTTGGGACACATCACTATTATCTTAAAGCATCATTGTCATTGTACGTTTGCATGGCAGAACACAGAAGATGTTTATCTGTCACAATGACAAAACATACAATGTAAGGTCTAGGAAACTTACAGCATGAGTTAAAGAGTTACTAAACCCAGGATGCTGCATTCACTATATCTGGTCTCCCACAGTAAACAGGACATGGAAATGCAATTATTTTAGTAATTATAAACTGCTAAATACCTTTTCTTATCTGTAGTATATAGCAGTCTTGTGGCTTCTATGAGTGTCTGGTTAAAGCTTGTAGGAGGATTTTTCATTCTCCTCTGACTGTCCTATAAAACTGCAGGACCCTCTGCCTGGACAGTGCTGATTGGCCCTGTGTTGATTACATGCACCCTCCCAAGAAATAAAAAAAGCAATAGACACCAAACTGAGCATGTGCAGAGTGCCTCCTAGGGCTCTGTTCTCAAGAGAGACTGTGGAAAAAGGGGAGGATCAGAGAATACAGGATCAAATAGCCTTTTTACACACTGTGGAGGATTAACCCCTTGGATTCCACAGTGAGTATAACAAGCATGTTTTACTGCATATGTGACTATACTGACTGGTTTTACTGTTGTGGGTTTAGTAACACTTTAAATTTAGGCACTTAAAGATCCTGATATCAGGACACTATAATAAACACCGCCTTCTCTGACCTCCTGTTCTGAAAGTTAACCATAGACAAAATCAAAATGGATATAAGTGATGTATTTTTACTTTATTCAGCATTGCCTGGTATAATCATTTCAACCCTTAGACATACAGGTACATCCTACAGGCAGGAATCAGTTTAAGAAGAACTAAGCCCTCCTATCCTTTTCAGCCAAGGAGGCTGCCATCTTAACCTCTGTTAGATCTGCAACTGCCATGGTGTTGCACATGTGATCCTTAGAGCCCATTTGGCAAACACCCGAATTTGCGCGGTGCTCTGCAGAATTTTTGTTCGCTGAGCACCCCACAATGCACAGTGCATTCTAAGCCCTGATTAGGCAAAGCTTTGCCCAATCCAGACACAGGGAATAGCTGGTTGTTAAGGAGTGGGTGAATGAAAAAAAAAACATTGCTGGCAATAGAAAAATGTTAAAAAGATGGTGTGAGGGTCCCCCCAATCCATACCAGGCCCTTATACAAGCATTCAGCCTGTCAGGCCAGGAAATGGGGGGTGGGCGAGCCCCCCCCTCCTAAACAATACCAGGCCACATGCCCTCAACATGCCCCCACCCAAAGCACCTTGTCCTCATGTTGATGGGGACAAGGGCCTCTTCCCCACAACCCTGAGCTGTGGTTGTGGGGGGTCTGTGGGCAGGGGGCTTATCGGAATCTGGAAGCCCCCTTTAACAAGGGGCCCCAGATCCCAGTCCCCCCTATGTGAATGAGCATAAAAAAGGGTCAGAAAGAAATAAAAACACCGACAGTTTTTGACAATTCCTTTATTAAAAATAAAATGTTACCCGATGTAGAATCCATTTTTTTTAACATTTTTCTATTGCCGGAAATGGTATTGTATTGCCAGCAATTTAAATGTTATTTTTTTTCTTTATGTCAGTTTTGCTGCAGCAGGTTCTATACATGGTACAGATGCACCACTTTGCAGGCAGACTAATGCCCCGTACACACGGTCGGATTTTCCGATGGATAATGTCCGATCGGAGCGCGTTGTCGGAAATTCCGACCGTGTGTGGGCTCCATCGGACATTTTCCATCGGATTTTCCGACACACAAAGTTTGAGAGCAGGCTATAAAATTTTCCGACAACAAAATCCGATCGCGTCAATTCCGACCGTGTGTGGCCAGTTCCGACGCACAAAGTGCCACGCATGCTCAGAAGAAATTCCGAGACGGAACCGCTCGGTCTGGTAAAATTAGCGTTCGCAATGGATACAACACTTTCGTCACGGTGCAATGTTAAAAACAGTTTAATACAGCGCACTCTCTTCTTCTTTATAATGTGAGAAGAATGTAGTAGTTTTTCTGCTCATATTCACACAGACTTCTCACAAACTTCTTTCCTTATTATTTATCGGGATTCCCTCAATATATTTTGATTTGTCACATCTGACAAAATTATTTTTGTGTTGTTTTATTTTATTTTTTTTTATTTTAAGGCATAATTTTTTTTTTTTTTTTTTTTTTTTTTAGGTTTGTATTTTTTTTACGGCTGATCTGTGTTTTATTTTATTTTTCGTTTTACTCCAGAATATTTTTGTGTGTGTTTTTTGTGTCAAGTTACCACAACACCATTGATATCTTGTATTATTTAATCTCAAGGAGATTGCTTGGTGTTGGTGTCTCTTGTTAATTTCACATTGTACTTTAGAAATGTACCTGAATCCTCACAAACTGTCCTTTTTGAAGGAAAACACACATAGGCGAGTATAATTGAAACAAAAATTCCTTTATTAAGGGCTCAGAACCAAACAAAGAGGGAGGCAACGCTGGAGAAACAGCAGAAATTGGCGAAACCTTGGACCCCAGGACAGACATCAATTCTTTAACATCAAAATTGGTGGCCTGAGGAGTCCATATCTAAGGGAGTGCAGTCTTGTCCAGAAGTCCCAGAGATCCGGAAAGCAGCAGATGACATCTGTGTCCCCAGGCTGTGGTACTACAAGAGCCTGCATCTTTTGCCAGACCAGACTGGACCCAGGGTCATCACTTTCTGGTCTTCTTTCCACGCTTCCTTCCTGGCTGTGGCTCTGCTGTTGGAGATGTGGCAGGAGGAGGAGTAGGACCTGGAGGAGGAGGAGGAGTAGTAGGACCTGGAGGAGGAGGAGGACCATGTGTGAGGTCACAAATGTGGGTAGCAGATGTTATTTGGCCCCTCAACCCCTTATTGAGAGCTTCCAACATTAAGGACTCACACATGAGTTGTTGGCCCTCCTCCATCCGCTGCATTTTGCAGGCAATTATGCCAGCAAAGTCCTCCTCCACAGTGTGGGGGGCTGTCAGGGCCTCTGTAGCCTTCCAAAAGAGGCCTATGGCAGCCTCCCCTAGGGTACTCCTCTTCCTGCCACTTTCTCTTTGCAGGTGACTGGGAGGGACCTGGATATCAGGCAGCCTGCTCGGCCCGGCCACCTCCTGGCTGAGACTTCCCTGTGTATGAAAAAGGGACATGGTTTTAGTTTTTGCATCATCAATCCCAATCTTAAATTAGTACTCCAAACTAACATCTAGTTAACATCATTGACTGGACAAGCAGAAATATTTAGAGGAATGCTATACCTGGCTCAAGCTGGGCTCCTCCACATGTTGTTGCCTGGAAGGCCCAGGTTGGGCGTCAGAAGCCTCAGCTGGGGGGGGGAAGGAAGACTGGAGAGTGATGACCTGGGTTCAGTCTGGCCTGCCAGAAAATGCAGCCTGTCTTAGTACCACATCCTGGGGACATAGATGTCATCTGCTGCTCCGGATCTCTGGGAATCCTAGACCTTCTTGTGCTCCCTTAGATAATTGCTCCTCAGGCCACCAATTAGGATCTTCAAATAGGTCATGTCTGCCGTGGGGATCACCGTCTTCACAAATTCCAGCAATTGATCCAGTGCTGCCTTCCTCTTTGTTTGGTTCTTATATTCAGGGTGGTTTATCTCCCAAAGACAAGGCAGCTCCCTGAACATATCTATGAAGATTGCCATACAGTCGGTATCTTTCAAGATATCCATTTTCACTGCAAGACACAACACAAGACAAACCCTAATGTCAGGCAAAACTCTCCTAATCTAGTTACAATATAGGCCTCATTCTAGAAGTAGTATAGGCCCAAGTTTGGCTCTTACCTTCGTTATCACGATCGGCACCTCCGATACTCCTTCCTCCGCTCACAGATCATACGTACTACGCACACGTGTTACGCTTTATACACACTGCGCATGCGTGTAACTCCACCCGCCCCTGATGTTCTTTCTAATCTATTCCCCGCCCTTTTTCGTTCTGCGCAGTGGGTGAAGAGCACATGGCGGAGTCAGAGCAGGTGCGTGCTAATTATAGCAACGAGGAGGAGGAAAGCCCGGATCCGGAAACGTCCCGATCCAGAAGGAGACGATTTAAGGCCTCAAATATGTCCTTTGGTGAGATGTTGGAGATGGTCGACATCCTGAAGAAGGCGACTATGACGGGAAGTATGGACCTTACCCTAATCCCAATATCAGAAAGGCCAAGATCATGGCGAAAGTGGTCAAAAGTCTGCACCGGAAATTCGAGGTACGACGATCGAAAGATCAGCTCAGGAAGCGGTGGTCGGACCTGAAATTAAGAGAGCCCGAGCAATACAGAAAGATCCGGAGAGTGCTGCAAAAAAGTAAGTAGTTGTGCTGTGTTCCTATTCTTTTTGTCTTTATTACGTTCGTGCTGCTCCATGTGATTTTCTTAAGTGTTGTACAGTTTAAAATGGCAACTTTCATGTTCATGGGCACATTATTCGTTCGTATCAAACATTTTTCTTTCGGCCTATAAAACACCATTGTTTAGGCCATATGCATTTGGCCACATTTTTTAGGGCCTACTTGTATGAAAAATATTTGGTTGTGTAGATGGGTTTGTTACTAGAATGAAATGCAAACTAGATTCTGTGTAAGGAGAGGACACTCAGCAGCTGTTTTCACATCTGGACGCTGGAGCACTAGTGTGGGACACAAGAACACCCTTTTTATTAGGGGTCCCACACAGGTGCTCCAGTGGATACTATAGGGGCGTCTCCATCTGTGAAGCTTGTACAAAACAGGTAAAGTATAGAAGCTTGACAAAGAACATTAAAAATTCTACATCTTGAAACTCTGCAAAAATAGACAATTGTACACCACTTCCAAGCAATGTTTCATCTTTATAGTTCTGCCATCAAATATCTGTGTGCTAAGTATACCATTTTTGTTATACATAGGAGAGAAAAGACTCAGAGGACACCCCTCATCCGAGGAGACCACAGACCCCCCACCTCGGGAAGAAGGGGAAATACCCCCAACCCAAGAAGAGCAGGAGGAGGAAGAAGACGTGGTGGAAATAGGCACCACAACAATTTTTAGGTGATCGTGATGTTGTGGATCCAGGGCATTTCACCTCGGAAAGTGCACAGATCCTGATCGGGGAGATCATGGGGTGTAATTTAGCATTGGAAAACCTCAAGAAAAACATCAATGATGTTATTCAAAAAAATAATAACATCATTGATGTTTTGGGGAGAGTTTAAAACCCCTCCAAATCCCCTTTTTTTTGTGTGCTACAATGTTAAAAATGTTTTAGCGATTTTTAGAAAAGCCAAATTTTGAGGATGCACACAGTGTGTCAACATGTGCTATCTGCCATCACGGGAGATAAATGGACGCGTTTTGGGAGTGCAACCCCTTCCTCAATAATAAAGTAGCTGAGAGGAAGGGGTTGCTCCCCCAAAACACGTCCCTTGATCCCCCGTGATGGCAGCTAGCACATGTTAGTGTTGGTGTGCAGCTTCAAAATTTGGCTTTTCCTGGGGTGACTTCACCCCATCTGAATGCAATATCAAACACAGTTCTTAAATACTCATGTCTAATATTGCCTTCAAGTTTTACCTAATGTGAACTTTGTAAGTTCAAGATTTGTGTCTTTCTTGTTGTTTTGAAACATGCCTGTTTTATCGTAAATGGACATTTCTATTTTTGATAATGCCACCACAAAAATTGTTATACAACAAACATGTTGGTTTGTTTTAAAAACCTTTTCTAAATGCACATGTGATTGTGCAGGTATTAAAAAGATTGTTAATCAAGAATGTGTGGATTATTGTCTCAACGCTACAACACTTTTGTGGTGATGTCATTTCTGCTTTCTGTGACAATGGGTGTTATTTCCTAAGGGCAAATCCACTTTGCACTACAAGTGCAGTTTCGGTCCATTTTTAAAGTGCGCTTGTAGTGCAAAGTGTATTTGCCTTTAGTAAATAACACCCAACAGTGCTTTGTATAAGGTTACACAATCACGCCATTTTCAGGACTCACCACATTTCGGTCAGGGTCAGCTAAAACAAACACAAACAGTAAATGTCACCAAAGATTTGCTTAATTTTTTTTTATTTGATTAAGGTTTCACAAATTGTCTGGCATATTGATGGCCCCCCTACCCGCAAAGAACTCAAGGTATCTTAGCCTGACATCACGGGCACTCAGGGAGGGCAAGCCAGGACGGCCACTTTCAAGCGCTGTCAGGGTTGTTTCATTTATAATTCCGGCCTCAGGCCCAACTGAGCCAGCATAGTTGGCACAATGTTGCCGTAAAAAGTTATGTAGAACACAGCATGCCAGGATTATATGATTCAGTTTATACTCTGCCATATGGATGGGTGTAAGAAATAGGCGGAAGCGGCTGGCCATGATTCCAAATGTGTTCTCCACCACTCTTCTGGCTCTGGCAAGCCGGTAATTAAAAACCCTCTGGTCTGGGGTGAGGGTCCTCATCGGGAATGGCCGCATAAGGTGGCCCCCCAGCGCAAAGGCTTCATCCGCAACGAAGACGAATGGGAGTCCTTCCACATTGTCTTCTGGAGGTGGCAAGTCCAAGCTGCCATTCTGGAGACGCCTGTAAAACTCCGTCTGGGCGATGACTCCACCATCGGACATCCGGCCATTCTTCCCCACGTCCACATACAGGAACTCATAATTAGCCGACACCACAGCCAACATCACAATACTATTGAACCCTTTATAATTATAATAGTATGACCCCGAGTTGGGTGGTGGGATGATGTGTACGTGTTCCCCATCAATTGCCCCTCCGCAGTTAGGAAAGTCCCACCTCTGGGCAAAGTGGGAGGCCACAGTCTGCCATTCCTGTGGCGTGGAAGGAAACTGTGAAGGAAAAAAAAATTAGTCTTTTTGCACATTAAAACATGGAAAGCAGATTAGACACAAACATTCTTGGCCAACATCAAGATAACATTTAGTAATGGGAATTTTTAAACACCAAAGTATAAGGTACACCTAACAGATTCCCCCTCCCCCACCCCCCTCTCATGGGCCATTTCTAACATTATAGGGGGGGAGGGCTTGGACAGGTAACCCTCTCCACTTCATTGAGAGGTGAATGCCTAAATAATGGGTATAACTTTGAACAGCCCCTCCTTAGTTACACTATTGGCAGCCCACTGGACAGGTAAGAAGTGTCATAATACAAAGATATAAATACACATTGTACACATTTGAGCAAATTTGGACATTCTGCTATCACCTATCAAGATAATAATAGTATACAAAAACTTTAAACAGTACCATTTGAAAGTATACAGGCAGGCCCTTGCACTACATGCTTTGGGGAATTCATCCATACATCTGACCACAAAAGGGTATAGTGTTTGCCAAAGTCAGCAGATAGATGATGAGGATAGATAGAGAATTGGTATCAGCTGACTTAGCAGTTGGGGGGAGGGAGGGTTAAAAATGATTTGGGGACACCCCAAAAAAAGCCTCTGGCACTATGCCTGAATTTAAAGGACAAATCACATTTTAAAACATTTTAGGGGGTTTTTGGGGTAAAGCACTACTATGGATCTGACAAAATACATTGTTAAGTGACTACATGAGGTGAATATAGGGCCAGGAGACCATGCTGGGGAGGTAAGTGAAGGCAAATATGTATGAAGGAGCAAAATAATAATTACATAAAAATCCAGCATGCATGAGGACAAAGGGGACATTCACAGCATAATACAATCATGGTAATTAGGGAATGAGGAAAGAAATACAATATATTATCAAACATTAAATACACTAAAATGTGATATTAAAGGATAAAAATCTTACCTTCATATACTCCTTCTGTAGGACCTGGATGATGGCAGAACAGGTCTCTGGGAAAATGATACCCAGAGCCTGGGGGGAGATGCCTGTTGAGGTCCTGCAGGCTTCTTCCCGTCGCCAAGTACCGCAGGGTGGCGATGAGCCTCTGCTCCGGAGTGATGGCTTGCCTCATGCAGGTATCCTGCCTGCTAATATAGGGGGTCAGCAAAGCCAACAAACGGTGAAATATGGGGTCCATCATCCGGAGAAAGTTCCTGAAATCATCAGGATTATTCTCACGGATCTCACGGAGCAAAGGCATATGACAGAACTGGTCACGCTGAAGCAACCAATTCTTGGTCCATGAACTCCTCCCCACCCTGTTCATGGACTGGACTTGTGTCAAGATCAGGACCCCAACACCAAGTACGAACTCTACGAGGAGTACGTATACGCAACATGGCTAGAAAACGGTCGGCTGCTCAGAACAAAGTAACAGAACGCACTGAAGAACAGCAAGGCCTGTGAAGAGCGACCTGAAAAACAGTAACGAACGAACAAGAACACAATGACTCAAATAAGTCACGCGTAGCTTGCTTGCACGCACTGAAGAGCAGATACAAACCCACAAGCACAAACTGAACAGCAGAAAACGATCTGAAGACCACGAGTCTGAAAAAGCGCAAATCGTCTCTCACCAAACTTTTACTAACACGAGATTAGCAAAAGGAGCCCAAAGGGTGCCGCGCTTGGTTCTGAACTGGCCTTTTCTAGTCTTGTCGTACGTGGTTGACGTCACCGCGTTCTTGGCGATCGGAAATTCCGACAACTTTGTGCGACCGTGTGTACACAAAACAAGTTTGAGCCAACATCCATCGGAAAAAATCCTAGGATTTTGTTGTCGGAAAGTCCGATCAATGTCCGACCATGTGTACGGGGGATTAGAGGATCCCCAGGCACTATATTTAAAGGAATTTTTTATTTTTACTGTTTCACTTTAACCGCGTAAGGACCTGCTCATGTACATATACTGTGACAAGGCGGCGCTTAAGTGCAAAATCATGTACCTGTATGTGATTCCTCTCTTCGGCTCAGGGGCATGCACGAGAGCTTCTGGAGGACTACTCCTGCTGTGATTGGACACAGCCGGAGCCAATCAGTGGGTCCGGTGGCCACGATGGCTGCTGGGACCCACTGATCATTCACAGGAGAGGCAGAATGGTGGTCTGCCTATGTAAACAAGGCAGACCGCCATTCTGTGAGGGAGGAAGATGGAGATCTTGTGTTTCTGCTAAGCAAAAACACGGATCTCTGTTTTCCTCCAGTCACAGCATTCCCCCCTTAGTTAGAAAGCACTCCCTAGGAGCACACTTAACCCTTTGGTCGCCCCTGATGTTAACCCCTTCCCTGCCAGTGTCATTTATACATTGACAGTGCATTTTTTTTTAGCACTGATCACTATATTGGTGTTACTGGTCCCCAAAAAGGGTCACTTAGTCAGATTTGCCCACTGCAATGTCGCAGTCCTGCTAAAAATTGCTGATCAACGCCATTACTAGTAAAAACAATAAAAAAAAAAAGGGGCAGGAGGCGGAGCCTAGCGGAGCAGACATGCATTGTTAGAGCTCCATACCGCTGAGGAGAGAAGAGAAGGACAAAGCGGAGCCTGCAGGCTCAAAAGGTATCCATTTGAACCTTTTTGCCCCAGGAAACAAACTGTGAAAGTTTGGGCAGGAAATATGGTACTGGGAGGAAACCGTGGCAGAAATAAAAATCACCTCACAAAGAGCTCACAGGCACTCACTGCAGCTGAAGCAGCTCCAGTCACCTCACAAGATACAGCATCAGGGCGCTCTCACAGACAGAAAATGTCACAGCAAGACTCTCCATTTGAGTCAGATACAGAACAAATCCTCTCACAAACTTCTCCACAAGCCTCCTCAGTATCCCCAGTAATATTATTACAATTTGAAAAGATGCTTCATAAGGCTTTAAAACAAACCTCAGACCAAATAACAAACAGCCTAACCAAAGAAATAAGAGAGCTGGGAAACCGCACCGCAGCCTTAGAAATAAAAATGGATGAAATTGAAATTACAACCCAAGAAAATATAACAGAATTGGAACAATTAAAAAAAGAGAATTTAATACTTCAAACTAAGCTCGAAGATTACGAAAATAGAGCCAGACGTTCAAACTTGCGCATAAGGGGAATACCTGAAACTGTGACAGACCTGCAATCTACTATTACTGCTCTATTACAAGAACTAAAGCCAGATATCCCTATTGAACGTTTAGAACTGGACAGAGTACACAGAGCCCTCACAGCCAAAAAGAAAGATGGACCCCCACGTGATATAATCACAAAATTTCATTATTACAGAACGAAAGAACAAATACTAATTGCTGCAAGAGAAAAAAAGGAACTTAATTTTCAAGGACACAATTATCAAATTTTTGCTGACCTATCCCAACTTACTATTACTAAAAGACGATCCATGAAACCCCAACTAATGGAACTGCAACGCCACAACATTATGTATCAATGGGGCTTCCCCCTTTTCAGTCAGATTTAACTACCAAGGTACAATTTACAGAAGCAGATCAGCAGATGAACTACAACAAACCCTTTTAAAATTAAATCTGACAGAACCCACAAGCAGCAACACTCCCACACGCAGAAGAATGGCATCATCTTCACCTTCAGGCAGCACCCAGAAAATTCCAGAACAAAATGGGAATCATCATTCTCACAAAAGAGGCCGTTATGCCACATCATCCATGGACCAAGAAGATTCAATGGACTGACATCCTAATTCCTGATATCTCTTCATTTATTATACTAAGAGATGGTTCTCTATAAAAAACCTATACTTATAACTGAATGTAACTGCATTCTGATAGTCACACACTGTGTGGGATCATGTTACATTCCAGTTATATTTCTTATTACTTCTGATTCATATAGCCTTAGAATATATAAGTGAAATAAGGAAATTCTTGTTCAGTTATATATTATCAGGTAATAACAATAGATTTATTACTTTTTAGGACAAATATGTTCAATAATCCAGAAGTAATAGAAGCTTTTTTTTTTTTTTTTTTCTTTCTTTTCTTAAAACAAATATATTATTACCTAACTAGTTCCTAGAATTATGTTTTTGTTTATTCTAATCTGAAGCAATACAACCTCAATTTTATGAATTAACATATCTAAACAGTTACATATGAATAAAATATGTAATTGTTTACTCTAAAAGGGTTAAAATCCCAAAATAATTCAAACTATCTTCATCAATACCAAAGTTATTAACAGTACCTTTCTAACTGAATTATTTAGCCTAGGGCAAGACTAACCATATACAACCACCCTGGAATAAATAATTTCAACAAAAACTATATTCTGCACTCCAACTAATGAAACATCATTTTGATGTCTTTTGACATAGCACTTCTCTCCTGTAAGCGGAAGATCCGTGTACCCCCATTAGCCCTCCTCATTCTCCCAACCATATTATGTGGGAGTGTGACGAAGGCACTTATTCCCCTGAGAGAGATATTTATTCTCTTTCACAGGTAAATTGTGATTACTTGCAAAAAATAATTTATACAATGTATCATCTAATCTCATATGTTTTTTGTTTACTCTTTACTCCAGAATTCACTGGTTTCTTTTCTATCTATTCATCTCTTCAGTCCACACAGGTTGATCTGCGCAGTCAGCTCTGCATAACAAAAAGTAAGTCAAAACTATTTGATCTATTGCCATGGCACCACTGAATATACTTTCCCTGAATGTTCAGGGAATAAATGTCCCTCAAAAAAGGACCAAAGCCTTCCGTACTTTCCATAACAAGAAGGCTCACATAGTATGCCTCCAAGAAACACACTTCACCAAAGATTCTACTCCAAAATATATTTCTCCTTTTTATCAACAAATTTACACGGCTTCTGCCTGTACCAAGCAAAGGGGAACTCTAATTGCATTTCACCGATCCACACCATTCACCTTATCATCAGAAATTAAAGACCCAGAAGGTAGATACCTGATACTCATGGGTTATATAATGGATACAGCAATCACAGTGATTTCCTACTACGCTCCTAACAAACAACCTACACCATTCCTCTCACATATATTACAAGTGATTAATACACACAAAATAGGAACAGTGATAATGTGTGGGGATTCAAACCAGGTCCTCCTCCCATTTCTAGATAAATCACCTTTTACACCATCCAAAATAACCTCTAGATTACCTTTTTCTCAACTTCTTTCCAAATACAATCTGGTAGATTCATGGAGAGAAAGTAACCCAATGAAAAAGAAATTCACTTATTTCTCGCACCCTCATCAAACCTTCACCAGAATAGATCATATTTTTCTAACAATAGGAATGATACCAGAAATTATTGCATCAGATATAATTCCGATTCCGTGGTCTGATCATAATGCAGTATACACTACTATAGCCTCAGCCATACCAAAAGCGCATGACCCAACGTGGTACTTACCGGACATAATGCTCAAACACCCACTACATCAGATGGCCATTGAACAAGCTTTAAAGGAATACATATCAATTAATAATACAACAGACATCTCCCCAATAACACTGTGGGAAGCTCATAAGCCTGTCTTGCGTGGTACAATACAAAGAGAAATGGCACTATTTAAACGGGAACGCAAAAATCTAGCAAAAAAACTAGAACTCAATTTTAATGCAGCCTACATATCATTTCAAGATAATCCATCTCAGAGTACAAAATCTCATCTGGAAAAATCTAGATTGGAATACGATCTATTTCTCACTGAGTCAGTTGATAAATCCCTCAAACGCTCCAAACACAATTTCTACATGAATACAAACAAACCAGGTACATATTTGGCTCAGGCATTAAATTCAACTAACAAATCTTTCAAACCAATACGTTTGAAATTATCAAAAAATGTTTACACTTGTAATCCAGTTAAAATAGTCCATAAATTTCACTCACATCTCGCAACTTTATACAAGACAAACAATGAATTTAATCCTACAGAGGCTGAATCCTTCTTCTCAAAAATAACCTTACCTGAGTTATCTCAGAATCAAAAAAGCAGTTTGGATGAGCCTATAACTATAGATGAAGTTGCTAACGCCATAAAAGACCTAAAACTTAACAAAAGACCAGGCCCAGACGGCTACTCGGCTTTATACTATAAAACATTCTCAGAAATACTCTCTCCCATTCTCACTAAAACTTTTAACAAACTTCTAGATGGACATTCTTTTCGGCAAGAAACACTAATGGCAATTGTTTGTATGATCCCAAAACCCCTTTCTGATGATACTTCCTGTGTGAATTATCGGCCTATCTCTCTGTTAAACCTCGATATTAAATTATTAGCAAAAATAATAGCAAAACGCCTCAATAGCATTATAGGAAAATTAATACATAGAGATCAAGTAGGCTTCATGCCAAATAGACAGGCAGGCGATAATATACGCAGGGCAGTGTTATTGGCACATATTGCTAAAAAACGGAAAATCCCTTTATGTTTTCTATCTCTCGATATTAAGAGGGCATTTGACACAGTATCCTGGCAATATATGCAATATTCATTACAAAAATGGGGTTTTGGACCCCACTTTTTAACATGGATCAAAGCATTATATAATAAACCCAAAGCCTATATAAAATATGCTGGATACAAATCTGAAGCCTTTAATATCGAAAGAGGTACCCGACAGGGTTGCCCATTATCTCCCTTATTATTTGCCCTTATACTCGAACCCATGGCCCAATATATCAGAACAAACCAAACTGGCATTGAAGTAGGAGGTATTACACACAAATTATGTATATTTGCAGACGATATATTACTTTTTCTATCATCACCACAGGTCTCTGGTCCTAACTTAATACCAGCTCTTGATGGATTTGCAGCCCTATCCGGCCTTATGATTAATCCTAAGAAATGCCTAGTGCTTAATATTTCACTCACAAACATGGAATTGATCCCGGCTAGGGCTGCACTCCCATTCACATGGGCAGAAAAATCAATCCCATATCTTGGAATTCATTTAACAGCCTCTCATTCTGACTTATTCTCAACCAATTATCCTCCTGTATTAAGACAGATCACAAATCTAATAAAACAATGGTCGCAACTTCCTTTATCCTGGATGGGGAAGATTAATGCAATCAAAATGACTATTCTACCCAAATTGCTTTATCTATTCAGAGTCCTCCCTATTCCAATTCCTTCCTATTTTTTGAGAATAGTACAAAAAAGAGCAACTTCGTTTATATGGGGCTCTTCTAAACCACGTATACCTATACACACACTACATCTTCCCAAAAATAAAGGAGGCCTGGGATACCCTAATTTTACTAACTACTACAGAGCAGCACATTTGGCCAGTCTGTCCAAATACCATGCAAAACAGGAAATCCCATTATGGGTATTTATAGAGGCTTCAGAAAATGACCCTCTATTAATATCAAATTTATTATGGCTTGATCCTAAAGACCGCTTTAAAATTCATAATCCCATAACTAAACACTTCTTATCTCTCTGGGATAAACTAAAAACCAAATATCAGTTACAATCTCCACACAATCCTCTCCTTTCTTTTATCAGAAATCCGGCCTTTTATCCGGCATGGATCTACCCAAATTCTTTTAAAGCTTGGACAACATCAGGCATTCAGACACTAAATGACTTCATAGCATCTAAATCATTCCTTTCATTCCCATCGCTTAGAGAACAATATGATCTACCAAACTCTGAGATATTTAGATATCTCCAAATCAAAAATTTCTATACACCATTCCTAAAGGGGGATACACCATTATCCCAATTATCCATTTTTGAATCAATCTGTACAAAAGATCCATTTGCTAAAGGTACAATTTCATCACTTTATAATCAATTATATGGAGTACCAAATCTTAATAGACCCTCTTACATTCAGAGGTGGGAGGAGGACCTGGGACGAACTTTAGAAGACACGGACTGGTCTAACATATGGCTCACATCTAAGTCATCTTCACCCAACATCTTAGCACTGGAGACAAATTATAAAGTCCTAACTCGCTGGTACCTTGTACCCGCTAGAGTGGCAAAATATTCACCTAATACCTCAGCTCTTTGTTTTCGAGGATGCCCAGAAATAGGCACATATTTACACATATGGTGGACGTGCCCAGTAATCCAAACCTTCTGGAAGGAAGTCTTCGTGATTGCATCTAAAATATTTTAAAAAATAATACAACCAGATCCATATTTAACTTTACTTAATCTAAAACCGGAATGGTTAACACTCTCTCAATTCAAACTTATGATCCAACTAATAACGGCTGCAAAACAAACAGTGGCCGAGGCATGGAAATCTCCTACATTGGTACTAGCAGAAACAATTCACAGAATGAATAATACAATGTCCCATGCTAAGATGGTAGCCATCGATCAAAATCAAATTCCAAAATTTGAAAAACTTTGGCATCCTTGGATAAAACAACAGTTCCTGTCAAACTTCAATGACTCTGTCCTGTTGCCATGGTAACAGATTAAATGACTTACAGAGACACCCATTCTAAGGCTTCAAAGAGAACTAAAAAGAATAATAAATTGACGAGCGGGACAACCTTGTGGACCATACCTCTACCTTTCAACCCTTTTTCTTCTTTCTCTTTCCTTTTCTCCACCTTACGATTAAAGCTCATTATCAGAATTTATTTGACCTATGTACACTCTACTTGTAAACAATATGTATAGTAGGTATAAATCATTTAAATACCTACAAAAGTAACTAAGGAAATGATATATATCTTTAATTTAGGTTTACGTGAACCCAATGTTTAATATTTGAAATTTCATGATATTTACCTATATAAACCCTACTGTAAAACAATGAGCTTACTTTATAGATTCTTGTAAACTTACTTTATGTATCTTTATAACATTGTATACTCAATAAACTTCTTTTGACAAGGAAAAAAAAAAAAAAAGTTCATAAATCTATCCCATAGTTTGTAGACACTATAACTTTTGTGCAAACCAATCAATCTACGCTTATTGGGATTTTTTTACCAAAAACATGTAGCTGAAAACATATTGGCCTAAATTGATGAAGAAATTAGATTGTTTTACCTTTTTTATTGGATATGTTTTAAAGATGGAAAGTAAAAAATATTGTTTTTTTTTTTTTTTTTAATTGTCAGTCTTTTTCTTGTTTATAGCGCAAAAAATAAATACCGCAGAGGTGATCAAATACCACCAAAAGAAAGCTCTATTTGTGGGGAAAAAAAGATCATCAAGTTTATTTGGGTACAGTGTTGCATGACCACACAATTGTCAATTAAAGCAATGCAGTGCAGTATCGCAAAAAATGGCCTGGTCAGGAAGGGGGTAAAACCTTCTGGAGCTAAAGTGGTTAGGCATCATTAAAATCACTGCCCCTGTAAAAATTTTCTTTTTTTTGATACATGTCCCTTAGGGCAGTACCCGAGTGCCCATAAACTTTTTATGGCCAATAATTTGCATATAAGCCTTCAAAATAGACACTTGATTTTTCAAGTTCAGATCCCATAGACTTTAAAATGTTTTGGAGTTCAGGTCCAAACTTTTGCGATGTTCGAGAGTTCTGGTGCAAACTGAACCAGGGGGTGCTCGGGCCAACTCTAGTGATCAGTTATGACTCTAGCCATTTGAAGGTTTGACAGTTTGGTTGAAAGCCCAAGCAAATGTGACAGTTAGCATTCCCAGCATGTCAGAAATGTAACTAGTTTTTATAAAACTGTTAAATTAAAGGGTTTAGTTTTGCTTTGAGATAGAAACAAACTACAATGTTGTACTTAAACACTCTACTTTTTTTATAGGGGTGTGCATCTTCACTAGTCTCATGATTCGATTTGATTACGATTACCCTATCCACGATTCCATTTGATTCTGCGATGCATCATGACGCATCATGATTATTGCGCAAGTGCGCATGGTTAAAAACTTTTTATCCAGAGATTCAAGCAGTCAGAAAAACTCAATTTTTCTCCAGTGGCAGAGGGATAGTGGGATCAGAGGCAGAGGGACAGATGGGATCAGAGGCAGAGGGACGGATGGGATCAGAGGCAGAGGGATGGATGGGATCAGAGGCAGAGGGATGGCTGGGATCAGGCAGAGGCATGATGGGATCAGTGGCAGAGGGATGGTGGGATCAGAGGCAGAGGAATGGCTGGGATCAGGCAGAGGGATGGTGAGATCAGGCAGAGGGATGGTGGGATCAGTGGCAATGGGATGGATGTGTTCAGGCTGAGGGATGTCGGGATCAGTGGCAGAGGGATGGATGGGATCAGAGGCAGAGGGATGGTTGGGATCAGAGGCAGAGGGATGGATGGGATCAGGCAGAGGGATGGATGCGATCAGGCAGAGGGATGGTGGGATAAGTGGCAGAGGGATGGCTGGGATCAGGCAGAGGGATGGTGGGATCAGAGGCAGAGGGATGGATGGGATCAGAGGCAGAGGGATTGATGGGATCAGAGGCAGAGGAATGGATGGGATCAGAGGCAGAGGGATAGATGGGATCAGAGGCAGAGGGATAGATGGGATCAGAGGCAGAGGGATGGTGCGATCAGAGGCAGAGGGATGGTGGGATCAGTGGCAGAGGGATGGATGGGATCAGTGGCAGAGGGATGGATGGGATCAGAGGCAGAGGGATGGATGGGATCATAGGCAGAGGGATGGGTGGGATCAGAGGCAAAGGGATGGATAAGATCAGAGGCAGAGGGATGGATGGGACCAGAGACAGAGGGATGGATGAGATCAGAGGTAGAGGGATGGCTGGGATCAGGCAGAGGGATGGATGGAATCAGAGGCAGAGGGATGCCTGGGATGAAGCAGAGGAATGGATGGGATGAAGCAGAGGGATGGATGGGATGAGGGGTAGAGTGATGGATGGGATCAGAGCCAGAGGGATGGATGGAATCAGAGGCAGAGGGATGGATGGAATCAGGGGCATGGATGGAATCAGAGGCAGAGAGATGGCTGGGATCAGGCAGAGGGGTGGTGGGATCAGTGGCAGAAGGATGGATGGGATCAGGCAGAGGGATGGCTGGATCAGTGGCAGAGGGCTTGATGGGATCAGAGGCAGAAGGATGGATGGGATCAGAAGCAGAGGGATGGTGGGATCATAGGCAGAGGGATGGATGGGATCAGAGGCAGAGGGATGGTGGGATCAGTGGCAGAGGGATGGTGAGATCAGTGGCAGAGGGATGGATGGGATCAGTGGCAGAAGGATAGATGGGATTAGGCAGAGGAATGGATGGGATTATTGGCAGAGGGATAGATGGGATCAGCAGAGGGTTGGTGGGATCAGTGGCAGAGGGATAGATGGGATCAGGCAGAGAGGTGTTGGTAGTGGAGGGATGGGATCAGTGACACTTGCACTCACCAGCTCTCCATGCTGCTCTGTGTGTCTTCCCCCTTCCAGTGAAGCCTCTCCTGATGTTGGGCCTCCTTCAGCTCCTCCCCCTGCACTGTACTGGCTGTCAGCTCATCAGCTGCCTTTCTGCTTCAGTGAAGGGGAGGGGGCTTTATACACTATGCAGACTCTGCCTCTGTGTTTCTCCCGGAGAGGTAGAGCACCACACGGAGAGACGGATGACGTCCCCAGACATCGATTCAGCTGACTCGCAGCATCGTTGCAGCATCGTGAACGTCTGAATCACGATGCACCGATGCTGCAATTATATTCAACACACCTACTTTTTAAACAAGCTACAAGTTACAGCAAGAGTTTTTTTTCTTTTTGTTAAAAAAAAAAGTTCAAACTATACGCATAAAATCTAACTGTTGTAAGCAACTCTAGCAGTGTTATATAGTTAATCCCAACCCCTGTAACTAACACTTTTGCTGGACTGAAGGATGTGTTAAAGAAAGTGGGAAAAAAACAGATCTGCTGGCAGAATCAATAGGTAATAAAACTTTGTTACAGTGGGGTGGAGACAAACAAAAAACTGTTAATGCATTTTTGATGATCTCTATAGTTACCCTTTAAGTTTCCAGTAGGCATACAAAAGTTTTGCAGTAAAATTAGTGTACATTTGCATGTGCCCTTTGTTTGGTTAACATTATGAGAAGTAGCTGGCAGAGCTGGATCTACACACTGACAGAGTAGTGGGAATTGTAGCAGACCTTCCCCGCCTCCTCCTCATTTTAAACTGCTGCCATTACTGTAGTAATTATAAAAAAATAAAAAAACACATATAAATATAATTTTTTGGTTTCTGTTTTCACACATGTAATGCTTCTCTTCTCCTCCTGCATTGCAGTTTTGACTGGTAAACATAATCAGTGACTTACTACCTTGGTCTCTGGGCTGGCCTACCAGTAACATACCTCCCAACTTTTTGAGATGGGAATGAGGGACACCTATCAGCAAAAGTATGCAGGCATAGGACACCCCCCCTGCCACGCCCCCTTAAAGGAGAATTGTACAAAAAAACAAGATTGGTTTAACACACGTGTTTTTTTTACCACTACTATTCCTTTATATTGGCTTTTGGAATTTACAAATGCAGCAATTTAGAAATCAGATGAAAGGTTTAGCACTGGGATACACTTTTTGATAGATAAAAAGTGCATTTTATAAACATCTATATAGATCAGTTCAAAATGAGGGCAAATGAGGAGGAATGAGGGACAGAGGGACATTGCTCCAAATCAGGGACAATCCCTTGAAATCAGGGACAATTGGGAGCTATGCAGTAACGTCTGCTTCAGATCTATGTAGAAAAAAAAGAATTAATGGACTTTTTATGAGATCCAGGGGCAGCGGAAATGCCCTGGCTAAGTCACCAGTGCCCCAAACAAGGCATAACTTAAAAAAACAAAATGTAAATGAACTGCTTGCAGCCTGCCCACAGTACATTTACTGTGGCAGGGTGGCTTAGCCCGGATAGGCGACGTACTGGTACATTGCCAAGCAAATGCACACTAGAGCGACTTCATGGGGAATCGCAATGTTGCAATCTCATGACTGCTGTGTCCGGTGGACACAGTGGATCATGGCATACCTCCCAACATTTTGAGATGGGAACGAGGGACACCTATTAGCAAAAGAATATAGGCATAGAACATACTCCCTGCCACACCCCTAAAGGAGAATTATATAAAATTATTAGGTAAACCCACAAGTTTTTTTTTTTACCACTTAAACTGGCTCTTATAATTAACAACCGCAGCAATTTAGAATTTAAATGAAAGGTTTAGCACTGTGAAACACTTTTTGAAAGATAAATAGTGCATTTATATACAACTATATAGATCAGACCAAAATGAGGGACAAAGGAGGAGGAAAAAGGGACAGAGGGACTTTGTTCCAAATCAGGGACAGTCCCTCGGAATCAGGGACAGTTGGGAGCTATGGATCACTGTGCTTGTTACCTGGCCGCTGTGAGCAGCCGGAGTATCATGTGAACTCTATAACTGGTCATAGTGATCACATGATTACAATATCAACAAAACATCATGACTGTATCATTATGCTGTGATTGGCCCACAGCTATCACATGGGCCAGTCACAGCACCCTGTACCATGTGTTTATCTGTTGCAAATCATAGTATGCCAAGTATGTAAGCATTGTCATGAAGCCATTGATGACAATGAAAGTGTTTGTAAACCTTAAAAATCACATTGCCGTTCCTGTCCCTTTAAAGCAATATATTTTGCACTGTGCTGTTTAAATGTTATATAATCCTTTCAGTATAATGTAATACCTGGTTGATCCTGCCTGTGCCTCTGTCCCCCTGAGTACACTTACTACAGAAAAAAATAGATGCCAATGGTATATAGAGAACTTGTATGTGGAAGGTGCAATCATTCATTTTGAAAAGGCACTTACTCCTATTACCTCCCAATGACTGACACAGCACGGTTTTTTGGGCATGAACCCTGGTTGCTAGAGCAAGTACCAGTCTGCACTGGCTTTTATACCTTGTACCACCCTGCCACCCCACCTGGCACTAGGATTGCCAGTGTCACTTGGCCAATAAAAAAAAGGAACAAGTTGTGTGCCAGTATAAAAAAATACCATCGCACTAATGGCAGGTAGAAGCCCTTTGATTGTTTTATCCAATCCTTAGATAGCTTGTGGGCAGGTGCAGTCTATATTCTCCACTGCAGGTGGTGATTGACCAACGCCAATGCAGATGGGGGAGTAAGTTGGGAGGAACTTGGTTCCTCTATGGTTTCCTTGCTCACAGGGAGGCAGCTATCCGATTGGATGCTGGCACCTCATGTGACTTTGGCTGCCATCTTGGGTCAGACAGTGTTTATTTAGGACCCTGGCTCCCGGGTTTGGTGCGCAATTTTCATGTGTGGCTAGTGTAGGGACAGGTCAACCGTCTGACAGGGAGAGTGCTGAGAGCCAGGAAAAGGTTTTGGAGGAGTAAGGAAAGAATATGGACCATGCCAATCCTCTGGAAAGCCTCCCCTTTGGTTTTGGACTAGCCATGCCACATTCTGCTCCTCTTGGCACATTCTGTCGGCATTTTCATATCTCCACTCTACTGTCCCACTTCTGTTACACTCTGTAAGTGGCTCAGAACGTGTTGCCTATCCATCAGGCCTGTTTATGTATTACTGAACTTTCTACAATATTCCATTATTGCTGAACTTGGACTCAGTTTGCTCACTGCCTGCTGCATCACGCTGCACCCTACGCACAAGCAACCCACCCAGATCAGTGTGTGATAGGATCTAAGCTCCTCTTCCTAAGGGGCTGTTCAGTGCTAGACTTTGCTGCATATTCTGGGTGGGGAGGAAAAGTGCTGTATAGTGGCTATAGCACACATCACTGAGTTCAGAGCACACAGCAGAGCAGAGTAAAGATGTATGTGTGGTTGGTATACAGGCTTGGAAAGGAAACAAGGTTAGCTAACAGCTATTTTCTAGCAAGTAAGTCTGAGGCCTCATTCATATCCCAAAATAAAGAAACCACCAGCTCTATGTGCTAAATAGTTAATAAATGTGACCTTAAAATATAAATTTACCAAAAAAAAAAATATACCATACCACTTAAAGAAGTCCACAGCTGCAGCTCAAATTGTGCCCCCCCCCCGATGCATATACGTCAATATAACCATTACAAAATCAGCCCCGCTCTCAATCCTAAATGATTAATAAATAAGCAGTGTTTGATACCTCTTATATGTTTGCTAATTTAACATAACACTTTAATATGTGATTTGTAATTTGACAGGCCACAAATAAGTGCTCCAAAATAATCCATGCTAATCTTGCAGACATTGTGTGGTATTCCAAACGTACCCCACACAGAGCCTTTTGACCCATTTATCTCTAATAGGGTCAAATATCGCTTTATATTGAAGTATGATGTTTCTCCTCTGCTCCACCACTACTTCTCCAAACATGGGACAGCAGTGGTGCCTGTTAAAAAGTACCTTGTTTGGCACTTGGTACTTCCAGCAACATAGTATTATTACCCTGGGCACCGCTGTTCTGGGTATCAGATTTGGCATGCGCTCCACTAGGAGGTTGCTTTATAATTACATTTTAATTGATAAGCATGTCAATTTATTTTTTATTTGCTAGGGGACAGTACAATTAGGATGTCTCTGTAGGATGTTTTTTAAATCTAGAGTTTTGTTTAATTAACATTTTTTGGGGGGAAAGTTAATTTAACTATTTGATAGCTGTCAGAGTGTTTTTACTTTGTAATGGTACATCCAAAAAGTTATCTTACATTTAATAAGTTATATGGCCATTAGGATTTGGGTATAAATAGTCAAATGGTGTCTGCTAGCTTCCTTAAGAGGCCTGGGTAGGGTGAAATGCACAAAGGCGGAGTCGCGGATCTCAATGTCACTTCTGGCCACTTCCGGTTACGTGACTTCCTCCTTGTGGAGCGCATGTCACTTCCGATACACAGAACAATGGCACCCAGGGTAATAACACTAAACTGCTGCATGTACCAAGTGACAAACAAGGCACTTTTTAATAGGCACCACTGCTGTCTGATCCTTGGAGAAGTGTTGGTGGAGCGTAGGAGAAATATTTAAAGATAAATGGGTCAAAAGGCTCTTGTGACTCTGTGATCTATGTGGGACACAATTGGAAACCACACAAAGGGGGTTATTTACGAAAGGCAAATCCACTTTGCACTGCAAGTGCACTTCATAGTGCACTAAAAGTGCAATTGGAAGTGCAGTCGCTCTAAATCTAAGGGGTAGATCTGAAATGAGTGGAAGCTCTGCTGATTTTATCATTCAATCATGTGCAAGCAAAAATGCTGTTTTTTATTTTCCTTGCATGTCCCCCTCGGATCTACAGCAACTTTACTTCCAAGTGCACTTGCAGTGCAAAGTAGATTTGCCTTTAGTAAATAACCCCCAAAGTCTTTAAGAAGGAGCATGGATTATTTTGGAGTACTTGTTTGTGAACTGTCACATTATGGAGAGGTGCACTAAGGTGTCCTTTTATGAAACTGAGATCAGCGGCGATCCCGAGTCTCATCGCTGATCTCAGGTCATTACTAGTTTATGAAACTGAGATAATCAGCAGAGAACATGTTCTCCGCTGATTATCTCAGCACAGTGAGAATCTGTAACTGACTGTCACAGAAACGGCCAGTTTATGAAGGTGCGATCTCGGCACCTCACTGGCGATCTGTGACAGAATTCTCACTTTCTGATTCACCATTTCAGAAGTGGAGAATCAGAGAGAGAAGCGTGAAGCTGGCTGAGTATTCTGGAGAAAGCAAGAAGTCCCCACCATTACACACCCCAAAACCAGCCAGCAGGATAGGAATTTATAGTGTATGATATATATATATATATATATATATATATATATATATATATATATATATAAATCTGCATATACAGATATATATATATTAGGGATGCACCGAAATTTCGGCCGCTGAAACATATAGGCCGAAAATGGCCCTTTCGGCAAAAAGCCAAAAGAGAATTTTTGCCGATACCGAATGGGGCGGGGCCTGGGCCCCCGTGCCTGGTGCCGCCTATCAGGGGGGCTTCCTATATCGTAGAAGAGAGGAGAGCCGCCGCCTGTTTGATTACAGCGCCGGGAACATCACAGCTTTCATTTCAATAGCTGTGTGTTCCCCGCTGCGCGCCGTCACATACAGTCCCTCCCCCTTGTCCGGGCACTTTGATAGACAGATCACCCGTCCAATGGGACGGCGCTGTAATTAAACAGGCGGCGCCAGCTCTCCTCTCCCTTCACAGGCTGCAATGGGGACACAGGCTGCACTACTGGGGACACAGGCTGCAATGGGGACACTGGCTGCACTACTGGGGACACTGGCTGAAATGGGGACACTGGCTGCACTACTGGGAACATTGGCTGCAATGGGGACACAGGCTGCACTTCTGGGGACATTGGCTGCACTACTGGGGACATTGGCTGCAATGGGGACACAGGCTGCACTACTGGGGACACAGGCTGCACTACTGGGGACACAGGCTGCACTACTGGGGACACAGGCTGCAATGGGGACACAGGCTGCAATGGGGACACAGGCTGCACTACTGGGGACACTGACTGCAATGGGGACACAGGCTGCAATGGGGACACTGGCTGCAATGGGGACACTGACTGCACTACTGGGGACACTGGCTGCACTACCGGGGACACAGGCTGCACTACCGGGGACACAGGCTGCACTACCGGGGACACAGGCTGCACTACCGGGGACACAGGCTGCACTACCGAGGACACTGGCTGGCTGCATCTGACGGGCACTGGTGAAGCTACATTGATCTATTGTATCATGTCCACAGTCTCTGACCATGTCCCCAGTCTCTGACTATCTCCTGTACCATGTCCTCAGTCTCTGACCATCTCCTGTACCATGTCTGCAGTCTCTGACCATCTCCTATACCATGTCTGCAGTCTCTGACCATATCCTGTACCATCTCTGCAGTCTCTGACCATCTCCTGTACCATGTCTGCAGTCTCTGACCATCTCCTGTACCATATCTGCAGTCTCTGACCATCTCCTGTACCATCTCTGCAGTCTCTGACCATCTCCTGTACCATGTCTGCAGTCTCTGACCATCTCCTGTACCATCTCTGCACTCTCTGACCATCTCCTGTACCATGTCTGCAGTCTCTGACCATCTCCTGTACTGTGTCCGCAGTCTCTGACCATCTCCTGTACCATCTCTGCAGTCTCTGACCATCTCCTGTACCATCTCTGCAGTCGCTGACCATCTCCTGTACCATCACTGCAGTCTCTGACCATCTCCTGTACCATGTTCCCAGTCTCTGACCATATCATGTACCATCTCTGCAGTCTCTGACCATCTCCTGTACTATGTCTTCAGTCTCTGACCATATCCTGTACCATGTCCCCAGTCTCTGACTATCTCCTGTACCATGTCCGCAGTCTCTGACCATCTCCTGTACCATGTCTGCAGTCTCTGATCATCTCCTGTACCATGTCTGCAGTCTCTGACCATCTCCTGTACCATGTCTGCAGTCTCTGACCATATCCTGTACCATGTCTGCAGTCTCTGACCATATCCTGTACCATGTCCCCAGTCTCTGACCATCTCCTGTACCATGTCCTCAGTCTCTGACCATCTCCTGTACCATCTCTGCAGTCTCTGACCATCTCCTGTACCATCTCTGCAGTCTCTGACCATCTCCTGTACCATCTCTGCAGTCTCTGATCATCTCCTATACCATCTCTGCAGTCTCTGATCATCTCCTGTACCATCTCTGCAGTCTCTGACCATCTCCTGTACCATGTCACCAGATATCTATATCTAGATAGATAGATAGATAGATAGATAGATAGATAGATAGATAGATAGATAGATAGATAGATAGATAGATAGATAGATAGATAATTTTATATATATATATATATATATATATATATATATATTTTTTTTTTTTTTTTTTTTTTTTATTAGATGTTCACGTCTCTGGCTGGGTTCACACTTGTGCAATGTGTGAACCAGCGTGATTCCTGTGTGGGTTTCCATATCACACCTACATTGACATCTGCGCACCACTGCGGGTGTCAATGTAAAGTTAATGACACCCCCAGATCATTTCACAGATCGCAGTGCAAACCATGTAATGGTGCAGGAATCGGATCGCATGGGTATTCACACCCATGCGATCCGATTCCAGTGCGGACCAAATAAAGGGTCCTGTACCATTTTGGTGCAAATGCAATATGATTTAGGGCCGGTTCCCACTGCTGCGGTGTATGAGATCGGATGTGATTCGCACTGCACTGCAGTGCAAAATCACATCCGATCTCTGTGCGATGCGATTTCAGCCATACAGATAGCATGGCTGAATTTGCATTGCATTCGGACCAAACTCGTACAGGACCCTTTTTTGGGTCCGCAGCAGAATCGGATTGCATGGGTGTTCACACCCATGCGATCTGATTCCTGTCTGAGTTTGCAGATTGCACTGCGATATGTGAACTGATTTGGGGGTGTAGTTAACTTTTAGGCCCGGTTCACACTTGTGCGATGCCAGACATCGCACAAGCATCTCATGTAATTCGCAGCGCACTGCTGTATACATTACATGTGATGTCTGTGCGGTGCGATATTAGCCGTACAGATAGTATGGCTGATATCGCACCGCATTCGGTGCAAACACGCACAGGACCCTTTTTTCTTTTCGGACCAGAATCGGATCGCATGTGTGTTCACACATATGCGATCCGATTTACGTCCAAACTGTCAGTTAGCAGTGCGATATGCAAGCTGAACTGGGGGTGTCGTTAACAATGTATTGACACTCCCCAGAATTCGCATATGGCAGTGTGAACTGACATGCGAGTCAGTGCGATGCGGGAACCCGCAGTGGATTTGCAGTGTTCTCTCATCGCACCAGTTTATCAATTTTTATGTTTATCAATTATGAAATATATTTTATTTTAATTCATTACTAAATATTTATACTTGTATATGGTATTAAAATGATTTTTTAATGATTATAAATGTATTTTGCATTTATATGAATGGCGTATAGCTGCATTACATACTGTATGTGTATTACATTCATTTACTGTACACCATTCACATTTAAATAGGCACATGTATGATCTTTAAATATTGATAAAAACAATGTTTTTTTTAATAAGTAGGTTAATGTATATTGTGTAGGGGGAATTTAACTTTATTATTTTATTATTATGTTGGGGAATAATGCGTGCTGAAACTTTTGTATTTTATGCTTCCTCATACTGTAATCCCGCTACGTCACGCGAGATTACAGTGAGAGGGGCCGCTCTGAGGAGTTCCGGCGTTTGTAGATCGCTTCTCAACGCAACATGAGAAGCGATCTACACACTTTCATAAACAGGCACTCAGAGGAGAGCGATCTCCTCTGAGAATGCCTGAGAACTGAATCACGGTATTTTACCGCAGTTTCATAAAGGGACACCTAAAGCATGGACTGTTAATTCGTTTTTTGGGGAAAAAATTATGTCTTTTCATATATAGATATATTTTCACTTGTAAGGTTACAAATCACATATTGAAATGTTATTAGCAAACTCATAAGAGGTATCAAGTACTAATTTATCATTCAGGATTGAAAGCATGGCTTGTTTTATACATAATTTAAATTGCTTTGATCTGCACAGATCAGAGCAGGCTCAGCACCAGGGCACATAGAAAACAATTGTTGCATTGAGGTGGGTGAGGGTGTAATTGGTGGAAAAGGGATTGACCCCTGCAATTTATATGGTACATCATATTTTACATATTCCCGATTCCTGTACTTTATAAATCGTGCTTTACATTACATATACTTGACCAAAGCTTTTATTGTCTCAACAGTTGCTGGTTGCCAAGTAGCTCCCAAGAGTTTTAACAAAGTTTGTAGTGCAACAGAGTTTTTTAATTAAAGTTTTTTTTTTTTTAATTAAAATGCTAGGGGGGTGTTTTTCAAAGTGATTGTTCAACAAAATAAAGCATAGAGACATGGATGGATGGTGAAGTTTGCTTTGAATATTAAACATGAATTAAATACTGTTTTTGGTTTGTGGTGCCCAGATGCAGTGAAGATCCACTTGAAGTGCTGAGCTTCTGTTGTAGGTGTTGTGGTCTTCCTTTAACTATCCAGGTCACTGGTAGGGGATCGGGAGACAGGAGTTCCTATGTGCAAACTCTTTTATTACTATAGCGCTTATTTTAAAATAGTGGAGGTCTGTGAGGGCTGTCTGGCTGTAAACATGTGCTACAGGTGATACCCGAAAAATTAGAATATGGTGCAAAAGTTCATTTATTTCACCAATGCAACCTAAAAGGTGAAACTAATATATGAGATGGACTCATTACATACAAAGCAAGATAGTTCAAGCCGTGATTTGTCATAATTGTGATGATTATGGCTTACAGCTCATGAAAACCCCCAAATCCACAATCTAAGAAAATTTGAATATTACATGCAATCAATAAAACAAGGATTGTACATAGAACAATATCGGACCTCTGAAAAGTATAGGCATGCATATGTACTCAGTACTTGGTTTGGGCCTCTTTTGCAGCAATTACTGCCTCAATGCGGCGTGGCATGGAATCAGCCTGTGGCACTGCTGAGGTGTTATTGAAGACCAGGATGCTTCAATAGAGGCCTTCAGGTCTTCTGCCTTGTTCGGTCTCATGTCTCTCATCTTTCTTTTGGCAATGCCCCATAGGTCAGGCGAATTTGCTGGCCAATCACACACAGTAATTCCACGGTCATTGAACCAGGTTTTGGTGCTTTTGGCAGTGTGGGCATGTGCCAAGTCCTGCTGGACAATTAAGTCAGCATCCCCATAGAGCTTGTTGGTGGAAGGAAGCATGAAGTGCTCCAAAATCTCCTGGTCGAAGGCTGCGTTGACCCTGGACTTAATGAAGCACAGTGGACCAACACCAGCAGATGACATGGCTCCCCAAATCAACACAGACTGTGGAAACTTCACACTGGACTTCAAGCTTCTTGCAGTTTGTGCCTCTCCATTCTTCCTCTATACTGTGGGTCCTTGGTTTCCAAATGAGATGCAAAATTTGCTCTCATCAGAAAAGAGGACTTTGGACCACTGAGCAACAGACCAGGTCTGTGTTTCTTTAACCTTGGTAAGACGCTTCTGACGTTTTTTGTTCAGGAGTGGCTTGACAAGAGGAATACGACATTTGAAGCCCATGTCCAGGATCCGTCTGTGTGTGGTGGCTCTTGATGCACTGACTCCAGCCTCAGTTCACTCCTTGTGAAAGTCCCCAACACTTTTGAATGGCCTTTTCCTGACAATCCTCTCCAGGCTGCGTCATCCCTGCTGCTTGTGCACCTTTTTCTTCCACACTTTTCCCTGCCATATAACTTTCTATTAATGTGCTTTGATATAGCACTTTGGGAACATTCAACTTCTTTTGCAATTACCTTTTGAGGCTTTCCCTCCTTATGGAGGGTGTCAGTGATGTTTTTCTGCACTACTGTCAGGTCAGCAGTCTTTCCCATGATTGTGATTCCTACTGAACCAGACTGAGAGACCATTTAAAGGCTCAGGTGTTATGGCTTAATTAGCTGCTTAGAGTGCAACACTTTGAGCCTAGAATATTGTATCTTTTCACAATATTCTAATTTTCTGAGATTGTGTTTTTTTATATGAGCTGTAAGCCATAATCATCACAATTATGACAAATCACGGCTTGAACTATCTTGCTTTGCATGTAATCAGTCTATCTCAAATATTAGTTTCACCTTTTAAGTTGCATTAGTGAAATAAATTAACTTTTGCATGATATTCTAATTTTCGAGTTTCACCTGTATGTGAAGCTGTCACAGGACAGGCAAAATTCAAGAGTAATATTTTCAGACTGCCTGTTGGCACACTGTTGATCTGGACATTAGCAGTTTCTGCATGGAAGATCTGTTATTTAGCCTTGTATTCCATAGTATCTGATGAGTTAAATATTGTTTCTAAATTGCTTAGCCCCCTTTTTTTATATCAGCACAGCTCTTTGCTCTTCTACTGTAACTTACCTACCAACTGGCTGTTTCTATAGCACACAAGTAATAAAACCCCCAAATGAGAAAGTAAAAAAAAAAAAAGTTTATATATATATATATATATTTATATATATATATATACACAGTATATCACAAAAGTGAGTACACCCCTCACATTTTTGTAAATATTTTATTATATCTTTTTGTGACAACACTGAAGAAATTACACTTTGCTACAATGTAAAGTAGTGAGTGTACAGCTTATATAATTGTGTATATTTGCTGTCCCCTCAAAATAACTCCATACACAGCCATTAATGTCTAAACCACTGCCAACAAAAGTGAGTACAATCCTAAGTGAAAATTTCCAAATTGGGCCCAAATAGCCAGGTTATAGGTCACATTAAAGGTGAAAAAAGATGATTTATTATTGTCTCATTTTTTTACATCACAGAAACCTGACATTTTACCAGGGGTGTGTAGACTTTTTATATCCACGGTATATATATACATACACATACACTATATTGTCCAAAGTTTCTGGACACCTGCCTTTACACCCACATGAACTTTAATGGCATCCCAGTCTTAGTCCATAGGCTTCAATATTGAGTTGGCCTACCCTTTACAGCTATAACAGCTTCAACTGTTCTGGAAAGCCTATCCACAAGGTTTAGAAGTGTCTATGGGAATGTTTGACTATTATTCCAGAAGCGTATTTGTGAGGTCAGGCACTGATGTTGGACCAGAAGGCCTGGCACGCAGTCTCCGCTCTTATTCATCCCAAAGGTGTTCTACCAGGTTGAAGTCAGGACTCTGCGCAGGCCAGTCAAGTTCCTCTACCTCAAACTCACTCATCCATGTCTTTATGGACCTTGCTTTGTGCACTGGTCCAAATGATTTGGTGGAGGGGGGATTATGGTGTGGGGTTGTTTTTCAGGTGTTGGGCTTGGCCCCTTCGTTCCAGTGAAGGGAACTCTTAATGTGTCAGCATACCAAGTCATTTTGGACAATTTCATGCTCTCAACTTCGTGGGAACAGTTTGGGATGGCCCCTTCCTGTTTCAACATGACTACGCACCAGTGCACAAAGTAAGGTCCATAAAGACATGGATGAGTGAGTTTGGGGTGGAGGAACTTGACTGGCCTGCACAGAGTCCTGAATTCAACCAGATAGAACACCTTTGGGATGAATTAGAGCAGAGACTGCGGGCCAGGCCTTCTCGTCCAACACCAGTGCCTGACCTCACAAATACACTTCTGGAAGAATGGTCAAACATTCCCATAGACACACTAATAAACCTTGTGGACAGCCTTCCCAGAAGAGTTGAAGCTGTTATAGCTGCAAAGGGTGGGCCAACTTGATATTGAACCCTATGGACTATGACTGGGATGCCATTAAAGTTCATGTATGTGTAAAGGCAGGCATCTCAATACTTTTGAAAATATAGTGTGTGTATATATATATATATATATATATACACACACATTATATATACATGTTGGTTTACGGGGGGAAATGTTGATCACAGTTGCTAATATTTTGTAAATCAGTACAGAATACAGTGCAGGCTGGAGGTAATAAATGGACTATGAGGGCTCTTTTTAGGCACCATAAAGCCATCTTGACATATTTGGTTCAGTTTTTATAAATATGAATGTGATGTAAATATCTATGTAGCCTCGAGATATGCAGATTAAAATAGAGCGGTAGTAGCAGCCTTCAGATGTACTTAGGATTTTGTGACATAGAAAGATAGTATTAATATTACATTTTCCCGACACAGTGGCTTTTCAGCCAAGCAGGTACGAAAGGCTTCTTTCTACTTTGGTAGGCTTTCATGCTGACATTGAAGTCCTGCCTTCTGTCATGCTGATACTGAGATCTCCAGGGTCCAGAATCTCCTGGGCTCTGTAACTCTGCTGTTCAGCATGACAAATGAAGCTAAATGTCAAGAATTGCTAAAACATATTCTGAAATATAAAATCAACAGAGAAATACACAATTCTCAATATCTGTTATCTTTGTGTCACGGTCTTCATTTCTGCTTTTGGACACACCAATTTACATAGGTTAAACTGTATTGAACAGACATTGTAATGAATTTACATAAAACAATTATTTGCGCAAAGACAACAAACAGTTCTTGTATAGCATAAATAAAAGGAACCTAATGTGTATTTATAGATATTTTTTCTTTAGTTTTGAACATTCAAGAGTATCTAATCCAATGCCAAAAAATTACTATATATTGAAGCATAACTGTCCTTAGATGTGGTTGCTGCATGCTTTTTTTTTCAGACTTTTTTCCCCAGAAATTTTCACCTGGTATACTTGCGAATAACATACTTCCTGTCCGTGCACATCTACACTCCTTCTTCATGGTATCTATGAAGGCATCCATGGTTGTTCCGCAGGCTGGGCTTCAAACATGCCTGTATGTGTTCAGCACCATTACCTTCTTCATTGATGGGGCTTATAGTTTACGCAATAACGTTTTTTGTGCTTTCCCTTAAGCACACAAGAAATTACAACACTGCATTTTTCGCAAGATGACCAGGTGTTTTCTGTACATGCTGAAAATGTTTTTGACCTGAAAAGTGTAAACAAATGCCGCAACCACGCCTAAGACTGGTACTCAGCAATACATTACATGTTTCAGTATATATCCCATAGTTTGTAGATGCTATAACTTTTGCACAAACTAATCAATATACGCTTATTGGGATTTTGTTACCAAAAATATCTAGCGGAATACATATTGGCCCAAATTTATGTAGAGATTTGATTTTTACATTTTTTTATTGGATATGTTTTATAGCAGAAAGTAAAAAAAAAATTTTTTTTTTTCCAAAATTGTTGGTATTTTTTTGCTTATAGCGCAAAAATCAAAAAAGGCAGCGGTAATCAAATACCACCAAAAGAAAGCTCTATTTGTGAGAAAAAAAAAGGAAATATATTTTATTTGGGTACAACGTTGCATGACTGTGCAATTGTTAGTTAAAGTAATGCAGTGCCATATCACAAAAAATGGCCAGGTCATGAAGGAGGGTAACTCTTCCAGAGGTCAAGTGGTTAAAGGAGAATGTAACCAAATATGATTAAGGTTGAGCTTAACTGTATCTGAGCACTGCAAACACTATCTAGTTAATTTTAATATTCAAAGTAAACTCACCCATCCATGTCTCCATGCTTTATTTTGTTGAGAAATCAATTTGGAAAATACTCTCCTAGCTTTTCCATAGATGGCCATCTTGAGTAATGGAGGATGATTCAAGTAGTATTTATTTCCTGGAATCTATCTGCCCTTAGCTCAAGCATGCAGGTAGGAGAGAGCATGCTTAGCTCCTCCGGGTGGAAAAAAAAACACCCACAGAGACTTCTGTCATGTATGACCTCATTTTGACCTAGGCCAGAGACCAGGAAGCAACTGAAGAAATGTAAAAAAAGTTTGAAACAAGTAAATGTAATATACCTTCCTATTTATTTACTTAGGCTAGCAGCATAAGGATTAAATAGTTAATGTTCTCTTTTAATTGTATAAATTGGAATATGGAATACAACGTACATTCATTTAATTTAGTAATTATTTTTCTTCCCACCTGGGTTTAAATTAATAAATCAAATGCTCAAACCAATTACACTCACTTCATCTTTAAATATACAAGCAAGCTAATCCTTCCATGTAGTTGCATTTGTCCATGTTAGCTTTTCATTTCAAGTTCACTCATAGAAACTGCTTCAAGCTCCTTACAAATAGAAGACGTCAAACAGCGTATGCCAATATTTGCCGGGGGCACATAAGATTGGAAAGTCTGTGGGGTTCCTAAATTTACTTCACCAAGGGCGCACCTCTGAGAAAACTACTAAGATATCATACCGAAGAAGATTATACTCTCAGGAAAAATTAGATTGCACTGGAACTTAGAACAGTCTGTGACCTCTAAAAATTGTACTCTGCTCTATATTGAAAGGCAATCCTTTGGTTAAAGTGCACCTTTCAGTAATTTTACAGGTCTGTATGGATAAATTCCTGACATGTGGCAATATTAAGAAAAAATATGTATTTTTTCAGAAAAGGTCCTTTTCTCATTAAAAAGCAGTCCTTAAGATCCAGACCAGTGACTTTACCTTACCTGAGATGGTGTCATCAGTCTTCTGCAGGAAAGAGAAAGCATTTCCTTTGTCTCCTCTATCCCAGGGATTAGACCACAACACCTAGTTAATTAGGTGAGAGTCTGCAGCAAGGGGATTTGTGATATTCATTTGAGAGTACAAGCCAAGAACTGCACAGCCGTCAGGATATACAGGATTGTACTACCTGTGAGCCAGAATCTCAGTCCAGATATTAGATGCTTACCTTGGATGGTACCTGAACAAAAAATGGTGTCAACATCTTGTCTGTGTACAACACAAGTGTAACTTAGTCCCCTTAGATATTTAAAAAAAATGTCAGATGGTGGAGCTGGCAGATGGAAGGAGTCTTCAGCGGGAGTGGACTGTTTTTTTTTTGGATCAGCGGTGGCAGTGGCGGATCTACAAAAACTGCCTACTGTCATTTTCTACACTACACATTTTTTTTCTGTGAATGAGTAGGGGTACTATATACCCCATACTCATTCAGAGTGGGGGGCGGGATCTGGGGGCCCTGCTTGTTAAAGGGGGCTTCCAGATTCCAAATAGGCCCCCCACCCACTGACCACCGGCCAGGGTTGTGGGCCCTTGTCCCCATCAATATGCATCTCCCATCAAAGCACCCCCCCGATGGTGAAGGCATGTGGCTTGGTAGGGTTCAGGAGGGGGGGAGCGCCTGCTCGTCCATTCCCTTTTCTGACCTGCCAGGCTGCATGCTCGGATAAGGGTCTGGTATCAATTTTTTTTGGGGGGGGACACACCATTTTTAAAAAAAAAATATTGGCGTAAGGTTGCCCTCAAAATTCTGAAGAGCCCAGTTATGGATTTGGGGGACCCCGTGACGTTTTTCTTTGCCGGAAATTCTTGTTTTTACATTCACCTGTCAGTGGGGAACTTGCCAGTTGTTAAGGATGTGGCGGCTGGGTTCCCTCCTTTACAACCAGCTGTACACAGTTTGTTAAAGAAAAAAAAAAACACATGAAAACATGCCTGCAAACCACATCAACCACAACCGCATAGATGTGAACCTAGGGTTACTCTCACAATTTCTTATTACAGTACAAAATCACACTAATGGGTAAATTGGCTTACACTTATGAAGTTCGGTCAGTATTAGGGCCTGCATCAACGGGCTTTGGGTTTGTGTCAATGGTATCAGTTTGAGATACTTCCAAGATCATTAGGATTTCATTTACAGGTGTATTTGACTTGTAGGCGACCTCTTTCTTACTTACGTTTCGCCTTCAAGCAGGTTTTGCATTCACATAGACTTGTTTTGGAATTCAGGACCCATTTGAAGGGAACAAAAGTCTGTCAACACAGGTCCTTACCCTATCATAGCTCATCTCTAAGTGCAATTTTTAGCAGAGATATTGCTCATGAGCTCCAAATGTCAATGTGGCACTGAGCTGATGTGGCTTGTCCAGCTACACTGTGAGGGATACCAAAAGAGAGATGAAAGGTTTACCCAAGAAGTGTAGGCCAACAGCCAGTTCACAGTAAAGAACAGTAAGATCAGGTCTGAGAATAGGATCAGGATGCACAGAAGTAAGCTGACTGTCCCAGCTGAGAGAAGGTAGATTGTGGAGAAGGATTTCTCCACACCAGGCTCACCCTGCTTAAGACCAGGAACTTGATGACAAGTTGGTACTAAGAAGTAGGTCTAAATCAAGAAAGAACACTGCAGTGATAACCCAGGTAAAGGTGCTGGTTATGGAAATCATAGGAAAGGTAGAGGTCTGAGTTTAGGTCCGGCAGGGGACTTGGGTAACCAGGATTGAAGACAGGGGTCAGGGCAGGTACCAGACTTGGATAACCAGGAACCAGATCAAGGATTGGGACAGTTGGCAGACTCAGCTGGGAACAAAGCCAAGGATCAATACACCTGGAATACTGAATCCATGACGGAAAGCAGGCTGAATAGAAGGCAGATACAGAGCTTGACAGCTAGCTTGTAAAATTGCTTCTTTGGAAGTGAGCTGAGAGCTGAGTTTAAATAGACAAGGCAAGAAGGGGAAGTCTTCCTACTTGGCTGCAGCCTGACAGGAGGTGAAGGATGCTGCTCTGATTGGCTACAGCATGATTGAGAGACGAATAGCCTGGCTGAACAGGGACTAGCAGAGTAGCTGATTATGTTGTTCAGCAGGTGAGACTGGTCAACATTTATAGCACTTAGCCCAGAGCAGAAACAAGGTTAGGAAAGAGCACACGTTGTGGAACTACAACATGTGCTCTGTTGCAGCTTGCCTGCTGGTCTGTGGAGCAAAGTAACAGATCAGCAGCAGCTTTTACTGCTGATCTGTGACACCAAAGAGCTCTGTTGTCTCTCTGGATCATTAAAGGCACTGCATCAAGTGTTAAATCTGAACTCTGGGCAGAAAGAAAAACTTTTATGCAAATATATTCCTCCACAGTTACAAAAGATATAAATCCAATTTGCGTACAACAAACATCCTTGCAAATCCAGATCTTACCTTGTGAAACACCTGTGACACCATCCCTGTGCTGTACATAGCCTGTGTAGAGAACAGAGCAGCGGAAGATGCCCAGCAGACGGAGACAACAGCAGAGCAGCAGTAACTGGTCTTTATTGCAGGAAGCTCCTGCACAAAGGCAAAGTTTCACATTGGACTACTGCACAGATATAAATGAAATACAGAAAGCATACCAAGATTCAAGGAAGAATACTCATGCCTATTGTATTTAGAATATATCTGATTATCCCAGAATTCAGCTTTAAAGTGACTCTATCGATATATCAAATTTTTTTTTAAAAAGGTGGTCCCTAAAAATGTAGTACCTGCCCCACAATCTGCTCCACTGATATTCACTCTCTTGAATAGTTTGGCTTGTTGAAGAATCTTCAGCATCCCCCACTTTTGGTATCATCAGATGCCTGGTCTCTCTTTGTAATCTGTGGTTTGATCTGCCAGCCACTGTGTCACTACAAGCTGTAGTGATATAGAGTTTGGTGATTTAGCCAGGACTAGGCAATTTACACACCTGGAAAGGCCACTGTAGGTTTTCAAGGGAGCAAAAGTTAGTGGAGCAGGTAGCAGAGCCTATCAGAATCAGATGCTTTGGGAAGGGGACTCTTATTTTTTTGAAGAACCCCTCTCAAAGCACCTCTCTACCCCCAAAACCTAAAATCATATATGCCAGTGGTATTAAAATAGCAGGGATCTGCACATTGACTGTGCTTTGCTTTGGGGATACCAGCTTGCATGTCTGTTGTGATGAGCTAGATTTCCTTGAGAAGGGAACTTGACAGCTCTGCTAGTGGCAAAACTGTGTAAGAAAATGTCCTAATGGCTACTGCTCTTTGCACATCATCACTGCCTTTTGCACTGCCTTTTTGAAGTCTGAATGCAAGGTATTAGTGGTAACAGAATCACTTGTGGCGCTAGTCTTTTATATAGTGAAAGGGATATCTAGAAACTTTGCTTTCCCTTAGATATATAGTCATTACTTAGCTCAAACAATGTAAATGTTAAGGCCTACATGAGATTAATCTTTGCCACAGCCAAAATACAGCAATTGCTTTTTACTGATAACGGAATTCGTTTCTCTTTTCATTAGCGGATTGAAGAGCAAATCAATTATACAGCAAACCGAACACACTATTTTCTCCTTCAGAGCAAGGATGCATAACTAAATTATAATCAATACCCGCGGCACAGCTTTTAAGCTAGACACTTGATAAGATGGTACATTTGTGCCATTTTGGGGCTGATTTATTAAAATCAAAAAAAAGAAAGCTAATTAAGCAAGAGACAGCAAACTGTGGAGCTTGTCTGAAAATTAGAATGAATGCCTAAAGTAACTAACAAAGGTTCAGTTTAAGGCTGGGTTCACACCATTGCGAATTGGATGCGGTCAATCAAGAGATTTTGACCGCCTCTCTATGGAGCCGGTACACATATCTCCGGTGCGGCTCCGGTGTGAATTTGCAAGCGGTGATAGTGTGAACCCAGCCTTAAGGAGAACAGCTAAAAGAAAAATTTGCTAGTAATATGCATCATTTAAAAATATAATATTCTTGTTGTCCTTATGACGTTTTGTTATGTTGGCTTCCTGAGTAGGGATGAGCCGAACACCCCCTGGTTCGGTTCGCATCCAGAACATGTGAACAGGCAAAAAATTTGTTCGAACACGTGAACACTGTTAAAGTCTATGGGACACGAACATGAATAATCAAAAGTGCTCATTTTAAAGGCTTATATGCAAGTTATTGTCATAAAAAGTGTTCGGGGACCCGGGTCCTGCCCCAGGGGACATGTATCAATGCAAAAAAAATGTTTTAAAAACGTCCGTTTTTTTGGGAGCAGTGATTTTAATAAAGCTTAAAGTGAAACAATAAAAGTGAAATATTCCTTTAAATTTCGTACCTGGGGGGTGTCTATAGTATGCCTGTAAAGTGGCGCTTTTTTCCCGTGTTTAGAATAGTCTGACAGCAAAATGACATTTCTAAAGGGAAAAAAAAGTCATGAAGTAATAGCGGTGTCGGCTATAGTGAATTGTCTATGGGAGAAATCAAAAGTGCTAATTTTAAGGGTTAATATGCAAGTAATTGTCATAAAAAGTGTTTGGGGACCTGGGTCCTGCCCCAGGGGACATGTATCAATGCAAAAAAAAGTTTTAAAAACGTCCGTTTTTTTCGCTAGCAAAATGACATTTCTAAAGGGAAAAAAAATCATGAAGTAATAGTGGTGTCGGCTGTAGTGAATTGTCTATGGGAGAAATCAAAAGTGTTAATTTTAAGGGTTATTATCCAAGTTATTGTCATAAAAAGTGTTTGGGGACCTGGGTCCTGCCCCAGGGAACATGTATCAGTGCAAAAAATAAGTTTTAAAAACAGCAGTTTTTTCGGGAGCAGTGATTTTAATAATGCTTAAAGTGAAACAATAAAAGTGTAATATTCCTTTAAATTTCGTACCTGGGGGGTGTCTATAGTATGCCTGTAAAGGGGCGCATGTTTCCCATATTTAGAACAATCTGACAGCAATATGTCATTTCTAAAGGAAAAAAAGTAATTTAAAACTACTCGCGGCTATAATGAATTGTCGGTCCGACAATACACATAAAAATTCATAACCATCGCGGCATAGCATACTCATATGAACAGACTATAATATACCACTAAACAGCGCTAGTTTTGAACAGAGATACATATGCATGCGGCCAGCAACACATGAACAAAAAAGTCCTTTTTGTAAGAAGCGGTGATGAATACAGAGTGTAGTTAAAACAGTGTCCACCAGGTGTTTGTAACGCTGATCTTCAGTGTGCACCTTCCACCAATCAATCAGATCCCACCATGTGATAGCACACTTCCTTTAGGGGGTTAAACTCACCAGAACTAGGTAATATTAAAGCCAGGAAGTGGATTGCGGCTCTTGGACAGCTGAGCCGGTATCTACAGCTGTGAAGTTTTTTATGAATGTACGAACCTATACTGAAGGGGGGTTTTTTATGTGTGATGTGATAGGATCTACTTTTAATAAACAGGATTACGCTATGTACCCCTTTCTTTCATTGTTTGTTTAATTTCGGTCCCTGATCATCTGAGAACTCTCCGAAGTGGTGGTTGCAGCAGTGCATGGATTGGTTGGTTTGTCCCTGAAGGCTTTAATATTACCTAGTTCTGGTGAGTTTAACCCCCTAAGGGAAGTGTGCCATCACATGGTGGGATCTGATTGATTGGTGGAAGGTGCACACTGAAGATCAGCGTTACAAACACCTGGTGGACACTGTTTTAACTACACTCTGTATTCATCACCGCTTCTTACAAAAAGGACTTTTTTTTGTTCATGTGTGTTGGCCGCATGCATATGTATCTCTGTTCAACACTAGCGCTGTTTAGTGGTATATTATAGTCTGTTCATATGACTATGCTATGCCGCGATGGTTATGTATTATGTTTAAATTATAAACAGCTGCTATTTTTTGTCTTTTTTCCGTGCCTGCCTGTATTTAACAAATTGGACGGTCACTTTGGTCTAATTGTTGCTTGCTGTTGAGGCTACATCTTGTCCTGGCGCTGAGTGGTGTGATTGAGGGCCGGTATCAACACCGCTTTTGTCCATAGTTTTTTACACATAAAAATTCATTGACAAAAACGGCATGGAATTTCCCCACAGGGGAACCCCGAACCAAGATTAAAAAACAAAAAATGCGTGGGGGTCCCCCTAAATTCCATACCAGGCCCTCCAGGTCTGGTATGGTTATTAAGGGGAACCCCGCACCAAAATTTTAAAAAAATGGCGTGGGGGTCCCCCTCAAAATCCATACCAGACCCTGCAGGTCTGGTACAGATTTTAAAGGGAACCCCACGGCAAAATAAAAAAAAATGGCATGGGATCCCCCCAAAAATCCATACCAGACCCTTTTCCGAGCACGTAACCTGGCAGGCCACAGGAAAAGAGGGGGGACGAGAGAGCGTCCCCCCTCCTGAACCGTACCAGGCCACATGCCCTCAAGATTGGGTGGGTGCTTTGGGGGAGGCCCCCAAAGCACCTTGTCCCCATGTTGATGGGGAGAAGGACCTCATCCCCACAACCCCACAACCCATACCCGGTGGTTGTAGGGGTCTTTGGGTGGGAGGGGCTTTAACAAGGGGACCCCCAGATCCTGCCCCTCTGTGTGAATTGGTAATGGGGTACAAATGTACCCCTACCATTTCACAAAAAAAGTGTCAAAAAGGTTAAAAAACACAAGAGACGGTTTTTGACAAGTCCTTTATTAATTTCTTCTTCTTCCATCTTCTTTCTTCTGGTCTTCCATCGGTGTTCTTCTTCTTCCTCCATCTTCTTCTTCCTCCATCTTCTTCTTCTCCATCTTCTTCTTCTTCATCTTCTTCTTCCTCCGCTCTTCTTGTCCCGCATCTTCCTCCAGCTTCTTCTCCGCTCTGTCCGCACGATCCGCTTCAGTGGGAGTCTTCCGCCATGTGGCGCTTCGGTTCTTCTGACACTTATTATATAACAGAGGGCAGGGCCACCCGGTGACCCCGCCCTCCCCTATGGCATTCCCTGTGTTGTCAGAGGGGGCGGGGTCACCCGATTACATAAACGGGTGACCCCGCCCCCTCTGACAACACAGGGAAATGTCATTTTGCTGTCAGACTATTCTAAACACAGGAAAAAAGTGCCACTTTACAGGCATACTATAGACACCCCCCAGGTACGAAATTTAAAGGAATATTTTATTAAAATCACTGCTTAAAAACTGACGTTTTTAAAACTTTTTTTTGCATTGATACATGTCCCCTGGGGCAGGACCCAGGTCCCCAAACACTTTTTATGACAATACCATGCATATAAGCCTTTAAAATTAGCACTTTTGTTTTCTCCCATAGACTTTTAAAGGGTGTTCCGCAGCTTTCGAATTTGCTGCCAACACCCAAAAATGTCCTTGTTCGGCGAACTGGCGAACAGCCAATGTTCGAGTCGAACTCATGTTCGACCTGAACATAAAGCCCATCCCTATCCCTGAGTCAGAGAGGCGGGCTGATGATGTCACATTCTCTGACTCAGGCAATCAGAGAAAGCTTTGTATTCATTGCTAGAAGACATTGCTTTCTCTGAATGGCTTAGCACTGCTGTGATAGACTCTACCGTGTTCCGGGTATGAGACAGTAAGCCTCGGTTTGAACCCAGACCACAGTGCGGTATGTAGCCTCAGCTACATGCAGTTTGTACCGAAAATCCAGCAGCCTCACATGCTAGTGAGGGACATAGTTCCTTTGGGCCAGCTTGGCCCAAGCGAACTATGTAAAGTATATAAAAAAAACTGGCATTCTTGCCAGCACTGGAACATTGACAGTCTGGTTGCTCTGCACAACTCTTCCACTTTCCCTTATTTTTTTTATTATTTTGTATTCATATGGAGCTATGCGTAGAATAAAACACATTTTTCACTAGCTGCTCTTGAAACGTGCCAATATAATAAAATCACATCTTGTGCAAAAATATTTCTGTTCACTTTTCATGATGTAAGGAAGATTCTGTTACCCATAAAATAATGTCAGAGGTGGTATGCAATATATTGTGTTAGCAATATGTAGCTTTTCCATCTGTATTACCCATAAAAATGGCTGATTCGCTCTCATCTCTCAAAGAAAGTTTTGCTTTTTTTCCCTGGCTGTGATATACCGTGTGTATTTTGTTATTCTAGCGCAATGTGAATCTTATTGTTCATGATGTCGTTCCTGGCTAGAACAAAGAAAATGAAAATCACTTTGTATTCATACTGTGAGCAGAGTACAGCAGCTGCATGAGCTCAGCATGTATGCACAGGAACTGACTACTACGGTATTGAGCGATATTAAAACTGAGCTTTGTATAAATAGAATGACTAAAGTCAAAGCAAATAAATAATGTCTGTTTTCTAAATGCAGGTTAAGATGGCCTCTTCCATAAGCTTCTGGACCCTAGCCAATTCATTTTTATGGCCGTATTAATATTAGTTAGAAAGACTTTAACTCTTTAGAACTTAGGTTCGGCTTATTGTTGACTATCTGATGTTAAAGCGACAATGTCACAAAATGAAAACTGCCCATAAACCATGTACTAAGTGGAGTGGTGTGGTGTTTGGTGGTGGAGGCTAAAGGAGAAGTAAGAACTTTTTTTTCTGTACAGATACTTGGTTTATTTGGGTGTCACTTTAATGCTGTAGATTGTACTTTAGAGGTGGTATTGCTTACAAGATCAGCGGTAAGTAAATGATTCCGTCTGGCCAATTAAATTTTACCTTTTTCTATCGGCTAAAAACATGAACTTCATATAAGTAAATATACATGGTAGAGGTTCTATTTGTAATGTACAAATTTTGGGTTTGTTATAAACCACCTTATATAAATGATGTAGCTGAATTCCAAATGCTGATTTAAATTGAAAAGGCAGATAGCAGACATGAAGTCCTTGTTATAAGTCCAACTATCTACACGTTAACCAGGATATTTAAGCATTTTTCTAGTAAAGGGAATAGATACCTATCCATAAAACCCACTCCTCAAGTGGTAGCTGAAACAACTAAATGGGAGGCTCTGCTAGAGTTGGGCATTTCAGATAGACCAGATACAAAATAAAATGTGCAGGTCTAGAAATAGTTTGGCATTAGTGGCCACAGCATGGTAACATTTGATTTAGTACTCAATTTGTTGGAAAAGAGGGTTACAAATGTTATTTGGAACAGAAAGGCTTAACCACTTGAATATCAGCCTGTAATATGCCTTATTACCAGGCAAATTTTCATTTTTCAATGTTATGATACTTTGACTTAAATGGAAGTAAAAGCAAAACCTAACTAACTCTAGACCTACTCCCACCCACATTTTAAGCCTAATCTAGCCAGCCCTGTAAAGAAAACAATCGCTATATTTACCTGTTCCGCAGCTGCTTCAGTCTCAGGCTGAGCTGACAGCGGCGGCTTCAGTGTGTGGGAGAGGCAGCCAACAGCGGAAGCCTCATAGTAAGTCTATGAATGATGTCACTTCCCAGGCATTTCTCAGCCATTGTCGACCTTCTCCTGCACATAGAGGCTGCCGCTATGACATCACTCATTAAACTATTATGGGCTGCCTCCCCTACACACTGAAGCTGCCGCTGATAGCTCAGCCTGGGACCCAACTGTAGCGTTTTCAAAATAGGTAAGTATAGGAATCGTTTCTTTACAGAGCTAGATAGATTAGGCTTATGCCTCGTACACACGATCAGATAATCGGATGATAAAAATCGCTTTCGGATTGATCGCACGATAGTCTGATTGTTACACAGTACACAGCTTTCGACAGCCGATCATGACAGTCCGTCAAACAAAATCTGAAGGGACAACTAGAATGGGGGTGAAAGTAGGTTTGGAGTTAGTTACGTTTTGCCTTTACTTTCATTTTAAAGTTACCTGGTAATGCAGCATTGTACCCAAATCAATTTTATATATTTTTTTTTTTACAAAGTTTTCATTTTGGTGGTATTTTGCATGAGTTTTTCTATCCTTTTATAAGACCAAAGATTTGGGGACAAAAACTGTGTCCCTTATTCTCTGTTATAAAACATCACAAATAACAAAGCCAATCTCAACCCAGCCATGTGCATTGGACAGACAGGTAGCAGTGGGAGCTATTGGTTTCTGCTGCTATCCATCACATCCAGTGAGGAGAGAGGGAGTGAGGGCAAGCTACCCTCTGTGTATCAATAGACACACAGAGCCAGTTTGAGTGTGCACAAGTGCCCCCATAGCAAGCAGCTTGCTATGAGGGCACTCAGCGGGGGGGGGGGGCACCGGCATGGGACCCAAGAAGAGGAGGATTGGACCTGCTCTGTGCAAAACCATTGCACGGGGCAGCTAAGTATGGCATGTTTATTAATTAAAATATGTATATATAAAATGCAAAGCTTTACAATCACTTTAATTACACGTCAGAGTCAGGATAGAGATAAGATGTACAGATCACACTCAGGGTGAAACTATCCCACAATCAGTTAAACCCCTCACCTTGAATCTGCTAATGAGTGATTAGTTAAATCCTCCAAACTAGAGGAAGAGGAGGGCTCTCAAGTGAAAACACTACAGTGTTTACATGTGTATCACTGTGATTGGTCATCAGAGCAATAACAAGGTGAAGAGACACTCTGATTAGCTCTGTACATTGTGCCTGTAATCTGAGCTGTCCAATTGACAACCCGTTCACCACTCTGCCATTTTAAAATGCTTGGCGGTAGTGAACTGATAAACTCTTATTCTTTTTATTATAACCAATTTCATATTAAAAATATGGATTAAACCAGTTTTTATGAATTATTAGTCATATAGGACTTTACGGTGTAAAATTACAGTTATACCTTCATTTATTTTATTATTGCTATAATAATTGTATTGACACGTTACCAAGGTCAATATTTTGAAAACACTTAAAGTGGTTGTAAAGGCTCAAGGTTTTTTACCTTCATCAATGAAGGTAAAAAAAAACCCTCTGTGTGCAGCATGCCCCCCCCTAATACTTACCTGAGCCCCATTTTGATCCAGCACTGTGCATGAGAGCAGCGGCTCTCCCGGGTCTCTTCCTCCTCAATGGCTGAGACAGCAATGGAAGCCAACAATCAGGAGCCATGTCAATCACAGTCAGTGAGCCAATGAGAAGAGAGCAGGGGTGAGGCTGAGCCGCACTCTGTGTGTGAATGGACACACAGAGCAGTGGTTCAGGAGCGAGCCTGCTCTGGTGCCCCCATAGCAAGCTGCATGCTATGGGGGCACTCGGCAGGAGGAAGGGACCAGGAGCGCCAGCGGGGGACCCGAGAAGAGGAGGATCGGGGTTGCTCTGTGCAAAACCACTGCACAGAAGAGGTAAGTATGACATGATTGTTTTGTTTTTTTAAACTGCCTTTATTATTACTTTAGACTGGGTTCATACTGGAGAACACAGTGGCTCAAAGCAGGAGTCCAGTGCGTCTCCATTCACTGTTTCAGGTCTGATTTCGGCCCCAAATTTTTGGCTGAATTCGGACCTGAAACAGACAAAAAGATGCACAGGGCTCCTATGCAATTCGCACCGGAGCTGCGGAGATGTGTGAACCGGCTCCATAGAGAGCCGGTCACGATCTGCAGCTATGCGAATTGGATGCAGGGAAACCCAATTCGCAATGAACCCAGCCTCAAAGTGAACCCGATGAAGGATTAACAGGTTAGGTATGATCAAAACAACAGAAAAAGACTTTTTCGTGACAAATATTTTCTAGCATTATAATCTACATTGCCCAATTATTTTGTTAACTAGGTGAGGGTGATGGACAGCCTCTTTGACCAACAGGGACCAAGCTCACGTGCATTTTTATCATAAACCTGGGTTGAACTGCCCATGTTTGTGATTGATGGACTTTAAAAGAGAAGTTCAAGAATACAAAAAAAGATGGGAGAGGCCTGTAACTGTCATCATAGGTATACCTCAACTATGAGGTACAACAAATCCAGACAATCACATTATCTGATTTTTGAAAGAATTTATTTGCAAATTATGGTGGAAAATAAGTATTTGTTCACCTACAAACAAGCAAGATTTCTGGCTCTCACAGACCTGTATCTTCTTCTTTAAGAGGCTCCTCTTTCCTCCACTCATTACCCGTATTAATGGCACCTGTTTGAACATGTTATCACCTGTCACCAAATCACCAAAGACACCTGTCCACAACCTCACACAGTCACACTCCAAACTCCACTATGGTGAAGACCAAAGAGCTGTCGAAGGACACCAGAAACAAAATTTTAGACCTGCACCAGGCTAGGAAGACTGAATCTGCAATATGCAAGCAGCTTGGTGTGAAGAAATCAACTGTGGGAGCAATAATTAGAAAATGGAAGACATACAAGACCACTGATAATCTCCCTCGATCTGGGGCTCCACGCAAGATCTCACCCCGTGGGGTCAAAATGATCACAAGAACGGTGAGCAAAAATCCCAGAACCACACGGGGGGACCTAGTGAATGACCTGCAGAGAGCTGGGACCAACGTAACAAAGGCTACCATCAGTAACACACTACGCTGCCAGGGACTCAGATCCTGTACTGCCAGATGTGTCTGCTTAAGCCATTACATGTCCAGGCCCATCTGAGGTTTGCTAGAGAGCATTTGGATGATCCAGAAGATGATTGGGAGAATGTCATAAGGTCAGATGAAACCAAAGTAGAACTATTTGGTAGAAACACAACTCGTCGTGTTTGGAGGAGAGAGAATGCTGAGTTGCAACCAAAGAACACCATACCTACTGCTGACCGGTGGGTGTCGCTGTTATCACTGGTTAGTGTTGGAAGGGCAACGTGTTGAAGCGTATGGATGCTCTTCTGTCCCGGAGACAACTCGGTGAAGGTGGTCCTCCGAGTTGCATTCTGGGCTAGGGTATTTATGGGACAGACAGGTATGCATTAAGGAGCTACGTTCCGGAGGCCCACGATACTACGTTCCGGAGGCCCACGGGGTGGGTCCAGAGGCTTGTCTGGGGCCTACTACTGAGGCCGAGGAATGGTCCTGAGCTGTCGGTCCTGTGTGGCAAAGCTGGACAACCGAGGAGATCCCAGGGGAGGACCCGTCCTGAGCTGTCGGTCCTGTGTGGCGAAGCTGGACAACCAAGGAGATCCCAGGGGAGGACCCGTCTTGGAGGGATCACGCAGCATGCTGGTCTATAGAGGGGCCTGGTGGCTCGGTTGGAGGACGTATCCGAAAGTAACTATACAGCATAGTGTTGCCAGAGGTAAACTCAACGGAACCCTAGACCCGGTGGCGGTAAAACAGAGGGAAGCAGAGTGAAGGTAACAAACCCGCTTAAACCAGCAGCTCCACCGAGAGTTATTGCTACATGTGGGGGCGTCGTCCGGGATTTATTGACCGTCAATTCTCGCAACCCAGTGGAGTGTTTTACCAGGAGTTTCCGGAGAGAGCTGGACTTAAAAAAAAAGAAAAAAGAGAATCTTTCAGGAAGAGAAAAGGTAAAACTGCAGGACTTTATTTCTGAGTGCATAGATGGCGGGCGCCAGTAAAAGGCCCGAGAGCTATGTGACTAGAAGAACAAGTGGGAGGAGTTACCCTACTTGCTACCGCGTGGGACGCAGGTATGTGTTTGGCGCCAGAGGAAAAGAGAAGCCTCGTGATTGTGCTAAGAAGATCAGAGTGTGGCCATGTCTTTTCCGGCGATGCAGCCAGTTGTGGGACTGAGAGTGTTCCCTACAAGCACCGTGATGAATACTGTGCTATCTGGAACTCTGCTTACGGATACTGCAGTTCGTTTGAAGCCGCAGGGGAGGTTTGTCCTGTATACTGTAGTGATTTAATAATATTGTGGTATAGTGGTTATGATAATTAATTAGTAAGTACTCTTCCGCAGCAACCCAATTCTTCCAGAGAGATGCACTTTATTGACTTCCAACACAGAACAAAGTCCAAAGTCCACAGATGACAAAGAAATCCGACAGAGTAGATATAATTCAGAGACCCATTTCTTAGGTCTGTGTCTTCATACACAGATAAGCCTAACTTTTTTTTTTAAACTATAGACTGAACACCATGTTATATTCACTAGACATTGAATGGCCGAGCAATTTGATTGGCCGTTTCAATTTAGGACTTTGATTTGCTTCAGTCTTTCAGACAGACAACAACCCCCCCAGCCGTGCAGTCATAAACCACCCCAATTTGCACTCCCGCATATCAACATCAACAAGTCACCTTAGATATGTGTAATTAGATTAGATTAACAGATACCACCTGAACACCCTTTGAAATGTTCAAATAGACTTGCATAAGATTAACACATCAAAGGGTCTTCAGCTGTCCCCTTGCTATGTTAAAATTCATTTGGACAAATCAACCATTGTCAATTGAATTCTGGCCTGGTCAATATTGACTGTATGTGTACATACATATAATAATGTCCCACATAAATCGGTGAACATATTAACACATATACAACATATACCTCAGGAGATGTTGAGGGATTGATCTGCCATCGATGCGAAGGATTGGCCGTGTATCTTCGTCCATTTGGCCGATGTCCGCAATGTGGAGAGTACTTGTTTGTGGTAGAGCAACCTACCACGTCGCCCCATGCTTATCGGATGGATTGGGCAACAGGTATCGCCACAGTAGAAGCTGCTACTGCTACAGAGAGAGAGTGACAGGCCGCCACTTTGCCTGTCGTTACTGACAATGTTCCAGAAGGAGACACTGCTGCTGTTGTCTCATCAGGGGACATTACTTTGGTTTGTGCGTCCACTACGCCTACTCCTGTTGTGCCTACTCAAAGGAAGGTGGGCTATGTAAAGGCTTCCCGCGGCCGTGGTCGAGGCCTACCCCAGAGGTTACCTGGACCGGAGCTACCAGAGTCCACGTCAGGAACGGGTAAGCCACTGTTGGGGAATATGTCCGGGACTGTAAATAAATATTTGCCAGCGGAAGAGTTGGGAGATTCGGAAATAGAATCCATGTCGGATCTTTCCGGTGATGATGACCTATTTGAGACTATGTCACAAGAGTTATTGTGGTCACAAAGTGAGGATGTTGCCTCCGCTATGACTTTCCCTGAATGGACAGCCCTGAGTTCTGGGAAGACGTCACCCTGTGTGGAGCCGCACAGTACTATTGATGGGACTTTGCCAAAAGTTGCTAGTTCACTGCACTATGGTGAGCAAATTATTGGATTCCTGTATACCGCCTGGTATGGGGAGAGACAGATCTTTGCCAAAACTTGCCCGCTTACAGAGGAAATTGAACAAGTGTGTGGTGGCAGAGTATGGTTTGGAGTTCCCCTATGTGCCCCGGGATATCATGCAGGAGATTTAAACTAATCGGGAACTTTGGTACAGTGACACTGTTTGGGACTATTTGTCTGTACCTAAGCCCTTCAGAAAGATTGGATGTTCTGTTAAGATGGATGAATGTTTTAACGGATGCTTTGAACATTGGAATTTCGGTCGGCACATCTATGCTGACAAAGTGGTAATTTGCAGGCCGGGAAAGGACAATGTTGTGTACTTTATTACCACAGTGGATAAAGAGGGAAAGACACTGACCTTGCCAGATCCCCGGTTTTACTGGTAACTATGGACAAAAGAACTTTGAAGTTATTTAGCTAGTTAATGTCAGGGTACAGAGATCTGCGTGGTCAAGATCTACATATTCTGTTCAGTGTTTAAATCCAAGGACTTCCTTTTGCTAGCTGGATTTTGTTTCATGAAAAAAAAAAAGAGAAGAAGAATTTTATATAGGGATGGACTCCTAAATATTTTTTTTTTTTTTTGGTATAGGTTATAGGAAGAGAGTCTCATTTTTAAATGAGGCTTTGCTCCTAATGTTGTGTAGGATACATATGTGTGTTTAACTATGTTTCCTTTTCAGGGATCATCGGATCTTATATTAAGCTGGGAGGCTTTTCAGCTAGTTAGATAGTGAGGTTGTGTACAATCATACTATGGTTTTGTTTGCGGATGTAAACATAATGTTTTATAGATATAAGTCTTATAGTGTCTTTCACTGTCCCTTTCTCTCTCTCTGTCTATCCAAAGTTATAAGAAACTCAAATGCTTACTCTCAGGCTTGGGAGTTATTGTCACTGTTTTTGGACAGACGTTGGGGACAACATCTATTGTAGTGGGGGGAGTATGTAGCGCTGGTAGATTTGCAATCTACTGCATGTTAGGTAAATTTAGTAATTTGTTCGTTAGAAAGGTTAAGTTTGCCTCTGTTCCAGCTTGGCTGACGTTGTGTGTGTCGCTGTTATCACTGGTTACTGTTGGAAGGGCAACGTGTTGAAGCGTATGGATGCTCTTCTGTCCTGGAGACAACTCGGTGGAGGTGGTCCTCTGAGTTGCATTCTGGGCGAGGGTATTTATGGGACAGACGCCATATTTTGGGGTTCGTTTTACAGCCACCTCCTGGCCGACAGGTATGCATTAAGGAGCTACCTCATGTTCCTCCATTCCGGAGGCCCACAATACTATGGCGCAGGGGTGGGTCCAGAGGCTTGTCTGGGGCCTACCACCATGGCCGAGGAATGGTCCTGAGCTGTCGGTCCTGTGTGGCGAAGCTGGACAACCAAGGAGATCCCAGGGGAGGACCCGTCTTGGAGGGATCACGCAGCATGCTGGTCTATAGAGGGGCCTGGTGACTCGGTTGGAGGACGTATCCAAAAGCAACTATACAGCATAGTGTTGCCGGGTTGGCTTAAAGGTTCAGGCACTGTGACTGACATTCATTACAGAAAATCTGATACATCCTGTGGCAGAGGATCGTACGGATTTTGTTCCCAAGCAAGTCTGTGGCAGAGACTTTGATTCGTGCTGCGTACTGGCTGCTGGGCTGGTGAGAGAGGCCTATCCAGACGAGCAAGGAGTGTGTCCCACGAGGGGAGCGCATTCCATACAATATCTGAATTCTACCCGAACATTTGTTAAAAGAACCCTACAAAAGATGTTTGAGTTTCTTCTGCAGTTTCCTTTCCGCCTCTTTCCTGCTATTTCCTAAGTCAAGTGTTTAATAAAGCTTTGAAAACGTACTCCAGTGTTGGTGCATGTGTCGTCCAGAGGTAAACTCAACGGAACCCTAGACCCGGTGGCAGTGAAACAGAGGGAAGCAGAGTGAAGGTAACAGACCCGCTTAAACCAGCAGCTCCACTGAGAGTTATTGCTACATCACCATAATTTGCAAATAAATTCTTTCAAAAATCAGACAGTGATTGTCTGGATTTGTTTCCACATTTTGTCTCTCATGGTTGAGGTATACCTATGATGACAATTACAGGCCTCTCTCATCTTTTTAAGTGGGAGAACTTGCACAATTGGTGGCTGACTAAATACTTTTTTGCCCCACTGTACATAGATGGCTGCAACCCCAATCCAAGCTGCAGTTGTCCCCTGCTGGTTCTACACTGAGGATGGAGTGATCAAAGACCGCTGATCGCTCAGTCCTCGGTATTCAGTCTACTGGGAGCCGGTGACTGTCATTCACTGGCTCTCTGCTCTACCCCTTCAGTGCGCTGGGCTGTGGAGGGGGCGGGAGAGGCTGGCTTAGTCTCCCAGTGGTATGCTGAGAGGCTTAGCCAGCTGTCAGTCCAGGCATCTGGGTGGATCCCAACAGTAAAGTCAGGATTTTTCCAGAGCCTGGACCAGCTGGATGATGTCAGCTGACAGTGGGTTACAGGAGTGTGGAACAAAGCACACTCCTGTGATTCTTAGGAGTAGAGCCAAAATGACTTTGCTTCTAGCATTCTTCTTGATTGTAAAGCTTAGTTTTTTTATTTTTCCAAGTAACAAACATGTTATACTTACCTCCTCTGTGTAAGGGTTTTGCACAGAGTGGCCCCGATCCTCCTTTTCTGGGGTCCCCCGGCAGCACTCCTGGCTCCTCCTCTTCCCGAGTGCCCCCACAGAGAGCCGCTTTCCATGAGGGCACTCGTGCGGGCATGCTACCAAGTCCTGCTGCTGCATCCATTGACACAGACAGCAGGACTCAGCCCCGCCCCCTGTTTTCCGTGTCACTGGATTTGATTGACAGCAGCGGAAGCCAATGGCTCCTGCTGCTATCAATCTATCCAATGAGGACTCGAGGCAGCGGCTGGAGCTGCTGTACTCGTCCCGTCGCTGGAACGATCAAAGAAATAGGGGGGGTGCAGCACAAAAGGTTTTTTTATCTTAATGCAGAAAAAACGTAAAGTTTTACAACCCCTCTAAGTTGAAGTTTTGGAAAGTTGATATTTATAACATTGTATTGGATAGTGTAACGCAATATACATGATAATAGAGGACAACTAGTTGAATTGATCACTTTGCTGTTATAACGGATGATATCATGCCAAATATTTAACTAGGAACCAAATGATGGGGTTATGGGACTGCATCTCTGAATAATTATATTCTTTTCCTTACTGAACCTGAAATCAAAGTGGACCTGCTGTATCACATGACATGTGAGTAAGACTATCAGTAATTGTACCTTGATTCCATATTTAGATTGCAAAAAAGTATCACCTTTTGTAACTGTCTTGTGTATTTGTGGTTTGCTATTTGCATATAAATAAATCTGATAAAATCCTTATGATTTTCTTGGAGCTATTTTATTCCAAGCATATGTAAAGAAATTATGTGCAAATAATTTGTGGAAATATACCGCCTCTACCTCACATTACTCTGCGCCGAGAACTACTCCGAAATCCACGGTAGTGAACAAAAGCAGCTACTTAAAATGATAAACATATATAAATAAGCAATAAATCATAAATAAAATAGGTGCCAAGTCTCTGATTCCTTATTGCAGCAGCGCTATGTGTCAGATGTCAGGACACATTTAAATAAGACCAGTGGAAAAGAAGATTTTAGGAAAGTTCAAAAAAAGCTGTAGTCTGTGGATATGAAGAGTTTCTTTCACCAAGAGTAATCACCGCGTAAGGGGGTAACCCCCAGTGAGATTGCACTCACCACAATTCCAGCAAACACAAGCCTTTATGTTGTTATCTTTGATAGCTTTCCGTCTCCTCTATCCAACCACCAGATGTCACTAGCACTCTCGGTTAATATTGTATCATACATAGGGGGAAAATAAAATGTCCATATAGCGTAATATTGCTAAAGAAATTTTATTTATTTAACATGCAAAATAACTCCCTCCTTATAAAACTGCGTACCAGATGTACCATGAGATAGAGCATTTGTAAAGTGCACTGTGCCTGTATTCCCGTCTCCCGGGAGGTTGTCAGAACGCTCGCTGTATACAGCTGGTTACTCCCTTCCTGGTTCCTTTCCAGTGCATGGAACGCACACGTCACTTCCGGTAGATTACGTCTCTGACGCGTTTCGTCACTTCCGGACGTCGTCTGACGACGTCCGGAAGTGACGAAACGCGTCAGAGACGTAATCTACCGGGAGTGACGTGTGCGTTCCACGCACTGGAAAGGAACCAGGAAGCGAGTAACCAGCTGTATACAGCGAGCATTCTGGAACATCTCCCGGGAGACGGGAATACAGGCACAGTGCACTTTACAAATGCTCTATCTTATGGTACATCTGGTACGCAGTTTTATAAGGAGGGAGTTATTTTGCATGTTAAATAAATAAAATTTCTTTAGCAATATTACGCTATATGGACATTTTATTTTCCCCCTATGTATGATACAATATTAACCGAGAGTGCTAGCGACATCTGGTGGTTGGATAGAGGAGACGGAAAGCTATCAAAGATAACAATATAAAGGCTTGTGTTTGCTGGAATTGTGGTGAGTGCAATCTCACTGGGGGTTACCCCCTCACGCGGTGATTACTCTTGGTGAAAGAAACTCTTCATATCCACAGACTACAGCTTTTTTTGACATAGCGCTGCTACAATAAGGAATCAGAGACTTGGCACCTATTTTATTTATGATTTATTGCTTATTTACATATGTAAAGAAAAGCCAAGCTTTTAGTCTTTTTAAGTGATAGAACCTTATACAGTAGAACTGGTACTTATCAGACTTAGTCTGGTGTAAAAGGTATGGGAATATATTGGGCGATCAATTGGGGGTCTAAAAATGTAAAAGGATTAAGAGCACTTGTCTTACATGGATTTATCAGAAATAAAACAAGTTTATAATAAACTGATGAAAGCAGCCACAGCATTAAAAGGTTTGAACACCTGCAAGTGATAAAACAAATTATATACTTAGTTAGGCCAGGGAATATTTTTAAATATTTCATTGAAATTTGTGCTAAGAGTCAGAACATGAAATCCATAAAGTTGGCATATGGATTCAATAAGATTGCAATAGTGCTTCCTGTTTGTGTTTCAAGGAGATTAGCAATTAGTCAAATATGATATTTGGTATGCACACCCTATGATGCCATCTGTTGCGAGGTGATATCTCAACATTTTTAAAGAGGAGGCTTTTGTATGGGAGATAAAAATTAATGGAATAAATAAAGATCAAATACAAATAAAACAACTCCAATGCTTGCAATGCTCATTCGCAATTTTGAGACAATTTTATTTACTTTCAACCAGACAGAAGAAAAACTGCCAGTTTAAATGTATAAAACATTGTTTGTCTAATGAAACTATGTGATGTGTGGCAATAGGTTGCCCTGATCCGTTTTTTGTTTTTTTTAATTAAAAGCCAATTAAATGTAATTGAAATTACCTGACAATTGCCATGCTTTGAGTGGACTGCAGCTTTGTGGGTTGACCCTTTTATAATTTACAGAATTTAAGCCCAACCCTAACTGGAATATATTCTCTTTCTCGTCCATTGAGGGACACAGAAAAACAGTCAGGTTATACTGCCACCTATAGGAGCCTGGGACATTGGCAAATGTAAAAATCGAAAAATTGTTAGCCAGTCACCTTGTAATACTTTCTCTACTCAAAATGCCTCAGTTTTCTCTTGTGTCTTAACCTCCCTGGCGGTTTTCCAGAGTGTGGCTCGGGGTTAAAATTCACCACCATGGAGGGCAGGAGGCGGAGCCTAGCAGAGCAGACATGCATTGTTAGAGCTCCACACCGCTGAGGAGAGAAGAGAAGGACAAAGCGGAGCCTGCAGGCTCAAAAGGTATCCATTTGAACCTTTTTGCCCCAGGGAACAAACTGTGAAAGTTTGGGCAGGAAATATGGTACTGGGAGGAAACCGTGGCAGAAATAAAAATCACCTCACAAAGAGCTCTCACTGCAGCTGAAGCAGCTCCAGTCACCTCACAAGATACAGCATCAGGGCGCTCTTACAGGCAGAAAATGTCACAGCAAGACTCTCCATTTGAGTCAGATACAGAACAAATCCTCTCACAAACTTCTCCACAAGCCTCCTCAGTATCCCCAGTAATATTATTACAATTTGAAAAGATGCTTCATAAGGCTTTAAAACAAACCTCAGACCAAATAACAAAAAGCCTAACCAAAGAAATAAGAGAGCTGGGAAACCGCACCGCAGCCTTAGAAATAAAAATGGATGAAATTGAAATTACAACCCAAGAAAATATAACAGAATTGGAACAATTAAAAAAAGAAAATTTAATACTTCAAACTAAGCTCGAAGTTTACGAAAATAGAGCCAGACGTTCAAACTTGCGCATAAGGGGAATACCTGAAACTGTGACAGACCTGCAATCTACTATTACTGCTCTATTACAAGAACTAAAGCCAGATATCCCTATTGAACGTTTAGAACTGGACAGAGTACACAGAGCCCTCACAGCCAAAAAGAAAGATGGACCCCCACGTGATATAATCACAAAATTTCATTATTACAGAACGAAAGAACAAATACTAATTGCTGCAAGAGAAAAAAAGGAACTTAATTTTCAAGGACACAATTATCAAATTTTTGCTGACCTATCCCAACTTACTATTACTAAAAGACGATCCATGAAACCCCAACTAATGGAACTGCAACGCCGCAACATTATGTATCAATGGGGCTTCCCCTTTTCAGTCAGATTTAGCTACCAAGGTACAATTTACAGAAGCAGATCAGCAGATGAACTACAACAAACCCTTTTAAAATTAAATCTGACAGAACCCACAAGCAGCAACACTCCCACACGCAGAAGAATGGCGTCATCTTCACCTTCAGGCAGCACCCAGAAAATTTCAGAACAAAATGGGAATCATCATTCTCACAAAAGAGGCCGTTATGCCACATCATCCATGGACCAAGAAGATTCAATGGACTGACATCCTAATTCCTGATATCTCTTCATATATTATACTAAGAGATGGTTCTCTATAAAAAACCTATATTTATAACTGAATGTAACTGCATTCTGATAGTCACACACTGTGTGGGATCATGTTACATTCCAGTTATATTTCTTATTACTTCTGATTCATATAGCCTTAGAATATATAAGTGAAATAAGGAAATTCTTGTTCAGTTATATATTATCAGGTAATAACAATAGATTTATTACTTTTTAGGACAAATATGTTCAATAATCCAGAAGTAATGGAAGCTTTTTCTTTCTTTTCTTAAAACAAATATATTATTACCTAACTAGTTCCTAGAATTATGTTTTTGTTTATTCTAATCTGAAGCAATACAACCTCAATTTTATGAATTAACATATCTAAACAGTTACATATGAATAAAATATGTAATTGTTTACTCTAAAAGGGTTAAAATCCCAAAATAATTCAAACTATCTTCATCAATACCAAAGTTATTAACAGTACCTTTCTAACTGAATTATTTAGCCTAGGGTAAGACTAACCATATACAACCACCCTGGAATAAATAATTTCAACAAAAACTATATTCTGCACTCCAATTAATGAAACATCATTTTGATGTCTTTTGACATAGCACTTCTCTCCTGTAAGCGGAAGATCCGTGTACCCCCATTAGCCCTCCTCATTCTCCCAACCATATTATGTGGGAGTGTGACGAAGGCACTTATTCCTCTGAGAGAGATATTTATTCTCTTTCACGGGTAAATTGTGATTACTTGCAAAAAATAATTTATACAATGTATCATCTAATCTCATATGTTTTTTGTTTACTCTTTACTCCAGAATTCACTGGTTTCTTTTCTATCTATTCATCTCTTCAGTCCACACAGGTTGATCTGCGCAGTCAGCTCTGCATAACAAAAAGTAAGTCAAAACTATTTGATCTATTGCCATGGCACCACTGAATATACTTTCCCTGAATGTTCAGGGAATAAATGTCCCTCAAAAAAGGACCAAAGCCTTCCGTACTTTCCATAACAAGAAGGCTCACATAGTATGCCTCCAAGAAACACACTTCACCAAAGATTCTACTCCAAAATATATTTCTCCTTTTTATCAACAAATTTACACGGCTTCTGCCTGTACCAAGCAAAGGGGAACTCTAATTGCATTTCACCGATCCACACCATTCACCTTATCATCAGAAATTAAAGACCCAGAAGGTAGATACCTGATACTCATGGGTTATATAATGGATACAGCAATCACAGTGATTTCCTACTACGCTCCTAACAAACAACCTACACCATTCCTCTCACATATATTACAAGTGATTAATACACACAAAATAGGAACAGTGATAATGTGTGGGGATTCGAACCAGGTCCTCCTCCCATTTCTAGATAAATCACCTTTTACACCATACAAAATAACCTCTAGATTACCTTTTTCTCAACTTCTTTCCAAATACAATCTGGTAGATTCATGGAGAGAAAGTAACCCAATGAAAAAGAAATTCACTTATTTCTCGCACCCTCATCAAACCTTCACCAGAATAGATCATATTTTTCTAACAATAGGAATGATACCAGAAATTATTGCATCAGATATAATTCCGATTCCGTGGTCTGACCATAATGCAGTATACACTACTATAGCCTCAGCCATACCAAAAGCGCATGACCCAACGTGGTACTTACCGGACATAATGCTCAAACACCCACTACATCAGATGGCCATTGAACAAGCTTTAAAGGAATACATATCAATTAATAATACAACAGACATTTCCCCAATAACACTGTGGGAAGCTCATAAGCCTGTCTTGCGTGGTACAATACAAAGACAAATGGCACTATTTAAACGGGAACGCAAAAATCTAGCAAAAAAACTAGAGCTCAATTTTAATGCAGCCTACATATCATTTCAAGATAATCCATCTCAGAGTACAAAATCTCATCTGGAAAAATCTAGATTGGAATACGATCTATTTCTCACTGAGTCAGTTGATAAATCCCTCAAACGCTCCAAACACAATTTCTACATGAATACAAACAAACCAGGTACATATTTGGCTCGGGCATTAAATTCAACTAACAAATCTTTCAAACCAATACGTTTGAAATTATCAAAAAATGTTTACACTTGTAATCCAGTTAAAATAGTCCATAAATTTCACTCACATCTCGCAACTTTATACAAGACAAACAATGAATTTAATCCTACAGAAGCTGAATCCTTCTTCTCAAAAATAACCTTACCTGAGTTATCTCAGAATCAAAAAAGCAGTTTGGATGAGCCTATAACTATAGATGAAGTTGCTAACGCCATAAAAGACCTAAAACTTAACAAAAGACCAGGCCCAGACGGCTACTCGGCTTTATACTATAAAACATTCTCAGAAATACTCTCTCCCATTCTCACTGAAACTTTTAACAAACTTCTAGATGGACATTCTTTTCGGCAAGAAACACTAATGGCAATTGTTTGTATGATCCCAAAACCCCTTTCTGATGATACTTCCTGTGTGAATTATCGGCCTATCTCTCTGTTAAACCTCGATATTAAATTATTAGCAAAAATAATAGCAAAACGCCTCAATAGCATTATAGGAAAATTAATACATAGAGATCAAGTAGGCTTCATGCCAAATAGACAGGCAGGCGATAATATACGCAGGGCAGTGTTATTGGCACATATTGCTAAAAAACGGAAAATCCCTTTATGTTTTCTATCTCTCGATATTAAGAGGGCATTTGACACAGTATCCTGGCAATATATGCAATATTCATTACAAAAATGGGGTTTTGGACCCCACTTTTTAACATGGATCAAAGCATTATATAATAAACCCAAAGCCTATATAAAATATGCTGGATACAAATCTGAAGCCTTTAATATCGAAAGAGGTACCCGACAGGGTTGCCCATTATCTCCCTTATTATTTGCCCTTATACTCGAACCCATGGCCCAATACATCAGAACAAACCAAACTATAACTGGCATTGAAGTAGGAGGTATTACACACAAATTATGTATATTTGCAGACGATATATTACTTTTTCTATCATCACCACAGGTCTCTGGTCCTAACTTAATACCAGCTCTTAATGGATTTGCAGCCCTGTCCGGCCTTATGATTAATCCTAAGAAATGCCTAGTGCTTAATATTTCACTCACAAACATGGAATTGATCCCGGCTAGGGCTGCACTCCCATTCACATGGGTAGAAAAATCAATCCCATATCTTGGAATTCATTTAACAGCATCTCATTCTGACTTATTCTCAACCAATTATCCTCCTGTATTAAGACAGATCACAAATCTAATAAAACAATGGTCGCAACTTCCTTTATCCTGGATAGGGAAGATTAATGCAATCAAAATGACTATTCTACCCAAATTGCTTTATCTATTCAGAGTCCTCCCTATTCCAATTCCTTCCTATTTTTTGAGAATAGTACAAAAAAGAGCAACTTCGTTTATATGGGGATCTTCTAAACCACGTATACCTATACACACACTACATCTTCCCAAAAATAAAGGAGGCCTGGGATACCCTAATTTTACTAACTACTACAGAGCAGCACATTTGGCCAGTCTGTCCAAATACCATGCAAAACAGGAAATCCCATTATGGGTATTTATAGAGGCTTCAGAAAATGACCCTCTATTAATATCAAATTTATTATGGCTTGATCCTAAAGACCGCTTTAAAATTCATAATCCCATAACTAAACACTTCTTATCTCTCTGGGATAAACTAAAAACCAAATATCAGTTACAATCTCCACACAATCCTCTCCTTTCTTTTATCAGAAATCCGGCCTTTTATCCGGCATGGATCTACCCAAATTCTTTTAAAGCTTGGACAACATCAGGCATTCAGACACTAAATGACTTCATAGCATCTAAATCATTCCTTTCATTCCCATCGCTTAGAGAAAAATATGATCTACCAAACTCTGAGATATTTAGATATCTCCAAATCAAAAATTTCTATACACCATTCCTAAAGGGGGATACACCATTATCCCAATTATCCATTTTTGAATCAATCTGTATAAAAGATCCATTTGCTAAAGGTACAATTTCATCACTTTATAATCAATTATATGGAGTAGCAAATCTTAATAGACCCTCTTACGTTCAGAGGTGGGAGGAGGACCTGGGACGAACTTTAGAAGACACGGACTGGTCTAATATATGGCTCACATCTAAGTCATCTTCACCCAACATCTTGGCACTGGAGACAAATTATAAAGTCCTAACTCGCTGGTACCTTGTACCCGCTAGAGTGGCAAAATATTCACCTAATACCTCAGCTCTTTGTTTTCGAGGATGCCCAGAAATAGTCACATATTTACACATATGGTGGACGTGCCCAGTAATCCAAACCTTCTGGAAGGAAGTCTTCGTGATTGCATCTAAAATATTTAAAAAAATAATACAACCAGATCCATATTTAACTTTACTTAATCTAAAACCGGAATGGTTAACACTCTCTCAATTCAAACTTATGATCCAACTAATAACGGCTGCAAAACAAACAGTGGCCAAGGCATGGAAATCTCCTACATTGGTACTAGCAGAAACAATTCACAGAATGAATAATACAATGTCCCATGCTAAGATGGTAGCCATCGATCAAAATCAAATTCCAAAATTTGAAAAACTTTGGCATCCTTGGATAAAACAACAGTTCCAGTCAAATTTCAATGACTCTGTCCTGTTGCCATGGTAACAGATTAAATGACTTACAGAGACACCTATTCTAAGGCTTCAAAGAGAACTAAAAAGAATAATAAACTGACGAGCGGGACAACCTTGTGGACCATACCTCTACCTTTCAACCCTTTTTCTTCTTTCTCTTTCCTTTTCTCCACCTTACGATTAAAGCTCATTATCAGAATTTATTTGACCTATATACACTCTACTTGTAAACAATATGTATAGTATTTATAAATCATTTAAATACCTACAAAAGTAACTAAGGAAATGATATATATCTTTAATTTAGGTTTACGTGAACCCAATGTTTAATATTTGAAATCTCATGATATTTACCTATATAAACCCTACTGTAAAACAATGAGCTTACTTTATAGATCCTTGTAAACTTACTTTATGTATCTTTATGTATCTTTATAACATTGTATACTCAATAAACTTCTTTTGACAAGGAAAATTCACCACCATTAGTGGTAACCCCGAGCCACACTCAGGATTGCTTTGCAGGATCCTGGTGCGGTATACTTACCTTGTCCCCAGGATCCTGCGATACCCCCCCGCGGTGTCCGTGGGCTCTGTCCTCCGCCCAAAGCCTCTCTGTGCCGGGCTCCGTTGTCTGCGAGTGTCGCGACACACAGGGGCAGAGCCTGGCGGCAAATTCAAAAAAGTGAAAAATCATAATACATACAGTACACTGTAATCTTATAGATTACATTACTGTATGAAATTATTTCACATCCCTTTTGTCCCCAGAGCTTTGTCCAGTGCCCTGCATGCAGTTTTATATTATATATACTATTCTTTCTGCCTGGAAACTTGAGATTGTCCATGGCAACCAAAAAGTGTCCCTTTATGTCAAAAGTGGTTTTAGACCAGCTAGAAAACAGTGATAGTAAATTAGAACACTTGCAGAATTGAGCGATAGTGAATCGTGGGGAAATTAATTTTATTATTATTATATTATTATTTTTTATAATTATTTATATTTATTTATTATATTATAATTTATGATTTTGGGTTTCAAACTTCATCATACCTGGGATATCTACTAGACTCTTGGTGGACAGATTTAAGTGTGTTATTCCTAAGGCCTACAATATAAAACGCCAAATTTCTATGAAAAATAATTGTACCGCTTTGAGACGCAAAAATCTGACATAATCATACTGCCAAGGAGGTTAAGAGGTTGGATGCCTTTCTTTCAGTTTTATTGAAAAAAAAATATTTTTTGCTTGGCTTTCTTGTTTAATGGATTTTGTTTATATATATGTCATTCTGCACAGAACGGCCACCCTGTAGCAATAAATCTGCTATAGAGTGGTCGTGAACTGGATAATCTGACTGTTTCTGAATTTCTGTGTCCCTCAGTGGACGCCAAAGTAACTACAAAAATACTAATTGTTGGTTTTGGTTAGAGTGAGGTAGAGCTGTAATTTCTGTCATGTTTGATTTTTGTGTCTCTGTTGGGGAGATTTCACATTACTTCCTCTCCTGGTGAACATACAGGGTGTGAAATTGACTTGGGCAAAGAGACAGCAATAAAAACCTGACAGAAATTCTCACCCTTCTCACCTTTGTTGAGAAAAAAAATTGTATTACTGTTTGTAATCCCACTGAATAGATATTAGATATTAGATTAGCCGAATTTCTGTGTCCCTCAGCGGACCACAAAGTAAATACAAAAATGCTATTTGTTGGTTTTGGTTAGATACCTAATGGAAATTAGATACCTAATGGGAATAGGTATAGTAATAACAAACCCAGCAGAGACTATAGCCTAATATTGGTAAATATGGGTGCACAGTAGGGTTCGTTTATAATTCTTGGAGCAAAAGCAAAGCTGCTGCTTATATTAAGACTTCCATTTTTTAAATTATTTTTTTTTCTTTTTAACCCAATATTTTACATGAGTTCACTCCAATCAGCCCTGTCAAAATAGAAAAAAGTGTTTTTTTTTTTTTCGTTTTCTTACTTTTTTGTCTATGGATTGCATAAAAAAATACAATCATTTTGCAAGAATGCCTAGGTAACATAGCATTCATATTCATTTCTTTTTTTTTAACCCCTTGTATTCAGGTGATGTAAAAAAAAAAGAATTTTTAATGCTTCTTTTAAAAAATTAAATCAGGCTATTGCAGCGCACATGTGTTGGCAAAGAACATGATGCCAGAATAAGAGAGCAGAGAGATGACCTATTTACTGTGCTGCTGCTTCATCCTTGTCCAATCAGCAATCTGAGGTTGTTTCCATGCGCTGTTATAGTCCCAGCCCTGGCTGTGCTGTCTGCTGTGGAGCTGCTGTTATCACAGGAATGGCTGCAGAGAATTACACATTATTTGGCAGGTAGAACCGTTACCAGATAAGTATTGCACCTTTGTATTCAGCCTCTTGTAGGCTTAACAATGGGCAGTAAACAGTTTATACCCAAGATTCCTATGACCTTGGATAAACCTGCAATATTAGCAGCTAGAGAAAATAATGAAAATTGTCTGTTAGCTCTGGTGATGTGTGAACATTGTGAGAATCCCTCGCGTCCGCCTTTGTTTCCCTTTCCCTTCTTATAATCCCTGTGGCTTTCCTCTTGGAAAGGATTTTGTGCTCAAGAAACACTGCAAGCTAAATCATAAACCGTCTGCATAGCGCAGAGTAAGACCAACTCTATCAAAAAATATTGAAAGCATATCTTATGATCTTTTATCATTTTACTTTACATTTAGAAGATAAATTATAATGGAGCAAGCTTTTACAATATCCAGTATTAATCCCAATCAAATCAGAAGACAGAACATGAGTAAGTCCAAAGGAGTATAATTCCACTCACCACTCATTGAAATTGACACTTATCCTTCCCAGGGGTCTAGCACTAAAGAGGAAATTGTTTTGTATATTACAAGTTAAAATATAGCTGAGTACTGTCCGTGTTGGTTTTTATTGGCAATAAAGGTTACATTTTCACAATAAGCTGTAGGAATCTTTCAGGTTTCGAAAGTCACTACTCAAAGCACTTAAAACACTATCCTCCACCCATAGTTAAGATACACCTGCCATAAAACATTGTGTAAGCTGCCATTGTGGACCTCTCTTTTGTGGATGTTAATTCTCTATCTGTCATGATGACACTGTAGCATCAATCCTTTGAATCATTGACACAACATAGGAAAAGAGAATTCTGACACTTTCCTGCAATTCATTTACACCATGCTTGTTCCGAGTTTGTAAAATGATTGCAGCCAGACTCCAGGTTGCATGGAGTTTGCATGTTCTCCCTGTGCCTGCATGGGTTTCCTCTGGGTACTCTGAAGTTCTCCTATACTCCAAAGACATGCTGGTTGGGTTAATTGGCTCCTGTCTAAGTTGGCCTTAGTATGTGTATTTATGAATATGAGTTAGGGATCTTAGATGGTAAGCTCCTTGACGGCAAGGACTAATGTGAATGTACAATACTTTATACATGTAAAGCGATGTGTGCATTGTCAACGCTAAATACGTACCTGTAATAAATAAAGGTTGACTTCTTTCGAGAGGGAATGGCCATGCAGAACTGGCCAAATTTCAATCCATCAATGGCCAGCTACTTGGAGAAGTACAGCCAAAGCTTGTTTGTGGATCACAGGAGTGCAGATGGTTTTGCACTCCTGCGACCTGTTTTTAGCAGACAGAGGGCTAAAGTCCGCTGTCTGCTGACGTCACAGAGTCAGTCCAGGCTCAGGCTAGACCGGCACCTGGCTCAGCTTCTCAGCGAGCCACTGAGAGGCTGAGCCAGCCGCTCCTGATAGTCACCAGCCACTCCTGATAGTCACCAGCCGCTCCTGATAGTCACCAGCTCTCTGCTCAGGGCGCTGTGAGAACAGAGCGATGTTTGATTGCTCGGTTCTTAGTGTTAGAGCTGGCGGGAGACAGATGCAAAACTGGACCGATGCTGCAGCCAGCTAGGTAAGTATTATTCTCTTTTAACCAGTTGCTGACCAGCTGCTGCAGTTATACTGCAGCAAGTTGGCTTGGCTATGCGAATCGACGTACTGTTTCGTCGGTTCATGCACTGGCTTTTGCTGGCGCGTGCCCGCCGCTGGAGGCGAGAGCCAGAATGGGGATCTGTCAATGTAAACAATTTAGAGGTTAAATTTGTTTTTTTATATATTTTTTTGGATATGTATTATAGCAGAAAGTAAAAAATATTGTTTTTTTTTCAAAATTGTCGCTTTTTTTTGTTTATAGCGCAAACAATAAAAACCACAGAGGTGATCAAATCCCACCAAAAGAAAGCTTTATTTTTGGAGGAAAAAAAGACATCAATTTTGATCAAATACCACCAATAGAAAGGTCTATTTGTAAGAAAAAAAAAATCAATCTTGTTTGGGTACAGCATCGCACGACCGCGCAATTGTCAAGTAAAGAGACGCAGTGCTGTATTGCAAAAAATGGCCTGGTCAGGAAAGGGGTAAATCCTTCTGGGGCTGAAGAGGTTAAAGAAACAAATAAATGCCTGAGGTGTCACAATATGCAGAAACTAAATTGTCTTTTTAAACTGTTAAACATTTTATTAGTAAAATGCCATCCTTGAGCTCCAGTCAGTGATTTTGCCTGAGCTGAGAAGGATGCCATCGTTCTTCTGCAGGGGAAAGCATTTTCTCATCCTCTTGTCCCCCGGTATTTAGTAAAACACAAGGTAAGAGGCTGCAGCAGACATTTGGAAACACAGCCGAGGATTGCACGAGCAACAAGGTTTACATGACTTGACATCACTGAACCAACATCTCAGTCCAGAAAGTAGATGCTGACCCAGTATCCAGAAAGTAGATGCTGACCCAGTATCCAGAAAGTAGATGCTGAATATACATTGCTCCGTTATATTTACAGATCACTTAACATGCATGTACTTAACAAAACAATAAACAAGTATATTTAATGCTAGGTCCACTTTAGAGTTAAATAATTTTAAGGGGTTAGTCAATTTACAGTAAAAATAAAACTATGCCCTCGATCACTCTATCAAGTAACAGTATGCCCGCTTTTTGGTCATGCCCACAAGTTCCTGTTGGATGGCCCAAGTAGCACATTACATTGTTCTTCTCAATCCCTTTAAGGTGTCAGTACTAATTATTTTCAAATGTTGGCAGCTATGGTTTATTTTTATGTCCACTGGCACAGATTATAGAATTGATATAGAACAGTCTCTGTTTTTATTACATAGTGAATGGTTTCTTGTATCTTTTACTTTCGGACTAAGCAAGTCATATGGTATGTCTACTTTTATTTTAACACAGGATTCAGGCTCAGGGACTCAGTTCCTTCACTTATATTCCCAGCACTGACTGTATGTATAGTTTACAGGTACTGGAAAGGGGTGCTTATATATAAATGTCTTTGTTATTTAGACTGTATAGACTTACTCACTTTGCAGTCCTTTGTGGACCCAGTAAAAAATCTTGATTAGCACTAGATTCTATGTGTTGGGTGGAATAATAATTTAGCTATATATTTTTATGTGTGGATAATTGCAGTGGATATAAATTGGAGAAGTGTTAATTTGGATGCAGCCTAGCAGGATCTGTGTTCTAAAATAGATAGACAACTATATATAGATGAGAACATTAATACAGGGTGTATTTAAACAGAGATTTAAGATTTAAAAAAACCCCAGTATTTCATTTTATTGTAAAAAAAAACACACTTGTTTGGTAGGTCTAAGTACTAATTATGTAAATGAGCCAACCGATTCCTCTATTTCACCTGAAATACATACACAGCTGGGCTTTTTCCTATGAATTCTGGCTCAAAGAGATCTGATTAATTAAGTGTGGCTACGTTAACATATTCTCTTTGATGGATACTTAGCATTTCTGTCACTAGCTTTGAAGCCTGTTTTTATGCCTAAAATATTTCAAGGTGACACAGAATCATATAGTTCTCATCTTACTTCAGAAAGTACAGTGGAAATTCTAAGATCTGGCCTTCCATAGCAAAGTGATTTAAAAACATTATACATGCAGGTAGATTGATTTGAAGGGAGTCTGTGCTATGTTGTTCTTTTCCCACTGTATAATTTTATTTTATGCTTTCATGTAGAATATATACTATATTGCCAAAAGTATTGAGACACCTGCCTTTACACGCACATAAACTTGAATGGCATCCCAGTCTTAGTCCATAGGGTTTAACATTGAGTTGGCCCACCCTTTGCACCCTCTGCAGTGCCTGGAACTAAGGGGCCAAGCCCAACCCCTGAAAAACAACCCCACACCATAACCCCCCCTCCACCAAATGATTTGGACCAGCGCACAAAGCAAGGTCCATAAAGACATGGATGAGTGAGTTTGGGGTGAAGATTTGGGGAGCCATGTCATCTGCTGGTGTTGGTCCACTGTGTTTTATCAAGTCCAAAGTCAGCGCAGCCTTCTACCAGAAAATTTGAGAGCACTTTGTGCTTTCCTCTGCAGACCAGCTTTGTGGAGATGCTGCTTTCATTTTCCAGCAGGACTTGGCACCTGCCCACACTGCCAAAAGTACCAATACCTGGTTTAATATTCATGGTATCGCTGTGTTTGATTGACCAGCAAGCTGGCCTGACCTAAACCCCATAGAGAATCTGTGGGATATTGTCAAGAGGAAGATAAGATACACCAGACCCAACAATGCAGATGAGCTGAAGGCTGCTATCAAAGCAACCTTAACTTTCATAACACCTCAGCAGTGCCACAGGCTAATCGCCTCCATGCCACACCGCATTGATGCAGTAATTCATTGAAAAGGAGCCCCAAACTAAGTACTGCGTGCATACTACACTGTACATGGACATACTTTTCAGTAAGCCAACCTTTCTGTATTAAAAATACTTTTTTTATGTAATATTAAAATTTTCTGAGATACTGAATTTGGGGTTTTCACTAGCTGTAAGCCATAATTATCAAAATTAAAGAAAGCAATGTTTAAAGTAGATCACTCAGTGTGTAATGAATCTATATAATATATGAGTTTCACTTTTTGAATTGAATTACTGAAATAAATTTACTTTTTGATGATATTCAAACTTTTTATAGATGCACATATATATATATATTTATTTCAGGTACTTATATAGCGCCATCAATTTACGCAGCGCTTTACATATACAATGTGCATTCACATTAGTCCCTACCCTCAAGAAGCTTACAATCTAAGGTCCCTAACTCACATTCATACATACTAGGGACAATTTAGACAGGATCCAATTAACCTACCAGCATGTCTTTGGAGTGTGGGAGGAAACCGGAGTACCCGGAGGAAACACACGCAAACACAGGGAGAACATTCAAACTCCAGGCAGGTAGTGTCGTGGTTGGGATTCGAACTTTTTTACTGCTAGGCGAGAGTGCTAACCACTACACCACTGTGCTGCCCTAATATATGATGGGTGGTAACAGATGCAGGCTGGGTGTACACATGTGTACCATCCGAACAGTCCGTCCCACCACTTGTCACAAGACTGCCATAATGCGCAGGCAGGGACCGCGGGAGGGCTGGTAGTGGTGGAGAGGCAGGTGGGAAGGACACGGCCAGCTCTCTATACAAGCTGTACACTTACTACTTTACATTGTAGCTTTACATTGTAGCAAAGTGTCATATATTCAATGTTGTCACATGAAACAATATAATAAAATATTTACAAAAATGTAAGGGGTGTACTCACTTTTGTGAGATACTGTATACACTGTATAAATAAGCTTAACATGAATAATAACACCAAATAATACAGTTATATGTACTGTACAATGTACCCTAAACGTATTACATACATGAGTATCCTGCATTTATCTTGATATGTACAGGTTAGGTTTTTGTTCACCTTGCCCCCAGGCCTCCCTGTAAGCTTCTACCTCAAACTGCTCTGTCCAGCTTGCCTAAAGCTTGAAAGTTTTCACAATGCTGTAATATACACTATTTCCCATACATCTTCACACATCCTCAAGGTCTCATGCTGGGTCTCTTTCTTTGAAAGTCTATTTTAAATAAATTACAATATGTACTATACATTTTCTGCTAGCTACTTTGGACTTACGTCAAAACTGGCCATTTAGTAGACCCAGAAATGATAAGAACATGTAACAAATGGAGTCATTTTGGCATGTTTGTATAGGAAGCTGCTATGTAATTTTTCTCGGTGCAGTTAATGCATGCCAACCCCTGTTGTTCAGTGATTTGTATAGTACAACTTATTAATTTCCTTCTGCCTCATGTATTCCTTTCCTTCCAAAAACTCAGCAAGCTTTTCCAGGCCTGTGAAACACTGTGTTATACTGCTAAATGTACAAGAATTATATTTATTGGAATTATTTGGATATTCTGTGCAAGCTGTAAATATTATATGATAGGCCTTATTACGTGTACCTTTCAAAATACACACTGATTTATGTAGCCCTTTACTATGGCTTCAAAGCATATCATTAAAAATTTGTGATTTGTTTATGTAATGGGAATTGTATTGAAGAAGATGTCCAAGAACACTTTCACAGACACAGTTGTGCAATTAAAACTGTCCAAAAATAAAAATAATGCAATACCTTCAATGACCCAACTATACATGATAAAGTATAGAAACAATACCTATAAGTCGTAGATTACATATCGATACCAATGTCAGATGTCTGGCTATGTAGCTGGTAATGTGTAGTTCAAAGGAGGTTGTTCTAATGAGCAACTAATGGGCAAGCATTATTGCAGTTTAACAGAAAGTAAAGAAAAGGGGGGGCTGAGGAGAGGGTAAGTGGGGTAGTGTTTGCCTCGATCACCAACCTATTCATCACAGCCTATCTTGGGTGTTGTGGATGGCCCAGCTGACAAACTACAAAATCTGGTCACTCTGCTAGTCAAAGCATGCATAATAAAATATCAAGGCTTGAAAATAAGTGGAATCCATTAAGAGAACTTATGGTCTACAAGTAGTGTTTAACTGGATTTGTTTATCGTGTAATTGGGCCTGTAGGAACTCCATTCATATAAGATGACAAAGCTCCTGGACCCATTCCATAACAGAAGGGAACGTAGAAGCCTTCCAATGTCTGGGAACAATGTCTTTTGGCATAGATATAAAGTAATGGACAATATGTGCTTTAGGGCAAGATCTGGCATTATAGATGCATTTGGTGCTTATTGGGGGTAGATGGGGGTCCTGGTGCTTAGTGGGGGGGGGGATAGGGGTCTTGGTGCTTAGTGGGGAGAGATGAGGGTATTGGTGCTTAGTGGGGGGAAATAAGGGGTAATGGTGCTTAGCAGGGGTAGATAGGGGTCCTGGTGCTGTGTGGGTGGAGATAGAGGTCCTCTTGCTTAGTGGGGGGAGATGGGGGGCCCTGGTGTTTGGTGGGGGGGGTGGGAGGACCTGGTGCTTAGTGGAGGGAGATGGGGGGTCCTGGTGCTTAGTGGGGGGAGATAGGGAGCCCTGGTGCTTAGTGGGGGGAGATGGGGGGTCATGGTGCTTAGTGGGGTGATATTGGGGGGCACTGCCAGTCAGTGGGGGAGGGGGCACTAGTGGCACAGCATTATATTTTTCCCAATTGAGATCTAATGTGTTTTCAAAGTGTTCCTTACATTTTTTTGAGAATTGTGTGTGTGTGTGTGTGTGTGTATATATATATATATATATATATATATATATATAATTTTTTTATTATTTATTTACATATACTGCATATCTATATGAGTGTACAGCTTGTATAACAGTGTCAATTTGCTATATTTTTGCTTTATTTGCTAATTTGCTTTATTATATCTTTTCATGTGACAACACTGAAGAAATGACACTTTGCTACAATGTAAAGTAGTGAGTGTACAGCTTGTATAACAGTGTCAATTTGCTGTCCCTTCAAAATAACTCAACACACAGCCATTAATGTCTAAACCGCTGGCAACAAAAGTGTATACACCCATAAGGGAAAATGTCCAAATTGGGCCCAATTAGCCATTTTCCCTCCCGGTGTCATGTGACTCCTTTGTGTCTCAGGTGTGAATGGGTAGCAGGTGTGTTAAATTGGTGTTAAGGTGTTATCGCTCTCACTCTCTCATACTGGTCACTGGAAGTTCAACATGGCACCTCATGGCTCAGCTGACAAACTACAAAATCTGGTCACTCTGCTAGTCAAAGCATGCATAATAAAATATCAAGGCTTGAAAGCAAGTGGAATTCATTAAGAGAACTTATGGTCTACAAGTAGTGTTTAACTGGATTTGTTTATCGTGTAATTGGTCCAGTAGGCGCTCCATTCTTATAAGATGACAAAGATCCTGGACCCATTCCATAACAGAAGGGGACGTAGAAGCTTTCCAATGTCTGGGAATAACTTATTTTGGCATAGATAAAAAGATATAAAGTAATGGGCAATATGTCCTTTAGGGCAAGATCTGATATTATAGGTGCATTTGCATGTTTGATGGCAATGTTTGGCAACAACAATAATGGTCCACAGATTCCACAAAGGGAATTGCTATGGAGCTAATGCACAATTTGATGCATGTGTTTTTATTCTGCTAAATGCACATTTCTGCATGTCTGCTAAGAATTTATTTTTAATCTTCAGTATGGATACTTTAAAAATTAAAAAGAAAAATAAGTGCATAAATCTTAGTTTTATCTATACTATCCTTTTTGGTTTGTTGCTAATGGGGTCTTGTTCAAGTGTTTCTATGGAAGTATACACTGTGCTCAGTCTAGCAAAGTCCTATGACAATATATCTTCGAAATTTTCTCTATTCAGCTTTACCTTGACAGTCCCTGGGTGCCATAACAAAGCTTTACACTTGGGCGCACATTTCCTGTTTGAGTTTCGGTCCAGTGAGAAGCTAACTTCAGGCAAATGGAAAAAAAAAACAATCCCCCAACAAAGACTGAAAATAAAAAGCAGCTCTGACTGCAAAACTTACCTCTTCGCTGGCACTGTCCCCACAGTAATTCCTAGATTTCCTCAGTCTCCTGTTTAAATGATGCCACTGAGGTGACATTACACAGCACCCTGCACTCACATATAAAGAGAAAGAGGATCCTGGCCATCATGTGATTGGCCTGAGGACATCTACATACAAAACATAAGTATAACAAAAGAGCAAAGGACACTGCTGAGGATTCAAGCCCCAGAGTTGGGCTTGAAGTTCTGTTTCAAGTAAGCCCCACTCTGTTCTTTTCCTTAGTGCCAATATATTACGAAGAGCATTGACCTATGCATCCAAAATCTATAATGCAAACTGACAAGAGCTGGCATTGTCATGCTGTTGCCTATCCATCCCACCCTGCCTACACCCAGATTGGCCAGTGACTAAGGCAGCCCATTATTTGACTCTTTTTATTTTTTGTTCACCAGCAGGATGAACAAAAAAACAATGACTCGATTCACCCAACCACATTTGAGGTGGATGGGGGAGATCCTCCCCGAGGAGCCTTTGTATTCTGACAGTGGGGAGACTTCCCAGCCATCAGAAAACACTGATCAGTATAGCTGGCGGTGCTGATCAAGTATACATTTTCCAAAAGGGCGGTTGTACAGAATTTGATTAGTAGATTGACTTCTGTACAACCACCCTGCCCATACATGGATCAAAATTCATCTGTTTCCTGTTTAGTGGCCAATAGGGAGATAAGGAGATTGAAGGGTTCGTATTACCATACGGCTCAAAAAAAGCTCAAAAGCCTTTAGGAGCAGCTTCTTTGAGCTTCTTTGAGATGCAGTATACATAAGCCCTAATATGATATAGCCAGTTTTTCTATAATCAAATTATTTGCTTTTATGTATTAAAATCCATGAGTCTGCTAAATAAATTTTAGAAAATGATTTATTTATGATGGATCCTCTTGTCTTTATATTATATATAGCTACATGTTTAATATAGCCATTCTTGCCTTTATATTACAATATACAGTATATATATATATATATATATATATATATATATATATATATATATATATATATATATATATAGATATACATCTATATATATAGATATATATAGATCTATATATAGATATATGTTATGAAATGAGTGGGCCCGTGTGCAAGATCAAGAGTGGGTCCCAGGCATCGATAAATAAAGAAATGTGGCACGCAAAAAAGTGGGCGTGTTTTAACGTGTGCTAAATATTGGGCGTGGCTTAAAGGGGTGTGGTTAAATAGAGTCTGAGATTACTTACAGAATGTGGTAATGTTAAATAGGGAATGCACAGTGCGGTGTGTACAGCAGTGGGTAGTATGTGCAGGGAGAGGAGTGTGAAGTGTTTGGTGGTGGGTAGTTTTTGCAGGAGAAGAGTATGAAGTGTATGGTGGTGGGTAGTATGTGCAGGGAGAGGAGTGCTAAGTTAAGTGTATGGTGGTGGGTAGTATGTGCAGGAGAGGAGTGCGGAGTGTATGGAGGGGGGTAGTATGTGCAGGAGAGGAGTGCGGAGTGTACAGAGGTGGGTAGTTTGTGAAGGGAGACGAGTACAAAGTGTATGGCGGTGGGTAGTATGTGCAGGGAGAGGGGTGTGGAGTACATGGTGGTGTGTAGTATGTGCAGGGAGAGGGGTATGGAGTTTAAAGCGGTGGGTGGGATGTCCAGGGGAGGAGTGCGGAATGTATGGAGGTGGATAGTATGTGCAGGGAGAGGAGTGCGAAGTGTATGGTGGTGGGTAGTATTTGCAGGAGAGGAGTGCTAAGTTAAGTGTATGGTGGTGGCTAGTATGTGCAGGAAAGGAGTTCGGAGTATATGGAGGTGGGTAGTATGTGCAGGAAGAGGGTTGTGGAGTGAATAGTGGTGGGTGGGATGTACAGGAAGAGATTTGCGAAGTGTATGGCGGTGGATAGTATGTGCAGAGAGAGGAGTGCGGAGTGTATGGCGGTGGGTAGTATGTGCAGGGAGAGGGGTGTGGAGTGTACAGCGGTGGGTAGTATGTGTAGGATGGTGTCAGTAGGGCAGTGGACGGTGTCAGTAGGTCTTATTACTTTATTTATTTATTTATTTTACAATTTAATTTTTTTGTATTTCTTTTTCATATTTTCAAAATGCTTTTTGGGGACCAGTGAATGGTGTCAGTAGAGCAATGCACAGTGTCATAACAGAAGGACACAAGGGGCCAGAGGAGGACACGGGGGGCTGGAGGAGCACACAGAGGGGCCGTAGGAGGACACAGGGGGGCAGTCGAGGGTGATCGGTGCAGTGGGTGGGGCGCCAGTCATGGAGCCTCCTACAGCCTACCTGATGGGGCCCCCAGCCCTGCCCCTGACCCTGCATACCTGCCTAAAATAATGCAGCTTTGACTTCAAGGGGGACAAAAGGGAGCACTGGTGAAAGATGGGGGGTCCTGGTGCTTAGTGGGAAGACATAGGGGGTGCTGCTGCTTAGTAGAGAGACATAGGGGGTCCTGATGCTTAGTGGGGAGAGATGGGGGTCTTGGTGCTTAGTGTTGAGAGATGGGGTCTTGGTGATTAATGGGGGAGGGGGAGAGGGGGTCCTGGTGCTTATTGGGGGTATATGGGAGTCCTGGTGCTTAGTGGTGGGAGATAGGGGTCCTGGTGCTTAGTGGGGAGAGATGAGGGTCTTGGTGGTTAGTGGGGGGAAATAAGGGGTAATGGTTCTTAGCAGGGGTAGATAGGGGTCCTGGTGCTTAGTGGAGGGAGATGGGGGGTCCTGGTGTTTGGTGGGGGAGATGGGAGGACCTGGTGTTTAGCGGAGGAAGATGGGGGGTCCTGGTGCTTAGTGGTGGGAGATAGGGGGGTTGTGGTGCTTAGTGAGGTGATATTGGGGGGGCACTGCCAGTCAGTGGGGGAGGGGGCACTAGTGGCACAGCATTATATTTTCCCCATTGAGATCTAATGTGTTTTCAAAGTGTTCCTTACATTTTTTTTAGAATTGTATAAATATATATATATATATATATATATATATATATATATATATATATATTATATATATATGTGTATGTTATTTACATATACTGCATATCTATATGAGTGTACAGCTTGCATAACAGTGTCAATTTGTTGTCCCCTCAAGATAACTCAACACACAGCCATTAATGTCTAAACCGCTGGCAACAAAAGTGTGTGCACCCCTAAGTGAAAATGTCCAAATTGGGCCCAATTAGCCATTTTCCCTCCTGGTGTCATGTGACTCGTTAGTGTTACAAGGTCTCAGGTGTGAATGGGTTAAATTTGGTGTTATCGCTCTCACTCTCAAATACTGGTCAATGGAAGTTCAACATGGCACCTCATGGCAAAGAACTCTGAGGATTTGAAAAAAAGAATTGTTGCTCTACATAAAGATGGCCTAGGATATAAGAAGATTACCAGGCCTTGAAACCGTGCTGCAGCACGGTGGCCAAGACCATACAGCAGCTTGACAGGACAGGTTCCACTCAGAACAGGCCTTGCCATGGTCGACCAAAGAAGTTGAGTGCACGTGCTCAGCGTCATAGCCAGATATTGTCTTTGGGAAATAGACCTTTGCTGCAGAGGTTGAAGGGGTGGGGGTCAGCCTGTCAGTGCTCAGACCATACACTACACTCTGCATCAAATTGGTCTGCATGGCTGTCGTCCCAGAAGGAAGCCTCTTCTAAAGATGATGCACAAGAAAGCCCGCAAACAGTTTGCTGAAGACAAGCATACTAAGGACATGGATTACTGGAACCATGTCCGATGGTCTGATGAGACCAAGATAAACCTATCTGGTTCAGATGGTGTCAAACATGTGTGGTGGCAACCAGGTGAGGAGTTCAAAGACAAGCGCGTCTTGCCTACAGTCAGGCATGGTGATTCCGGCTGCATGAGTGCTGCCGGCACTGGGGAGCTACAGTTCATTGAGGGAACCATGAATGCCAACATGTACTGTGACATACTGAAGCAGAGTATGATCCCCTGCCTTTGGAGACTGGGCTGCAGGGCAGTATTCCAATAGGATAACGACCCCAAAAACACCTCCAAGACCACCACTGCCTTGCTAAAGAAGCTGAGGGTAAAGGTGATGGACTGGCCAAGCACTTCTCCAGACCTAAACCCTATTGAGCATCTGTGGGGCATCCTCAAACGGAAGGTGGAGGAGTGCAAGGTCTCTAACATCCACCAGCTCCATGATGTCATCATGGAGGAGTGAAAGAAGACTCCAGTGGCAACCTGTGAAGCTCTGGTGAACTCCATGCCCAAGACTGGTAACAAAGGCAGTGCTGGAAAAAAATGGTGGCCACACAAAATATTGACACTTTGGGCCCAATTTGGACATTTTCGCTTAGGGGTGTACTCACTTTTGTTACCAGCGGTTTAGACATTAATGGCTGTGTGTTGAGTTATTTCAAGGGGACAGCAAATTTACACTGTTATACAAGCTGTACACTCACTACTTTACATTGTAGCAAAGTGTCATTTCTTCAGTGTTGTCACATGAAAAGATATAATAAAATATTTACAAAAATGTGTACTCACTTTTGTGATATACTGTATCTACACATACAGTATATATATTGTATACAATTTTTATTAATTCATGTACATTTTTAATCCAAAGCTGTCCAAAACCATTGTGGGTAAGTGAAGAAGGCAGCACAACAGTAGCTTCCTGTCTTTTACCTCACTTTGCCTGACTAAGCCATCTGATAAGGGATGGATCCTTACAACTGGTGAGTCATCCATCCTCAGGTGTAAATAGGGGATAGCATGGAAAGAATGATAATGAGCCTAAAGTTCCACTTGCTTGCTCAAAATCCTAATATGCAATAATGTTTATCTACTTGAAAAAAATTATTTTAAAGTTTTTTTTTATTTTAGTCCTAATAATAATAAAGAAATGATGTACAAGCATACAGTTCTTTTGAAGTGTATGTAAATCCTAAATCAACAACCTTAGAGAGGTGTAGATCTACCTGAACACCATGGGAGAAGTCAAAGATCACTGGGTACAGTGTTTCCCATGTCATCCAATGTCACCTCCTCACCGTCTGATTTAAACTTATAATTGCTGTACTTCCGTGCCATATTAGCATGCATTGCACAGCAATTGTATGTTTAAATCATGCGGTGAGGTGGCGACATATTACCTCTTCACCTCCTGTCAGGCATGCGTGGATTACTTTTCAGAAGAACAGTACTCCCTCCTGTATTTGGCGGCAGCACTATTAGGGCTCATTCACACAAGAGGTTGAGGGTGGTAAAACTCTTCAGCTGATCCACAGCTTTACAACCCCAGGAGGAGCAACAGCTAAGAGTGTATACATGCCATGGCAGGAATTAAATCCCCTCTCACTTTTGGTGGGGGCCACTCTGTAAGCGCCCCTCAACCACATGCAATGCACACAGTTGCAGTATGCTGGAATGGGGTCCAAAAGTTAGAATAGTTGGAGAGGAAGCGATACTTGGTCGCTGTACTGCGCAAGGTTGCAGAGTACTTGACATGGGTTACAGTTGCCAAGCATGACAGGGCATATAATTCTTGCTGCAGCATGTGTACACCTCTGGCCACAGCAGCTAAAGGGGGTGCAGTTGAGGGGGGAGGTGTTGATGGTCATGGCTAAACTGTGGGGTTTTACCGCCCTCCAACCCACACGTGTAAATGAGCCCTTACTGACCTGAGCCCCCTATAATAGTTGCTTGCTCTGTTATAGTTGGTGTTATCCCCTTGATGACACCAGTGCACTGTGTGTGAGCTTCACTTGCAACAATGAAATGTATTGACCTGAGCAAATATAGCTGCAAGATAATAGAGGAGAGGAGTCCACTGTCAGTACACCATACTGGAGTTCTTCTCTGTTCCTTGCAGCTGTTACTGGCGCTGCTCTGGTCCTAAGGCAGGATACAAAAAGGCGGATTGCAGTTAACACCACCCTGCCAGGGACTGCAGCCAGAATTAAAGAATCAGTATCAGCAAATGCATCCTCCTGCTCACTCCGCTGGCCCCACTATAATTACGAAAATCCTACTGCTTACGTATGAGACACCACTGTTCTGAAGATGGGGGCTTGGCAAGCTGGGGGCATGATCTACCCGTCACCTGACCGCCATCGACTGGTAGATCGGGATCGATGGGTTGCCGACTTCCTCCACCAAATCTATCACATAGGAAGCCCATTGACCACCTGAATGGTCTTGGGCAGGCTGTCAGCGCAACTAATAATTGCAAAGCAGTGGCTTAGGGCTGTCTGCCTGAAACAGTAATTGCTGGTCCTGGCAGGGTCTCTAGGTAAGAGACTTTGGAAGATATTCCTAATCAATTATTAGCTAAAGAAAACTCTATGCAGTAAAACATAATTCCATAAAATGAAAAATAGTTTGAGGGTTTACATGCACTCTAAAAACTCTTTATTAAATAAGGATAATTGTGTCATTTTAATTGTGTTTCAACTTCCCCTTTAAACCGCTTCCCGACCAGCCACCGTCATTATACTGCGGCAAGTTGTCTCATTCCCGCAAATCGCCATAGCTGTACGTCAGCGTGGGAACTGTCTTTTGTGGGCGGCGCGTGTGCACTCCCATTGGCAAGCAGGGGAGGCAATCAGCGGGTCTAGCGGAATCGATGTCAGGCGGCCACCCGCGATCATTCCCCGCAGTGACAGAACGGGAATCTGCCTGTGTAAACAAGGCAGATCTCCGGTCTGACTGGGGAGATCAGAGATCCTGTCTTTCTGTTATGCAGGAAGATGGATCTGTTTGTTTACCAAGTCACACAGTCCCCCATACAGAAAACACCTTGATCGCCCCTGATGTAAACCCCTTACCCGTCTGTGTCCTTAGTACAATAACAGTGCTTATTTTTAGCACTGATTACTGTAATAATGTCACTGGTTCCCCCCAAAAATATAAAAAATGTCAGTTAAGTGTCCGATCCGTCCGCCGCAATGTTGCAGTCCTGCTACAAAATCACTGATCGCCACCATTACTAGTAAAAAAAAAAATAATAACAGTGCTTATTTTTAGCACTGATTATTGTAATAATGTCACTGGTTCCCCAAAAAGTATCAAAAATGTCAGTTAAGTGTCCGATCCGCCCACCGCAATGTCGCAGTCCAGCTAAAAATCACTCGCCACCTTTACTAGTAAAAAAAAATAATAATAAAAATGCCATAAATCTATCCACTATTTGAAGACGTGATAACTTTTGTGTAAACCAATCAATACATGCTTATTGCGATTTTTTTTTTTTTTTTTTTACCAAAAATATGTAGCAGAATACACATCAACCTCTACTGATGAATAAATTGTTTTTTTTTACCTTTTTTTTTGGAAATGTTTTGGGTTTTTTCAAAATTGTCACAGTTTTTTTGTTTATATCGCAAAAAATAAAAAAGGACATTAATTTTGATCAAATGCCACCAAAAGAAAGCTCTATTTGTGGGAAAAAAAAGGACATCAAATTTGTTTGGGTACAGCATCGCACGACCGCGCAATTGTCAGTTAAAGCGACGCAGTGCCGAATCGCAAAAAATGGCCTGGTCAGGAAGTGGGTAAATGGGGCTGAAGTGGTTAAAATACTCAAATTTCTCAAATATAAAGGCAAAATAGATAAATAAACCACAAAATTGCTGCAAAATATGTTTATCTGATTTTGCTATAGTAAAAACAACAACATCCTCGACAACAACAACAACACATAACTATAAAAATGATATTACAGAATATTAAATATTAATGCCAACTGATGAATAACTAAACAGCTCTTCAAATACCTTCATTAGCTTCTCCACTACTGTTACCAAGGTTTAGTCATGCAAAATGTACAAGAAAGTAAACAGAATCAGTGGGAAATACCTATCAAGGGCTTTTAAAAAGCCAAAAATAAATGTTTTATATGTTTTTCTTATCTGTGTGCACAGTACTGTTATTTTGAATATGATTTATGTGGTGTAGTGTTCAGCAAGAGAACAAAAACAACTTTTTTTTTTTTGAGTGGTAGCAAGGCGGGCAGGTTTCTTTAATAAGGTAATAACTTTAGGTTACTGCCATTAGTGCATCATCATTTCCTTTTCAATTGTCATCTTAAAGCAGACCCTGCACTAAAAATGTAAGGTCCACTTACTTATTCATGCCAAAACGCTAAATTAAAACTAAAAACAAAACTGGGGAAAAAGGTTAGTAAATATACTTACCCCCCTGCAGCGCCATTCTTCTGGTGATGACGCTACTTCCGTGTTGGAGTGCCTTCTCATCTTCTCACAAAATTTGGGCTAAACACCATTTCCTGGTATCTAACTGGAAGCATGTTGATGTCAACCTCTGCAGTATAGAAGCTAGGCGAACATAGTATATTTACTAGCCTTTCTCCCCTTCCCCATATCATTGCAGCATTTTGACATAGAGGGGGGTGACATAAATAATAAGGCTTTGCTTTTAGTGCTTGTAGTCTGCTTTAACCACTTCAGCCAGCCCCGGAAGATTTTACCCCCTTCCTGACCAGAGCCTTTTTGGAGATTTGGCACTGCGTCGCTTTAGCTGACAATTGCGCGGTCGTGCAACCTTGTACCCAAACAAAATTGACGTCCTTTTTTCCCATTAATAGAGCTTTCTTTTGGTGGTATTTGATCACCTCTGCGGTTTTTATTTTTTGCGCTATAAACAAAAAAAGAGCGACAATTTTGAAAAAAAATATTTTTTACTTTTTGCTATAATAAATATCCCCCCCCAAAAAAACAAATTTCTTTCTCAGTTTAGGCCGATATGTATTCTTCTACATATTTTTGGTAAAAAAAAATCGCAATAAGCGTATATTGATTGGTTTGCGCAAAAGTTATAGCGTCTACAAAATAGGGGATAGAATTATGGCATTTTTATTATTAATTTTTTTTATTAGTAATGGCAGCGATCTGCAATTTTTATCATGACTGCGTCATTATCGCGGACACATCGGACACTTTTGACATTATTTTGGGACCGTTGTCAGTGCTTTAAAAATGCACTGATTACTGTGTAAACGACGCTGGCAGGGAAGGGGTTAAACACTAAGTGGCGATCAAGGGGTTAAGTGTGTCCTAGGGAGGTGTTCTAACTGTTGGGGGGATGGGCTACCACTGACATGACAGCGATCACTGCTCCCGATGAAGGGCACAAGGCAGAACAAGGAAATGCCTCGTTTACAAAGGCATCTCCCAGTCCTGCCTCTCCATTCCGCAATTGCGGGTCGCCGGCGAACATCGTGTTCCTGGGACCCGCGGGCACACTCCCGCAGTGTGCGGCGGGCATGTGCCCATTAGGCGGCAGATCCAAAGGGACATACAGGTATGCCTGTTTGCCTACCTGTGCCATTCTGCCGACGTACATCTGTGTGCGGCGGTCGGCAAGCGGTTAATGTGTATGCTATCCCTAACAATGAACTTCTCTTATTCTCTCTCTTTTGGTCTGTTAGATAGATAATTGAAATCATTTTGTTAAATCATTTTGTTAAATTGTTAAATTTTGTTAAAGTGCCTCCACTGTACTGTTATTAGTTTATATTTTTCCTAGTTATCTCCTTGAACTACAGAACCTCTGCCTTACTATGTTCTGGGAAGGGGGAGGTTTTCTATAGCTGTAACATCTTTCCTGTCCTAAGGTGGCAACACATTACATTGGGGTTGATTTACTGAAGGCAAATAGATTGTGCACTTTGCAAAACGCAGTTGTACTCTGCAGTTGCTCCAGAGCTTGGTAAATGAGGTAAAGCTTCACTTTACATGCAAGGAAAATTTAAAAAAAAACAGAATTTTTGCTTGCACACTATTATATAATGGAAGTCAGCAGAGCTTCTGGTAATTTACTAAGCTCTGGAGCAACTGTTCATGCAGAGTGCAACTGCACTTTGCAAAGTGCACAGTCTATTTGCTTTCAGTAAATCAACTCCAGAGTGCCCCAATATGAAATATTGCCTGGAGGTCTAGTGGGTATATAGCTGCATAGCTGCATATAGGGCATAGGACTGTGCTAGTACAATATAGGACTGTGTGTTACTTGTTGGATCACCAGGTGAAAAAACCTACAGACTTATGTTTTAGGCATGGCAATGTTTTTATTTTACTAGTTACCTTTATATGATTCCCTTTACATCTGGACATTTATAATTAACCGCTTCCTGACCAGTGCACGCTGATATACGTCGGCAGAATGGCACTGGTGGGCAAAAGGGCGTACAGGTACGTCCCCTTTAAGAAGCGGTGCTGCGGCTGTGCGCCTGCCGCGTTCTCCGTTACCATGGGTCCCACAAACTCAACGTCCTCCGGGTGCCTGCGATCGTGTCCCGTTCTGCCTAGTGACAGGACAGAGATCACTGCTCCCTGTCATCGAGAGCAGTGATCGCTGTCCTGTGTGTTGTAGCCCCTCCCCCCCACAGTTAGAATCACTCCCTAGGACACACTTAATCCCTTCATCGCCCCCTAGTAGTTAACCCCTTCACTGCCCATGTCATTTACACAGTAATCAATGCATTTTTATAGCACTGATCACTGTATAAATGACAATGGTCCCAAAATTGTGTCAAAAATGTCCGATGTGTCCGCCATAATGTCGCATAAAGATCACCGCCATTACTAATAAAAAAAAATAATAATAAAAATGCCATAAAACTATCCCCTATTTTGTAGACACTATAACTTTTGCGCAAACCAATCAATATTCGCTTATTGCGTTTTTTTTTTACCAAAAATATGTAGAAGAATACATATTGGCCTAAACTGAGGGAAAAAATGTTTCTTTTATATTTTTTGGGCGATATTTATTATAGCAAAAAGTAAAAAATAATGTGTTTTTTTCAAAATTGTCGCTCTTTTTTTGTTTATAGCGCAAAAAATAAAAACCTTAGATGTGATCAAATACCACCAAAAGAAAGTATTTGTGGGAAAAAAAGGACGTCAATTTTGTTTGGGTACAACATCTCACAACTGCGCAATTGTCAGTTAAAGCGACGCAGTGCCGAATCGCAAAAAGTGCTCTGGTCAGGAAGGGGGTAAATCCTTCTGAGGCTGAAGTTGGTTAATTGTTATATCTTTAAGATGATTTGCTGACATTACTGTTGTTGTATATCTGTAACACTAGAACAGTGGTCTCCAAACTGTAACCCGGGGGCCAGATGTGGCCCTTTGCTTGCCTTTATCCGGCCCTTGCACACCAACAATAGGGCACTATTCCTTTCACTGACACCAATGATGGGGCACTATTCCTTCCCCTGCTGTCAACGATTGGCACTATTCATCCTTCTAATACAAGGGACTATTCCTCACACTGACACCAACAATGGAACATCATTCCTCCCAATTGCACCAATCATAGAGCACTTTTCCATCCCCTGATGCCAACAATTGGCACTATCCTCTCACTAATACCAATGATGAAGCATTGTCCACTCCCATTGACGCCAAAGCATTTTCTACTCACACTGGCCACATTCTGGCCCCCAGAGTGTCTGAAGGACAGTAAACTGGTCCTTTGTTTAGAAAGTTTGGAGACCCTACACTAGAAGATCTGGTAGTTAAAGCACTAGAAGACATGGCATCTCCATTTAGCGTTGTTGGAGAGGGAGGGTCAACACTTGTAGCCAGACATGTGTACCCTACTTACATGTGCTAACGAGGAACATGCTGACAGGCGGAGGAGCAAAGAGTTTCCCTCATCACTGTCCAATCACAGGCTGGGGGTGGGAATGTGACTTTGCTTCATTGCTTAACTGCAGTAGAGAAAAGTCTGGTCCCTGTGCTTGCTGTGTTCTTTATCGGGGTTGAGTAAATAATGTCAGAACGGCATGGAAATTACAAAATATATAGAGCTATTGTTTCATAAATATAAAACCGTTTTATATTTTCTTTCTGTTGCAGACAGCTGAAGAAGGGGCATTCACTTCCATTTATGCATCCATTTCACCAGACCTGGAAGGAATTGGGGGCTGTTATTTATATAATGGACAAAGGATAAAATCTGCGGATGTAACATATAATACAGAGGTACAGAAGAAGCTATGGTCTGAAAGCTGCAAGATGGCTGCACTTCCTGCTTTGTCCTAAAATTTTTTCTTATTATGTTTTGTTATGTCCAAGTATACAGCAGTTCAGGATTTTCTATACGAAACCTGGATCATTGTGGAGATAGTAACTGGAAAATTGTGACAAATATTTCAACAATAAATGCTTGTTAAAACATTACGACAGATGATCATTTTGTTAACTGTGACTGTGGACGGTTTGTGCTATAGAAATACATTTTCAGTCACCAACATGATTATATACAGCCATATTGAAAGGACACTAGCCTTTTTACTGCTGTGTTATAAATAGTAATAGGCAACAGCAACTGCAGCAAGTTTGGCTTGTGTTTCTTTTTAGAAAAACTACCACTAAATACACCGGCCACTTTATAAGGTACATCTTGCTAATACCGGGTTAGACCCCTTTTTGCCTTCAGAATTGCCTTAATTATTTGTGGCATAGATTTTGGTCCATATTGTCATAATATTTTCACGCAGTTTCTTTAGATTTGTCGGCTGCACATCCATGATGTGAATCTCCATTACACCACATCCCAAAGAGGTTCTATTGGATTGAGATCTGGTGACTGTGGAGGCCATTGGAGTACAGTGACCTCATTGTCATGTTCAAGAAACCAGTGGTGAGATGATTAGAGCTGTGTGACATGGTGCATTATCCTGCTGAAAGTAGCCATCAAAAGATGGGTACACTGAAGTCATAAAGGGAAGGACATGGTCAGCAACAATACTCAGGTAGGCCGTGGTGTTTAAACAATGCTCAATTGCCACTAAGGCCCCATTCACACCTGAGCATTTTGTAGCTTGAAGCCTGAAGCTACAAAATACTGGAGGGGAAAAAATCAATTATTCTCTATGGATATGGTTCACATCTCCACTCCAAAACGCCTGAAGCTCAAACAAGTTCTGGAGCTTCTTTTTAGGCAGATTGCAGGCATTTTTTTTTCTTTTTACATTGGTGACAATTTGACCTGTAAAAAATCGCACAAAAACGCAGTAAAAATCACGGAAAATATACTCTCAGGTGTGAATGCAGACTAAGGGGCCCAAACTTTGCCAAGAAAATATCCCCCACGCCATTACACCACCATCAGTCTGAACCCTAGAGATAGTTGTGCGTAAAAACCCCGGTAGATCGGCAGTTTTTGAAATACTCAGACCAGCCCCACCTGGCACCAACGACCATGCCACGTTCAAAGTCAGATTATAGAGATCAAAGACGCCTGTGCACAAGTCTGCTGGTGGGAATACGATCCCCCTGTGGTTCTGTTCAGGGGAAAATACTCCTTCTGTAGCAGCGCGATATCCAATTTTAGAGAGAAGGCATCCAGACAAGAATCATCCTATATTTTCAAGTAATCCTGGATGGTCTCATTAAATAGAGGATAGAAGAAAGGACTTCATGGTGTAGTATGTCCAAAGTGAATTTATTTTTAAAAATTTAGCAATGCTTACATCCAAGAACACGGTAAGAAGATTTTAAAAACAGCCGTCGCTCAAGGCAGCTGTCTGCTAGCGTGATGACGTCAAGGGCTAGTGCTACCCATTATTCTAACTGTTCTTTTTTTGCTTTTGGGATAAAGTTTTCCACAAATGAATGAAAGTTTATCACTGCAATCACACCTTTCAGTTGTAAATGATTTGTCTCAACCCTTTAACTGCTACTTTGCCTGGACAGCTTATTGTGTTAAAAAAAAAGTTGAAAAATAGCAGACTTACTGGTTGGCTCACCAGGTGACAAAAAGTAAACAAGCCAAAAAAATTAAACGAATGTAGCCACCATATCTAAGAATTGGTGAGCGGCAATTTACTACATTTTTGTTTTTGGGTTTAGTACAACTTTAGGTAACCCTATTTACCCCATTGCGACCAATCAGCTTTCAGTTTCATAGGGTGATGAAAAATTAATGATTCTTATAAATATTTGCACTATGCATATTGTTTGGGTATAAGTTTATTACAGTAATTCTGTGATGCTATTTCATTTAAAGGCCAACCCAAGGCCGCTCTGTGCAAAGGCCTGCTCTAAAAGCTAGTTATACTTTGGGGTGGTTGCCATTTTTGTTTCGCTTTCTGGAATTGGTGTGGGGACACATTGGATTTAGCTTGTGCTATGTTGAGCTTCTGGTGTTCCTGTACTGCCTCCAGCCATACCTGCCCTTAAAGTGGTTCTAAAGTCAAAAGGTTTTTTTTTATCTTAATGCATTCTCCAACTAATTTCCTACCACTTCCACCATCTCATTCCCCACAGTTACAACCTTTTGTACCACCTGCCCCACTCTATTAGATTGTAAGCTCTTCTGAGCAGGGCCCTCTTAATCCTCTTGTATTTTATTGTATTATAACTGTATTGTCTCCCTTTAATATTGTAAAGCGCTGCGTAAACTGTTGGCGCTATATAAATCCTGAATAATGATAATAATAATAATTCTTAATGCATTGGTTTTCAGCTCTGACTTTTTCCACAAATTTTTCAACATATTTTAACAGTTCATCATTCAAACGGTGCCTACATATCTTTTAAAGTAGTATACTTAAATAAATAACACATACAATTGACATGGTGTATTCATGCATGCCATCTAAATTAGCAAAAATTCTGATTCGTCACATGGAAAAAGTAAGTGCATCCTTACATTTATCACCAATAAATAATTAGAACCTCATTAGTTAGCATGCAAGTTGAACCTGTGTTATTTACCTCAGACATCAAGGATCTGGTATTCCTTTTGCTATTGATGCTTGTGGTGTCATCATGCCAAGATTGATAGCCCACAGAAAGGTTGTGGAAGGGTCCAAAAAGGGATTTAAAAGGATTGCCAAATGATTTGAAATTAATTGCTTCACTGTAAAGCCGCATACACACGACTGGATTTTTCGACGGGAAATGTGTGATGACAGGCTGTTGGCGGAAAATCCGAGCGTTTTTATGCTGCACCGGACAAATGTTGGATTTTCCGTGGACAAATGTTGGATGGCAGGCTTTAAAATTTTCCACAGACAAATGTCTGTTGTCCGATTTTCCAAGCGTGTGTACACATGTCTGTCAGACAAAAGTCCAAAGTACAAACACGCATGCTCAGAAGCAAGGACGAGTCAGAAGCGGTCGGTAACATTCGTGACATGGCAAATTATAAAATCTCGAAATGCAGCGAACATTCTCTTCTTCTTTATTTAATGGGATAATAATGAAGCTGCTTTGACGGTGATACTGATGTAGTTATGGCCAACATATTTTAAAAGGCTTTATTTTCTAGTGATATCAAGAATAATATTATTATGCTTTTTTTTTTTTTTTTTTTTTTTTTTGGGCAAGTTACCACAACACCATTTTCCCAAAGTTTTTAAAATCAAAGATACAACTATGTTGGTGTCCCTTGTTAATTTTACATTGTATTTTTTTAAATGTAGCTGCCTACTCCCAAACTATCATTTGAAGTAAAACACATAGCCAAGTATTATCCTCCACAATTTATTTATTGTGCATTAAAAAAAGAAAACAAATAAAATTAGACATGCTATCTGCCAATAGAACGTAACCAAAAAGTGCATTCTATGCATCCAAAAATATAGAAAATATACCAAATCAAATCATTATTCGACCAAAAAATAAAATAAAAGCCTCATGCATGTGTCCTGCTTCTTAATATAGGGGGTCAACAATGCCAAGAGTTGGTGAAAGCAGGGGTCCGTCATCCGGAGATAATTCTGAAAATTATCCGGATTATTCTCCTGGAGCTCCTGCAGCAAAGGCATATGACATAATTGGTCACGATTAACCACTTAAGGACCAGCCTCGGTTTGGATTTTAGGTGTTTACATGTTTAAAACAGGTTTTTTTGCTAGAAAATTACTTAGAACTCAAAAACATTATATATGGTTTTTCTTCTAACACCCTAGAGAATAAAATGGTAGTCATTGCAATACTTTTTTTTGCACCGTATTTGCGCAGCAGTCTTAAAAGCGCACTTTTTTGGAAAAAATTCACTTTTTTGAATAAAAAAATAAGACAATAATAAAGTTAGCCCAATTTTTTTTTATATTGTGAAATATAGTGTTACGCCAAGTAAATTGATACCCAACATGTCACACTTCAAAATTGCGCCCGCTCGTGGAATGGCGTAAAACTTTTACCCTCAAAAATCTCCATAGGCGACGTTTAAAAAATTCTACAGGTTGCATATTTTGCGGCATAGAGGAGGTCTAGAGCTAGAATTATTGCTCTCACTCTACCGGTCGTGGCGATACCTCACTTGTGTGGTTTGAGCACCATTTTCATATGCGAGCGCTACTCGCGTATGCGTTCGCTTCTGCGCGCGAGCTCGTCGGGACGGGGGTTTTTTTAAAAAAACATTTATTTTTATTTATTTTACATTATTTTATTTATTTTTACACTGTTTTTTTTTTTTTTTAAATTGTGTCACTTTTATTCCTATTACAAGGAATGTAAACATCCCTTGTAATAGAAAAAAACATGACAGGACCTCTTAAATATGAGATCTGGGGTCAAAAAGACCTCAGATCTCATATTTACACTAAAATGCAATAAAAAAAAAAAGTCATTTAAAAAAATGACATTTGAAAAAATGTGCCTTTAAGAGGCATGGACGGAAGTGACATTTTGACGTCGCTTCCGCCCAGCAGTGTCATGGAGACAAGTGGGCGCCATCTTAGCCTCACTCATCTACAGGCACAGGACGGAGATGGATGCGATTGCCTCCGCCGCTACCGACAGCTCCGGTAAGCGGAGGAGGGCACCGGATCGCGGCGGGAGGGGGGGCCTCACCCACCACCGATAAAAGTGATCTCTGCCGCAGGGACCACTTTTATCTGAAAGCTGGCCGCCGCACGAAAACAGGGATACCGGGGTTATGGCAGCTAGCTGCTGCCATAACAATGATATACCCCTTCAAAGTTTGGACATACATCGTCGTGCGGTGATCGGCAAGTGGTTAATAAAGCAACCAATTTTTGGTCCAAGAAATCCTCCTTCTCCTGTTCCTGGACTGGACTTGGGTCAAAGCAATAACTCCAAGACCAATAATAAATAACACGTTATTTCCTCCAATTCCTCAATATGTCTGATTGACGAACGGCCGTTCAGAAACGAACTGAAAAGTACGAAATGAAAAGTGCGAACTGAAAAGCGGTAAATGAAAAGTGCAAAATAAAAAGCGTGAATCAACAATCACCAAACTTCTACTAACAAGAAAATTAGCAGAAGGAGCCCAAAGAGTGGTGCTAAAGAGCTGAAAAAACAGTTTGTATTTGTTGGCGGACAATTCCTTGCCATTTGTATGCAAGACAAAATCCAGGCACACGCCTTCGGACAAAAGTCAGAAGTTTTGTCTGCGGATAATCTGATCATGTGTACGAGGCTTAAGAAAAAAATCTACAAGTGTTGTACAAAATTCAAACATCTGCTAATTTGTCCAGGACTTGCTTCAGCTCTTCTGGGAAGGCTTTTCACAAGAATTTAGAGCATGCCTGTGGGAACTTCTGTCCATTTTGCCAAAGGGCTTTCGTGAAATCAAGTACTGATGTTGACCAAATAGAGCTGCCTCGCATTCTTATTCATCCCAAAACAGTTCAAAGGAATGGAATCAGGGTTTATACAGGCCACTTGGGTTTGTCCCAAGCTCATCAGACCTATCCTTATAGACCAGACTTTGTGTACAGGAGCACAGTCATACTGGAGCAGAAATGGGCCTTCCCCAAACAGTTGTCAAAATGTTTGAAGTGTCCAATTGTCTAAAATGTTGTACTGTGTGCTGCACAAAAAAAGGCACAAATAGTTACCTCCTGGAATTTTTTTCATGCTAGTTGGCACAGGACCCTGAGCACCCACATAGTTCTCCTATATCTCTGGATGGCCAATTTTGGTGACTTCATAATACATATACTGGTGATATAATACATATACTGGTGTTGGTTGGGAATGTTTAGACAACATACAAAAGGAAGGTGGAGTTCACGCACATTCCATGAGGTAGATTCAGGTATATCACATTGGAACCCTAGTGAAACATGACTTTTTAAATATAATTTCAAAACCTATTTTTTTTTTTCAGGTGCAACATTTTAATTTGTCACTGGTGCGTCATGACTAGTTAGAGCTTTGACTGTATTACTGTGTTATGAGTGCATTATAATTATGGTAAACTGTGATTGCAATGTTCTATCCTTATCTTTTCTTATAGAGTGCATCATATTTCTACATGTGCTTTAACTGGAAAAAAAATGCAAAATGGTCAGCTGTTAATGCCTTCTTCTATAATGAAAACTCACATATATTTTAATTTGTCCCTGTAAGTAATTTAAATCAGATAACACCGGGACTGCATTATTGCGCTAAAACAATTATTCCGGGGTCACGCCAGCTCCAGTTATATGCACTGAATAAATAAGAACATATGAATCATTCAAGTACTAAGACCCTTTCATTGAAAACCATTGAAAAATCACGCAAAATATACTCTCAGGTGTGAATGCAGACTAAGGGGCCCAAACTTTGCCAAGAAAATATCCCCCACGCCATTACACCACCATCAGTCTGAACCCTAGAGATAGTTGTGCGTAAAAATCCCAGTAGATCGGCAGTTTTTGAAATCCTCAGACCAGCCCCACCTGGCACCAACGACCATGCCACGTTCAAAGTCACTTAATTACCCTTTCTTCCCCTATCTGATGCTCGGTTTGAACTTCAGCAAGTCATAGTCACCACATCTAGATGCCTAAATGCATTGCATTTCTGCCATGTGATTGGCTGATAAGCAATTTGTGTTACCGAGCAATTGAACAGGTCTACCTAATAAAGTGGCCAGTGGATGTACATTATGATGTATTGCTTGGTTAGGGTACTTCAATTTATATAGAGAGTAAAAATGGACCCTTTGATGCACATTATAGCCTTAAAATTTATGATGAGCTCATTAAGCATTAATTTGGTAGTAACAAGAAATTTTAAAGATGAATCTGAAATCTTAGGAGTATGGTAATCATGCAACTAGAAAAAGAATGCAAAACTTTGTAACTATAGTAAAGACTCAACGAGTAGTTAAAATTAAGAGATACTGATTGTGTTATGAATATATGCAACCTTTGCATCATTCCCAGTGACCACTGACAAGGTAATTTATTGAGGGCACTCAGATTCAGTGAAATGTAGTGACAATCCTGTTTCCAAAGAATACCCGATCATGTGCAAAGAAAAACAGAAATAAAAATGTTTGTTTTTTTTCTTGCATGTGAATGGATGGTAGACGTCAGCAGACCTTTACCTCTTTCACTAGGAAAAACAAGTCCAATCCATGGAGGCCTAACTGCACAACTTACAGGACTGCTATTGATGCTGTGGTGCTAGATACCACAACATACAATCAGAGGTCTAGCGGCATCCTGCTGTGATGATTCAGGGGCTGTTTTGGGGGCAAAAGGGGGACCTACTCAATATTAGGTAGGTCATCATAATTGTTATGGTTGATTGGTGTAAGCAGTTATAGCAACTGTTCTTTTTTGGATAAATAAAAAACAAGCACACATCCACTACTATTCAGGCGAATAAGTGAAAAATTGAAAAAGTAATATCAAAAAAAGTGTTGCAAGTGTAATATCTCAAAACAAAAGACATTCATATAAAATGCCAAAACAAAAAAATACATATAAAACAATTAGTGAACTAATCTGCATTAAAAGTGATCAAAGAAAATATTGCATATGCTCAAAAGAATTAGTCCATATAAGTATAATGACTGCGATATGAGACAGCGTATATCTTTCAATATTCTGAAGTCAGGAAATAATATCAATGCCGCTTACCAGATTCATAGGATCTTAGATTATAGAGATCAAAGACGCCTGTGCACAAGTCTGCTGGTGGGAATACGATCCCCCTGTGGTTCTGTTCAGGGGAAAATACTCCTTCTGTAGCAGCGCGATATCCAATTTTAGAGAGAAGGCGTCCAGACAAGAATCATGCTTTATTTTCAAGTAATCCTGGATGGTCTCATTAAATAGAGGATAGAAGAAAGGACTTCATGGTGTAGTATGTCCAAAGTGAATTTATTTTAAAAAATTTAGCAATGCTTACATTCAAGAACACGGTAAGAAGATTTTAAAAACAGCCGTCGCTCAAGCCAGCTGTCTGTTAGCGTGATGACGTCAAGGCTAGTGCTACCCATTATACTAACTGTTCTTTTTTTGCTTTTGGGATAAAGTTTTCCACAAATGATTGAAAGTTTATCACTGCAATCACACCTATCACTTGTAAATGATTTGTCTCAACCCTTTAACAGCTACTTTGCCTGGACAGCTTACTCTGTTAAAAAAAAGTTGAAAAATAGCAGACTTACTGGTTGGCTCACCAGGTGACAAAAAGTAAACAAGCCAAAAAAATTAAACTAATGTAGCCACCACATCTAAGAATTGGTGAGCGGCAATTTACTACATTTTTGTTTTTGGGTTTAGTACAACTTTAGGTAACCCTATTTACCCCATTGCGACCAATCAGCTTTCAGTTTCATAGGGTGATGAAAAATGAATGATTCTTATGAATATTTGCACTATGCATATTGTTTGGGTATAAGTTTATTACAGTAATTCTGTGATGCTATTTCATTTAAAGGCCAACCCAAGGCCGCTCTGTGCAAAGGCCTGCTCTAAAAGCTAGTTATACTTTGGGGTGGTTGCCATTTTTGTTTCGCTTTCTGGAATTGGTGTGGGGACACATTGGATTTAGCTTGTGCTATGTTGAGCTTCTGGTGTTCCTGTACTGCCTCCAGCCATACCTGCCCTTAAAGTGGTTCTAAAGTCAGAAGGTTTTTTTTTATCTTAATGCATTCTCCAACTAATCTCCTACCACTTCCACCAGCTCATTCCCCACAGTTACAACCTTTTGTACCACCTGCCCCAACCTATTAGATTGTAAGCTCTTCTGAGCAGGGCCCTCTTAATCCTCTTGTATTTTATTGTATTATAACTGTATTGTCTCCCTTTAATATTGTAAAGCGCTGCGTAAACTGTTGGCGCTATATAAATCCTGAATAATGATAATAATAATAATTCTTAATGCATTGGTTTTCAGCTCTGACTTTTTCCACAAATTTTTCAACATATTTTAACAGTTCATCATTCAAACAGTGCCTACATATCTTTTAAAATAGTATACTTAAATAAATAACACATGCAATTGACATGGTGTATTCATGCATGCCATCTAAGTTAGCAAAAATTCTGATTCGTCACATGGAAAAAGTAAGTGCATCCTTACATTTATCACCAATAAATAATTAGAACCTCATAAGGTAGCATGCAGGTGGAACCTGTGTTATTTACCTCAGACATCAAGGATCTGGTATTCCTTTTGCTATTGATGCTTGTAGTGTCATCATGCCAAGATTGATAGCCCACAGAAAGGTTGTGGAAGGGTCCAAAAAGGGATTTAAAAGGATTGCCAAATGATTTGAAATTAATTGCTTCACTGTAAAGCCGCATACACACGACTGGATTTTTCGACAGGAAATGTGTAATGACAGGCTGTTGGCGGAAAATCCGGCAAATGTTGGATGGCAGGCTTTAAAATTTTTCACGGACAAATTCTCTGTTGTCGGATTTTCCGAGCGTGTGTACACATGTCTGTCAGACAAAAGTCCAAAGTACAAACACGCATGCTCAGAAGCAAGGACGAGCCAGTAGTGGTCGGTAACATTCGTGACAAATTATAAAATCTCGAAATGCAGCGCACATTCTCTTCTTCTTTATTTAATGGGATAATAATGAAGCTGCTTTGACGGTGATACTGATGTAGTTATGGCCAACATATTTTAAAAGGCTTTATTTTCTAGTGATATCAAGAATAATATTATTATGCTTTTTTTTCTTTTTTTTTTGGGCAAGTTACCACAACACTATTTTCCCAAAGTTTTTAAAATCAAACATACAACTATGTTGATGTCCCTTGTTAATTTTACATTGTATTTTTTTAAATGTAACTGCCTACTCCCAAACTATCATTTGAAGTAAAACACATAGCCAAGTGTTATTCTCCACAATTTATTTATTGTGCATTAAAAAAAGAAAACAAATAAAATTAGACATGCTATCTGCCAATAGAACATAACCAAAAAGTGCATTCTATGCATCCAAAAATATAGAAAATATACCAAATTAAATCATTATTCGACCAAAAAATAAAATAAAAGTCTCATGCATGTGTCCTGCTTCTTAATATAGGGGGTCAACAATGCCAAGAGTTGGTGAAAGCAGGGGTCCGTCGTCCGGAGATAATTCTGAAAATTATCCGGATTATTCTCCTGGAGCTCCCGCAGGAAAGGCATATGACATAATTGGTCACGATTAACCACTTAAGGACCAGCCTCGGTTTGGATTTTAGGTGTTTACATGTTTAAAATAGTTTTTTTTGCTAGAAAATTACTAGCCAATTTTGGTAACTTCATAATACATATATTGGTGATATAATACATATACTGGTGTTGGTTGGGAATGTTTAGACAACATACAAAAGGAAGGTGGAGTTCACGCACATTCCATGAGGTAGATTCAGGTATATCACATCGGAACCCTAGTGAAACATGACTTTTTAAATATAATTTCAAAACCTAATTTTTTTTTTTTTCAGGTGCAACATTTTAATTTGTCACTAGTGCGTCATGACTAGTAAGAGCTTTGACTGTATTACTGTGTTCCGAGTGCATTATAATTATGGTAAACTGTAATTGCAATGTTCTATCCTTATCTTTTCTTATAGAGTGCATCATATTTCTACATGTGCTATACAATTACCTTACAAAATAGATTTATGATGTAAGCAGACTTTAACTGGAAAAAAAATGCAAAATGGTCAGCTGTTAATGCCTTCTTCTATAATGAAAACTCACATATATTTTAATTTGTCACTGTAAGTAATTCAAATCAGATAACACCGGGACCACATTATTGCACTAAAACAATTATTCCGGGGTCACGCCAGCTCCAGTTATATGCACTGAATAAATAAGAACATATGAATCATTCAAGTACTAAGACCCTTTCATTGAAAACCATGATTCAGTAAATTATTTTCTTTACCTGAATTCTTGAATTCAGAATTGTGGTTTGCTTTCTTTCAGAACAACTTACAAAGACTCTGTGCTGTTTAGCTTAACTTTTCCATTATACCACCCTAGTTAAGATGTGATCCATTCTCAACGTAAATCATTTTTGTCATACCTTTCTGTTTTTAAATTCGACCTTTTTTTGCTTTATGTTAACATTTCTTTTTTGCCAATCTGTTTTCTTCTTAATATTTTTTCAAGTTTGCCTAGATATGCCAGCTTTTGGACCTAATACTATTTTGAGCTTAATAAATTGGAGAAAATATTTTCTTTGAAAGTAAAGGGAATTCATTTGCCACTCATTATAAAAAGCATCCATTCATTTTCATTTTTGAGCCCTGTGTTTATTTTCATTAACCTGTCCCATTTGAAATGATTTAAAAATTATTTCAAATAATAATACGATCCTTTGTTCTTGTTGTAAGGGTTTTTGACCATATTACAGCTAACGCTTTTTGAAAATTTGCATGTGTTGGGTCATTGACTCGGAAATCAAGGGTAAGAAAGAAAGCCCAAGAGCCTGACTATCAAACAGAAGTCAGCAATGGCTTCGGATATTCCTTTTCCTGAGTCTTACTCAACAATATGTAGAAGATATGTTTAGGTGTTAACAGGATCTAACTAATTAGTGACATGGAAACTTCTCAAAACATCTACAAACTGAGACATCAGAAATTAAAAGACAAAATTACACCAATTTGCCACAGTCATTATACTCTGATATACACTTGGTGTCACACACCTGTCAGAATGAAAGCGACCAGCCTCTGGCAGGGTAAGAGAACACTTTGTGCCAGGGATTCCTACTCTGCAACAATATTTATGAATTCTACTGAATTCAAGGAAGCGCTAGAAAACCTCAAAGTGAAAATGTCATATATTGCAGCTTACCAATTCCTAGATGTGGTGCTACTACATTAGTTTTCTTTTTTTTAGGCTCTTTTCCTTTATTTCAACTTATGATCTGGCCAGTAACACACTTTCTGCCTCGTGGTGTCCTAGGTTAGGTTATCTATCAGATTTAGACGGGCTCCGCTAAAAAATTTAAGTGGCTAACATTTTATAAGCAGGTACATCAACAGTTTTGTTCCTTTTTGGGACAAAAGGTTTACAGAAATTTAAAAAAGCTCACCATTCCAAGCACCCCTGTCAGTGGTAAATGATTTGTCTTGACCCTCTAACTGTTACTTTGTCTGGACAGCTTGTTTAGTTAAAGGAAGTTCAAAAAATATACAGAATACTTTATTAATCCCAAAGGGAAATTGGGAAATTGTTGCCACACAGCCAAACTCAACAAAGACAACACAAGATCACAACAATGAACAGAACAATATACAAAAACACAACAAAATTACCAATAACAGCTGTTAGTGCATAATAAAACAAATTAAAACTACACTATAAATAAAACCATCCATTCAATTAAAATACAACATAGAATGCGTAACACAGATTCAAATAACAGAAAATCAAACTACCACATTCAAATAATACACAACTTTTTCTAACATTATCCCAAATAATAATTAACATAATACCAACATACTATAAAAACAACATAAAATCCTGATCATAAACCAGAATAAAATCTTCATCTCTAGCCCTCAATTTTATTACTTGATGATCACAGGCAAAAATGATTTCTGTTTCGTACATCACTGGACACAGAGCCACAGTATTTACTGTATGGGTTATATAGGCACCTCTAGGTGATGAACACTGGCACACCCTAGACAGGAAGTTTAGCTCCCTATATAACCCCTCCTATTACTGGGAGTACCTCAGTTTTTTTGCCAGTGTCTTAGGTGTTGGTCATGAGTAAAGATGTGCTATGCTGAGCTCCACTGGAATATTCCTTGCTTGGGCCAGCTATGCAACCGGGTCCATTCAAGTGTCTTTTCCAGGCCGAATTGAATGGTACCCGGGCCTCGTATCTGAAGAAACAAGGTTTTACCTGTAACACATCTCTTTTTAGAGAGCTGGACCCCAGGATCCAGTATTTGTTTTTTTCAGCCATATTCCTGGTGGGTGCTTTTTACAGGCCCAGGGCTGTGGATCCCCCGATTAAAAAGGGGGCCTGTCATGAAAGGGTTTACCCGTTGATGTCGCTATCGGTCTCTTGGATCGCAGTACCAGTGTCCACCAGCGGGTGTCTTCCAACACCTAGGACCTGTAGTAAGAGGACTCTCCTGCTGGTGGCACTGTTGCATCCTTGGGCCATAGTACCGGTGTCCACCAGCGGGTGCACTCCGGCAGTGTGGAGCAAACAGCACCCTCTGTGCTCAGCTGTAACCTGAGGTCAATTACTACAGCCTTATAAATACCCGGCAAGCCCTCACAGGCTTGCCTTGGTATCTTTCTTCCTTGCGCCCTGACCTGGAACCTGTATCTGGAACCTGAACCTGAACCTGCTCCTGAGCCTGTATCCGATCCCATCCTGATCCTGTCCCTCCTGTGTTCCTATTCCCTTGTAGCCATTTCCCATCCATTATCTCCCTCTCCTAACCTGCCCTTGTTCAGTTGCTGATCCCCCTGTGTATGACCCTGGCCTGGCTAACGTGTTTGATTTCGGTACTTCCCTTTGGCTGTATATATTATCTGTTGTCTGTGGGTTTCTGTTTATTGGTTGAGCACTATTTGTATTTGGGGTGTTGTTTATTTATATCACTTATCTTAAATAAACATTATTCTATCTCACTTTACATGCGGTTGGGTTCCTTCTTTGCAGTCCACACAATCTGGTCACACCTGTTCATGACAGTATACCAAGGCCATCTCTGACCAGAAGTGGCTGCACAGGGGAACCATCTCGGTTCCATTTCACGTTGCTGGGATGAATTCAGATATAATTGTTTATTATGCTCTGCTGGCAACAGAGAGTTCTGAATATCTCCGCCAGACATTGGAAGGGTGGTCCAGTGATCAGCTGCTGGAGATTATCCGTTTAGCTCACTCTGTGGTCGATCAGGGCAGTATACGGTTTGAGGATGTTCAGCCTTTGATTGGAATGTGTACAGAGCTGGATCCTTTTTTGAGCATTATTCAGTTTGTCCCAAACAGTTGCTGAAAGATTGTATAGATGAAGTGCAGTGCCTGTTTAGACAGAGGATATGTGAGCCCACTTTTGTGCTACCTGTACTTCAGGCATGGTCAGATCTGTTATGCCCAGCTTCTGTCCACAACCCAGACCTGCTACTAAACACCTGCCTGCTCAGATGTCCTTTCTCCTAGCACCACTGGCAACCTCAGCTACAGTCCAATATACCCTGCTCCCCACCAAGTATCAATACCCTGTTTCTACTTCCTGCACCTATCCAGCCTTTAACCCACCTGCCTCTTCTCTAATACCTGCAACTTCCCCACAAGAACTTCCTCTGGCCGCTGTTCCCCCTTCCTTGCCATATCCCAGCCCTTCGTTTCAGTATGCCTCACCTCCTGTCTACAGTCATACAGCCACCTACAGATCTCCAGCAGTTAAGCCAAAGAAGAAACGGAAGTTCTTCCCCACTCACTTGATCCTGCCAGTAACCCAACTTGCTTCCACACCAACCAACCTGTTCCAGCCTGCGTTCATGCCAGTTGAACTTGATGACCCACCTAAACCTGCCAAACCTCTGCCTGCTATCCAACCCGAAGCCTCGGTGCCCACTTTCCAGTCTGATGTGCCCGCCTTCCAGTCTGATGTGCCCGCCTTCCAGCCGGATGTCTCGATGCTTGCCTTCCAGCCGGATGTCTCGGTGCCTGCCTTCCAGCTTGATGTCTCTGCCTTCCAGTCTGATGTGCCCTCCTTGCAGTCTAAGGTGGCTGCTTTCCAGTCTGATGTCCTGATGCCTGCCTTCCAGCCTGAAGTCTCGGTGCTCGCTTTTCAGTCTGATGTGCCGCTTCTCAGTCTGATGTCTTGATGCCTGCCTTCCAGCCGGATGTCTCGGCGCCTGCCTCCCAGCTTGATGTCTTTGCCTCCCAGTCTGATGTGCCCACTGTCCAGTCTGATGTGCCCACTGTCCAGTCTGATGTGCCCACTGTCCAGTCTGTCCTGATGTCTGCCTTCCAGCCCGAAGTCTCAGTGCCCGCTTTCCAGTCTGATGTGCCTGCTATCCAGTCTGATGTGTTTGCCTCCCAGTCTGATGTGCCAGCTTCCCAGTTTGTTGTCTCAGTGCCTGCCTTCCAGCCTGATGTCTTGAAGCTTGCCTTTTGGCTTGATGTCTCAATGCCTGCCTTCCAGCCTGATGTGCCTGCCTTCCAGCCTGATGTGCCAGCTTCCCAGTTTGATGTGCCAGCTTCCCAGTCTATTGTCTCAGTGCCTGCCTTCCAGCCTGATGTCTTGAAGCTTGCCTTTCAGCCTGATGTCTCGATGCCTGCCTTCCAGCCTGATGTGCCTGCCTTCCAGCCTGATGTGCCAGCTTCCCAATTTGATGTGCCAGCTTCCCAGTTTGATGTGCCAGCTTCCCAGTCTGATGTGCCAGCTTCCCAGTCTGATGTGCCAGCTTCCCAGTCTGATGTGCCCGCTTTCCAGCCTATTATCCCAGTGCCTGCCTTCCAGCCTGATGTCTCAGTGCTAGCTTCCCAGCCTGATGTGCCAGTTTCCCAGCCTGATGTGCCAGCTTCCCAGTCTGATGTGCCAGCTTCCCAGTCTGATGTGCCAGCTCCCCAGTCTGATGTGCCAGCTCCCCAGTCTGATGTGCCAGCTTCTCAGTCTGATGTGCCCGCTTTCCAGCCTATTGTCCCAGTGCCTGCCTTCCAGCCTGATGTCTCAGTGCCAGCTTCCCAGACTGATGTGCCAGCTTCCCAGACTGATGTGCCAGCTTCCCAGACTGATGTGCCAGCTCCCCAGTCTGATGTGCCTGCTGCCCAGCCTGAAGTGCCCATGCCTGTTGCCCAGCCTGATGTGCCTGCTGCCTAGCTCGAAGTGCCCGTCCCTGCTGCCCAGCTCAAAGCACCTGCTGCCCAGCTCGAAGTGCCTGCTGCCCAGCCTGATGTGCCTGCTGCCCAGCTTGAAGTGCCCGTGCCTGCTGCCCAGCCTGATGTGCCTGCTGCCCAGCTCGAAGTGCCCGTGCCTGCTGCCCAGTTCGAAGTGCCTGCTGCCCAGCTCGAAGTGCCCGTGCCTGCTGCCCAGCCTGATGTGCCTGCTGCCCAGCTCGAAGTGCCCGTGCCTGCTGCCCAGCTCGAAGTGCTTGTGCCTGCTTCCCAGCTCAAAGTGGCCGTGCCCGCTGCTCAGCTTGATGTGTTCCTGTCCGCTGCTCAGCCTGATGTGTTCCTGTCCGCTGCTCAACCTGGTGTGTTCCTGTCCACACCAGCTTGGTGTGTTCCTGCCCGCTGTCATCTCGGATGTGCCCACTGTCATCTCGGATGTGCCCGCTGTCTTCTTGGATGTGCCCGCTGTCTGCTCGGATGTGCCTGCTGTCTGCTCGGATGTGCCTGCTGTCCTTTCGGATGTGGCCGCTGTCTGCTCAGATGTACCCACTGTCCAGTTTGATGTACCAGATGCCCAGCCTGATGGACCCTCATCTGTTGTTCGGTTTGAGGCCATGAACTTTGGACAATTTTATCTTGTTGGAGCGTCCGGAGGCCACTGCTTTGCAGGGGGGTACTGTCATGAAAGGGTTTACCTGTTGATGGCGCTATCGGTCTCTTGGATCGCAGTACCAGTGTCCACCAGCGGGTGTCTTCCAACACCTAGGACCTGTAGTAAGAGGACTCTCCTGCTGGTGGCACCGTTGCATCCTTGGGCCGTAGTACCGGTGTCCACCAGCGGGTGCACTCCAGCAGTGTGGAGCAAACAGCACCCTCTGTGCTCAGCTGTAACCTGAGGTCAATTACTACAGCCTTATAAATACCCGGCAAGCCCTCACATGCTTGCCTTGGTATCTTTCTTCCTTGCGCCCTGACCTGGAACCTGTATCTGGAACCTGAACCGGAACCTGCTCCTGAGCCTGTATCCGATCCCATCCTGATCCTGTCCCTCCTGTGTTCCTATTCCCTTGTAGCCATTTCCCATCCATTATCTCCCTCTCCTAACCTGCCCTTGTTCAGTTGCTGATCCCCCTGTGTATGACCCTGGCCTGGCTAACGTGTTTGATTTCGGTACTTCCCTTTGGCTGTATATATTATCTGTTGTCTGTGGGTTTCTGTTTATTGGTTGAGCACTATTTGTATTTGGGGTGTTGTTTATTTATATCACTTATCTTAAATAAACATTATTCTATCTCACTTTACATGTGGTTGGGTTTCCTCTTTGCAGTCCACACAATCTGGTCACACCTGTTCATGACAGGGCCCCAGTCCCTGAAGGTTTTTTAACGAAGCCCACTGTGAGTGGTGAGGATTGGGTCTGTTTGGTTTACCACAGAACTCTGCAGCCGGATAAGGTAAGGGAGATTCCTAAGGAATTTTTCTAATTCTTGTGGGCTTTCTCCTTTAAGTAAATGTTGCAATGCCGTAAGTCGCTGTCAAGAGCACGTACCTGTTCCATGCTTGTCAGTGTTGCTTAGTGTCACAAGCTGCACGCTTCCTCCGAGCCCAAGCTCTAGGTAGGATGTGGGAAGGGGGGTTTTCTCTTTTCAGGAATGTTCCTCCACAGCTTCTTTCCAGGCTAGAGGCCATGGGACAGTCGGCGGTATGCCGCGGCACTCCCGCCGCCATTACGGCGGCTTCCCATCCACCTTCCTATGACCCAGCCCCCCCTCCACACGCAATCTGGTTGAAACGGAGCCCCCGCTTGTGCGGTAAACAGTCTTTTTTTGAAAAGATGAGGGGGCGGAAAGGGTGGTCAGAGGAGGGAGGTGGAGCATCAGTGCGGCATCGGCATGGTTCAACGCCCACAAACGCAGGCCATGCTTAGCTATAAATGTGCACTTTTTGCAGATGCACACAGCTAAAGAGGGACACAGAGCAGATGGATGGCATGTGAGTGTGGGTGACACAGGCATTCCCAGGCACATTTACTTAGAATCAGACTGAGCCTTGATAGCAGCGGCAGTTGCTGAACTATTTTGCTCAGCAGTGGGTGCATTTCTGGTACTACCTCTGCATTTGTGCTTTGCACTATGAGCAGAAGGGGAGGTACAAATACCCCGAAAAATAGGGGCTCAAAGGGATCTCCCTCAGGCTCTGAGGACCCCCCTCTGCAATGCCATCTCCCCCTGAAAGACCTAGGGAGTCTGGTCAGAGTGAGCTGTCGGGGTCAGGGGCTGCAACTGCTTCCGGCATTTAAGCCCCTGTATATATTACTCAGGAGGTCTTTTCTTCAGCCATAAGTGGATTAGAGGAAAGATTAGTGGCCTTAATCGCATCTTCACAAAGTGGAAGAAAACACATTAGGTCCCCTTATACTACCCAGGACCTTCAAACAGAGGAACAGTGGGAAAGGGAAGACTAATCCCCCTCAGAATACCGGGATGAGACTGATGACTCCTCTTCTGAGGAATCAAGTGGGGAAGGACCCTCTTCAGCTTCACAGGCTGAGAAATTGCTGGTGCATTCTCTTACTGAAATGGTCCGCTCCACATTTGAGTTACCGTAACTGAGTCGGTTGAAAAGCCCACTTCTTCTTTGGGTTCACTGAAGCCTCCTCAAGCTGTGCATGCTTTTCCTGTTCATTCATTGCTGGAAAATCTTATTTATTCTGAGTGGGATCACCCAGATAAACATTTTTTCCCTCCTAAAAAGTTTTCATCACTTCATCATATGGAGGAAAAATTTACAAAGATGTGGGGTATACCAGCAATTGATGCTGCTATATCTTCTGTAAATAAAAGTTTGATTTGTCCTGTTGACAACGCTCAAATGCTTAGGGGTCCAACCGATAAAAAATTCCTTTTAAAAAACAGAGATCATTTGAAACATGTGCTCAAGGTTTTCCCTGAACAGCAGGCCCAAGAGTTAGCCGAGCTGCCAGTGGCTTTGTGTTTTGCAGTTGACGCAATCAGAGATTCTATCCTTCAGACCTCTCACCTTACGCCTTATTTTTTATGGTTGAAAAATTGGTCAGCCGAAGTGCCATGCAAAAAACTCCTGGCTGGTTTCCCCTTCCGTGGTGTAAGGCTGTTTGGGGATGATTTGGACAATTGTATCCAAAAAATCTCAAGTGGAAAAAGTGCCCTTTTGCCAGTTAAGAAAAGGAGTAAATGTTGCTCATTTAAACGGGCTCTTTCTCCAGTGCCAGGGGCATCAGACTCCAGGCAGTCACGATGGCCTCCACCATCAGGTTCAAGAGGTAAAACTCAGAGTCAACCCCAAGGACAAAAGAAGTCCTGGGGGAGGAAATCTACGAGACAGAACGCTAAAGCCTCTTTATGAAGGGGCGCCCCCGTAGGCATCAAGTGGAAAAGTGGAAAAACTTCATTTTCAGTTAGCAGCTCTACCTTTGGGTCTAGCTACTGCACCTTGGGTGTTTACAAAGGTCCTGGCCTCTCCTCTGGCCAGATTAAGGGCCCAGGGTATAATGATTATAGCGTACCTAGACGTCCTGCTCTTAATAGACCGGTCGGTAACCGGCTTGGACCAAAGTTTGGTCACCACAGTCAACTACCTGGAACACCTAGGTTGGGTCCTCAACCGAGAGAAGTCTTCTTTAAAACCAGTAAGAAGACTAGAGTACTTGGGTCTGGTTATAGATACAACACAGAAGAGGGTGTTTTTACCCCAGGCAAAAATCAGCGCCATAAAGGAGATGGTTCAGGTAGTCAGGGATAAGAAGGGTCCTTCTATTCGCCTTTGTATGAAGTTGTTGGGAAAGATGGTGGCTTCATTTGAAGCGGTTCCCTATGCTCAGTTTCATTCAAGACTGCTGAAAAACAGTATCCTGTCTGCCTGGAACAAGTAGGTCCAGGCGTTAGATTTTCCAATGCATTTGTCGCCAATAGTGCGTCAGAGCCTCAGTTGGTGGTTGGTACCCGGGAATCTGTGGAAAGGGAAATCCTTTTTACCAGTTACCTGGAAGGTGGTAACAACAGATGACAGCCTTTCGGGTAGGGTAGCAGTTCTGGAAGAGATGACTGTCCAAGGGAAATGGTCCAAAATCGAGAGGACCTTACCCATCAACAGTCTAGAGATTGGGGCAGTGTACCTAGCCCTAAAGGCCTGGACATTCAGGTTGCAGGGTTGTCCTGTCAGGATCCAATCCAACAATACCACAGCAGTGGCTTATATCAATCACCAAGGGGGCACCAGGAGTCGTGCAGCCCAGGGAGAAGTAAACCAGATCCTTACCTGGGCAGAAAAGCATGTCCCGTGCATATCTGCAATATTTATTCCAAAGGTAGAGAACTGGCAGGCGGACTACTTAAGTCGCCAGCAGTTGTTCCCGGGGGAATGGTCTCTTCACCCCGATATCTTCCTGGCTATATGCCAAAGATGGGGGATCCCGGACGTAGATCTGTTTGCGTCCAGGTTCAACAACAAGATCGACAACTTTGTGTCAAGAACAAGGGATCCACTCGCATGCGGAACAGATGTGTTGGTGACCCCGTGGGATCAGTTCTCACTGGTTTATGCATTCCCTACTATTCTGCTGCTACCACGACTTCTTCACAGGATCAAGCAGGAAAAGAAGTCGGTACTTCTGGTGGCCCCAGCGTGGCCCAGAAGATCTTGGTATGCAGAAATAGTAAAGAGGGTGGTAGGGCCCCCATGGACCCTACCACCACGTCCAGACCTGCTATCGCAGGGACCAGTGTTCCATCCTACCTTACAAACGCTAAATTTAACAGTTTGGCTATTGAAACCCACATTCTGAAGGGCTTTCAGGCTCAGTAATATCTACCTTGATTAATGCAAGGAAGTCAGCTTCCAGAGTCATTTATTATAGAGTCTGGAAGGCATATGTTTCCTGGTGTGAATCCAGGGGTTGACATCACAGAATGTATGTCATAGGTAGAATCCTTGCTGGATTCGGCAAGTACTTATTCAAGCTTATGGTTTGAAGAGGAAAGTTCCACCTTTTCAAATCAAAGCGTGCTCCATCAGGGCTGTTAGTGCTTCATGGGCAGTGCATCACCAGGCCTCCATGGCTCAAATCTGCAAGGCCACAACCTGGTCTTCAGTCCTTACATTCACCAGATTCTATCAGGTGGATGTGAGAAGGCATGAGGATAACGCCTTTGGGCTCAGAGTGCTGCAGGCAGCAGTATAAGGTCCCCAGGTCTGATTGCACCCTACTTTTTGTTGGTGTCCCCTCCCCTCAGATAGCCTTGCTCTGGGACATCCCATACAGTAAATACTGTGGCTCTGTGTCCCGTGATGTACGAAAAAGAAAATAGGATTTTTATAACAGCTTACCTGTAAAATCCTTTTCTTCGAGTACATTACGGGACACAGAGGTCTCTCCCCTCTTCTAATAAACGTATATTGCTTTACTACAAAATTGAGGTACTCCCAGTAATGGGAGGGGTTATATAAGGAGCTAAACTTCCTGTCTAGGGTGTGCCAGTGTCCATCACCTAGAGGTGCCTATATAACCCATACAGTAAATACTGTGGCTCTGTGTCCCGTGATGTACTCGAAGAAAAGGATTTTACAGGTAAGCTGTTATAAAAATCCTATTTTCCTGTGTCGCTCTGTGGTGCATCGTGGTTGTAATAATCTGTCACTGATGGTACTCTGCAGGCTGACCAGCGTATTGTGGAGTGGGTGGGAGGAGTTGTCCAAGATTGAACGTACCTTGAACAACATTCTCCTCTTCAACATTGTTGTTAAAAACTCCAATTCCAATCCAACAACATCACTGGCCTTGTGAATCAGTTTGTTGAGTCTGTTGGTGTCAGACACCCTAAGCCTGCTTTCTCAGCATGCCACTGCATACAGGAGAGCGCTGGTTACCACAGACCCATAAAACATTTTTAGCATCGTCCGGGAGATGGTAAAGGACCTCAGTCTCCTCAAAAAGTAGAGGCAGCTCTGGCCCTTCCAACAGAGCACATCAGTGTTCTTGATCCAGTCCAAGTTATTATCAATGTGCTCCTCCAGATACTTGTAACTCTCTACTAAATCCACATCCACTCGTCGGATGGAGATTAGGGTCACTGGTGGCTTCCTCTTTCTTAAATACACAACCTGCTCTTTTGTCTTTGTTACATTTCGATAGGGATGATCATCCTCACACCATGTGACAAAGTTCTCTACAACAGAATAACAGACTTATTGTAAGGTAAACCAGATTCCCAGCACCAGAAAACCAGTGTGGGCATTGCATTACATTGTTCACATGCTCATACCTCTAGGCAAAGAGGCAATAGATGTGCTATTCCAGTTCATTGCTTCAATTCATGTGTGCACATGTACATATGCACGTGCGCATGCCAATTAGTGTGCGCACTTGGCACCCAGTGGTCTATTTAAACTGGTCTGTCACCATGAGCAGTTGCTGAATGGTCTTCAGCTTGTACCTGTATTCCTGAGACCTGATCCATTGAACATGCTGACCTATGTATGACCCGCTTTCTCCTAATCTTCGCACGTGCTCCTGCATTAATCTTGTTCATCTGATCTCTCTCTGACCTCGGCCTATTTGCTGGACTCATCTTTGCCTGCCGATTCTGTACTGCGCTGCCCGACTGTTACCAACCTTGACCTGCTTCGTGGACTTGCTCTGCCTGCTGACTCACTCCATTGTTGCCTGGCTGCCGCTGATCACTGCCTGTATTCCGGCTCTCCTGCCATCTCCTGCTTTGGTACCAGGCTGCTTCAGTATCCTATCCTAAGGATCTGGGCTTCATCCACATGAAAAGCGGACTTCGCCAGTCAGCTTCTCTGGCACTCATGCCACTCTGTGCCCTCACGCTCTCTGTCTCCACCTTCAGGAGTGTTGGATAGGAGGTGCAAGATAGGCCTCCACAACATTCCAGTCATCACCAGGTACATAATACTTATTGGCTGGATCACCAGGTGAAAGTAAAAAATGTATGCAGCCCCACACCTAATACCACTTTAATATTACATTGTTTACGTGGCTTCAGAAATCGATACTATTTTATAAAGGAAAAGCAGTAAGTGAGCAAGTTTATTACATTTATTTGTTGCAACACTACCTAATACATTTGTAACTGTTGCAGTGGTATTTGTGTTTTAATATTCCCATGCATGCCTCATTGCCATAGAAGTGAATTTCTATCTTCTCCTTTTGGTGATCATTAAGAAAACATATTCAATTTTGTGAGTGCCGATGTATTATGTTGTTTTACTCATTACAGATGACTAGTCCTTTGACTTCCATCTGCATTTTGGGGTACAGCTTTCCTCTCTTTGTAAAAATTTCCTCAAACTTCCTGTTGTCTCTTTGGAACAGGATGTGAAGGGAAATGTCTCCGTTGGTACACAAAGAGCCGAAAATAACCTGGCAGAGTTTTTTTTTACCTCTTTCTTAGTCTAAAAAAAAATACAGTTTGAGCTATTTATACACTTTACAGTAAGTAGAGATGTCACATGATGAGTGTGACAGTCAGTAGCAGCAGAAAAACTGTGGTAACCCCCATATTTCTATTATATTGTAAAATGTTCACTTTAAGCAAAGCTGTATTTCCTGCTCAGAAGGTTTGCAAAATGGTTGCACTTTACTTCTCCTTCCCACAATACAAGTCTGTTGGTTGCTTGTTACCTTATCTCAACAGTCATTACACAAGGAGATGGAGTGATTGCAGTGACATACACCACTCCCTCTCATGTGCAACCTAGCAATCCCTCAATTAAAAAAAAAAAACTATAAATAATAATAAATAATAATAGAAATATCAAAAATAGAAACCAAAATATGTCTTTACTAAAAGCTTTTTATATTTTTTCTTTAAGGAATGTACAATCCCCAACATTCAGTTACAAATTTCTTTTAAATGGAAGGTCCACTTTTTTGAAGCCCCTATTTCGCAAATAAAAAAAGGCTAGAAGAAATATTCCAGAAAAAAGCACTTGGGAAAACAATGTTAAAAATACTTATCTCAGACTCTTGCCTAACTGCTGCCTCCTGGGAAAGCTACGTTCTTCATATCTCAAAAATGTGTGCTCCAGCATAGTATAGCACATTTTGATGTAAGGTCTACTTTAATAAGTTCACCAATAAAAAACTTGCATCAATGACTTACAAAAGAAAAAAAAAGTCCCGTTGGTGCCATTTGAAGACATCGTTTGAAGTTCTGGATACTTAAATTGTATCTATTCAGAAAGCCCTTTAAGTTTAAGATTTTCTTGTAATGAATAATTCTTTTAAAATTTGATATCATTTAAATCAAGAGAGACAGAGCGTGCATTTATTATGTCATGAATTTTAAATGCTGTCTTGTAAAGAAAAAAGCAGAGTTTGGTAAAGTATAACTTTTAAATATTAGCTTACATATTTCTCTTGTAAAGGAAAGTATACATGACACATTCATCACCTTGAATATATGTGGAGTTACAATTTTCAAAAATAATGTCAGCAACGCTGTATTCTGGCATCACATATTTTGGATGTGTAACTGATTTTTAACTTTCACTTCTAGCTCGACTAAATACAGCATGGACACAACTAGATTGTTTTGGCTGTGACAACTGAATTTTTTATCCAGCGGTAATAGGCTGGTGGAAGTAGGAGCTATAACTAAAAGCTATAGGAACATATTATATTACTCTTACTCAATTACTCAAATTCAGCAGTGGCCTAACAGCTTCATAATATGGTTTGTGAGCTTCTTTTTCAAAGTGCCACACTGTATTGTCTTAAAAGTTTAATAAAATGTCAAAACACTTCAAAACCACAGCCCATATTCCACAAAACACCTCCCATCCTTGTATTCTCCAATTATTTGTGAAATATTTAAAATTCTAAATTCAGGTAGTGTTTGGTATAAATTGGCTAATGTCAAGGCAGTATGCAGGCACTTCAATAGGCATTAAATAGAAAGAAGTTTGTAGTGTGTGCTTTTTACCTATCTAATGGCATTGCAGCCACTTTCCTTTCGATTGTTGCTAATGTGCCCTTTTCTTCCTCTTCCCCAAGAGACCATAACAGCTAATTTATTTTAGAGTGCTGGTAATGCACCCCCTTTCTCCTACTCCTCCTCAAAATAGCATAGCAGCAATTTTTTCAAGGGCCACTAATGTGCCCTTTTCCTTCATTCAAGGATGCATTGCAGCCATTTTGTGACTGCTAATGGACCATTTTCCTACTCTTCCTTAAGGTGAAGAGCAGGCACTTTCTAATGCTGGTCATGCACCTCTTATCTCCTCCCCTCCTCCTCTTCTGCTAATCCCCTAATCCTGCCATAGGTGCATGGGTGGGGTGCTGGCCGTTAGAAGAAGGAGAGTTGTCATGCTGGCATTGAGGGAAAGGAGTGTTGTAATGCTGACAGTGAGGAGGAGGGTTGAGGTTTACTGCTGGACAAATGTATTAAACATCAAGTAACAGCCCAATATTTCTCTAACTGTAGTTTTATCTTCTGTCAGTCAGGTGTACTAGAAACTGAAATAGTTTTGCAGAATTTTACCGATTTTCTATAAATACAAAAGATAAAAATATACTAGTGAGTCAGTCAGATATCTGATGGCTGTTTTCATTCAATATTTTAAAATGAAGACTTTTCATGATGGATGACATAAAAAGCAATAGACTACCAATCGGGATAACAAGGCTAGGCCAAATTTGCTGGTAGGTATACAAAAAATTAGAAAACATTTTTTACTTACATATTTATAAAAAATGTTAATACATTTCTATCTACATTTTTTATAGTTTTACCTTGTAAGGCTGCCCTGCGCAGGTGCAGAGACTGCAAAATTAACTGGGTACCACCAAGGCCTATACCAGCCTTTTTCAACTAGGGTGCCTTCAGGTTTCTTAAGGGGTGCCTTGACAAAATGCCTACAAATGGCCCAGAAACTGTATACAACCCAACAGGTGGATCAAGCCTGCCTTTTAGTTACACAAATTCAGAATTTTTAATTTTGAACCATTACACGTTCACCTGCACAGCATCCTTGTTTGACCCTCCCCTGCCCCTCTCAGTGAGTGTTGAGGTCACATTAGCTGAATGAGGGAAAGAAAGTGAGGAAGAAGAGAAACCTTGCAGTACTAGTCAGTACCAGTTTGCAAAGGTGTATTTGCTTTGAAAGAATAAATCACCTCTTATGTTGGGTGTCTGACGTGTGTGGATGTTGCTGTGTTATGTAAAACTATTAGTTTAGTTTTTTACATTTTAGAATTGAGTGCCTCAAGATTGTGCTTAATTTTAAAGGGTGCTAACTGAAAAAAGGTTGAGAAACACAGCACCTTACAATGGCTACCCTCAACACAAAAGGGAGGGCAGACAGCAGTAAATAGGAGGAAATTATACGGGAAGGGGAAAAGGACAGGCAGCCGATGTAGAATTCTATGGCCATAACTTGCCTGCCCTTCCTCAAATTAAGAATGTCAGGGATTAAACTATTTAGAGAGGGAACATTTAAAGCTCTTCCATACATGTAATTGCTAGATGCTAATACCAAGTCAAATGTAGGTGCTTACACTGCTTACCTTTAATTAATACCTTTAAAGAATACAGAAATCCATTAATTTTTGTCTTTTATATATGTCTGGAGTTTGGCTTTAAACTGAGACACATTTGTATATTTGTTTTATTTTAATCCCGTAAATACTTGCTGAATACAACACAAAAGCCAGAAATCTCTAATCTCTAGAGCCCATGCTCTCAAACACATGTCAAAGTGACCATTAGATAATTCAAAAATCAAGTATTTTAGATAGGCTTATGAATTTAATCTTCTCGTTTCAGTGTTGTACAGACTCACATATTAGAGAAGAAGCTTTTGTTATGTTATAACAATAACTCAGGGGTTATCTGATTAGTAGGCAAGTTTAAATGTTGAGCTTTTCTGAAATGTTGAGCTTTTATGAAGGTATTATGTTTTCTGTTCTTGTGCAAACAAATTGGAATCAAATTATGAATTTACAAAATTGTCATGATCAGCGAAAGAAAAATAGCCTATTAAAGAATTGTTGCTCAGGTTATACACACCCTAGTTAATGAAAACTAGACGGGATTTATGCCAGGTAAGATATTAACCTTCGGAGACTGTACACTGTCTTGGCCTCAACAGACGGGGTCGTCCTGCCTGGAGCGGTGGCCTCCCTAGACACAGAAAAAGCTTTTGATTCTGTGGAATGGGAATCCTTATGGGAGGTCCTGCACAGGTTAGGCTTTGGACCCGCTTTTATCTCTTGGGTCAGGGCTGTGTACAGATTTCCGACGGCCAGGGTTCGCACAAGAACCACTCTCTCCCCTCATTTCTCCCTCTACAGAGGGACTAGACAGGGGTGCCCTCTCTCCCCAGGGCTTTTTGCCTTGGAACTTGAACCCATGCTTACACTAAGGTCTACACCAGAGGTACAGGGCATAGCTGTGGGTCCCTTCCAAGAAAACGTCTCGTTGTATGCCGACAACACCTTATTGTATCTTAGGGATGGTGGGGCCTCCCTACAGGCTGCCCTATTAGTCATTTACCAATTTGGGCAATTCTAGGGAGTCTGTATCAACTGGGGCAAGTCTATTCTTTTCCCCCTGGGTCTGGTAATTGACTCTTTGCAACCCGCTACGCAGCTGCAGAGGGTCTCCCAGTTCCGATATTTGGGAATATTTGGGAAGCAATTTATCTCTCCCAATTTAGACCCAGTAGTCTCTCTATTGTCCCAACGCTGTGCTGCCTGGAGGTCTTTGCCCCTCACCCCTGTAGGTCCAGTCAATCATGTCAAAATGTCAGTGTTGCCTAAGTTTACATACCTTTTTAGACAGGCTCCTGTACCTATACCCAACATATTTTTTAGGACACTTTATAACAGCATTATTTCATTTGTCTGGAAAGGGGCCACTCCTAGAATAGCTAAAACTACCCTGCAATTACCCATTACATTGGGTGGCTTCGCTCTACCGTTTCATTAAATACTATTGGGCAGCTGTCCTAATAAATTTTAAGTGGTGGCTCTCCCACTTCCACACTTGAGGTGGCATTGCTCAGCTTGTACTCGGAGCTGCACAACTTAATACATCGGGGTCCCCATTCTAACTCCAATGTGACCCCCCTATGAAAACGACCCTTAAGGTTTGAGATACTGTTTGTACAAAGGTTGAGAAATAAAATGCTTGGTCTTCGCATACACCACTCTGGGGCAATCCTCGACTGCCTCACTTCCACTCTATCCCTAATCTAGTCCTGTGGGCTGGATATGGGATTATGAAAAAAGGGAATTGTCCCCCAGGTAAAGGGGTTTTCTAGGCAGCAGGCAATATGGAAAAGATGACACTCAATTAAAAGAATAGTCTTTATTAGGACATGATGACAATAAAGTTAAAACATGAGCTGTGGTACAGGAGATATTAAAAGCGCAATAGCACATGTAAAACTACACACAATTATACAAATAATCAAGCGCTTGGATTAACTCTGACGCATTTCAACCCCATCAGGTCTTCTTCAGAGGATATGTATGCGCTGTAGAAAAGATTGCATGCATGAAAAATATATCAATACAAATACACATGATTATATATAATATAGAGATAAAGAACAATTTATGGCATAGTTAACAATTACGTGTGTATAGCCATTTCTCCTGAATCTGAAGTTCTCAAAAGACCTCCACCACCTAGTTTCGGCCCAGGTCCCCCGGCCCACCAACACCCCAAGGGGGGAAGGCCGAGCACAACTGAGTAACTTACGATGGATTACAATTGTGGAATTGCCCTGTAGTCGGCAAGGGGCGTGTGGACAGGCGGCACCTGCAATCTAAACATCGAGCAACAGCACTATTAGTGCTTATAAGGAGATACAACTAAGATTTTAATTGTAAATATGTGTACTTAATTGGGTAAAAAGTAAAAGGGTTAAGAAATATAATCTTGATTTTAGTTAGATTTAAGCCATTGTATCTGATTATCACGACAAGCAACATAAAAATGAATTATGTACTTAGTGATCAAAAATGAACAAAATGTTTTTTTTTTTTTTTTGGACAGATGTCCAAAAAGTATGACGCGTATCCAGGTATGGAGGTAAGACTCATTAGATGAATGAAGTAAAAATAGGAAAACAGGAATGGAATAGTAAGAGAGGGGAGAGAAAGAAAGGAAAGGAAGAAGAAAAAAAGGAAAATCCCCGACAAGTGAGGAATAAGTGGGAAGGAAGGAGGGGGATGGGGAAAAAAAGGGGGTGGGGGAAGGGAGAAAGGTGGGGGGGAAACAGAATGGGGAAAAGGGAGGGAAGGAGAAATGGAATGGGAGAAACAATGAGAGGAAGAGAAAAAAAGGAAGAGAAAGAAAGGAAAAAAGGTGAAAAAGGAAAAAGCTAGTCAAAGAGCAGAAAAGGAAAAGGAATGAAAAAATGATGTGCGAAACAACACTGCTAAGAATGGAAAGTGAGGCTGAAGCGTGAAAAAAAAGTTGTGAAGGAAAAGTGGGGACATGAGTGAGAAGAGTGAAGGGTAAAATAACCAGGTGAAGGGTGAAGCTAGGACAAAGTGAGAAAGATGCATCATGGGCAATGAGTAATGAAAGGGGTGCAAGGGAATTGGGAACATGAGATATGAGAAAGAAAAGGTGAATAAAGTCCGTGAATTATTGCCTTGAAAATGCAGGATGTATGGGCAGTATACCAACAAAGAAGGAACAATATTTGTAGTTACACAAAGTGAGTGTTGAAAGCAGAAAGCTGCCGGATCTGAAATGGAATTATTAAAAAGTATTTTTATCACTATCAAGTATTAAAGGGAATACGGCCCGTCGATGCATAAATATGCAACGTGAGGTCCAGACCTTGAGAGTGTAAAGGTATAGCATAAGTTACCTGTGTATGTATTTGCAGGAGGAAATTTAGTAGATGCCTTTTTAAACATGGTGGCAGGGTTACGTGATGTTGTTACAACATCACGCAACAGGGTGTCTAAATCGATTTGATCTATAAGATCGACTGTATTGTTCTCTTGATATAAAAGGGCCAATTCTTGTAAGGCCTTAAATTCCCGAATGCTATACAATGACCAGTCAGTGGTGTCTTCATGTGGATCATTTTTCGCATGCAGATACTTCAAGAGTAATCTGCGTGCGAAGAGCTGTATGTCTGTAATGGCTTCAGAAACATCAAAATTCTGTTCCGGACAAAAAGTAAGTCCTCGGGACAGAATTTGTATTTCAGCTGATGATAGCTTGTAAGAGGATAAATTGATCACACTTAGGAGGTTGGTAGTATCCGTACAACGAATGGGTCCATACCCTTGCCTACTCTGTTTATTTGTGGGGAACAGAGTCCCGTGCCGGGTTTAAAGATTTTGACAGGGTCAGTGTGGGTTGACCCGAAGGTAAGGCCAATTGGGGGTTTGTAGCCAAATCATGTAGTGAATGGTTAGATTCACAAGATCCGGGGTGAGCGTCCGATCCAAATCCACAGACGGATCCGTATCTGCAGACGGGCCAGGACACACATCCTCAGACGGAGAATGAACATCTTGAGGGCAGATGTCCATTATGCATTTTTTGTTTTCTTGTTCGGTTGAACCTCTGTTAGCAAGATCTCTTTTTTGTTTACCCCGACCGTGGCCACGCTGGGGAGGAGGGGAGGAGCCTGGTTCCGCCCAGCATGGGGAGTGGGCTTGGATTTGGATTTAGTAGTCTTGAGTTTAATTTGTTGTTCTCTAAGTGAGTAGGTTTTTCCCAATGGCGTCGGATGGACATTCCATCAGTAGGCGCGCCCCTCCAGAAACGCATATTTATTATGCAGAAATTGTGTTTCCTTGGTTTGTAGAATGCCCTGATTGAACAAAGACAGGGTGTTCTTTAAATTTGTCTGTAGTTGCACAAACATAGCATGTTTAGTACATGGAATTAATGCCATTCCAAATGAGCAATAACTTTGTCCAGAAGTACAATCTGTTTGCTGTACTCCCTGGAGAGAATAGCCATCATCTCCATGGAACACAGCTTCAGATTGGTTTCCCACTTGGCTTTACATTCACTTCTTATTGAATCTATAAGCAGTAACATATGTCTAAAAAGTATGATGTGTATTCAGGTATGGTGGTAAGACTCATTAGATGAATGAAGTAAAAAGAGGAAAACAGGAATGGAATAGTAAGAGAGGGGAGAGAAAGAAAGGAAAGAAAGAAGAAAAAAAGGAAAATACCCCGACAAGTGAGGCATAAGTAGGAAGGAAGGTGGGGAATGGGAAAAAAAAGGGGGAGCGGGGGAAGGGAGGAAGGTGGGGGAAAACAGAATGGGGAAAAGGGAGGGGAGGAGAAATGGAATGGGAGAAACAATGAAAAGAAGAGAAAAAGGGAAGAGAAAGAAAGGAAAAAAGGAGAAAAAGGAAAAAGCTAGTCAAAGAGCAGAAAAGGAAACGGAATGAAAAAATTATGTGCGAACAGCACTGCTAAGAATGGGAAGTGAGGCTGAAGCGTGAAAAAAAAGTTGTGCGATTGTGAAGGAAACATGAAGTGAAATAACCATCACTAAAAAAATTGTGAAGGAAAAGTGGGGACATGAGTGAGAAGAGTGAAGGGTGAAATAGCCAGCTGAAGGGTGAAGCTAGAACAAAGTGAGAAAGATGCATCATGGGCAATGAGTGATGAAAGGGGTGAAAGGGAATTGGGAACATGAGATATGAGAAAAAAAAGGTGAATAAAGACCGTGAATTATTGCCTTGAAAATGCAGGACGTATGGTGCAGTATACCAATAAAGAAGGAACAATATTTGTAGTTACACAAAGTGAGTGTTGAAAGCAGGAAGCTGCCGGATCTGAAATGGAATTATCAAAAAGTATTTTTATCATTATCAAGTATTAAAGGGAATACGGACCGTTGGTGCATGAATATGCAACGTCGGATCCAGACCTTGAGAGTGTAAAGGTATAGCATAAGTTACCTGTCGCAGAGGTGCTCCTAAATCAATGAACTTCCTGCTGGAGCAATGGGGATCAATTGAAGGATCACCTACCAGCATTAAGTATCAAAGTTTGGAAACTAATTGTTGCTGAAATCAGTTGCAGGTGCACACCAGCCATCTCCACCTTACTCACCTGTACAGGGATAGTGCCAATGATGTCGGCAATCCACGTGTAATTCACCCGGCGTTCCGGAAGACAGACCGTCCTGGCATCACCATCATTTCCACTGCAAATGCGTGGCGTTGTGACGTGGCACGGTCACGGCGCCCAGAGGAATCCGGAATGCCGCTGGCAGGGGAAGCCACATCCAAGAAGATCAAGCCCTCTAGTGGACGTGTAGAAAAGTGCAGGGCCCTGCACCTGTCTCCCCCTGCCAGGAAGGAACACAGTGGCAGGACCAATTCCCCCAAAGAGGTGGCGAAACCGGGGATCCAGACCAGGACCTAGGGGGGGGGAGGGAAGAAGACCACAGAACAAAATAACATATATGAAAATTTTTTTTTTTATCTGGTATACAATATAGAAACCACAGCGTGAATTGCTATTTTTGTCCAGAGGCAAAAAATTTTAACACCTACTGCACCTCACACAGTGTGTTTATATATAAGGAAAGTTTTTTGGAGCTGAGAGCTATTTAGAAGGTATCCAGAGAGTCCACAAATTGTCTTCACCAAAATCTATTCATTATACAAAATGAAAATATTAATACTACACATCATCTTAAATAAGTACAAATAGAATGGAATGAGAATTTATCCCAGCTGGAGACACACTATTTTCAACTACATGGGGAAAAAGACATAATATAAAATACAAACGAACAAATAAACTATAGCAAAACAATAAGCAAATGTATAATTATTGTAATACCATAATAATGACGTATTCAATGTGTTTTGTCTGAGGAGAAGCCTCGCAAGAAAGGGGCAAAAGAAATTGATTCATTGAGTCCAGGGGGTGACGTGGCCTGCAACTGGAAGATCCATTTTTGCTCCTTCTGGAACAGGACCTTGTTCCAATCGCCATCTGGTATTTGTGCTTTATGAAGTGCTGTAAAAGTGACATTTGGCACCCTATAGTTATGTTCAAAAATAACATGTCTCCCGATTGGGAGATATCTATTCCCGATTTCTATACTGTACATGTGTTTGGATATTCGTCGCCAAAACTCTTACTTGGTTTTGCCGATGTAATAGGCACCACATTCGCACCCCATGAAATATACCACCCCACGGGTCTGGCAATTCACGAAGTGCGACGGCTTGAAAATATATTTTGAAGAATATTTTGGCCTTCCTTATAAGTGGGCAAAATGTACAATGACCACAAGGGAATGAACCAGGGGTGTGACAATATTTGAATCTTTTTTGTTGGTCTTTAAATTCGCTTTGGACAAGCATATCTTTGAGGTAGGTGGCCCTCCTAAAAGTTATCGATGGCTGTTTTGGAAGGAGAATTTTTAATTGGGGTAATCGTCTAGGATGCTCCAATGCTTTTGCAGGATGTTTTTGATAGCTACATGTTGACATGAAAAACGCATAATGATGCAAGTAAGATTCGGGGCAGTGGAGTCACGAGATTGGGGTTTGTGCAACAGAGTGGACCGAGATTGTGTCATTGTTTTATTGTATGCCTTCTTTAGACATGATTTACTGTAACCACGACATGATCTACTGTATCAGTGGAGCAGTTGCAACGGAGTCACAAGTATTGCCCGTAAGGAATAGAGTTTTTGAGTGATGACGGATGAAAGCTCGCAGCATCAAGCACCATGTTGCCAGCGGTGCTTTTACGGAACAAAGTGCTAGAGAGCTTATTTTCAGGGGTGGTTTTAACCAAAACGTCCAAGAAGGTAACACTCACATGGTTGTAAGTCATGGTAAATTTTAGGCCATAATCATTTACATTCATTAGATTAAAAAATTCAATAAGTTTAGCCTCTGGTCCCTCCCAGACGACGAAGATGTCATCGATATACCGTAGCCACTTGGTAATGTGGCTAGTGTACTCAACGAGTCCTCCGTCACCTAGGAGGGACTTCTCCCACTCCCCCAGGTACAGGTTGGCATAGGAGGGGGCACAGCATGTTCCCATAGCTAAGCCCTGTACCTGGAGGTAGTGGGAGTTGTCGAAACTGAAAAAATTGTGGCGCAAAATGTATCGCAAACCAGTCAGGATGAATCCATTTGTTGCTGAGTCATAGTTTAGACCTCGTTGGAGAACTTTTTGTACAGCAGCTAAACCCAGGGTATGGGGGATGCTGCTGTACAGGGCTTCAATGTCAATGGTGACAAGGATGGAATGACCCGAAATAAGATGATCATCAATAATCTGCAAAAAGTGGATCGTGTCTTTGAAATAGGATGGCAATGAATGGACAAAAGGCTGAAGATGAGCATCAATGACGTGGCTGAGATTCTCGGATAAGGCCCCATTTCCAGAGACAATGGGGCGACCGGGTGGGTCAGCCGGGTTCTTGTGGATTTTAGGTAGGCTATACAAGGTAGCCACTTTTGAATGTTTGGTACGGACAAAATTGTATATATCCCTAGTAATCGTGCCGTTGGAAAAGGCTTGGTCTACCATTTGGTAGAAAGCTATATTGTATTGATTAATATTCAAGATGGAAATCTGTTTGTACCAATCTTTATTCTTTAGGATATGGGATTATTACCTTGGGGAACATAGTTTATCAGGGGCGATTGATCACTTATGATAACCTTAAGAGGTGTCGTGATCTTCTGAACCAAATGTTTTTTAGATATCTACAATTACGCCATGCTTTTCGGGCCAAATTTTCTCCCCCTATACTTTTGGAGATGTCCGATATGGAAAGTATACTTAGGCCGGTGGTGAGAAAACGCTTTCTACCCTATATAACCTATTGGCCAACCTAGATACATCAAAGGTCTCTCATTTATTTTCCTCTTGGCAACAGGATATTCCCACATTGGCAGCTGATGATTGGAAGGAAGGCATCCAACAATATCTTCCCCTAATGATCTCGGCATGAGACAGATTCACCTAACTCAACTTTCTCCATCGAGCCTACTATTCTCCTGCACGTTTGGCAAAAATTCACACCGTCAGAATAGCGCTCTGCCCTAAATGTGGCTCGGATAATACTGACTTCTTCCATATGGTATGGTCCTGTCCCAGATTGCAGAAGTTCTGGAAGGGGGTGGTGGATGATAATAGCGTTATTGGGGAAATTAAGGTCCCGCATTCCTCTTCTACTGGGCATCTGTGATACATTAGAGGCCCCTCAGAGGAAAAAACTGTCTTCTACACAGCCTTTTATGCTAAAAAGGCAATCTTCCTCCAATGGAATCAAGCTCAACCTCCTACTCTACAGCTTTGGAAATTGACATATTTAGGAAGGAATTGCCCAAAGAAATTTGATAAATTATGGGCTGCATGGGTCAAAGCAAGGCAGTTGACCCTTGAGTAATGTTCTGAAGCTCTCTTTTTTCCCTTTCGTTGACCCCCTGGGTATATGGATGGCATTTTTAAGCTGACTGGTTAAAGTTTTGATTCTCCCTTTATCTACACACTGGCTACCCCCTCTTTGTAACGTTGCTAATGTTATACATATCTTTCTCTGACCACCCCCCACCCCCCCATTTCGCATACTATGTTCTATTTTGGATTTGGTTGCTGGCGGAACTCTGGGATGAAGGTTCCCAATACGATTGTTAACTTAATACTCATCTGTATGATTTAAAACTTAAATAAACTTAAAAAAAACATTTTGCTCATAGCAATTAAATGTTAACCCATTAAACTTAAAATGAACTAGCAGAATACATACTGGCTAGATCTTTAAAGGTGCATGCTCTGTTGTTGTCATCTTGATCGTGCTCGACTACCTATTGAGCTGTTGGCCTATAATAGAAGTATGCAGGTCAGGTGTGTAAGCACTTTCTTATCCGAATACTTGGTCCAGGTCATTGACTCACTAAATAGTAAAGTAGGAAGATATAAGCCCTGGAGCCTGCATCTAAAAAACAATGTCAGCAATAGCTCCTCCTTCCATACATCGAGGAGATGCAGCTGACTCCAGTATACCTTGTTATAATTTGATGCTGCAAGTATCCTCACTGGGTCCAATCACATCATTCCATTGTGAGTTGGTTTGCTTCAGTGCAATTAATTTTTATTGGCACCCCAATGTACATCCACAAAGTACCTGTGCCACAGTGCACAGCAGGGCACCACAATGAACAATGCATTGCAGTGAGCTGCATAAAAATGCAGAGAGTCCTATTTTTTTATTCGTTGAGATGCTTGGTTATATGTTTTGACATCAGCATCCGAGCACATCAAAAAAAATTATTAATAAAAATGTCATAAATCTATCCCTATTTTGTAGACACTATAACTTTTGCACAAACCAATCAATATACACTTATTGCGTTTTTTTTACCAAAAATATGTAGAAGAATACCTATAGGCAAAAAACTTTTTTTTATATATATTTTTGGGGGATATTTATTATAGCAAAAAGTAAAAAAAATTGCTTTCTTTTCAAAATTGGTGGTCTTTTTTTGTTTATAGCGCAAAAAATAAAAAATGCAGAGGTGATCAAATACCACCAAAAGAAAGCTCTATTTATGAGAAAAAGAGGACGTCAATTTTGTTTGGGTACAACGTCGCACGACCGCGCAATTGTCAGCTAAAGCGACGCAGTGCCAAATCGCAAAAAATGCTCTGGTCAGGAAGGGGGTAAATCCTTCCAGGGGTGAAGTGGTTAACCGGTTCAATACAGGGCATTTTCACCCCCTTCCTTCCCAGACCAATCTTTAGTTTTCAGCACTGTTGCAATTTAAATAACAATTGCGCGGTCGTGCGACGTTGTACCCAAACAAAATTGATGTCCTTTTTTCCCCACAAATAGAGCTTTCTTTTGGTGGTATTTGATCACCTCTGCGTTTTTTATTTTTTGCGCTATAAACAAAAGAAGAGCGACAATTTTGAAAAAAACACAATATTTTTTACTTTTTGCTATAATAAATATCCCAATTTTTTTTTTAAAAAACACATTTTTTCCTCAGTTTCAGCCGATACGTATTCTTCTACATATTTTTGGTAAAAAAAATCGCAATAAGCGTATATTGATTGGTTTGCGCAAAAGTTATAGCGTCTACAAAATACAATCATTTATGGCATTTAAAAAAAATATATATTTATTTATTTTTTTTACCAGTAATAGCGGCGATCGCAATTTTTTTTCGTGACTGCGACATTATGGCTGACACATCAGACACTTTTGACACATTTTTGGGACCATTCACATTTATACAGCGATCAGTGCTATAAAATTGCATTGATTACTGTGTAAATGTGACAGGCAGGGAAGGGGTTAACCACTAGGGGGAGGCAAGGGGTTAAATGTTTCCTAGGGGAGTGATTCTAACTGTAGGGGGAGGGGACGCACAAGGGGAGGAGACCGATCGGTGTTCCTCTGTACTGGCAACACAGATCGGTCTCCTCTCAACTGACAGGACGTGGATTTGTGTCTTTACACACACAGATCCACAGTCCGGCCCGGTTAATGGGCAATCGCGGGTGCCCGGCGAACATCGGGCACACGCACCAGGTCCCGAGCACAGCGGCGGGCGCGCGCCCCCTAGACGGCCAGGAAGCCCAGGCCGTCATATGACGTCCACCCAGGATGGGAGATCCCATCTGTGGACGTCATTTTATTATGGCCGGGTAGTGAAGTGGTTAAAGGGTTTAGGAGGTGGTGGCATGATGTGATTGGAAGAGAGTGAGAGGTAGGGGTAGAATGTGATTGAAAGTGTTCAGGAACACAGAAGATGTTAAATGTCACAATGACACAACATACAATGTAAGGTCTAGGAAACTTACAGCATGAGTTATAGTGTTACTAAACCCGGGAACCTGTGTTCACTATATCTGGTCTCTCACAGTACACAGATAATTGAAATGCATTTATTTTCCTAAATATAAACGGCTAAATACCTTTTCTCATCAGCAGTATATAGCAGTAGTCTTGTGACTTCTAGCAATGTCTGGTTAAAGCTTGTAGGAGGAGTTTTTTTTCCTCCCTTGACTGTCCTATTAAGCCTCTGCTGGACCCCTGACCCTCTGTCTGGACAGTGCTGATTGGCCCGGTGCTGATCATATGCACACTCCCAAGAAAAAAAAAAACTCTATAGCAATACACACGAAACTGAGCATGTGCAGCTTGCCCCCAAGGCTCTGTTCTATCAGCAGATAAATTGGGGACAGTGGAAGAAGGGAAGGTTAAGAGAAAACAGGATCAAGCAGCCTTTTTACACAATACAGATAATTATCCCCTTAGGTTCCAAAGTGGGTATAACAAGCATGCTTTACTGCATATACAGACCGATTTTACTGTTATGGGTTTAGTAACACTTTAAGCCTTTTTATTCTGAATGGGCTGCCTAATGCAGCATGCCTCAATGGTATGTTAATGGTAGGCAGTTGCCAAACTACTGCTGGTATAAACTAAAAACCTTCCTGACATGGCTTAAAGTGTAATTAAAGCCAACACTTTTATTTAGCTTTGGATGGAGTGGAGAGGGATTAGAACTCCTGCCAGGTTTTATTGCTGTCTGTGCCCCCGTTACGGAGATTCACCCTCTCTATTTGTCCTGTTTATTGCTATCACCGAAAGTAAAAGAAAATCCCATTTTTCTTTTTTTACATTAGCACACTAATGCCCCGTACACACGGTCAGACATTGATCAGACATTCCGACAACAAAATCCATGGATTTTTTCCGACGGATGTTGAGTCAAACTTGTCTTGCATACACACGGTCACACAAATTTGTCGGAAAATCTGATCGTTCTGAACGTGGTGACGTAAAACATGTACGTCGGGACTATAAATGGTGCAGTAGCCAATAGCCTTCGTCTCTTAATTTATTCTGAGCATGCGTGGCACTTTGTGTGTCGGATTTGTGTACACACAATCGGAATTTCCGACAATGAAAATTTTATAGCATGCTCTCAAACTTTGTGTGTCGGAAATTCCTATGGAAAATGTGTGATGGAGCCTACACACGGTCGGAATTTCCGACAACAAGGTCCTATCACACATTTTCCATCAGAAAATCCGACCGTGTGTACAGGGCATAATAGAGGAGAAACCTTCTAATGGGGACACTAGTTCTGGTGACCCTGGTGACACACCGGGATTCCCTCACTTTGGAGGGATTTCCTCTCACGTCCTATTTTGGCTATGAGATGGGAAGTGGTGGCAATATACCCAATGGGACACAGATGGGAAAAAAAAAGTTTTGCCTTTAGTTACACTTTAAGTTCAGGTCATTCTAATTGGCAAAGCTTGGCCTTTCCCTACCATCAATAAAACTTGCTTGCCCCTTCCTACCACCTGCACTTTGCTATTGTCTAGTTTTTTTTATTATTATTATTTATATTTTTTTTTTTGCTTTTTTTTATCAGAGTAATATAAAAAATATTGCATACTTAGACTTTAAACTAGCCAATGGGAAGCTTTTTTTTGTCTCCTCACCATTTGTAAAAAGCATTTTATCAACAGCTCAAGCCAAATTGAATTAAATGAATTAGTCAGAACAGTCAGTCATTGCAGAGAACCATCCGTATTAGACAGCTCGGTCTGACAAAGTGAGCCTTAGGCTCGGTTCACTGCCGCGACTTGTCATGCGACTTGAGAGTTCAAAGTCGCATGACAAGTCGCACCCCATTAACTTCAATGGAACCATTCCAAACGGGCAACTTCATCATGACTTGCATTGACTGTTAATGAAGTCACAAGCAAGCCGCAATGAAGTTGCGCAGCAAAGTCGCACCTTAAGTTGTGACAGTGTGAACTGAGCCTAAAGGCAAGCCATTTCAGTTGTATTATCTTTTAGGCTGCATTCACACCTGAGCGTTTTCTGCTCATAAAACGCATGTAAAATGCCCCAGAAAAAGGCCTGAAAAACTGCCAACAAGCAAAATCCCTTTCATTTCAATGGCACCTGTTCACATCTGAGCATTTGACACCTAAAGGAAAACGCCTGAAAAACGCGCTAAGGTCAAAAAAGAACATGAGCTTCTTTGAGGCACATTACAGGTGTATTTCTGCCTTTTCCATTGGTGAAAGGACAAAATCGTAGCAAAAACACGGCAAAAATTGCGGTAAAAACACGGTAGAAACTGTGACAAAATCGCCGTAAAAACACGTGACTTTGAAACTCTCAGGTGTGAATGCAGCCCTAATAAACCACTAGTGCTCTGGGACGCCTTTGTCATGAAAGAAATGTTTTGTAAAACTTTGATTTGTAACAGAGCTATAAAAGAAAAGTTTGAAAATGTATTAAACGAAAAGTAAAATAAAGTTCTCACAACCAATATTGTTTCCAACATGTTTGTCATTTAGTTGTACAGCATTTCTTTTTTTATAGAACTTTCTGCTGAAAACCTAGCTGAACTTGAACCTCAATGAAGCCCATTAGAACTAAAGGAAATTTTAAAGTGGTTGTACACCCTGTACAACCAATTTTACCTACAGGTAAGCCTGTGGGTGCTGGAAATATCCCCTAAACCTCCACGGTTTAGGTGATATTTACAAAAAAGCTGTGCGCCGATGTCTATGGAGCATGCACCGATGTCTACAGCACATGCGTACTCTAGAAAGGGCAGATCATGCCGTTTCTAAAGGGGTCATGCCGTGACTGGTGGCTCCCGCGCGCACGCACGGGAGTGACGTCACATGACTTCGGCCAGTCACAGAGCTGGAGTTTGAGGCCCCGGAAGGAAGATGGGTGAAGATGGACGCTTGCAGGCTGCGATGCATAGTAGCCTATTATGCTTTACCTTTGCAGGGAAATAAAGAGGACGTAAAACCCATCAGGGTTTACTTCCTCTTTAAGAGGCTGTGAACGGCAACAAAGTAACATAAGCTGAATAGCTTTTCTCTTTGAGAATTCTCTGAGATTTTGTGTTCCTTTATATATTACAGGACATTTATTTTTATATGAAGTACAATGTAAATGTGAATTGCTATAATTACCCATAGCAATGAAATGGTCTACTTTAAGCCGTACTTGCCTTTCAGATCTAGTTAAAACTGCTGCTAAAATTCAATGCGTAATGGTAATGTTAGGAGTATTACGTGTCTACATTTTGAAAATCATTGTTCTTTTCTAGAGGAAATCAACAGTAATCATTTTCATTGTTGAAAGTTCATATTTTAAAATAGCACTTGCTATGTACACTATACGGAGAGATATTTAATATTTTCTTTTAATAAAAGGGAGTTACTTATAATCAATGAATTATTTATTTCCAGTGTTTATATGGTGCCAACATACTACACAATGCTTTACAAATTAAAATGTACTGATTCATTATAGTCCCTGCCTAAATTATCTACATAATATCCCTAACAAACTCTGAGCAATTTAAGGGGAACCAATAAGGCTACCATTATATTTTTGAATTGTGGGAGTAAATTAACATAGAGAGGGCACACAAATGTCATACCATGCCAGATTTAGTGTAGATCTAATCTCAGCTTACATTTATTTCTTAAAGCGGAGTTCCGCTGTTTTTTTTTTTTTTAAGTCAGCAGCTACAAGTACTGTACCTGCTGACTTTTAAAATATGGACACTTACCTGTCCAGGGCGCCTGCGATGTCAGCACCCGAAGCCAATCTGTCCCTTGGCTCTCGGGTGCTGCCGCCGCCATCTTCGGTAAGGGAATCAGGAAGTGAAGCCTAGCGGCTTCACTTTCTGGTTCCCTACTGTGCATGCTTGGCTCACGCTGCACGTTCCCACTGGTCCCTGCTGTCTCCTGGAACACGTGTGTCTCCCAGAAGACAGCGGGGGGAATGGGAAGTGGCGTAGATACCCGCGGGTGGCACGGATATCTATGCCCGGAAGTGGGAGCAAAATACCTGTATTAGACAGATATCTGCTCCCCCCTACCCCCGAAAGGTGCCAAATGTGACCCCAGAGGGGGGAGGATTCCGAAAAGCGGAAGTTCGATTTTTGTGTGGAACTCCCCTTTAATATAATATTTTAGACTTATTTCATCCTTTTTTTATGTTATTGCTGGGTTGCTGATTCCTTTCAGCCTTTTTCATCCAATGCTTGTCTACATGCACATACTCCAGGGTCACACCATTGCTCTGGACAGACTTCCTGATATTGACAATAATAGACCATGGGAGTTATTTACAAAAGGCAAATCCACTTTGCACTACAAATGCACTTAAAAGTGCCCTTGGAAGTGCAGTAACTGTAAATCAGAGGGGAAGATCTGAAATGAGGGGAAGCTCTGCTGATTTTATCATCCAATCATGTGCAAGCTAAAATGCTGTTTTTTTATTTTCCTTGCATGTCCCCCTTGGATCTACAATCTACTTTTAGTACACTTGTAGTGCAAAGTGGATTTGCCTTTCGTAAATAACCCCCCATGTCTCCACAATGTGCGTCGGCACAAGCACTGTTGCTTGTGCTCTCCATCAGTAGCTTATGTGACAGGGTACAATACAGGAGCATAATTAGGAGACAGTTGTTGCAAAGTTTGAGGCATAACAAGAAACCACATGGCAGTATGCTTTTATTGAACGCTGTAGATTTTAAAAGTCCATGGGGGTTATTCACTAAAGGCAAATCCACTTTGCACTACAAGTGCAAACTACAAGTGCAAAGTGCACTTGAAATTGCACTGGAAGTGCACTTGGAAGTGCAGGTGCTGTAGATCCGAGGGGGACATGCAAGGAACATAAAAAACAGCATTTTAGCTTGCACATGATTGGATAATAAACTCAGCAGTGCTTCCCCTCATTTCAGATCCACCCTTCAGATTTGCAGCGACTGCACTTCCAAGTGCACTTTCAGTGCAATTTCAAGCACTTTGCACTTATAGTGCAAAGTGGATTTGCCTTTTGTAAATAACCCCTATATGTCCACACAATAAAATAAATTCCATCACTAATCAAATAAAAATATGATGACTTCAAATCAGCAGTTCACAAACAAATGAATAAAGTCCATAAGTCCACACAGTGAAATAACTTCCAGCACTAAGCAAATCAAATTATGATGACTTCAAATGAAAAGTTCAAACAAATTAGTAAAGTCCATAATTCATACAGCTTGATGATCTCTTGAGCAACACTGTCTCCACCACGACTAAGTGAAATCTAAACTCACCCAATAAGAGAGACCTCCATCAGTAAAATATTAAGTGCTCTTATTTAGCTCCATTACATTTCTGATGCAATGCACACAGTTGCGCAGTTGCGGCTTTTAGGGGTTAAAACAATATAATGTCTCCTCACTGTCTGTAAAAAGACTTGTGAATCCATCACAGATAGCTCTTCAGAGGGTGAAACTACTGTTAACGAGCCCTAAAAGTTCATCAGTTTAAATATAGATCTGATATAACCATTGATGCCAAATGCTTCTCTTTTGTATTTCTAAGATTTGAAGTTTTTTTTTTTAATTCAGTAGAACATAATAGTTTTAAAACTATAATGTGGGTCTGAGCACTATACCTAACCCTACTATCAATAAGGTATATGTCAAGCCAAAATAAAAAAAATGAAATGCATCTCTGTTACCAGGCCATTTTTTATGATGCGGCACTGCGTTAATTTAACTGACAATTGCGTGGTCATGCAATACTGTACCCAAATAAAATGTATGTCATTTTTTTACCCCACAAATAGAGCTTCCTGTTGATGGTATTTAACCTCCTTGGCGGTATTCCCGAGTGTAGATCAGGGTGAAATTTCAGTACCATTAGCGGTAACTCTGAGCTTCGGGATTGCATTGCTGGATCCTGGAAGAGGTGACTTACCTTGTCCCTGGGATCCCGCGATGTACTCCCACTGTGTCCACTGTGTACGTACCTTGCTCAAAGTACATACCTATACTCCAATCTTCCACACAGATTTGGAACCACCTAAACTCCACTAACCCCAAAGAGAAAGGAATTTCCTTGATTTACAACTTACTTAACTCTAAATCAGTCTTCATCAAATCCAACCCACTTATTAAGTGGGAAAAAGACTTAGGTAAGGTATTCACAGAAAAAAACTGGCTTGCAGCGATTAAAAACAACCATTGGTTCTCAAGGTGCTGAAATTATGACAAATTAGCACAAAAATTTCATGCAAGATGGCACTTTACCCCATACATAGTCACTAAATTATCAGACGATAACTCGAATTTATGCTGGAGGGATTGCAGACAGGTGGGGATGTTGACACATATGGTGTGGGCGTGTCCTCACCTTTGCGGCTTCTGGTCAGAAGTTTTTAAGCTGACTGCGAAAGTCACCGGGGTCCTTGTACACCCTTCTATTGAAAAAGCAATACTGAGTTTTAATATGTTGGTGTACCCAATTTTGGTAAGATCCATAGCAATGCACATTATATATGCTGCTAGATCTCTAATGATGAGCAAATGGAAAACCAACAAGATCCCCAGCTTAAGAGAACTTATCACAAAAGTTAATACTGTGGCAGAATATGAAAAAATACTGGCATATAGGGTGTAAGATATGTTTCCAACTGGTCAATATAGAACTCTCTAAATCATCCACGGTAATAGTGCTGTACTCTGTTATGTCTTTCTTCCCTTTCCACCCTCCTCCCTCTTTCCTCCTAATCATCATATTGCTGAAATGCTATAATCAATCAATATAATGTTGTTATATACAGTAGTTCTAAGAAATTACGTTTTCAATTTGTTCGGTTAACACAAGTTATTAATGCAGCCTATGTGTTCAATTATGCATTTAACTTTTTACTGCTGGGTGAATGAGAATAGAAAGACTCAATGTGAGTTCATAGAGGTTTCTTTCTAAAGAAGCTGAGGGTAAAGGTAATGGACTGGCCAAGCATGTCTCCAGACCTAAACCCTGTTGAGCATCTGTGGGCATCCTCAAACGGAAGGCGGAGGAGTGCAAGGTCTCTAACATCCACCAGCTCCATGATGTTTTCATAGAGGAGTGGAAGAGGACTCCAGTGGCAACCTTTGAAGCTCTGGTGAACACAATGCCCAAGAGGGTTAAAGCAGTACTGGAAAATAATGGTGGGCGCACAAAATATTGAAACTTTGGGCCCAATTTGGAGATTTTCACTTAGGGGTGTACTCACTTTTTCTTGCCAGTGGATTAGACATTAATGGCTGTGTGTTGAGTTATTTTGAGGGGACAAATATACACTGTTATACAAGCTGTACACTCACTACTTTACATTGTAGCAAAGTGTAATTTCTTCAGTGTTGTCATATGAAAAGATATAGTAAAATATTTACAAAAATGTGAGGGGTGTACTCAGTTTTGTGAGATACTGTATATATACCCTATTCTTTCTATTATGTACTGATTGTTTGTTTATATCCATAACACACATATGCCAATATGTTATGATCCAATCCAGTTGAAAAACATATTTATCCAGGATGAATATTGTGACATGACCATTTTTCCAATATCTGTTGAGGAGTTTTTTAAATAAATCTGCACTCAATTTTATCATCTCTAATTACCAACCCGGCCAATTTTGACACTTTGCTCCTACATGTAAAAATCATAATTTTTTTGCTAGAAAATTACATAGAACCCCCAAACATTATATATGTTTTTTTTATCAGAGACCCTAGAGAATACAATGACGGTCATTGCAACTTTTTATCTCTCACGGTATTTGCGCAGCAATTTTTCAAACACTTTTTTTTGGAATGCTTTTTTTTTCATGCTTTAAAAAAAAAAAAACAGTAAAGTTAGCCCAATTTTTTTACATAATGTAAAAGATGAAGTTGCGCCGAGTAAATAGAAACCTAACATGTCACGCTTCAAAACTGCACACACTCGTGGAATGGCGCCAAACTTCGGTACTTAAAAATCCCCATAGGCAATGCTTTAAAATTTTTTACTGCTTACATGTTTTGAGCTACAGAGGAGGTCTAGGGCTAGATTTATTGCTCTCACTCTAACGTTCGCGGCGACACCTCACATCTGTGGTTTCAACACCGTTTTCATATGTGGGCGGGACTTACGTATGCGTTCGCTTCTGCGTGCAAGCACACGGGGACAGGAGCACTTTAAAATTTTTTTTTTTTTTAATTGTTAATTTTACTTAAAAAATTTTAATCTGACACTTTAAAAAAAAAATAAAATTTGATCACTTTTATTCCTATTACAAGGAATGTAAACATCCCTTGTAATAGGAATATGGCATGACAGGTCCTCTTTACAGTGAGATATGGGGTCAATAAGACCCCACATCTCACCACTAAGCTGGGAATCCTGAAATAAAAAAAAAAAATAAAACGATCACCGCTTCCCAGCCGAAGCGGCGCCGTTTTTTTTAATGCAGAGGCCGGGCGTGACGTCATAACATCGCGCCCGGCCTCCGAACGATCATAGAGACTCCGGTGACCATCTGGTCCGCCGGAAATCTCTATGTTCGACATCTGGGGCCGGCGGATCCGCTCTCCGATTCATCGATCGCAGAGGTGAGTCGGAGAAAGCACCGGAGGGTGGTGGGAGGGGGGGCGTCCCCTCCTGCTGCCCGTAAGAACGATCAATCGGCTGACCCGCCGCTATGATCATTCTTATGGTGTAGGGAATCGCCGGCTGAAAACGGCAATATCTGAATGATGTCTCTAGTTGCAGGCATCATTCAGATATACCCCCACAAACCCAGGACATCCACGGATGTCCTACGGTCGGCAAGTGGTTAATATGTTATCATTTATCTGTGTGCACATACATGAAATGAAAAAGAAACCTTATACCTACCCAATGCCCACCGGTTGTCACACACTAAAATCCCAATTCCCCATTTCGTTCTTCAGTTTTAGTAAATCAACTCCATTACATTTATGTGTTTGCTACTACAGTGTCTTGTAGAACTACTGAGAAAATCCCCAACTGGCTTCATAAAAGCCATTATGCATGTGGCCATCCTCTTCTTAACAGTCATTTAAAAATGATCAAAGGAAACAGCAAAGTAATGGATAGCCATCTCCCTTAGGATACAGTGTATATTATGGTGGAATGTGAAACAAATTGAATATTTACACATGACTGTCATAGATAAGCTTTGATATGTGACAGTTTGTCATCTATACTGTGTACTCTTCGGTCTCTACACACATGCCCAGTACTGTTCTGGGACTTACCAACTAACAAAACACAAAGGGGAATACCCTGGAGGGGAAAATAACACAAACGGGGGATCTTCTGACAGATGATGTCTGTAAGCATTCTAAAACTATGCCCTGAAGTGTCACACGCTTTTATAGTATACATCATAAACAGAGCAATCATCCTTCTTATGAAGCCCTCTGCTCCAAAAAACATGTGTATATTAAATTAGACACTTCAAGCCGAAGATGGAAGCTTGCCTTAATATAATCCTAGCATAACATAGTTTATAGGTAATATTTATTTCATCTATTTGCCTAAAGCATGTCAGAGTTTATTGAAAAAAAAATAAAGACACAGTTTTATGATTCAAAAGCATCTTCCCAAATATGACAGTTTAAAGAAAGCTAAATTGCATTCATAGATAAACTACAAACAGTTCTTTGTGTAGTGCCACCTCAGCGATAATTACTGAAATATTGGTTTAATCCTGAGCTGATGGTACCAATTACATTTAAAATGAAGCCACTTTCTTTTTTTTTTTTTTTTTTTTGGAGTTTTATCTAAAGGGGAGAAGAAAACAGATCTTTGCTGTTTGCAGGTGTTAGTTCTTCAGTCACTTCTGAGGAAGATTTTACATGCATCGCCTGAACCAGGCTGCTCAACCTCACAGATGCACTTATTTCTGCTAATCCGATGCACCACTGGAAAGCCTGCAGTCATCTGCCATGCTCTTTCAACAGTTATAAGAAGATTAACACTTTCCGAATTAATAGTATGATATGGCACACAAGCTAATTTCTAAAGTAAAAGTAAATCTTTAAATCCATTACTCTAAGCAGAACAGAAAAATGTCTAGCTAGAATTGGGTATCACATCTCTCATGGGGTGTGGTAAACAAATCTATCTATCTATCTATCTATCTATCTATCTATCTATCTATCTATCTATCTATCTATCTATCTATCTATCTATCTATCTATCTATCTATCTCTATCTATCTATCTATCTATCTATCTATCTATCTATCTATCTATCTATCTATCTATTTTTCCTACATATCCATGATATTTATATAGGCAGTGCTACAGTATGTTCCTATTTCTAGTGCAGACCTATAAAGTTGATATAAAGTTCATAATAACGATTAATAAAAAACTTGAATCATATGTAATCAAATAATGTGCAAATATAAGTCCATGTGAGACAATATATTTAGCATTTCATCAAAATTGCAGAGTGAAAATGCCCCAATCAAATTAAAAAAAACAGAGCGTGTCTCCCAAAGAGAAAAAAAAATGCTCTAAGTATCTAGCATGTGTGGTGAATAGAGCTCCAAAGCTGCTTACCAAAAGGCTGTGACCCTCTGATTAGGAGCGGTCATATTGAGCATGAGACTGGCAATGAGACTCCTTTGGGCACCTGTCAAATTCCCAATAGTGCAAGCTCCAAAAGTGTATCACCAGATATCTCCTCCCGGAGCTGGTGTCATATACAAGATACTGGGATACTACAAGTATGGTCAGTAGTAGAAGAGGCAGTGGAGGAGACATCAAGGAAGCAGCTGTAATATTGTAGGAGCAGCAAAGATATTGGAGGAGAGGAGGAGACATTGGGAAACACATAGACACATCGGAGGAGAGGAGGAGACAGTAGGGCAACAGAGAGCGGACAGCGGGGGACTGACATTGTGCAGTGATGGGGGTGAGGGGAGCCCCTATTTTTTATGAGTGGCATTGATTCAGCCCCTGACACATGGTTACTGCTCGGTCATCAGTTTGTTGCCTAATGGAATTCAGCTCCTGTAAGGGTTAATAATGCAAAAGACTGCAAGCAGTTTGCCTTGCTGTAACCCTTGAGTCAGTGGCAGTAAAGGGTTAAAACCTAGTTGAAGCCTTGATTATTATACTTATTATACTGTCAGGCAGCATAATAAGTAAAAATAATTGCAATTTTATACTACGTGCGTGAAAATAGAGCTAATGTTTAAAAACATAAAATGAGTGAGCACGCAAGGCGACTCCACCAACCTTGTCAATCAACATAAACTTAAACAAAGTGCAGTGCTACAAAAAAAAATATATAAATCACAATGGTAATCTGTAAAATATTGTAAAACTAATATATAGAAAAAAAGTTGTGAAATACAGTTATTCATATGTAGCGCTAACTCTCGATGAAGTTGCTGGTTTAAGCGGGCTTGTTACCTTCACTCTCCTTCCCTCTGTTTCACCGGCACCGGGTCTAGGGTTACGTTGAGTTTACCTCTGGATGACACACGCACCAACACTTGAGTACGTTTTCAATGCTTTATTAAACCATCAGCAAAGGAAGTAGCAGGAAAGAGGCAGAAGGAGAACTGCAGAGGAAAACTCAAATACCTTTTTAATAAGATTCTTGACAAATGTCCTTGGGGTTGAATATTTCAGTAGAATGCACTCCCTTGGTGGTACACACTCCTTGCACGCCTGGATAGGCCTCTCTCGCTAGCCTAGCAGCCAGTACGCAGCACGAACCAAAGTCTCTGCCACAGACTTGTTTGGGATGAACCCGTACAATCCTCTGCCACAGGATGTATTGTTTTTTTTATGGTGAATGTCAGTCACAGTGCTTGAACCTTTAAGCCAACCCCGCAACACTATGCTGTATAATCACTTTAGGACACGTCCTCCAACCGAGTCACCAGGCCCCTCTCCAGACCAGCGCGTTGCATGATCCTTCCATGACGGGTCCTCCCCTGGGATCTCCTCGGTTGTCCAGCTTCTTCACTCTGGATAGACAGCTCAGGACCATTCCTCGGCCGCTGTGGTAGGCCCCAGACAAGCTTCTGGGCCCACCCCTGTGCCACAACAACTTGGGCCTCCGGAACGGAGGACCACAAGATAGCTCTCTAACGCATACCTGTCGGCCAGAAGGGCCAGCAGGTGGCTGTAAAACGAACCCCAAAATATGGCGTCTGTCCCATAAATACCCTTGCCCAGAATGCAACTCGGAGGACCACTGACAGAAGAGTATCCATACGCTTAGACACGCTGCCCTTCCAACACTAGCCAGCGGTAACAGCGACACCCATGGCTCAGTATGGAAACACACGCAACGTCAGCCAAGCTGGAACAGAGGCAAATCTAACCTTCCTAACGAACAAGTTACTAAATTTACCTATCAGATGGTAGATCGCAAATCTACCAGCGCTACACATACTCCTCTTGGAGACAAAAAAGGATCCATTATGTGAAAAGAACATAAGTGGCCCCGACCGCAGCTATATAACAGGTGTGATCGGGAAGAAGTGTCACTCGGCGGGAGCCTTCCAAGGAGGCGGAGCTGTTGCAGCTTTTTTTTTCTTTTTTCGGCTCATCAGGCGGCATGATAGAAGATGAATGGACATTGTAGGACATTTTTATTTTTCTATCTTTTAATAAAGGACTTGTCCCTAAGTGTCTCCTGTCTTTTGAACTATTTTTGACACTTTTTTTTTGGGAAATGGTAGGGGTACAATGTACCTGTTACCAATTCACAGGGGGGGAGGCCAGGATCTGGGGGTCCCCTTGGTAAAGGGGGCTTCCAGATTCCGATAAGCCCCCTGCCCGCATACCCCCACAACCACCGGGCAAGGGTTGTGGGGATGAGGCCCTTGTCCCCATCAACATGGGGACAAGTTGCTTTGGGGGCTACTCCAAAGCACCCTACCCATGTTGAGGGCATGTGGCCTGGTACAGTTCAGGGGGGGGCGCTCTCTCGTCCCCCCTCTTTTCCTGCGACCTGCCAGGTTGCGTGCTTGGATATGGGTCTGGTATGGATTTTGGGGGGGACCCCTACGCAATTTTTTTTTTTATTTTTGGTGCGGGGTTCCCCTTTAAATTTAGCACAGGGTTCCCCTTAATTTCCATACCAGACCTGAAGGGCCATGTATGGATTTTGGGGTGACCCTCACGCAATTTTTTGGTTCAGGGTTCCCCTTAATGTTCATACCAGACCCAAAGGGCCTGGTAATGGACTGGGGGGAGCCCATGCCATTTTTTTCAATGAGTTTTATCTATATTGCCGAGACCCGACAATTCATTACAGCCGTGATCAGTTTTAAATTACCTTTTTCCTTTAGAAATGTCATTTTGCTGCGGTACTGTTCTAAAAACGGGAAAACTGTGCCACTTTACAGGCATACTATAGACACCCCCCAGGCACGATATTTAAAGGAATATTTCATTTGTATTGTTTCACTGTAAGCATTATTAAAATCACTGCTCCTGAAAAAAATTTTTTTTGCATTGATACATGCCCCCTGGGGCAGGACCTGGGTCCCCAAACACTTTTTATGACAATAACTTGCATGTAAGCCTTTAAAATAAGCACTTTTGGTTTTTCATGTCAGTGTCCCATAGACTTTAACAGTGTTCTGCGGCTTTCGAATTTGCCGCGAGCACTGCATATTGTTCGATGTTCGCCGAACGTCCGAACAACCAAAGTTCGGCCTGAACTTATGCTTGGGCCAAACTGTTCGCCCATCCCTAGCTGCTACCACCATATAGTCACTCATCAGAAAAAAGGGTAAATGTACATGAGACCATCCACATATTACTGCAAGATCCATTAGGTCGCCATACAATCCAATCGGTACCTTCTTATACAATCTGCTGCAATAAATTAGCTCACTGAGTGGAGCCAAAGGAATCCATATGTAGTGTAGTAGTTTATTGACTCAATAAAAATTACATAAAATGCTGCAGCATACTTAAAACACTCCAGTAAAACAAGCCGGCCAGACTTACTCTGAAGGCCGCTGGATCAGAAACCGGAGGTGGTGGCGTGGCATCAGTAGGTAGGGTCCTCCTGAGGTGTTTCGTGTGCCTGCACATCTTCAGGGGTATGCCTTTCACTGATGCCGATGTAGCACCCTGGAGTTTAGGCAGGGATGCTCCTCACAAATTTACTTGCCAGGAGTAGTTATCCTGGTTGATTGTTAGAGATTCATTGATTTCTCCCTAAGTTTGGTCTTGCTGCACTTTTCTCTTCTACCACTAGGTGACTGGGTACTTGGTGGTACTAGATATGAGAAGGGCAACCCAAGGTCAGGTTATGGGTATATGGGGTATCTCAGCCAATGGGCAGGGGTTTTCTTGCATCCCTTGGCCTGCTGGGAGAACCTATATATTTGGGTGGAGTCAGGTGATCTATGTTCTGTGCCACCTGGACGGCTGTCTGGGTGGATGTGTGTCGTATTGCCCAGGCTGCTAGACTGGTGATTGGGCCTATCCTGGGCACATCTGGCTGCTAGGCTGTCTGAGGGCCTATACAGAAGCAAGAGAGCAGCGCAGGTTTGGGATTGCGGCTTGCAGTCCAACCAAAAGTGACGGTTCTGTTGGCCGGAGAATCTGTCAATGGTCGGAGGTAGAGGGGAAGCTGTCACGGGTAAGGGACTATCTGCCTTATTACCAGGGACCACAGAGAGCAACTGAAGCAACCGGAGCAGAATTCTCACCAACCGAGGATGGTGAAGAATCGGGAAACTTCAGTGAGAATCAAGCCAGGGACCCAGCTAGCGGAGGAGATGCTTTTAGAGCAGCCTTGTGTGTCAAGCTAGGGACAGAGCAGGCCAGCGTGGCCAAGCTAGGGACCCAGTAGAGAACCGGGGGTGACGCTTGAGGAAGATACCACTGTGAAGATTGAACGAGCTCAAGGGATTCAGTGATAGTGAATAAGTGGGTCTAGTGAGGGACCGTGAGCTCAGTGTATTGGGGAACTACAAGGAGCGATTGCAGTGAAAGTGAAGGAACTTTGAAGTCTTGTGTTTGGAACTGTTAAAGACTGTTGCCATAGGAGACAGCATTCCTGCACATGCAGATGTGGTGTCTTGCTGGATGCCTTTCCCTGCATGGCTATCCTCCTATTGAAGTCTCTGAGTCTGCCAATTAATCTCACAACTACCTAAGGGTGTCCTGGCCCTAACCCTCTCTCCCCCAAAAATACAAACAGGACTGTTAAGAGAAATAAAAGCTATTTTGCATCCAAGAAGTGTCTGGCGCCCAATAACTTTAACCATCTTACACTCACTATGCCTCACAACCCACCACATACAGAAGGATGTCAGCTATCCCTGGCCCTAGAGGTTCTCATCAGACAAAAGGAGGCCTGGGACCTTGCTACACCAACAATTTGTGTCCCTTAAATAGCCCGAAAATGCAGAAATTGGAAGGTTCCAAAAACAGGAAGTGAAGGGACCATCATTTTGACGATGACCGAAAGTTGTCAGACAGCCATTTTCCTGAGGATCTTGGCCACTATTCAGTGCATCCACAAGAGGCTGGAAATGGCGGTCCCTCTCTTCCGTTTTTCAGAATCATCCAATTTCGCATTTTTTTTTTGTTTCAAAAAGTTTTTATTTTTAAGAGGATTAAGTTGTACAAGTGATATAACAGTACATAGTGGGATCTTTCACAAAAACATCTTTAAACCACAAATTAAGCAATGAAATGTATCACTGTTAGGATTAATGCTATCCATATCTGCACTTTAACTAACCCGCGACATTCTCGACAAAGTAGGAGGCATTTGAAGCAAATAAGCACCATCATGCGATAACATTCAGAGGGTGTATTCAGTATTCAGTACCGCCAGGTGAACCAAGGGAAAAACCTCTCCCTACCCAAGCACCCCTAACGGGAGAAGACTGTGCGAGGGGGGAGGGTGGTGGTTGCCAATTGTGAGATAATATCAGTGTTTGTCCACCAGGCGGCCCCTGAGATCCCTCCAAAATCTTGTTAGATAATTATTATTTCCATAGCTGTAAAGATGTAGGGATATTAAATGGGAGGGGGAAAGCTGGAAGTGTGGACGGTTGTAGTCTAGGATGTGAAGGAATATCTAATGTTGGATGGAAGAGGGGCGCAAGCCTCGTCTGCCTTGTAGGGTGGGAGCTTAAAGAGGAGTGGAAAAAGGAATGATATGCGCCATGTGGGGGAGGAAAAACTAAAGTGAGTGGATCTGAATGAACATGAGCATCAACATGGCGGACATGGCGGACACTCGAACTATATCCTAAGTTAGATACTCTAAGGGATGTGATAGTTAGATCCCAGTGGGGGTCTAGGGTGTGGGTCAAGAAGAAGTGTCTGAAACTCTGGGGAGTCTCGAAAGTGTATCCAACAGGCCCATGTTTTGCGAAATTTTGTAGGGTTGTCTTTAGCTTGGTGTATTAAGTCTTCCATCTCTGCTATCTTTTCAACACGTTTCAGCCAGTCAGATATTTTGGGTGGGGTCACGTTTCTCCAAAACAATGGGATACACTTTTTAGCTGCGTTAATGAGGTGAAGCATTAGAGACTTCCTGTATGCGGATTGTTGTAGTGACGTGTGGTGTAATAAATACTGAGCAGCAGTCAAGTCTAGTGTGTAGGTGGTGATTCATGTTGTGTACCTTTTCCCAGAATGGTTTAATATGAGTGCAGTCCCACCAGATATGTAGAAGAGAGCCTACTTCAGAGTTACATCTCCAGCACATCGGTGATATATGTGGTTGGAAGATATGAATTCGTTCAGGGGTGCGGTACCATCGTGAGTACAGTTTGTAATTGTTTTCTTGTGCGGAGATAATGATAGAACCTTTGTGGGTATGCTCAAATATATTTTCCCATTCTTCTGGGGAGAGGTCTATGTTAAGCTCTCCCTCCCATTTCTGGTTGATCGGGTTAGATTTGTGGTTGATTTCACCAAAAAGCATAGAGTGGACAGTTGAGATTAGATGACTTTGGGGACTTTTAATGGAGCACAATGTTTCGATAGGGTGAAGTTCTCTATACCATTGAGAGATGGGTTTGATGCTATTCAGAAAGTGTCTTATTTGTATGAAATGAAAAAATGAGATGTTGTTATCTGGGAAGTGTGAGGGCAGGGCAGCGAATGGGATGATTGAACCGTTGTCAAAGAGGTCATGTGCTCTCAATGAGCGGTGGAAAAGTCGGGATTGCCAGTCGGAGGGGTCATTGGTCCCGGTGAGGGTGTTATTTTGAGGGAGTGACATGTGTTTCTGAAGCTGTTTAGCGTAGGTCCTGTAAGCGGATGAGTTGAGTATTCCCTAGGTGTAGCCTTGCTGTCAATCCACGGTACGTGGGATAGAGGGATATTGGCACAAGAGTCCTCAAGTGCGATCCAGTCTTTAGCGTGACTATGTATGTGCCAGTCTATTAATCTGGTGATAAGGCATGCCGTATGGTACTTATGGATATCTGGTAAGCCTAGTCCACCTTTAAGTTTTGGAAGGATCATTCTATCCCAGCTGATTCTTGGAGATTCGTGGGCCCATATAAACTTTCTGCAAAGTCTTTTGTAAGTCTTAAAAAATGTTGGTGGTAGTTTGATCAGGACTGTTTGTAAAATGTACAATATACGGGGTAATATATTCATTTTTAAGATGGCAATTCGCTCAAACCAAGAGAACTGCCCTGAAGACCATTTGTTAAGATCGTTTCTTATAGTTTGGAATATTGTAGAGTAGTTTTTGTCATATAGATCAGTTAGCTTGGAAGGTATTTGGATACATAAGTACGTAAGGGAGTGAGGGGCCCAGCAGAAGGGGAAATTAACTTGGCATTGTGAGACTATCGTTGGTGGGAGAGAGATATTGAGAGCTTTGGCTTTTGAAAAATGTATTTTCAAATTGGATAATTTGTGGAAGAGGGTAAAGTCCGTCAGTAAGTTAGGTATAGTGATTAAAGGATTGGAGAGGAAGAGAAGAATGTCATCGGCATATGCTGCTAGTTTGTATTGTTTGAGTCTGATCTCGATGCCGGTTATATTTGGGTTGGTCCTAATTTTGTGTAATAGAGGTTCTAATGAGAATACAAAGATGATGGGGGATAGTGGACATCCCTGCCTAGTGCCATTCGAGATGGAGAAGGCGTTCGACAGGTGGCCGTTGACTCTTATTCTGGCTGTGGGTGAGGCATATAGTGTTAGGATCATTTGGAGGAAATGTGCCAGAAATCCCATAGCCTGTAGTACTGCTATCATGTAGTCCCAAGCCACCCTGTCGAATGCCTTCTCCACATCAAGGGACAGGAAGAAACCTTGTTTAGAGGATGTTGATAGCCAATGATGAACGTTGATAGCTTTTATAGTGTTATCCCTAGCCTCCCTGCCAGGGATAAATCCGACCTGGTCTAGGGAGATCAGATTGGGGAGGAGCGGGAGAATACGGTTGGCGAGAATTTTGGCATAAATTTTCATATCGACATTTAGGAGAGAGATAGGTCTGTAGTTAGATACCAACGTCTCATCTTTGCCTGGTTTCGGTTTCGGAGTGTAATGTGGGCTTCTAGTAAGTCTTTATTTACTTGTGAGGAAGAAGAGATATCATTGTATGTCTTAGTGAGGTAAGGGGTCAGCATATCTTGGAAAGTTTTATAGTAACTCACAGTCAGACCGTCTGGGCCTGGGCTTTTGCCTGGTTTAAGTTGTTTCAGCACTGCTGTGATTTCGTCTGTACTAATGGGGCAATCTAGGCGCTGTGTGTCTTCTGGAGTAATAGAAGCTGGGCAGTATTGGGATAAAATTTCTCTTATTGCTTCTTGTTTGTCTGTATTAGGACCTGTCTCCCTAGAGGAGGGTAGGTTATAAAGATCTGAAAAATAACGGACAAATTGGTTGGCAATATCTGCTGGTGAGACGAAAAGTGCACCTAAGCAGTCTCTAATTGTGTGCATGTTATTCGTTGCTTTCTTAGATTGTAGTGCTCTGGCCAATAATTTTCCAGATTTATTTCCGAATTCATATAACAGTTTTTGTGTTAAGACATATTTGCGCTTCAAGGATTTATCTAATTCTTCAAGGAGCTCTTCCCTAGCTTTTATTAAGTCGACCATGGATTTGGTAGCTAGAGAAAGTTTATGTGCTCTTTCCAAAGTATGGATTTTTGCATATAGTGCCGTAATGCGATCCCGTTTGAGTTTGTTTCTGTTGGCATTTAGAGAAATAATTTCTCCACGTATCACGCATTTATGTGCAGCCCATATGCTGCATTGTTTTGATTCCCCAGGGACATTTTCCGCGAAATATTGTGTAAGGCATGTGTTAAGTTTTTGAGTAATTTCAATGTCTGTTAGGGTTGAGTTATCTAGGTGCCAAATTCTGTTTCTAGTTCACACTGTCGGAATGTCTAGGGTAATGGACACTGGGCTATGGTCAGAGAGAACCATCAGGTCAATAGAGGCCTTTGATAGGAGTGGTAGGTCGGTCTAGGATATGAAGAAATTATCAATTCTTGTATATTTGTCGTGTGGTGAAGAGTAGAATGTAAAGTCCCTCTCGTTTGGGTGTAGTGTTCTCCAGGCATCATGTAAGGTCAGTTCTTGGAGGTGTTTTTTGATGGTCTTAAGGGCTCTGTAAGGCATGGAGGATGTCCCTGTGGACGAATCCTGGGAAGGGGAGAGTGCCACGTTGAAATCCCCTCCAACAATGAGGATGCCGGAATAGAATTCTGTTAGTAACTGGAGAGTTTCACAGAAAAATAGAACCTGATTTTTGTTGGGTACGTATAAGTTTGCGAAGGTAATGGGTTTGTTATGAAGGGTCCCCTTGAGGAATAGGTATCTGCCGCATGCGTCTCTTTTAACCTCTGACACTTGTAAGGGGCAGTTTTTCGCTATCAAAATTGTGACACCTTTCGTTTTAGCTTCTTTATTGGAGGCGTGGTAGACCGTAGGGTAGTGATGGTTGGAGAGTTTTGGGATGTTGTCAGAGCGAAAGTGTGTTTCTTGAATGAAGGATATCTGAGTTTTGTGTCCTCTTAATGTGTGTAACAGCTGGGATCTTTTTTCGGGTATGTTAAGTCCGCGGATATTCATTGAGCAAAGTTTCACCCGGGAGATAGGTGACGGCTTAGCGTGATCTTGCATGTTAGGAGTTTGAGTGTCCGCCATTAAAGGAGGGAAGGGGGTGTTCATGTGGGTCTATGGTAAAAGTGAGCAGGTGTTGAGTTATCCGTCTGTAAAGGAGAGCAAAAGTGGGGGGGGGATACTTAACTAACCTCCTCTACTTTGTAGAGAGGGTAAATGTGTACGGTGTGTCAGCAGTGGAGTTTGACCTGTATTCAGGTCTAAACTGTTTTGGGGGTTGGTAACTACCTAGCACTGAAGATACGTCCAATAGCGAGCAAACCCGCCGTTACCAGTTTCAGAGGCGTACCAGTGGAGGGTAGTGCTCCTGAAAATAAGCAAAGGAAAAGCCGTTATGAGAGGTAAAATATGTGAAATCGAAAAGTATGGGAATTTAAATAGGGATCAGGGGATATCCCTCTAGTCCCACACCCCTGTGACCAGTGCGTGGGACTAAAGGGACACCCAAGGTGCAACACTACAAGGACGGGTGATATAGCTATCGGTCAATGTAGGCTATATAATTATATGATTATGTGATTATAGGCACAGGGGTATTGTTAACTGCCGAGTAATGGACAGCGGTTCCCTATGAACGCAAAGTTCTTAAGCATGTGAAAGATACAATAAAACAATAAAACAAGATATCAAAAGGAACTTAAACTGTATCAATAACAACGAAAACATTGAAAACAATTGGAAACAATGAAAACAATGAAATCAGTGCCGAGGTCTGTAAGGTTGTCACTTACAGGGCACCTATAGTTCTATTAGTATCTTGGATGAGATCGTGCATAGCGATATGCCTGTTCTTATCAGCCAGCTGTCTAGCTTGCTATCCTCGCCCTCCATAATGTGCCAGTGTAATATATTTAGCGACGATCATTTCTATGTGTGTAAGTGTACCGTTTAAGCTATAACCTGACAAACGTGTGGGAGTGGATCTAAACAAACTTGTCTCCTGTTACAAGAGCCTTGAGCTCTGTTAAGCGGTTGAGTGCCTGGAAGGTGAGGTGAGTTATCACTTCCTGGTATTACATGTAGTTTAGGCCCTTCTGCTGAATGCCATAAAAGGATAGAAAGAAGTCATCAGCCTACTGGAGCAGCATACTGTCGTGCGTACCACTTTCCCCTGCATGTTCTGTACTCATGGGGAGGTGAGGGGATGATGTTCCGTTAGCAGATCCCGCAAATTTATATGTCCACAATGTGTTGCTGGTAATTCTATGAGACAGAGTCTCATAATGTAGAGTGTATGTAAGGTGAGGAAGCCAATCGTGATTTCATTCACATGTGCCCACTGAAAAGGTCGGGGTAGTGGGATTCATGAAAGCATGTGTTTTGTTGTGATATGGACGGCAGTGATTGCCAGGCAGGGAGAAAGAGAGTTGTAAAGACATGGGGAGGCGATGATAAAGTATACTGTCCTTATGTGCTAAACAAAAAATATTAGACCATAGTTGTTGTATGCTGATATAATGAGTATAAATGACCAAAGGGTGATGTTATATAGCTTACAGGGACTTATAAATTGTTGTGAGATAGAGTTTAAAAGACTTGTTGGTGTCTAATGCAGTGTAGTCTGAGTTTCTCCTGTAGGAACGCACTTGGCAATCTGTTGACAAGTGTGTTTGTTATAAATTACCAAATCCAGTATAAGTCCGATCTGCTTAGAGACCGTGAAATTACATAGAATTTATTGGCAGAATAGCATTGTCCTGGAGGAGCTCGTGGCAGCCAGTATAATCTGGACTTGTCCTGAAGCATAGTAGTCCATCGAGGATGTTGAATAGGGATCAAGTAAGTATCGAAAATACAATTGGAGGAGTCTGTCAAGCACGGCTCGAGCGGAATTATTCATCATTTAGTGGGTGTATGGCTTGTGGCATTGCGAAGGAGGAGGGGGGAAGGCATGAGGCATGTACAGTCTTCCCCACAGTGTCACATTGTATACTGCCAGGGTTGCTCTTGAGCGTTTACTCCTAATCAGTGTTAGCTGTCGGAGCCGGAGAGCGATAGTGAAGTGATCGGGTGAACTCGAAAACAACCTCTTTGAGGTCCTAAGCCAAAAAACTTTAACCGGAACATGGCGTTAATCAGACTTGAAAGAAATCTGTAGATGTTAGTGATGAGATTTGGGTCCCTGTAGCGAACTGTTCATTGGAGGTGGATCAAAGCTACTGCTTTGTGAAGGTTCTCACCTGCTGTACAAGAAGCTGGGTGTTCGCGTCGGTGGGGAAGTAAGTATCAGCTGCAGACCTCGGTGCTGGTGTAATGTGTTTCAAACTAGAGAGGTAACTCTATAGCCCAAAAAGGAAGGAACATTCCCGAGATTGTAAAGGCACAGTCCTGTGAACCAAAAAATGTGAATCAGCAAATAAAACCTTGGAAACTTGTGAGGTTACTAAACTCAGCCAGAGCGTGGCGATAAAACTTCCGTGTGGCGCTCTGCAAGAAGGGTAGTGTTAGTGATCTCTTCGGGCTCTTCGAGAGCGCGGGAAGCCTGACAGACTGTGTCCGTGATGAGCGCCGCGGTGAGCAGCATGTGACCTGGTGCCCGATAGTGATCTTCTCCTTCTGTAGCGTACATCCTGAGCTTCCATCGGTTCTTCTGGAGGCGTGTGTCGTCTTGCAGTTAAATGTAGGAACTCAGCGTACCAATTAGGGACATCTACCAAGGGGATGTCCAGGCTGTGACAGAATTGTGGTAGATCTTCAGGTACTTTCAGCAGGGCCGTCCGACCCAAATGTGTGGCAGACAGGCAAAACGGGTACTTCTATCGGTATTGTATTCCATGTGCACGTAGTACCTCAAGAAGAGGTTTTAGACCCCTTCGGTGCTGTAAAGTGATGCTGGATAAATCCTGAAAGATTTGGATATGTTTTCCATCGCGCTGAAGTTGTGATTTGCCTCTCGCTTGTCGCAGGATTTCTCCTTTTAACTTATAATCCACAATACAGCATATAATGTCCCTAGGGGGATCTGTTTCTCTACCCTTAGGGCGCAGCGCCCTGTGGATTCTTTCCATCTCGATTTGGGTTTGACGAGGTCTGTTTAACAGGCCATTGAAGAGGTCAGTAACTGCCGGCATCAAGTGCTCAGAATCAATGGCCTCAGGCATGCCTCTGATTCTGAGGTTATGGCGGCGACCGCGATTATCAAGGTCTTCAACGTGTCGTTGCACTTCTCTCAGCTGCAGAGTGTGTGTGTCGATCTTTCTCGTTACCTTGCGAAGGACCGTGTCATGTTGGGTCGCGGTTCTTTCAACTACATGTACCCTGTCACTTAATGTGTGGATATCCAGACGTAAATCCGCAATGGCGGCCGACAGTGTGTCCTTGATGTCAGCGGCCATTGTCCTCAGGTCGTGTATGAGGTGGGATTGTGGGGGGGACAGTTGTGTTCCAGATGTCTGTGAGGGTCCGTGGCGGGATGACGCCATATTGCTCCGCTGCGTTCTAAACATCTCCGGGATGTTCTGGCTTATACTCCCTGTATGTTCGCGGGGAGAGCGGGACCGTGAAGTAGAAGATTGTCGGGATGCTGTCCCCATCTTCTAGTGTATAATTAGAAAGAGTTTGAGCGAGTTTTCCTCCTGTAATGTTGAGAAAAGAGTGGTAATGGCAGGAGCTATGCAATTAAGCAGCCATCTTCCTGTGTAGCCAGACCACGCCCCCCCAATTTCACCTTTTTAAGCTATTTAACCACTTCAGCCTCGGAAGGATTTGCCCCCTAATGACCTGGCCATTTTTTATGATAAGGCACTACGTCGCTTTAACTGACAATTGCAAGGTCGTGCAAAGCTGTACCCAAACAAAATTGACGTCCTTTTTTTCCACAAATAGAGCTTTCTTTTGGTCATATTTGATCACCTCTGCGGTTTTTATTTTTTGCACAATAAACAAAAAAGCCCGACAATTTTGAAAAAATATTTTTTTTCCTTTCTGCTATAATACATATCCAAAAAAAAAAAAAATCTAAAAACAAATGTATTCATCAGTTTAGGCTGATATTTATTCTTCTACATATTTTTGGTAAAAAAATCGCAATTGGCGATATATTGATTGATTGGTTTGCGCAAAAAAAAAACTATGGGATAGATTTAGGGACTTTTTTTTTTGTTTGTTTTTGTTTTTACTGGTAATGACGGAAATCTGCGATTTTTATCGGGACTACGACATTGCGGCAGACAAATCTGACCCAAAATTACACTTTTTGGGGACCAGTGATATTATTACATTGATCAGTGCTATAAAAATGCACTGATCAATGTAAAAATTACACTGGCAGGGAAAGGGTTAACACTAGGGGGTGATGAAGGGGTTAAGTGTATTCCCTGGGTGTGTTCTAACTGTAGGGGGGGTGTGCTATCAGGGCCATGACAGAGATCACTGTTGCTGATCATCTGGCAGAATGGGGAATCGTCTTGTTTACATAGGCAGTTTCCCGTTCTGTCTATTTTACACTTCGATTGCGGGTCGTTGGCGGACATCAAGTCTGCCCGAGATTGCTTTCTGTGCAAAAACCGATGTACACCTACAGTGGTTTGCGCAGGAAAGCCGACCTGCTGCAGTATAATGACGGCGGCTGGTCGGCAAGAGGTTAAGGGGGACAAATTGATGGGGTCATTAAAAAGTGTACCCCTGAAGATGTGCATGTGCATGAAATGCGTCAGAAGGAGAATGTCAGATTGTATGAGAAGACACCAACTGGATTGTGTGGAGACCTAGTAAATCTTACAATAATATGTGGATGGTGTCATACGTATTTACCATTTATTTCTGGTAAGTGCAGATATGGTGGTGGCAGCGTAGCATCATTTGTTTTTCACATGATGGATCTAGAAGATCTGTTTACCAAATAATTTTTGTATCTCACGACTGAATTAACTTTATTGGGAGGAGGACAAGAATCACTTCTGCTTTCTTCACAAAAAGGACTGTTCTTTTCACATAATGGATCCTTTTCAAGAGGAGTATGAAGGAATGACTGTATTTCACAACTTTTTTATACAGTAAAACCTTGCATTGCAAGCATAATTCTTTCTGGAAACATGCTTGTAATCAAAAGCACTCGTATATCAAAGCAAATTTCCCCATAAGAAATAATGGAAACTCAGATGATTTATTCCACAACCATTTATTTATAAGTCCTTCCGTTTATAGTCCATATAAAAAGATTATAGCAATGTGTAACTAGGGATGAGTCGAACACCCCCGGTTCGGTTCGCAGTAGTACATGCAAATAGACCAAAAATTTGTGCAAACGCGCAAACCCCGTTAAAGTCTATGGGACTCGAAAGTGAAAAATCAAAAGTGCTAATTTTAAAGGCTAATATGCAAGTCATTGTCATAAAAAGTGTTTGGGGACCTGGGTCCTGCCCCAGGGGACATGAATCAATGCAGAAAAAAGCTTTAAAAACGGCCATTATTTCAGGAGCAGTGATTTTAACAATGCTTAAAGGTAAACAATAAAAGTGAAATATTCCTTTAAATATCGCGCCTGGGGGGTGTCGACGGTATGCCTGCAAAGTGGCGCATTTTTCCCCGTGTTTAGAACAGTCCCTGCACAAAATGACATTTCTAAAGGAATAAAAGTGATTTAAAACTGCTTGTGGCTGTAATGTAATGTTGCCCCACCAGCCCATTACCAGGCCCTTTGGGTCTGGTATGGATATTAAGGTGAACCCCGCACCCAAATTTAAAAGAAAAGGCGTGGGGCCCCCATGCCCTATATACTCTAAACAGCAGCAATATACCGGCGGTCCCCGGGTTACAAACAACATAGGGACTAGGTTGAATCTGTTTGTAATTTGGAACAGGTAAATTTTCTAAGTGTAGCTCCAGACAAAAAATTCTATTTTGAAGCTTTTTGGATAACATAGGGAAGGGTTATCATCACCCCTGTAACGTTTGTTTTGCTGTCTGTGCCCCTGTTTAGAAGATTTCACCTCACTTTCTGTCCCAATGAGAATTGGGTTATTAGGGAAAAAAGGATTGGTGATAAAGCATCAGTGGAGACACCTTTTTCCCATATTAACTCTTACAGGAGAGTATTTCCCTTCCTAGGGTTAGATTTCCTCTCACTGCCTGTTGTCTCTCTCCTTTGGAAGTAGGAGTCATTTGTAAGTCGGATGTTTGAAAATAGGGGACCGCCTGTATATACTATACGGCCTGCCCTATACACTCGGCGGAAAATTGGGCCTTAGGTGTTGGTGGTACCAGAGCACTGTAGGCCCTCACAGTTACTCTTGGTGGGTACTGGAATGGGCCCTGCTGTGAAATATTATATCAAGAATTGTAATTACCTGCCCCTGTTAAACAGGGGCAGAAAAATTGGGCCTTAGGCGGTGGTGGTGGTGTCACAACACTGTAAAGCCTCACAGATACTTTTGTTGAGCACAAGAACAGGTCCTGCTGTGAAATATTAGATCAAAAATTGTATTTACGTGCCCCTGTTAAACAGAGGCAGAAAAATTGCGCCTTAGGCGGTGGTGGTGGTGGTGTTGGCACAAAACTGTAAAGCCTCACAGATACTTTTGTTGAGCGCAGAAACAGACCCTGCTGTGAAATATTAGGTCAAAAATTGTAATTACGCGCCCCTGTTAAACAGGGGCAGAAAAATTGGGCCTTAGGCAGTGGTGGTGGTGCCACAGCACTGCAACCCCTTAAAGATACTCTAGTTGAGCGCAGGAATGAGCCCTGCTGTTAAATATTTGATGAAAAATTGCAATTACGTGCCCCTGTTAAACAGGGGCATAAAAATTGGGCCTTAGGCAGTGGTGGTGGTGCCCTGAACCGAAAATATTCCTAGAAGCTATCATCATTAAGATTGAGGAGGAATAGGATAGTAACTCAGCATAATAGGATAGTCACTCAGCATATGCAGTCTTCAAGGGATCCCACAACCATAGAAAAATCAATCGGTTACATCAGCATCAGGTACTTGGTAGCTGGTGATCCAAGACTGATTCATTTTATGAATGTGAGCCGATCAACAGAGTCTGTGGATAGGCGCACTCTGTGTACGGTTACAAAGCCTCCAGCAGCACTAAATGTGCATTCAGAAAGAACGCTGGATGCAGGACAGGCCAGTAGCCCAATTGCATATTGAGCAAGCTCTGGCCAGTGGTCCATCCTCAAGACCAGTAACCCAGTGGATGTTCTGTTGGAAAGGTCTCCAAGTCTGATCTTGCCCCTATACCTACCTACCCCTACCTTCCCTTGTAACGTGGATCAAGATGGGTTGCCAGCCAGTAATGATCCCTCTCCTTGATACCACGAATCTTAGGGTCCTTTTGCAGGCTTTGCAGGATCAGGAAGGCCATGCAGCGTAGGTTTGCAGAGGCATTCGGTCCTGAGTCCTTTGGGTCACTAAGGATCACATGATCCTCAACCACCTCCTCCCAGACACGTACAACTCCATGGGTTTCTGGGGACTGAAAATGATCCCTTGAAGACTGCTGCTGATGCTGAGTGTTATCCTCCACCTCCATGCTGACACAATCCTCCTCCTCCTCTTATTCTTCTTCCTGTGTGATTGGCGGGCCTGCAGGAATACTAGTATCTGGATAAAGGGGGCCTTGAGAGGTAAGGAAGTCCTCTTCTTCCTTCTGCTGTTCTGCCTCAAGTGCCCTATCCATTATTCCGCAAAGCGTGTGCTCCAACAGGAAGACAAGAGGGACAGTATCACTGATGCATGCACTGTCACTGCTCACCATCCTCGTGGCCTCCTCAAATGGTGACAGGACAGTGAATGCATCCTTGATCAGTAGCCACTGGCGTGGCAAAAAAAAACCAAGCTCACCTGACTCTGTCCGGTTGCCATACTCACACAGGTACTCACTGATGGCCGTCTGCTGTGTGTGCAGCCACTGCAGCATTGCCAACGTTGAGTTCCACCTGGTGGGCATGTCACAAATGAACGGTTCTTGGGTAGGTTGCATTCTCTTTGAATGTCAGCCAGCCGAGCACTGGCATTACATGACCGGCGGAAATGACCACAGACTTTCCTAGCCTGCCTCAGGAGATCCTGTAAGCCCGGGTACCTGCTCAAGAACCGCTGCACCACCAAATTCAGGATGTGAGCCAAACAGGGAACATGGGTCAAGTGTCCCTGTCGGAGGGCGGAGAGGAGGTTGGTGCCATTGTTGCATACAACCATTCCTGGCTGAAGCTGGCGTGGCGTCAACCACCCCTGCCCCTGCAGAGCTTACAGAATCTCTGCCCCAGTGTGGCTCCTGTCCCCTAAGCAGACCAACTCAAGCACTGCATGGCATCTTTTTGCCTGAGTGCTTGCATAGCCCCTTGAATGCCTACGGAGCACTGTTGGTTCAGAGGACAAATCTGCAGAGGAAGAGGCCATAGAGGAAGAAGAAGAGGAGGGGGTGGAGGAGAAAGCTGTGGCAGAATCACCACTAACATTTTGGAGGCATGGTGGCGGAACAAGCTCCAACAATACTGAACCCTGTCCTGCATCCTTCCCAGCTGGCAGCAGAGTTACCCAGTGCGCCATGAAAGAAAGGTAACGTCCCTGTCCATGCCTGCTGGACCATGAGTCAGCACTAATATGCACTAGACATGTGCACACTGAAATATTTTGCTTTGGAATTTCGTTCCCGTCCAAAAAATAAATTTATTTAGTTACTCTCGAAATTCGTTTTTATATATTTCGTTTTTCGTTAAAAATTGCATTCATCCGAAAATCCAAATTAAGTAAGGTCAAATCTGTCATTGAAGGCTTATGGTGTCTGTCGAATGTTCAAAGAAGATTCGACGGAGCAGCTAAACTGTACGTGTACATTTCCGGTCGAATTTTCCACCTACAAGCTAGCTGTAGTAGAATTCTAATGTTGTATGACTAGTAATAATTATATTTATTAATTATTTTACTATCCAACCAACATTAGAATTTTTCTATAGCCTATGGGCGGATGCAGTTAACCGGAAATGTACGATTGCAGCGTTGTACAGTTTAGCTGCTCCGTCGAATCTTCTTAGAACTTTTGACAGACACCATAAGCCAAAGATTCGACGTTTGTATGTTTTTTGTTGCTTTGACGAATCTTCGTCGTTCATGTTGAATGGTCTACTCTACCCCAACAGTCAGCCAACTTTCACATTCGTTTCTCAATCTCCAAGTGCAATGACGTTGTGTCAGATATTGATATGGCATTATAATATAGAATCTATAATAATAGATCCCCCCCCACAACGCGGGCAGCCTCTGAGGCTATCACAACACTAGCAACACTAGTATCACTATCAAGTTCACAACACTGACACAATAGCAGCAGATTATTATGAAAAAGTTAAGTTGAACTGTAGCTTGCTTCACTATTGTTCTGCTGCTGTGCTTATGCTTAATTGTTAAATAATTCAGGTTCTCTGACAAACGGACCAGCTAAGATTGACTGTCTTCTGAAATGATTCAGTGTGTGTGTCTCTCTCTCTGCTAGCAAATCGTAAGTGAAAGTAAGTTGGCTGTACGTGTGTACTTAGTTCTAGCTATTTTCCTGCCCCTCCTCTTTGGTTACAATCGGTCAATAACATTCATCATCAGCATTATTTTTATTTTACTTCCCCCACCCAATTCCAGCGGCGATCTTTTTTCTCTATGTCGAATCTTTTCTCTCTATGTCGAATCTTTTCTATCTATGTAGAATAATCTTGGACTAATAGAGTTAAGGTTAGGCACATTCGACCACAGGTTCAATAGACACAGATTGTTATTGTCAGCGTCATGTCGAATCTCCTATCTATATCGAACTGTTGTTGTAACGAAAATGAAAATAAAGCATTTGTTTATGTTGGATCTTTCGGTTTTCATATTCTGCACTTTCGTTATCATTTGTTAAAACTGCACTAGAGGTGCACAGTACTGTGTACACCAACAGAAGTTTAATAACAACTATGGGTACACTGTATGTATTGTGTACACCACCAGGAAAGTAGTAGCAACTGCACTAGGGGTGCACGGTACTGTGTACACCAACAGAAGTTTAATAAAAACTATGGGTGCACTGTATGTATTGTGTACACCACCAGGAAAGTAGTAGAAACTGCACTAGGGGTGCACAGTATTGTATACACCAACAGAAATTTAATAACAACTATGGGTGCACTGTATGTATTGTGTACACCATCAGGAAAGTAGTAGCAACTGCACTAGGGGTGCATGGTACTGTGTACACCAACAGAAGTTTTTTTTTTTATCCAAAAACGTTTTTATTGAAAAACGAGTACATACAGTCCAAAATTATTCAAGTAAGATATACAAAATAAATGAGTACATTTCCAGAAAAACACCAACAGAAGTTTAATAACAAGTTGACTATGGGTGCACTGTATGTATTGTGTACACCACCAGGAAAGTAGTAGCAACTGCACTAGGGGTGCACCGTACTGTGTACACCAACAGAAGTTTAATAACAACTATGGGTGCACTGTATGTATTGTGTATACCACCAGGAAAGTAGTAGCAACTGCACTAGGGATGCACGGTACTGCATACACCAACATAAGTGTAATAACAACTATGGGTGTACTGTATTGTGTACACCACCAGAAAAGTAGTAGCAACTGCACTATGGGTGCACAGTACTGTATACTGAATATTAGAGTATATTAGTATACTCTAAGTATATTCTAAGTATATTAGAAACAGTACACCAGGAACGACCTGCAGTGAGATATAGCTAAACTGTATGCAGTGGATATATATATATATATATATATATATATATATATATATATATATATATATATATATATATATATATATATGAGACTATCTGTATATATATATTAAATACACTGCAGCTAACTGAATCACCTGCCTGCCAGAAGTATATTAGAAACAGTATATATATATATATATATATATATATATATATATATATATATGTGTATATATATATACAAGACTATCTGTGTATATATGTAGGAAGGCCAGTATGGTGGCCTGAATTTACGGGAGGAGCCCGAGGGGTATTTAAGCAGCCCGCTCACCTGTGGTGCTTGTCGGTTTCCTGTGCGCGATATACGTCACTAGGCCGACTATTCGAATACCAGCGTCCACAAGTTCTTGTCTCGCAAGTTCCCGCATTCGCAATTCCGTGCTCGAGAGTTTCGAAGTCCATGTTACCGATTAGTAGTTCGTACCACGCGTCTGGCTCAGCTGTCGCAGGTAGGGTCCTGTCGGACTTTTGTATTCACGCATTGTTAGATATCATGTCACTAAACCGTGATATCAAACTTACGAATCACTCGCAATTTCACAAACGTAACCGCAATGCATACCACTCGCACCATCGCAATGTTACCATTTCTCGTTATTTGAAAAACCACCGCAACGTAGACGTTGCTTCATTTCAGGCATGACTAAATTGTTACCACGCAAGTAGACAACCGTTGTAATTCGCAATGTCGCAATTTCTTGTCGACGTCAGTTCGATACCAAAGCATTTCTCATTTCTGAACATTTCTAAGCATTTCTAACATTTCAACCATTTCGAATCATTTCATTCATTTCAGTCACGTACCGCGCTCCAATTCGAATCCAGTCGCATCCAAAAGATGCACCGATTCGTTCCGGTGTGCCCCAGTAGTTACGGCCTCATTTCAGTACATGCTCCAGAGTCACGTTCGTTATCAGTCGCTCGTTACGACTCACCGATTCGTACCTCTGTCATGGTATCATTTCACTGTCACGTATCACGCGCCGATACGAATTTCAGTCGCATGGAAATGCACCGATTCGTCTCGGCGTGCCCCAGGTATTTGCCACATTTCAGTACATGCTTCAGAGTCCGATTCGCAGTCAGTCACAACAGCGGCATGATTGATTCGCGCCTCTGTCATGGCAACAATTTGTTACACCTGCACTTACCGCGCTCCGGTTCGAATCCAGTCGCATCCCCGATGCACCGATTCATTACGGCGTGCCCCAGGGCTCGGCCTCATTTCTGAAACATGCTCCAGAGTCCGGATCGTAACTAGTCGCAGATATCGGGCGACCGATCCGCATCTCTGTCATGGGAACTATTACCATTCATTTCACTCCCACATGGCATCACCGTTTTCGAAACCAGTTGCATCCGAGATGCACCGATTCGTTACGGAATGCTCCAGTTATTTCGGCCGTATCCATACATATACCAGAGCTCGGTTCGTTGCCTGTCGCAAATGCGGCACAACCAATTCGAGCCTCGGTCAAGGTGAAAACATTTCTGTCATTTAGTTGTTTCATACTGCGCTCCGATTCGAATCCAGATGCATCAAACATGCACTGATTCGTCCCGGTGTGCACCAATGTTTTTTTCGATTGCCTCATTTCAGTACATGCTCCAGAGCTCGGTTCGCGGTCGGTCGCAGTCATGGCACGACCGAGCCGGATCTCTGTCATGGCAAGAGATTTCACTCATTTCATAATCAAGGCAAACATTTCAAATCATTTCGTTGTCACTAAGATTGAAAATCACCATACAAGTCACTGCTTCAAGTTAGCCAGCAAACCCTTCACGAATTATCACCTTTCATTTTCCTCCAGGTCAGTCAAAGCTCAGTAGGTCCACCCTGCACCAGGTTGGACGATATCCCCCCAGGTAAAAAAAAAAAAGGGAGAAAACATGTTGGGTAAGTATGGCTCAGGGAAACAAAGCAAACTTGAAATTCATGTCACCCCCAATAGGTTACAGTCAACCAAAACACGATCTGAAGGACAGGATATCTTTACCAGATCAACCATGTCCCAGGCCGGCAGCAAAGACCTCACGGCCCCCCGTCACCTTCTCCGGTCTCAGAGAGTGGCAGCGTGCAGTCCTTCAGAGGATGGACTATCCCCAAATTGACGGCAGAGCTAAGACGCAGAGGCGTGCCCTTCCCCGCTACAGCCAGGAAAGGCGAGCTGTTCAAGCTCCTCTTCCCCCCACCAGCTGCAGCAGGACCCAGTACCCAGCAGGCATCTCTCCAGTCGATATCCTCGGCCATCTCACAACTTCACACTATGGTGTCGTCCCTCTCTACCTCGGTCAGGGACGTACAAACCAGAGTGGCACTCCTGGAGGCTCGGCCGGCCGCGGCTATTCCCGACCCAACCGTAACCCAACCTTTAACACCCCTTCCTGCAGGTTGGAGCCCCATTGTCTACCCCTCCCATTTGGTGCCAACCAGCATCAGGAAGGACATCTTGGATGGCAGGGACGTCAACCTGGCCTCTCTCCTGATTTCTGTTCATGATCTGGCAGAAAATAAGGCCTATACCTGGGGTGACATATCGGTGGTCCTTAAAGCCAAAGACCCCAGACTGAACCGGAAATTATCTGTCCCAGAGTTCACCCTGGCCTTTGGCATGCTGAGAGATGTCCTGTGTTCAGCCGCTCCCAGCAGAAGGGAAGAGCTAGACTTATACCTCCATACGGTAGTAGACTTGGGTTACAAGTATGGAGGATTTTCTTTTTACGACTACCACCGTTCCTTTTCCGCAACGCTCACCCCTGTGTGCGATTTGCCAGTCCTCCACTCACACTGCCACCTGGTGCGCCAATGCGACAATCAGACGTCCCTTTGAATTTCCCTCCACCTCCGGTGCACTTCAGGGTCAGTCGACCCCTGAACAAACGCCTCAGGTGGACAAATTCGGACGCCCAGTCTGAACCGTGGGAGGAGCAGCCATCTGCAATAATTACAACTATGGGTCCTGCAACTTCAGTCAGTGCCGCCTACTCCACATCTGCACCTTATGCCAAAGAGCGCACCCAAGAAACTTGTGCGAAGTTAAACAACAAAAGAGGGCAAGACTAAGCCGGAATCAATGTCTGGTGGCTAGGACTCTACCTCCCCTCACATCCCACCCCCTCCCTGGCCACCTACCTTATCCAGGGGTTCACAGTAGGGTTTCACACCGGCCTCATTTCTTTACCCCACAGTACCTACGATTATTATACCCTATTGGGCTTGTAAAGGGCAAGTTCACAAATAAATTACGCTTGGTGTACGACCTGTCTGCGCCTCATTCTTCCCACATTCCCAGTCTCAATTCTCCGATCCCCTCTGAAGAATTCTCCCTAAAATACTCCTCCGTGGACATGGCAATCCAAGCAGTCATCAAAGCAGGTACAGGTTCCTGGCTCTCCAAAGCCGACATCTCGGATGCCTTCAAGCTCCTGCCATCCACCCATCCCTTTGGTGCTGGCATGGCATCAAGTGGAAGGAGGCATACTATTTTGCCACAAAACTGACGTTTGGTTCGAAGAGTAGCCCTTGGCTCTTCGACACATTCACTCAGTCCCTCGCTTGGATATTCTTACACAAGGCTCAGTGCCAAGAAGTCATCCATTACCTGGAGGACTTTCTACTAATAGAACCACCCAGCAGGCCCCCAGGAGACCTCGACAAACTCAGAGTGGTATTCGGAAATCTCAATGTTCCCATCGCTGAGCTCAAAGTTAACGGCCCAGCACATAACATCACCTTTCTCGGGGTCAACTTAGATACCTGCACTATGCAGGCCAGTCTCCCCCTCGACAAACTAACCCGCATTAGGGCGGTCCTTCACAAATTCACCCACACCAAGGGGTGTACCAAAAAGCAGTTGCAATCTCTCCTGGGAATGCTTAATTTCGCCATGCGAATTATTCCACAAGGCCGCACCTTCGTGTCTCGTCTGCTGAGACAAGACACAAGACCCTGATCAGATCCTGAATCTAGACTCCGCAGCAATAGCGGACCTATCTATGTGGGAGGAATTCCTGTCCGCCTGGAATGGCATATCCCTATTTATACCCATGGTTTCGGCCCTTTCACCCCAGGTGGTGACAGACGCTGCAGCTTCCACAGGTTTCGCAGCAATTTTTGGCCACCAATGGTTTTCAGGACCCTGGCCTCAACAGATACTGTTGATACCCGGCTTTACCCGAACATCTTCCCTCTTCGAACTCTATCCCATAGTGGCAGCTGCACAGCTCTGGGGTCATCATTGGATAGGGCAAACTGTGGTCTTCACCACCGACAATCAGGCCACGGCAGACATTATCAACAAAGGCAGGTCCAAGTCCCTAGCAGTCATGTCCTTCCTGCGCAGATTGGTACAACTGTCTTTACAGCATCAGTTTAACATCCACTGTTCATTTATTCCAGGCAGATACAATTTAGCTGCTGATGCACTGTCACGTTTTAATTACACCTTGTGACGGGAGGGCCCGCGGAACTCAGAATCCCTTGGAAAGTAGGGGATGTCCTTGTTTCAGCTTCCCATATACATCTTATGTCTAAGTCACCCTGTGCTATCCTGGCACAGGGTGAGTGAGAAAATATATCTTGGACTACTTAAAATGGGACAGTAATATTTGTCCACAATATCTTTCAGGATGTATGTAGAGACTATTATTGGTTTGGTTGATTCTGAACTCAACCTGTTAATTGAGTGAGCTGATCACATTAGCCTCCAGGACTAGCTAGGAAACGAACTGTTGATGACTAGGCTGAGGAGGGGGGGAGATTGTTGTTTGTATTGTTAATTGTAATTAGCTCCAGCTATTGTGTTTATACTACTGTGTGAAGCTCGGTGCCCACAAGTCTGTCATCTGGTCTGGGTAAATTTTTTAGTAAATTAGCTCATGTTAATTAGGTTAGCTTTGAGTCAGCCTGCTGTATAAATGTGTGTGAGATCTCAAATAAAGAGTTAGTCCTGATGTACTCCAAGACTGGTGTTGTCTAGTTCTTGGGGGTTCCTATAGCCAGATCCATTGGACTCGTGTTCCAGAACTTAGGAAGCGGTATACTGACGGAAGCACTCAAGCGGAGTGTGGGACGTTCCGTGACATTGGTGGCAAGCAGAGGGAAAGCTTCCTGCAGTCTGGGAAATCTAAACCTCCACCTGGATCCAAGACCAGGATAGCAGACTTCAGTCACCCCAGCGGAGATATGGACCTGGCATCAGAGTTCCCAGGGCTGCTCCGGATCATCCTTTCAACATACACCAGGACTGTGTCTGAGGATGAATACCTGGAGCTTAGGCAGCAAATTCAGGTGGAGCTCTGGATTGGAGCCCTCCAGCTCGCTGATATAAAACAGGGCAAGTGCTTTCCAACCCAAGAGCAACGGGCCAGTGACCAACGGGCATTGCGGATGGCATTCCTGGGAGAGCGGCCCCAGGAGCAATGGGTGACTGAGTTGGACAGGCTGGTCCAGCAGGAGATAGAGCTGGACAATCATTATCGGGCTCTGCAATGGCACGCAGAGGAGGGATATTTAGGGGAGACAACAGAATGCTCTCCGGAGGGATATGACTTTGGAGGCCCTGGATTGCTGTGGGAGAGCCTTACAGATCATTTTATGTTTGGCGATGAAGGGGAGCCTGACCTTGAGGACCTGCGAGAATATAGAGAGGCTATGCTCGGTCTTGCAGGGGTCTCAGAGCTCAAACCTGATCTGGACCATTTGCTAAGGAAGGAACAGCATCTGGAAAGGGCATACAGGAAACTGCTAGAACATGTTCAGCACCATGCCAGAGAATCAGCAGTGGAAAATCTGAAGATTGCCGTCCCCAAACCTGAAGTGCTGACAACAGGGCAGAGCTCTGCTAACCTCTGTCCAGCACTGATGGCATCTTCTGGGTTCCATGGACAGGAGATGGTGAACCTCTATCCCCAGACACCATTTATAGAGATAGGGGATTTAATAGACTTTTCTGCTGAGGAAGAACAACCTGATGAGCCTCCAGCAGAAGAGCTGGTATTAGGGCCAAACTTCACTGTGCTCTGCCCAGCACCAACAGCAGTATCTGTGGAGTTACAACAAACTTCTCCAGCTGAAGATCTGGCAACCGAACAGAGGGTCCAAGACCTCTGCCCCACACCTGTGGCAGTTTCGGGGGCCCAGGTTGAGAAGGTGGCAATCACTTCCCAGCAGCAGATACAGGGGAAGAAGGGAGAGGAGGTGTGTGTTGTCCCTCCCCAACAGTTGGCCAGGGTGGAGGAAGCGGCCTTTGAGGCAGCCTTCTGTATAAATGTGTGTGAGATCTCAAATAAAGAGTTAGTCCTGATGTACTCCAAGACTGGTGTTGTCTAGTTCTTGGGGGTTCCTATAGCCAGATCCATTGGACTCGTGTTCCAGAACTTAGGAAGTGGTATACTGACGGAAGCACTCAAGCGGAGTGTGGGAAGTTCCGTGACACACCTCCTTTTTCAAACAGGTTCCCGGAGCCAATCCAGTGTCGGCCCCTATCCCTGTCTGGTCACAACTGACCCTGGACTAGTTCAACATTTACAAGGAGCAACGCAGCTCATCAATCACTCACTCTCCCATAACACACTCAAAGCCTACCAGACAGCGTGGAAGGCGTTCAATAAATTCCTGACACCCTGCTGCAAAGGACCAACAGATGTCAAACAGGTACTGGCCTTCATTTTATACTGCCACACTCAGCTGGCCTTATCTTACAATACCATTTGGCTATACCTAGCCGGCATACAACATTTCTTGACTCTTGAAGACCCCCGCAAAATCTTCACTGTTCTCATCACACGCTATACGAGCCATCCTAAGGGACATTCAGAAACAACAACCAGTGATTAGCACCAAGCGCTTACCCATTACGGGGCCCATCTTCAGGGATATGTCGACCATCCTGGCTACTTCTCCATTCGGTCTTCTCCCCAGCACGGTCCTACAAGCAGCCATATATTTGGCTTACTACGGGTTCTTGCGACCGGGCGAGTTCACCTGTAACAACCCCGCAGACCAAGTACTATGCAGACGACACTTGGTTCGCTACCAAGACCATTTCGTCCTTCACCTCGAGGTTTCTAAAACCCAGCAAACATGCTCTGGAGTGGACATTCACCTCTACAAAACCAATAACAGCTGGTGTCCAGTCACCGTCTCCTGTCACTCCTGCCTGAACAACCGGACACCAGTCCTCTTCTATCATTCCCAGTTAAACCCTTAAGCGCCTGTCAGTTTGTGAAACACATAAGGATACTTCTCCGCAATCTTCACCTTAACCCGAGTCAGTACTCCGGACACTCCTTTTGTATCGGAGCAGCCTCCGCAGCATCCCGCCACGGGGTCCCAGACCACGTCATCAAAAGACTAGGCAGGTGGAAATCAGCCTGCTTCGCCCGGTATATCCCCAATTCTCAAGTAGGGATGGCACAGGCATTTTCCAAATTGCCTCAATAAATAACTGAAAACCAATAAAATATTATACCCCTACCTGAATGTTTTTGCCCCCTTATTTTGGCATACCGGCCATTAGACCAAGGCACACTTTCAGGTCCATTTCATAGGGTAAGTCCACACTTCCAGGTCTATTTCCGATGGTAAGTCTTATGTTAACTATAAATGTTATCTATGTCCATATTGGACATAGGGCTGCAACCATAAGTAGGAAGGCCAGTATGGTGGCCTGAATTTATGGGGGGAGCCCGGGGGGTATTTAAGCAGCCCGCTCACCTGTGGTGCTTATCGGTTTCCTGTGCGCGATACCCACCCTCCCATCCCCATTTCACAGCATTTCTCAACTATTCATTTCTCTTTACAGAATAATCATTTCTTAAACAAGGGTATGCCCCCTTATTTTGGCATACCGGCCATTAGACCAAGGCACACTTTCAGGTCCATTTCATAGGGTAAGTCCACACTTCCAGGTCTATTTCCGATGGTAAGTCTTATGTTAACTATAAATGTTATCTATGTACATATTGGACATAGGGCTCCAACTATATATATATATATATATATATATATATATATATATATATATATATATATATATATATATATATATAAAATACACTGCAGCTAACTGAATGAGTGCACTGTATGTATTGTGTACACCATCAGGAAAGTAGTAGCAACTGCACTAGGGTTGCACAGTACTGTGTACACCAACAGAAGTTTAATAACAACTATGGGTGCACTGTATGTATTGTGTACACCATCAGGAAAGTAGTAGCAACTGCACTAGGGGTGCATGGTACTGTGTACACCAACAGAAGTTTTTTTCTTTTATCCAAAACCGTTTTTATTGAAAAACGGGTACATACAGTCCAAAAATCTTCAGGTAAGATATACAAAATAAATTAGTACATTTCCAGAAAAACACCAACAGAAGTTTAATAACAAGTTGACTATGGGTGCACTGTATGTATTGTGTACACCACCAGGAAAGTAGTAGCAACTGCACTAGGGGTGCACCGTACTGTGTACACCAACAGAAGTTTAATAACAACTATGGGTGCACTGTATGTATTGTGTATACCACCAGGAAAGTAGTAGCAACTGCACTAGGGGTGCACGGTACTGTGTACACCAACATAAGTGTAATAACAACTATGGGTGTACTGTATTGTGTACACCACCAGAAAAGTAGTAGCAACTGCACTATGGGTGCACAGTACTGTATACTGAATATTAGAGTATATTAGTATCCTCCGAGTATATTCTAAGTATATTAGAAACAGTACACCAGGAACGGTCTGCAGTGAGATATAGCTAAACTGTATGCAGTGGATATATATATATATATATATATATATATATATATATATATATATATATATATATATGAGACTATCTGTATATATATATTAAATACACTGCAGCTAACTGAATCACCTGCCTGCCAGAAGTATATTAGAAACAGTATATATATATATATATATATATATATATATATATATATATATGTGTATATATATACAAGACTATCTGTGTATATATGTAGGAAGGCCAGTATGGTGGCCTGAATTTACGGGAGGAGCCCGAGGGGTATTTAAGCAGCCCGCTCACCTGTGGTGCTTGTCGGTTTCCTGTGCGCGATATACGTCACTAGGCCGAGTCTATCTGTGTGCATATATATATATATATATATATATATATATTAAATACACTGCAGCTAACTGAATCACCTGCCTGCCAGAAGTATATTAGAAACAGTACACCAGGAACGGCCTGCAGTGAGATATAGCTAAACTGTATGCAGTGTACATATATATATATATATATATATATATATATATATATATATATATATATATATATATATGAGACTATCTGTATATATGCATTAAATACACTGCAGCTAACTGAATCACCTGCCTGCCTGAAGTATATTAGAAACAGTACACCAGGAACGGACTGCAGTCAGATCTAGCTAAACTGGATACAGTGGATATATATATATATATATATATATATATATATATATATATATATAAGACTATGTGTATATATATATATTAAATACACTGCAGCTAACTGGACTTAGTGGACTTAGTCCCCCTGAGCCATGATTGGTGAAAGGCACCCTGCCTTTGGCCAATTATGGCTCTCTTAGCTGAGGGCGCTGTGATTGGCCAAAGCATGCAGGTAATGGTGCATGCTCTGGCCAATCATCATACAGCAATGCACTGCATTATGGGCCGTTACGCGTGGCTAGGATTTGGCACGAACGGCCCATAATGTTTGGTTTTCGAAGAATGGGCGAACAGCCAATGTTCGAGTTGAACTCATGTTCGACCCGAACAGAAAGCTCATCCCTATCGGTTGTGTAACCATAAAATGTCCATTCACAAATGGAAGACTCCACAAGGGGATTAGAAGCAAAATCCATCAGGAGCTACAGAGTATAAAAGAGAAGAGAGGCACCTCTAAGCATAGCAATATGGTTACATTTAATGAAGGTACAACATTTAGCAACTCACATGGTTGATGATTAAAACAGGTACATCTAAGTATGCAGGCATCTGGGGTAAAGGTGTCCACACAGACCATCCTCCGCACCGCCGACTCTCACCGCAGTCAGTCTGCAATCGTGACCGGGAAGACTACCCTGCAGTAGAGCAACATGAAAGCAAGGCTTGAAGCGCTTGTGGAGCGCAGCGTGGAAGTGATGACGCTGTTAGCGGTGCGGAGAGTGGACAGCTTTATCCCGGATGTCTGCATACTTAGATGTGCCTGTTTTAATCATCAACCATGTGAGTTGCCAAATGTTGTACCTTCATTAAATGTAAACATATTGCTACACTTAGAGGCGCCTCTCCTCTCTTTTTTACTCAGTTGTGACGTGACACTACTTGTATATCAAGATACCGCTCGTTTATCAAGTCATAATTTATTTAAAAAAAAATTCTTGTCTTGCAAAACACTCTCAGACCAAATTACTCTCAATCCAAGGTTTTACTGTATATATTCGTTTTATACTATTTTACACATTACTATTGTGATTTATATGTTTTATTGTAGCTCTGTACTTTGAGTTTATGAGAACTGCCAAAGCTGCCCTGCGAGGTCAGCACAGAAAAAGCCTTACTGCGTCTCTCACACAGAGCGGTCAACAGTGACCCGACACTAATGCCCCGTACACACGGTCGGATTTTCCGATGGAAAATGTCTGATCGGAGCGTGTTGTCGGAAATTCCGACCGTGTGTGGGCTCCATCGGACATTTTCCATCGGATTTTCCGACACACAAAGTTGGAGAGCAGGAGATAATATTTTCCGACAACAAAATCCGTTGTCGGAAATTCCGATCGTGTGTACACAAATCCGACGGACAAAGTGCCACGCATGCTCAGAATAAATAAAGAGATGAAAGCTATTGGCCACTGCCCCGTTTATAGTCCCGACGTACATGTTTTACGTCACCGCGTTTAAAACGATCGGATTTTCCGACAACTTTGTGTGACCGTGTGTATGCAAGACAAGTTTGAGCCAACATCCGTCGGAAAAAATCCTAGGATTTTGTTGTCGGAATGTCCGAACAAAGTCCGACCGTGTGTACGGGGCATACCTCTGCAAAGAATCCACAAGCAACAACATTCATGCTTCCTGAACAAAGTTGTTGATTTTAGCGCTGTGTAGTTAGAGTGTCAGAGTACAAGAGAACCAGACCGCTGTGCTCTTTGTGAGAGCAGAGGTCCGACTCTCCAGTGTGTTGCCTACAATGGCCAGCTTCTAATCACAGTCTTAATCATACACTCCTAGGGGCATAGTTATAAATCTGTCTGACATTCAGCAAACATTCACTGCAGGTAAACCTTCCTGGTACATGTGTTTTAAATATTCCTCTTAATATAAATACATACATAAAAAAATACAATTTTCTTTACTTACTAAGTAACCTGACAGCATAACAAGTATAGTAACCAATGCTCCAATCAGGCTTTAAACATGACTACATCTTATTCTTGTTCCCGTCTTTTTCAATTAATCACATCTTAATCATAAAGTGACACAAAAACAATTATAATGAAAAAATGTTATTTCTTCTACTTACATGTATTTATAACTACATGTTTAATGTATAAATTATATTCCTAAATTGTTAATACTGATCGTTTTCTATGCAAACCCCAAATTGTTTGCTGACATAAATCAGAATGTTCAATAAAGCTCATAATTCCTTATCAAGTATTTTGTTATAGCTACTGACATTTTTCTCCTTAAATGCAAATGTTGCATAAAAAATGCTGAAATGCCAAATAAATGAGTTTCGAAATGTCATCTGCAGTAAATGCTTCAGGGCTTAATTGTTGAAAAATGTCCAAAACAAAACATGGTTATATGTTGAAACAGATGAACACAGTACTTGACATGGATTGCAGACTAATAAAAAAAAATAAGAAAATCTGCGTACAATAATATTGTCTTGGTTACTTCATACTGGCAAAATAAGTTCACGCAAAAGGCATTTTTACTTTCAGGTAATGATTGAAAGTAAAATTGTACAGTATGCATATGAGTCTAGTCCGTTTGTATGCTTAATCATTTATATGTAAAGGTTATCCTATATCTTTTACAACTAATTTAACCAGTGCCCCAGTTAATTAATTACCCCAACTGTTCCCCAAAAGGTATAAATCCTCAGTTGATCTCTTTCTAACTGCTTACAAGCACCCACCATTAGGGATGAGCTTCGTGTTCGAGTCGAACCCATGTTCGACTCGAACATCGTCTGTTAGCCCGTTCGCCGAATTGCGAATGATATGGGCCGTTCGCGCCAAATTCGTGTGGCGTGTCACGGCCCACAATTCACTGCGGCATGGCAGTGCATTGCTGGCTGATGATTGGCCAAGCATGCACTATGACCCGCATGCTTGGCCAATCACAGCGCCGTCTGAACAGAGAGCTGTAATTGGAGGCTTTGGCCAATTATGGCTCAGGGGATTTAGCACACGCCCCACACTATATAAGGCCACCTGCACGGCGGCCCTGTGTAGTGTGTATTCCAGCGTTCATAGATAGAGATAGAGAGAGACAGACAGTGTCATTTGATTTGAGTTAGATAGATTAGGCAGAACAGTCAGTCAGTTAGCTGCACTTACAGTGTATTGTGTATATATATATGCATCCCAGGTGTTGCATATATATATATATACACTGTATTCAGTTTAGCTAGATCCGTTCCTGTTATCTTCCTACTGACAGGCAGGCTTGTCTTGTTACAGTATTTACAGCTACCTGAAGAAAATTGCTGGTGTTCTTTTGATCCTATTAGTACCACAGTCAGGCAGCTAGACTATTTACAGTTAGTGCAGTGCGTCCTGCTCACAGTGTTCAGCTAAAACTACAAGTTAGTGGGGTGCGTCCTGCTCACAGTGTTCAGCTAAACCTACAAGTTAGTGGGGTGCGTCCTGCTCACAGTGTTCAGCTAAACCTACAAGTTAGTGCGGTGCGTCCTGCTCACAGTGTTCAGCTAAAACTACAAGTTAGTGCGGTGCGTCCACCTCACAGTGTTCAGCTAAACCTAGAAGTTAGTGCGGTGCGTCCTGCTCACAGTGTTCAGCTAAAACTACAAGTTAGTGTGGTGCGTCCACCTCACAGTGTTCAGCTAAACCTACAAGTTAGTGCGGTGCGTCCTGCTCACAGTGTTCAGCTAAAACTACAAGTTAGTGCAGTGCGTCCACCTCACGGTGTTCAGCTAAACCTAAAAGTTAGTGCGGTGCGTCCTGCTCACAGTGTTCAGCTAAAACTACAAGTTAGTGCTGTGCGTCCTCCTCACAGTGTTCAGCTGAACCTACAAGTTAGCGTACTGAGACCTCTGCACAGTGTTCATCTAAAGCTACAAGTTAGTGCAGTGCGTCCTGCTCACAGTGTTCAGCTAGATCCGTTCCTGTTATCTTCTTACTGACAGGCAGGCTTGTCTTGTTACAGTAATTACAGCTACCTGAAGAAAATTGCTGGAGTTCTTTTGATCCTATTAGTACCACAGTCAGGCAGCTAGACTACTTACAGTTAGTGCAGTGCGTCCTGCTCACAGTGTTCAGCTAAAACTACAAGTTAGTGGGGTACGTCCACCTCACAGTGTTCAGCTAAACCTAGAAGTTAGTGCTGTGCGTCCTGCTCACAGTGTTCAGCTAAACCTACAAGTTAGTGTAGTGAGACCTCTGCACAGTGTTCATCTAAAGCTACAAGTTAGTGCAGTGCGTCCTGCTCACAGTGTTCAGCTAGATCCGTTCCTGTTATCTTCTTACTGACAGGCAGGCTTGTCTTGTTACAGTATTTACAGCTACCTGAAGAAAATTGCTGGTGTTCTTTTGATCCTATTAGTACCACAGTCAGGCAGCTAGACTATTTACAGTTAGTGCAGTGCGTCCTGCTCACAGTGCTCAGCTAAAACTACAAGTTAGTGGGGTACGTCCACCTCACAGTGTTCAGCTAAACCTACAAGTTAGTGGGATGCGTCCTGCTCACAGTGTTCAGCTAAACCTACAAGTTAGTGTGGTGCGTTCACCTCACAGTGTTCAGCTAAACCTACAAGTTAGTGCGGTGCGTCCTGCTCACAGTGTTCAGCTAAAACTACAAGTTAGTGCGGTGAGTCCATCTCACAGTGTTCAGCTAAACCTAGAAGTTAGTGCTGTGCGTCCTGCTCACAGTGTTCAGCTAAAACTACAAGTTAGTGCTTTGCGTCCTCCTCACAGTGTTCAGCTAAACCTACAAGTTAGCGTAGTGAGACCTCTGCACAGTGTTCATCTAAAGCTACAAGTTAGTGCAGTGCGTCCTGCTCACAGTGTTCAGCTAGATCCGTTCCTGTTATCTTCTTACTGACAGGCAGGCTTGTCTTGTTACAGTATTTACAGCTACCTGAAGAAAATTGCTGGTGTTCTTTTGATCCTATTAGTACCACAGTCAGGCAGCTAGACTATTTACAGTTAGTGCAGTGCGTCCTGCTGACAGTGTTCAGCTAAAACTACAAGTTAGTGGGGTACGTCCACCTCACAGTGTTCAGCTAAACCTAGAAGTTAGTGCGGTGCGTCCTGCTCACAGTGTTCAGCTAAAACTACAAGTTAGTGCTGTGCGTCCTGCTCACAGTGTTCAGCTAAACCTACAAGTTAGTGTAGTGAGACCTCTGCACAGTGTTCATCTAAAGCTACAAGTTAGTGCAGTGCGTCCTGCTCACAGTGTTCAGCTAGATCCGTTCCTGTTATCTTCTTACTGACAGGCAGGCTTGTCTTGTTACAGTATTTACAGCTACCTGAAGAAAATTGCTGGTGTTCTTTTGATCCTATTAGTACCACAGTCAGGCAGCTAGACTATTTACAGTTAGTGCAGTGCATCCTGCTCACAATGTTTAGCTAAAACTACAAGTTAGTGGGGTACGTCCACCTCACAGTGTTCAGCTAAACCTACAAGTTAGTGGGGTGCGTCCTGCTCACAGTGTTCAGCTAAACCTACAAGTTAGTGCGGTGCGTCCTGCTCACAGTGTTCAGCTAAAACTACAAGTTAGTGCGGTGCGTCCACCTCACAGTGTTCAGCTACACCTAGAAGTTAGTGCGGTGCGTCCTGCTCACAGTGTTCAGCTAAAACTACAAGTTAGTGGGGTACGTCCACCTCACAGTGTTCAGCTAAACCTAGAAGTTAGTGCGGTGCGTCCTGCTCACAGTGTTCAGCTAAAACTACAAGTTAGTGGGGTACGTCCACCTCACAGTGTTCAGCTAAACCTAGAAGTTAGTGCTGTGCGTCCTGCTCACAGTGTTCAGCTAAACCTACAAGTTAGTGTAGTGAGACCTCTGCAGAGTGTTCATCTAAAGCTACAAGTTAGTGCAGTGCGTCCTGCTCACAGTGTTCAGCTAGATCCGTTCCTGTTATCTTCTTACTGACAGGCAGGCTTGTCTTGTTACAGTATTTACAGCTACCTGAAGAAAATTGCTGGTGTTCTTTTGATCCTATTAGTACCACAGTCAGGCAGCTAGACTATTTACAGTTAGTGCAGTGCATCCTGCTCACAGTGTTTAGCTAAAACTACAAGTTAGTGGGGTACGTCCACCTCACAGTGTTTAGCTAAACCTACAAGTTAGTGGGGTGCGTCCTGCTCACAGTGTTCAGCTAAACCTACAAGTTAGTGCGGTGCGTCCTGCTCACAGTGTTCAGCTAAAACTACAAGTTAGTGCGGTGCGTCCACCTCACAGTGTTCAGCTACACCTAGAAGTTAGTGCGGTGCGTCCTGCTCACAGTGTTCAGCTAAAACTACAAGTTAGTGGGGTACGTCCACCTCACAGTGTTCAGCTAAACCTACAAGTTAGTGGGATGCGTCCTGCTCACAGTGTTCAGCTAAACCTACAAGTTAGTGTGGTGCGTTCACCTCACAGTGTTCAGCTAAACCTACAAGTTAGTGCGGTGCGTCCTGCTCACTGTGTTCAGCTAAAACTACAAGTTAGTGCGGTGCCTCCACCTCACAGTGTTCAGCTAAACCTAGAAGTTAGTGAAGTGCGTCCTGCTCACAGTGTTCAGCTAAAACTACAAGTTAGTGCTGTGCGTCCTCCTCACAGTGTTCAGCTAAACCTACAAGTTAGCGTAGTGAGACCTCTGCACAGTGTTCATCTAAAGCTACAAGTTAGTGCAGTGCGTCCTGCTCACAGTGTTCAGCTAGATCCGTTCCTGTTATCTTCTTACTGACAGGCAGGCTTGTCTTGTTACAGTATTTACAGCTACCTGAAGAAAATTGCTGGTGTTCTTTTGATCCTATTAGTACCACAGTCAGGCAGCTAGACTATTTACAGTTAGTGCAGTGCGTCCTGCTCACAGTGTTCAGCTAAAACTACAAGTTAGTGGGGTACGTCCACCTCACAGTGTTCAGCTAAACCTAGAAGTTAGTGCGGTGCGTCCTGCTCACAGTGTTCAGCTAAAACTACAAGTCAGTGCTGTGCGTCCTGCTCACAGTGTTCAGCTAAACCTACAAGTTAGTGTAGTGAGACCTCTGCACAGTGTTCATCTAAAGCTACAAGTTAGTGCAGTGCGTCCTGCTCACAGTGTTCAGCTAGATCCGTTCCTGTTATCTTCTTACTGACAGGCAGGCTTGTCTTGTTACAGTATTTACAGCTACCTGAAGAAAATTGCTGGTGTTCTTTTGATCCTATTAGTACCACAGTCAGGCAGCTAGACTATTTACAGTTAGTGCAGTGCGTCCTGCTCACAGTGTTCAGCTAAAACTACAAGTTAGTGGGGTACGTCCACCTCACAGTGTTCAGCTAAACCTACAAGTTAGTGGGGTGCGTCCTGCTCACAGTGTTCAGCTAAACCTACAAGTTAGTGTGGTGCATTCACCTCACAGTGTTCAGCTAAACCTACAAGTTAGTGCGGTGCGTCCTGCTCACAGTGTTCAGCTAAAACTACAAGTTAGTGTGGTGCGTCCACCTCACAGTGTTCAGCTAAACCTAGAAGTTAGTGCGGTGCGTCCTGCTCACAGTGTTCAGCTAAAACTACAAGTTAGTGATGTGCGTCCTCCTCACAGTGTTCAGCTAAACCTACAAGTTAGCGTAGTGAGACCTCTGCACAGTGTTCATCTAAAGCTACAAGTTAGTGCAGTGCGTCCTGCTCACAGTGTTCAGCTAGATCCGTTCCTGTTAGCTTCTTACTGACAGGCAGGCTTGTCTTGTTACAGTATTTACAGCTACCTGAAGAAAATTGCTGGTGTTCTTTTGATCCTATTAGTACCACAGTCAGGCAGCTAGACTATTTACAGTTAGTGCAGTGCGTTCTGCTCACAGTGTTCAGCTAAAACTACAAGTTAGTGTGGTGCGTCCACCTCACAGTGTTCAGCTAAACCTACAAGTTAGTGCAGTGTGTCCTGCTCACAGTGTTCAGCTAGATCCGTTCCTGTTATCTTCTTACTGACAGGCAGGCTTGTCTTGTTACAGTATTTACAGCTACCTGCAGAAAATTGCTGGTGTTCTTTTGATCCTATTAGTACCACAGTCAGGCAGCTAGACTATTTACAGTTAGTGCAGTGCGTCCTGCTCACAGTGTTCAGCTAAAACTACAAGTTAGTGGGGTACGTCTACCTCACAGTGTTCAGCGAAACCTAGAAGTTAGTGTGGTGCGTCCTGCTCACAGTGTTCAGCTAAAACTACAAGTTAGTGCTGTGCGTCCTGCTCACAGTGTTCAGCTAAACCTACAAGTTAGTGTAGTGAGACCTCTGCACAGTGTTCATCTAAAGCTACAAGTTAGTGCAGTGCGTCCTGCTAACAGTGTTCAGCTAGATCCGTTCCTGTTATCTTCTTACTGACAGGCAGGCTTGTCTTGTTACAGTATTTACAGCTACCTGAAGAAAATTGCTGGTGTTCTTTTGATCCTATTAGTACCACAGTCAGGCAGCTAGACTATTTACAGTTAGTGCAGTGCGTCCTGCTCACAGTGTTCAGCTAAACCTACAAGTTAGTGTGGTGCGTCCACCTCACAGTGTTCAGCTAAACCTACAAGTTAGTGTGGTGCGTCCTGCTCACAGTGTACAGCTAAAACTACAAGTTAGTGCTGTGCGTCCTGCTCACAGTGTTCAGCTAAAACTACAAGTTAGTGTGGTGCGTCCACCTCACAGTGTTCAGCTAAAACTACAAGTTAGTGCGGTGCGTCCACCTCACAGTGTTCAGCTAAACCTACAAGTTAGTGCGGTGCGTCCTGCTCACAGTGTTCAGCTAAAACTACAAGTTAGTGTGGTGTGTCCTCCTCACAGTGTCCAGCTAAACCTACAAGTTATTTTTTTGTGAGCTCTGTACAGTGTTCAGCTAAAGCTACCTGTAGAAGGTTGGTGGTGTTTTCCTGATCCTATCACTACCGCAGGCAGCTAAAAAAGCTACAAGTTAGTTTTTTGCGAGCTCTGCACAGTGTTCAGCTAAAGCTACCTGTAGAAGGTTGGTGGTGTTCTCATACTACAGGCAGGCGGTTGATTTTGCTAGCTGCAGTATCAGTATATATATATATATATATATATATATATATATATATATATATATATATATATATATATATATATATCCCAGCTTAGTGCAGCTACAGGCCATTAGTATGTCTGGAAGGCCAAGAAGGAGAGGCAGACAGTGACAAGCCAATAAGAGAGGGCAAGCAGGCTCTGTGTCTAGTGCTGGTCGTGGAGACGGTGCATCCTCATCAGCACGTGGCCGTGGGACACGCTTGGCCTTTTTTTCGGCAGCTGGCCGTGTTGAGCCGCAACATGCGGAAGACTTGGTCGAGTGGATGACCAAGCCGTCCTCATCCTCCTCATCCTCTCTCACCCATGCCCAGGGTACTTTGTCTGGCAAAGCAGCGGCCTCTTCCCTTGGCTCAATGTCATCAGTGACTCCTTCTCTAGCCCCACCATGTCCTCCTGAGGAGTCCCTCGAACTGTTTGACCACAGTGTTGGGTACATGCTCCAGGAGGATGCCCAGCATTTGGAAGGCTCTGATGATGATACTGAGCTCGATGAAGGCAGTAACGTGAGCATGGACAGAGGGGGTGCCCAAGAAGGACAGCAATTTGGCAGTCATGCTCCCCCTGCTGCAGCATACTGCCAGGTTTGCTCCAGTGATGAGGAGGGAGGGGATGATGAGGTCACTGACTCAACGTGGGTGCCTGATAGGAGAGAGGAGGAGGAGGAGGAGGCGGCACATCACCAACGAGGCAGGATGCCCTCCAGGGGCCAGCCTAAGGGCAGCACCTTGACTGCATCACACCCCAAAGCTCCACATGTGCAGGGCGCTGCAGTCTCTGTGCGTTATTCAAAAAGTTCTTTGGTGTGGGCCTTTCTTGAGACGAGTGCATCAGATCGCACCGCTGCTATTTGCAACATATGTCTCAAGCGTATCTCGCGTGGCCAAAACATCTCCCGCTTGGGTACCACATGCTTGACCAGACATATGTTGACCTGCCATGCAGTTCGTTGGAAAGAGTATATAAAAGACCCACACCAAAGAACAAAGAGGACCTCTCCTTGCTCCTCAACAGCTGAGATCTCCAACCCCACTATACCTTCAGTCCTCTCTGAGACCTGCACTGAGAGGAATGAAGGTGTAGAATTAGGTGTGTCACAGCCAAGTACTTGTGGGCAATCTGCTTTTGGTACACCGACGTCAGATTGTACTAGGCAAATTTCCCTGCCCCGGCTGCTGCACCGCTGAAAGAAGTTTGCTCCCAGCCATCCACATGCCCAGCGGTTGAATGCCAGCTTGGCAAAATTGCTAGCACTTCAACTGCTGCCTTTTCAGTTGGTAGACTCTGCCCCCTTCCGTGAGTTTGTGGAATGTGCGGTTCCTCAGTGGCAGGTACCCAAACGCCACTTTTTCTCACGGAAGGCGATTCCAGCTCTCTACCGGCATGTGGAAGGCAATGTCCATGCCTCGCTGGACAGGGCAGTCAGCAGTAAGGTGCATATTACCGCTGACTCATGGTCCAGCAGGCATGGACAGGGACGTTACCTAAGTTTCACGGCGCATTGGGTGACTCTGCTGGCAGCTGGGAAGGATGCAGGACAAGGTGCAGTAGTGTTGGAGGTTGTTCCGCCACCACGCCTCCAAAATGCTAATGATTGTGACACACCTCTCTCCTCCACCCCCTCCTCTTCTTCTTCCTCCATGGCCTCTTCCTGTGCTTTGTCCTCGGAACCAGCGGTGCTCCGTAGCCATTTAAGGGGCTATGCAAGTACGCAGGCCAAAAGATGCCATGCGGTGCTTGAGCTGGTGTGCTTGGGGGACAGGAGCCACACTGGGGCAGAGGTTCTGTCAGCTCTGCAGGGGCAGGTTCAGAGGTGGTTGACGCCACGCCAACTTAAGGCAGGAATGGTGGTTTGTGACAATGGCACCAACCTCCTCTCTGCCCTCTGACAGGGACAAATGACCCATGTGCCCTGTTTGTCTCACGTCCTTAACTTGGTGGTGCAGCGGTTCTTGGGCAGGTACCCAGGCTTACAGGATGTCCTGAGGCAGGCCAGGAAAGTCTGTGTGCATTTCCGCCAGTCATATAATGCCAGTGCTCGGCTGACGGACCTCCAAAAGGAGTTTAACCTGCCCAAGAACCGCCTAATCTGTGACATGCCCACCAGGTGGAACTCAACGTTGGCCATGCTGCAGCGGCTGCACACGCAGCAGAGGGCCATCAATGAGTACCTGTGCGACTATGGCACCAGGACAGGGTCAGGGGAGCTTGTTTTTTTTTCCCCACGCCAGTGGGCCATGATCAGGGATGCATGCACTGTCCTGTCACCATTTGAGGAGGCCACGAGGATGGTGAGCAGTGACAGTGCATGCATCAGTGACACTGTCCCCCTTGTCCACCTGTTGGAGTACACGCTGCGTGGAATAATGGACAGGGCACTTGAGGCAGAACAGAGGCAGGAAGAGGAGGAATTCCTTAGCTCTCAAGGCCCCCTTTATCCAGACAGTGTTCCTGCGTGCCTGCTGATCACACAGGAAGAGGAGGAGGAGGAGGAGGAGGAAGATTGTGTCAGTATGGAGGTGGAGCCTGGCACTCAGTATCAGCAGCAGTCTTTAAGGGATCAGTCCCAAGAAACACATGGACTTGTACGTGGCTGGGAGGAGGTGGCTGTGGACCATGTCGTCCTTAGTGACCCAGAGGACTCTGGACCGAATGCCTCAGCAAACCTACGCTGCATGGCCTCCCTGATCCTGCAAAGCCTGCGTAAGGATCCTCGTATTCGTGGTATCAAGGAGAAGGACCAATACTGGCTGGCAACCCTCCTTGATCCATGTTACAAGGGTAAGGTCGCGGACCTTATCTTGCCATCGCAGAGGGAGCAGAGGATGAAACATCTTCGGGAGGCCTTGCAGAAAGGTCTGTGCAACGCGTTCCCAGAGACTGGGAGGTTACAAACTCCTGTTTCTAGACAACGTGTTGCTGAGGCTTCGGTCAGTCAAAGAAGGAGCGGTGGAGAAGGTGGCCGTCTGACCGATGCCTTCAGACAATTTTTTGGTCCGCAACCCCAAGGTATGATCGGTTCCAGCAACCATCACCAGCTTCTGTTTTACATGGTGCAGGAATACCTAGGGGCAAGATCTGACTTGGACACCTTTCCCACCGAAAATCCTCTGGGTTACTGGGTCTTGAGAATGGATCACTGGCCAGAGCTTGCACAGTATGCAATTGAGCTACTGGCCTGTCCTGCATCCAGCGTTCTTTCGGAACACACATTCAGTGCTGCTGGAGGCTTTGTAACCGATCACAGGGTGCGTCTGTCCACCGACTCGGTCGATCGACTGACCTTCATAAAAATGAATCAGTCTTGGATCACCACCAGCTACCAAGCACCTGATGCTGATGTAACCGAATAATTTTTTTTAAAATCTCAGATCCCTTCAAAGACTGCCTATGCTGATGCTGAGTGACTATCCCTGAGTAATTATCCTCTTCCTCCTCAATCATCACGCTGATAGCTTGTAAGAACATTTTTGGTTCTGGGCGCCACCACCAGTGCCTAAGGCCCAATTTTTCAGCCCCTGTTTAACTGGGGCGTGTAATTACAATTTTTGATGCAATACTTTGCAGCAGGGCTCATTTCTGCGTTACAACTAGAGTATCTGTGAGGGGTTGCAGTGTTGTGGCACCAGCACCAGTAACTAAGGCCCAATTTTTCAGCCCCTGTTTAACAGGGGCCTGTAATTACAATTTTTGATGCAATACTTTGCAGCAGGGCTCATTTCTGCGTTCCAACTAGAGTATCTGTGAGGGGTTGCAGTGTTGTGGCACCAGCACCAGTGCCTAAGGCCCAATTTTTCAGCCCCTGTTTAACAGGGGCGTGTTATTACAATTTTTGATGCAATACTTTGCAGCAGGGCTCATTTCTGCGTTCCAACTAGAGTATCTGTGAGGGGTTGCAGTGTTGTGGCACCAGCACCAGTGCCTAAGGCCTAATTTTTCAGCCCCTGTTCAACAGGGGCATGTAATTACAATTCTTGATCTAATATTTCACAGCAGGGCCCATTTCTGCACCCACCAAGAGCGAGTGAGGACTTACAGTGTTGTGGCACCACCACCACCAAAGGCCCAATTTTTCTGCCCTTGTTCAACAGGGGCATGTAATTACAATTCTTGATCTAATATTTCACAGCAGGGCCCTGTGAGGGCTTACAGTGTTGTGGCCACAACAACACCTAAGGCCCAAATTTCTGCTGAGTATATAGGACAGGCCCCTACTTTCAAACATCTAACTTACAAACGACTCCTACTTGCAAACGGAAGGAGACAACAGGAAGTGAGATGAAATCTACCCCTAGGAAGGGAAATTCTTTCCTGTAAGAGTTAAAGCGGGGGTTCACCCACACCACCAAAAAAAAAAAATATTAAAAGCCAGCAGCTACAAATACTGCAGCTGCTGACTTTTAATACATGGCCACTTACCTGTCCCAGGGTCCAGCGATGTCGGCAGGGGACGCCGAGAACCTGCTCGGTTCTCGGCAGCTGGCGCCGCCATCCTAGGTGAGGGAATCAGGAAGTGAAGCGTTGCGGCTTCACTTCCCGGTTCCCTACTGCGAATGCGCGAGTCGAGCTGCGCATCCCAAATGGTCCCCGCTCTCTCCTGGGAGCTGTGTGTTCCCAGGAGACAGCGCGGTGGGGACGGGAAGAGGCGTAGACTCCCATGGGAGTCTATGCCGGAAGTGGGTGCAAATACCTGTCTTAGGCAGGTATCTACACCCCCCTCCCCCCTGAAAGGTGCCAAATGTGACACCGGAGGGGGGGAGGGTTCCGAAAAGCGGAAGTTCCATTTTTGTGTGGAACTCCGCTTTAATATGGGAAAAACATTTCTCCTTTCCACTGATGCTTTCCAATCCTTGTTCCACAAAAAACCCCAAATTTTCAAAAAACATTTGTCATTGGGACAAAAAGTGAGGTGAAATCTTCTGAAGAGGAGGAAAGACAGCAAAACAAATGTCACAGGGGTGATAACCCTTCCCTATGTTTTCCAAAAAGCTTAAAAAAGATTTTTTGGCTGGAGCTAAACACGTTAAAAATGTACCCGTTAAAAATTACAAACAGATTCTACTTAACAACAAACCTATAGTCCCTGTCTTGTTTGCACCGCCTGTATACTGCTGTTCAGAGTATATAGGGCCTGGTGGCCCCACACCTTTCCTTATTTTAATTTGGGTGCGGGGTTCCCCTTAATATCCATACAAGACCCAAAGGGCCTGGTAATGGTCTGGGGGGTACCCATGCCGTTTGTCTCACTGATTTTCATCCATATTGCCAGGACCCGACATTACATTAAACCCGCAAGCAGTTTTAAATGAGATTTTTTCCTTTAAAAATGACATTTTGTACAGGGACTGTTCTAAACATGGGAAACACGCGCCACTTTACAGGCATACTATAGACACACCCCAGGTACGATATTTAAAGGAATATTTCACTTTTTTTTTTTTTTTTTTTTTACTTTAAGCATCATTAAAATCACTGCTCCCGAAAAAACGGCCGTTTTTAAAAGTTTTTTTTGCATCGATACAAGTCCCCTCGGGTAGGACCCGGGTCCCCAAACCCTTTTTAGGACAATACCATGCAAATTAGCCTTTAAAATGAGCACTTTTGATTTTGAACGTTCGAGTCCCATAGACGTCAATGGGGGTTCTAACGTTCGTGCGAATTTTCGGTCCGTTCGCAGGTTCTGGTGCGAACCGAACCGGGGGGTGTTCGGCTCATCCCTACCCACCATTTGTTTAAATTAGAAGACTGAATGGCTGCCAAGTTCCTGCTTCCAAAGAAATAGAGGAAAAAGAATTTAGGATTTCAGTATCTCTATTGTGAACTGTGAAGGTGAATTTCCCCTTAGTGCAAGTAGCTACATAGGTGAATGAGGACTTGTTTTATTGTTTTTTAAGTAGATTATGTAAATGCTCTAATGTGCAAAATCTGGGCAAGGGTTAACATTAGTGGGGCTTTGGTTAAAGGTTAGGGTAAGGACTAATTTTTTCAAGGTTCGGTTAGTAATCAATTGTCATTACAGGCAAGGTAAAAATTCTAAAAAAATAAACAAATTCTTGTGAGCTACCATGTAAAGATCCAAATAATTATTAAGGACAGCTGCCAGCATTGATCACATCCCATATGCTTGTGCCAATCCAGTGAATAAACTAAAAAAAATGCTGCGCTATCCCAATGTGGTCATATAACCATCACATACAATACTACCATTATTATCTCCAAAAATTAATATTATGAAATATTTCAATCATATGCAGTTAGATATTATACATGTATTGCAATCCTCTGCAATTACAAATTGCAATACTATGCGATAATTCCAGTGACAATCCTATGCGATTAAAAATAGCAATCATATGCGATAATTCCAGTGACACCTTATGCGCGTATACACAACTCTATTTAAAGTGCATCCACGTTGATTAACCAATAGAAGTAACAAATATATCGTGCTTAAAGTGCTCTTGTGCAAAAATATTCATGCATTAATGTGCCTTAAAAGGAATGCAACATAAAAGTCCACTCCTATTGTATTCTTTCTTCTGATTCTCATTACAGATGATAAAACAACGGGGGCTCATGTCCACTCTTGTGCTCCCCCTGTGGTGTATGCGCTCAACTCAGAGGGCGTGACCTTGCACCTAAGTTTGGTCAAAGGTTAAAATCCTACTTATGTAAGCCTTCAATGAGGATTGAATGGTGTTATTATTTGGCTATATTATAATGATTCACTTACAGCACTGCTGTGTAACCATCCGCCATCTCTTCCTCTAAGAGTCTGATCTAGCTAAAGCTGCACACACAGGACTGCCACCCTCTTGTAGTCAGTTGAAAAGGTAATACAAAAAGGCAGCTACCATTTTTTTTTGCCAAAACTGCAGATTTTCCCCACTTCAGCCCCAGAAGATTTTACCCCCTTCCTGACCAGAGCACTTTTTACAAATTGGTACGGCGTTGCTTTAACTGATCATTGCGCAGTCATGCAATGCTGTACCCAAACAAAATTTGTGTCCTTTTTTTAGCACAAATAGAGTTTTCTTTTCATGGTATTTGATCACCTCTGTGGTTTTTACATTTTGCGCTATAAACAAAAAAGGAGCGACAATTTTGAAAAAAAATATATATTTTTTACTTTTTGCTATAATAAATATCCCCAAATTTAAAAAAAAAATTCTTCATCAGTTTAGGCCAATATATATTCTTCTACATATTTTTGGTTAAAAAAATCGCAATAAGTGTATATTGATTGGTTTGCGCAAAAGTTATAATGTCTACAAACTATGGGAAAGATTTATGGCATTTTTATTATTTTTTCTTTTACTAGTAATGGCGGTGATCTGCTTTTTTTAATGGTATTGCGACATTGCGACAGACAGATCGGACACTTTTGACACATTTATGGGACCATTGACAATTATACAGCAATCAGTGCAATAAAAATAATCACTGGCAGGGAAGGGGTTAACACTAGGGGGCGATCAAGGGGTTACATGTGTGTTCCCTCAGTGTGTTCTAACTGTATGGGGATGGGACTGAGTAGGAGAGGAGACATATCGCTGTTCCTACTTACTAGGAACAAACGACATGTCTCCTTTCCTCTCACAGCACAGGGATTTGTGTGCTTACACACACAAATCCCCACTCTGGCGCTCGTGCACGCGATCACACATGGCCAGTGGCGATCACGACCGCCGGCCACATGCATCGGGTCCCCTGCCGTGCAGCGGGTGCGTGCGCCCTCTGGTGGCCAAAAAGGGGAAGGAACGTACCCATACGGATTTTGCCCAGGAGAGCCATTCTGCTGCAGTATATCTGCGTGAGTTGGTAGGGAACCGGTTAACATGAAAAAATTATAGAAAAAAAATTCTCAAGTAGTAAATGGGTTGTAGGATCTAAAAGCAAGAACAAAATTGTAATAACATGCAACTTACTACTTCTTAGAGGTGGTGACTGCATTTTTCTTTTTTCATGCTAAGAACATTTTTTAGCAAGTACAGAAAATGCCCCTTGATCTTACCAGAAATGCCATATAATAGGGATGAAGACCAGAAGACATGTTTCTAGTCCAAATCAAGGGAGTAGGCAAGTGTGACAACCATTGATTCCTCCATAGATACAGTAGAGCAGGTAAGTGTAGCTACCTCATGACAGAAAATGTGTTATTATTATTAATGGGATTACTGGGTGCAAGTAAAAGAAATAAAACTTAAAAAAAGAAAACAGAAAAGCTGCAATATATTAAATGTTCATTTTTAAAATACGCTGACCCTGAGATTTATCTCAGCATTGTGGATTCACTCCTTTTCATTGGTGAGCACACCTACCAATGAGCTTTTTATTATTTGAAAAGTTTATTGTGTGTGACAGATTATTTTCTGTATTAATACAGAATGAAAAGAAGAATTTACAGATTTTCCTATCTTCCGTTAAGTCCATTAGCATGTACAATGTACCCTTACCCAGTTAGCTTGTGTATGTAATGCCTGATCAGAAAGTACACAGCTATTACATAAATATCTGCATACAATAAAGGCCCTTTGAAGCATGCACAGTGCAGTGAATACTCCCAGCCGATTCCCATTCCCATGAGCACAACAGAGGGAACATTAATGGGTCAGTGTGTGATATTGTGCAAGTACAGCATATTGTGCACACTTGCACATTGTGACTAGAGCCAACCCACCATAAAAGTATTAATATTCCATTTTATTAAATCAAAACTCTAAGCAAATTGGAGATGTTTTTAATGACCACGTATTATATCATTACTGATTGTTGAGGATTTTGTTATTCTATTAATTAACATGTGAAATCAAATTAGGTACATGATTTGTGCCATCTTAATGTTTCTAATTGCTTGTTATTGCAAGTAGAAGAAGATTGCTGTGGCTTATTCTATAATAGTGCTTGGTTGATTTACTTTTGCTGAACTGTATAAGTGAATACAGAAAATGCCCTTATGGTGAAGAACTAATATAGTTGCCACTGTCAGGAGTGATGCAGTAAAATCTTTTCACTGCATTTCAATAGGAATAACCTTCATAAAATAAGGTTATTCATAATAACACCTTATAATGAGTTATTCTTTCTACAAAAGAGGTGTATTTCATTAATTTACATTGTATTGTTTTGTTAGATGTGAGTTGCTTATGTTACCTAACACAATCTTCCTTGTCGTTGTTATAGTACATAGTTGGTTTTAGTAGGGACATCTTAATGTTTGCTAAAAGTAATGTAATAGTGTGCAAAATGAATTTGGGATCTGCCTGCTGTCTCTGTGTGTGTGTCTTTGGTATGTGTCAGCTCAACCACATTTTCCACCGTTAAATGAATTTGGGATCTGCCTGCTGTCTCTGTGTGTGTGTCTTTAGTATGTGGCCTTCTCTATCTGTTGCCCTGTGTGCATAACCATGACGTTTTTTGTTGCTCTGGACTGTCTTACCTAAGTTTTATGATCCTATCTTGGCCTCTGGCCTCTTGCTATTCTGACTTTAGAAGCAAAAAGTCCACTTTGATTGTTAGGCATTATTATAGTCACTCATGATTAATTAATGAACTTCAACCCCACCCTTATAACAGTATAAATTTGAGCATCCTTAAGGGGCCAGCACATTTCTGGGGGAGCACATTGCAATGGCTTCTATCCTTAAGGCTTCTTTCTCTAAGTGATTCTTTCTACAAGTGATATGCACTTCAATCTCTGCACTTCATCGATTGCACAAAGCAAACAAATATAGCAATCTGCACTGGAAAGCACCTAACAGACTGCAGGTGACCCTATCTCCCTAATAAGCTCTCCTTCCACTCTGTAACATGCACTCTCTACCACTGCTTCTGACACTCCTGTCCTTTCTCCTCAAACTCTCTTACCTTCACCCCCCCTCTCCACCCCCCTGCTTATACATATCACCCTGCCTTCTGTCCTCTCCCTACTACTGCTCCTACCAACTCTTGCTCATTCTACATCCATATACTGATAAAACCTCCAGTACTCTGAGACATGCCCCTTCACATAAATCACATTCCCACATTACCTCCCTCACCCTCCTGCTTCTCCTAATCTCTGGTGACATATCCCCAAACCCTGGGCCACCATTATCTGTCTTTGCCCAACGCTCCCATCCCCCTACACCCTCTGGCAGGAGCCGCAACCCACAGAACTTGGTCTCTATTCCTCTTTCCAAAACCAGCCCCCCCTTTTCCTGTGCCCTGTGGAATGCACGTTCTGTCTGCAACAAACTCACCGCCCTTCACGACCTCTTTATCACAAATTCCTTTAACCTACTTGCCATTACTGAAACCTGGCTTCATGAATCAGATACTATTTCTCCTCCTTCCCTCTCCTATGGGGGTCTTCTCTGGACTCACTCCCCCAGACCAAGTGGACGGAAGGGAGGTGGAGTGGGACTCCTTCTAGCCCCATGCAGCACCTATCAGGTACTTCACCCACCTCCCTCTCTGACACTCTCCTCTTTTGAGGCACATTGCATTCGTCTATTCTCTCCCATTTCTCTAAGAATTGCTGTCATCTACCGGCCCCCTGGACCAGTATCAGCCTTTCTTGGTGACTTCTCTGCCTGGCTACCCTACTTTCTCTCTTCTGAAATCCCCACAATTATTCTTGGGGACTTCAACATCCCTGTTAACACTAACACTACTATTACTTCTAAACTTCTCAGTCTAACCTCATCGCTTGACCTGAAGCAATGGATACAGGCTCCTACCCACTCCAACGGCAACACCCTTGACCTTGTCTTTTCCTATCTGTGCACTCCGTGCAACCTTTCCAACAATCCACTCCCACTCTCTGATCACCACCTTATTAGTTTTGCTCTCTCCCTGTCTTCCACCTCTTCTCCCTCCAACTGCCTAACAGTTACACGTAGAAACCTTCGCCACCTCAACCCTTCTCTTCTCTGCTACTGATCACCTCTATGATAAAATCTCACCTCTGTCCTGCCCCAACCTAGCTACTTTCAATTACAACAACTCACTGTCTTCCTCCCTAGACAAGCTTGCCCCCCTCACTACACGCAGAATTAGGCCCTGACTGCTACAACCCTGGCAAACAGATGACACCAGAAGTCTCAGAAAACGTAGCCGCGCTCTTGAGCGCCTGTGGCATAAGACTAAGACCCAGGAAGACTTCACACAATATAAATCTGCCCTCCTAAAATACTACTCCTGCCTTCACACTGCCAAACAGACCTACTTTATCACACTCATTAACACCTTCTCATCCAGTCCACGTCAACTCTTCTCTACCTTCAACACTCTACTCTGTCCTCCACTGTCTCCACCCACCATCTCAATCACTGCCCAGGAGATTGCCAATCACTTCAAAACTAAGATTGATACAATTCATGAGGAGATCACCAATGCACAAAAACCTCCCCCATGCAACACCCTATGTCCACAGACACAATCATTACTTCCCTCATTCAACCCTGCTACTATTACTGAGGTTGCTAAACTTTTATTTAACACTCATCTAACCACCTGCCCCCTGGATCCTGTTCCCTTGCAAATGCTACGCTCACCCTCTGAGTCGATTCTACACTCTCTAACTCACATTTTCAACCTCTCCCTCTCTTGTGGCATCTTCCCAAACCCTCTAAAACATGCGCTAGTCACCCCCATACTTAAAAAGCCCTCACTGGACACCACCAATCTCAACAACTTATGTCCCATCTCCCTACTCTCCTTCTCCTCCAAACTTCTTGAAAGACTGGTCCACAACCGACTAAGCGACCATCTGACCATGAATAAACTTCTTGATCCCCTTCAGTCTGGTTTTCGCCCTCAACACTCCACGGAAACTGCTCTCCTTAAACTCTCAAATGACCTACTAATGGCTAAAGCCAATGGACACTATTCTGTACTACTTCTCCTGGATCTCTCTGCTGCCTTTGACACAGTTGACCACCCCCTCCTCCTCAAAAAACTCCACTCCTTTGGTCTCCGTGACTGTACTCTTCGCTGGTTCTCATCCTACCTATCCCACCGCTCCTTCAGTGTCACTTACAACTCTACTTCCTCCTCTCCTCTTCCTTTCTCCGTTGGGGTCCCCCAAGGTTCTGTTCTTGGACCTCTCCTTTTCTCAATCTACACCACCTCCCTGGGTCAGTTGATTGCCTCCCACGGCTTTTAATCTCTACGCTGATGACACCCAAATCTATCTCTCCACCCCCCAGCTCTCTCCATCTGTCTCCTCACGCATTACCAACTTACTAGCAGACATATCAGCCTGGATGTCACATCACTTCCTCAAACTCAACCTATCCAAAACCGAGCTCATGATATTTCCTCCCTCAGGTGCCACTTCCCCTGATTTCCCTGTCAATATCAACGGCTCAACTATCAACCCATCTCCCCATGCCAAGGTCCTAGGTGTAATCCTGGACTCTGAACTAACCTTTCAACCCCACATTCTATCTCTATCCAAAACTTGCCACCTCAATCTCCGCAACATCTCCAAGATACACCCCTTCCTAACCAATGTCACCATAAAGCTTCTAATCCACTCCCTGGTCATCTCCCGCCTCGACTATTGCAACTCCCTCCTCATTGGTTTACCTCTAAATAGGCTATCCCCACTTCAGTCCATCATGAACGCTGCTGCCAGGCTCATCCACCTCACAAACTGCTCAGCGTCTGCTACACCCCTCTGCCAATCCCTCCATTGGCTGCCACTCAGTCACCGAATTAAATTCAAGATACTAACTATAACTTACAAAGCCATCCACAACCTGGCCCCCAGCTACATCTCTAACCTAGTCACAAAATACCAACCTAATCATTCTCTTCGCTCCTCCCAAGACCTCCTGCTCTCAAACTCCCTTGTCACCTCATCCCATGCTCGCCTTCAGGACTTCTCCAGAGCCTCCCCCATCCTCTGGAATGCTCTACCCCAATCCGTCCGATTTTCTCCTACTTTATCTAATTTCAGACGATCCCTGAAAACTCATTTCTTCAGAGAAGCCTATCTGGCCCCCATCTAACAACTGTACATTTATCTTCTCAATCAGCACATCACCCACAGTTATTACCTCTTGTATTTCTTGACCTTCCCTCTTAGATTGTAAGCTCTAAGGAGCAGGGCCCTCTGATTCCTACTGTATCAAAGTGTATTGTATTTGTACTGTCTACCCTCAAGTTGTAAAGCGCTACGTAAACTGTTGGCGCTATATAAATCCTGTATAATAATAATAATAATAATAATAATAGAACAAATGTGTAGGAATTTAGTTTAACAAAATATGGATCTAGGGTGCCTAAATCAGATATTTATTGGACTATATATTGGACTATATATTGACAGCTAAAAGAGTTGTTTTTTTTTTTTACCAGCCTTTGGTGGCAGTATATAAATACATTTTATATATATATATATATATATATATATATATATATATATATATATATATATCCAGTATATGCTTAAAGCAGGGGTCCACCTATCTATCGTTTTTTTTTTTTTTAGTTCATTCACAAACTTTTCTTCTCAGCATTACATACTCACATATTGTGTGTAATATGTCCGCCTGTGTCAGATTTTGTCGGAAAGAATAACTTATTATATTATTCACTGCAGGCGGTTTCCATCTTCATTGTGGGCATTTGAAGCCCACAAGCATTTATTTCCTGGATGTGGTGAATGCTGTGCTCCCAGCATTCACCGCTCGTACCAGCACATGCTCAGTGGCATCCTGGGAAGCCTGAGACTAGCTCCCAGGAGTCTGGGAGAGGCTAGAAACATGCCTACTCCCACGGGAGGAGAACCAGGAAGTGCAAAGAAGAATAGAAAAATAAAAGGTAATTACGGCGATTTAAATTTTTTTAAACGGCATGTCAGCATCTAGGCAAGGAAGAGAATACATACAGATATTGTTCAAAATTTGGGTGGAACCCCGCTTTAATAATATGATAAGTATAGTGCATAATACCAATACAACCATTAGAAAAAGGTAAGTAGCACGTCTTTGAAGGAATTGGTCATAAATGTGGCAATTTTCAACCAATTTAAAGCTATCAGAAAACACAAATACAACCACAAATAATTGCCAGAAACTAAGCAATCTACCACCCTTGACTTCAGCTGACTGACAGAATTTGGTTGATTGTGAAATCAAAACTGGATAAAAAATTGTCAGCTTCAGTGGAGCTGAAAGGTCTAAATGAAAAAAAAACTAGAGCAATATCTTTGACAGCATTCTGGTGTTTCTGTTGGGTTTGAATGAGGCAAATATTGTTTTTTGTGGTTGATTGTAACTACTATTTTATGTCAATGATTGCTTTGCAATTTGGAAAAAAAGATAAAATAGATGGTTTGATCTCTCTTTTAAATTGCCACATGTACAGTATGTAGAACTCCATTACATCCTTTGGACATTTCACCTCAGGGTTGGTTTCTTGACTGTAATGAGTAATAGAGTTTATTCAGACCACAAAACTCCAAGGATAGAGGGTTATGGCACAAGGCACCAAAAAAGACACAGACTCTGAAAAACCCACCTACAGCTGATAATGAAAACCTTTAAGCTATATTGACGCTCTGTATTCTCTTGACTGTAAAGTAGTAACATTACTCTACTCACTGGACGAGCTGCTAGACTTCCTGTAAAGCCAAGCTTGTATTCAGCTTCTCTGGAAACTCCTATTGCAGCAGAAGTTGACCTCTGGTGCTCCTATCCAGCTTTATTCTTCCCAGGCACATCAGCCAGGCAGTAAAAAACTTCAGGCCTCAGCCTTTGCTCTGTGCTTCCCAGGTACATGTGTCCTTCTCATTTAGCAGGCCCAGGACAAAGTCTGTGGGACAGTGAGCTTCCAGGAGGTTCCTTCAAATATTTATACCCTTTTCCAGCAAGCACCACTGGCATTAACCTTTTTAGTGGTTGGCCAAAGAAGAGGTTAATATTCATAGAGATATTAATATTTATAACCCTGGCTATTGGATCTTCCCCATACCCCCCAACTTTTATGAGATGAGAACGAGGGACACCTATTAGCAAAAAGTATGTAGGCTTATGACACAAGTTATTTTTAACCACTACTATTACTTTATACAATTCAGAAGGTTTAGCACTGGGAAACACTATTTGAAAGATAGTGTATTCTATATACAACTATATAAATCAGACCAAAATGAGAGACACATGAGGGGGGGAGAGGGACAGAGGGACTTTGTTTCAAATCAGTGACAATCCCTTGAAATCAGGGATAGCTGGGAGCTATGCTTCTCACACTATTTCCAGAGACACTCCCCAGCAACAGGCAGGGGTAAATAATAACCCCAACTTAGGGGAAAGCTGTAGGAAACACATTTCAGGCTGAGGCTGACAATAGTCTGGCAGTACTAAATTTAGAATAGGGACACTACTTGGTATGGCAAGGTCCCTACAATTATATTACAATTTTATATTGTTGAATAGAAAATTGCAATCATCCAATACATTAAGATGATCTTTATGTGGACAAAACTAATTCTTTTTTACTCAGGTGAGCATGTGTGAATTAGTTCACATAAGTACCTGTACTTCGGTCTGTGCATGAGTTACAGTGGGCGCGTGTGCGCCACCGCCGGAGGCACGCGTCGGGGGAGTGCGCCCGTAGGGCCTGTGGACTCAATGTCTGCTGGCCATGCATTATCATGGTACACAGAGGCAGAATGGGGATCTGCCTATGTAAACAAGGTGGATCCCCATTCTGACAGGGGACAACATTGAGATCTGCTGTTCCTAGTGATCAGGAACAGCGATCTCCGTGTTGTCCTAGTAATCCCATCCCCCACACAGTTAGAATACACCCAGGGAACACAGTTAACCCCTTGATCGCCCCCTAGTGTTGACCCCTTCCCTGCCAGTGTCATTTATATATTGATCAGTGCATTTTTTTTTATCCCTGATCACTGTGATAATGTCACTGGTCCCCAAAAAGTGTCACTTGGGGTCAGATTTGTCTGACGCAATGTTGCAGTCCTGGTAAAAATCACAGATCGCTGCCATTACCAGTAAAAACAATGAAAAAATAACAGTCCATAAATCTATCCCCTATTTTGTAGACGCTATAACTTTTGCACAAACCAATTAATATACGCTTATTGTGATTTTTTTACCAAAAATATGTAGAAGAATACATATTGGCCCAAACTGATGAATATATTTGTTTTTTTTATATTTTTCTTTTGGATATGTATTATAGCAGAAAGTAAAACAGATTTTTTTTTTTTTTCTAAATTGTCAGTCTTTTTTTATGTATAGCGCAAAAAATTGCAGAGGTGATCAAATACCACCAAAAGAAAGCTCTATTTGTGGGGAAAACATCAATTTTGTTTGGGTACAACGTCGCACAGGCCGCGTAATTGTCAGTTAAAGCGATTCAGTGCGTATTGCAAAAAATGGCCTGGTCATTAAGGGGGTAAACCCTTCCGGGGCTGAAGTGGTTAATAACGATATATGCCTGGGTATGTGCACAATTCCCTCAGGACTCTGGCCCTATTGTTGATAATACCTGTTTATACAGTGGATGTTTGTATTGCTATTAATCTCTTCTATAAATCTCTAAATAATCTGTTATATAAAGCTTGTATTATTTCTACACTGGTATGCATCTATATGCTTATGGTTAATGTTATATGCTGGTTGCAGTAATTCTTCTGCATCAAAATAATTTGTTTAGATCACTAATCCCCAGGAAAGGAATCCCTTTCACAGAGGCCCTGCCCTGGGTAAAGGCCCTGTGACGGGAGTCACTTTGGGCGGGGGGCTGGTGGAACCCAGAATCCCTTGGAGAGGTTGGGAAACCCTTGCTTTAGCTCCCCATGCACCTTCTATGTCTATGCACCTTCTATGTTACTCTGTGTCTATTATGGGCACAGGGTGACCAAGAAAATAATGAACATTAAGAATGTGGCTTGGATTACAGTAGTTATCGGCGTATAACATGCACCCCAAGTTTAGGAGGGAATTTTAAGGAAAAAAACTTTTTAAGGAAAAAAACTTACATTTAAATGCCCATAAATGCAGCCTTATCAGTGTCCATCTGCATGCTTGTCCAGTGTCATTTGCAGCCTTGTCAGTGTCATTTGCAACCTTTGCAGCCTTGCCAGTGTCATTTTCAGCCTTGCCAGTGTCATTTGCAGCCTTGCAGCCTTACCAGTGTCATTTGCAGCCTTGCAGCCTTGTCAGTGTCCATCTGCAGCTTTGTCAGTGACATTTGCAGCCTTGCCCAGGCTGCAGTTAAACTGCAGTGACTTGTCAGTGTCACTGCAGTTTGAAAATGGCGCCGCCGAGATACACAGAGCCGGTCCTCGGCTCCTCTTGGCTCTTCTTGGCTCCTCTTGTAGTCCCGCCCAGTCCCGTCCTATGATGGACATAACACAGGTCCAATGGCGGGACTGGGTGTGACTGTGAGCGGAGCCGAGCACTGCCCATATACATACATAGCCGAGTGTACTCGGCTAGGTTCGGCTAGCTCCGCTCACAGTCACGCCCAGTCCCTGTGTTATGTCCATCATAGGGTGGGACTGGGCGTGACTGTGAGCGGAACTAGCCAAGCATAGCCGAGTACACTCGGCTATGTATGTATATCGGCGGCCGGTGCACGCTCCGCTCACAATCAGCGGGGGGGATCGGCGAGATCAGCTTATAACATGCACCCACGATTTTCCCCTGATTGTAAGGGGAAAAAAGTGCGTGTTATACGCTGATAAATATGGTACTTAAAATGGAACATTAATATGTATCCACAATATCTCCCAGGAAATATACAAAGACTATTCATGGTTTGTTTGAGTCTGAACTATACATGTTAATTGAAAGAGCTGATTACATTGGCCTCTGTACAATGTAGGAGACACTCTATCTGCTACTGGAAGCTCCTGCTATTGTGTGAAGGTGTTCTGTGTTTATAGTTATGATAATGTATAATCTACTATGTGAAGCTCAGTTACAACAAGTCTGACCTGTAGTGAAATCCTGATTAATCACAACAATGGGCAGTTGGGTATAGGGTCACCTCGGCTGCCCTAAATGACTAGTTAATTAACTGTTAATTCTGTTTCTGGTTACAGTCTGTATTGCCAGGGTAATATGATCAGAAAGGAGGGACGGGAAATGTCTTCCTGGTGTAAATATGCATGAGTTTGTTCCAATAAACATTCCATGTTGCTATTTGTAACTGAGCTAGTCTCACCTGTTTTTTTTTTATTACAATGTGGCTGTAATATTTGATATCTGAAGGTCCACACTGGAGGTGGCTGTATACTGACGGAAGCACTCAAGCGGAGTGCAACAGGGTTCCGTTATAGGCCCCAAAAGAGGGTTACAAGGGTATGTAGATATACAAATTTCCTAAATTAACCCAATTGTGTATTCATCAAAAAATTCTTACATGTATTTAAATTGTAACTCAGTCTGTCTTAAAAACTAAAAGAAAAAGAAAACAAAGGTGCACCAGCCTTGTGCATTAACTTTAAAACATTTATTGTGTAAAAAAGGTAAAAAGAAACAACTCACAAGCAGTTGGTGGAGGAAGCACACCATAAAAGTGCACCGACAAACAGCGTGCAACTTAGGATGAGCGAAACCTTCCAAAGATCGTGGAGGAACGCACAGGCATCACAATCAGATAACGCGTTTCGAAGGGAACGTCCCTTCTTCATCAGAGCTATGCAGTGAACTCTCCTTCAGCAGTCCCCATTTATAAGTGCCTAAGTGTCAGTAGAGCAAGGAAGGGATATGGGGCTCCTCCCCCTCAGGGCACCCCTCCCTCCTATGTCTTCCAATCATGCGGGCAGACCTCCAATTGGTATACAGAGAATAATTCATAAAATAAATAATAAATATATAATCAATATAGTAGATATATAAAATATACAATATATATAATATATATATCTTTTATATTATATTATATTATATATTGTATATTTTATATATCTACTATATTGATTATATATTTATTATTTATTTTATGAATTATTCTCTGTATACCAATTGGAGGTCTGCCCGCATGATTGGAAGACATAGGAGGGAGGGGTGCCCTGAGGGGGAGGAGCCCCATATCCCTTCCTTGCTCTACTGACACTTAGGCACTTATAAATGGGTACTAAAAACAGAGAGATGGGGGGGGGGTTTGGGACTTTAAATGAGACATGCAGCTGGGAAGGTGACACAACATAGTAATGATATGAATATCTAATAATTGCACCATAAATGTGACCGCATCGTATTGCATGGTAATGAACGTATAAACAGTAAATTATAATAAATCAAGGAAACTTTATTTCATAGTAAGATATATATTATTGAGACATCATAAAACAACATAATGGCATAGCAGCCTATTATGGTCATCATGGTACCATGGTAAGAATTCATCAGACTAATATTTGCATATGACTGCATCATAGTATTAATAATGTCTGGTGAATGGACCACATTTGTGACTAAATAGCTTGCATGTAGACAGAGTAAAAGAGTATGACATACTTCTTTGTAAGTAACCTTTTATGGTTTTTAACCATTATTGCTACTTTAAGATTATATTACAACAATTTTCTCTACCTGCCCTGTGATCAGCCCCTGAGAATTTCCTTAAATATCTTTTATAGACAGTTACATTGCATCTGCTCCTGAAGATCGGAAAGATCCATGAAACGCGTAGAGCTCTTAGATGCTATTCACTTTAACAACCCCTCTACACTTCTACCAGATTATGCCGTTTGGATTCCACCAACTGCTATTATATTACTGTGAAGACACACAACTTTAAAATTGAATTGTTTTTATCTCACCATTGCGACCCACATCCTGCTGCTATGTTGATGGGTCACCTTGTTATTTTGGATCATATTTATGGAACATTTATTCATATGTCATACTCTCTTACTCTGTCTACATGCAAGCTATTTGGTCACAAATGTGGTCCATTCACCAGACATTATTAATACTATGATGCAGTCATATGCAAATATTAGTCTGATGAATTCTTACCATGGTACCATGATGACCATAATAGGCTGCTATGCCATTATGTTGTTTTATGATGTCTCAATAATATATATCTTACTATGAAATAAAGTTTCCTTGATTTATTATAATTTACTGTTTATACGTTCATTACCATGCAATACGATGCGGTCACATTTATGGTGCAATTATTAGATATTCATATCATTACTATGTTGTGTCACCTTCCCAGCTGCATGTCTCATTTAAAATCCCAAAAACCCCCCCATCTCTCTGTTTTTTGTATGCATTTTGGGGATGGAGGTACATTTTTGTAAATGTCCTCATATAAAGTCCCATTTAGTTAGTTCTCTTTTTTTATAAATGGGTACTGATGAAGGAGAGTCCACTGCATAGCTCTGATGAAGAAGGGACTTCCCTTCGAAACGCGTTAGCTGATTGTGATGCCTGTGCGTTCCTCCACGATCTTTGGAAGGTTTCGCTCATCCTAAGTCTCATGCTGTTTATCGGTGCACTTTTATGGTGTGCTTCCTCCACCAACTGCTTGTGAGTTGTTTCTTTTTACCTTTTTTACACAATAAATGTTTTAAAGTTAATGCACAAGGCTGGTGCGCCTTTGTTTTCTTTTTCTTTTGGTCTCTTTAGGATCCCCCATTCTTGAGGGCAGCAAGGCCTGTGTTGACATACCACTTATATGGTGATCCACCTGTGCGCAGGAGACGTTTTTTCTTTTCTACTGTCTTAAAAACTAGCTTTGTAGAATTAAATGTATGCAGAATTCTGACGAGGAGAGGATTTGACAGCACTTGCAAGCTATTTTAGATTTCAATACATTGCTCAAGGAATAGGCTTATACAGTATCTCACAAAAGTGAGTGAGTATGCAGATGCCTTAAAAGTTCCCTTCACTTGAACGAAGGGGCCAAGCCCAACCCCTGAAAAGTAACCTCAATCCCCCCTCCACCAAATGATTTGGAGGGGTGGCCCAATATAGTATATATATATATATACAGTATCTCACAAAAGTGAGCATACCCCTCACATTATTTTTGTAAATATTTTAATTGATCTTTTCATGTGACAGCACTGAAGAAATTACACTTTGCTACAATGTAAAGTAGTGAGTGTACAGCTTATATAAGGCCCCTTTCACACGATCGAACCATTCAGGTCCGCCTGTCAGTTTTGACGGTGGACCTGAACGGGCGCTCCATGTTAGCCTATGGAGCGACGGATGTCAGCGGAGACATGTCCGCTGACATTCGACTCGGTCCGATCCGCAAAAAGCAGACAGATGGCCCTACATCCGGATCCGTCGCTGGCGGATCGGATCGGGTGAGATCTGATGAAAATGGACATGCAGCAGCGGCGCCTGACAAGCCCCTCCCCGTTCAGCGAGCAGAGAGGGACCTGTCATCCGCCGGCTCAGCGGAGATCAACAGGGAGATCTCCTGAGGCGGACTCCGTGGAAGCGGAGTCCGCCTCGTGTGAAAGGGGCCTTACAGGAAATTACACTTTGCTACAATGTAAAGTAGTGAGTGTACAGCTTGTATAACAGTGTAAATTTGGTGTCCCCACAAAATAACTCAACACACAGCTATTAATGTCTAAACCGCTGGCAACAAAAGTGAGTACACCCTTAAGTGAAAATGTCCAAATTGGGTCCAAAGTGTCAATATTTTGTGTGGCCACCATTATTTTCCTGCACTGCCTTAACCCCCATGGGCATGGAGTTTACCAGAGCTTCACAGGTTGCCATTGGAGTCCTCTTCTACTCCTCAATGAAGACATCACAGAGCTGGTGGATGTTAGAGACCTTGCGTTCCTCCACCTTCCATTTGAGGATGCCCCACAGATGCTTAATAGAGTTTAGGTCTGGAGACATTCTTGGCCAGTCCATCACCTTTACCCTCAACTTCTTTAGCAAGGCAGTGGTCATCTTGGAGGTGTGTTTGGGGTCGTTATCATGTTGGAATACTGCCCTGTGGCCCAGTCTCCAAAGGGAGGGGATCATGCTCTGCTTTAGTATATCACAGTTGTCATTCATAGTTCCCTCAATGAACTGTAGCTCCCCAGTGTCGGCAGCACTCATGCAGCCCCAGACCATGACACTCCCACCACCATGCTTGACTGTAGGCAAGACACTCTTTGTACTCCTCACCTGGTTGCCGCCACACACGCTTGACACCATCTGAACCAAATACGTTTATCTTGGTCTCTTCAGACCACTGAGGACCACCATTGCAGGATTTCTTGTGCATCATCTTTAGAAGAGGCTTCCTTCTGGGATGACAGCCATGCAGACCAATTTGATGCAGTGTGCGGCATATGGTCTGAGCACTGACAGGCTGACCCTCCACCCCTTCAACCTCTGCAGCAATGCTGGCAGCACTTATACATCTATTTCCCAAAGACAACCTCAGGATATGACGCTGAGCACATGCACTCAACTTCTTTGGTCGACCATGGCAAAGCCTGAATGGAACCTGTCCTGTTAAACCGCTGTATGGTCTTGGCCACTGTGCAGCAGCTCAGTTTCAAGGTCTTGGCAATCTTCTAATAGCCTAGGCCTTCTTTATGTAGAGCAACAATTCTTTTTTTCAGATCCTCAGAGGTCTTTGTCATGAGGTGCCATGTTGAACTTCCAGGAACCAGGAAGAGAGAGTGAGAGCAATAACACCAAATTTAACACACCTGCTCCCCATTCACACCTGAGACCCTGTAACACTAAAGAGTCACATGGCACCGGGGAGGGAAAATGGCTAATTGGACCCAATTTGGACATTTCCACTTAGGGGTGTACTCACTTTTGTTTCCAGCGGTTTAGATTGTGTGTTGAGTTATTTTGAGGGGACAGCAAATTTACACTGTTATACAAGCTGTACACTCAGTGTTGTCACATGAAAAAGATATAATAGAATAAGATATAATAAAATATTTACAAAAAATGTGAGGGGTGTACTCACTTTTTTGAGATACTGAATGAGAGTGTAAAGGAATGGCCATATAAGTGCTTGACCAAGCTGCTTTTGCGTTAGTAGAAAAAAGTGAGGTCAGTGCCCCAATGGCATGGATGACAAGGATGTGTGAGTTAGAAAACTATCTGCATCACAATTTTTTGGGGAGGTAAAACAGTTTACAGGCATGTATTTCAGTGTGATTTTATTTGTTTGCCTGCACTTTCACTTTTTAAAACTTCAACTGTGAGTTGAATTAGGGAGTTAGATGTCCCTCCCCTTACAGAAGTAGTTGAGTGGTCATACAGGTAATGCATGTGCAGGATCAGTTTTTACCAAGCCGGTCCACAGTAAATCTTTTATGTCATGATATTCCTGGTGTTCTGCTTTAATCATGAAATCATTTTTAAAAAAAGCCATATTATTTACTTGTTATGATACCCGACTGAAAAACAAAGCTTCACCTGGGCTCAATCTGAAAGAATCTGCCAAACTTAGAGAGGACGTATATCAACTAATCCCATTCAACATTGTCATAGTGTCATACTAACTGTGCTCACACGTTAATCTCACATAGTACATACTGTAAGCAGCTATAAATGTGGTGTATTTAAAAAAAAAAAAAACAGAAAAAACTGCTAAAAATAGTTGTGAGATGAGTAGCAAATTGTAAACCGGAAAATATGTGAAATGACAAGTTTCCCTGGTGGAAAAAAAAAAAAAAACATACCTTTTTTTTTTTTTTTTTTACATAGGACTAAAAGAATATAAACTTCAAAAGAATAAAAGTTCACAGCTGTTTGACCCTTTTAAATATTCTCATTGTCATAAAAAATGTGAAACTTTTTCACACTTAAAGTGGTTCTAAAGGCAGGACACTTTTTACCTTAATACATTCTCTGCCTTGAGGTAAAAAATGCCCCAGCATTTGTATGCCCCCCTCATCTCCATAAATACTTACCTGAGTCTGATATCAATCCAGATCTGTGCCCGAGTGCAGTAGCAAAACTCTCTACTTTTCTCCTCACAGGACTGAGTGAGAGCAGTGGGAGCCATTTGCTCCTGCTGATGTCAAACAAATTCTGTGAGGAGGAATTTAGGGAGGGACTAAGCCATGCTGTGTGTGTTTATAGACACAGGTAGGTGTGCCCCCATAGGAAGCAGCTTCCTACTGTGGCACACCGAGAAGAGGAGCAGAGTGGACCCCAATGCAAAAGTGGATTTTTATATATTTTTATCATTTTTTATAAGTTTGATTTTAATCTTGATGTACAAATATACAATAAGTTCCTGATAAACCAATATTTGAGCCATGGGTAGCCCTGTCAGCATGTAGGTGGGTGCAGTTCAGCCTCTCCTCTGTAGGTGGTGCTGTTCTGGTAGCCTCTGTACAGAGGGAACAGAGATTGAGAGAAGCTTTTGTTCCTATGAAAGGAGGTGCGTGTAAAGGAGCGCCCAATGTACAGTAGATGTGAATATAAAAAAGCTTTATTAGGAGTACAGATTATAGAATAAAGCCAATGCGTTTCAGGGGACAGAGGACTCCCCCTTCCTCAGGGCTGCTGTTAAATATTATTAGAAAAAGATCCAGATGGGGTCTTTCTGAGACATGAACATTGGATCCATGATTGTCCGGATGTCAGCTAGAGCTTGAGAGGCAGCCCAAGGTAGCAGCCCAGGCCCACAACATAGCTCACCATCTCTCCCAAAAAAAAAGCTGGCCACCAATTTTTGGGAAGGAGACCTCTCCTGTCTGCCCTTTTGACCTCTCATTTACAACCAGTGACCGATCAAGTCAATCCAGCGCAATCTCGACCCTTTAAAAACATATTTGTTCCTATGAGGCCTTCATAGGTGTCATCAGGAGAGCAGGCATCCAATTGGACAATGCTGCACTGAGTTACCTCCACAGCCCTCTTTAGTGAGGACACTGCTAATAAATAGTATAGCATCACAGCAGTTGGTGCACATTTGTGAATTAAATAGCTTAGGGGCAGGATCCCTGCAGGCTAAGGACAGTGCACTTATTGCTTTGGAGAGGTTCCGGTTGAGGAGGGATAGTGCAGGGATACAATGCCTGGCTCCGCCATCTGGGAACCCTAGAGAGTTGGGACAAGGACATTTCTATCTGTTTATTAAAGGCACCTGTACCGCTGTTCTGCCTATCAGCCACCCCTTAATCATATGCTGTTTCAGTAACGTAGCCTACCAAAGTGTTCTATTAACTACAAAGACTGTGTTAAAGTACCACCAACATTGCTAAGAGCTGCTATACCTGGGTTGCTTGTAATACTAAGGCTTTGTTGTCATAGTGTTTGGAACTGTAAGTTTGCACCTTGCTCCTGTCTTCCACGTGTCCTACCTTTACTCCTTCTCTGATACCAATCAACTGGCCCCGCCTAAAGGCATCCTCCAATCAGAAAATCGAAGGAGCCCGGTGGAAAATTGTTGACCAGACAGTTTCTGCTTTCAGATGCAAGCACTGTTTGGGTATTCTGACAACTGTTTTAGCCGGCAGATACAAGAGCCAGCAGGAGAGATTCAGGAACTGTTTGACCAACATTTTTTTACTAGAAGGTGGGTGGATGATGTCATGATCTCTGCCTCCAATCAGAAGAAGCCTTGTGTTCATTCCTATAATACAAAGCTTCCTGTGAATGACTAAGCAGCGCTCAGTGAGGCAGGACGTTCCCTGCTGCTGGAACACAGAGCTGTAAACTGTACAGTAGGTGACCGCGATATTGTGTCAATCTTGTCGCATTTCTCGGCGAGATTTGACACCTGCAAGCTCCGTCGCAGGAGCCAGCGCCGAGGTGGCTCACTCATCGGGAAAGGAAAACTTTGTTTTCCTTCCGCGATGAGTGACAGGCAGTGCTGACAGCTGTCTGGTATGAATCCTGAGGGGGAACGCCGCAGCAAATTTTAAATGAAAAAACCAGCGTGGGTTCCCCCCCAGGAGCATACCAGACCCTTAGGTCTGGTATGGATTGTAAGGGGAACCCCCTACGCCGAAAAATCGTCGTGGGGTCCCCCCAAAATCCATACCAGATCCTTATCCGAGCACGCAGCCCGGCCGGCCAGGAAAGGGGGTGGGGACGAGCGAGCGGCCCCCCTCCTGAGTCGTACCAGGCCGCATGCCCGCAACATGGGGGGTGGGTGCCTTGGGGGAGGGGGGCGCCCTGCGGGGCCCCCCCACCCCAAAGCACCTTGTCCCCATATTGATGAGGTCAAGGGCCTCTTCCCGACAACCCTGGCCGTTGGTTGTCGGGGTCTGTGGGCGGGGGGCTTATCGGAATCCGGGAGCCCACTTTAATAAGGGGGCCCCCAGATCCCGGCCCCCCACCCTGTGTGAATGAGTATGGGGTACATGGTACCCCTACCCATTCACCTAGGGAAAAGTGTCAATAAAAAAAAAACACAGTACACAGGTTTTAAGAGTAATTTATTAGGCAGCTCCGGGGGCTTCTTCTGACTTCGGGGGTCTCCTTCCGACTTCTCCCGGTGTTCCGCCTCTTCTCCCGGTGTTCCGCCTCTTCTCCCGGGCCCCGCTGCTATCTTCTTCCAGCTCTATTGCCAGCGAGGGGCCTGGTCTGCTGCCGCTGTCTTGTCGCTGCTGTCTTGTCGCCGCTGTCTCGCCTCTTCTTCTCTTCTCTTCTCTTCTCTGCGCAGGGACTCTGGGGTCATGCCCCCTTATGACGCCAGAGTCCCTGCGCATGCTGGGAACATGACGTCATAAGGGGGCGGGGTCACCGCCTATATAAATGGCTCCGCAGCTCGCACAAAGTATTCCAGCCGGAGAGAGCATCGTGTCAACATCGGAAGAAGAGAAGAAGAGAAGAAGAGGCGAGACAGCGGCGAGACAGCGGCGACAAGACAGCGGCGACAAGACAGCGGCAGCAGACAGGGCCCCTCGCTGGCAATAGAGCTGGAAGAAGATAGCAGCGGGGCCCGGGAGAAGAGGCGGAACACCGGGAGAAGAGGTGAAACACCGGGAGAAGTCGGAAGGAGACCCCCCGAAGTCGGAAGAAGACCCCGGAGCTGCCTAATAAATTACTCTTAAAACCTGTGTACTGTGTTTTTTTTTTTATTGACACTTTTCCCTAGGTGAATGGGTAGGGGTACCATGTACCCCATACTCATTCACACAGGGTGGGGGGCCGGGATCTGGGGGCCCCCTTATTAAGGGGGGCACCCGGATTCCGATAAGCCCCCCGCCCGCAAACCCCGACAACCAACGGCCAGGGTTGTCGGGAAGAGGCCCTTGTCCTCATCAACATTGGGACAAGGTGCTTTGGGGTGGGGGGGCCCCACAGGGCGCCCCCTCCCCCAAAGCACCCACCCCCCATGTTGAGGGCATGCGGCCTGGTACGGCTCAGGAGGGGGGGCGCTCGTTCGTCCCCACCCCCTTTCCTGACCGGCCGGGCTGCGTGCTCGGATAAGGGTCTGGTATGGATTTTGGGGGGACCCCCACGCCGATTTTTTGGCATAGGGGGTTCCCCTTATAATCCATACCACACCTAAGGGCCTGGTATGCTCCTGGGGGGGAACCCACGCCGGCTTTTTCATTTAAAAATATAAATCTCGCGGTCAGGTACTGTATGTAGCTGGGGAAAAATACAGTTCATACAGTGTTGAAAATCGCTGCATGTGTTAGTGAAAGAAATTGTTCATTTGGACCAGCTTGGTCCAAACAAGCTATTTAAAGTTCACTAAAACATACAATTAGACTTTCAGCTTTATTAATGCAAATGACAAGTAGCAATATTGATACTAATTAGTACTTCTGGATATCTGCATTTTGCACATCATCAATGTCCTTTGCACTGTTCTGTTGTACACTTTAACATGTACTTAAAAGTGAAAAAATAAGATTTATTTATTATAAATAGCGAAGAAATAACCTGTCTTGTTGTTGTGGTAATGTTGGGCAAGTGACCTTTTTTTAAACTCATCAGATTGGTAATGTGATCTGAAAACACAACTATAATATAATATTGTTAACCTTTGATGCTGTGGAATAGAGGAAGATGAAGGAATGTGTCTGTTAGCACTTGTGAGATTTCTGACGTTCCCTGTGGCCAGAATTGTAAATCAAATCCCTCAGCTAGTACAATAAAGACAGCCTAAAGAAACAACCAAGAGTCACATCCAATCAGCATCACCCGGTAACCCTCCAGAACAGGTGATCAATATTCATCAGCCTCACATTTCTATTGCTGGAGATGGTTAATGGGCTGATAATGCCATCCTCCTTGTAGCCAAATTTCATCAGGGAGAAGACAGCTGGAGCTAAGAGAAAAAAAACCTTATCAGATCAGGCAGTAGGCAGTTTAGGAGGCTAAAATTAACCTTGGACCATTCACATAACCAACTAATTGTTTATGACTGCTCAATGCCTGCCGGTGACAAAGGTTTATTGCTTTACAGATATCATCTTATTTGAAGGTTTTTGAGCTAAAGAAACAATGTATATTTAGAAGTACACAAAAGTACAGTGACAGCATAAATTCTAATACTGATGTGATACTTTTTGGATCATATAAATAAAGTATAAGAGTAGTAAAATGGGCTTGTAAATGACAGACTCTGGAGTAGCTGTGGAATCTCAGGAATGTAAAGAGGTTCACAGCCTGCAAATATTACAAGGTCACAAATAATTTGTGAGACTTTTAGATGACATTTCGGCTAACAATGCAATCAAAGTGTCAGTCCACCCTAAAGCAATTTTTAAGTGTATCAAAACCCAAGAAGAAAAATTGAATATGTTACAGATTATTAGTCGCAGTCGTAGTCACGGTGAGCCAGGATCATATATGGTAAGGTAGAAGGAAGCATGGTAAGGTAGCAAGGTGAGATAAGTACCAGGAAAGCAGGCAGAGTGAGGTCCACTAGCAAACTGAAGTCGGCAGTCCCCGAGTTACAAACATCTGACTTACAAACGAAGGGAGACAACAGGAAGTGAAGGGAAATCTACCCCTTGGAAGGAAAATTCACTTCAGTAAGAGTTATCATGAGAAAAAGGTGTCTCCACTGAATCTTTATCACCAATCCTTGTTTCCACAAGAACCCCAAATTTTCAAAATCCAGTTGTCACCGGGCCAGAAAGTGAGGTGAAATCTTCCAAACAGGGGCACAGACAGCAAAACAAAAGTTACAAGGGTGTTAACCCTTCCCTATGCTATCCAAAGAACTTAAAGCGTTTTTGTTGGCTGGACTTACACTTACAAAATCTAACTGTTCCAACTTACATACAAATTCAACTTAAGAACAAACCTACAGACTCTATCTTGCTCGTAACCCGGGGACTACCTGTACCAGGGAGACAGGCAGAGTGTAGTCAGAAGTGAGCCGAGGTCGGCATCCAGAATACAGAAAGAAAGGCAAGCTGGGTAAGCAAACTGACTGAGGTCAGTCAGCAAAAGCAGGAGCACAGGAACACAGGTCACAGGGAAAATGAAAAACATCCAGCGATTACCAAACATTAGGGCCTCCTTTAAATAGGCAGCCTGGCGTAATTCCCAAGATTGGGAATGCATGGGTGCACACAGTGGCGCCGACGTGTCAGTGCATGTTGGTTACTGGCTCAGGCTCATCTGTATGTTGGAACATGTGCATGAGCATTAGATGCACGAGAATGAGCATTAGCTGCATGAGAATGAGCATCAGCTCTATTCATTTTGTGACATTAGGGGTCCTTATAGTAGTAGTTATGTAGCTTTTTTCCTTTGTTTTCATCTGGTGATCCTGCAAATAACACACTTCCTGTCCTAGGGTGACAACACCTGTTTACTGAACTGTACCTATAAGGAAAAGTGTTTTTACCCTAGAATTAAGTCTCCTAATTGTCTCTAAGGGGTTGATTTACTAAAGTAACACTAAATATACTTGTTTCTGTGCAAGGGAAGTTTCCCCAAAGGTTAGTGAATGAGGTAAAGCTCTTCTGACTTCCATCATTCAAACGTGCAAGCAAAAATGCTGTTTTGTTTTTAAATTTCCCTTTGACGTTGATTGGATATTCTTTTCAAAATTGAACCACATTCTCTAAGCTCTTGGGATAAATCATTTGCAAAGTGCAACTTCCCTGTCTTTAGCAAATCAACCCCTATTTCTCTTAGAGACTTCAATGGTATAAGTTTGCACTTGTGTTTTCAAGCGTACAAACTAAAAATGACTGTTAAATGGTTTCCACTCTCTCTGTTCACAATGTGTCTCTGACACTGAGATAGTGTGGTAGGAATAAAAAAAAAAAACTAAGGTGTTCAGGTACACTTAAAATTCTAAAACAAAAGATATTTGCACTAAAGTGTCACTTGTGAATAAATGTAGATATCTCAGTGGCAATCGCACTCACTATAGCTCAACATAAATATAAATAATAGTTATCTTGATTGATCTGCGCTACCAGAATAAGAAAAGAGCATGTGCATTAAATTAAAAAAACAATTGATATACAAGAATAATACATACATTATTATTATTATACAGGATTTATATAGCGCCAATAGTTTACGTAGCGCTTTACAACTTGAAGGTAGACCGTACAAATACAATACACTTTAATACAGTAGGAATCAGAGGGCCCTGCTCCTTAGAGCTTACAATCTAAGAGGGAAGGTCAAGTGATACAAGAGGTAATAACTGTGGGTGATGTGCTGATTGAGAAGATAAATGTACAGTTGTTAGGTGGGGGCCAGATAGGCTTCTCTGAAGAGATGAGTTTTCAGGGATCGTCTGAAAGTGGATAAAGTAGGAGAAAATCGGACGGATTGGGGTAGAGCATTCCAGAAGATGGGAGAGGCTCTGGGGAAGTCCTGATAGCGAGAATGGGATGAGGTGACAAGGGAGTTTGAGAGCAGCAGGTCTTGGGAGGAGCGAAGAGAACGATTAGGTTGGTATTTTGAGACTAGGTTAGAGATGTAGCTGGGGGCCAGGTTGTGGATGGCTTTGTAAGTTATAGTTAGTATCTTGAATTTAATTCAGTGACTGAGTGGCAGCCAATGGAGGGATTGGCAGAGGGGTATGGCAGACGCTGAGCGGTTTGTGAGGTGGATGAGCCTGGCAGCAGCGTTCATGATGGACTGAAGTAGGGATAGCCTATTTCGAGGTAAGCCAATGAGGAGGGAGTTGCAGTAGTCGAGGCGGGAGATGACCAGGGAGTGGATTAGGAGCTTTGTGGTGACATTGGTTAGGAAGGGGCGTATACATATGAGGTATGTCTAAAAAGTTTGGTAAATGGTCTGATATTTCAATAACAACATGGGCCAGGTGCGTGCACATGCACATGGCTATCCAGAGACATGTCAAGAAGCGCCACCTAGCGTGGAGTACAAGTGACCACCAGGGCCAACTCGCTGTGGGCAGTCAAACGTAATCAGTGTGAGATGTAGGGACACAGTGCAATAGAGCAAAAAGTGAACATCAAATTCTGCTACAAATTGGGGAAAACGATGATGGAGACACATGAAATGTTGGTGCAAGTGTACGGGAAGCCGTGAGCAGAAAATGTGTTTACAACTGGTTTAAACTCTTTTGTGACGGGAACAAAACAACTGAGGATGAGCCAAGTTCGGGTCTGCCATCGACAAGCATAACCACAGACATGATTGAGCGAGTATGACAAATGCTGGCACAAGATTGGCAACTGACTCTACGATTGATGGTGGAGGAATTGGGCATTAGCAAGGACACGGTGCGCACCATCATCCGCAAAAATTTGGGTAAGCGGAAGACCTGTTCCTGCTTTGTGCCGCACAAGCTGAAAGATGAACAAAAGAAAAACGGATGGAAACCTCTGGAGATTTCATTACCATGTGTGACCAGGATCCGTCCTGCACCTGCACACTGTGTGATCCGTTCGCGCCAATTCTTGGCTCAGCACCACGTACCTCTTCTTGATCATGCACCGTATCCCCCCTGATCTGGCGCATGAGAACTTCTTTCTGTTTCCCCGCCTGAAGAGCATCATGAAAGATGCATGTTTTTCAGACGTGGCGACAATCCAAGAGTGTGTGATAGCAGTTCTGTGATCGATTCCTATAGAGGCCTTTGCTGACAGTTTCCAGAAGCTTTATGAATGTTGCCAAAAGTGTGTTGTGAAGTATGCCATTTATTTTGAAGGCCAATAAAGGTAACTTGTTTGTATCTTCTTTTTCTGATACCATTCACCAAACTTTTTAGACACATTTTGTACATCAAATCCATGAAAATTCATGAAAAAGTTGAAAAAATTCATAAATGTGCTCACAAAAATTCAAACGCTTTAATTATAAGTCTAAGATAAATATAAAGTGCTAAAAACAAAGTCCCTAACCAAACATAATAGTCGTCACTGGGGCATGATACTTGAACTTTTTGAATTTATCAGTTTTTATGGATTTGATGTATGTATTTATTATTCTTGTATATCAATTGTTTTCTTGTTATGCACATGTAGCGCTGGTAGATTTTTAATCTACTGCTTATAGGTAAATTTAGTGGGTTGTCTGTTTATACATAGTCAGATTTGCCTCTGTTCCAGCTTGGCTGAGTTGCATGTAGTTTCACACTGTGCCTGTGGGTGTCATTGTCGCCATGGGTCGGTGTTGGAGAGGCAACGCGTTGAAGCGTGTGGGTGCTCCTCTGTCCCGGAGATGGCTCGGTGGAGGTGGTCCTCCGAGTTGCATTCTGGGAGAGGGTATTTATGGAACAGACGCCATGTTTTAGGGTTCGTTTCGTTCCACCTGCTGGCCCTCCTGGCCGACAGGTATGTGTTAGGAGTAGTACCTCGTGGTCCTCCGACGGGGAGGCCCACGTCGCTGCAGCGTGTGGGTGGGCCCAGAAGTCTGTCTGGGGCCTACCACGGTGGCAGAGGAATGATCCTGGGCTGTCTGTCCTAAGGGGAGAAGCTGGACAACTGAGAAGATCCCAGGGGAGGACCCGTCATGGAAGGATCATGCAGAGTGCTGGCCTGGAGAGGGGCCTGGTGACTCAGTTGGAGGACGCATCCTAAAGTAATCCTACCGCATAGTACTGCTGGGTCGGCTTAAAGGTTCTAGTGCTGTGTTTGCTGTTCATCGTAAACCATTACATCCTGTGGCAGAGGATCGTACGGGTTTTATTCCAATCAAGTCTGTGGCAGAGACTTTTGTTCGTGCTGCGTACTGGCTGCTAGGTTAGTGAGAGAAACCTATCCATGCGGGCAAAGATTCAACTCTAAAAAGAGAGTACATTCATCTACAAACTTTCAATTCCTAATACTACACTACTTATGTCAAAGAACCTGTCAGTGTGCTCTTACTGTGTAAAGGAACAGCACATGTATACCACAACTGAATAACATTTAGTTTGTAGAAGCTCTGTGTATCATACATAACCTCCATTTTGTAAAATAAAATACATGTTTTTATTCTTTTATCATCTTTTGTGTCATCTCTCTACTTGATTCTGCATCATTTGTGGTATCTCTGCACATACCTTTTTGCAAGGTCTTTCTGTCTGAATGAAAATACTCAGGGAGGGTTTCCTAAGTATTACATAATTACATAGTTAGTCAAGTTGGCAAAAGATTCACAGCTATCTAGTTCAGCCAGAACAAAAAATGAACAAATAGAAAACCTCCTTGTACACGAAGGCAAAAAACCCCTATAAAGCATGGTCCATTTAATTCAGCAAGGTAAAAAATACTTCCTGATCCTCCAGGAGGCAATTGAATATTCTCTGGATCAACAATCTCTGTTGTTATTATCGATAAAGGTTAATATCCAGTTATATTTTGTACATTTAGATATCCATCGTGTTCTTTTTCAAAACAATCTGCTGAGCTGGTCGGAACTATTTCTTGAGGGAGTCTTTTCCACATGATGAAAACAGTAGACAATGCCTCCCTAATGCTACTACCTTCAGGGTCAAGTGGAGTGACCCCCATGTGGTCTAATGGGCAAACATTTCAAAAGATTCAGTTCAATACCTTGGGTTAAATTTACATCCTTGGAATGCAGTAGGTTAAAACAGATGGTCACCATTCACTTAAGTAAGATTTTTAAGTTTTATTTTGGGGCACTAATCAGTAGAAAAGTTGAGGAAAAGTGATACTTAAAATAGTAGTAACTTCCTAATAGCAACTTTATGTACATTAACCTCCCTGGCGGTATTCCCGAGTGTGGCTCGGGGTTAAAATTCAGTACCATTAGCGGTAACCCCGAGCCACACTCGGGATCGCATTGCAGGATCCTGGGGCGGCTTTACTTACCTTGTCCCCGGGATCCTGCGATGTCCCCCGCAGTGTCCGAGGGCTCCGTCCTCCTCCGAAGCCTCTCCGTGCCAGGCTCCGTTCCCTGCGAGCGGCGCGATGCACGGGGGCGGAGCCTGGCGGCAAATTCAAAAAAATGTCAAAATCATAACACATACAGTACTGTAATCTTACAGATTACAGTACTGTATGAAATGATTTCACATCCCTTTTGTCCCCAGTGCTCTGGCCCATGCCCTGCATGCAGTTTTATATTATATATACTGTTCTTTCTGCCTGGAAACTGGAGATTGTCCATAGCAACCAAAAAGTGTCCCTTTACGTCAAAAGTGGCTTTAGACCAGCTAGAAAACAGCGATAGTAAATTAGAACACTTGCAGAATTGAGCGATAGTGAATTGTGGGGAAATTTATTTTATTACTATTTTTTTTAATTTTTTTTAATTATTTATTTTTATTTATTATATTATAATTTATGTTTTTGTGTTTCAAACTTTATCATACCCGGGATATCTACTAGACTCTGGTTTGGACAGATTTAAGTGTGTTATTGTTAAGATTTACAGACCTACAATATAAAACGCCAAATTTCCATGCAAAATAATTGTACCGCTTTCAGCACCTAAAATCCGAAAGAATCATACCGCCAGGGAGGTTAAGACAATTTAGCGACTTCTTCAAGGAAGACCTCATGGCACCTAAGGAAGTAAGGCACGACATGAACCCTAAAACAAAGGGTATTGTGTTCGCTTGATCATTCTACTTACAAAACCATGTACAGTAAACCTGTTGGCTCTAGTGTCTGCTCTCTCCTAACAGAAAGTTCATGTACACTTCTTCTACGTAGGCAGCTGCAGGTGATTTACTCTTTTTTGCAGTGGATCTCAATCAATATTCAAGTTCTACTATTTTTCTAGTGCCATGTTTCCAACTGAGGAGAATCCCCGGGCATAATTCTTCTGGTCTGCATTGGTTACAATGCACAGCTGCATCAGATTCTGTGTGCAGCAGTTTTAGTAAATCTCCCCCAAGGTGTCTGAACAAGGACCTTCATGTAAATACGTTTAAACTTACTTTAACATGGTAAATCATGTATGTGACTTTAGAGATTGGGTTTAAATCTAGTATTAGAATTTTGAATAAAGTCTAGTCTTATTGCAAGCCATCATCAAGAGGGGGGCTGCCCTCGGCTTTCTGCTAGGCTCTGTTACACTTTATTTTTTTGTTTGAGTTAATCTGTGCAACTGTAAAAGCTTCACAGACAGTATGCCTTCCTTTGATAACATCTTTGAGCATTTTTATTCCTTTGTTTTCCATAACATTAGTCTATTATAGATCTGGTGATGCATGAAACATTCATAGTTTATCTTCATTCATATTTTGCTTCCAAATGAAAGCTATAAGTAGATTGGTTACCATGCACATCACCTCCTATTTGATGTGTTATTTTTATATATATATATATATATATATATATATATATATATATATATATATATATATATATATATATATATATATATATATTTATATATATATTTATATATATATACACACATACATGCACAGTGCCTTGAAAAATTATTCATACCCCTTTTTTATGTGTTAGACCAACACAAAGCAGCACATAATTGTGAAGTGGAAGGAAAATGATAAATGTTTTTTAACATTTTTTACAAATAAATATGTGAAAAGTCTGGCGTGCATTTGTATTCTGCCCCCTTTCTTTTGATACCCTAACTAAAATCTAATGGAACCAATTGCCTTCAGAAGTCACATCATTAGTAAATAGAGTCCACCTGTGTGTAATTTAATCTCAGTATAAAAACATCTGTTCTGTGAAGCCCTCAGAGGTTTGTTAGAGAACCTTAGTGAACAAACAGCATCATGAAGGCCAAGGAACACACCAGACAGGTTGGGGATAAAGTTGTAGAGAAGTTTAAAGCAGAGTTAGGTTATAAAAAAAAATCCCAAACTTTGAACATCTCACAGAGCACCGTTCAATCCATCATCTAAAAATAGAAAGAGTATGGCACAACTGCAAACCTACCAAGACTTGGCTGTCCACCTAAACTGACAGGCCGGTCAAGGAGATCATTATTGAGAGAAGCAGCCAAGAGGCCCATGGTAACTCTAGAGGAGCTGCATAGATCCACACCTCAGGTGGGAGAATCTGTCCACAGGACAACTATTAGTAGTGCACTCCACAAATCTGGCCTTTATGGAAGAGTGGCAAGAAGAAAGCCATTGTTGAAAGAAAGCCATAAGAGGTCCCATTTGCAGTTTACGAGAAGCCATGTGGGGGGCACAGCAAACCTGGAAGGAGGTGCTCTGGTCAGATTAGATCAAAATTGAACTTTTTGGCCTAAAAGCAAAAGCTATGTGTGGCAGAAAACTAACACCACACATCACCCTAAACACACCATCCCCACTGTGAAACGTGGTGGTGCCAGCATCATGTTGTGGGGATGCTTTTTATCAGCAGGGACAGGGAAGCTGGTCAGAGTTGATGGGAAGATGGATGGAGCCAAATACAGGGCAGTCTTAGAAGAAAACCTGTTAGGGTCTTTAAAAGACTTGAGACTGGGGCAGAGGTTCGTCTTCAGCAGGACAACGACCCTAAACATACAGCAAGAGCTACAATAGAATGGTTTAGATCAAAGCATATGCATAGAATGACCCAGTCAAAGTCCAGACCTAAATTCAATTGACAACCTGTGGCAAGACTTGAAAATTGCTGTTCACAGATGCTCTCCATCCAATTTGGAGCTTGGAGACAGAGCTTGAGCTATTTTGCAAAGAAGAATAGGCAAAAATGTCACTCCCTAGATGTGCAAAGCTGATAGAGACATCCCCAAAAAGGCTGGGAACTGTAATTGCAGCAAAAGGTGGTTCTACAAAGTATTGACTCAGGGGGGCTGAATACAAAATGTACGCTGCACTTTTCACATATTTTTTTGTAAAAAATGTTGAAAACCATTTATCATTTCCCTTCTACTTCACGATTATGTGCCACTTTAATGTTGGTCTATCACATAAAATGGCAAAAAAGATATTTACACTTTTGGTTGTAACATGACAAAATGTGGAAATTTTCAAGGGGTGTGAATACTTTTTCAAGGAACTATATATATATATATATATATATATATATATATATATATATATATATATATATATATATATATATATATATATTGTTCTAGTTCTAGATTTGTATTCTCAAGATTTAACCACTCTGTATAAATATTTTACTCATGCCACTGACTGATTCTGCAAATCTGTTCCTACTGTCTTTGCTTGACATACATTGTTGATAAAAAAGGAATAGACGTGGAAGAAATGCGTATAAGTGATTTAGAAAATGCATTTCTTAAAGAAATTTCAGACTTTATTTGTGGATTCTAAATGAAGTACATTAAATTAAGTGTTGATGCAAACGTGTGTGCAATTTGATCTCCAGTGGAATTAACAAAGCAGATGCCTACTTATTAATGAAGGGGTTTTTTTTTCTAATGAGAGAATCAAATATGATTATCAAATGCACTTCTGTTAATGTATTATTAAGATGAGTGAATGCATTCACGTAATTATTTCAATAATGTGATAGGTTAGTTGAACATTTTGTTTCCTGAAAAATAGCTAAATAATAGTTTAGATGCATTTATTAAATATTTAAATAACCATGTTTGTGACTGTACTGCCTGATACTTATGCCTGGGGGGGGGGGGGGGGGGGGGGGGGGGTGGATCATGCATAAATATCTTACTACCCTCCAGGACTATGGACAGCTTTACAAATGAGTGACCCAACCTGTGTGAGCTGGCATTTAAAAGAAGATAGGAAGTAAGAAAGTCAAAAAATATTAACATGTACATTGTCTAAGAAAAAAAATTGAAGCAGTCATTTTGGGTATGCCTACATACTAGCTGCTTGGATAAAATAATGTTGTTTAATTTCATCATTGAAATCTACATTAGCAGAACTGTCTCCCTCCTACTTTAAAACTGTTTTAGTGGACACAACTTGTTGTTAGGTGTCTATATTATTATTCTGGTATTCATCTTCTGCACCAGGCATGACAACTCCCTCTATCTGATTTTGTATTTGGCTAGTTAATATTCATAGTTGATCAATTCCTTATAATGTCTAGTTTCACCTTTTGAATGACCCTGAATCTGAAAAAATACATGCCATGCACTGCCCTCTTTATGAACCTACTGTTATCTTCTCAGATACATTGTGATAGAAGGAGAAGATGCCTCCTCAGCATTAAGTCATGTGATAAGGCAAATAAGTCCTACTCAGAATTTCATAAAACATAAGGTATATTGAGTGGGGGGCTTTTGTGTGGGCATTGTGTTTAAAATGCAACTGAGAGCTCAGCTTACCAATTACATCTTCCTTGAAGTTGCTCTTTAGTTATTATATTTGATTGGCACAGGTTCCTGTAGTAGAATTAACTTTAGAAGGTTGAAAACCAGGCAGTCCCACAATCATCTTGCTATGAGGTGCCATCATATATCATCGCTCCCCTGTTCTTGGCTGCAGTTACATAACAAAGTGTTTGGGCTCAGAACAGAATGCATAATTTTCTTATTAATATTATTATTAGCTATAAACAAATATTTAAAGTGATACTAAAGCTTTGTTTTTTTTTTGTTTTTTAATTAACAAACATGTCATACCTCCACTGTGCAGCTCGTTTTTCACAGAGTGGCCCTGAACATCCTCTTCTGGGGTCCCTCGGCGGCTCTCGCGGTTCCTCCCCGCATTAGATAACCCCCTAGGAGAAGCGCTCTCCCAAGGGAGTTACGTTGCAGGCGCACTCCTGAGTCATTCATTCGGTGTTCATAGAAGCCGAATGTATGACTCAGCCCTGCTCCCCAGCGCCCGGGTCATTGGAATTGATTGACAGCGCTGCTATCAATCTATCCAATCAAATCCAAGACTCCGTGGAGAGAAGGATGACGTGTCCCCACCGAAGAAGATGAAGGGGCTCAGGTAAGTAAAACGGGGAGGCTGGGGGGCCGGTGACTGCCAGGTGTTTTTTCATCTTAATGCATAGGATGCAACCCCCCAAGTGAAAGGAGCAGTAATGCATCATCTGTACTTAAAGTACAAATACAGTTTATTGGCTAACACAAGGTTTTAAAGATGCTTTCACAATGAAGCACATTATGTTTATTCATAAAGCATTAAACAATACTGGATCACTAATCCACTTATTTATACTCAATACAATAACACAATAAAAAAGTGAAATTGGGGGCATGGTCTAGCGTCAGAACGGAATGGCCACTTAGAGACAGAGCTCCACCATCCAGGGCTCCACCGAAGCACCTCAGCAGCTAAACAACCCCGATCCGCTGCTATACAGATGGCGGGCAAGAGCCAGCCGACTGCCTGGTCACAGCCATACCCATCCACACAGCTCAGCAGGAACATCTCAGCAATGCCACAGACACACAGGCCGCATCTCAAGCCGCGAACTGTAGTAATACAGGACACCTGGCCTCCGCTGATATCCCTGCAATCCCCCTCACGAACGGGTCTCCCTCACAGGCTTCTCCCTTCCTCTGCCTAGCAGACCTCCAGCTAGTTGCTCTGGATATTAAGAGCACACTAACAGCAGCCATTTCAGAGCTGAAACTGGACATTAAGGCTGTGGGAGCATGTCTGGAGTATGTGGAGTCGATGGCCATGACACAAGGAGCAGCCATCACGCAGGTACAGCAAACAGTGAGTACACACATGCAGCACCTCATGGACATGCACAGGCACTTGGAGGACTTAGACAATAGGGGCCGCAGACACAATCTACGTGTCCGAGAGATCCTGGAGACAGTAGAGGGACCCCAGTTGCAGGCTGCTGTGTGGGCCATAATCAATACTCTGCTGGGCAGACCACCAGATGCACCAGTAGAAATGGAGAGGTGCCATACAGCGTTGAGACCCAGGGGAAGGGACACTGACCCACCCAGAGATGCAGTATGTTGCCTGGTCAGTTTCACCCAAAAAGAAGACATACTGCGCTTGGCCCGAAATCATGCACAATTGGCGTTTGAAGGGGCACGCATCCAATTGTTCCAAGACCTCTCTGCCGTTACGTTGCAGCACAGAAGAGAGCTCCTGCAAGTTTTGCGGGACAGACGTATTCCCTATCGATGGAAATTTCCATTCTGCCTTCAGGCGACCACTGGAAATCGCACAGCACAACTGCGAACGCCATCGGACCTGCCTTCCTTCTGTGAAACCCTGGGCATCCCTGTGGTTCCAGTCCCGGACTGGTACAGTGCATTTTTGCAAGCGGAACCCTGGATACCTGCCCACCCAGGCGACACCCTGAGGTCGCAGAGAAGCAGACAACGGCGTCGCAGAACTTCAACTAACTCTCCTCCCAGAAGACAAGGGGACATGGAAACGGATGAAAGCCCGCTCGTCTTCCCATCATCTGCTCGCCACAAGACAGAACCTTGAACATGCAGACGGAACACGGTGGGCTGCGTCGTAGCCCCCACTCCCCTTTGCTGACCTTCATCAACCAGCACTGTCCAGAGACCTGGCTCACGCCACTTTCATAGACCCAAGCAAGACCCAAGCGAAAGGTAAGGAGTAGTGGGGGGGGGTTTGACTTTGCCTCAGGTACCCTTTCACCTTTTACACCACCATATACCACACCCCACATTGAGAAGATCACATTTAGTCCCTCCTTCATGTTATGAGGAAAGACACCTACTTGATTATGCGCTGCAGGGTCCAGAGATCAGGACACGGAGGCCTTATTTCGAAAGCTGGACTGTAAATCTGGCAGAGGTAAACACCCGCCTTCAACCAATGCCCCAACCCCTCTGTGACTCTATCTGAGATGTACTCCATCCCCAGCCAGGGCTTGGAAAGTCCCACTTGATGAACCAGCTGACCCAGGGGAAGGAGCACTCTCTCCCCTTTACACAGCGTCGAGCCAGCAAACAGAAGTTACACAGTCACAGCAAGGTAAAGCTGGAGGCCCTTTCATATTCCACTGGCTGACCTCCCGGTTAAGTTGACAGGGAACCTAGTACAATAGACACCTATTATATGACTCTGACAACAACACCGCTATACTTAAGACATAGGAGCAATCATTTTGTTGCCCCACCCCTACCTCCCCTCTGCCCAAGGGCACAATGCCGCTGTTACGCACACCGCACTGGAAGTGCAGAATTCTATTAGTATTGCTTCCTATGGCTTGGGATGGGGGGGCGGCTGTTGCGGCCCACCGAATCCGGGACTGTGAATATAACTGTATACTGTTGTTTGTTTCCTGTTTACTTTTGATAGTTTCTTATACATAACCGCCCATAGGCTGGGACACTTTTTGGGGTACCTTGGGAGACCCAACCCTGACCTATAGCTGGTTACTTTACTTTCCTATAGTTGCCTGTGACCTGCGGGACCAGGAAACCCACGACTCGGGGGCACACGCCCTACACCTGAATAGGGCAGAATGCGGGTCCCCATAGTTTAGCTTGGTTACGTTGGATAAGGTTTTACAAGGTAAATTGTTCACTTTTGGGAGGAGTCATACGGGGACCCTACCCTGGTGACCCGCTGGTGGGTGGGATCCTCTGCTCCGGGGGTGTCCCTGACTTGGGCGCTCCCGGAGCTGGGGACCTCAATTTACGATCTTGGTAGCTCATGTGGCAACTGAGTAAGTTCAGTTAATCTAAATTCTCTAGTGTGGTATATTTTAGCACTTCATAACTTTTCTTTTTTCAGGTTAATCCACATGTTCACAAGATGTGCTCAAAGGATTTATGGATGGCCATGGCTGGAGGGGAATCCCAGAGGGATTATCCCCACTGGGCTTGACTGGTCTTGCCCAACACCTCTCCCAGCTGTTGGGATGGATGTCCCCCCATCAAACCCTATATATGCCCTTTGGAGCCCCTGGATGGCGAGGTGTGCAACTTTGTTTTTGGCGCTAGACTCTCACCCCACCACAAGGAGGCAGGCTCCCCCCTTGAACCAATCCGGAATACCCTTTTCCTATCCCCCTGCCCCATAACCTCCCCCTTTAGGTAACTCAGCGGGACTGACAGTACCTCTGGTGAATTTGAACCACTCCCTACCAAGGTATTTGGTGTACCACACCTGTTTCGAGCCCCTCTTAGGTTACGATAGCTGAGTTGCCCCCTATGCTGGGCTCGATCCCTTTCCTTCTCTTTTCTATTTTCCTACTTTCCTCTTCCTACCCTCCACCCTCCACCCCCTATCCCCCTCCCCACCCCTCTCCCATCCAAACTTAGGAGGTGCTAATAACAAACAACTCCCTTTATCAAACATGCCTCCTGCAGTGCAGGCGTCAGCTCCTTTATCCCTCAAGGTCTACCCATTGAACACGAAGGGTCTTAATATACCCGAGAAATGCAGTAGCGTTCTTTCTGAGGTTCACAGAAGCAGAGCCCAAGTAATATTTCTGCAGGAAACACATTTTAAATCAGGATCCATACCCCGCCTATCCAATAGTAGATTTCCTGTGGTATTCCATGCAACCTGTGCAGACTCCAAAACAAAGGGGGTTTCGATATTGATCGCAAAATCGTTTGCGTTCTACCTCACGGATCAAGTCCTTGACCCTGAAGGTAGATACCTCTTCCTGAAAGGGATTTGGAAAAATAGAACAGTAACCCTGGCAAATATATATTGCCCCAACTCTGGCCAAGTGACCTTCCTGAAAGAGGTCCTCTTACAACTAACAATATTTCAGACGGGCCTGCTCATACTGGGTGGGGATTTTAACATACCCCTGGATCCACTCCTTGATATCTCAAATGGCACATCTTCACTCCCGTTCTCTGCCTTACGCCAAATAAAGCTGAACTTAGCCTCTCTCACACTCCACGACATCTGGCGCACCAGAAACCCACGGGAGAGGGACTACACATTTTTCTCACCTCCACATAATCGATACTCGAGGTTAGACTACCTCTTCATCCACCAAGCCGACCTGACATACCTCCATGAAGCGACTATAGAGAATATGGTACTCTCTGACCATCACCCAATCACACTGACCTTACAATTCCCTCAGAGGGAAACCTCTACCAAAATATGGAGGCTAGATGCCACCCTACTACTCGAACCTAGAGACCTCACGGACATAACACAGACCATCAGGGACTACTTTCGACATAACGATACACCAGATGTGTCTCCCATGACTCAATGGGAAGCGCACAAATGCGTGGTACGGGGGCACCTGCTTTCCACCGCGGCCAGGAAGAAAAGAGAACACCAAGCTACTATTAAAAGCTTATCCGACAAAATAGCCTCTCTGGAATGCTCGCTGACAAGGAGGGTGGCGAAAGATTTAGCCGATACCAGAGCACTCCTTTGTGAGGAGCTCTTCAAAAGAGCATGTAAATGGCAACTCCTGTCACAGAAGCTGTTCTATGAACAGGGTAATAAACCAGGGAGGCTCCTAGCGAGAACCACTCAGAAACGGACCCTTACATCTACAGTACACCATATCAAAGGAAGAGATGGGGCTACCCACTCCAAAAATGAGGAGATCGCTAACCAATTTCAACTATTTTATAGCAAACTTTATGATCTCCAATCACACGAACACAGATCAGTAGCAGAGAATGTTCGCATCAATGTCATGTGCGAGTTCTTAACCACATACAGCCCACAGGCGCTCTCAACTGGGGATAGAAAGGCCCTGGAAGCCCCGAATTCAGTGGAGAAGTGGGAGGCAGCTTTGAAGGCCAGGAAGCCTGGCAAAAGTCCAGGTCTGAACAGCTTCTCGGCACAATACTATAAAAGCTTTGCCAATCTTCTAGCTCCGGGATTCCTCAAGGCCTTCAATGCCCTCGCCCGCTCCCCTTGCAAGTCAGGAAGTCTCTTAGAAGCTTATATCTCGGTAATCCCTAAAGAAAATAAAGACCCCACTGACATAGCCAATTACGACCCATTTCCCTTTTAAATGCGGATTGGATGTCAAATTGTTTGCCAAGATCCTGGCCACCCGACTGACCTACTGTCAGAGAGGTTACCTGGTTGGGCGCTAGTGCGTGCCGGTGCGCGTTGGTGTGCGTGTTCCTGTGCTCGTGCCTCTGCGAGTACTGGTGTGCATGGTCTGGCTAACCCTGGGGTGCGCGGTGGTGCCGGGACGTGCGTGCGTCCGCCTGTGGGCGCTGATCTGCATATGCCTGGAGGTGCTGGTGTGCGCGCTCGTGCGTGTGCAGGCATGCGCGCACCTGTGCGTATCGGCGCATGCACGAGAGCAGCGTTTGGTGCAAATCAGCCTACTTAAGCCTGCTGCTCACTCTGCCCGGTGCTGCCTGATCAACAGCTCCTGTACTAAAGTTCCCGTTGCCTTTTCCGTGTTCCTGTGTTCCTGAGTGCTGATCTCCTGACGACCCAGCTTTCCTATTGGACCTTCCTGACTTCTGCCTGCATCTGACCCCGGCTTGTTTGACCCCACCTCTGCCTGCTCCTCTTGTGTTGTGACCTGTCAACCTTGCTCCTGCTCAGCATCTGTTGCTTGTGCCCTGATTACTACCTGCTGCTTGAGGATCACCTTCCTTCCGGCTCCTGGACTGCTGCACTAGGCTCTCATACCATTCCACACTCGCGCGCTTCCTGTCTGCTCTACCAGGGGCCACGAGTCGGATACGTAAGGGAGCCTACCCTCTGCCCAAGTGGACTCCCCGGTCTGGTAAGTGGGAAGCCTGACACCTACCATGTACCTGCATGGGTGGGCCTGGACCAGGTTGGTTTTGTCCCTGGGAGACAGGCCAGGGACAACACCATTAAAGCCCTCAATTTGCACCACTGGCTCACCACTACCCAACGGGAAGGCTGTTTTCTGGCCATGGACGCAGAGAAGGCGTTCAACAGGGTGGCCTGGGACTATATGGACATGGTCCTGGAAAAACTGGGACTGGGTCTCTGTATGCGGGACTTTATCAGGGCGCTATACACAAATCCCAGAGCTAGAGTCCGGGTTAATGGTCACCTGTCGGACGCCTTCCCCATCCAGAATGGGACCAGGCAGGGGTGTCCGCTCTCCCCTATACTTTATATCCTCACTTTAGAACCTCTCCTCCGCTGCATTCGAGCAAACCCAAATATTAAAGGCATAGAAGTACACCAGCGGGAATATAAGATTGCCGCCTTTGTGAATGATATCCTGCTCTTCCTCTCGTCCACGTTAACGTCCCTTCCCAATTTGATGCCGATTCTAGAAAAATTCCTATTCAGGCATTTCATACACATAATCAAGTACACCACCTATCAAGAGAACCTCAGCAATTGGAACAATTACCAAAACTATCTGGAATATGGTGGAAAGTAACCTGAAATCTCAGGTCTAGAAGATACCAAGCCACATCCAGGATACATTATTTCTTCACAACAAACTTATTGCCATGAGGGTGGTATGCATTCTATCAGTGGTACACTTTGGGAAATGTATCTGCCTGCAGAACGAATTAATAGACCAGTGAAATTAATTTTGACCCACTGCCATATTTTCTTTTGGCCAAGAAATCTATTTGCAACAGATGTAAGTGGTATTGGGACCATGGTTTGCCCTCAGCATGCAAATATTTTTTATAGCTAAAATAGAGGAGAGGTACTTGACAATCTGCACTGAAAAAGCCATAACCCATAATTCAATTACATTATCAACATCTTGATTATCTGGATTGAAAGCAAGGTAGGGGGTCTTTTTTTTTAAACTAAATATCCACTTAGAGCATCTTAAGCGGCATTTTACAAAGCAAAGACCTAGCCTCACAGCAATTACTGCTCAGATCAATAAGTCAATTAACCTCCAGCAGATAGAATTACATCCGACTGATCATCACTTACATGACATGCCCGGAAGTCTTGACTGCACACTACAAGTCGGGTGCAAGAAAGAGGGGATGGGTATGTTCCTACATACAGTGGGACCATGGAGAACAAATGTAGCCACCCTCAAACAGGAGGTTGGATTACAGCAGAAAAAAGATTAGTTTGGAAAAGGCTTTGAGCAATAGAAGGTATTTTTGGAGTTAAGAATATATTCTTGAATAGATTTTTTGTAAGCAGAATTTAGTATCATTTTAAACTCCACACAAAATAGGAGATGTATACATCATGTTGATGCCTCTACTAGAACAATGGGAAAAGAGGCAAGTATCAGGTTTGAAGCAAGGATCCAGGGCCTTGGGCTGGGCAGCAGTTGCTCGTCTATCTATTTGTTTTGTTCTGAATATGCTATAAATGAGTGTACATACTTTTAGTACCAAAAAAATGCCTAAATTATGTTGACTACAATTCTGCTTGAAATAATTAGTACACTCCTCAAACTTAGAAACCACCTTGTAGAGTTTTCTTCATTGAATGTGAAATGTTTTTTACAGCATGTAAATAAAACAGAATGGCTTGCAGCATTTTTCTGTGTTCACAATGGTCAAATTGGTTTAGACTGCAGGAAAGCGTCTGGAATAGTGACAGGTCTCTGCTGCTTTTATAATGTAGTTTGATCAGGCGTAGAATAGGAAGGGATGTCTGTATGTATAAGATTTTTGTTCATCATTTTCCCAAATACTGGATCAATGAAGAACAGTGTGAACCTGGCACCTAGCGAGCTTGGTATTTGTCATAAATATACCTTAAATGAAAAAAGCCACAGGCAGTTGTGACAAAAAGGAGAATGACAAAGGCCTCAGATGAGCCAAGTGCTATCAAAGCCCTATTGTTCGTTCATAAAAATAATTCTTTTTCGTGCATCCATGCATCTGGAAGCCTATTGTATCATTCAAAATTGGTTCAGATAAAGAAACAGCCTATACCACCCTTTAAGTTTCTACATGATGCCGTAAAGGGAATGTACTGTATATTTTAAATGGCTATATATTTTAAAATGTTATTGTCACGTTTGCATAAATGTACAAGATACATGTGTGGAGTAGGGATGAGCCGAACACCCCCCGGTTCGGTTCGCACCAGAACCTGCGAACGGACCGAAAATTCGCACGAACGTTAGAACCCCATTGACGTCTATGGGACTCGAACTTTCTAAATCAAAAGTGCTCATTTTAAAGGCAAATTTGCATGGTATTGTCCTAAAAAAGGGTTTGGGGACCCGGGTCCTGCCCCAGGGGACATGTATCAATGCAAAAAAAAACTTTTAAAAACGGCCGTTTTTTCGGGAGCAGTAATTTTAATGATGCTTAAAGTAAAAAAAAAAAAAAAGTGAAATATTCCTTTAAATATCGTACCTGGGGGGTGTCTATAGTATGCCTGTAAAGTGGCGCGTGTTTCCCGTGTTTAGAACAGTCCCTGCACAAAATGTCATTTTTAAAGGAAAAAATCTCATTTAAAACTGCTTGCGGGTTTAATGTAATGTCGGGTCCTGGCAATATGGATGAAAATCAGTGAGACAAACGGCATGGGTATGGATATTAAGGGGAACCCCGCACCCAAATTAAAATAAGGAAAGGTGTGGGGCCACCAGGCCCTATATACTCTGAACAGCAGTGTACAGGCAGTGCAAACAAGACAGGGACTGTAGGTTTGTTGTTAAGTAGAATCTGTTTGTAATTTTGAATGGGTAAATTTTTAACTTGTTTAGCTCCAGCCAAAAAATCTTTTTTAAGCTTTTTGGAAAACATAGGGAAGGGTTATCACCCCTGTGACATTTGTTTTGCTGTCTGTCCTCCTCTTCAGAAGATTTCACCTCACTTTTCGTCCCAATGACAAATGTTTTTTGAAAATTTGGGGTTTTTTGTGGAACAAGGATTGGAAAGCATCAGTGGAAAGGAGAAATGTTTTTCCCATATTAACTCTTACAGGAGAGAATTTCCCTTCCTAGGGGTAGATTTCATCTCACTTCCTGTTGTCTCCTTCCGTTTGCAAGTAGGAGTCGTTTGTAAGTTAGATGTTTGAAAGTAGGGGCCTGCCCTATATACTCAGCAGAAATTTGGGCCTTAGGTGTTGTTGTGGCCACAACACTGTAAGCCCTCACAGGGCCCTGCTGTGAAATATTATATCAAGAATTGTAATTACATGCCCCTGTTGAACAAGGGCAGAAAAATTGGTAGCTGGTGGTGATCCAAGACTGATTCATTTTTATGAAGGTCAGTCGATCGACCGAGTCAGTGGACAGACGCACCCTGTGATCGGTTACAAAGCCTCCAGCAGCACTGAATGTGCGTTCCGAAAGAACGCTGGATGCAGGACAGGCCAGTAGCTCAATTGCATACTGTGCAAACTCTGGCCAGTGATCCATCCTCAAGACCCAGTAACCCAGAGGATTTTCGGTGGGAAAGGTGTCCAAGTCAGATCTTGCCCCTAGGTATTCCTGCACCATGTAAAACAGACGCTGGCGATGGTTGCTGGAACCGATCATACCTTGGGGCTGCAGACCAAAAAATGGTCTGAATGCATCGGTCAGACGGCCACCTTCTCCACCGCTCCTTCTTTGACTGACCGAAGCCTCAGCAACACGTTGTCCAGAAACAGGAGTTTGTAACCTCCCAGTCTCTGGGAACGCGTTGCACAGACCTTTCTGCAAGGCCTCCCGAAGATGTTTCATCCTCTGCTCCCTCTGCGATGGCAAGATAAGGTCCGCAACCTTACCCTTGTAACGTGGATCAGGGAGGGTTGCCAGCCAATATTGGTCCTTTTCCTTGATACCACGAATACGAGGATCCTTACGCAGGCTTTGTAGGATCAGGGAGGCCATGCAGCGTAGGTTTGCTGAGGCATTCGGTCCGGAGTCCTCTGGGTCACTAAGGACGACATGGTCCGCAGCCACCTTGGGACTGATCCCTTAAAGACTGCTGCTGATGCTGAGTGCCAGGCTCCACCTCCATACTGACACAATCTTCCTCCTCCTCCTCCTCCTCCTCGTCCTCTTCCTGTGTGATCGGCAAGCACGCAGGAACACTGTCTGGATAAAGGGGGCCTTGAGAGCTAAGGAAGTCCTCCTCTTCCTGCCTCTGTTCTGCCTCAAGTACCCTGTGCATTATTCCACGCAGCGTGTGCTCCAACAGGTGAACAAGGGGGACAGTGTCACTGATGCATGCACTGTCACTGCTCACCATCTGGGATAGATATATATATATATATATATATATATATATATATATATATATATGTACTGATACTGCAGCTAGCAAAATCAACTGCCTGCCTGTAGTATGAGAACACTGCCGACCTTCTACAGGTAGCTTTAGCTGAACACTGTGCAGAGCTCGCAAAAAACTAACTTGTAGCTTTTTTAGCTGCCTGCGGTAGTGATAGGATAAGGAAAACACCACCAACCTTCTACAGGTAGCTTTAGCTGAACACTGTGCAGAGCTCGCAAAAAAATAACTTGTGGGTTTAGCTGAACACTGTGAGGAGGACGCACCACACTAACTTGTAGTTTTAGCTGAACACTGTGAGCAGGATGCACTGCACTAACTTGTAGCTTTAGATGAACACTGTGCAGAGGTCTCACTACACTAACTTTTAGTTTTAGCTGAACACTGTGAGCAGGACGCACTGCACTAACTTGTAGCTTTAGATGAACACTGTGCAGAGGTCTCACTACACTAACTTGTAGGTTTAGCTGAACACTGTGAGGAGGACGCACCACACTAACTTGTAGTTTTAGCTGAACACTGTGAGCAGGACGCACTGCACTAACTTGTAGCTTTAGATGAACACTGTGCAGAGATCTCACTACACTAACTTGTAGTTTTAGCTGAACACTGTGAGCAGGACACACTACACTAACTTGTAGCTTTAGATGAACACTGTGCAGAGCTCGCAAAAAAATAACTTGTAGGTTTAGCTGAACACTGTGAGGAGGACACACCACACTAACATGTAGTTTTAGCTGAACACTGTGAGTAGGACGCACTGCACTAACTTGTAGCTTTAGATGAACACTGTGCAGAGGTCTCACTACACTAACTTGTAGTTTTAGCTGAACACTGTGAGCAGGACGCACTACACTAACTTGTAGCTTTAAATGAACACTGTGCAGAGCTCGCAAAAAAATAACTTGTAGGTTTAGCTGAACACTGTGAGGATGACGCACCACACTAACATGTAGTTTTAGCTGAACACTGTGAGCAGGACACACTGCACTAACTTGTAGCTTTAGATGAACACTGAGCAGAGGTCTCACTACACTAACTTGTAGTTTTAGCTGAACACTGTGAGCAGGACGCACTGCACTAACTTGTAGCTTTAGATGAACACTGTGCAGAGGTCTCACTACACTAACTTGTAGGTTTAGCTGAACACTATGAGGAGGACGCACCACACTAACTTGTAGTTTTAGCTGAACACTGTGAGCAGGACGCACTGCACTAACTTGTAGCTTTAGATGAACACTGTGCAGAGGTCTCACTACACTAACTTGTAGTTTTAGCTGAACACTGTGAGCAGGACACACTACACTAACTTGTAGCTTTAGATGAACACTGTGCAGAGCTCGCAAAAAAATAACTTGTAGGTTTAGCTGAACACTGTGAGGAGGACGCACCACACTAACATGTAGTTTTAGCTGAACACTGTGAGTAGGACGCACTGCACTAACTTGTAGCTTTAGATGAACACTGTGCAGAGGTCTCACTACACTAACTTGTAGTTTTAGCTGAACACTGTGAGCAGGACGCACTGCACTAACTTGTAGCTTTAGATGAACACTGTGCAGAGGTCTCACTACACTAACTTGTAGTTTTAGCTGAACACTGTGAGCAGGACGCACTGCACTAACTTGTAGCTTTAGATGAACACTGTGCAGAGGTCTCACTACACTAACTTGTAGTTTTAGCTGAACACTGTGAGCAGGACGCACTGCACTAACTTGTAGCTTTAGATGAACACTGTGCAGAGGTCTCACTACACTAACTTGTAGGTTTAGCTGAACACTGTGAGGAGGACGCACCACACTAACTTGTAGTTTTAGCTGAACACTGTGAGCAGGACGCACTGCACTAACTTGTAGCTTTAGCTGAGCACTGTGCAGAGGTCTCACTACACTAACTTGTAGTTTTAGCTGAACACTGTGAGCAGGACGCACTGCACTAACTTGTAGCTTTAGATGAACATTGTGCAGAGGTCTCACTACACTAACTTGTAGGTTTAGCTGAACACTGTGAGGAGGACGCACCACACTAACATGTAGTTTTAGCTGAACACTGTGAGCAGGACGCACTGCACTAACTTGTAGCTTTAGATGAACACTGTGCAGAGGTCTCACTACACTAACTTGTAGTTTTAGCTGAACACTGTGAGCAGGACGCACTGCACTAACTTGTAGCTTTAGATGAACACTGTGCAGAGGTCTCACTACACTAACTTGTAGGTTTAGCTGAACACTGTGAGGAGGACGCACCACACTAACTTGTAGTTTTAGCTGAACACTGTGAGCAGGACGCACTGCACTAACTGTAAATAGTCTAGCTGCCTGACTGTGGTACTAATAGGATCAAAAGAACACCAGCAATTTTCTTCAGGTAGCTGTAACAAGACAAGCCTGCCTGTCAGTAAGAAGATAACAGGAACGGATCTAGCTAAACTGAATACAGTGTATATATATATAAATATGCAAAACCTGGGATGCATATATATGCACATTACACTGTAAGTGCAGCTAACTCACTGATTGTCCTGCCTAATCTATCTAACTCAAATGAAATGACACTGTCTCTCTGTCTATCTATCTCTCTTTCAACGCCGGAACACACACTACACAGGGCCGCCGTGCAGGTGGCCTTATATAGTGTGGGGCGTGTTCTAAACCCCCTTAGCCATAATTGGCCAAAGCCACCCTGGCTTTGGCCAATTACAGCTCTCTCTACCGACGGCGCTGTGATTGGCCAAGCATGCGGGTCATAGTGCATGCTTGGCCAATCATCAGCCAGCAATGCACTGCGATGCCGCAGTGAATTATGGGCCGTGACGCGCCACACGAATTTGGCTCGAACGGCACATAACGTTCGGAATTCGGCGAATGACCGAACAGCCAATGTTCGCCAATGTTCGAGTCGAACATGGGTTCGACTTGAACACGAAGCTCATCCCTAGTGTGGAGTAAAGGAAAAAAAAATTGACAGCACCATCCATTAAAATGATACTTACAGTAAGTAGATATTGGATATGAGAGGGATTTTCAAGATGTTACATCAATTAATCAGATATGACAGTTAAAATTCAATGACATTTATTTCAAATGCATATTAAAATCCATTTTGAGTTCCATAAAAACATATTTGTTAAATATCCTCTGTAATTGTTATGATGGTATTATCAAGTTCCTCTATACATTTCTTCCAAAACATTTTGTTGATTTTTGATGTAACATTCATATTTGCTACATTTTCAAGGTGGCTTTTCATATATACAGATGTTTGTAGATGCTCCTTCTAATGGATGAAAAAAGTGCAGATTCAGTTTCAGTGAGTTGTTATGCAGTTCATGTGTGTTTTTATGTGCATATGTACAGGGGTTGGACAAAATTTATCGAAACAAGTATGGTAAAAGAACAAAATTGTTACCTAATATGGTGTTGGAACACCTTTGGCATCGAAGCTGGCCTCTCCTGGGAATTGACAAACATAAGTCTTGTATGGTGGATAATGGAATCTGATAGCACTTTTCATGCAAAAATCCAGGTCACAATCCTGTGCAATGTCCTTTTGTCTCTTTCGGTCAGTTGACCATATCGAAACTGTATATGCCGTCATAAATTTTGATATTTTACCAAATAAATTGACAACTTTAGTCACAGAGGCACCAACAATTTGAAACTCAGTAAGCTCTGACATGACTCTGTATTACTAGCAGTGCATGCAGCGAATGAAGAAAGTGAGGCTTCCCACCTGTTAGCTAGGTGTCTCATCACACAGCTTAAGCAAAAGCAAAAAAATGTTACATTCTCTTTCAACGCGAAACATGTTGTCACTTTCACACCTGCAAATCATGTTGTGCTTCCATATATTTGTCCAACCCCTGTATATCAGAGTCCCCATCGGAGACCCTTCTTAACTGAGAGTTCCTTCAGTGCCCCTACTTACGTCAGAGTCCTACTCATCAGACCCCCCTTACATCAGGAGACCGACAGAGTATACCTATATATCTGAGTCCCCATCAGAGGACTCCCTCACATTAGAATCTCCATCAAAGCCACCCTTACTACATAATCCTCATTAGATACCTACCTTACATCAAGAGTCCCTATCAGGCCCCTCTTACATCACAGTCCCCTCAGAGACCCTCCCTTACATCAGGAGCCCCCATGAAAGTCAACATGAGAGACAGTTTACATCAAGAATCCTCATCAGAAAACCCCCTTACATCAGAGTTTATATCAAAGCTCCCCTTACTGAGTGACAGCAGGTGCAGGAGCCAGGACTTGGAAGGCAGAGCAGGTTTGGACAAATCTTTTCCCATTTACTGCTTCACCCAGGTACTAAACACTACTCTCTGAAAATAAAATATTCTTTCTATCATACTACTTGCATAGCAAAGTCGGACCAGGACAAGATGACCCCTAATTGGTCGCTATCGGTAAGAGCACCTAAAGTTTAGCACATAAATATTAACAGTATCTGAGGTTAATAGCCACTACTAAGTAAGAAGCATAGCAAACAAATATAGCATACAAAGATGGATATGACTTCTTACATATACCCATACAAACTTTAAAAAGAATTAAGGATTTTTAAAAATGCTAACATACACATATAAGATTACATAAATAACTGCTATCACATTCACAAATATGCATGTATATAAATGTAAAAAGATTATAGATCTCATTTACACTATTACTGTTTTAACTATGTTTACAATAGGGAGCAGCTAAAAAAGAAGACACTGCATTTTGATCCTTTGCCACAGGGCATGTCTCCTCCGAGAATTGTTTAGACATTGAACTACAGCCTGAGCAAACTGTTCAGCTATGTGGTGCCTCATGTAAAATATATATTTTCTTGAAATTTTAACTCAGGCTGACATCTATGTCTTGGGCTGAATATGCTGCTTGATGCTCGGAAAAGTATTTTCATTTGTAGGTATGCCTAACTTACAGAACAACTCCATTAACATAAAATTCAATGTAATTGATTTCTGTTAAACAACATAAAATGGAAAGGACAACTGTCACTTCAAGGTTAATTGTTGGCGACGGATCCATTTTTATTGAAACTTTATCTTGATAGCAGTGTCATTTGGATTTTAAATATGTATTGGTTGTCTATTATGTGCTTTTGTAATGTAGTTGTTTTTACAACAATGGAGAACATAGGCTGCAATGTCTAACATAAAGTCATAGGGCTCATTCATACTTGAGCAGAGTATATTCCTTGTTATATTGAAGCTTTTTTTTCCAGATGTTTTTCAGGCTTTTTTTTATGTTTTACAGATGCATTACAGTCATTTTACAACTGTTTTAGCACATGTATCCCTCTTCAGAAGTTTGTTTCCTTAGCTGGACAAGGGGTGGAGAGCAGTTCTTTGAGAGAAGAGGAGTAAGTTCTTCAAGCGTAAAATTGTTTAATAGCGCATACATCACATGTTTACAGGCCCTCCCAATGAAGTCTAAACATGCTAAAAAAGCTAATGACTATTTTAAGCTTAGTGTGTAGAACATAGAGTGACTGAGTGTGTAGGCAGGTGCAGTCTGCTTCCTCTACTGTAGATGACACCTGACTGGAGCGGCATTACAGCCTGGGGATTAAGTCAGGGGAAACTCGGTTTCTCTGTGGTTTTCTGGCTCCTGAAGGCAGCATTCCGGTTGAATGTACTATAGAAGTGGTGCTGCACTAATCCTAGCATAAACAAAAATTCTAATAAAGTGATGGTGCTGATCAGCTGTAGTGCTAAATAAATATCAGGCATAAATCAACAATATAAACAATATTAAAAAGTTTTAGATAGTATGTGACCAATTCTACATAAAAGACAATCACTAAAAAAAGTGCGTAGTGCAGAAACAGTATATACAATCACCATCAATAAATATCCATATCAGGAAATTGCAATGTGAAAATATCAGAAAAAAGTGTGCAAAAATGCTGTAGGGGTAAGCCCTCCTATATAAAGTGTCCAATGCACCACATTTCCCCTGATGAAGTCACGTGTGGTGTGACGTCACACGTAGGGACGGGACAGGCTCCTTATGCTGATTGAGGCTTACGAGCTCGCCGCTCGTGGGAGATAAGCCATTATTTTACTGCTGTTATGTGAGTACCCATGTTTTATGCTAATAAAATCAAGTTTTAGCCTGACAATATTACGCTATTTGGGACCTTCCTTCTTTCTATTTTCGTGTCCCCTGCACTACCTGAGGAATTAATGTTCCGGTATTAGGACCGCACGGATAGAGGAGAAAAATAAAGGATGGTATTCCCAACACTGGTCTTAAGCTGTTACCCCATTACCTTAAGGTAAGGGGCCATTACTTACTAGTGTGTGTCCAAACACGAAGAGGAACACTATTTTATTTATTTGAGCACTTCACTGCAATTTGTGCATGCCAGGAAGCCGTTTCACTCTGTGAAGGAGGACTTTCTTATGCTCACTCACTTTGATTGATTTGAAGATTATGCATTTTTAGTCACGTGGATTGTGTTTACTGCATGGGTCACTTTGATTACTATGCCTGATGTGTGTATACTATACGTAGGATTCTACTGGTTGCATTGGACATTTTGCACTTTATATAGGAGGGCTTACCCCTACAGCATTTTTTGCACACTTTTTTCTGATATTTTCACATTGCAATTTCCTGATATGGATATTTATTGATGGGGATTGTATATACTGTTTCTGCACTACGCACTTTTTTTAGTGATTGTCTTTTATGTAGAATTGGTCACATACTATCTAAAACTTTTTAATATTGTTTATATTGTTGATTTACGCCTGATCATATTTATTTAGCACTACAGCTGATCAGCACCATCACTTTATTAGAATTTTTGTTTATGTTAGGATTAGCGCAGCACCACTTCTATAGTACATTCAACCGGAATGCTGCCTTCAGGAGCCAGAAAACCACAGAGAAACCGAGTTTCCCCTGACTTAATCCCCAGGCTGTAATGCCGCTCCAGTCAGGTGTCATCTACAGTAGAGGACCACACTCTGATGGGCTGATGGCAGGTACTCGAGTACTGTGATGGGCTGATGACAGGTACTCTGATGGGCTGATGACAGGTACTCTTTATTACTGGCAATCTGTGTTTTTTGTGTACACTGTAATCGGTAACTTGCTGTTACCGCAATCTCCTCACTGAGGAGAGGAACCCGGTAACAGCTAGTTACTATGGCTTGTTTACATGCTGTGATTGGCTCTTTATCAAGTGACCGGCTGTGTCCAATTTCATTGGCTTTTTACCCTGATCAGGAATAGGCTGTGTCTGAGGGACATGCATTATCCCCGATTGCCGTGCTGCGCGCCCCTGGGGGCGTGCACAAGCAGTGTGCACGGGGAGATCAGATGTGACCGTCTATGATTGGACACAGCCGGTACTGTGGTAAACAGCCATTTTCATTGGCTCTTTACCCTGATCAGGGATGGGCTGGGTCCCAACGGACGCACTTCTTCCCTGATCACCGCTCTGCACACCCCCGGCTTTTGCTCTGGTCTGGTCTGGTCATGTGATCCAGCAGCTCCGACTTGTGTCAATGAGTGGCTGCTGCAAGGGTAAGCAGAGAGCGTCAACAATAGCTGGGCTATGCATGCCTATGGGTCACAGCTATTGGAATTCAAAGCCGTTGTCAAGCACTAACTTACACATTGCTGCAGGATCATTTGACTGGACCAGAGTGGATCGAAACTAGGTAAGTACACAGATCTTTTTTAAGCAGGTTAAGCAGGATAGGTAGGAGGAGAGGGGGAGCAAACATTTTCAATTTTTTAAAATAATTATAATTTTTAATGTTCAAGAATCATTATAATTAGGGTTTTATTTCATTTTAATTTAGGCCCAAAGCAAAAACATACTACCATTGCATACTAGCACATTATGTGAAACTTACCTGCAAAAGAAGCCATCCCCGCTGCAGGCTGCATCCATCTTCGCCCCTCTTCCTTCCGGGGCAATAGACTCCAGCTCTGTGACTGGTTTCTGGTCTTTTTGGGTATCCTGTGCCCTAACCCCTCTCTTGCTGGGTTTATTTGCCTATAATAAACTCTGTTTAACTTCTTAGGTCTCATGCATACAGAGCATTTGCCCATCTCTTCTAGATGCCTGTCCTCCTCGCAGCAACATTTTGGCAGAAAACACGCTCAAAGGTTGTAAACACGTGTAAGCATGTCTCAGCAAGGTTTAGGCACGTCAAGTGCTTGGGTGTTAATTCATTTCATTGGCCAGAATAATATTTTTCTGGTCATTGAAATTAATTAATGCTAGCCTTAACATGCATTTACACATATTTCTATGTGTCAAGCATTTTTTCTTCCAGTGGCCCCTGGACATGCAGAAAGTATTTTTTTCCGGCCTTTAAACACCTATATGTGCATGTAGGGGAATTTAGAGACAAAATTTGGTTTAGAGTCAAAATTGTCAGCAAGTAATGGTCTTTTCTGTAGAAGTGAAATAAGTGCCTCTACAGTCACCCCATGACTTCTACAGCAGAACAGAGCAGAAGGCGCCCCCCACCCTATGTCCTTTTGAGCTCAATGTGCTTTGGGACTGTGAGGGAAGGAAGGTACACCCATACCTGACTCCCCTCTGTAATGAAAATGGAAGCATCAAGGATTTTGGTTTGTTTACAAGCCATTACTGGCTTGTAAAGCATCTGATCAAACCGATTTTATTTTGATCAGATGCTTTGGAGCTAAATGAGAGATCTGGGGCAAAATAGACCTGTCTAATAGGACCTGTCACAGCCCATGCTATCAAAAGGGATGTTGTTCAAAAGGAAGTTTTAAATAAAATAAATAATAAAAAAATGAGTGTCCTTGTCCCTCCCCCATGCTAACATGCTAGTGCAAACACATATGTAAGTCCCACGCGCATATGTAAGTCCCACGTGCTGCTAAAGTCAGAGCAAGAGCAACAATTCTAGTGCCAGACCTCCGTGTAACTCTAAATTGGTAACCTGTAAAGGCTTTTAAAGCAATGCCTAATGAAGATTTTTAGGTGCTGCAGTTTGTCGCAATTCCACGGAAATGTGCAATTTTAAAGTGTGACATTTTAGGTATCTATTTACTCTGCATAATATCATCTTTTTTATTGTACCAAAAAATGGGTGTTATATTGTGTTTGTGTGCACTAAAATTCATTAAAGTGTATTTTTTCCAAACAAATTGTGTTTCAAAAACTGCTGTGCAAATATGGTGCAACATTAAAAAATTGCAACAACCACCATTTTAATCTCCAGGGTCTCTGCTTTCAAAAAATATATAATGTTTAAGTGTTCTAATTAATTTTCTAGCTAAAAAAAATGCTGCTTTTTACATAAATGTCAGAAGTGTCAGAGTTGGCCTGGGGGTAAGGTGGTTAAAGCTACTGCCACCTAATTTCTTCTGCACACAAAGAGTCAAGGCAAGGTAAGACAGGTGTAAGACAGAATAGGAAGTGAGGGGAAATCAGCCCAATAAAGAAACATGCAGCAATAGCAAGTAGGGAAGTTAATACCAATGTAATGCTGATGGTATTAATTTATTTGGTATTAATTTATTTGGCACAAGCATAATGGACGTGATCAATGCTAGCAGCTGTCCTTTAATCATCTCTAATTATCATTTGGATTTTCACATGGTAGCTCGCAAGATTTTGTTTTTTAGAGACCCATGGAGAACCACGTCTCCCTACCTTGCCGGGAAGCCTAAAAGAGATGAAACCCACCCCGAAATGAACAAAAGGGGCCATGAGGAGAGAGGACCGCTGAAAAATTAATAAACAATAAAACAACAGTATCCAATTACAATACAATAAAAAGCATTATATATGTATTCACAATGTTATTTATACGAAAACATGAAGATTTTCGAGAGCCTAAAGCATGTTAAATATTCAATCTTTCTTTCTATAATGAAGAAATGTTTTAATTAGTTTATCCAAAATAGTATTCCCATTATGTTTTTCTAATGCAATTATTTTGGAAAAGGAGCATATGAGAAAGTTTGCGAGTAAATCTACTCCCTAAAGTCAGGGTTGCTGTGTATGGCTATGGCTAAGTGATCCATGCAAAGAATTAAAGAGGACAACCCTGATGTTCCATTTTTTATTTGGACAAGGTCAAAAAAACAGGCCATTCATGCAAACTTTGGCCATAGGGCAGCCATAGAGACCCATGGCCTTTTCCAATGATAAGTCTGGGATACCAATTTATTGTAACTCGGCCAGCTGAATTCCCCAGTTTAATCAAACTATTTTTCTGCATCAATTAATAGTAAGCAAAGTGAGTTTGATGTCTGAAGGCATATTAAGGTAGAAAGAGGGGTTTAACAGTGTTATCTTGAGCCTTACAATTGGGAATGAATCCAACTTGCTCCATGTCAATCAAGGAATGTATGTTAGGATATATTTTAGTGGAGATTCATTTGGGATAGAGAGTAAGCCTCGATTACACATGACACGTGGGCAACACGACTTCAGCGCGACTTTGCAAGGCGACTTCAATGCGACTTCAACGCAACTTTAATGCGACTTGTAGCAATTTACAGCACGACTTCAAATTGCCCCCAGTATAGGCGACTTTGCCTGTGGCCAATCAGAGCTAATCAGCTCTTGTGACATAATTCTTGTTCCTTTTTGTTGTAATGTTTCTCTTCCTGGTTCCAAGTCCCCTGTGTACTGTGACGAGAATGTTGTCTTTGCATTCTTTAATGACAGCTGTCATAACAGCTGGTGTAGCAGCATTGATGGAAGAGGAAGAAAGGAAGCGGAGGATTAGGATGAGAAGAAGACGTCACTAGTGGATACATCCAATCATTGTAAATAGAGATACCAGAGGCCAGTTCTGGGCCATGTTCGAAAATTTGCGTTCTTATGATGACAAGTTTTTCAATTATACCAGGGTGTCTATCACAAGGTAAGTAAATATGCTATATGTGGATATGCATATATTAAAAAAAACAAACATGTTTCATAGTTCGTTATATAATTTTGCAAATGGTTAATTTTTCTCATTCAAAAAGATTTGCTGATGAGGCTGCACTGATGGGCACTGATGGGCTGCACTGATGGGCATTGATGGGCACAGATAAGGCGAGACTGAAGGGCACAGATAAGGCGACCCTGATAGGAACAGATAAGGCGGCACTGATGGTTGGCACTCATGAGTGGCACTGATGGTGGCATTAATGGGTGGCAGTGATGGGCAATGATAGGTGGCTGTCACTGATGGGCAATCATAGGCGGCACTGTGAGGTGACACTGTAGGCACGGATGGGTGGTACTGTGGGCACTGGTAGGTGGTGCTGGTGGGCACTGGTACTTGCCTTCACGATCTTGACCAATGTCCCTCTCGCCCCCGCCGGTGATCGGCTTTTTTTTCCCCCTCACGCTATCAGTGCGAGGAGGAAAAAGAACCGATTACCGGCTTTGTTTAAATCACATGATCAGCTGTCATTGTCTGACAGCTGATCACGTGGTAAGGGGTCCGATCTGTGATCAGCTGAGTTTCATAGACTCGCTGATGACAGAGTGCGCTGCGTGCACCCTGCAGGGGGTGTACAGGCCACTCAAGCATGGGAGGATGTCCAGGGATGTCCTCCCAGCAATTGGCATCTGTTCTGTAGCCGTCTTTCGGCTATAGCGTGGGGGGCTGGGAAGTGGTTAACTACACTTTTATCTATATGTTTGTTTTTTACTCTGTATCTTTTAATAGATAAAGTCTTTCTGAGCCCCACATTTTAGATATCTGTTTTTTTATTATTGACTCTAGAGAATATGGGTTAATGTGTGTGTTTCAATATAGTAAATTACCTCCTTTTTTGACGTATTGCTTGGTCTGCTTTCCATCCATCTGGAGCGACAGAACACATCATTTCGGAGGAGTATTTCACTTACTGAAAGACTGATTATTACACTAAGGTAATCTATATTTTAGTGGATGCACAACATTAGCACAACAGTAGCTGTGCTTCTCCAATGGGTCACAGGAGTGCAATTTTTATGCACCCCTGTGACCCCTTTTCAGCATACAGTGGTCAGAAGTTGGCTCTGCGCTGACATCACCAAGATCAGTTCAGGCAGCGCATCATCTTGACTTCCAAACTTCTTTACCCACCAGCTGCCTGAACTTCTCTTAGGAAGCCGCTCCATGCTACTCCACAGTTCAGCGCTCCTAGGAGTGTGGAGGAGCAGAGCAGGAGACCTGCTGACTGAAAGTCAGCAGCTCTCTGGTAAGGGAGGGTAGAGAACAGAGCCATCGACAATGTTTGTTGACTCTGTGTGAAGAAGCGGCAGTGGACAGATGCAACATCGGTGCGATGCTGCATCCACCTAGCTAATTATCATTCTTCCAAAAAACAAAAAAGTAATGTGGAACATATATTGTAGAATGTAGTACACAAACCATAGAATTTAGTAAAACTTTTTAATATAACAATAATCAAAGAATAATAAACCTTTTTTAATTTTTACATAGTATCTGCAAAGAATAATAAACTTTTTTTTAATTTTACATATTATCTGTATACATATTATCTGTATAATCAAAGAATAAGAACCATTTTGTAAATTCTAATAATAACACATAATTGCTGATACCAGGGTTGATACTCAGAATGGGAGGTAGCACTGCTGGTGGAAGGGCTTTGGGATTGTGTTTCTTGGAAACATGGTGCACCAATGGAGGAGGGAATCGGGGACGGGGATGGATATGGGATCAGTGGACGGGAATAGTTTTGCATGTTGCCATACTCATCCGAGTATGGCCTGAAGCGAGAGGAATAGTAGTGTTGGGTTCTGGGTGGTGGGGGGTTTGTGTAAGAATAATAAGGACCGGATGGTGGTGGCGGTCCAAAAATTGGTGAGGAGCAAATAGATTGCTCATTTCGAACACTGGAATCAAGTAGATCCATCACCGCTTTCTTGACCTGGTTTCTTCTGTCCTCTGGAATTTTTTTTAACATTCCAGCCACCATTATCCTGAAACCATACTCCTCAGACTCAAAATCGTCCAATTTTTGATTGAGACGATCCATGAGATCTGCAAACCTTTCCATGTTTTCCACACGCCTTCCACGTGGTCTATTAGTACGCACTGATCTTGCTTGAGTAGGCTCAGGCCTTTGGACCTGACTAGGGCCAGCTGTCTCCTGCGTATTAAATGAATTGTCTGAGGGGTTCATCTCCTGAGTCGTATTTTCATCCAAGGAACACTGGTCCTGCGACCCTTGAGGTTCCGGAGGTGCCTCGTGACCTTCCTCATCCACTTCCCAACTGGATTGTGTTCTGTAATAAAGATATAATACTATCAGGCACAACCTTCTTTATATAACTGTATAGTAGCACTTTTATAATATGAAAGTTATCTCACTCTCTCAGCTCCATGTACGGTCTCAGAAAGTCCAGCTCATCTGCGTGGACATAGGGTACCACCCTTTTAGAGCCCGATCCACTTCTGGCCTCCAATATCTTTCGTAAATATCTTTTATAACAGTGTCTCAGGCCCTTCCATCTAATTTGTATTGCAGACACTGCAAAAAAGAAATAGAAAAATAATCAATTATGTATTTTGTCTGTCAGGTACCTGGTGGGCAGGTTGACAATCAGCTACATCATCCGAGAAACCTGCCAAATCATATGGGACGTGCTTAACCCCATCGTTATGAAGAGACCGACACAATATAAATGGCAGGATATTGCAAGACTATTTTGGAGTCGTTGCAATTTCCCAAATTGCATTGGAGCTATAGATGGCAAGCACATGCATTTCTTTAAGCCTATTGGTAGCGGAAGTATGTTCTTCAATTACAAAAAATATTGCTCTTTTGTACTGCTTGCCGAGGCCGATGCAAACTACTGCTTCACCTATATAGATAAAGGATCCTATGGAAGTAGCTGCGATTCCCGTATTTTTACAAATTCCTCTATTGGTCAAAGGCTACGAAATAATCAACTAGATATTCCTGAGAACTGTCCACTTCCTGGCACTACTGAACCCCCACTACCCTATGTGTTCATAGCCGATGAGGCTTTTGCAGTGGGGCAACACCTAATGAGGCCTTACTCCAAAAGGAATCTGAGTACACCTAAGAAAGTCTTTAATTATCTAACAAGGGCAAGAAGGGTGGTTGAGTGCAGTTTTGGAATTCTTGCCAATAAATGGCGTTTGTTACACACGCCTATTGCCTTAAACCTTGAAAACACAATTATTGCTGTCAAAGCAGCATGCGTGCTCCACAATTATGTTCGGGTACGTGATGGGTACTGTTTTATGGATTCCCTTATGCATGACCTGGAGAGTGCACACCTCAGTGCTACTAGGGGATCCAGCGATGGTATCAGTGTTCGCGAGCAATTTACTTCATACTTCCTTTCACCGGCTGGTGAAGTAGAATGGCAATTGGATGCTATTTCCTAACTGCATTGCTAAGTTATTTTAATATATATTTTTTTGCTCTTGCTGTTTGCTGAAAGCCTGTATAGGTATTGAGTTTAAGTTTGTAATACTATGCTATACTGTGGTTAATGTATCGCATACTATTAGTTGGTTTCATATAAATAAACTGTTATAATAGAATAAACCATACTTTTTTTTGGGCTGTCTTGGTATTGATCATTTATTATCTACATATATTAACAAAGATATTTAATTCTACAACATAAAGCTAACATGATTCCTATTCTGCAATAGGAATAAAGATGAGTGATAGTCTGCACCAGGGGACTAGGTTTCCACTTGTGCGACTTTTCATCATGCGATCTGGGCCAGAAAAGTTGCATGACAAGTCATACACCATGATTATAGTCACATGACAAGTCGTACCCCATGATTATAGTCGCATGACAAGTTGTACCCCATGATTTTGCTAGGTTTCCACTTGTGCAACTTTTCATCATGCGATCTGGGCCAGTAAAGTCACATGACAAGTCGTACACCATGATTTTAGTCACATGACAAGTCGTACCCCATGATTATAGTCACAGGACAAGTCGTATCCCATGATTTGACTAGGTTTCCACTTGTGCGACTTTTCATGCGATCTGGGCCTGAAAAGTCGCATGACAAGTCCTACCCCAAGTCGTTCTCCATGAATTCCAATGAGTACCGTTCATATCTGTGCGACCTCAAATCGCAGCGACTTCAAAGTATGTCCCTGCACTACTGCGACTTGAGGTGCAACATTACACAGACATTGCTTCAGGTCACAGCAAAAAAAAATTGCTGGAAAACCTGCAAGTTTGGGGACGCAATAGTGGAAACATAGTTTTCCACAGTCTGGCCTTCCAGTTGTTCATGAACTACAAGTCCCATCATGCCGAATGCCTCATGGGATGTTTATTTGCCCAACACCCGCATAACAAACAGACATAAGTAAAAGAAAGTTGTTAACTTCCATTTCTCACTACATTTGTTGATGATCATCATGTCCCAATTTTCAAACGATCCACTGCAGATCTCCAGCCACGCACTGTCCCTCTTTACTTGATCTTTATAATGTATATCAGATTTGTCATAAAGACATGGGCGCTGTCTCACAAGCCTTATGAGACTTTCTATGGGCTCTCGGTGAACTACCTCCCTGGCTCTGGTAGACATTCTGCTAACTACTACAATCAGCAAGACATAATGGCATTCAGTTCTTCAAGGAAGTGATATGTGACAGAGGGAGGGAGGGAGGGGGCAGCATGTGTAGTGGTGACCTTTTTTTTTTTATATTTCCTGTAAAGTCGCTTGAATATAGATGGGGATCCGACTTGGAGGTGACTTCCATTGAATTTTATGGGTACAAGTCGCCTACAAGTCGGATTGAAGTAGTACAGGAACCTTTTCTGAAGTCGGAGCGACTTCAGTAGTGTAAATTAAGATGCTCTCATTGACTATCATTGACTGAATTAATATCACCGTCCCAAATGAACAGGACGTCATCTATAAATCTTCTCCACATGACCAATTGGGGTGGTTTATCACGTAGGACATCGTCCTATGACGTCCTGTTCATTTGGGACGGTGATATTAATTCAGTTACCACTTTCCTGTCTGTTCTTAACAACAACGACAGGGGCATAGTGCTTACCCATGAAGCCAGCTCTACCCAAATTTTTTGGATTTGGTTCTTACAATTATCAATGATGTGATTACCACCTCCACCTATTTCAAACCAACTGACAGGAATAGTTTCATTCCGCTTGACTCCTGCCATCATCGCTCTTGGTTGACCGCTGTTCCCAAGGGCCAGTTTTTGCATCTAAGACGGAACTGCTACGATTTAAATGAATTTTATAGGAAGGCCTCAACCTTAAAATCTAGATTTGTAGGCAAAGGTTATGATGCTGCTACCCTAGATTCTGTTATCACAGAGGTAGGAAATAGGGACCGCAAGGATTTATTAAGTGACAAACCTCCCCAGGTAGCAGACAGGGAGGACTTTGGACTGGCCTTCCTCACGACTTACTCGAGTCAACATTGGGCCATCAAGAGGATTATTAAAAAACATTGGCCAGTTATTAAAAATGATCGGGTTTTTGGACCCTTACTATCTGACAAACCACGTGTTCTATTTAGGGGAGCCACCAATTTCAGACACTTATTGGCACCTAACATTCCGGTTCCACCTATACGGCCTACCTTTTTTGGGGACTTAAAAGGCTTCTCCCCCTGTAGGAGATGTAAAGTCTGTAGGGTTAACGCATTATTTGACAGAAGACTGACGGAGTTTACATCTAGCGGCACTGGTGCTACATACTCCATCGAGTCACTTATCACATGCACCACGAAATGCGTTGTATACCTCCTTAGATGTCCATGTGGGTTGGAGTATGTGGGACGAACTGTCAGGAAATTGAACATTAGGTTGGGTGAGCACATCACCAACATAAAGCAAGGTTTCGACAAGCACAGTGTCTCTAGACACTACGATCTTGTGCATAACAGGGACCCCAAGGGAACTGTTTTTATTGGCATAGAGAAATATGTTCCCCATTGACGTGGCAGTAATGGTAGGAGAACCATCTCTAGATCGGAAACAAATTGGATCTACAGGCTTGGTTCTCATGCCCCCAATGGTTTGAACATTTTTATCAATAATAGTTGATGTCCCCCTCAGCAATGTATTTCAGCTTTTATTTTTATTTTATTCTTAAAAAAACATTTTTTGGTCATATTTTTTATTTCTATTTGTGTTAATTTTTTCACATATTTATATATTTTTTTATAATGGTTTTTGATTGTGATGTATCACAGCTGTTGGGTAATCTAACAGCTGTTGTGGTAAACTAACTTTACATCGCTATTTTTTCTGTATTTATTGGTATGAGGGATATCTAGTCTCAATCCTTATGGTTTTTGTATTATTCTGCATCTTTAGGCATTTCTCAATTTTGCCACTAGATGGCATTGTCTGTAGCACATTTTCCCTTGCACATTACCTGTGTTATTCTTCCCATAACTAGAGGAGTACTCTGCATACTTAATTCATGGACATCCCATGTTTGGTTTATGTGGGCTGTGTATATTAACTCTGTGTAACCAATCAGCATTAGCCCTGTTTTAGATCAGCCAACGATCGCGCTGCATTGCGCATCGCTTGGGCTTACGCGGTTGCGTACCCCTGATGACGTCAGTTGTGACGAAATGGCCGTAGGGTCACAACATGAACTCGTATCGTGCATGCGCGAACTTATTTTAAACGGCGCTGAAGCCTTTTTTTATTCTTACTGGATTTTTTATGTTGTTTACATTATCTGTGCAATTTTATGCAGAACTTGTCTGCTATTTATAATAAATAATTTGGCATTCTACACTATGGGAGTTTCCTCTTCTCTTTGATATGGTCTATCCCCACTGGAGTGCTTGCTGTTTTGAGTTATCTTATCACCACGCTCTCCTGAGCGTCCCCACTAAGGAGAGATCCGGAAGGGAGGAAGGAGATTCGAGGACCACCAGCTGGTACCCTGTCGTGATTTCTGTGGTATTCTACTAAGCCTGTATTGACCCCCCTGAGCAAGGGCGGTCGCAGGCTTTCTGGTAAGCCTCCATCTTTTCCACTTGGTGACGGGCAGCACTATTAAGTTGGAGTATCGCATTTGGAATTTTTTCACTTTTATATATAATTATTCCTGGACTTGTGGACTTTTTTTTGTTTTATTTGAACTATTCATTATTTTGGTTTGGCACTTTGGGAACATTTATTTTTAATAAGTGTCGGTATTTCATGATTTTTCATCACTGTTTACACCATTTCACTAGTATTTATTAATTTATTTTGATAGCACTAATATTCATTTGTCCAGTGCTGCACTTTATTTATACATATATATTTTATACATTATCTATTTTATATATAATTTGCACGTATTCAACCACACATTCACTCACTTTGTAATTGGTCCAGCGCTGCGTTGTCCTTTTTTTATTCTTTTTCTATGTGCCCTTGTATTGGGGTTATAACGCTTAGCTGCAGGACCCCCATCACGGTTTTTTGACTTATCAATATTTTTTTGCTCAGCACCTAGCGCAATTCTTTTTTCTTTTACTATTCATCAGGAGTTGGGTACAGAAGTAAACTGTAAATACAAATGGATATGCAATATTAATTAATATGTCCTACCCCTTTAAGGGGAGGAAAGACCTCATGGGGAGAAAGAAATCTATACTCACAGGTCGGCTATAACACTGTACTTGGCTGGCAGCGAGGAAGATGGGACCCCAAATGGTTGTCTGTTCCAGAGCTGAGGCAAGAAACCCACCCCAGCCAGGAAACCACCCACATGGCATGCTCGACTACCACAACCATTCCACATGTGTGGGGAGGATTGCAAATGTGGTGTTCTGGAAAAAATATATGTAAACAAATGTGAAAAACGTGTGAGAAAAATATGAAAGGTGAAAAACTGTGAGAAGTGAAAAACATAAGTGTAAGTGAAAAAAATATATATATATGATGATATGTGTATGTTGTAATGAATGTTATGTGTGCATAAATATACATATAGAATGGTACTTGGGTGTATTAAATGTGTCAAAGAAAAAAAAAAAGGGGGGAAGAAAAAAGGGCTGAAAAAAAGAAAAATAAAAAAAGTGTGCATACCTTACGTGTATGTGTATCCAGTGAATGGGCTGTGTGTGTTGCCTCCCTGGTGTCAAACACATAGTGAAATGGTAACGCAATCAAGCTCACCTGCTTAAGTAATCCAGGTATGGGGCGGGTCCCCGACCAACGTCATGCACAACGTTGAATGAGAATCGGAGTAGTATTCATTGAGTAGTATGTAACCACTCATGTGTATGTGCATCTTACAGCAGCTCTGTTGCATATGGGTTACCAATGCCTGTTAATAGGAAATACCTTGTATTATACTCTATTATTACCTACTATCTCTTTTGTGCTGCCAAGTTGACAAATATGTATCTATTACGTTTATGCCATGTGTATGTGCAGATATATGAAAATACTTTTTTTATCTGTTTTATATTATTGTTACAAATAAATAATGTTTACCAACCACCTCCACAAGTCAATTGCCTCATTTAAAGTCCCACATCCCGCCTTTTTTGGTTACGATCTGAAATGACAGGTGCTCTTTAAATTTAAGGACTCATTCTTGCTGGTAGTTAGAATTTTTTATATTTGCAAACAAAATGAAGGTTTCCTATTTGGAGTAATAAGCTGTCAGGGTAGTAAAACAGCGATATCAGAACTGATTTTAGGTTAATAAGTTAATCACACATAGTTGGAGAACTACTCATATTCTTTTATTTAATTAAAACAATAATTTTGCCAGTGCATGTTATCTCAGCTTGCAGAGCTTGGATTCATTGAATGAGTTTACCAAAAATGTAAATGTATTGCAGAGTATACAGCCTCATGCTACATAACTAAGCTCAATTTCATGCTGAATAAACTAAATTATTAATTATGCATCTTAAATAGAAAACTATCTTTAGATCAATTTTTTACTCCAAAAGCATCTTATTAAAATAAAAGAATACGATTTAAATGTTAAAAATAATCAGATTTAAAAAAAAAATTAAATCATAGATTTTTATCCACCCAGGTCATGTCCTTGAACTGTTAGTAAAAGGTTTCTGTAAACATATTAGGGCAAGGACTTTTTCTGAAGGGGGAGGAAGAGTGTTCCAGACTGGATTTCTAAATGAGATAAAGAAGGAGGATGTTTTCCAGCTTCTGTTCCAGGTAATTATGAAAATGAGCCTGTCAGTTGAGGAAGGCACATGGGTCCAAGTAGAGGTGGATATTATAGAGACTGGCATAATATTTATAGAAAGATTTAGCAATGTCTGTGAAGGCATGTCCTATTCCTCAACCAGAAAGGCTCTTTGAGATGCTAAATCTTGAGCCCCACTGAGTGCATCTACTGACATGTACAGTGCGGCTCGGCCCCAACCCACACTCCCTCATCACTGGATTTTATTGTTGGCAGCAGGAGTCAATGTATCCCCCTGCTCTCACTGAATGCACTGAGGAGGGAGAGAGGGAACAGCACCCCTGCTCTCTAACACACTGCTTGACCCAGAACGGGCTCAGGTAAGTATTTAGGGGAGTGGGGGGCTGCACCTAAAAGGCTTTTTCTCTTGCATTAAGGTAAAAACCTTTATCCCTTACAACCACTTTAATCCCTGCTTGTGCTTACCGAGTCGGTTTAGGCCTAGCATAGCCAACATTAGTCCAGACTGGCAGTATAATTCCTGCACTTTGTACGTCAAGTCTTATTATTGCCCATTGTTGCGTTTTAGGTAGCGCTGCTACTTTTTATGCTGACCTGGAGGCTACCTGTCATTTTTATGCTTGGCCTTAAGGGCTAGTTTACACTTGCTTCAAAACATGGCTTTGGACATGCTTTGTTAAAGCTCTCTGAACGCCAGTCAAAGCCCCTGTCACTAAATAAAATGGTTAGCTTACAGTCCTGTTTACACCTTGCTTTCGCTTGGTGCTTCAATGAGGCTGTGATGAGGCTTCAGTAGGGCTTTGATGAGGCTTTGGTGGAGCTTCAATGGGGCTTTGGTGAGGCTTTGTGGGGCATCAGGGGGGCTTCAGTGGGGTTTCAAGCGAGCTTTGCCATAGACTTCTATGTATGCTTTGAAGCACAACTACACCACATGGGGTATAATTTTTGAAGCAAAGCTGAAGCAAAGCAAAAGCAAGGTGTAAACAAGCTAACCATTTTATTAGTGACCGGAGCTTTGACTGGCATTCATAGAGCTCTAACAAAGCGTGCTCGAAGCCTTGTTTTGAAGCAAGTGTAAACTAGACGATAATGTGTGTTGAAGCCAAAGCAAGGGTAAATGGGCCCTTATTGTTCAGTTATCAACCTTACTGAGTAACAATACATAAGGGTTACCCTTGCTAATTAGTTTGGTGCTTGCTCTTTGATTTAGCACTGCTATTGGGTATTAGAAATGAATATGAGTGGTTCATTGTGTTTGCTTGCTGCTTTACACTCAACCAGGTGTGTCAGAGAGGCCAGAGCTGTCATCAAATGAATAGGCTTTTATGATTATTATTTATTATTTACTTCTTCTTTTTCGCTTCACATTACTGGACTTTGCTGAAAAATCATTGTGCTGGCTTAAACCTTCCTCTCTGACAATTTACTGCTAAAACCATGATCAATGTCGAGTAAAACTGCCATTTTTCTTTATAGCTTGATATTTACACTTCAGACTTTTACTTGCTATTGCAGTCATGAGCAGATTTTAAACATTTGATTGCCCAGCCGTAAAAGTTATGGCAGTAACCATAAAAGGGTTCATTTTATTAAAAACGACCTTTTCTTTTTAAATCTGTTGCCATCTTGTCCAAAATAAGAAAATGTAAATGTTGCTTCCTTGAAACCATGGCACACAGTGATAATCTTCAAGCTGCTTGTGTAAAGAATTTCCCCAGGAATCTCATTTATTAGCTCATTTCACAGAAGTCTGAACAAAGCTTACGGTCAAATTACAGACAGTCCCTGCAGTAGAAGCTGACATTATGGGGTTAAGATTTACTAAAGGCAATTAGACTGTGCACTCTGCAGTTGCTCCAGAGCTTAGTAAACGAAGGAGAGCTCTGCTGACTTCCATCATCCAATCATGTGCAAGCTGGCATATGGGGTAGAACAGTTAAGAAATGAATGCCGATGTGGGTTCATTAAACATTACTAAATTTATTTTTAAAATGCAATTATCATAATAATCTGTTCAACAGAGCTCAGACTGGAAAAGGGAGGGGCAGCACTAGGATCAGTCAATTATGCTCCAGTGCACATGGGATGTAAAAACTATTCTGATAGGAGGAGAGAGCAGAGTGGAACTAGGGATGATTTGTCACTGTGCTGTTTCTTTGCCTGCGCTGTCCAATCACAAACTGGGGGCTGAAATGTGACCAAGCTGTTCTGCTTAAAGCCCAGCTCCAGGCAAAAAATAAAAATAAAGTTTTCCCATGCAGTGGGGCTGTGACCGCACTGCACAGGTCAACTGCTTGTTTTTGTCTAGGGGACTGGAGAAAGCTTATACTCACCCAATCACCCAGGCCATCTGCAGACGGCACTTCCCAACAATCCAGCGGTGGACTGTTCTTGATGCCCTCACATCCAGGTCAGGTTCATGGGCATGATGGCGTTAGGAACAGTCCACTGCACAAGGCTGCTAGACCGCAGGGAGGCAGGAGCCACACAGACTGGTCTTGTGTTGGGAAGATTATAGAATTAGGTAAGTGTATCTCTGTTCTTCAATCTTCTAGTCTAGACAAGAATAAGCAAGTTGACCCATGCAGTGGGACTGTGTCTGTGCTGCATGGGTCAACTTGGTTATTTATTTTTTTTGCCCTGAGCTGGGCTTCAGCTTGATTTTTTAAGTCAGCGCCTATGAATACTGACTTTTAAAAATGTGATACTTACAAGCACCTGGGGTCCAGTGCTGTCTTCCTGCAGTCAGTTCTTTCCGCTGCATGTCACTGGTATTAAAATCTTATATAAGGGAGCCAGCTGTGGCTTTTTGAGGAACCACAGCCAGCTTCCCACTGCGCATGTGCGAACTTGCACAATGCTTTGTGAATGGTTGTGCAGCCCATATGTTCCAGGAGCCTGCAGGAGGGGGTGAGGCAAGGGATGCCATCCTTGGCTAAGGATAGTTGGAACAAGTACCCCCCCCCCAAAAAAAAACTGCAACTGAGTTACAAGCTGGGGGGAAGGAGCAAACCAGAGGAATGGCGCTTTTTGAGTGAAGTCTTGCTTTAAATGCAGTAGAGAAAAGTCAGGTCACCAATTTGGCTGTGATTTTTGTTTGTTCTGTTATTTCAGTCCTAGATAGGCAAAAATATGAATTCTTTTGTGGGTAAAACAGCCCTCATATATGCATTTCTAATGTAAATTTTGCTGTTTGCAGGAGTTCAGCGCTGAGAATTGAAAAACATTTTTTCGTAAAAAATCATGACATATTTAAAAGCATTAATGGAAAGTATAGTACATTAGTTGTAATTTCTGACTTCAAGAAAATGAAATAAACCACACAACAACAAAGAACAAAATGATCCCACTGTTCCAAGAACATTTCCATTTGTAAACAGATAACAATGATATCATTTTCTTTCATTTCCGCCTTTTTATCTACTTGTTCATTTTCCACAGCAACTGTTGCAAAATAGCAGCAGGCGCAGTCATTGTTTCTTCCCGGAGAAACTTGAATAGCATCTGATACCATCTGGAAGCATTGGCTATTTCAAAGGCTGTCATGTTTTGGGCTGTCTGATTGCTTGTGATTGACTTTAAATTGTTGTCATTATTTTGACACAGCGTGATCTTAAAGTAAGAGGGGTGCTGAAACATTGCTTACTATATACCCAACACACATGTTTTACATCTTCTTCAAAGTTTTTGGATTTTATTTTTTATTTTAAATGGAAAAGATATAATAACGTGAAAAATCTTTGAGGAAGAAATGTCAAAACCATTCAGCAGAAGAAGCATTACTAAGGATAAAGCTGGCCATACACATATAGATATTTTATGTTTAGCCTACAGGCACAACAAATTCCTCCATCCATGCTACGCAGATGGATAAATCCCCCACTGTGACTATTGTATTTTGACACTTGACTTATCAGCTGTCAAAACAACTGAGCAGTGCCTGGATCTGATTGGATGCAGTCGCCAATTTTCCATCCGGTGTTTTTGATTTTTAAATTGAGGGATGTTGGTTTGGATGCATTGACATGTTTTGCCCATAGGGCTCAATTGTGAAGGCCAAGGTAGAGCTGCACGATTAATCGTTAAAAAATCGTGATCTCGATTCAACCCCTCTCATGATCTTAATCCAGCATTTACACGATTCATTCATGTAAGTGAAGAGCCGTTCTCTACTCACTCGGAGCTGTCAAGAAAAAAAAAGCTGGCAAATGTTTAACAACATTGTTAGCGCTGGAAGACTATAAACAAAATACCTTTTGGTTCTTAATTTAGATCAAAGGAATGAACTGTCTGTAAATGAGGTCAGTTTAACCACCTAAAGCATAGTTCCACCCACCTTTTTCACTTCTCGCCATACAGCACTAATGTGCATCTTTAAAATGAATTGGCAATTTATTATTTTTTTTCTGTTCACTTACCTGATGTATGCCTGTATCTAATTTCACTTCCTCCTTTAGGTGCCGCGGTGCCGAACATCATTTCCGGCTTTGCATTGGCTCCTGGGAGATCTTGGTCAGCTTGATATGGCACTGCTCCCATACCTTTTAACATTGGCGTATATGGAAAATTTTGGTCAGCTTGACATGACACAGCTCCAGTAACATTTAACATTGGCGTCTAGGGAAAATTTTGGTCAGCTTGACTCTTGTTGCTTACAAGTTAAAATCAGTATTTTCTGCTAGAAAATTACCTAGAACCTCAAAACATTATATATTTATATATTTTTAGCAGAGACCCTAGAGAATAAAATGGCGGTTGTTACAATATTTTATCTCACACTGTATTTGTGCAGCGGTCTTTAAAACGCAATTTTTTAGGAAAAAATACACTTCAATAAACAAAATAAAAACTAAATAGTAAAGTTAGCCCACTTGTTTTCTATAATGGGAAAGATGATGTTACACCGTGAGAATTGTGAGGGAATCGTGGTCTTTATTCTAAGCAAAAAAATAGTGATTCTCATTTTAGCCAAAATCCTGCAGCTCTAGGCCAAGGTCATGGAGCAATAACGTTAAGGAACCTACAAAGCTATCAGTTGTGTGATATACATTTCTTATTGCTGTTAAAGTGAAACTAAAGTTCTGCTGTATGAAACAGCGAGCAGGCAGGCTTTTATTGCAGAAGGGACATGTAAAGTCACTTCTATAATAAGATGCCCCAACCTGCCTGCTCACTGTCTTCTCTGGCACTGTAAACTGAGCTGCGCATGTGCAGCTTAGCTTACAGGGAGCTGCAAGTATCTGAGTGCCGGGATGACTGGCTCCTGTGCATGTGCAGGAGAGATATCATCCCATGCTGGCCAATGAAGAGGCTCAAAGTCCAGTACTCAGAAGAAGATGCCAGCACTGGTGAGGGACAGTTGGATATGTAAGTATTCACCCTTTAGTTCCTCTTTAAATGCCCCTTGCCTGAAAGTGGTTGTGGTTTAATAGTAGTGGGTGGATTATATGTGGGTTGTTCTATATGTGCGAAAATATTATTGGGTATATTCGTTAACATTGCAAAATAATTTGAAGGACAATTTGTAAGACAGGGTAAATATGCCAAGCACTGAATATACCAACAATGGTATCTCCTAGGTCAGGGGTTTACAATCCTTCTAAATAAAGGGCCAGTTTTATGTCCTTCAGACTTTACGAGGTCTGAACAGTGGTCTGCGGGAGTAGAAAATACCCAGCGTGAGTGGACAATGTCAAAGGCTTGGTGGACAGTGAGAGTAAAAAAATAAAATAGTGCCTGTGGTAATTAGGAATGGAGGCCCATCATTGGTATTAGTGAGAGAAATAATGCCCAGTTGTTTATATCAAGGGGAAAAATGATGCCCCACCTTTAGTGTCAGTGGAAAGAATAATGCCCCATTGTTAGTATTAGTGGAAAGGGTAATGCCTCATTGTTGGTGTCAATGGAAAGAATAGTGCCCCATCGTTGGTGTCAGAGGGCTGAAAAGTGCCCCACTGTTGTCGTCAGTTGAAGGAATGGTCCTCTTATCAGTGGGCCAGATAAAGGTAGGCAAAGGGCCACATTCAGCCCCTGGGCCATAGTTTGGAGACCACTGTTCTAGATGAAGCTAATGTGTGGTTGTGGCTTCAAGAGGTGTGGTTTGCAAAGACAAATATTTTCCCTGTAGATACTATACCATCCCCCCAAAAAAATGAATGGATGAGATACTTTTTGAAATAGGAAAGCTGATTGCTACTCAATGGCTGCTTAAATGTAACTTCCTTACATACAAAATAAGGAGATATACTAAAATATTACAGCCGGCATATACAAAAAGACAAGTGCTACTCTGTAGTGTCCATACATACAGAATGAAAGCAGATATTGAGAATTACACCAAGCCTACAGGACAAGAAAAGCACTACAGTACAGTGTTGATACATGGTAGCACAAGAATTACACTCAGCGCAGGAGACAAGAGAAGTGCTACTATGCAGCTTCAATACTTACAGAATTAAAGATACTGAAAATTACAACTAGCATAGAGAAGATATGAAGTGTTACTGCACAGTCTTTGTACTTAATATTAAGAGCAGATACTAAAAAATACACCGAGGGTACAGGACAGAAGTGCTACAGTGCAGTCTCCATGAGAACTGACACAGAGAATTACACCCAGCATAGAGAAGACATAAAATGGTACTGTGTCACATTGAGAGCCTGCTCCCATATAATGTGAGTGCCAGTCACCACTAAGACACACAGAAAATAATTGTTTTTATAAGTACTCTATTCTCACTGCAATGCAGCCTGGAGCTGCGATGAAATGCAGACATGCTGCATTTTATCGCAACACACAGGAATTGTACAGCAGTGCTACTGTATGGTGACATGAATGAAGGGTCACTTTGTGAACCTCACATAAAGTATAAGGTTCACACAAAAAAAGGAGCTGTGTGATGCGGTAAATGTGCGTCTCACCATTCCCTACTGCTGGCTCACTGCAGCTGGAATGGAGCGCTGCCCTCACACTTAATGGCTGCGGTTTAGTGTGCGGGCAGTATGAACTGACCATTATATAAAAAAAGACATCAACAATAACAGATGTCAAACAAGACCTTCTGGGGCTATTCTTTAAAGAAAAATTAGACATGGATTTGTCCCATCATAGGTCAGCGGCTCATTTCTTTAGAAAATGAGCCAATATATTGCTAAAATACTGCCAGTATCTGAGAAATCAACCCTACATCTACTGCCACGGAGAAGAGTATCAGCTTTCCACCCTAACAAACCTCTGCCTGACCCATGCCTCTTGCCTCAATAATACAGAACTATTTGTTTTATTTTTTGATGATCTGTGTTACCACCTATCTTGCATGGGTTCTCTGATTGCACCTAGGTAGAAAGCCACGCTCCCTGTAAAGTGCAAGTGCAAATGACATACTCTAATGTAAACGAAGTAAATGTAGTATATATATAAATATAGTGTCAATAGTGATACTCATAGGTAAATATCACCTAAGTGAAAACAGCAAATAATCAAACATCAAAATTTGAAAAATCAAAAACAAAACAAGTGAAAGCAACAGTTCAAAATTCAAAATGAGTTCAAAAAATTAAATTCAAAAAATATATTTAAAAAAATGTTCAAATAATGTTGAATCTTTTCCCCATACATCCCACTAATGGTCTTTAATGACCCATCTCTATCCGGGAGTTTGTTTGCATGCATCTAAGCAGCTACAGTGTTACCTGAGTTACCTGAGTTCCAGTACCTGAACAAAGCCGTGATCGTGTGGAGCTTCCTTGGCTGTTCTTGAAGCGTTCTTTGACTCCTGTCATGGGAGTCACCACAATCTGGTGAGTAGGCTGTGTGGCTGGTGATGGTGGTGGATTACTGTTGTCTGATGCCTTGCTGAACCCCAGGAAGATTCATCCAGGAGTCCGATTTCAACATTATTTGAACACTTTTTTAAATATAATTTTTTAATGTCATTTTTTGAACTCATTTTAAATTTTGAACTGTTGCTTTCACTTGTTTTGTTTTTGATTTTTCAAATTTTGATGTTTGATTATTTGCTGTTTTCACTTAGGTGATATTTACCTATGAGTATCACTATTGACACTACATTTATATATATACTACATTTACTTCGTTTACATTACAGTGTGTCATTTGCACTTGCACTTTACAGGGAGTGTGGTTTGCAATTAATTTGTTAATTATTGTTTTTCATTTTTCAGTCACCATTATAACGTGCTGCTCCTTAATCTATATTCATTTAACCAGCTTCCATTTGCGCGGGTTGGTAGTTTCTACTATCTATTATACATCTTCCTTTTTTTCTAAGTTACACCCGCAGAAATGGATATTTTTGATTATATGAGTAGCAGACCCACTGACACAACTGATATTTTTGCTTCTGCTGAAAATATAGCACTTAAAGATTTGGAACACAATTTTAAATCCCTAAAAAATACCCTGGATAAGAAAATCCGAGCTTGGTGGGATGTTGCCACATTAGAACAGTATGTTAAGAATAAAATGACCCCAAAGCGTTTATGTTGGGACTTAGGTCCAAATGATGGTCTTGAAGACTCTGATTTGGATACCCAATGGTACAACTTTTTTCCTTGTCAAAAGAAGTTTATTGAGTATACAATGTTATAAAGATACATAAAGTAAGTTTACAAGGATCTATAAAGTAAGCTCATTGTTTTACAGTAGGGTTTATATAGTGTAATGTTTGGGGGACCAGCTAGATCGCAGGACACAGGCTTTTCACTCAAAAGGAGATTTATTGAACTTAAATAGCTTTACAGCAGCAAAAACAAAAGAAAAAGGTTTTAGTCTCACCGACTTGCAAAGTCCAGAACTGCTATCGCAGTTAAACAGTCCTTAATTTCTGTTGCAGCTAGCTTCCCCTGGCAGGAGACTTCCAGGCAGGACACTGCTATTCACTTTTGTTGCTGCACAACAAACACCATCCACCATCCACATTCTCCTTTACACTCCTCCACACCCTCTCCAACTTCCTGTCTTGTTTTAAACCCACTTCCTCTGACAGGTGAGTTAACCCTTTTTGTTCCCTTAAAGGGACCACAGTCCAAACAGAGGGGAAACATAGCGTCCTTCCAGGACCCAGCCACGGCGTCCTGTACATATCCCCCCCTGTGCCCCAACGCCATGGAGGTGGAGGCAACAGTGGAGCTCAAACAATGGACTCGGGAGAGGGCATCTGCATTTTGATGCAGTCTCCCGGGCCTATGCTCCACTACAAATTTAAATTCCTGGAGTGCCAGGAACCACCGAGTAACCCTGGCATTATTCCCTTTACCCTGTCTCAACCATGTTAAAGGGGCATGGTCAGAAATCAGCCTAAACTTCCTCCCCAAAAGGTAATATCTGAGGGATTCCAGAGCCCACTTAATGGCCAGACACTCTCGTTCAATTATAGCGTAGTTTTTTTCCGCTGGTGTTAACTTCCTACTGAGGAAGACTACCGGGTGCTCCTCTCCATTAATAACCTGTGACAACACCGCTCCCAATCCTACATCAGAAGCATCAGTTTGGACAACAAACTCTTTTGAAAAATTGGGTGCTACCAGGACAGGGTGTTGGCACAGTGCCGACTTGAGCTCCAAAAAGGCCTTCTCAGCGTCTGCATTCCACTCCACCATGAACGATTTCCGACCCTTAGTCAGATCGGTCAATGGAGCCGCCAACGTGGCAAAGTTGGGTACAAACCTCCTGTAGTATCCCACCATGCCCAAGAATGCACGTACCTGCTTTTTTGTGAAGGGACGGGGCCAACTCTGTATAGCCTCTACCTTGCTGACCTGAGGTTTCACCACCCCTCTACCCAGGATATAGCCCAGGTATTTCACCTCCTCCATTCCCAAAGCACATTTTTCAGGGTTTATTGTAAACCCCTCCTTCCAAAGAGAGTCCAGCACTGCCTGGACTTTGGGCAAGTGTGATTCCCAGTCTCTGCTAAAAATGACTATGTCGTCCAAGTACACTGAGGCATATTTCTGGTGAGGTCGTAAAATCCTATCCATTGCTCGCTGGAATGTGGCTGGAGCAGTTTGCAATCCAAAAGGCATCCTTTTGTACTGAAAACTCCCCTCTGGGGTAGAAAAAGCAGTTTTCTCTCTAGCAGCCTTAGTCAACGGGATTTGCCAATATCCCTTGGTAAGGTCTAATGTAGTGATATACCTGGCTGGACCTAGTCTCTCAATAAGCTCATCTACCCGGGGCATGGGGTAGGCATCAAACCGTGAAACTTCATTAAGTTTCCAAAAATCATTGCAGAATCGCAGAGTCCCGTTGGGCTTCGGTACCAACACAATCGGGCTCGACCACTCACTCTGCGATTCCTCAATAATCTCCAGGTCTAACATCTTCTTCACTTCCTCTGAAACAGCCTTCCTTTGGGCCTCTGGGATGCGGTAGGGCCGGACAAAAACTTTGACTCCTGGTTCCGTGATGATATCATGCTCTATGGTACTCGTGAGCCCTGGCAAGTCTGAAAATTTTTCTTTATTTCTCTGCAAGAACTCCTTTGCCTGCTGGCTTTGGGTTTTAGACAGGGTATTTGCTACTTGGACACTCTCCACCCCAACCCGAGGCTCCAATCTTGCACTAGCCAGGGAGGTCACTGGTTCCCTCTCTGTCCAGGGCTTTAACAAGTTTACATGATATATTTGATAGGGTTTCCTCTTACCCGGTTGGTGGATTTTATAATTCACCTCTCCTACTTTTTCTACAACTTCAAAGGGGCCTTGCCACCTGGCTAAGAATTTACTTTCCACAGTGGGAATCAACACCGCTACTCGATCCCCCACTTGGAAATTCCTTATTTTAGCAGCCCTATTATAGACTCGTCGTTGAGCCTCCTGAGCTTTTTGTAAATGTTCCTTGACTAGTGGCAACACAGTTCGGATCCTCTCCTGCATTTGGGAAACATATTCAAGAACACTCTTATGCTGACTAGGTTCACTTTCCCATTCCTCCTTAACAAAATCCAGTAGTCCGCGAGGTCTCCGCCCATATACCAACTCGAAGGGCGAAAACCCAGTGGAGGCCTGGGGCACTTCCCGGATAGCAAACAGGAGAACTGGTAACAGACAGTCCCAGTCTTTCCCATCCCTTTGTACAACTCTCTTAAGCATAGATTTAAGGGTCTTATTAAAGCGTTCCACTAACCCATCCGTTTGGGGATGGTAGACCGATGTGCGCAGCTGTTTAATCCGGAAGAGCTTACACACGTCGGCCATAACTCTCGACATAAACGGGGTGCCCTGGTCCGTTAGTATTTCCTTGGGAAAACCAGTCCGTGTAAACAACTGGAATAATTCCCGGGCAATAGCCTTAGAGGAGGTATTTCGCAGGGGCAGCGCCTCAGGATATCGGGTGGCATAGTCGAGAATCACCAGTATGTAGGAGTGACCTCGAGCCGACTTCACCAAGGGACCTACTATATCCATGGCTATCCTTTCAAATGGGACCTCAATTATGGGCAGAGGGACCAAAGGATTCCGGAAGTGGGTCACCGGAGCGGTCAATTGACAGGTGGGACAAGAGGTACAGTATCTCCTTACCTCTGCTTTCAGACCTGGCCAGTAAAACCGGTCGGTGATCCGTGCCTCCGTCTTTTCAACTCCCAGGTGTCCCCCTAAAACATCATCATGGGCCAGGTCCAGGACCTTGCGTCTATACTGTTGGGGTACCAATAATTGCTCTACCACATTTTCTCTCACTTTGGTAACCCGATAAAGCAATTCATTACATATTGCAAAGTGTGGCCACCGCTCATTCGCCCCTGGCTCTTGGGGAACCCCATTTAATACTACCACCTGTTCCCGTGCATGGGCCAAAGTGGGGTCCTGCATCTGGGCAGTACCAAATGCCCCCTGCGGAACACCCAAATCCGGCAGGGCAGGGGTAACGGCCACTTCCTCATCCTCTTCCCCCAGCATTACCTGAAGTGGGAAAGGTTCCCCCCCCTCTTCAGTGTTCAGGTAGGTCTGTGAACCACACATTTTGACACCCTTAATAACATCAGCACTACTTTCATCACCATTAACCAAATCATTAGCATTTTCAAGAACATTCGGCATTTCAGGGTTATTTCTCTCAACCGCAGGAACAGAGGGACTAGTTTCTCCCCAGTCTCTGGACCGTTCAGGTAGTTCTCCTTGTCCCCACAGTTTTGCAAATAACGGACAGTCTCGTCCTATGATAACATCATGTACCAAGTTTTTTACCACCCCCACCTCTTGAGTACCAGTGCCACATGCTGCGGAGATGGTCACCGAGATGAGAGGGTACTCTCTAGTGTCCCCGTGAATGCACACCACCCGTAAAGTTTTTCTTACCGGACCGATCTTCCCAATCACTCTAGGATGGATCAGGGTTACCATGCTTCCGGAGTCCAGCAAAGCCCGGGCAGGGAGGTGGTTCACTTGGACTTCACACTCGAATTTCTCTTCTCCAAGATCGATATGTGTTGTACATGCTTTATGGGCATAAAAAGACCCCCTCCGAAGAACCCCGCATTCCATGGGCTCCTCTTGCAGTGGGCAGTGGGCCCGGGTATGGCCCCAGGAATGACATCACCAACATTGTACATCCCCTCCTCTCCGAACAGGAACAGGTCGCTGAGAAGGTATCGGGAGTGACTCTTGACCTTCTGGGGTGTTGGTTCCAGGGCTCCGGGGAACGTCCTTTCGAAGGGCAGCAGTCGAACGAATAGGCCGTGGCAGACTGGGTCCTTGGCGCTTGGTAGGGCCAAGCATATCCTCCACCACTGTGTATCGTTCTACCATCTCGACAAGGAGGTTCACTGTTTTGGGGTCTCCATGGCTGACCCACCGTTGAAGGTCGTCTGGCAGTGACCTTAGGTATCGGTCCAGCACGACCCGCTCCACGATTTGGAGGCCAGACAACATTTCGGGCTGCAGCCATTTTTTTACCAGTTGCACCAGGTCATGCATTTGAGACCGTGGTGGACGATCTGGACGATACTTCCATTGGTGCACTCGTTGGGCCCGAACAGCTGTAGTTACCCCCAAACGAGCCAATATTTCTGCCTTTAATTTTTGATAGTCTTTAGCGTGATCTGGTGGCAGGTCGAAGTAGGCTTTTTGCGGATCTCCGGTTAGGAAAGGAGCAATTAGGCCGGCCCACTGGTCCTGGGGCCACCCTTCTCTCTCTGCCGTCCTCTCAAATGTAGCAAGAAATGCCTCTACATCATCACTCAGGGACAATTTCTGCAAAAAATGGCTTGCCCTCACGGTCACCTGGTTGCCAGGGGCAACAGCCGCTTGCTCACGGCCCTGAGAAAGCTGCTGCACTACTTCTTTTAAGGCAGTCACTTGAGCCTGCATAACCTCTTGCTGGGTCGCTTGCTGGGCTGCCAACTGGGCCACCAACAGGCGAGTGTTTTCTTGCTGTACCTCATGGCGAGTCTGCGCTTGTATATTAGCCAAGGACAGCTGTTTAATTAGCTCCTCCATTGCTTCAGCTTTCAGGGTTTGTGCGGCTTTAACCCAGGACATAAATCCACTGTACTGTCCCTTTAAATGTCAGTTTTAAGTCCAATACACAAAAAAAAAAAAAAAAAAAAAACAGCAAGAAAAATGCCTGTTACTCTGTCCTGCCCGCATTCGAGCACCACTTGTAATGTTTGGGGGACCAGCTAGATCGCAGGACACAGGCTTTTCACTCAAAAGGAGATTTATTGAACTTAAATAGCTTTACAGCAGCAAAAACAAAAGAAAAAGGTTTTAGTCTCACCGACTTGCAAAGTCCAGAACTGCTATCGCAGTTAAACAGTCCTTAATTTCTGTTGCAGCTAGCTTCCCCTGGCAGGAGACTTCCAGGCAGGACACTGCTATTCACTTTTGTTGCTGCACAACAAACACCATCCACCATCCACATTCTCCTTTACACTCCTCCACACCCTCTCCAACTTCCTGTCTTGTTTTAAACCCACTTCCTCTGACAGGTGAGTTAACCCTTTTTGTTCCCTTAAAGGGACCACAGTCCAAACAGAGGGGAAACATAGCGTCCTTCCAGGACCCAGCCACGGCGTCCTGTACAATAGGTAAATATCATGAAATTTCAAATATTAAACATTGGGTTCACTTAAACCTAAATTAAAGATATATATCATTTCCTTAGTTACTTTTGTAGGTATTTAAATGATTTATACCTACTATACATATTGTTTACAAGTAGAGTGTATATAGGTCAAATAAATTCTGATAATGAGCTTTAATCGTAAGGTGGAGAAAAGGAAAGAGAAAGAAGAAAAAGGGTTGAAAGGTAGAGGTATGGTCCACAAGGTTGTCCCGCTCGTCAGTTTATTATTCTTTTTAGTTCTCTTTGAAGCCTTAGAATGGGTGTCTCTGTAAGTCATTTAATCTGTTACCATGGCAACAGGACAGAGTCATTGAAGTTTGACAGGAACTGTTGTTTTATCCAAGGATGCCAAAGTTTTTCAAATTTTGGAATTTGATTTTGATCGATGGCTACCATCTTAGCATGGGACATTGTATTATTCATTCTGTGAATTGTTTCTGCTAGTACCAATGTAGGAGATTTCCATGCCTTGGCCACTGTTTGTTTTGCAGCCGTTATTAGTTGGATCATAAGTTTGAATTGAGAGAGTGTTAACCATTCCGGTTTTAGATTAAGTAAAGTTAAATATGGATCTGGTTGTATTATTTTTTTAAATATTTTAGATGCAATCACGAAGACTTCCTTCCAGAAGGTTTGGATTACTGGGCACGTCCACCATATGTGTAAATATGTGCCTATTTCTGGGCATCCTCGAAAACAAAGAGCTGAGGTATTAGGTGAATATTTTGCCACTCTAGCGGGTACAAGGTACCAGCGAGTTAGGACTTTATAATTTGTCTCCAGTGCTAAGATGTTGGGTGAAGATGACTTAGATGTGAGCCATATGTTAGACCAGTCCGTGTCTTCTAAAGTTCGTCCCAGGTCCTCCTCCCACCTCTGAACGTAAGAGGGTCTATTAAGATTTGCTACTCCATATAATTGATTATAAAGTGATGAAATTGTACCTTTAGCAAATGGATCTTTTGTACAGATTGATTCAAAAATGGATAATTGGGATAATGGTGTATCCCCCTTTAGGAATGGTGTATAGAAATTTTTGATTTGGAGATATCTAAATATCTCAGAGTTTGGTAGATCATATTTTTCTCTAAGCGATGGGAATGAAAGGAATGATTTAGATGCTATGAAGTCATTTAGTGTCTGAATGCCTGATGTTGTCCAAGCTTTAAAAGAATTTGGGTAGATCCATGCCGGATAAAAGGCCGGATTTCTGATAAAAGAAAGGAGAGGATTGTGTGGAGATTGTAACTGATATTTGGTTTTTAGTTTATCCCAGAGAGATAAGAAGTGTTTAGTTATGGGATTATGAATTTTAAAGCGGTCTTTAGGATCAAGCCATAATAAATTTGATATTAATAGAGGGTCATTTTCTGAAGCCTCTATAAATACCCATAATGGGATTTCCTGTTTTGCATGGTATTTGGACAGACTGGCCAAATGTGCTGCTCTGTAGTAGTTAGTAAAATTAGGGTATCCCAGGCCTCCTTTATTTTTGGGAAGATGTAGTGTGTGTATAGGTATACGTGGTTTAGAAGAGCCCCATATAAACGAAGTTGCTCTTTTTTGTACTATTCTCAAAAAATAGGAAGGAATTGGAATAGGGAGGACTCTGAATAGATAAAGCAATTTGGGTAGAATAGTCATTTTGAGGAAGTTGCGACCATTGTTTTATTAGATTTGTGATCTGTCTTAATACAGGAGGATAATTGGTTGAGAATAAGTCAGAATGATATGCTGTTAAATGAATTCCAAGATATGGGATTGATTTTTCTGCCCATGTGAATGGGAGTGCAGCCCTAACCGGGATCAATTCCATGTTTGTGAGTGAAATATTAAGCACTAGGCATTTCTTAGGATTAATCATAAGGCCGGATAGGGCTGCAAACCCATCAAGAGCTGGTATTAAGTTAGGACCAGAGACCTGTGGTGATGATAGAAAAAGTAATATATCGTCTGCAAATATACATAATTTGTGTGTAATACCTCCTACTTCAATGCCAGTTATAGTTTGGTTTGTTCTGATGTATTGGGCCATGGGTTCGAGTATAAGGGCAAATAATAAGGGAGATAATGGGCAACCCTGTCGGGTACCTCTTTCGATATTAAAGGCTTCAGATTTGTATCCAGCATATTTTATATAGGCTTTGGGTTTATTATATAATGCTTTGATCCATGTTAAAAAGTGGGGTCCAAAACCCCATTTTTGTAATGAATATTGCATATATTGCCAGGATACTGTGTCAAATGCCCTCTTAATATCGAGAGATAGAAAACATAAAGGGATTTTCCGTTTTTTAGCAATATGTGCCAATAACACTGCCCTGCGTATATTATCGCCTGCCTGTCTATTTGGCATGAAGCCTACTTGATCTCTATGTATTAATTTTCCTATAATGCTATTGAGGCGTTTTGCTATTATTTTTGCTAATAATTTAATATCGAGGTTTAACAGAGAGATAGGCCGATAATTCACACAGGAAGTATCATCAGAAAGGGGTTTTGGGATCATACAAACAATTGCCATTAGTGTTTCTTGCCGAAAAGAATGTCCATCTAGAAGTTTGTTAAAAGTTTCAGTGAGAATGGGAGAGAGTATTTCTGAGAATGTTTTATAGTATAAAGCCGAGTAGCCGTCTGGGCCTGGTCTTTTGTTAAGTTTTAGGTCTTTTATGGCGTTAGCAACTTCATCTATAGTTATAGGCTCATCCAAACTGCTTTTTTGATTTTGAGATAACTCAGGTAAGGTTATTTTTGAGAAGAAGGATTCAGCCTCTGTAGGATTAAATTCATTGTTTGTCTTGTATAAAGTTGCGAGATGTGAGTGAAATTTATGGACTATTTTAACTGGATTACAAGTGTAAACATTTTTTGATAATTTCAAACGTATTGGTTTGAAAGATTTGTTAGTTGAATTTAATGCCCGAGCCAAATATGTACCTGGTTTGTTTGTATTCATGTAGAAATTGTGTTTGGAGCGTTTGAGGGATTTATCAACTGACTCCGTGAGAAATAGATCGTATTCCAATCTAGATTTTTCCAGATGAGATTTTGTACTCTGAGATGGATTATCTTGGAATGATATGTAGGCTGCATTAAAATTGAGTTCTAGTTTTTTTGCTAGATTTTTGCGTTCCCGTTTAAATAGTGCCATTTGTCTTTGTATTGTACCACGCAAGACAGGCTTATGAGCTTCCCACAGTGTTATTGGGGAGATGTCTGTTGTATTATTAATTAATATGTATTCCTTTAAAGCTTGTTCAATGGCCATCTGATGTAGTGGGTGTTTGAGCATTATGTCCGGTAAGTACCACGTTGGGTCATGCGCTTTTGGTATGGCTGAGGCTATAGTAGTGTATACTGCATTATGGTCAGACCACGGAATCGGAATTATATCTGATGCAATAATTTCTGGTATCATTCCTATTGTTAGAAAAATATGATCTATTCTGGTGAAGGTTTGATGAGGGTGCGAGAAATAAGTGAATTTCTTTTTCATTGGGTTACTTTCTCTCCATGAATCTACCAGATTGTATTTGGAAAGAAGTTGAGAAAAAGGTAATCTAGAGGTTATTTTGGATGGTGTAAAAGGTGATTTATCTAGAAATGGGAGGAGGACCTGGTTCGAATCCCCACAAATTATCACTGTTCCTATTTTGTGTGTATTAATCACTTGTAATATATGTGAGAGGAATGGTGTAGGTTGTTTGTTAGGAGCGTAGTAGGAAATCACAGTGATTGCTGTATCCATTATATAACCCATGAGTATCAGGTATCTACCTTCTGGGTCTTTAATTTCTGATGATAAGGTGAATGGTGTGGATCGGTGAAATGCAATTAGAGTTCCCCTTTGCTTGGTACAGGCAGAAGCCGTGTAAATTTGTTGATAAAAAGGAGAAATATATTTTGGAGTAGAATCTTTGGTGAAGTGTGTTTCTTGGAGGCATACTATGTGAGCCTTCTTGTTATGGAAAGTACGGAAGGCTTTGGTCCTTTTTTGAGGGACATTTATTCCCTGAACATTCAGGGAAAGTATATTCAGTGGTGCCATGGCAACAGATCAAATAGTTTTGACTTACTTTTTGTTATGCAGAGCTGACTGCGCAGATCAACCTGTGTGGACTGAAGAGATGAATAGATAGAAAAGAAACCAGTGAATTCTGGAGTAAAGAGTAAACAAAAAACATACGAGATTAGATGATACATTGTATAAATTATTTTTTGCAAGTAATCAAAATTTACCCGTGAAAGAGAATAAATATCTCTCTCAGGGGAATAAGTGCCTTCGTCACACTCCCACATAATATGGTTGGGAGAATGAGGAGGGCTAATGGGGGTACACGGATCTTCCGCTTACACGAGAGAAGTGCTATGTCAAAAGACATCAAAATGATGTTTCATTAATTGGAGTGCAGAATATAGTTTTTGTTGAAATTATTTATTCCAGGGTGGTTGTATATGGTTAGTCTTGCCCTAGGCTAAATAATTCAGTTAGAAAGGTACTGTTAATAACTTTGGTATTGATGAAGATAGTTTGAATTATTTTGGGTTTTAACCCTTTTAGAGTAAACAATTACATATTTTATTCATACGTAACTGTTTAGATATGTTAACTCATAAAATTGAGGTTGTATTGCTTCAGATTAGAATAAACAAAAACATAATTCTAGGAACTAGTTAGGTAATAATATATTTGTTTTAAGAAAAGAAAGAAAAAGCTTCCATTACTTCTGGATTATTGAACATATTTGTCCTAAAAAGTAATAAATCTATTGTTATTAACTGATAATATATAACTGAACAAGAATTTCCTTATTTCACTTATATATTCTAAGGCTATATGAATCAGAAGTAATAAGAAATATAACTGGAATGTAACATGATCCCACACAGTGTGTGACTATCAGAATGCAGTTACATTCAGTTATAAATATAGGTTTTTTATAGAGAACCATCTCTTAGTATAATAAATGAAGAGATATCAGGAATTAGGATGTCAGTCCATTGAATCTTCTTGGTCCATGGATGATGTGGCATAACGGCCTCTTTTGTGAGAATGGTGATTCCCATTTTGTTCTGAAATTTTCTGGGTGCTGCCTAAAGGTGAAGATGATGCCATTCTTCTGCGTGTGGAAGTGTTGCTGCTTGTGGGTTCTGTCAGATTTAATTTTAAAAGGGTTTGTTGTAGTTCATCTGCTGATCTGCTTCTGTAAATTGTACCTTGGTAGTTAAATCTGACTGAAAAGGGGAAGCCCCATTGATACATAATGTTGTGGCGTTGCAGTTCCATTAGTTGGGGTTTCATGGATCATCTTTTAGTAATAGTAAGTTGGGATAGGTCAGCAAAAATTTGATAATTGTGTCCTTGAAAATTAAGTTCCTTTTTTTCTCTTGCAGCAATTAGTATTTGTTCTTTCGTTCTGTAATAATGAAATTTTGTGATTATATCACGTGGGGGTCCATCTTTCTTTTTGGCTGTGAGGGCTCTGTGTACTCTGTCCAGTTCTAAACGTTCAATAGGGATATCTGGCTTTAGTTCTTGTAATAGAGCAGTAATAATAGATTGCAGGTCTGTCACAGTTTCAGGTATTCCCCTTATGCGTAAGTTTGAACGTCTGGCTCTATTTTCGTAATCTTCGAGCTTAGTTTGAAGTATTAAATTCTCTTTTTTTAATTGTTCCAATTCTGTTATATTTTCTTGGGTTGTAATTTCAATTTCATCTATTTTTATTTCTAAAGCTGCGGTGCGGTTTCCCAGCTCTCTTATTTCTTTGCTTAGGCTTTTTGTTATTTGGTCTGAGGTTTGTTTTAAAGCCTTATGAAGCATCTTTTCAAATTGTAATAATATTACTGGGGATACTGAGGAGGCTTGTGGAGAAGTTTGTGAGAGGATTTGTTCTGTATCTGACTCAAATGGAGAGTCTTGCTGTGACATTTTCTGTCTGTGAGAGCGCCCTGATGCTGTATCTTGTGAGGTGACTGGAGCTGCTTCAGCTGCAGTGAGTGCCTGTGAGCTCTTTGTGAGGTGATTTTTATTTCTGCCACGGTTTCCTCCCAGTACCATATTTCCTGCCCAAACTTTCACAGTTTGTTCCCTGGGGCAAAAAGGTTCAAATGGATACCTTTTGAGCCTGCAGGCTCCGCTTTGTCCTTCTCTTCTCTCCTCAGCGGTGTGGAGCTCTAACAATGCATGTCTGCTCTGCTAGGCTCCGCCTCCTGCCCTCTCCGGTACAACTTTTTTAATGATAGTGAACAGAAATTACTGGATATAATTATTTGTAGGAGGCAAGCCAAACTACAAATACTGGAGACTAAAATTGTTGCAGTCAAGGAGGCCATTTTACCTTTTAAAGACACTGCAGAGTACAAAGAAAAAAACATACAGGTACAGAAACGTTTAGAGAAATTGGATAAGGATACCAAAGCCAAGAAAATCAAAAAGTATCAACGTGATCTCAAAGATTATAGGGAAAACAGAATTTACAAATGGCAGGAAGAGTCGGTGGATATGGTTCCAAACCAATCCATGGACTCTTCCTCAGAGAGGTTGGAGCCCATCCAGCCTCCCATTGTTCCTCTATGTTCCCCCCCCGGGTTGTGGTAACCAGGGGCGTAAGCCCGGCCCCCCCACCCAAGGTACCACATACAAAAGAGGGGGTACTGTCCCCAGAGGTGCTACTAGTAACTCTGGTTACTCGACGTACCCCACCCCTATATCTAGTTCTAGCCACTATGATAATGGCTATTATGGAGGTTACGACATCCCTACGCACAATAGGTTCCAACCCCTCTACCAAGGGGATGATCCACAGAGAGGTGGCTCACCCCATAGGCGTTTTTGCAGGAGAGGACATGGAGATCCACCTTCCCGGGGGGGCTGGAATCACCACAGGGGCTACTCCGGATAGAGGGGCAATTGGAGAGGAAGGGGTGGACCACCCAACCCACCCTGGTACAATCCACCACCAGGGACCCGATATGGGGACCAGGCGAATTCCCATTGGCAACAATGGGAACCAACTGTCTGGCCCACCCAGGACCCCCAAAGAAACAACGTAGAGGCACGAGAGGAGGAAGGAAGAACAGAAAGAAAGAGAGAATAGTTGGCCAAGGAATTTTTAATTTGCGTGATGAGTCTTTCACTCTCAATGAACTTAAAGTACTTGAACTAGGTCTTAAATATGCCCCAGATAAAGGACTAAACAAATTTGAGGTGTTCATTAACACTGAGAAATTTATACGTAAACTTAATATTAAAAAACATTTTGCAGAGAAACGAGTTCTTAACACCCAGCCTATTGAACCAGAATACCAACACAGCGGATTGAGAAATCAATCAGTCTTTAACCCCAAAAAGTAATCTAACCATTTTCTCGAGATGTTTAAAAGTATGGTTGAGCAAGACATTAGACTCATTAAGACCAAAAAAAAAGGAAAAAGAAGGATAACATACAAAAAGGTATAGAGGCACTTGAGAAAAAGAAAAATATCGCTATCCGCCAAACGGACAAAGGGGGGGTATAGTGGTTTTAAATAGAGATGACTACATGAAAGAACTCAATAGACTGGCGAGTGATACTGTGTAATATAAGAAAATTAATGGTGATCCCACAAAAAACTAAAAAGTTTAGCGAAGGATAGTGTACGCAAAGCTAAAGAGGTAGGAATCCTTAACAAGAAAGAAGCCAGATATTTAGCCCCTGATGCACCCAGACTCCCTATAATATATTAATTGCCCAAAATACATAAAAGTTCTCAATGCCCACCCAGCAGACCTATTATCAGCGGCATAGACTCTTTAAAGAATAGGTGAATACGTCGATTATTTCTTGCAGCCCATTGGTCAATCGAACCCCTCATATTTGCGAGATAGTAAACATCTTATGAACTTGCTTAAGGATATTCCGGTTCAGGATGACACAATCATTGTTACGATTGATGTCGAATCGCTCTATACCAACCTGGTTCAGAAAGATGTTTTGAGAACAAGGAGGGCCCTTGATTCTAAGTCCAGCCTCAAGGTTGAACAGAAAGAGTTTCTGATCGAGATCTTGGAGCTGGCTATGTCTAATAACTATTTCTGGCATGAGGGGTCTTGTTACAGGCAGATCAAGGGAGTGGCGATGGGAGCCAAGTATGCTCCCAGTGTGGCCAATATATGCCTGAGTCTTTGGGAAAACCACAGCATATTTGGAACCCACACACCTGAGATCTGCCTGTACAAAAGGTACATAGATGACATTGTGATTCTGTGGAACGGTACAGTGGAGGCATTGGAAACGTTCCTTAGTACCATTAACCATAAATGCTATGGACTAAGTTTCACAGGCAATTGGAGTACAAGTGAGATCAGTTTCCTTGATTTAACTCTATATAAGAATAATGGTAAAATTCTAACAAAGACTCATTTCAAGAGCACCGATAGAAATAGTTACATACCCACGGCCAGCTGCCATCACCCTCACTGGCTCAAAGGGATACCTAAGGGACAACTATTAAGGATTAGATGTAATTGTGATTCTATGTCAGATTACATGTCTCAATCTAATCTATTGGTTGACAGATTCAAAGAAAAAGGGTACCGGGAAAAAGATCTCAGGGCCACCCAATTACTTATTTCACGGATGGATAGGGATCAACTCTTGAAAGATAATATCAAAGAGAAATGTGAACTGGACTATGTTCCTTTTCTGACTAGTTTCAATAGGGACTATAAAAGTGTTGAAAAAAACTTTTCAAAACACTGGCCAGTTTTGCTAGGAGACAGGACTCTGTCTAGCTTCTTACCAGAAGGTCCTAGGTTCATCTATCAGCGTGCACCGAGTTTACAGAATAAATTAGCCCCAAATGTATTTAATCCCCCCAGGAGAGTTCCCACTTTCTTGGATCTCAAAGAGTTCTTTTATTGTAGGAAGTGTAAAGCCTGCAAATTAACTAGGAACAATATGAGAAAAGTAGAACACTTCATATCCTTCAGCACAGGCAAAGACTACAAAATAGACAAATTCATCACCTGTAAATCTACCTATGTCACATACCTCATTACTTACCTGTGTGGGTTACAGTATATCGAAAGTACCAAGAGAAACCTCTGCACCGTATCAATGAACACCTCACAAATATTAAAAACGTTTTTCCCAAACACAGGCTCTCTAACTATTTTAGAATCCACCACCGGCAGGATCCTAGCTTGGCTAGATTTTTTGGGATTGACAAGCTGGATGCTGATTGGAGGGGAGGAAATATGGTTCAGAGAATATCAAAAAACAAAACGGAATGGATTTATCGATTGAACACACTTACTCTGGCAGGTGTCAATGTGGATATCGATCTGAATTGTTATCTGCCCAATTATTAATCTATATTTATACTGGTTGTGAAGGGGCAATCCATTCCGGTTCCATCCCTTTATTTTTATATTTATATTTCCTTTTATATTTCCTCCAAATTTAGGTATAAATTTAGATTTAAAATTTAAGTTTAAATCTATTTATTTCATTTTTTTTTAATTTATGTATTTTATTGTATTTATTTATGCATCTTGATTTATTCATTTTATCCAGTTGCGTAATCTGGCATCTATCCACAAAATGGCAGTTTAGATACCTTAGGAATTCTATAACCGTATTCTACTTGCTGGCCACAAGATGGCAATGTTTCCTTTAATTTTATTTTTTTCAATTTTGGTTATTCCCTCTCCAAGGTGGGATGTCACCGGATTGAAAGCCTTTGATTGATGTGTGTATTTAAGGAGGCGGCTTACCCGTTCATACGATCCCTGATGACGTCAGAACGCACTGATGAACGCACTGATGATCCCTGATGACGTACCGAACGTGACACGCCATTTCCATTCACAACGTAGTTTGTTTGTGTGTCTGCGCGAACCCACACGTGGGTGATGCGGTTTTTAGCTCGTTTTTAACCTGTCCAATAAATTTTGGCATACTTCACGATGAGAGTTCATACATCTTTTTCCCCATACATTGAACTAATGGTCTTTAATGACCCATCTCTATCCGGGAGTTCGTTTGCATGCATCTAAGCATCTACAGTGTTACCTGAGTTACCTTAGTCCCAGCACCTAAACAAAGCCGTGATCGTGTGGAGCTTCCTTGGCTGTTCTTGAAGCGTTCTTTGACTCCTGTCATGGGAGTCACCACAATCTGGTGAGTAGGCTGTGTGGCCGGTGATGGTGGTGGATTACTGTTGTCTGATGCCTTGCTGAACCCCAGGAGAATTCATCCAGGAGTCCGATTTCAACATTTGAACACTTTTTTAAATACAATTTTTTAATTTAATTTTTTTAACTCATTTTGAACTTTGAACTGTTGCTTTTACTTGTTTTGTTTTTGATTTTTCAAATTTTGATGTTTGATTATTTGCTGTTTTCACTTAGGTGATATTTATCTATGAGTATCACTATTGACACTATATTTATATATATACTACATTTATTTCATTTACATTAGAGTGTGTCATTTGCACTTGCACTTTACAGGGAGCGCGGTGTGCAATTAATTAGTTAATTATTGTTTTTCATTTTTCAATCACCATTATAACGTGCTGCTCCTTAATCTATATTAGTTTAACCAGCTTACATTTGCGCGGGTTGGTAATTTCTACTATCTGTTATACCTAGGTAGAAAGGCCTAAGCCATGGTTCCCACCCTCTACCACCCCCCACCCCCCACCCCCCACCCCCCATCCCCCATCCAGCTCCTTACCTCTCCCCTCACCGGTTTCCCTCCTCCCCTTGTCTTCTCCTCCCCCATTCCTACTCCCACTTCTTGTTCGCCCACCCCTCTCCCTCCCCCTTTTCCCTCCTTCTTACCCACCTCCTTTGCCTCTCCTTTCCTACTCCTTGGCTGGTTGCTTTCTCCATCTTTTACATTTTACCTTGTGCCCCCCTTTTTTTGTAGTTAATTTTCTTACTTAATACATCCTCTGGTTGATGTTATGTCACCTAGCTAGACAAGGGTACTGTTCTTAATAGGATCCATTAGGATATTTCCTGGTATTACAGACATACAATGTCATCCTTCTTGACACCCCTCCCCCCCAGCCACCTTGCAACATTGAGTGACTACTTAACTAAGGTTAAAGGGGTTGAACCCACTGTCACATTACTTTCTTTCATATTGTTCTTTTTGTTGATATAGTTTACCTGTAACTAGTGTAATTTGACACAGCTTTTGTTCATCAATACCTGGGCTTGCTCCCTCCTCTTTTAGTAAATTTGTATTTCTCTATGTTGCAAAACTCAATAAAGCTTTTTTTTTAAAAAAGACAACAAATGAATTTTATTCAGCATGTATTACAAAAGGAGTATACAATGTTCATATGAATAAATGTGTCAGAAATTTAGAAACAGTCATGAAAAAAGCAGAATATACTGCTTTTTATACAAATGCTAGAATTGTCTTGCAAAAGGTCAGGTACCTGGAATCTATGCATAGAAGTGTAGCACCCTGATGTTTAGGCAGGCTTGCTCTTAAATTTATTTGCCAAGTGATAGACGCCTTTGCTAATTGTCAGGAGGTCAATTGATTTCACCTTAATTCTGGAGTTGCTGCACTTCTCTCTTCTGACGCTAGATGGCCTGGTATCTGGTGACATTAGATAAGACAAGGGCATTGCAAGGACAGATTAGGAATGAAGGGGGTATCTCAGCTAATGGGCAGGGATTTTCTTAGTTCCCTTGGCCTGCTGGGAGAGCCTATTTATTTGAACAAAAGAACTCAATGCTCCAGGTGAGACAGGAAGCCTAATGATATCACGGGTGCCCGCCTCGGCTCGCCTCCACATAAGATCAACACTGAAGAAATGGCTGCACTCCAAGATCCATCAAAATTCGTATTTAATGAACGAACATCCCAAGTGTTACAGACAGTTCAAATGGTAGACGCGTTTCACACACTAACAGGCACGCACCTGTTAGTGTGTGAAACGCGTCTACCATTTGAACTAAGAATTTTGATGGATCTTGGAGTGCAGCCATTTCTTCAGTGTTGCCTATTTATTTGGGTGGAGTCAGGCGATCAGGGTTCTGTGTCACCTGGACGGCTGTCTGGGTGGACGTGTGTTGTATTAACCTGGGCTGCTAGGCCAGAAACCTAAGGCCTATCCTGGGGACATCTGGCTGCTAGGCTGTCTGAAGGCCTATCCAGAAGCAAGAAGCAGTGTAGGGTTGGGACTGTGGGCTTGTAGTCCAACCGGAAGTAATGGTTCTGCCAGCTGGGGAACCTGTCATGGTCAGAGGTCGAAGGGGAAGCTGTCGCCACTGAGGGGCCATCCACCTTGTTACCGGGGACCACTGTGAGTAGCTGAAGCAAGTACCAGAGCAGTATTTTCACCAGCCAGGGACAGTGAAGAAGTGGGAAAACTTCAGCAAGTGCCAAGCCAGGGACCCAGCCAGTCGGGTGATGCTTGAGGAGTATCTGTGAGTGCCAAGCTAGGGACCCGGCAGGGATGCGGGGGTGATGCTTGAGGATAATACTGAGTGAGAAGATTGGAAGAGCTCAGGGGAGCCGGTGGCAAGTGGATCAGTTCTAGTGAAAGACTGGGAGCTCAGTAGAGTGAAGTTCTACAATAGGAGATTGTAGAAGAAGTGAAAGAGTTCACTGTAACCTTTGTTAGAAACTGTTACAAGATTGTAGCCATAGGCATAGGCGTGCACAGAGGGTGTGCCAGGTGTGCCTGGGCACACCCTAATCACCCCGTGTGGCGCAGATTCCCCCTGTTTAGACCCCTGATATTTCACCAAAGCCCCCAAAGGGGCTTCTAAAAAATGTAAAAAAAATAATTAATAAAATAAAATTGTAAAAAATATTAAAAAATAAAATTATAAAAATAAAAAATACTGACACCATCCATTGCCCTAATGACACCATCCACTGCCCTACTGACACCAATCTCTGCCCTACTGACACAGTCTATTGCTCTTCTGACACTGTCAGTACATATACACATGCACACACAAGCATATGTGTTTGAGCTTTGGGGTACACACCCTAATGCAATAGGCTGTGCACACCTATGGCCATAGGAGACAGCGTTCCTACTCATGCAGACGTGGTGTCTAGCTGGATACCTTTCCCTGCATGGCTGTCTGCCTATAGAAGTCTCGGAGTCTGCCAATTAACATTCTGTTTAAGAGACAATAAATCTCTTTGCATTCAAGAAGTGTCTAGCGCCCATCAATATACCTTGCATTACACCCACCATGCCTTGTAACCCACTCTACACAGAAGGATGTCAGCTGTCCCTAACTCTGGAGGTCACCATTAGGCCTAAAGAGGCCCGGGGCTTGGCTACAGAAAGTAGCCTGGTCAGTTCTCAGGTAAATGAAAAGAATCACTGAAGGATTGTGTGCCTTAGCTGGATGTGGAAAAAAAAGACAGATGACTGCTTGGATTTAGTGTTGTCATTGGCAAGGGTGGCGAGAGGACACTAAAAACAAATTGCTCAAGAGAGGGCTACTGAATTAGTCAAATTTCCAAGAAATAAAATAAATAAAAAAAACCACTGGATCAGCATGGTGCAATGGTACATGATGAAGCTGGTCAAATATGATCACAGTTACCATTTTTTGTTACTAAATATTCCTAATTACTACCAACCTCATGTTTATGTTCCCACTGCTGGCACAATGCTAATTCTGGATCTCTTTAATTTGCACAGATGCAACTGGGACTTTACAGGACATTACTACAGGAAAATGTGTAAACAGCTTGAAGAGGTATCACAAGAAAAAAATACTCTTATGGAGCAGTTATTATAGCTACTGACTTCAAGCAAAATATGTTCATGCCTCAGCAATTTTCTCATTCAGTCCATAGTAATTTGCAAATAAAGATGATGAAGAGTGAGACTTATTTTGGTAAATATGTAATTATTTCTAAACTGGAAAGATTGGTGCAAGGTGATATCATTTGTTACTCAACATTCACTTCCTGTTGGAAAGGAGCAATAAGGCAGCGCACAGCATTGATGATGTACAAACTGAACTACCCCATAACAACTAGAAATCATGGTAACTAATTTTACTAAACTGAAATCTGATTGGTTGCTTTGAGTTGCCACCCTCTACATATCCTTGTTGCCATTTGTACTGTGCCTGAAAGTGTATTAAACCAAATGTAAGGTATGGAAGATATTACATTATTTTCTGGCCACCCTGCTGGTTGGTATAGTTCAGTTAATAAGGGGAATGCTTCAGGACTGTACCATATATTAACATAGCCAAAACTGGCGGCACAGTGGTGTAGTGGGTAACACACTCACCTAGCAGTAAAAAAGGGTCGCTGGTTTGAATCCCAACCACGACACTACCTGCCTGAAGTTTGCATGTTCTCCCTGCGCTTGCGTGGGTTTCCTCCCACACTCCAAAGACAGGTTAATTGGCTTCTGTCCAAAATTGGCCCTAGTGCAGTATATGAATTTGAGTTGTGGGATCCTTGAGGGTAGGGACTGATGTGAGTGTGCAATGTATGTGTGGAGTGCTGTGTAAATTGGTGGCACTATATGGGTACCTTAAATAAATAATATATAATAGAGGAGCATCTTAATGAGACACAATGTACTGGAATAGGGACAATTGTAGACACGCACCCACACTCGCTCAGGATGGACTGGTGTCTTTATTCAACCTTACTAACGATGAAACTAATGTTTAATAAGGAATTCCACCCGTCCAATTTTGACCTGGGCAGTTCAGATTTGAAAACCGCTCTGTGGGTTTTTGATTGCTATGCTAGTTTGAGTACTCTGCATAGTAGCCCTGAACTCCCGCCATGCCCAATCCCCCAGTGTAATTTGTGGGTTCCACTCTGTGTTTCAGAAAGACACAGACAGAGGGCTTCTGAGAGTAGCTTTCAGCAATCTGACGTTGTGAGCAATAGTTATTAAAGATCTGCTCGCCTTTTTAGGGGGCAGTTAAAACACATATGTGTGAATCAGCACACAGGCTTTTAATAAATCAGCAGAAAAGTTAACTCCAAGCTGCTGACAACAAGCTCTGTTCTGGGTTCTCCAGATTCCTCTCAGCAATAATCAAATGCAGGTCCTGCAGGTAAGGGGCTGGTGAAAAGTAACATATAAAATCGAAATGGGATAGCGGCTTTCATCTTTATTTCAATGCATTTCGGAGTGGTGCACCACTCCTCCTTAAAGAGGAACTGCAGTCTGCTCACATAATATGTAATAAAAACATCTTTGCCATTCTGAAGCTTCCCTCCAACCACTGTACTTGCCAAATATGCTGCAGAAATCTCCCTCCGGCTGCAGCCAGTAGTGTATTTTGGTTTTGTGCTGCCCAAGGCAAGACTAAAATCAGGCACTTCATCTGAATTTGTCACACCCCTTCCTGCTTAAGACCCACCCCTTCCTCTTTAGGCTCCACCTCTTCCTATTAGAGCTCCACCTCAGGAGTTGGTCAGAGACTGCAGACATACCTATAGCAGCTGGTCAGAGACTGCGGACATGATACAAGGGATGGTCAGAGACTGTGGACATGATACAGGAGCTGATCAGAGACTGCGGACATGATACAGGAGCTGATCAGAGACTGCGGACATGATACAAGAGATTCTCAGAGACTGCGTACATGATATCGGAGATGGTCAGACTGTGGACATGATACAGCAGGTGGTCAGAGGCTGCTGATATGATACAGGAGGCGGTCAGAGACTGCGGACATGATACAGGACATGGTCAGAGACTGTGGACATGATACAGGAGACGGTCAGAGACCGCGGACATGATACAGGAGACGGTCAGAGACCGCGGACATGATACAGGAGACGGCCAGAGACTGCGGACATGATACAGGAGACGGTCAGAGACTGCGGACATGATACAGGACATGGTCAGAGACTGCGGACATGATATAGGAGATGGTCAGAGACTGCAGACATGATACAGGAGATGGTCAGAGACTGTGGACATGATACAGGAGACGGTCAGAGACTGCACATATCATCAGACTGCAGACATGATGCAGGAGATGGTTAGAGGCTGGGGGCATGAGCAGAGACTGTGGACAAGATCAGAGGCTCCGAACTTAATCAGAGGCTGCGGACATGGTCAGGGGCTGCGGACATTACTTGCATGATACATCACTGTGACCGTCCCCTCCGCTGAGCCCAGCCAAGCCGACGTGAGTCAAGACCGCCCGCCCGAGCATAGCAGAGCACAGCCGAAGTGAGCTGAGTGGGGACCGACCCTTCCTGCCCGAGTATAGCTGAGCACAGCCAAGGTGAGCTGAGCGGGGATTGCCCCCCCACCCGAGGACAGCCGAGGTGAGCTGAGTGGGGACCGCCCCCTCCCACCCGAGCATAGCCCAGCACAGCCGAGGTGAGCTGAGACTGCCCCTCTGCTCGAGCACATCCAAGCCATTCACTTTATGCCGCTTTATGGGGGACTCTATTTGTGTGGCAGTCAGAACTCGTGGGGGGCTTTTTTGTCAGCTTTTTTGTCGGCCTAGGCCGAGACACAGCATTGGCTGCAGCCATTTTAACTGTGGGCAACTAAAGCTGCTGCCTGTTCACTTCCTGGATTTAAACAGACACACAGAGGCACACCTCCAGTTCTGCAGCCCTGCAGCTCTGATTGGACCTCTTGTGACCCATCCCCCTCCCTTCCTGGCAAACTCTCATGAGAGTGAGAGAGAGGGCTGTGCATGATGTCCTAAGCCTAGGCTAATGACCCGACAAGAAACAGGAAGTGGGCTGTATAAGGTATTTACTGGCAGAAAAAAAACTAATCTAACTTTTACTATCTAAAGTTAAAACAACAAGGGCAGAAGATTTAATAGACGGAAAGTTGAAAAAATTACTGAAGGCCGGCTTTAAAGACACATCTAAAAATGGCAAAATTTCTCAACAGATATAGACTAGGTTTATATCAGCAGGCTATAAAAACTTGGATAAAATATGGTGGGCCACACTTAAAGGTACCATAGCCTAAATTTAGATAAAATACAAATGGTATCATTCTTATGAACTGTTAAGGTATCCATAGACAACGTTGTAGTAATCAAAGCATTTGCAATTTAATTAATATCACATAAAACATTTAAAATTAATTTCAATAACTGTGAATCCCCCCTTTCTTATGGTAGTCTGGTACACAACATCTCACAGATATAACCAAATCAATCAATCTGCCCTATATATAAAACAATCTTTATCTTATTGGAGCTGTCAAAACGATCCTGTTGCCTCTGCATGTTTCAAGGGCTATGTCCAGCTTCCTCAGGAGGACAATGGACGTCTGTACAGAGGTAAGACGTTTCTTGTAGTTGGTTAACAAATTGGCACACATCTCAGGTGGGATTTTGAGCCATGCTTTTTTACAGATCTTCTGTAAACCCTTAAGGTTTCTTGGCTGTCACTTGGCAACTCAAAGTTTCAGCTCCCTCCATACATTTTCTATAGGATTAAGGTCTGGAGACTGGCTAGGCCACTCTATGACCTTAATGTGCTTTTTCTTCAGCCACTCCTTTGTTGCTTTGGCTGTATGTTTTGGGTCATTGTCATGCCGGAAGACCCATCCACGACCCATCTTCAGTGTTCTGGCTGAGGGAAGAATTATCTCATCCAAAATTTTACTATACATGGCCCCATCTATTGGTCCTTCAATGCGGCAAAGTTGGCCTGTACCTTTAGCAGAGAAACAGTCCCAAAGAATAATGTTTGCACCTCCATGCTTGACTGCAGGCATGATGTTCTTAGGGCCATAGTCAGCATTTATCTTCCTCCAAACACAGCGAGGCGAGTTAATGCCAAAGAGCTCAATTTTGGTCTCATCTGACCACAGCACTTTCTCCCAATCCTTCTCTGAAACATTTAGATGTTGGCAAACTTCTGGTGGGGCCGTACATGTGCCTTCTTGAGGAGTGGGACTTTGCGGGTGCTGCAGATTTCAGTCCATGGCAGCGTAATGTGTTACCAATGGTTTGTTTGGTGGCTGTGGTCACAACTGCCTTGAGATCATTCACAAGCTCCCCTTGTGTAGTTTCATGATCATCCTTACCCCATTAGGCGAAATCTTGCATGGAGTGCATGGAGCTCCAGACCAAGGGCAATTGATAGTTATTTTGTATTTCTTCATTTGCGAATAATCGCTCCAACAGTTGTCTTCTTCTCCCCAAGCTTCTTGCTGATGGTCTTGTAGCCCATTCCAGTCTTGTGCAGGTCTACAATCTTGTCCCTGACATCATTTAATAGCTCTTTGGTCATGCCCATGATGGTGGGTTTGAATGGAAGAAAGAGATTCTGTGGACAGGTATCTTTTATACACATAACGAGTTGTCGTTAGGAGCACCTTCTTAAATAGTAACGACTAATCTGTGTACCACATGAGCACATACTGTAGCCAGTCTGTGGGAGCCAGAATTATTGCTTGTTGGTAGGGGATTAGTAGGGGATTAAATACTTATTTTACTCACTGAACTGAACTCAATTTATAACATTTGTATCATGTGTTTTTTTCTGGATCTATGGTTGATATTCTGTCCCTATCATTTAAAATACACCTATGATAACAATTATAAACCCTTAATTTCTTTGTAAGTGGGCAGACTTACAAAACCTGCAGGGGATCAAATAATTATTTTCCACACTGTAAATAGTGCCATCAGTTTACACAGCTCTTTATATATACAGTATTTTGTACATTCACATTAATCCCTATCCTCAAGGAGCTTACAATCCAAGGCAGGGGTGTCCAAACTTTTTTTTAAAGAGGGCCAGTTTTAATGAAGTGAACATGTGTGAGGGCCAACTATTTTGCCTGACATTCTTTAAACCATTAAAATTCGATCGAAGTGTGTTTGTCCGAGCACTAATACACTGACCAACAAGAATTCTCTTGCCTTTGTGGCTGTGTGTGGTGAAGAGATGAGCTTGGGCGTGTTATTGGGATATACCGTATTTATCGGCTTAAAACACGCACCTTCACTTTAAAAAGGAAGTTTCAGGAAAAAATCTTAAATTTTAAATAAAGAACTGTAAAGCAAAATAAGGGTCAGTGCCCATCAATTCAGCCTAATGAGTGCCCATCTGCAGCCTCACAAGTGCCATGAATGCAGCCCCACCATTGCCAGGAATGCAGCACCCCCATTGACATAAATGCAGACTCACTGTTGACATGAATGCAGCACCCCCGTTGCCATGAATGCAGCACCCACGTTGCCATCAATGCAGCACCCACATTGCCATAAATGCAGCCCCCCATTGCCATAAATGCAGCACCCCCATTGTCATGAACGCAGCACCCCTGTTGCCATGAAAGCAGCACCCACATTGCCATGAATGCAGCACCCCCATTGCCATGAATGCAGCACCCACATTACCATGAATGCAGCACCCCCATTGTCATAAATGCAGAACCCCCATTGACATGAATGCAAGAGAAACTCCTGTTTTCTCGGCAGCCTCTTTAATAGAAATTCCCGCCTCCTATGATGGACAGAACAGCCATCCAATGGCAGCGCAGGAGATGGGACTTCCTTTTACAGAGGCCGCCGTGTAAACAGGAAATACTCCTGTATGTACGGCACTCGTCCCGCTCCCTCCCATCCCCTCCAAGGAAGCCAGTATATATATCTTTTGTGATCCCCAGTGCTCGGGGATTTGTTGGGGGGCCACAAAAGATATACATGTCAAAATTACCAGACGGGCTGTCCGAAACCGGAACTTTGGACATGCCTGATCTAAGGTCGCTAAATCACATTCATACATACACATACTAGGGCCAATTTAAACAGGAGCCAATTAACCTACAAGCATGTCTTTGGAGTGTGGAAGGAAACCAAAGTATCCAGAGAAAAACCATGCAGGCACAGGGAGAACATGCAGAATCCATGCATGTAGAGTTGTGGTTGGAATTTGAACCAACAACTCTAGTGCTGCTAGATGCAAGTGATAGCCACTTTGCTACAGTATTTAAAGAGACAGTACAAAGTATTTTTTCAAGCGTCATCATGAGAACAATGCCATATCCCATCATAATAATAATTATAGATAAGGTTACTCACTGTAGCCACAATTTTAAATGGGTCAGAGGTACACCACAGATAACCTGGGTGAGTGAAGGAGCGCCTTCAAAGGATAGCTAGAGGGGGAGACACACTTCAGTAAAAATGCTGTTTAAAAACTCTACCTAAGTGTATCATAATAACACATTCAATCCACCATGGTCTACTTCAGGTAACAAAGAGGGCACCCATTAAAGAGGTTGTAAACAAACAAAAAAACCTGTAAGACATTGCGTTCCAGCTCATTATGAAATACTTACCTTAGAATGAAATTCTGTCAGCGGCGACTGCACACCGTTGAGGCGGCTGACATTTTCCCCCGAGTTTCTTCCGGGTTTGTTGTCTTCGGCGCTGTGATCGTCAGGAGCCGTGATTACGCATGCGTGCGGGAGCCACCAGTTACAGATAATCTCCCAGAGGAAGTCACGAGGGTGTGATGAAACTAGTAGGAGGGGCGTGGAGGGCTGATATAAGCATTGAGGTAAGGGTACATCCGGTGGAGGGTGCACAAGGATTCATTTGTCATATTCACAGAGGTGGATCAGAGTGAAGATTGGTGTTTTTACAGCATCTGTTTCTTTCCCTATCACATATTGGACTATAATATTGTTTATAATCACCAAAGACTGGACTATTCGATACTAAATGATTGATTCATAAGCACATTGTTTTTCATGTATTGTATTGTATAGTCATTTATATTTATTTATTTAATCCATCATATTATATGATTGGGAGTTAAGCCACGTACACAAAATCAGATTTTCCAATGGGAAATGTGTGATGACAGGCTGTTTGCGGAAAATCCGACCATTTGTACGCTCCATTGGACAATTGTTGTCGGATTTTCTGTGGACAAATGTTGGATGGCAGGCTTTAAAATTTTCTGTGGACAAATGTCTGTTGTCGGATTTTCCAAGCGTGTGTACACAAGTCCGTTGGACAAAAGTCCAAAGTGCAAACACGCATGCTCGTAAACAAGGACGTGCCAGAAGCGGTCGGTCTTTAAACTAGCGTTCGTAATGCAGAATTAACATTCATGACGTGGCAAATTATGAAATCTTGAAATGCAGTGCACATTCTCTTCTTCTTTAATGGGATAATAATGAAGTTGCTTTCCTGGTGATACTGATGGAGTTATTGCAAACAAATTTTCAAATTTTTTTTTTTCTAGTGATATCAAGAATAATATTATTATGCTTGTTATTTTTTTTTTTTGGTGCAAGTTACCACAACACCATTATCCCGTGTTTTTTAAGATCAAAGATACAACTATGTTGGTGTCCCTTGTTAATTTTACATTGTATTTTTTTAAAAGTTAAAATGTAACTACCTACTCCCAAATTGTCATTTGAAGGAAAACAAAGCCAAGTATTATTCTCCACAATTTTTTTATTGTGCATTAAAAAAAGAAAACAAATAAAATTAGACACACTATCTGCCAATAGAACTTAACCAAAATGTGCATTCTGTGCATCCAAAAATATAGAAAATATACCAAATCAAATCATTATTCAACCAAAAAATAAAATAAAAGCCTCATGCATATGTCCTACTTCTTAATATAGGGGGTCAACAATGCCAAGAGTTTGTGAAAGCAGGGGTCCGTCATCCAGAGATAATTCCGAAAAACATCTGGATTATTCTCCTGAGCTCCTACAGCAAAGGCATATAATTAATAAAGCAACCAATTTTTGGTCCAAGAAATCCTCCTCCTCCTTTTCCTGGACTGGACTTGGGTCAAAGCAGTAACTCCAAGGCCAATAATAAATAACATGTTATCTTCTCCAATTCTGCAACATGGCTGGTTGACGAACGGCCGTTCAGAAACAAACTGAAAAGCGCAAAATGAAAAGCGCGAAACATCACCAAACTTCTACTAACACGAAATTAGCAGAAGGAGCACAAAGGGTGGCACCTGACAATTGAACTTACTCTTTTTCGGCTCGTAGTACGTCTAGTATGTCACTAAGTTTGTGTTTGTTGGCCGACAATTGTGTACTATTTGTATGCAAGACAAAATCCAGACACACGGGGGGTGTGGCTTAGCAATGGCCGAGTGAGAAAGTGTTTTCCGAGAGCTCCTGGCATCCCCCTTTCCATCCCGCAAAACTGACAGCTTATCCAAGTGAAAGCAAGGCATGACAACTACCAAAAGGTACAGGACACGATCTTCGCCCAGAGGTACCCGGTCAATAACCCCCCCGGAGCGGTATACAGAGATATTTCAAAGACTCACAGACGGTATCCCCGGGCGCCATCGTGACAGCGCCACGTGTACAGTATATGGCAGAGACAGACACGCTGGACTTACCTGCCTCCCCTACACCATCTACCGCCTCAGACTTCTTCCCGAAGACTCCCGTGGTCTTCCAAGCTGACATGGCTAGTTTGTCCCAATGGCTGAGTGGCCTCCGGGCCATCCTACAAGCACTCCCTACCAAGGCGGACATTGAGGCCCTTCCTTCCAGGTCATATATAGAGTCCCTTATACTCCGGGTTGAAGAAGCACACAACCGTGACATCCAGGAGGTCAGGAACGGAGATACATGCGCTCACGGACCGTGTGGAATCAAGTGATGCATCAATCTTGTCCCTCACACAATGGGTCTCCGCACTGGAGCGCTCACAGGAATCCCAGGCAGCCGCGGCCGTGGATCTGCAGCTCCATTTGGAGGATTTAGAAGACCGCAGTCGCTGCAACAATTTGCGACTGCGGGGCATCCCTGAGGCTACTGGGGCTGAGGACCTGGCGGCGACAGTTACAGCCATTCTTCAAATGGTCCTGGGAACCGCCCCGCCGCACCTAGAGCTGGACCGGGTTCACAGATCCCTTGGGCCTAAGTCATCGGACCCAGACAGACCCCCGGGATGTACTCTGCAGGCTCTACAGATACACTCAAAAGGAGTTCATTCTTCGCAAGGCCTGGGACCATGAAGAGGTGGAATTCAATGGAGCTGCAATCAAAATCCTTCCAGATCTGTCGACCAGCCCTGGAATTGGCCAGACGGCAGGGATACACATACCGCTGGGGCTATCCCGTGGTGGTGACATTCCGTAATGGAGCTGCCTCCTTCACCCTGCGCACTCCGGCGGAACTGCCAGCTTTTTTTGTTTACTTGGGAGTGGAGCCGGTTCCGGTCTCAGATTGGCTTGCCTTTGTCCCTCGGCCCTCGGGCCGTCTGGGACCCACCACTCAGCAAAACCATCAACCTCCCTGTCAACAGCGGTCCAGAAGAAGACCCCGGGCACCTTCCGCCGAGGGGACACATGAGTCATGACCATGGAGCTTACTATCAGCCTAAGCATAAGCCTGCACACAATTAGTTCACTTTACCCCTAACTTGTTGATTGTGAACCACTCATTTTTGTAGGTTGTCCAGCGGTACCCACAACACTTTTTTCTTACCAGACACTGGAGCTGTGCTGCATCATGGTGCAGATCTCCCATTTCCCCTCCCGAACACTGGCCACTGTGGGTGCCCCAGGGAGGGGGCCGGACCATGTTAGGTGGCATCTGCCCTGGGAGCCCTGCGGGAAGAGCTTCTGCCACACTGAACTGTGACTGTCGGGAGACCCTCAGAAATCGCTCTCAGGCTATGTGACTCATGAGATCTACCCGTCCGGAGACAACATGTGATGTATATGACTACGTTGTACTGAAACCCCTGATGCTGGGTATAGTCTATGGGGCCAGTACATATAAGCAATAATGTTCCCTAATATATAGGAGCTGTTTAGGAGGATGCAATATGAGCCTTTTGTATGTGCAGTGTCAGGTCATGGCAGCCAATAAGTTGAATAACTTTGTGATATCTCCAATACGTTTGCTGCACGTGCCTTGGTGGATGTGGTGGGTCCTCCCTCCTCTCGTTCAGTGTCGCTTCGGGCATTTTACCCAGCTGTGATCCGGGGGGGAGGGAGAGGCAGAGCCATCCTCTGATATCATGTATCCCAAGGCTTGTGAGAAAACGAGAGGGGAGGTGATACTGTGGAACATATCCTTGGATTATCCCTCTCCGATCACTGGGCCTTAGATGGAGGGTCTTGCTTAGCGGGCCCCCCGGGGGAGCGTTATATACCCGATGGGAGCAACGGGATTACCCTTGTGATACGATCATGGGGCCCCACAAAGAAATACGTTGATTTAGGACTGAGGAGCTTGCCTGCCCTTTACCTGAATGGAATGGGGGGAATGTGCCTTGGGGGTTAGATGGTCCAGTGGCTGGTTGGAGACCTTTGCATTTATGCCGCTGGCTATGTTCCCTCCTCCAGGTAGGGGAGACTCTATAGATAGACGATAGGAATGTGGTCACAAGGTTAAACTCAATGTTTAGTAGTTATACGGGGTTGTAGTGATTGCTGTTATTAAAAGGATCAGGCTTGGAGACTGAGTATTGAATGTAAGCAATGTGATTATAAGTAAAGTTTATTCGGAAGCCTGCAGCTTTTCTCCACAAAATCTAGCTTCCGCATTTTTCTATTTTGCCTTACAGCCCTCACCACATTTACTATATCACACATCACTATACTATGGGATCGGGAGGGGTAGTCAGCGGGTCCCTCGCTGGCTATTTCTCTCCACAACCCCAATTAGGCCTGCGCTCGATTGCCAATTCTATACTGGTGAGCGTCTTAGCACCATTGTGCTACTCCTTTGGAATATATTTCTTACACTCACTAAGTGCGACGTAAATACTACTTCTTCCTCTGTCTTACTCCATTTTCCCACGCTAACTCACTTTCACCATCCTATTCTCCCCTACCTCTAGTCCTTCTCCCCCCATCTTTACCCTTTGATCCCAGTCCCCTCTCTATAATCAGGGGCCATGGAGGTAGTGAATGTACTCTCACTAAATAAGAAGGGCCTAAACGTGCCTGAAAAAAGATAAATGCTGCTACACGACCTAAGACATCACAAGACAGACCTAGCATTAATCCAGGAGACACATTTTAAGGGAGGTAATCTCCCCATATTGAAAAACAAATTCTTTCCGTTGGTGTACCACTCTACTAATGGGTCCGCTAAGACCCGTGGAGTATCTATACTCATCTCCCGCAAAGTCCCTTGGAAATGTGTAGATGTGAAATCTGACCCGGAAGGACGTTATTTGTTCCTCAAGGGATTGGCGGGGTTCAGGTGACCCTAGCAAATATCTATGCCCCTAACAGTCGCCAAGACCACTTTGTCACTAAAACCATAGATGCTCCACTGGAGTTCACTAGAGGTCAACTGATAGTAGAGGGTGACTTTAATATCCCGCTAATTCCTACAGAGGATACCTGCTCAGGACACTCTTCAGTCCCACCTAACACTAGGAAACAAATCGCCCGCGCACCGCACAAGGCACAATTGATTGATGCTTGGAGACTCCTTCACCCGACTGAAAGGGATTACACCTTTTATTCTACTCCACATAAACAATACTCAAGGATTGACTACTTCCTACTTCCTCATGCCCAACTGCACGCCCTCCACGACTCCTTGATTGGGTCCATTACGTGGTCCGACCATGCCCCTGTCCTGCTGACCTACGCCCTGACCGACAACTTCACCTCCAGAACAAAGACCTGGAGATTAAATGAAAGTCTCCTACAGGACGAAGAGGTACTTAAAGATGTACTCAGGGAACTGGACTGTTACTTTAAGACCAATAACACTCCTGACAGTGACAAAATTACAAAATCTTACTACCGTCCCTAGGGGAATTCATGCATAAACTCTTCAACTCACTTGATTCTGGCACGCATATCTCAAGAGACACTCTTACAGCACATATTGCGGTAATCCCCAAGGAAGGGAAGGATACTGCGGCTTGTGGGAACTATAGGCCAATTTCACTACTTCATGTGGATCTCAACATTTTTACGAAACTACTGTCCACTAAGATCCAACTCTATCTCCCATCCCTGATCCACTTAGATCAGGTTGGTTTTGTTCCAACCAGAGATTCTAGGGACAATACAATCAAAGTCCTTAACATTCTACACGTGGTCAATCAGAATAAAATTCCCTGTGTCTTCTTAAGCACGGACGCAGAGAAGTCTTTTGACAGGGTGAACTGGCACTTCATGACTTCTGTCTTAAGACATGTAGGCTTGGGCAACAAGATGCTAAATTGGATTAATTCAATCTACACCGACCCCACAGCTCGGGTCCGTGCTAACTGTGCCTTGTCAGACCCCTTTGCAATCAGGAACAGAACACGCCAGGGGTGCCCATTATCCCCACTCCTCTTCGCCCTGTCATTGGAACCCTTCCTGCATACCGTGCCTGCCAACTCAGACATAACTGGAGTAGCCGTGGGAGAGTCACAGCAGAAGATTGCCGCATATGCGGATGACATGCTGTTTACACTTACTAATCCGGTGGTCTACCTTCCCAATCTTCTCCAGGAATTCAGAACATATGGTAGTATTTCAAATTTGAAAATCAGTTTCAAGTCCGAAGCAATGAGTGTAGGAATGCCCCCATGTCTCCTCACATCTCTCAAGAATAGTTTTAAATTTAAATGGACTAACACAGCCCTGAAATATCTGGGCACACATATCTCCCCCAAAATGTCCCAGATATTTGCCCTGAACTTTCCTCCGCTACTGTCAGCTGTTCGTGCTTTGCGCACCAAATGGCACACAGGGTTACATTCATGGTTTGGTAGATGCAACATCCTTAAGATGTGCATTCTCCCTAAATTCCTATACCTTCTACAGGCCCTACCGATCCAAATCCCGTCTCGCTACTTTGACCAAACTAGTGCCCTTTTTTTTTACTTCATATGGGCACATAAAAGGCCCAGACTTAACAAGCAACAGCTCACACTGCCCAAATTGTATGGGGGTTTGTCAGTGCCAGATCTCCGCAAATACTAACAAGCAACCCATCTGACCAGACTTATCGACTGGAACCGCCACCAGCCCACTAAATTATGGACCCAGCTGGAACAGGATGTGTCATACCCTTGAACAGAGCATCCTGGTGCCATAACTCATTACCAAGAGGCATGAAAAACCATCCTCTGATAGGCGTGACCACGCGAACATGCTTGTCTCTCTTTACACGATATCACCTTACGTCACTTGACTCCCCGCTTCGCCCGATTCTGGGAACTCCAGAGTTCATTCCAGGATACACAGATCCCGTCTTTCATTCCCTGCGGACCTTAGGCTACTTTCAAGCATCCCATTTCATCACAAACTGCCAGTGGCCCTCCACAACCGATCTCATGAGCTTAGAAGGCCTGTTCCGTTTAGATTTTTGGAGGGCTCTCCAACTCAGCCATTTCCTTAAAACATTACCCCCTCCTGGAAATTTTGACCAGACCCTGACCACTTACAAAACTTACTGTTCAGAAGAGGGAGCTTTACCTCATACCCTGTCTGCCACCTACTAACTGTTGATTACGCCACCAGATAGTCATCAAATGCATGGCCTCGTTGCATGGGAAAGGGATATTCTTTACTTTACATATATGCACAAAGATGCAGGAAACCAATTATAAATTAGTCACCAGATGGTACAATACTCCTGCGAAATTACAAAAGTTCTTCCCACCTTCCTCGGATCGCTGTAGGAGATGCCAGGGAGATCGGGGAACGATTCTCTATATTTTATGGACCTGGCCCAGATTGGAGTAGTTCTGGAAGACCATCCAACATACGGTACAGAAGTTCACAGAGTGTCCTATCCTAGCTGATCCTGCCTTCTTCCTGCTCCATGCTTCTAATATGTCAGGTAAGGCCTACAAAAAATCTTTGATCCGACACCTATTGGATGCAGCCAAGGTATGCATTCCCCTACTGTGGAAGTCCACCAAATATCCGACTGTGGGCATGTGGCTCAATAACAAAAAGTAATAATGCGCCAATCCAAAGTGTAAGAAGCAGCCAACACAACAATCAGACAAATTGTGAGTAAATAGTGCAAATAAAATGTGGCGCTAGAAAAAACTTGTTCTTTATTGGGCAAGACCCACCAAAATGGCAATCTGGGGGTCAAATTTTGCACAGCAAAGTGTTTAGTGAAACAGGACTTTTACTGATCCTGTATATGATTGTATGTTAAACTAACAAAATATGTGTATCTGTTAAATGATCACCGGTGTGATCACATATATGAAGTGTTAATTTATATACAAAAAAGAAAACTCAATAAAACATGAAAAAGGTCTATAAACCACAAGGACGATGTCTCTGTGGGGTGATCACCTATATGATCACATCTATGGGATGTCTATTTATGCACAAAAAGAAACCCAATGAAATAAAAATCAAATGTGTAAAACACAACAAATGTGAACAAACATATAATGTGTTCATAGACAGATCTGCGTGTCTATTCCACTATCAAAAGCATATATCTCATTACCCTCGATAGGAAACATAATAGTGCATAAATCCTAAGTCAATAAGTGTGACTTTGTAAAAAAAACGGTGAAACAACATTCACACCAACAGTGTTGCTGCCCCAACTTAAAATGGAACAATTGTGCCAAGATAAAGTAAAAGTCCATAGAAAGTCCTCAAGACATGTATCTGAAGACTTAGCCAATAAGGCTTCCACTGAAATTTGTTGTATGGGACCCCTAAATCCAAGAGTGGTTCCTGTGTAGTCTGATGATTAGACTTGTAAAGTAGATAGGTAAAATACCCTTACCGGAGATGGTGGACTCACCAGCCAGCGGCTTAGGAGTCAAACGGGCTTACGGTGGAGCAGAGACAGGTGGATGTAGTACTGTATCCTCCGCAGGTGGGAACAGCAACCGGTGGAGTTCCTCAAAGACCGGCCTCCTATGATCCCACTAGTCACCGGGCTTCGCGGTATAGAATAATACGACTATCCAATACTCGATCCTTCATGAGGTGGGTGCAGATCCTGGTCTGTGTATCAGCCTTGAGCTATATGCTTTTGATAGTGGAATAGACACGCAGATCTGTCTATGAACGCATTATATGTTTGTTCACATCTGTTGTGTTTTACACATTTGATTTTTATTTTTGTTTCATTGGGTTTCTTTTTGTGCATAAATAGACATCCCATAGATGTGATCATATAGGTGATCACCCCACAGAGACATCGTCCTTGTGGTTTATAGACCTTTTTCATGTTTTATTGAGTTTTCTTTTTTGTATATAAATTAACACTTCATATATGTGATCACAACGGTGATCATTTCACAGATACACATATTTTGTTAGTTTAACTTATGATCATATACAGGATCAGTAAAAGTCCTGTTTCACTAAACACTTTGCTGTGCAAAATTTGACCCCCAGATTGCCATTTTGGTGGGTCTTGCCCAATAAAGAACAAGTTTTTTCTAGCGCCACACTTTATTTGCACTATGTGGCTCAATAAGGTAGAGGACATCAGGAAAATGGAGGACCTAGTCCTAACGGCCCGCCATCAAAATGAACAGTATACCAAGACTTGATCCATGTGGCTTATGTTTATATTCTCTGATGAGGGTCGGACCCTTCTAGAGGGTGATGCTCTAGATTAGGGTAGCTGCACCATAGAAGGACTGATGGCTGGAGTGGACTGTTGAGGTCAACTGGCCGTATTTACTAACACATGCGGCCCGAGACATGTGCGTGTGCTGCCTCCCTGTGCCCCTCTCCCCCCCCCATCTCCCTTCTTCTTCCTACATCCTTCCCTCCCCCTCTTCATTCCTTCTCTTCTCCTTTCATCTCTAGCTATCTACTCCTGTTGTTTCTAGAAAAGGAAAATGGCAAAAAGAAAGGGCTGACCATATCTGATTGGGAAACATTGCAATGAAAGTTTTCTCTGCGCTCTTTAGTAGAATATGCATAACTCAGGAATGGAAGATGGTATTGCCTTGTTCTCAGTTGTGGAGTTGTAAGAGGCTGCGTCCTCAAATGTTTGCATGTTTATGATGTTTCATTGAAGCCTCGCCCTTTCTTGAGCTTGAATAAAAACTTATATTTAAAAAAATCCAGACACACACCTTCGGACAAAAGTCTGAGGTTTTGTCTGTGGAAAATCCGATCGTATGTACGAGGCTTTAATGTGAAGGTGAGAGCACTTGCACTTTACTGAGGAGTAGGAGGCTGTATTGAGCACTTTATTTGGGGGTCACACACATATTATTATATCACTGACACTTCATGTTCACTTAGAGCTGCACTCATTTGTCATTTATTTTCTGTAGTATCACATATTTAGGAAGTGTGGGGAGTGCTGGCAACATTTTGTTTATTGGTTTGTTTGTATAGCTGCTCACAAGGTTTTGACACACGATTAAAAAGGAAGACTTTACTTCCTCTTTAAATCATCAGGCAGTGGAAGTAGATGACAACAAATTAGTTAACTCTATTCTTGTCAAAATTGTATAAGTTGTTTTCTTAATACGTGATTCATAAAATATATATATATATATATATATATATATATATATATATATATATATACACACAGTTTTGCAGGCACGCTCCAACATTTTTGGGCCCGTCAGAGGACCGCTGTTATGTCAAACAGTTCCATTGTGACATGTTATGTGCAACCCTTGTGACCCTTTTTTTCCCAGCCAGTCAACAGTTTTTCTGCATATAGCAAAGGAGGCATAGGCTTTCAGTTTTTAATAATACATGGCTGTCATGCTTTGTCCCCTTTCATATCATACCACCTGCAACCCTGAAGAAGACATCTGTTTGAAATGCAGTGGGTAGTTTCTAAATGAAATATATTATGTGTAATGTAACTCATTATTATTTGTCATTTGTATACTAAATGAGGCACTGGTACGATGCTGCAGTGAACTTTTAAGAATTACTGTACCTGTATTGGTTCGAGAACAGCCATGACTATCTCTTTTAATGTTGTTCGATAAAGATGTCATTTTAGAGAATTTTGTATGTAGTATTAAAAGTGCCTTGAAAGTTCCAGTCACCATTTTGTTTTTTAACCACTTCAATACCAGGCACATAGACACCTTCCCGCCCAGGCCAATTTTCAGCTTTCAGCGCTGTTGCAATTTGAATGACAATTGCGCGGTCATGCTACACTGTACCCACCAAATTTTTTATCATTTTGTTCCCACAAATAGAGCTTTCTTTTGGTGGTATTTGATCACCTCTGCAGTTTTTATTTTTTGCGCAACAACAAAAAAAAGACCGAAAATTTTGAAAAAAAAAAAGTTTTTTTTTGCTTCTGTTAAAATTTTTTGTAAATAAGTATGTTTTCTTCTTCAATGACGGGCACTGATATGGCTGCACTGACGGGCACTGATATGGCGGGACTGAAGGGCACCAATGGGGTGGCACCAATGAGGTGACACTGATGAGGTGGCACTGATGGGCACTGATGCTGGGCACTGATAGGCGGCACTGATGGGCACTGATAGGTGGCACTGATGGGCACTGATAGGTGGCACTGGTATGCAGCACTGATGGGCACTCATAGGTGGCACTGATGGGCACTCATAGGCGGCACTGATGGGCGCTCATAGGTGGCATTGATTGGTACATATGGGTTGCACTGATGGGTACTTATGGGTGGCACTGATAGGTGGCACTGATGGGCACTGATAGGTGGGCACTGATGGGCACAGATGGGCACAGATGGGCACTGACAGGTGGCACTGATGGGCAATGATGGGTGGCACTGATGACACTGATTGGTGGCACTGATAAAAATTATTGGTGGCATTGCTGGGCATAACTGAAACATAATGGTGCCAATCAGTGCCCATTTGTGGGCACTGATTGGCACAGATTGGGCACATTGGGCACATGTGGATGGCCGTGGGGTACATACCTGGCCATCCACATGTTGCCCCTTCCCTGGTGGTCCTAGTGGCGATCCCTGGTGGTCCAGTGTGGTGATCTGAGGGGGGGCTGCGCTGATAAACAATCACCGCAGCCCCCCCTGTCAGGAGAGCCGCCGATCGGCTCTCCTCTACACGCGTCTGTCAGACATGAGTGAGGAAAAGCTGATCAACGGCTCTTCCTATTGACATTGTGATCAGCCGTGATTGAACACGGCTGATCACGTGGTAAAGAGCCTCCACCGGAGGCTCTTTACCAAGATCGGTGTAGCGGTTTGTCAGGCTGACACACGGCTCCACCCATCGCCGCGATGTGCACGCCCCCGCGGGCGCGCACGGCATATTATCCTGCTGGACGTCATATGACGCCCAGTCAGGATAACGGAACCACTTCCCAGATGTCAATCCGCTATAGGCCGGGCGGGTAGTGGTTAATTATCTTTTGGGGATGTTGGCACATAGAACTAGCAAAAGCCCTTTAATATAGTACATACGATTTGTTTAGTATATGATAGATGATGGATCAAATAAAGAGAATTAGGTTCCTTTTTGGGAAACCTAAATGGTGGTTCATCAAAAGGACCCACAACACACCCTTCTACAATCTCTTATATCTCTATAATGTTTTTGTACTCTACTTTGCTATGGGGGCACTCATGCGGGCTCGTTCCCGATCTAAATTAGTTGTAAAGCTTAGAGTTTTTTTTATAAAATAGCAAACATGTTATACTTATCTCCTCTTCTGGGGTACCCCACCACCACTCTCGGGTTCTTCTCTTCTTGGTCTGGCACCATAGGAAACCGCTCAGCCCTGCCCTTCGTTCTCTCCTCACTTGACAGCAGCGGGAGTCTGCTATTGTTGTATACCCCTTGCATTACACTCTGACTGTTAAATCTTGTAAGTCTTAGCTGAATGGTAAGATTAGATTGTACAATCACATTGTTTATGTCATTCTGTAATGTAGGAGAATTACATTTTTCTGAACTTGAGCATTCAGCAAAGGTAATGATGGACCAGGTCTCAGGGAGTTTGACATACCTATGAATGCTGTAACAATTTACATATCAATGCCACCTGCGATTTACATATCAATGACTCCACAATTTACATATCAATCATGTGTACACTGCAAACAGAGCAGGGCTGGGCAGCATTAGTAAATCACTCACACCACTGGGCTGGGCCTATCTTAAGGAAGGGGCCTGGAGCTGCAAATCCAATAGCAACTCCAATAAAATGTTAATCCAGCCCTGAACTTGACACTTTAACCCCTTCCCGACCAGTCGCCACAATTATGCCCCGTACACACGGTCGGACTTTGTTCGGACATTCCGACAACGAAATCCTAGGATTTTTTCCGACGGATGTTGGCTCAAACTTGTCTTGCATACACACGGTCACACAAAGTTGTCGGAAAATCCGATCGTTTTAAACGCGGTGACGTAAAACACGTACGTCGGGACTATAAACGGGGCAGTGGCCAATAGCTTTCATCTCTTTATTTATTCTGAGCATGCGTGGCACTTTGTCCGTCGGATTTGTGTACACACGATCGAAATTTCCGACAACGGATTTTGTTGTCGGAAAATTTTATCTCCTGCTCTCCAACTTTGTGTGTCGGAAAATCCGATGGAAAATGTCCGATGGAGCCCACACACAGTCGGAATTTCCGACAACACGCTCCGATCGGACATTTTCTATCGGAAAATCCGACCGTGTGTACGGGGCATTATACTGCAGCAGGTTGGCTCCCCTGGGTGAGCCGTCGTAGCTATAAGTCGGCTCCCCTTTTGACCACTAGCGGACATGCCCGCAGCTCCACGCCAGAGCGTCAGTCACCTGCGATCGCTCCACACAGTCAGAACGAAGTTCTGTCAATATAAACAGACAGATCTCTGTGCTATCAGGGGAGAGGAGAGCGATCTGTTCATACTAAGTATGAACAGCTAATCACTCTCCTCACCCAGGCAGTCCCATCCCCCCATAGTTAGAATCACTCACTAGATAACACATTTAACCCCTTGATCGCCCCTTAGTGTTAACCCCTTCCCTGCCAGTGACATTTACACAGTAATCAGTGCATTTTTATAGCACTGATTGCTGTATAAATGCCAGTGGTCCCAAAAATGTGTCAAAAGTGTCCTATCTGTCCGCTACAATGTCGCAGTCCTGCTAAAAATTGCAGATCACTACCATTACTAGTAAAAAAAAATAATATTAATAAAAATGCCATAAATCTTTCCCCTATTTTGTAGATGCTATAACTTTTGCGCAAACCAATCAATATACGCTTATTGCAATTTTTATTATCAAAAATATGTAGAAGAATACATATTGACCTAGACTGAGGAAAAAAATAACTTTTTTAAAAAAAAAAATTGGGGACATTGTAGCAAAAAATACAAAATATTGTGTTTTTTCAAAATTGTCGCTCTTTTTTTGTTTATAGCACAAAAAATAAAAACTAAACAGTGTATGCCCTCACGCTATTAAGTGAATCAATTTAATTTAATAAAATTGCAGCTAGACCTAAAGTGTATGCAGTGCACAAAATTGGTGAAAGATAAAATATGATCAGCGCAACTTAATAGGATAAATGGATATTCCCAGTGACAAATGAAAAAGTCTCCTAGGTAAACAAATACACTTCTGTGCAAACTAGAAATCCTGGGTGGATTTATGCAATAAAGTGTGCTGTGCAAAATAACAATAACAAGATGCAAAAAACTGGATACAAAATAAATTCCTTTGCAAATAAATGAATGGTCAGTGCAAATGAGTATAAAGACCCAGGTAGCTCAAAGGTAAGCAAATACACTCCTGTGCAAGCTGGAACTCCTGTGTAGGTATGAGCAATAAAGTGAACTGTGCAAAATGACAATAAATACAAAATTAAAAATTAAAAATTAAGAAATCCTGTGCAAATAAAGTGCAAATAGCAAATAAATAAATAAATAATCTGTGCAAATGAATGAAAAGTCGCAAGTAGCTCGAAGATATGGAACTGTGACACAGAGCTATGTCATGTAGTAATAGTCCACTGTGTTAAAAATAGCCAAATCAATAGCTGAATGTATCATCAAAGGAAATCTTCAATGGGAGATCTTCATAAATACCCCTTAATGCTCTCTGGACTCTTACCTCAATCATAAGTATATATAGCGTTAGTGATCCGTTTAGCTGGGGTACATCTATGGATTTCCCGACCTTTAAAGCAGTAATAGCCAGTGGTGTTGCTCCCAATGGACTGTAGTGGAACAGGGGACTTCTCCTGACGAAGTCACATGACGTGACGTAATGCATTGGGAGTGGCCGGATACCGAATGAACTGGAAGTGACGTAAGAGGCATCTGTAACACAGTGCATTGCACATCTCTGCTGTTTTTTTATCTTTTCTTTGTAAGTGCCCATTTGACTATTTAATAAATGCACTTTTTAAACGGTTTGCACTATGGGAGATTCTTCTTTTATCCCCTTATATGCCCGTTTCCCGTAAATTAACTATGCTGTGAATCCGGAACCCATCATTTAAAAGCCTGAGGAGAAAAAAAAAGCAGATCACAGCTGGCTGTGAGAGGGACATCTGTCCTGATCAAGGAGAGCTGCCGCCAGCTCATTTGTGCCCACCTGCGCCACCTGCCAGTGCCACCTAGCAGTACACAACAGTGCCGCCTACCAGTGCCCACCAGCGCCACCTACCAGTGCCCACAGTGCCACCCGTCAGTGCCCACAGTGCCACTGTTCAGTGCCCACAGTCAGTGCCTCATCAACAGTGCTGCCCTTCAGTGTCACCTACCAGTGCCCATCAGTGTCACCTACCAGTGCCCATCAGTGCCACCTAGCAGTGCCACCTATCAGTGCCCATCAGTGCTACCCATCAGTGCCACCCATCAGGGCCCATCAGTGCCATCTTATCAGTGGCCATCAGTACCGCCTTATCTGTCCCCATCAGTGCTACCTTATATGTGTCTATCAGTGCTGCCTTAACTGTGCCTATCAGTGCCCATCAGTGCAGCCTATCAGTGCCCACTAGTGCAGTCTATCAGTGTCCACCAGTGCCGCCTCACCAGCGCATACCAATGAAGGAGAAAAATTACCTGTTTGCAAAATTTTATAACAAACTATGAAACATGATTTTTTTTCAATATTTTTCATTTTTTTTGTTTGTTTAGCAAAAAAATATAAACCCCAGCTGTGATTGAATACCACCAAAAGAAATCTCTATTTGTGTGAAAAAATTATAAAAATTTCATTTGGGTAAAGTGTTGTCATTCAAAGTGTGTCAGCAGTGAAAGCTGAAAATTGGTCTGGGCAGGAGGGGGGTTTAAGTGCCCTGTAAGCAAGTGGTTAAACTTACCTGAGTTATTGGTTACAACGCGAACTTTACTCCAACAATAGATGTATTAATTATATAGTCTCCATTTTAAAAACATGAAATTCGCTTGAAGCAACTAGTAATAAATAGATGTGATAAATTCAAGCCAAGTTCTTGTCTGATATTGCTGTTTTGTTGATTATTTTAATTTATGAAACAATAAACTGTGACCAAGCCATCCTTCTCTACAGCAGCAGTATCTGGTTCAGTGAACCACAAAACAATTATTTTCAAAAGGTAGAAAAGCACATCAAGTAATTATATTTTATTACTTCAGTTTTGATTAAACATTCATACCAGCATATCTTTTAATGTTTTAATATGACAAAATAAAACACAAAGTTATGCAATGTAATTTTCTTATCAAATGACATAGCTGATGGCTAGCAAAATAATCATAGCAATGTATTCATTGTTTAAACTATTGCTGTATTGCTTATGTATGTGCTACTACAGACTAAAGATTTATGTAATCATAACACTTATTCTTTTTTTAATATTATTATCACTGTCATGTAGAATAAAACTATTTTTGAGAATGTCTAGGCATTCCTATATCAACTGCCCCAGTTGGTCAAGCTTGGTATAGGTGCAATAGAACAGTCAGCCGATGATTTTCTGTTTGGAGATTTTTAGAAAGTGATAGTCATTTTACTTTTTTTCTGTTCTGTCTTACTTTAAAGTGCAATGACATTCGAGTAATTCTCAACTTGAAGGGAAAGATTTTCTTCTTTGAAAGTAGTACTTAACAAAACCTTTTTTTTTTAGGTTTGGATAGAGTGGAGAAGGGACATTCCAGCACCTAGCTAAGTGAATACATCAAATCAGTGATTTCTTGGTATTGGCAGTATAGGTTGGGTTCCACAAATAGGCAGTGCAGTGGCAAGTGAGCATGTGATGGGTTATGTTCTGTCCTCACTACATGTTTCCCTGTGAGTAGCTCAACATGCAGCTAAACCCTCCTATTCTGCAATAAGCCAGACTGAATGTAATCTTAAAATGTTATTAACAATACAGGGTGAGGTGAAACTAATGGGAAAAACAAATGAGAAATACATACAATCAATGTATGAAACATACAAAACCCAATGAAATAATTAGGCTGCAGATGGCAAGAAGTCCATGCTCACCAGTGATGCATGCCTGTAGGGGATGTAGATTCAGTTCACAACATGTGCTTCTAATGGTGGCTGGTTTCCTCTATCTCAGTTCTTAAAATGGATTCTGTGCTCCCAGGATGAACCTGGTTCCTTTCCTTAAAGAAGTTGTAAAGGCACAAGATTTTTTTATCTTAATGCATGCTATGCATTCCCGCCGACCGTACGCAGATATGCGTACTCGGCTTTCCGAGGTTATACCGGGATGATGCCCGCAGCTGCAGGCATCATCCCGGTACCGTTGTTTACAGCGGGCGATCGGCTACCCGTGTATAACAACCGATGCGGCTAAAAGCCGCTCGGCTGTTATACCGGAGGAGCGGGAGGGGACACCCCCCCTCCCGCCGCCTCCCGCCGCTGTTACCGGGCCTCCCGTGCGACCGGGAGGCCCGGTGTCCGTTTGGCTGCCTTCGGCGGCTGGGGGCGGACTGGAACGAAGCTGCGAGCGGCTTCGTTCCAGCCTTCTTGTTGTAAACGCGGAAGCGACGTCATGACGTCACTTCCCGTTTACTCGGCTGCCAATGGCGCCGAATTTAAAAAAGTACACAGTATTCAGAATCGCCGTTTTCAGCGATCTGAATACTTTGAAGTGTAAAGGAGGGATGGGGGGTCTTTTAGACCCCCCATCCCTCCATAAAGAGTACCTGTCACCACATATTACTGTCACAAGGGATGTTTACATTGCTTGTGACAGCAATAAAAGTAAAAAAAAAAAAAAAAAAAAAAAAATTTTAAACACAATTTATAAAGTACAAAAATAAATAAAATAAAAAAAAAAAAAAAAAAATTTTAAAGTGCCCCTGTCCCCGCGAGCTCACGCAGCGAAGAAAACGCATACGGAAGTCGCGCCCGCATATGTAAACGGTGTTCAAACCACACATGTGAGGTATCGCCACGATCGTCAGAGCAAGAGCAATAATTCTAGCCCTAGACCTCCTCTGTAGCTCAAACCTGGTAACCGTAAAATTTTTTTAAAGCGTGGCCTATGGAAATTCAAAGGTACCGTAGTTCGTCGCCATTCCACGAGTGCGTGCAATTATAAAGGGTGGCATGTTTGGTATCTATTTACTCGGCGTAACATCATCTTTCACATTATACAAAAAAATAGGGGTAACTTTACTGTTTGGATTTTTTAAAATTCATGAAAGTGTCACTTTTCCAAAAATTTGCGTTTAAAACACCGCTGCACAAATACCGTGTGATAAAAAATATTGCAACAATCGCCATTTTATTCTCTAGATTCTCTGCTAAAAAAATATATATAATGTTTGGGGGTTCTAAGTAATTTTCTAGCAAAAAATACGGATTTTAACTTGTAAACACCAAATTTCAAAAATAGGCTTAGTCATGAAAGGGTTAAGATAAAAAAACTTCTGTGTGTAGCAGTTTCCTCAGCACCCCCCAATTATTTACATGAGCCCCTTCTCTCTCTAGCGATGTCCACGAGTGTCTTAGCTGTCCCAGAGACTCTTTCTGATTGGCTGAGAAACAGCAGCGAAGCCATTGGCTCCTGCAGCTGTCAATCAAAATCAGTCAGCCAATCAGGGGAGAGGGGGTGGGGCCAGGTCGGGGCTCCATGTCTGAATGGATAAACAGAGCTCTGACTCGGCTTGGGTGTCCCCTGTAGCAGGTTGTTGGCTAAGGGTCACTCGATAGAAGGAGGAGCCAGGAATAGCAAAGATGGACCCAAGAAGAGGATCCAGGCTGCTCTGTGCAAAACCAACTGCACAGAGGAGGTAAGTATAACATGTTTGTTACTTTAAAAAAAAAAATGAGCCTTTACAATCACTTTAAGCCTGGTACACACAATAAGAATATAGGACGAATGATTGTCCATTTTTTTGCAGGCTAGTCTACTCTTGAAAATCACTAGGTTACTAATGTAGCAGTATGGTGGTAGGGGCTGCTGGTAGTTGTGGTCCGTCTCTCACCCTGCACAGCCAAGCACACGAATTCCCAGACATCCAACAGTCAAAAAATAGTCATTGTACTTGGTTTTTTGTTGTTTTTATTTAGGGGATTTAACTTGGATGGGGATAGGGTACTTATGGGATTCCCACTTGATTGCAGATAGGGAATTAGCGACTGAAACTATATACACCCCCGGTCTATACACACTTCTCCTCTTCTACCTCCAGCACAGACTTACTTGTAGAACTACAATGCCCAGGACCAGCTAGCACTGTTGGTGTGATCTAACACAGACTCAGTTAGATCCTTGAAAATACCATTTGCAGGCAGGGACCACTGGCCCCTATGGTGCAGAAAAAATGATAGCCCCAGTGATAGCTGTCCCACGTGGCTACTGATCCCAGTACTATCTCTTTAGGCCCTGCCAGCCCTCCTGGCTGCAGCTGCCTCTTTCCACTGCCCATGCCACCACAGTCCTCCTGACTGGCTCTGCACCCATCCCAGACTGCTTGCACCCAGTCCTCTCAGGCGTGCCTCCCAGTCCTCCTGACTGTGTATCACTCACCAGCCCCCTTGGCTGTTCCTGCTGTTCTTCCTGGAGACTTGCTTGGTAGTGCTCTTCTGCTGTCCTCTTTGCTCCTAGTGACTCCTGGCCAGGACACCTCCATGGTTTTAGGAAGGCCCAAGGTCCCCCCACCCCCCCCCCCCCAGACTGGGGAGCTCCCTCCAAGGCCACAACAGCCTAACACTCCATCTCCAACTTCCACCCGAAAAACTCCTTCCCAGCTGGGCTGACCCTGAGTATTTGGGATTGGAAGTTGGGGATTGGTCAGGGCCCTCAGAATACTCCAGGCAGCTCCACCCAACCTCTCCTCCTATCTTTCCAGAAGGTTCCAGCACATTCTGGAAATAAGGGGGAGGTCTCAGTGGTGCTGCCTATGAGTCATCCAGCGCTCCCTGGATTTCTGCCAACCCATGAAACAAAAACAAGCAGGCTTGGATTGATTTATTTTGTGCACTGGGAATTACAATGAAGGATGATGGGAACTTTTACTGAAGCTGTACACTTTCTAGTTTCTGTAAAACAGTACATTTACTCTGGGCTCCATCTAGTGGCCAAATTTAATATTGCAGGCAGGGCAACTTAATTAATTTTTCTGGAGGCAGGACAGGTTAGGTAAGTTCTGAAAACAAATACAAAACATAGGTCTTATACTTACCCCTAATTACAGCAACAATATGGGATTTATTTTGCTCCTATTTACACCAACCATGGGCCATATTTTATCCCAGTGATATCAATGATGGTGTTTATTTTATTCCTACTGACACCAATGTTGGGGATTATTTTATCCCACTGACATGAAAGGTGGGATTTATTTTATCCCACTGTCTCCAAAAATTAAGTTTGTTTTACTCCCACTTACATCAATAGTCAGCTAATTTTAGTTCCACTTTATGCCCCGTACACACGATCAGACATTGATCGGACATTCCGACAACAAAATCCATGAATTTTTTCCGACAGATGTTGGCTCAAACTTGTCTTGCATACACACGGTCACACAAAGTTGTCGGAATTTCCGAACGTCAAGAACGCGGTGATGTACAACACGTACGACGGGACTAGAAAACAAAAGTTCAATACCAAGTGCGCCACCCTTTGGGCTCCTTCTGCTAATCTCGTGTTTATCTCGTGTTAGTAGAAGTTTGGTGAGAGACGATTCGCGCTTTTAAGACTCGTGCTTTTCAGTCCATTACTGTTCTTCAGTTTGTGCTCGTGGGTTCATATTTCTATTACGTATTTGATTTTCAGTGCGTTCTTGTCCGCTCTTATCTGATTTTCAGCTCCGGCCTTTCTGTTTTTCAGTGCTTTCTGTTAGTTCGTTCTGACCAGTTTTGAAGCCATGAGGACCCTTACCCCGGACCAGAGGGTTATAACTACTGTCTGGCCAGATCCAGAAGAGTGGTGGAGAACGTTTTTGGGAGCATGGCCAGCTGGTTCCGCCTATTCCTTACGCCAATCAATATGGCGGAATATAAACTTAACCATGTAATCCTTGCATGCTGCATTCTACACAACTATTTAAGGAGAAATTCAATGAACTGTGTGGCCTCAGTTGGGCCTGAGGCCGGACTTCAAGAATAAACCCTGACGGCGCTTAAAGCTGGCCGTCCTGGCTTGCCCCCCCAAAGCGCCCACGAAGTAAGACAGAAGTATGTTGAGTACTTTGCGGGTAGGGGGGCCATTGATATGCCATAAATGGTTTAAGAAACATTTTATCAACAATTTTTTAACGTAAACTGAAAGAAGATTTCCTTTGATTTACTGCCTGGGTTTCTTTTAGCTGTCTCCTAGGTTCTCCAATGAGCTTTTCTTTTTGGACATTTTCTTTAATAGTGCAAATGTAATTTATTTGATACATGAGGTGACAATCTCTTCTTCAGCAAACTATTATGTTGTGGGTCTGCTACACACAACCTTGTTTTTGTTGTTAATGTATGTAATGCATTACTGACAAAAATATTCATAATTTTCAGCACCATGAATTAATTTTGTGGAGTCATGAAAATGGCGTGATTGTAGCAAATTCTAAAGCACTGTGGGAGTTATTTACTAAAGGCAAATCCACTTTGCACTCCAAGTGCACTTAAAACTGCACTGAAACTGCACTTGTAGTGCAAAGTGGATTTGCCTTTAGTAAATAACCCCCCTTGGCACTGTAAACACCAACTTTTACTACAAAAACTGCTTTTGATCATTGAAATAAGAAGCCACACATTGTTGAGTCGAAAACTTTTTATTCAAAGCACATTCACATGTGCATTTTGAAAAGTGTTTTTGAACAAACCAACATCTTTGGTGTATAACATTTTTTTTGTCACATTAATTAGAAATAGCCTTTTTGAAACATAACATACAGAACTCAGGAACTTACAAAGTTATACTTTGACAAAGTGAAGGCAATATCAGATATTAGTATGTCCAAACTGTGTTGATATTGCCTTCATCAGATGGGGTGATGTCATCAGATGGGGTGATGTTTAAGCAAAATTTTGAAGATACACACAAATTGGGATTCAAAATGTGGATTTCCCTCTTGATCCCATGCCTAATGTTAACATGTAATAGCTCCCATCAGGGGGGATCAATGGACGTGTTTTGGGGGTGCAATCCCTTCCTCTCAATTGGGAGGAAGGGGTTGCACCCACAAAACACGTACCTTGATATCCTCTGATGGCAGATAGCACAGGTTGAGAAACTGTGTGCATCTTCAAAATTAGGCTTTTAAAATACTTGAATCAAACTTTTTTTTAAAACCCAAAATACACAAAAACAAAGGGTTACATTTTTGTGTGTTTTAGATTCTCCATAAAACATCAATGATGTTCTTCATTTTTTTGAACATCATTAATGTTTTGCTTTAGATTTTCGAAATCGCAAATGCACCCCATTATCTCCCCAATGAGGACCTGGGCACTTTCACTGGTGAAATGAGATTCTTCTTCCACAACATCCACATCACCTAAAAAAACACAAAATAACACACCATGTATTATAAATATGCAGGAACATATCTATTACCTGAAGCTGTGGTCTCAGACACTCACCTGTTGTGGTGACTATTTTGCCCACTTCCAAAACCTTTCCCTCCTCTGCCTTGGTTTTGGTGACTTCCCCTTCTTTTGGAGGTGGGGGGGTGCCTGGTGTCCTCAGATGTCCTGAGTCTTTTCTCCCCTATGTGAATAAAAAAAAGGTATACTTAGCACACAGATATTTGATGCCAGAAATAGTAATATTAAACATTGCTTGGAAGTGTCGTACAATTGTCTGTTTTGGCAGAGTTCCAAGCTGAAGACATTTTTATTTCCTTTCCAGTGCTGGAATACTTCCCTTTTTTGTTCAGTTTTCCCACATGGAGACACCCCTATAGTACCCACTGGAGCACCTGTGTTGGACACCCTAAAAAGTTTGTTCTGGTGTCCCACACTAGTGCTCCTGCATCCAGATGTGTAAACAGCTGCTGAGTGTCCTCTCCTTACACTGAATCAAGTTTCCATTTCATTCTAGTTACAAACCCATCTAGACAACAAACTTTTTTTAATACAATCAGGCTTGAACAAATGTAGTTAACCTGTATCTGCCTAAAACATCTTATAAGTGGGGGAACGAACGATGTTTCCAACGACCGATTACTGTGCCCATGAACATGAAAGTTGCCATTTTAAAATGTACAACAGTAAAGAAAAGCACATGGAGCAGCACGAATGTTAAGAAGAAAAATAGGAACACACGACAAAACACTTACTTTTTTGCAGCACTCTCTTGATTCTTCTGTACTGATCGTGCTCCCTCAATTTCAAGTCTGACCAGCATTTCCTCAATTTCTCCTTGGATCGCCGTACCCCAAAATACCCGTGCAGACTCTTCACAACTTTAGGCATGATCTTGGCCTTTCTCACATTTGGGTTTGGGTAAGGTCCATGCTTCCCATCACATTCGGCCCTCTTCAAGATATCCACCATCTTCAACATCTCTATAAAGGCCATATTTGAGGCCTTCAATCTCCTCTGTCATCGTGAGGTTTGGGGGTCCGTCGTTGCTGCTCTCCTCTACATGCGCATGTTGTCTCTCCGCCATGTTCTCTCCCACTGCAACAAAAGACAAGCGGCGGGGAATAGACTAGAAAGAACGTCAGGGGCGGCCGGAGTTTTACGCATGTGCAGTGTATATAAAGCGGAACATGTGTGCGTCGTACGCACGATCTGTGAGCGGGGGACAAAGTAACGGAAGCGGCGATCGTTATAACGAAGGTACAATTTTAACTTGGTGCATCAGTGGCCTATACTGCTTATAGATTGAGGCCTATATTGGGTCAAGATTAGGAGACTTTCGCCTGACATTAGGGTTTGTCTTGTGTTGTGTCTTGCAGAGAAAATGGATCTATTGAATGATCAGGACTTTATCCCCATATTCATTGATATGTACAGGGAGCTGCCATGTCTTTGGCAGGTAAACCACCCGTTTTATAACAATAAAACAAAGAGGAAGGCAGCGCTGGATCAATTGCTGGAATTTGTGAAGCAGGTGATCCCCATGGCACAAAGTGTTTTACATATCAATAGACAATAGTGGCCACAAATGATTGGGACAAGACTGAAAAATGGTGGGGTCAGAATGATAGTGTTTTCTATTTATTAACATTCAATTTGCAATAGTTATGAGCTGAAAATTGTGTGTGATTGATGAACAAAAAACTAAAACTATGTCCCTTTTTCATACACAGGAAAGTCTCAGCCAGGAGGAGGCCGTGGAAAGTGGCAGCCAGGAGGTGGCGGGGGTAAGTGGCAGCCAGGAGGCAGCCGGGCCCAGTAGCCTGCCAGAATCCCAGGTCCCTCCCCTCACCCTTCCACAAAAAAGTGCCAGGAGGTGGAGTAACCTGAAGGAGGCAGCAATTGCCCTATTTCTGAAGGGTACTGCGGCCCTCAGAACCCCCCCCCCCCAGTGTTCAAGAGGACTATGCCTACATGACAGCCTGCATAATGCTGGAAATGGAGGAGGACCAACACCTCTTATGTGAGGAAGTGATCTTGCAAGCCCTAAATAATGGGTTGAGGGGCGAACTCACAAGCCAAAGTCACATTTGTGAGTTCAACCATGGTCCTCGTCCTCCTCCTCCTCCACCTCCTGCCACACCTCCAACACCAGAGCCACAGCCTGGAAGGAAGCGTCCAAGGAAGACCAGAGAGTGATGGCCTGGGTTCACTCTGGTCTGGCAAAAGATGCAGGCTGTGGTATGACCACAGCCTGGGGACATATATGTCATCTGCTGCTGTTCCTGATCTCTTGTAGTCCTGGACCGGATTGTGCTTACTATTATAAGGACTCCTCAGGCCACCAATTTTGACAGTAAAATTATTGACGTGTGCCCTGGGGTACAAAGGCTTCGCAAATTTCTGCAGTTTCTCCAGCGTTGCCTTCCTCTTTATTTTGTTATGACCCAGAATAAATGGATACTTATTTTTCATAAATACTTGCCTATGTGTTTTACTTCAAAAAGGACAGTTTGTTTGTGAGTAGGCAGGTATATTTCCAAAATACAAGGTCATATTAACAAGGGACACCAACCAACCTCCTTGAGGTAAAAAAATACAAGATAATAATGGTGTTGTGGTAACTTGACACACAAAACGTGAAATAATATTATGGAGAGCACTAGAAAAATCAAAAAAGCAGATCTTGATTAAAAATACAAACAAAAAAAACAAAAATACAAAATTGTTAAGGAGATCTGACGAAAAAAAAAAAATATTATTCATGAGATCACAAGAAATTATAAAGAAATCAGTTTGTGAGAACTCTGTGTGAATATGAGCAGCAAAACAACTTCATTCTTCTAGCATTCTAAAGAAGAAGAGAATGCGCTGCATTAAAAGATTTCAAAATTTGCAGTGTGACGAATGTGCTACGTCCATTGCGAACGCTAGTTTTACCAGACCGAGCGCTTCCGTCTCGTAATTTATTCTGAGCATGCGTGGCACCTTGTGCGTCGGAATTGTGTACATACGATTGGAATTTACGCAAACGGATTTTGTTGTCGGAAAATTTGAGAACCAGATCTCAAATTTTGTGCGACAGAAATTCCGATGGAAACTGTCCAATGGAGCCTACACACGGTTGGAATTTCCGACAACAAGCTCTGATCGCACATTTTACGCTGGAAAGTCCAACCGTGTATGCGGGGCATTAGTGTACCCCCAGACCAAAATTTTCCCTAAACATAGGAATGCATGTGAAGAAAGTTGTGACACTACAATCTATAAAGTGCAAGTACATATATAGTGTAGCGCTGATTAAAACTAAAAATAAAAATATTTTATACACAAAGAGAATGTATAACGAAGGTAACTGCATATGTCCCAAATAATGACGTAAGATACTTTTAGCCGGTATCTGTTGGATATAAAAACAGGATTCTAAAAGGGGTAAAGTCCCATAAAGATGGTAATATTGTTCACCACGTGAATAACTGGTAGAAAAGTGACACAGATATAATGGATCCCCCGCGTGGAAGCAATGCAGGCTTACCGGAACAGTTGGACTCAAAAAAACATATGTCTCATGAGTCAGTAGAGCTTGTATTGCCAACAGACAATGAAGTGGGGTCTCCCAACCGGACGATAGGAAATCCAGATTGCATCTAGGACTTTAGGTAGAGCTCTTCCATATGCGACTTGGTCTCGGTATAGTGGCCCATATGGGATGAAAAAAGGGCCGCATAGTATAATAACGTTTTGGTAAAATGAATTTATTTAAAGGTAAAACACTTACATTTTCCGTATTAAAAAAGCGCTTATCATAAAATTGTGGCATGCAGTGGAGTCTCCCGACGCGTTTCGTCTAATCAGACTTCATCTGGGGTACCCTACCACTGCTGCCCTACTCCTTTATAAAGGTGCTATGACCCCCCTTGATGAGAATCCAGCTCGTGCCCATTGTTTACATGCACTTCTGGGTACCGCCAAAATGGCGGCCCCGCGTGCGTTCCAAGCCTCTTTCCATTGTATATTGTCGTTCCAGCACTCCCTTGTTAATGCTCTATAATATTGTATATATTAGTTTCCCACATTCTCCTAAGGTTTACAAACTTGCTGGTGCCCAGACAAATGCAAAAATATAAATAAAAAGCAGTATGAGAATGATAAAACCGAAAGGGGATCTTCTGGATTATACACAGGAACTGTGCAAATCCAGACAGTCCATTTTGATGACGTAAAAATCATCATCTTCCGCCCGAATGGAGCGCAAGCTCAGCCGCCATCTACTGCATGCGTGCCACGCCTCCCCATGGTGATAAACACGCAGCAATGTCGTCACTGGCGGCTCCGCCCGGCAGCCTGCCTTCAAGATAAGATGACACGCTGTTATGTTGTAATGCTGCGCTGTGTGTAGATACAAATACTGTGTATGTGAATTAACTAGATGGTGTCTCATCTCTGAAGTGACTGGGAAGATACCTACGTGAAAAAATGAAAATAACAAAAAACGGTCCTAGATTGAGAAACTTTTATAATGTGATTAAGCAAAATTGTGAAAATAATGTATGTGTTTTAACAAATAGTGATTGTATCAAATGTTGTATATAAGTGAACAAATTTCACTGAGTCTAAAATTCTGAAGTGTGTATGGATATAATGTGAATGGAAGTCCGCACTGTATAAGATACATTTGAGGGCTAAAAAATAAATTATAATGAATATAGAAACCCCATCAAATTAATAACCCTAAAACATAACATATAGGTCCGAGAGAGATTCTCAATGGGTGATCTAAAATCATAATCTGTACATACATAATATATATAAAAAATACAAAAAAGCCGTGTAGTGACGTGAGTATAAATACATGTACAAAATTTGTAAAAGTGAAGAGCAGAATTTCTTTTATTATATAAGTATAGGTATGTCTGGTCCGGACTGTAATTCATGAATCCCTCCACCCACGGGGTATGAATGTAGATCTAGATATCAATGCTTTTATCAATGAATCTTAGGATCTAATCAATCTGTCGGACCAGACATACCTATACTTATATAATAAAATAAATTCTGCTCTTCACTTTTACAAGTTTTGTACATGTATTTATACTCACGTCACTACACAGCTTTTTTTGTATTTTTTATATATATTATGTATGTACAGATTATGATTTTAGATCACCCATTGAGAATCTCTCTCAGACCTATATGTTATGTTTTAGGGTTATTAATTTGATGGGGTTTCTATATTCATTATAATTTATTTTTTAGCCCTCAACTGTATCTTATACAGTGCGGACTTCCATTCACATTATATCCATACACACTTCAGAATTTTAGACTCAGTGAAATTTGTTCACTTATATACAACATTTGATACAATCACTATTTGTTAAAACACATACATTATTTTCACAATTTTGTTTAATCACATTATAAAAGTTTCTCAATCTAGGACCGTTTTTTGTTATTTTCATTTTTTCACGTAGGTATCTTCCCAGTCACTTCAGAGATGAGACACCATCTAGTTAATTCACATACACAGTATTTTTATCTACACACAGCGCAGCATTACAACATAACAGCGCGTCATCTTATCTTGAAGGCGGGCTGCCGGGCGGAGCCGCCAATGAGGACATTGCGGCGTGTTTATCACCATGGGGAGGCATGGCACGCATGCAGTAGATGGCGGCTGAGCTTGCACTCCATTCGGGCGGAAGATGATGATTTTTATGTCATCAAAATGGACTGTCTGGATTTGCACAGTTCCTGTGTATAATCCAGAAGATCCCCTTTCGGTTTTATCATTCTCATACTGCTTTTTATTTATATTTTTACATTTGTCTGGGCACCAGCAAGTTTGTAAACCTTAGGAGAATGTGGGAAACTAATCTATACAATATTATAGAGCATTAACAAGGGAGTGCTGGAACGCACAATATACAATGGAAAGAGGCTTGGAACACACGCGGGGCCACCATTTTGGCGGTACCCGGAAGTGCATGTAAACAATGGGCACGAGCTGGATTCTCATCAAGGGGGGTCATAGCACCTTTATAAAGGAGTAGGGCAGCAGTGGAAGGTTACCACAGATGAAGTCTGATTAGACGAAACGCGTCGGGAGACTCCACTGCATGCCACAATTTTATGATAAGCGCTTTTTAATACGGAAAATGTAAGTGTTTTACCTTTAAATAAATTCATTTTACCAAAATGTTATTATACTATGCGGCCCTTTTTTCATCCCATATGGGCCACTATACCGAGACCAAGTCGCATATGGAAGAGCTCTACCTAAAGTCCTAGATGCAATCTGGATTTCCTATCGTCCGGTTGGGAGACCCCACTTCATTGTCTGTTGGCAATACAAGCTCTACTGACTCATGAGACATATGTTTTTTTGAGTCCAACTGTTCCGATAAGCCTGCATTGCTTCCACGCGGGGGATCCATTATATCTGTGTCACTTTTCTACCAGTTATTCACATGGTGAACAATATTACCATCTTTATGGGACTTTACCCCTTTTAGAATCCTGTTTTTATATCCAATAGATACCGGCTAAAAGTATCTTACGTCATTATTTGGGACATATGCAGTTACCTTCGTTATACATTCTCTTTGTGTATAAAATATTTTTAGTTTTAGTTTTAATCAGCGCTACACTATATATGTACTTGCGCTTTCTACAAATTTCCTTGTTTGTCGTGTGAGCTGCTATTTAAGTGAGTAAGCGCAGTGTCTTGATTATTTTTTACAATCTATAAAGTGACATCCACTTTATTGGCCACTCCCAGCTAATACTCTCATGTTCTCACATATTTGGTGGGTAGTGCATTTTATACACTGTTTTTTTCTTTTTGGACCCTTTAAGATATTTCTTCCTAATTATTTTTACATGTTGGACCTGCAGGCAATAATTTCCCCACTTCTGCTTCATTCATTTTGGGGATCTGTGATTTTATATCATCTTCTACTGCTGTTTAACTATTATTTCATCAGTCATTAGACCACTAATGACCACAGGGGCATCCTCTCCAGAAAATTACTGAGGTGTTGGCTTAGTGGTGGGAAAAGTGATAAATGTTGGGAACAACCATCCAAAGTGTTTTCTACTCCCCTGGGCTCAGTCCTAGGTGGTGCTGCCTTGAAAAGTGCTGATCAGAGTGTATTCTGATATTCTAAGCCCTTTTTAAGGAGCTGTGCAGATGTTACCACTGGGGAAAAGAGGAAAGGACCTACAGCTACCCACAGAGTAAGCAGGGCTGAACTTGTCTAGGGAGAATGTAAACACTAGATTCTTTCTGCTAACCTGCAGGCAGGGGATCCTAAATTGCCCATCCACACTGTTAGTGTATGAGATGAAAAATTCAGCATAAAAACGAAAAAAATGTAAAAAAATTATTTGCGCTCATCTATTTAACCCACCGTAAGCCAAAGATCCAGCCCTAAGAAGTAAATGTGCCTAGGGTCTTAACTCAAGTAAGTGGACTAGGGCATTTCCAGTGTACACCTAAGCTGATTGGGATCTCATATGCTACATATAATTGTTCAAATATTTTTTATTAATTATGTGTTGCAGTGTAAAGAGCTTAGGGGAGACCCCGATAGAAGCCAAGCTGAACAGCTATATTTATGAATATTGTGTGGCAACTATTCACCACTGTTCACAATTACTATTCACAGTTAAACAGAAAGGGGAGCCCCTGAAGGTTTTGGGGTGCAGTAGAACATAATGAGATTAGAAGTTTATGAAAAACATAGTGCATATTGTAAAAAGTTGACCACTTCTAAACAACACAATATGGCTATACTGCAGAAAAATATCTTCCATATATGAAAATATGGTTATAACCAGTGAGATTATTATTACACATTGTTCATATAGTACAAACAGTTTCTGTAATGCTTACTGTGCTGTATTATGATTCGAAATGGGTACAGTGGCTCACTTGTTGCTGTGTAAAATAATGTGTAATGTAAGGGCAGTGGGGCGCACCTCTTTGGAACCTCCAAACCTTGAGCACTCTAATATGCAAATACCAACTTTTATAACAAATTGGGAACTTGGGTTTAGTACTTTTCACCAACAGGCCCTTTAATATGACTTAAAGCTTCCCCAATCAATCATGAGGTGTGGAAGGGGTGGGTCCAAGTTTAGACTTTCGTTCGTAAGTTTATATTTTTATTAGCATGCCCCTGGGGATATGTGGGGATTTACACTATTGGGGGCTAATAGACTGGGTGGAGCTGGAACTAGGGAATGCTCTTTCCTGAATTTTCACAGATGATTTATAGGATAATTAAGGATATGAGCAGTTAGAGGGATAGGTTTGTGGGCCTTCCAGGTGAACATGAAGGCCATTATGAATCTAAGAGACACTCAGCAATAAACTGTCTCCACTGAGTCATTTGAAATACATTTTTTGTCCTGTTCTGTTCTTAAATAGACTTAATTACTCAATCTCTTGCTAAGTGTGACTGCTAAATGACAACAATTGTCTTAAGTGCAAATGTCTATGTTTTGATTAAAAGAAGATATATTTTGACTACAGAAATTACTCCTGTTGCTAATTGACAGAACATGTGTTGAACAGCTGCATGTCATCTAATAAGACCTTCTGTTTTGCTAAATTTGACATTATTTTCTTGATTGTCTCTGGAAGAAAACCATGTGTGGTCTGCATAATTTAATAAAAGTACTCAAAGAACATTCATATATGTGTAGATGTATCAATGAGAATGAGGAGTGGTCAGCCATCTACTCCTGCGTGTTTGTATTGCCAGCCATCATGATTCATTTTTATTCTTAATTTGGCTGCCATGCTCAAGCAAGTAGAAGACTATCCCTTTTTAAATTGAGAACTAAAGTGTTACTAAACCCAGGACCCTGCATTCACTATATTTGGTCTCCCACAGTACACAGAACATGAAAATGTAATTATTTTAGTAAATATAAATTGCTAAATACCTTTTCTCATCAGCAGTATATAGCAATCTTATGACTTCCATCAGTGTCTGGTTAAAGCTTGTAGGAGGAGTTTTCATTCTCCTCTGACTGTCCTATGAGGTTGCAGGACCCCTGATCCTTTGTCTGGACAGTTCTGATTGGCCCTGTGCCAAACACATGCTCCCTCCCAAGAAAAAAAAAATTCTCTAGCAATACACATCAAACTGAGCATGTGCAGAGTGACTCCAAAGGCTCTGTTTTATTAGAAGATGGATTGGGGAGAGTAAAAGAAGGGAAGGATCAGAGAGGACAGACTAAAACAGCCTTTTTACACAATGCAGAGGATTAACCTCTTAGGTTCCACAGTGAGTATAACAAGCACGCTTTACTGCATAAACAGACTGTTTTTTCTGTTGTGGGTTAAGATCACAAAAATAAAATGGAATATTAAAGGAAAAGTTTGCCTTTAGTAACATGTTACATTGTTATCCGTATGTGTGATTCCTGTGTGAGTCAGTGCAATGCGTTTTTAAACCCATTCATTTGAATTGGCTGAAATCGTACTTTTAAACATTCACTGTAACTGGATTCTATAGTACTGTGGTACCATGCCATCCGGTGGAGGCAAACACACTGTTTCCTGCACTACATTCTGGTGTGATTGGGCCTCTAAGCCTGCTCATGATTAAATCAGTTGTAAATTTGAGAAGTACATGACACCCACGATTTATTCACAAATTTCTTGACCCATTTTAAAAATGAATGTAAATTACCGTCCAGTTGCTCAGATAAAAAGTTTTACCAGTATATCAAACAGAACATTTGTAAGATGTCCAACGCACTGAAGTATTTCCTTTTTCTACAAGCTCTACCAAAAAGCAAATCTTGTGACCATGTCATCCCAGTAGCATTGGCTATAGTCTAATAAGAAATTTGGCAATGAAATATCTAGATATTACAAAGCAAATAACTAATCAATGCAAGCTGGCAACAGGCCTGGAACTTCCAGAGATCGCTGCAAAGCGCAGTATACAGTAATTGCATTTTTACTGAGAAACAGGTAATTTGATATAAAATTGCCACAGTGGATGTTAAAAATACCTGCTGTTTTATGTTGCCACTTCAATTGATTGTATAATAACAATGATATATTGAGTTATAAATACAGCTCCACAGCAGAAAACAACACTAGATCCTTAAAGTGGTTGTTAACCCACTTGGTGCTGTTTATACCATCCTCTCTGTAATAATAAATAATGTGCTTCACTGCCTTTTTTTTTTAAAACATACACTGCTAAATAACTTATTTTATAGCCCTAATTGGCGCTAATGTGTCCGGCGGAGCCGAGGAACTCCCACTGACATCAGCCGGGAGGAGGACAGGAGAAGAGGAGAGAGACGGCAGCAAGGCGCTATAGAATAAGGTATTTAGTGGTGGTATTTTTAGAAAACACATGCAGTGCAGCACATCATTTAATATTACAGAGAGGATGGTAGCAAAACAAAAATATGGTGTGATACCAGTAGGAAGGGGGTACGAGCTGACAGGCAGAGAGGGGAGGGGGAGGAGGACAGAGGAGGACACAGGACAGCAGTCTGCGGATGATGGAGGCACGTAAACTGACCATGGTTTCAGGGTTTAGCAGTTTACAGAGGGGAGGGCAGAAACTGGAAGGATCAGCCAGGTTTTTTAGGTGTTACAGAGGGCCAAATGACACAGCACAAGCACTGTGCTGTATAAAATGCTTTAAAGGAACAGGATTCATTTTTAATTTTGGGCTAACAAACGCTTTCAGAGTGTAAGCTTTTACAAATATTGCATTGTATTTTTCTTTTCTTTTTTTTTCTGTTATAGCAAACTGTATGTGTACGCATTTTTGTAGAAATAATGACAGGTGGCTGTATCAGAGTACTCATAGTAATAATAATCACAAAGAATATTACCACTCCAGGAGCCATAGATCCAGAAGCAGGAGAGCAATGACTGGTGTCGGCAAGTGCTTGTATATTTGCATTGAACAATAGGAGGAGGCTCATATTGTCTAGGTAAGCAAATTCAAACAATGACAGACTGCAAGCTAACATACCCAATGCTGTTCTTGGGGAATCCAAGGTGACTCGCTAAAACAATACTTCTCAGCTCTATACAAAAGATAACTGTAAACAAGTGTTAAGCTGCCCATATGCTAGTAGAATTGCATTAATAATTTTGATTGTAAGAATTTTCTAATAGTGGGGGTAAAATCAATATTGGTTTTCGACCGCAGTAATGAGAACATTTGAAGTAGCAGGATTGAAATGTTTTTTTTTTTTTTCAATAATCAAATTTCTAAAAGTAAATGTGCTTTTTTGTTCTGGAAAGACCATATATTCTAAAATCGAATGTTAAAAGCAAATTACATTTTGAAGTACTGTCAAACAACATTAGTTAAGTCATCAAATGTACTGATGAAAATTTTCATATGAATGTTCTTACAAATGTGCATTAGAAAAGCTACTAGTGTACAGCCATTTTTTGTTTACAGAGGTTTTACCCACAAATAATTGGTTATGGAGTTACCATACACCAATTTAAAAGAAGATAAAAAAAGTACATAGAAAAATGTGAAAATATTTTCCTCTAAGAGAATAGATGTACCTCAAGAGTAAGATGTTAGAAGTGAGTCTACCTGAAGGTACTTTCTTATGACAATTCCTTATGTGTCTACAATAACAATGCATCATATGCTCAGTCCCTAAAAAAAGTTCATAACACAAATATTGTTCTCCACTTTGTTTCTCTGAAACCATTCCTTCAAGGATTAGTAATGTGGTCCTTTCTTAGGGTGGACATATACATTTTATCCTTGAAATTCACCCTGCCCAGTTTTGCCTAGTCATTATGACTAAGAGAAGTTAATTTGTGAAACACGTCAGCTCCGGCTGTGGCTTGTCTGTATCGGTGTTGTCATGATTTGTTTATAACTGAAATAAAGTAATACATTATATCTTCTATATTCTGGAGTGCAGTCAAAATTTCTCTTATGCTTGGATACTTGCCCAGACTGCAGACTGGACCTGCACCCGGTCATTAGAGGGAGGATTAGTCTAACTTGGAGAGGTGCAACCTTGTCTTAACATCAGGTGTTATACGTTGTCTGGTCGATGCCAACACGCCAACAAGAAAGATTTTACGTTCCACTCTGCTAGGCACAACTCATATTCCCTGGTTTGACCATTGACCTGCTTATCATGGACAAGTAAACAGACCATGCTCTCAACTCTATTACCCTGGGGGAGAAGGACTCCTGTTCTCCCTTCTCTGTATGGCATTACAACAACGCTATCTTGCAATCTTCTACCCATCTACCCATTTTTACTCTGTTTCTGGGACAATGACATACCAGACACTAAATCCTTCACGATGTGGAATGCCCAAAAAGCATTTAGGAGAGGCATCCTAATACAATTGAGTTCTAGGGTTAAAAAATAGTATGACTTACGTCTTACTAAACTGCTTCCTGAAATCATAAACTGTATCTCCAGAATAAGTCCTCCCTGTCTGATGCCACAGTACTGAACTCAGGGGGTTGCTGGGTGACTCCCATAATAGACTTCCTAAACCTTTGAGACTGAACTTCTATGCTCATCAAATTTTTAGCAAATAGGATTATAACACACAAAGTTAAAGCTTACCTATTTCACCCCTTTGATAAACATAAATGCCTTTGCGGACTACTATAGTTCCCTTTTATATTTGTTGGCTCGATTACACCTCCCATCTCTATTGGAGATGCTGAATTCTCCATATACCACCCCCGAAATTGAAAATATTATAGATTCCCTTCCCTCTGGTAAGTCACCTAGACCAGACGGGTTCACTAATAAATATTACAAATCTTTTAAACAATATTTATTTTCAAACTTGGTAACTTTGCTCCAAGACACAGTGTCTAAGAAGTAATTTTCCAAAGAGATGCCGAAAGCATGTATGGTTACACTTCCTAAACCGGGTAAAGAGCCTAATGTGCCTGTAAACTTTCAATCCATATCCTTAATAAATACGCGTTTGAAAACCTATGTTAAGCTGTTAGCCAACCGTTTGATTTAGGTTTATCCCACTTAAGTAAAGCCAGATCAAATGGGATTGATGTAAAACAGACAAACAACAGATGCTACCAGATGCATTGTTAATATTTTGTATCATGTGGAAGTAACTCGAATGCCTTAGAAGCAGAGAAGGTGTTTGATAAGGTCCATTGGAGGTATATGCAATTGGTTCTGAAGAAATTTGGTTTTGAGGGCTCAATTATTTTTGCCATCCTAGCACTTTATTCATGACCATCTGCCCAGGTCTATACTTCCAGCCTTCTACCAAAACGTTTGGGATCCTCAGTGGTACACGCCAGGGCTGCCTGCTCTCCTCATCGGTTTTTAATTTAATGATAAAGCCATTGGCAGAGGCTATCCTCTCTGACCCCCTTATATCTGGGTTTCACTTACGAACCACATCCCACAATTAACCTATTTGCAGATGATGTAATCCTTCTTTTAACTAACCCACTGATATCATCACCTGCAGCCCATCAGGTCCTAAACCATTTCAGTACGTTATCTTATTATAAGATACAATATAACAAAATCCATGATCTTAGGGGTACATAAATTGTTCTGCCAACACTCAACAAATCAACTACCTTACTCCTGGACGGGGCATTCCTAAGCATTCCATATCTCGGCATAGTGCTGACATCATCTACTCTCCCGAACCCCCTTAAAGTGTTACTAAACCCACAACAGTAAAATCAGTCTGTATATGAAGAATAGCATGCTTGTTATATTCACTAGTGTGAAAAATGTAGCGCTATAACAAGATATAGTAGTATTGACACATACAGTGCTGGAACATAATAATGCTCAAAGGTTAATAAATATTGAAGTCCAACCAGTGCAATGAAAGAATGTGAAGAACCAAAATAATACAAATAAAATTAAAGTCCCATAATGAAATTCAATTCAGTGAAATATAGGATAAAAGTCCAACTGTGCAGTGAAGATCTTCCAATATGAAGTATAATCCCAAAACTGGTAAATCCTTAAAGTGAAAGAGATTGAACACTCTTACCGGAACAGGTGGATCTGGATGTCAGCGACACCAAATCAAACACGCTTGGAAACCCAGATAGGTAGCTCTCCCAGATGAAAGTGGGGACTCCGGATCTCCTCTCTGCTGGAACAACCTCAGCAGTATCCACCAAATAGGAGGGCGATTAATCCAATGGAAACTACACAACGACTCTCATCCAACCAAAATGTAGGAAAAAAAAAGAGAAGGAGTGCTCCAATGGTGCAGGTCACAAAAGTAGGTTTATTGAATCCAACAAGTATAAAAACGATTAAAATAGTGATCACGTGAAAATAAAAGCAATATGGAGAGCGATGAGCCCTGACCGACGCAATTTGTCCTAATTGAACATGATGTAGATGTCACAATGGCAGCGGTGGGCAAATGGAGCAGTGAAGATCTTCCAATATGAAGTATAATCCCAAAACTGGTAAATCCTTAAAGTGAAAGAGATTGAACACTCTTACCGGAACAGGTGGATCCGGATGTCAGCGACACCAAATCAAACACGCTTGGAAACCCAGATAGGTAGCTCTCCCAGATGAAAGTGGGGACTCCGGATCTCCTCTCTGCTGGAACAACCTCAGCAGTATCCACCAAATAGGAGAGCGATTAATCCAATGGAAACTACACAACGACTCTCATCCAACCAAAATGTAGGGAAAAAAAGAGAAGGAGTGCTCCAATGGTGCAGGTCACAAAAGTAGGTTTATTGAATTCAACAAGTATAAAAACGATTAAAATAGTGATCACGTGAAAATAAAAGCAATATGGAAAGCGATGAGCCCTGACCGACGCGATTTGTCCTAATTGAACATGCTGTAGATGTCACAATGGCAGCGGTGGGCAAATGGGCGTACCTGTATGTTCCCTTTAATTGGAGGGGCTAGAGGGACCTGCGGACTCGATGTCTTCCAGTGTCCCGGCAATCGTGTCATGGAGCCGCAGAACGGGGAGATGCCTATGTAAACAAGGCATTTCCCCATTCTGCTTAGTGACATGACAGAGATCACTGCTCCCTGTAATCGGGAGCAGTGATCGCTGTCATGTCAGTGGTAGCCCACCCCCCCACAGTTATAATCACTCCCTAGGACACACTTAACCCCTTGATCGGCCCCTAGTGTTTAACCCCTTCCCTGCCAGTGTCATTTACATAGTAATCAGTGCATTTTTATAGCACTGATCACTGTATAAATGACAATGGTCCCAAAATAGTGTGAAAAGTGTCCAATGTGTCCGCCATAATATCGCAGTCATGATAAAAATCGTAGATCGCCACCATTACTAATAAAAAAAATAATAAAAATGCCATAAATCTATCCCCTATTTTGTAGACGCTATAACTTTCGCGCAAACCAATCAATATATGCTTATTGCGATTTTTTTTACCAAAAATATGTAGAAGAATACATATCGGCCTAAACTGGGGAAAAAAGTAGTTTTTTTTATATATTTTTAGGGGATATTTATTATAGCAAAAAGTAAAAAATATAGCTTTTTTTTCAAAATTGTCGCACTTTTTTGTTTATAGCGCAGAAAATAAAAACTGCAAAAGAAAGTTCTATTTGTGGGGAAAAAAGGAAGTCAATTTTGTTTGGGTGCAACATCACACGGCTGCGCAATTGTCAGTTAAAGCGACGCAGTGCTGAATCGCAAAAAGTGCTCTGGTCAGGAAGGGGGTAAAATCTTCCGGGGCTGAAGTGGTTAAGCCCGGAATTTTAAGTTCCCTTTCAACATTACTCAAGGGTAAGATGTCCTTATATGCACCTCATTCATCACAGAAAGGTCAGGGGTGTGGGCCTGGTGGATCTCCAGAACTATTGTAATACCCCCTACTTAGCTTAATTAAAATATTGGTTAAGTCCACACTCTGAAGCTTTGTGGGTAGATATTGAGAAGCACCTAGTGGGGACCTCTAATTTATTTTTACTGCTCATAGCCACATCTGCATGTGCAGGAATGCTGTCTCCTATGACAACAGTCTTTAACAGTTCTCACAGTTTTCACGGTGGTATCATCCTCAAGCGTTACCCCCGCTTCTCTGCTGGGTCTCTAGCTTGACACGCTAGATACCTCTCAAGCTTCACCCACGCTGGCCTGCTCAGTCCCTAGCTTGACACACAAGGCCGCTTTGCAAGTGTCACCTCTGCTTGCTGGGTCCCTGGCTTGATTCCCACTGAAGTTTCCCAACTCTACAGTGTCCCTGGTTGGTGAGAATACTGCTCGCTTTGGTCCCTGGTAATAAGGCAGATAGCCCCTTACTGGTGATAGCTTCCCCTCTACCTCCGACCTCAACAGGTTCTCCGGCCAACAGAATGTCACTTCTGGTTGGACTGCAAGCCGCAATCCCAGCCCTGCGCTGCGATCCTGCTTCTGGATAGGCCCTCAGAAAGCCTAGGTCCAATCTCTGGCCTAGCAGCCCAGGCAGTACAACACACATCCACCCAGATAGCCTTGCAGGTGGCACAGAACAAAGATCACCTGACCTCACCCAAATATATAGGCTCTCCTAGCAGGCCAAGGGATTCAAGAAAACCCCTGCCCATTGGCTGAGATACCCCATATACCCATAACCTGACCTTGGGTTGCCCTTCTCATATATAGTACCACCAAGTGCCTGGCCACCTAGTGGTAGAAGAGAAAAGTGCAAGAAGGCCAAACTTAGGGAAAAATCAATGGATCTTTAACAATTAACCAGGATAACTACTCCTGGCAAGTAAATTTTTGAGGAGCAACCCTGCCTAAACTCCAGGATGCTACACTAGACTAATGAAACCTAATGTGGCACACATACTTAGCCACCCATAAGCACAATATATGTATGCCCATAGGCACATTGGAACTTCTTCTCCCTTATTTGAAACTTGAGTATTGGTTAGACCTAGGAGAGCTTTGGGTTGATTACGTTTTTAATGGCACAACCCTAAAAGATATGTCCGATCTGAGGAGGGAATATTGGATTTCCAAAGTTGATGATTTCATGTATATTTGTATAGCAAAGTTTCTAGGTAAGCACCATCTTTCTATGGTGTCCTTTGCTTCACCAGCTTGGAATTTTTTTCCTCAGCTTCTACAAAAACTAGAGGAATCACCACTGACAGGAAATCCATATTTATCTGGTCTTCCTTCCAAGTTCACAGGCTTTGGCAGTTAGAATGGCAGAGCCGCGATGACATCCCTCCCGTGCATATGCATTGAAGCCACGATCATAGCGCAGCACTCTCAATGGATGGCATACTCGAGTGTGTCGTCCATTGAGGGTGCAGTGTGCACGTGCCAGTAACGTCCCCAGCTGTTACACATTGGAATATCTCCTAAGCAGTGCATGTTTAGGAGATATTCACTGTACCTCCAGGTAACCCTTATCATAGGCTTACCTGTAGGTACAATATAAAGAGCAGAGTTTACTACCGTCTTAAAAATCCTATCACTGGCAAAATGTTGCTAGCAACAGGTTGCTCATCTGAAGATGGTCCTAAAGGAAAGATTGATTCCAATTAGGTATTGGTGTAGCTTAGCTCAGCATTCATGCCTATGTATCCAACACACAAGTCTGCCTATCTAATCATGCTTTGATATCCATGGACATCATAAAGTGTATCTCAATTCTCAATCACATTGGTGTACCTATGCATACACCAGTGCAAAGGGCTGTCTTTGTCCACACAAAATGCACAGGTGTTCCTTGCATCTGCGTGTAGGCAGTCCAGATCATGTCTATTGGGCCTGCTTGCATGCGTGTTCCCCCGGATCCTGGCAGTGCCTTTGATTTCCTATTTTACACTGACCACGCTAAGCATGGAAACACATCCACCACCTGTGTGGTCAATTTTCTGGCTGTGCTGGGAAAATAGCCTGCCTGTCCTCCAATGGCCAAGACTGGTTCTGACACACCCCTGCACAGCCATTCACTGGGAAAATCAGTGTGCTGCTGTTTCTCAACCCCCGCCTATCCAAGGGTATAAAAGGGTATTTATATATTTATTATAAGTATATTTCTATATACATATCTACAGTATATATATACAGTATATATATATATATATATATATATATATACAGTATCTCACAAAAGTGAGTACACCCCTCATTTTTTTTGTAAATATTTTATTCTATCTTTTCATGTGACAACACTGAAGAAATTACACTTTGCTACAATATAAAGTAGTGAGTGTACAACTTGTATAACAGTGTAAATTTGCTGTCCCCTCAACTCAACACACAGCCATTAATGTCTAAACCGCTGGCAACAAAAGTTAGTACACCCCTAAGTGAAAATGTCCAAAGTGGGTCCAATTAGCCATTTCCCCTCCCTGGTGTCACGTGACTCGTTAGTGTTACAAGATTTCAGGTGTAAATGGGGAGCAGGTGTGTTAAATTTGGTGTTATCGCTCTCACTTTCTCATACTGGTCACTGGAAGTTCAACATGGCACCTCATGGCAAAGAACTCTGGGGATCTGAAAAAAAGAATTGTTGCTCTACATAAAGAGGGCCTAGGCTATAAGAAGATTGCCAAGGGCCTGAAACTGACAGGACGGGTTCCATCCAGAACAGGCCTCGCCATGGTCGACCAAAGAAGTTGAGTGCACACGCTCAGTGTCATATCCAGAGGTTCTCTTTGAAAAATAGACATATGAGTGCTGCCAGCATTGCTGCAGAGGTTGAAGGGGTGGGGGGGTCAGCCTGTCAGTGCTCAGACCATATGCCACACATGCATCAAATTGGTCTGCATGGCTGTCGTCCCAGAAGGCAGCCTCTTCTAAAGATGATGCACAAGAAAGCCTGCAAACAGTTTGCTGAAGACAAGCAGACTAAGGACACGGATTATGGAACCATGTCCTGTGGTCTGATGAGACCAAGATAAATGTATTTGGTTCAGATGGTGTCAAGCGTGTGTGGCAGCAACCAGGTGAGGAATACAAAGACAAGTGTGTCTTGCCTACAGTTAGTCATGGTGGTTGGAGTGTCATGGTCTGGGGCTGCATGAGTGCTGCCGGAACTAGGGAGCTACAGTTCATTGAGGGAACCATGAATGCCAACATGTACTGTGACATACTGAAGCAGAGCATGGTCCCCTCCCTTCAGAGACTGGGACGCAGGGCAGTATTCCAATATGATAATGACCCCAAACACACCTCCAAGTTGACCACTGCCTTTCTAAAGAAGCTAAAAGTATAGGTGATGGACCGGCCAAGCATGTCTCCAGACCTAAACCCAATTGAGCATTTGTGGGGCATCCTCAAATGGAAGGTGGAGGAGCGCAAGGTCTCTAACATCCACCAGCTCCGTGATGTCATCATGGAGGAGTGGAAGAGCATTCCAGTGGCAACCTGTGAAGCTCTGGTGAACTCCATGCCCAAGAGGGTTATGGCAGTGCTGGAAAATAATGGTGGACAGACAAAATATTGACACTTTGGGCCCAATTTGGACATTTTCACTTAGGGGTGTACTCACTTTTGTTGTCAGCGGTTTCGATATTAATGGCTGTGTGTTAAGTTATTTTGAGGGCACAGCAAATTTACACTGTTATACAAGCTGTACACTCACACTCACTACTTTACATTGTAGCAAAGTGTAATTTCTGAAGTGTTGTCACATGAAAATATATAATAAAATATTTACAAAAATGTGAAGGGTGTACTAACTTTTGTGAGATACTTTATATATATATATATATATATATATATATATATATATATATATATATATATATATATATGCACATATATATATATATACATACACACACACACATATATGTGTTTTGCCGTCATTTCTATTTTAAACTGAATGGGTTGTGTTACACGCTAGGCTTAAGGTTATTGGGTACTTCATAGAGGTGCAACAAATATGGAGTAAGTGGGAATCTTACCTAATATATATATATATATATATATATGTAGAACTCACCGAATAAATATCGGGGGGGGGGTATTATACTATACAAACAAAAAATAAAAAACACAAAGACTTCTACACACCCTAAAGAGTTAAATCTTTAATTTGGGAGTGAATATAATTACCTGCACGCTGTGGGAATCCTTTTACGTTGCCATGCTTTACTTCACTTGAATCTGTTGTAATCTCCTATGTACAATGAATGAATATCTGAGCAGATTGGATCAGTATTGTGCATTTTGTGCCATTTTTCTCCAGTGATGTTATATCACCTTGTTCTCAATGACTACTTACCTGGATTAAGCAGTCGGGACTGATTATAACCTTCATTACACTCACATGGAATACGGATGTATAAATATTTGACTGCATTATGATATGCCCATGTTTAATCCCATTGTCCCTTCAGCCCCACTGACTGACAGACTTATGACCAGGGTAGCTTTGTAGATATTATAGAGTGTGGCTCTTATTCTGTGCATCTTTCCATTACAGAATAGTGTGATGTATGTTATATGTGTTTTACACAGAAACACACTACTCCGTTTTAGGAAAGAGCTGCAGGGATCCCATTTTTTTTAGCTGGCTTTGAGCCATTATTTAGGAATCAAGAGGGTACTTTGCATTGGGGAGGGTGAGCTTGCTTATTGTGGGTTTTTTTTTTGCACTCTTTTGACCCTTGGTCATACGAGGGATATTTTTGCCCTACAGTGTGTTTGGTTTTAAGAGGAATATTTTTGGGGAGGGTTGGATTTCATGGGGGGGTCTTGGGTCATTGTGCTAATAAATTGTTGTACATCGCTTCTTTTAGCAATACATTCTTTTTGTAGTTTAACTCTTTAGGGTGTGTAGAAGTCTTTGTGTTTTTGATTTTTTTGTTTGTTGGTATACTTCATAGAGGTGACAAGGTTGAAGTCCCTCTATCACATTAAAAGCATTTAATTATCAGCAATATTCTGCCTTGCTTTACAAGTATGTGACCTTCCTTTGTGATAGCTGATGTAATTGTACTACATGAATGTATGCCAACAGCAAGTGTATTCATATAGTTTTCTTCTGCAGAGGTTTCATTATTTTGTCTATTGACTGTGTACACAAGTCTATCTTCTTGCAGGGTAAACTCTTATTATCCGCACACCCAGTCTTATCTAGGACCATTTAGTGCCTTTCAATTCCCAGCTCTGTGCTCTACAGAGAGGAACTGAGAGCCATTTTATGCGTGCATTTAAGTACAATAAATTGTGTTTTTTTTTCACAGAAGGGAAAATATTTTTGTGCCCTGTTGATTTAAATTCAGAGTCATATTTGTGTCATCAGCAAAAGAACTAGATCAACATCTCCTCCTAGCAGCAAAAACGGATACAACAGTTATATAGAGAGGAAAATTGAGGTGTGCAACAGTGCCTTTCTGTCAAATATATTTAATAACATTGACTGGTTATTAAAAGGACATCATCTAACAAGATCTTTTTTTTCAGATTTCTGCTGGCCATAGACAGTAGAAAGTTGGACGTGCAGGCTGACCCTGGCCCTGGCTGGCCATAGACATTAGGAGGTTGGAAGCGCAGTAGAGAGGTCAAACATGCAGACAAGATCTGCCCACTCTCAGACATGATCTGACCACTCTCATGTATCTGTGCTGGCCATCAGGTCCATAAGCATAAATGCTCCTTTTAGGTAACAATTCTTGTTTAGCCTATTGAAATGGGCAGGGAGGTATGTCAAACCCACATCAGTTGTGACAAGGATTTCTAACATCTTCAATCTCTATTCACCCCAAGAAACCTCATCTAATAATGTCTGTTGGTGCCTCATAGCAAATACAGCATCTAAATGATGTTCAAGCCCCATGCACTGCATCATGCAAGGAAAGGGAGAAGATCCCATGCTCCCCCATATCCAGAAATTCCAGATATTTCCAGATATTTCCAGGCATCCAGCAGTCAAACAGGGAATGCAAAGGTAAGTATCAGCGGGATGGGGGTCTTATCAGGAGAACTTATCACTTTGGCTTAAATAAACAAAGCAGTACCGGGACAAAGTCATCCAGCACCCAGACAAACATGCCAAACTGTGCCCTCCTCCCCTATTCATGATGTGCAAACTTAGGGGATCCTGCACCCAGCAGTCACTTGTTAAAATCACTGCCACTGTCACTACTCCTGTCAGCCTTAGAACAGAAGGAAGGCACCCCTATCTTTACAGTAAACCATTGCGCCCAGGGCACCCTCTCCTCCCACCCCTTCTCCTGACCCTAAAACAAAGTGAAAGTTTTGCTTTGTAGACTCTGCATCTACATATACTACCGCAGGGTTGCTCAACCAGGGTTCCATGGAAGTCTAGGGTTCCTCCAGAGGTTGCTAGGGGTCCCTTGAGCAATTTCTGCCTCTCAGATAAGTTCACACTGATGCCATTGATCTTTTTAGGGGGTAATGCTTCCCAATGACCACAAGTGTAAGAAGCATTTGTCCCACTGACCATCACACTACTGTATCATGAGTTGTAGATATAGTCATTTATAGCAGGGGTTCCCTGAGCCTGGAAAGTTAATTCAAGGATTCCCCTGTGTTAAAAAGGTTGGGAAAGGCTGCACTACTGTATTTACAGTGGATGTAAACCTGATTCATGAAATTTTAGGTGGGCACATACAGTATATCTGTAGTGTTTCCTTATCTGTCTCCAAAGCACCAAGTCTAAGGTGTTTGTGCTGCTCCGTTCTTCTGTTATCAGCATGATAACTTCTGACAAGTTCTCAGACGGGAGATAAAAGCAGCCTGGAATGTGTGTGGTGGGAGGTTGCTATAAATAGATTAGTAGAGAGCTTGCCTTGTAAAAGCACAGCTCTGAAAGTATCTTGGTTCCTCTGCCAATGTGGAGGGGGGTGTGTGCCTTTCCTCCAATCAGCTGTCACACAGGGTAGGTCAGAATGACAATCCTACTGCTGAATGAGGAAGTGAAAATTCTTACCCAATGTAAGAATTCTAAAGAATATAGCAAGATGAAGTCAGCAGATATACATGTAAAATGTATGTAGAGAGTTTTGTTTCATCTCTGTGTATCATCTGAGGCTGTTCACTTCACTGGGTATAGGAGATGGTTTACAAACACTTTAACCACTTGACAACTGGGCACTTAAACCCCCTTCCTAACCAGACCAATTTTCAGCTTTTGGTGCTCTCACATTTTGAATGACAATTACTCAGTCATGCAACACTGTATCTATATGAAATTTTTGTCCTTTTTTTCACACAAATGGAGCTTTCTTTTGGTGGTATTTAATCACCGCTGGGTTCTTTATTTTTTGCGCCGTAAAAGAAAAAAGACCGAAAAATATGTAAAAAAATACATTTTTCTTCATTTCTGTTATAATATTTTGCAAATTAGTAATTTTTCTTCATATATTTTGGCCAAAATTTATACCGCTACATATCTTTGGTAAAATTAACCCAAATCAGTGGATATTATTTGGTCTTTGTGAAAGTTATAGAGTCCAAAAGCTATGGTGCGAATATCTGAAAATTGATCACACCTGAAGTACTGACGGCCTATCTAATTTCTTGAGACCCTAACATGCCAGAAAAGTACAAATACCCCCCAAATGACCCCTTTTTGGAAAGAAGACATTCCAAGGTATTTAGAAAGATGCATGGTGAGTTTTTTGAAGTTGTCATTTTTTCCCACAATTCTTTGCAAAATCAAGGTTTTTTTTTTACTTTTTTTTTTTCCCACAAAATTGTCATATTAGCAGGTTATTTCTCACAAACTGCATATGCATACTACAGATTACACCCCAAAACACATTCTGCTATTACTCCCGAGTATGGCGATACCACATGTGTGAGACTTTTACACAGCGTGGCCACATACAGAGGCCCAACATGCAGGGGAGCACCTTCAGGTGTTCTGGAGCACCCAGGCCAATTCTGATATTTGTCTCCTACATGTAAAAATCATCATTTATTAGCTAGAAAATTACATAGAACCCCAAAACATTATATATGTTTTTTTAGCAAAGACCCTAGAGAATACAATGGCGGTCGTTGCAACTTTTTATCTCGCACGGTATTTGCGCAGCAATTTTTTTAACGCTTTTTTTGGGAAAAAAAAACAGTTTTGTGCTTTACAAAAACCAAAACAGTAAAGTTAGCCTAATGTTTTTGCATAATGTGAAAGATGAAGTTACGCCGAGTAAATAGATACCCAACATGTCACCTTTCAAAATTGCACGCGCTTGTGGAATGGCGCCAAACTTTGCTACTCAAAAATCCCCATAGGCGACGCTTTAAAATTTTTTACTGGTTACATGTTTTGAGTTACAGAGGAGGTCTAGGGCCAAAATTATTGCTCTCGCTCTACCGATCGCAGCGATACCTCACATGTGTGGTTTGAACACCGTTTTCATATGTGGGCGGGACTTACGTATGCGTTCACTTCTGCATGCGAGCACACAGGGACAGGGGCGCTTTAAATTTTTTTTTTTTTTTATTGTTCATTTTACTTTATTTATTTTAGTTTGATGCTTTTTTCCAAAAAAAAAATTTTTGACCACTTTTATTCCTATTACAAGGAATATAAACATCCTTGTAATAGGAATATGGCATGACAGGTCCTCCTTACAGTGAGATATGGGGTCAATAAGACCCCACATCTCACCTCTAGGCTGGGAAGCCTGAAATAAAAAAAAAAAAAAAACGATCCTGGCTTCGATCGTAGCGGTGAGTCGGTAAAAGCGCAGGAGGGGGGGACATCCCCTCTCGCCTCTCGTAAGAACGATCAAGCAGTGGAACAGCTGCTATGATCGTTCTCATGGTGTAGGGAATCGCTGGCTGAAAAAGCTGATATCTGAATGATGCCTGTAGCTGCAACCATCATTCAGATATCCCTGCACAAAGTCAAGGATGTTGTATGATGGCCGGCGGGCGGGAAGTGGTTAAAACGCTTTTTTTTTTTAACACAAAGTTGTCCATTTATACAATATTTCTACCACATAACATGTACATACCAAAAATGACACCCCAAAATAGATTCTCCTGCTCCTCCTGAGTACGGCGATACCACATGTGTGAGACTTCCGCAGCCTGGCCACATACAGAGGGCGAGTACAGCTGAGCATGGCTGGGTATGGCAGGGTATGGCGGGGTATTGCGGAGTATGGCAGGGTATTGCGGAGTATGGCGGGGTATTGCGGAGTATGGCGAGGGCGGGGTATTGCGGAGTATGGCGGGGTATTGCCGGGTATGGCGGGGTATGGCGGAGTATGGCGGGGTATGGCGGAGTATGGCGGAGTATGGCAGAGTATGGCGGGGTATGGCAGAGTATGGCGGGGTATGGCAGAGTATGGCGGGGGCATGGCAGAGTATGGTGGGGGCATGGCAGAGTATGGCGGGGGCATGGCAGAGTATGGCGGGGGCATTGCAGAGTATTGTGGGGGCATTGCAGAGTATTGCACAGCATTGCAGAGTATTGTGGGGGCATTGCAGAGTATTGTGGGGGCATTGCAGAGTATTGTGGGGGTATTGCAGAGTATTGCACAGCATTGCAGAGTATTGTGGGGGTATTGCAGAGTATTGCACAGCATTGCAGAGTATTGTGGGGGTATTGCAGAGTATTGCACAGCATTGCAGAGTATTGTGGGGGTATTGCAGAGTATTGTGGGGGTATTGCAGAGTATTGTGGGGGTATTGCAGAGTATTGCACAGCATTGCAGAGTATTGTGGGGGCATTGCAGAGTATTGCACAGCATTGCAGAGTATTGTGGGGGTATTGCAGAGTATTGCACAGCATTGCATAGTAGTGAGGGATGGCTGAGCATGGATGGATGGATGGATGGATGTCTCTGTGCAGCGCTGTGGGCACTACACATACAGCCCACAGCGCTGCAGACATCCATCCATCCCCCTCCCCGCTCACTGTGTACCGATCGGTACACAGGAGGGGAGGAGAGGAACCGGCGTCATCAGATGACGCCGGTCTGTTTACATGTGATCGCGCTGTCATTTGACGTCGCGATCACATGGTAAACGGCCGCGATCAGCGGCCATTTACCGGGATCCGTGATGCGCCGGGTCCTCTGGACCCAGGGGGCGCGCAAGAGGGGAATTCTGGGAGGACGTCATAGTACGTCCACCCAGAGTTATCCAACCGCCCTGCAGCCGTCATTCGGCTATGGGCCGGTTGGTAAGTGGTTAATCTCTCCTTCAGGTAAATAGCTTCTTTCTGATTGTCATAATTAACCACTTCCGCCTGTCAGTGCGCATCAGTGCCACCTGTCAATGCAGATCAGTGCTGCATATCAATGCTGCCTATTGGTGCCCATCGGTGCTGCATATCAGTGCCGCCTATCAGTGCCCGTCAATTCTACATATCAGTGCCTCCTCATCAGTGCCCATCAGTGCCACTTTATCAGTGCCAACTCATCAGTGCCCATCAATGCTGCCTCATCAGTGCCCGTCAGTGAAGGGGAACACAAAATTTTATGAAAGAAACTAAAAAAAAACAAAAAATTTTTTTTCAAAAATTTTGGTCTCCTGTTATCAGCTCCGTTCTTCTGTTATCAGCTTGATAACTTCTGACAAGTTCTCAGACGGGAGATAAAAGCAGCCTGGAATGTGTTTCGTGGGAGGTTGCTAAAAATAGATTAGTAAAGAGCTTGCCTTGTTTGTTTAGCAAAAAATAAAAACCGCCGAAGTGATCAAATACCACCAAAAGAAAGCTCTATTTGTGGGAAGAAAATGATAAAAATTTAGTTTGGGTACAGTGTTGTATGACCGCTCAATTGTCATTCAAAGTGTGACAGCACTGAAAGCTGAAAATTGTCCTGGGCAGGAAGGGGCGTAAGTGCCTGGTATTGAAGTGGTTAACTGACTACATAAAGTAGCAGAAGAAGTTCATCATAATTCTTATTTAAAGCTGAATTCCAGGTGTGTTCCCCATGTGGAAGGGCAGTCTCTTAGCACAGGACCCAGAAGACAGTGAGGATCACTGGATGGCTTACCTTTAAATAGACTATCCCCCCTTCAGTCCATCATGAATGCTGCTGCCAGACTCATCCACCTTACAAACCGATCAGTGTCTGCTACCCCTCTCTGCCAATCCCTCCATTGGCTGCCACTCGCCCAACGAATTAAATTCAAAATACTAACAATAAGTTACAAAGCCATCCACAACTGTGCCCCCAGCTACATCACTAACCTAGTCTCAAAATACCAACCTAAACGCCATCTCCGTTCCTCCCAAGATCTCATGCTCTCTAGCTCCCTCATCACCTCCTCCCATATCTGCCTCCAGGACTTCTCCCGAGCCTCGCCCATCCTCTGGAATTCCCTACCCCAATCTGTCAGACTGTCTCCAAATTCATCCACTTTTAGGCGATCCCTGAAGACTTTCCTCTTCAGAGAAGCCTATCCTGCCTCCATCTAACAACTGCATTATTTTCTCCATTAGCTCATCCCCCACAGCTATTACCCTTTTGTATAACTTGACCCTCCCTCCTAGATTGTAAGCTCTAACGAGCAGGGCCCTCTGATTCCTCCTGTATTGAATTGTATTGTACTTGTACTGTCTGCCCTAATGTTGTTGTAAAGCGCTGCGTAAACTGTCGGCGCTATATAAATCCTGTATAATAATAATATAATAATAATAATAATCACTGTAGTAGTGGTGGTCACTGCAGTGAATCTCTGCTTCCACAGAGGTCGGACAAATTTGGCATATGTGTACGTGCATTTTTCCAGGCTTGATCAATAAAACTATAAAAAATAAAATAAACATACCTGAAATTCAGCTTTAAGGGACACAATACAATTCCATTACAAATTGTATACTATTCTACTCAAGCTATTCTGTAATTGAAAGCTCCAGGACATCACCTAATAATATAGTTAAAACACTCGCTTCTACTACCCTACATAGCACAATGGCAGCAAAGGCTTACCAACCGAAGGCCAGTTATAGATGGGGGCAGGGGCCATCTCTTTGTTACTGGTGTAAATTTGGTCAGGGGAAACACTGGGCACCTTTGCTGCCATTGTGCGATGTACTGGGTATCCAATGTGCCCCTGTTCCTTTAACCACTTCAATACAGGGCACTTATACCCCCTTTCTGCCCAGACCAATTTTCAGCTTTCAGCGCTCTCACACTTTACATGCCAATTACTCAGTCATGCAACACTGTACCCAAACAATTTTTTTATCATTTTGTTCATAAAAATAGAGCTTTCTTTTGGTGGTATTTAATCACTAAGTGCGACATAAGTGGAAAAAAAGAGCGAAAATTTTGAAAAAAAAAAACACTTTTTTTTTAGTTTCTATGATAACATTTTGCAAATAATTCATTGTTGTTCATTAATTTGGGCCAAAATTTATACTGCTACATATCTTTGGTAAAAATAATCCAAATAAGTGTATATTATTTGGTCTGTGTGAAAGTTATAGAGTCTACAAGCTATGGTTAAAATCATGGAAAATTGATCACACCTGATGTACTGACTCATTTCTTGAGGCCCTGAAATGTCAGAAAAGTACAAATGCCCCCACAAATGACCCCTTTTTGAAAAGTAGAGAGCCCAAGGTATTTAGTAAGAGGCATGGTGAGTTTTTTGAAGTTGTCATTTTTCCCCACAATTCTTCGGAAAATTAAGAAATGTTTTATTTTTTACACAAAATTGTCATAATAACAGGTACCCGGGTACTCGGATGGGCTGGTGACAGGTACTCGGGTACTCTGATAGGATGGTGACAGGTACTCGGGTACTCAGATGGGCTGGTGACAGGTACTCAGGTACTCAGATGGGCTGGTGACAGGTACTCAGGTACTCAGATGGGCTGGTGACAGGTACTCGGTTACTTTGATGAGCTGGTGACAGGTACTCGGTTACTCAAATGGGATGGTGACAGGTACTCGGATACTCTGATGGCCTGATGACAGGTACTCGGGTACTTTGATGGGTTGATGACAGGTACTCTGATAGGCTGATGACAGGTACTCGGGTACTTTGATGGGCTGGTGACAGGTACTCAGGTACTCAGATGGGCTGGTGACAGGTGTTCGGGTACTCAGATGGGCTGGTGACAGGTACCCGGGCACTCAGATGGGCTGGTGACAGGTACTCGGGTACTCTGATAGGATGGTGACAGGTACTCGGGTACTCAGATGGGCTGGTGACAGGTACTCAGGTACTCAGATGGGCTGGTGACAGGTACTCAGGTACTCAGATGGGCTGGTGACAGGTACTCGGTTACTTTGATGAGCTGGTGACAGGTACTCGGTTACTCAAATGGGATGGTGACAGGTACTCGGATACTCTGATGGCCTGATGACAGGTACTCGGGTACGCAGATGGGTTGGTGGCAGGTACTCTGATAGGCTGATGACAGGTACTCGGCTACTTTGATGGGCTGGTGACAGGTACTCGGGTACTCAAATGGGCTGGTGACAGGTACTCGGATACTCTGATGGGCTGGTGACAGGTACTCTGGTACTCTAATGGGCTGGTGACAGGTACTCTTATGGGCTGGTGACAGGTACTCGGGTACTTTGATGGGCTGGTGACAAGTACCTGGGTACTTTGATGGGCTGGTGACAGGTACTTGGGTACTTTGATGGGCTGGTGACAGGTACTTGGGTCTTTTGATGGCTGGTGACAGGTACTTGGGTACTCTGATGGCTGGTGACAGATACTCTGATGGCAGGTGACAGGTACTCTGATGGCTGGTGACAGGTACTCTGATGGCTTGTGACAGGTACTCTTTATTAGGGGGGCAATCAGTGTGTGTTGGTTTACACTGTAAGCTGTAACGAGCTGTTACTGCAATCTCCTTCTCGCACACGATCGGTGTGTGAGGAGGAGAACCCGAGCGCTGTGCACGTGGACAGTGCATGTGACCAGCAGTGATTGGACACAGCCGGTCACATGGTAAAGACATTTTTTATTGGCTCTTTACACGGATCCAGGATGGGCTGTGTCCGAGGGGCCCGCAGGATCGGCAAGAAGGGGAGGAAGTCAATTGACGCCCGCCCAGTATAGATCCCATCTGCAGACGTCATTTGACTATGGGCCGGTTATGAAGTGGTTAAGGAGGATTGGGCTACCTCCAGGCCCACCTGTCCCTTATCTATCCATTAGAATGCATGTGTTCCCACTGTGGAGATTCTCATAAACTTAGAAGGGTTAGGACTGCAAGTGATACAGGGTGCTCTGAAGCATCCTTGCAGCTTACGCATGCGTTGGCAAATGTATGTCAACTAAACCCCAGTTTTTAACGCATACTGTTGGTCAGGTTAATTCAGTTGGTAAGCAGTAACAAAAAACTGGCCACCGCCCATACCCATAACTGGCCTTCACAGTTAGGAGCACATGGAGGGCATATACATGTAAGACAAAAACAATTCCATAACTCAACTCACCAACCAGTCTGCTGACCAACCAAATTAGCCTGTCTAACCGTCTGTTAAAAGCAGGGGTTTAGTTAGCACACATTTGCAAATGCATGTGAAAGCTGCAAGGCCTCGTCAAGGCACCCTGTATTGCTTGCAGTCCTAACACTACAAAATTTATAAGTGTCTCCACAGTGGAAGCACATGCATGGAATGGATAGGTGTGGGACAGGTGAGCCTGGAGGCCGCCCTAGCCCCCTTAAAGGAACAGGAGCACACTGGACACCCAGCAAGAGCACAATGGCAGCAAAGGTGTCCAGTGTGCCCCCGACCCACATATACAAACAGTAACAAAAACTGGCCACCGCCCACACCCATAACTGGCCTTCACAGTAAGGAGCACACGGAGAGCATATACATGTAATGCCCCGTACACACGGTCGGACATTGATCGGACATTCCGACAACAAAATCCTAGGATTTTTTCCGACGGATGTTGGCTCAAACTTGTCTTGCATACACACGGTCGCACAAAGTTGTCGGAATTTCCGATCGCCAACGCGGTGACGTCAACCACGTACGACGAGACTAGAAAAGGACAGTTCAGAACCAAGCGCAGCACCCTTTGGGCTCCTTTTGCTAATCTCGTGTTAGTAAAAGTTTGGTGAGAGACGATTCGCGCTTTTTCAGACTCGTGGCTTTCAGATCGTTTTCTGTGGTTCAGTTTGTGCTTGTGGGTTTGTATCTGCTCTTCAGTGCATGCAGCGAGTACCATTGACTTGTCATTGTGTTCTTGTTCGTTCATTACTGTTTTTCAGGTCGCTCTTCACAGGCCTTGCTGTTCTTCAGTGTGTTCTGTTACTTCGTTCTGAGCAGCCGACCGTTTTCTAGCCATGTTGCGTATACGTACTCCTCGTAGAGTTCGTGCTGTGCGGTGGCTTGGTGTTGGGGTCCTGACCTTGACACAAGTCCAGTCCATGAACAGGGTGGGGAGGAGTTCATGGACCAAGAATTGGTTGCTTCAGCGTGACCAGTTCTCTCATATGCCTTTGCTCCGTGAAATCCGTGAGAATAATCCTGATGATTTCAGGAACTTTCTCAGGATGACGGACCCCGTATTTCACCGTTTGTTGGCTTCGCTGACCCCCTATATCAGCAGGCAGGATACCTGCATGAGGCAAGCCATCACTCCGGAGCAGAGGCTCGTCGCTACCCTGCGGTACTTGGCGATGGGGAGAAGCCTGCAGGACCTCAAGTTCTCAACAGGCATCTCCCCCCAGGCTCTGGGTATCATTATCCCAGAGACCTGTTCTGCCATCATCCAGGTCCTGCAGAAGGAGTATATGAAGGTAAGATTTTTATCCTTTAATATCACATTTTATTGTATTGAATGTTTGCTAATATATTGTATTTCTTTACTCATTCCCTAATTACAATGATTGTAATATGCTGTGAATGTCCCCTTTGTCCTAATGCATGCTTGAATCTTATGGGGTTTTTTTGTCCTTCATACATATTTGCCTTCACTTACCTCCCCAGCATGCTCTCCTGCCCTATATTCACATCATGTAGTAACTTAACAATGTATTTTATCAGCTCCATAGTAGTGCTTTACCCCAAACACCCCCTAAAATGTTTATAAATGTGATTTGTGCTTTAAATTCAGGCAGAGTGCCAGAGGCTTTTTTTTGTAGTGTCCCCAAATCATTTTTATTAACCCTCCCTCCCCCCAACTGCTAAGTCAGCTGATACCAATTCTCTATCTATCCTCAATCATCTATCTGCTGACTTAGCCAAACCCATACACACTATACCCATCTCTTTTGTGCTCAGATGTATGGATGAATTCCCCAAAGCATGTAGTGCAAGGGCCTGCCTGTATACTTTCAAATGGTACTGTTTAAAGTTTTTGTATCCTATTATTATCTTGATAATAATAAGGTAATAGCAGAATGTCCAAATGTGCTCAAATGTGTACAGTGTGTATTTATATCTTTGTATTCTGACACTTCTTACCTGTGCAGAGGGCTGCCAATAGTGTAACTAAGGAGGGGCTGTTCCAAGTAATACCCTGTATTTAGGCATTCATCTCTCAATGAAGTGAAGAAGTGAAGAGGGTTACCTGTCCAAGATCCCCCCCCCTATAATGTTAGAAATGGCTCATGAGAGGGGGGGAGGGGGAATATGATAGGTGTACCTTATACTTTGGTGTTGTAAAATTCCCCTTAATAAATGTTATCTGGATGTTGGCCAAGAATGTTTGTGTCTAATCTGCTTTCCATGTTTATGTGCAAAAATACTATTTTTTGTTTGTTTTCCTCAACAGTTTCCTTCCACGCCACAGGAATGGCAAACTGTGGCCTCCCACTTTGCCCAGCGGTGGGACTTTCCTAACTGCGGAGGGGCAATTGATGGGAAACACATCCACATCATCCCACCACCCAACTCGGGTCGTACTATTATAATTACAAGGGGTTCAATAGTATTGTGATGTTGTGGTGGTGTCGGCTAATTACGACTTCCTGTATGTGGATGTGGGGAAGAATGGCCGGATGTCGATGGTGGAGTCATCGCCCAGACGGAGTTTTACAGGCATCTCCAGAATGGCAGCTTGGACTTGCCACCTCCAGAAGACAATGTGGAAGGACTCCCATTCGTCTTCGTTGCAGATGAAGCATTTGCTCTGGGGGACCATTTTATGCGGCCATTCCCGATGAGGACCCTCACGCCGGAACAGAGGGTTTTTAATTACCGGCTGGCCAGAGCCAGAAGAGTGGTGGAGAACACATTTGGAATCATGGCCAGCCGGTTCCGCCTATTTCTGACACCCATCCGTATGGCGGAGTATAAACTTAATCATATAATCCTGGCGTGCTGTGTTCTACATAACTTTTTACGCCAACATTCTGCCAACTATGCTGGCTCAGTTGGGCCTGAGGCCGGAATGATAAATGAAACAACCCTGACGGCGCTTGAAAGTGGCCGTCCTGGCTTGCCCTCCCTGAGTGCCCGTGATGTCTGGTTAAGATACCTTGAGTTCTTTGCGGGTAGGGGGGCCATCAATATGCCAGACAATTTGTGAAGCCTTTATCAAATAAAATCCATAAAAAAGCAAATCTTTGGTGACATTTACTGCTTGTGTTTATTTTAGCTGACCCTGACAGCAATGTGGGGAGTCCTGAAAATGGCGTGATTGTGTAACCTTATACAAAGCACTGTTGGGTGTTATTTACTAAAGGCGTAGACACTTTGCACTACAAGTGCACTTGAAACTGCACGGAAACTGCACTTGTAGTGCAAAGAGGATTTGCCCTTAGGAAATCACCCCCATTTTCACAGAAAGCAGCAATTACATCACCACAAAAGTGTTCTAGCGTTGAGACAATAATCCACACATTCTTGATTAACAATCTTTTTAATACCTGCACAATCACATGTGCATTTAGAAAAGGTTTTTAAAACAAACCAACATGTTTGTTGTATAACAATTTTTGGGGTAGCATTATCAAAAATAGAAATGTCCATTTAAGATAAAACAGGCATTTGTAAAACCAACAAGAAAGACACAAATCTTGAACTTACAAAGTTCACATATGGTAAAACTTGAAGGCAATATCAGACATGAGTATTTAGGCACTGTGTTTGATATTGCGTTCAGATGGGGTGAAGTCACCCCAGGAAAAGCCAAATTTTGAAGATGCACACCAATTTACGAATGTCAACATGTGCTAGCTGCCATCACGGGGGATCAAGGGATGTGTTTTGGGGGAGCAACCCCTTCCTTTCAGCTACTTTATTATTGAGGAAGGGGTTGCACCCCCAAAACGCGTCCATTGATCTCCCGTGATGGCAGATAGCACATGTTGGCACACTGTGTGCATCCTCAAAATTTGGCTCTTCTAAAAATTGCTAAAACATTTTTAACATTGTAGCACACAAAAAAACAAAGTGATTTGTAGGGGTTTTAAACTCTCCCCAAAACATCAATGATGTTATTATTTTTTTTAATAACATCATTGATGTTTTTCTTGATGTTTTCCAAAGCTAAATTACACCCCATGATCTCCCCAATCAGGATCTGTGCACTTTCAGAGGTGAAATGCCCTGGGTCCACAACATCATGATCACCTAAAAAGAGAGAAAACCCCCAAAAAACAGGTATTATAAATATGCCGGCATCCATCTCTTACCTGAGCCTGTGGTCGCAGACACTCACCTATTGTGGTGCCAATTTCCACCACGTCTTCTTCCTCCTCCTGCTCTGCTTGGGTTGGGGGTATTTCCCCTTCTTCTCGAGGTGGGGGGGTCTGTGGTCTTCTCAGATGAGGGGTGTCCTCCGAGTCTTTTCTCCCCTATGTAAAACAAAAATGGTATAATTACCACACAGATATTTGATGGCCGAAATATAAAGATGAAACATTGCTTGGAAGTGTGGTACAATTGTCTATTTTGGCAGAGTTCCAAGATGTAGCATTTTTATTGTCCGTTGTCAAGCTTCAAGACTTTACCTGATTTGTACTAGCTTCACAGATGGAGACCCCCCCCCTATAGTATACACTGGAGCACCCGTGTGGGCCTCCTAATAAAAAGGGTGTTCTGGTGTCCCACACTAGTGCTCCAGCGTCCAGATGTGAAAACAGCTGCTGAGTGTCCTCTCCTTACACAGAATCTAGTTTGCATTTCATTCTAGTCACAAACCCATCTACACAACCAAATATTTTTCATACAAGTAGGCCCTAAAAAATGTTGGCAAATGCATATGGCCTAAACAATGGTGTTTTATAGGCCGAAAGAAAAATGTTTGATACGAACGAATAATGGGCCCATGAACATGAAAGTTGCCATTTTAAACTGTACAACACTTAAGAAAAGCACATGGAGCAGCACGAACGTAATAAAGACAAAAAGAATAGGAACACAGCACAACTACTTACTTTTTTGTAGCACTCTCCGGATCTTTCTGTACTGCTTGGGCTCTCTTAATTTCAGGTCCGACCACCGCTTCCTGAGCTGATCTTTCGATCGTCGTACCCCGAAATTCCGGTGCAGACTTTTGACCACTTTCGCCATGATCTTGGCCTTTCTGATATTGGGGTTGGGGTAAGGCCCATACTTTCCATCATAGTCGGCCTTCTTCAGGATGTCGACCATCTCCAACATCTCCCCAAAGGACATATTTGAGGCCTTAAATCGTCTCCTTCTTGATCGGGACGTTTCTGGATCCAGGCTTTCCTCCCCCTCCTCCTCGTTGCTATAGTTAGCACACACCTGCTCTGACTCCGCCATGTGCTCTTCCCCCACTGCGCCGAACGAAAAGGGGCGGGGAATAGACTAGAAAGAACGTCAAGGGCGGGCGGAGTTACACGCATGCGCAGTGTGTATAAAGCGTAACACGGGTGCGTAGTACGTAGATCTGTGAGCGGAGGAAGGAGTATCGGAGGCGCCGATCGTGATAACGAAGGTAAGAGCCAAACTTGGGCCTATACTGCTTCTAGATTGAGGCCTATATTGTAACTAGATTAGGAGAGTTTTGCCTGACATTAGGGTTTGTCTTGTGTTGTGTCTTGCAGTGAAAATGGATATCTTAAACGATACCGACTTTATGGCAATCTTCATTGACATGTTCAGGGAGCTGCCTTGTCTATGGGAGATCAACCACCCACATTATAAGAACCAAACAAAGAGGAAGGCAGCGCTGGATCAATTGTTGGAAATTGTGAAGCAGGTGATCCCCACAGCAGACATCACCTATTTGAAGATCCTAATTGGTGGCCTGAGGAGCACATATGTAAGAGGCTGTGGTACTATGACAGGCTGCATTTTCTGGCGGGCCAGACTGAACCCAGGTCATCACTCTCCAGTCTTCCTTCCACGCTTCCTTCCCCCCCAGCTGAGGCTTCTGACTCCCAATCTGGGCCTTCCAGGCAGCAACATGTGGAGGAGCCCAGCTTGAGCCAGGTATAGCATTCTTCTAAATATTTCTGCTTGTCCAATCAATGATGTTAACTAGATGTTAGTTTGGAGTAATAATTTAGGATTGTGATTGATGATGCAAAACATTAAACCATGTCCCTTTTTCATACACAGGGAAGTCTCAGCCAGGAGGTGGCCGGGCCGAGCAGGCTGCCTAATATGCAGGTCCCTCCCCTACACCTGCAAAGAGAAAGTGGCAGGAAGAGGAGTACCCTAGAGGAGGCTGCCATAGGCCTCTTTTGGAAGGCTACAGAGGCCCTGGGAGCACCACACACTGTGGAGGAGGACTTTGCTGGCATAATTGCGTGTAAAATGCAGCGGATGGAGGAGGGCCAACAACTCATGTGTGAGTCATTAATGTTGGAAGCTCTCAATAAGGGGTTGAGGGCCCAAATAACATCTGCTACCCACATTTGTGACCTCACACATGGTCCTCCTCCTCCTCCAGGTCCTTCTACTTCTCCTCCTCCTCCAGGTCCTACTAGTCCTCCTCCTCCTCCAGGTCCTACTCCTCCTCCTGCCACACCTCCAACAGCAGAGCCACAGCCAGGAAGGAAGCGTGGAAGGAAGACCAGAAAGTGATGACCCTGGATCCAGTCTGGTCTGGCAAAAGATACAGCCTCTTGTGGTACCACAGCCTGGGGACATAGATGTCACTTGCTGCTTTCCGGATCTCTGGGACTTCTGGACCAGATTGCACTCCCTTACATATGGACTCCTCAGGCCACCAATTTTGATGTTCAAGAATTGATGTCTGCCCTGGGGGTCCAAGGCTTCGCTAATTTCTGCTCTTTATCCAGCGTTGCCTCCCTCTTTGTTTGGTTCTGAGCCCTTAATTTTAAGGATTTTAGGTTTCAATTATACTTGCCTATGTGTGTTTTCCTTCAAAAAAGGACAGTTTGTTGGTGAGGATTCAGGTACATTTCAAAACTACAATGTGAAATTAACAAGGGACACCAACACCAAACAATCTCCTCGAGATTAAATAATACAAGATAATAATGGTGTTGTGGTAACTTGACACACAAAACATACACAAAAATATTCTGGAGTAAAACTAAAAATAAAATAAAACAAAGATCAGCCTTGGAAAAAATACAAACCTAAAATAAAAAAAAATCTGCCTTTAAAAAAAAAAAAATAAAATATATTTTTGTCAGATGTGAAAAATCAAAATATATTAAGGGAATCCCGATAAATAATAAAGAAAGAAGTTTGTGAGAAGTCTGTGTGAATATGAGCAGCAAAACTACTTTCATTCTTCTCACATTATAAAGAAGAAGAGAGTGTGTTGTATTAAACCATTTTTAACATTGCACCGTGACGAAAGTGTTGTATCCATTGCGAACGCTAAGTTTACCAGACCGAGCTGTTCCGTCTCGGAATTTCTTCTGAGCATGCGTGGCACTTTGTGCGTCGGAACAGGCCACACACGGTCGGAATTGACGAGATCGGATGGCAGCAAAGGTGTCCAGTGTGTCCCCGACCCACATATACAAACAGTAACAAAATAATGGCCACCGCCCACACCCATAACTGGCCTTCACAGTAAAGAGCACATGGAGGGCATATACATGTAAGACAAAAACAATTCCATAGCTCAACTCACCAACCAGTCTTTTGCTCAACCAAATTAGCCTGTCTAACCATCTGTTAAAAGCAGGGGTTTAGTTAGTACACATTTGCAAACGCATGTGAAAGCTGCAAGGCCTCATCAAGGCACCCTGTATTCCTTGCAGTCCTAACATTACAAAATTTGTAAGAGTCGCCACAGTGGAAGCACATGCATGGAATGGATAGTTGTGGGACAGGTGAGCCTTTGTTACTGTTTGTATATGTGGGTGGGGACACACTGGACACCTTTGCTGCCATTGTGCTCTTGCTGGGTGTCCAGTGTGCTCCTGTTCCTTTAAGGGGGCTAGGGCGGCCTCCAGGCTCACCTGTCCCACACCTATCCATTCCATCCATGTGCTTCCACTGTGGAGACACTTATACATTTTGTAGTGTTAGGACTGCAAGCAATACAGGGTGCCTTGACGAGGCTTTGCAGCTTTCATATGCGTTTGCAAATGTGTGCTAACTAAACCCCTGCTTTTAACAGACAGTTAGACAGGCTCAGTTGGTAAGCAGACTGGTTGGTGAGTTGAGCTGGGAATTTTCTCTGTTTTTTTCCTCTTGCGTTTGCCCTTCCATGTGCTCCTTGCTAAGAAGGCCAGTTATAGTTGGGGGCAGGGGTCATCTCTTTGTTAAGGTGCAACAATGAACCAGAAATAAAGGTTGTCACCTGTCTGGTTATGCAGCGTGGCAGGGCTGTGTGACTCAGGTAAATCATTTCACATACAGTATCATGTATTAAATGTGTATATACCTATTTTACTAAAGTCACAAAGTGATTTAAAGTTTAAAAGAAAACCTTTTTCAGTATCATACCTCTCAACTCTTTGAGATGAGAGCCCTACATCCCTGACACTCTGGGTGTCAGACCTTAAGGGTCTGGTATGGATTTTGAGGGGGACCCAGCTACCATTTTTTTTAAAAATTTTGGCGTGGGGTTCCCCTTAATACATACAGAATTTAGGGCAACCTCCACGCTATTTTTTTAAAGACCTGAAGGGCCTGGTATGGAATTTAGGGGGACCCCCACGCATTTTTTTTTTTAAATTTTGGTTCGGGGTTCCCCTGTGGGGAAATCCCATGCTGTTTTTATCAATGAACTTTTATGTGTATTGTCGGATCGACAATTCATTACAGCCGCGAGTAATTTTAAATTACTTTTTTTCCTTTACAAATGTCATTTTGCTGTCAGACTGTTCTAAATACGGGAAACATGCGCCACTTTACAGGCATACTATAGACACCCCCCAGGTACGAAATTTAAAGGAATATTTATATACTTTTATTGTTTCACTTTAAGCATTATTAAAATCACTGCTCCCGAAAAAACAACCGTTTTTAAAACTTTTTTTTGCATTGATACATGTCCCCTGGGGCAGGACCCAGGTACCCAAACACTTTTTATGCCAATAACTTGCATATTAACCCTTAAAGTTAGCACTTTTGATTTCTCCCATAGACAATTCACTATAGCCGACACCGCCATTACTTCTTGGCTTTTTTTCCCTTTAGAAATATCATTTTGCTCCCGCAAAAACAGATGATTTTAAAACTTTTTTTGCATTGATACATGTCCCTTGGGTCAGGACCCAGGTCCCCAAACACTTTTTATGCCAATAACTTGCATATTAACCCTTAAAATAAGCACTTTTGATTTCTCCCATAGACAATTCACTATAGCTGACACCGCTATTACTTCATTACTTTTTTCCCTTTAGAAATGTCATTTTGCTGTCAGACTATTCTAAACACGGGAAAAAAGTGCCACTTTACAGGCATACTATAGACACCCCCCAGGTACGAAATTTATAGGAATATTTCACATTTATTGTTTCACTTTAAGCTTTATTAAAATCACTGCTCCTGAAAAAACGGCTGTTTTTAAAACTTTTTTTGCCATTGATACATGTCCCCTGGGGCAGGACCCAGGTCCCCAAACACTTTTTTTGACACTGTAATGGATGTGACTATGAGTGTTATGGTGAAATGCCTATTTCCAATATAACCATATAGATATAAGTTCTTACTTCAGCCTCTGCTATCAGCCTTAACCATATTCAATTAGATGTCTGCCAGCTTACCCTTCCCCTTCATGTGGATCAGAACTGCAAGATTTAAGAACAAGTTTAAGAAGATTGTGCCTGTTTTCAGGAACTGGAAACAAGACACCCTATTTAGCTATGATAGTTTGCTATTCCCTTATATAGATATAACCCAGCTAAAAGCTTAAACTTTGTCACAATAATGAATATGTATATCTTGTGGTCCGCATACGCTTGTCTTATTTGATATTTGATTTGATAACAAAATATCCGTCTCACAGCATATTAGCCGGAGTCCAGGAAGTAATAAAGGAGAAGTATCAACTGAACTCGTGTATGTGTCAGTAATTTGCTTCAAGTGTGCACACTTTTACATTGAAGGTTGATTTGGCCAGGGGGACAGAAACAAAAGTACCGAACGGTTCTGGTTTGGTCCAAAACAACAATACCATGCATATAAGCATTTAAAATTAACACTTTTGATTTCTCCCATAGACTTTTAAACTAGACTGTTCTGCGGCTTTCGAATTTGCCACGAACACCCCAAATTGTTTGCTGCTCGGTGAACTGGCGAACAGCCAATGTTCGAGTCGAACTCATGTTCAACCCGAACATAAAGCCCATCCCTACACTCAACGGTGCTTTTCTCTCTGGGGGGAGTCTGCTATCAATGGCCCTTTTTAAATCTGTGGCAATGTTTACTATGAAGGGGGACCTGTGCTAGCACTCATTTCTTCCCTTTTTTTCTGCCATCCACTGTATTTACCTTTGGCCCTATATCTCCTCCCATTCATTAGACAGTGATCGTGTTTATGACAGGTGAGTTTTTTATATCTCTCGCCCTGGTGCATCCAGTTAAGATTATTCTGCCATTATCTGACCTATTCGGCATTATTTGTCATAGATTTCCACTTTCTGATGGTAATACCTGACCCCTCAGCAGCCACCCTGTTTAATTGTATGCACCGCTTTCTTCTGTGACCCTGCGTTTTTATAGTTGACTGTAAGTACTGGGGTTACACCCAATATTTGTTTTACCCTATGCACTAAAGTACAATTATACACTTTATACTATTTCTATTCTTATCATCATGTTATGCACACGCCCGTAGTTGTCTGGTTTGCCTTTCCTGTCTGAGTGGTTGCCTTGTGGGATACCCACGTCACATGGGGGGTTGGGTGAAATGGAAGACCGTATTAACTGTTAACTGTTTGTATTCATTATATGTTGTTTATGTATTTTTATTTTCTTTATATTTAAATAGTTATTCAAATGCTCCTGAAGAAGCGCAAGGCCCCTAACATGTAGAGCAAGATACTACCTCACTGCAATATAACCGTACTCTTGGATTCACTGTTACTATACAGCCAATCTATTTGTTGTCAGATTCCATGTAGCGATGTCAGTTATGTTTAGCTTTATATTCCCCTCATTGGTTCATTTTATAAGTGTGATTTTATACATATTTTGTCATTTTTTTTAAATAAATTTATATTTTTGTAAAAAAGTCCAAGCTCTTCTTATCAAATTTTTTCCAAACTATTAGTCGTACACTCCACAAATCTGGCCTTTATGGAAGAGTGGCAAGAAGAACATCGTTGTTGAAAGAATTCCATAAGAAGTCCTGTATGCAGTTTGCGAGAAACCAAACATGTGGAAGAAGATGCTCTGGTCAGATGAGACCAAAATTGAATTTTTTGGCCTAAAAGAAAAACTTTATGTGTGACAGAAAACTAACACTGCACATCAGCTTGAACACACCATCCCCACCATGAAATATGGTGGTGGCAGCATCATGTTGTTGGGATTTTTTTCTTCAGCAGGGATAAGGAAGCTGGTCAGAGTTGATGGTAAGATGGATGGAGCCAAATATAGGGCAATCTTAGAGTGTTCAAAAGACTTGAGACTAGGGCGAAGGTTCACCTTCCAGCAGAACAACGACCCTAAACCTACAGCCAGAGCTACAATGGAATGGTTTAGAGCAAAGCATATTCATGTGTTAGAATGGCCAAGTCAAAGTCCAGACCTAAATCCAAATGAGAATCTGTGGCAAGCCTTGAAAATTGATGTTCAGTGTCAGAAACCATGAATCAGACTGAGACAGAAGTTAAGTTAAATCACACTTGTTTAATAATAACAAAATGGTAAACCGAGTAAACGTAGTCAAAACATAGCCAGAGTTCAGGAACTGGAATGGATAGTCAGACAAGCCAAAACGTCAGGGAGCCAGAGATGAGCGTAGTAGAACAGCAAGTAGGATCTGGAGCCAGAAGGAATGTCAGCCAAGCAAGTCTTTAAAAGGAACACAGGAGAGCGTCTCTAGAGATGTGACCAAGGCAAAGGCAGAGATCATCTGGGCTGTATAGCTTAAGTAGGCAGGACTGACGAGCAGGATATTAACAGCTGAGTCACTGTGGAGAGAAAGGAGCTGGCAATTAGCCGACAGCTGAGCGGCCAGCTTTGAGAAGGAAGAGCTAAGCCCAGCCCTGACTGTAACCCCTCCTCAATGACCCCTCCCCCTTGGAGGACCTCCAGCCTTCAGGGGAAAATGTCTATGGAAATCACGGAGGAGGACAGGGGCATGTACGTACAAGGATGAGACCCAAGAGCGTTCCACTGGACCATACCCTTTCCAATGCACCAAGTACTGTATGCGCCCACGGAATCTACGGGAGTCAACAATGGACTGTACTTCATACTCCTCATGGTTCTCAATCTGTACAGGGTGAGGACGAGGCACCAAGGTCGTAAAGCGGTTGCAGACCAAAGGTTTTAATAAGGAGACATGAAATACATTCAAGATATGCATATTAGAAGGAAGGTTTAATGCGTAAGCCACTGGGTTAATCCTGCGAAGAATACGGAAAGGCCCAATAAACCGAGGTGCGAACTTCAGAGAGGGGACACAAAGTTGGAGGTTGCAAGATGACAGCCAGACCCTGTCCCCAACCTCGTAGGAAGTCGCAGGCAGGCGTCTGTGGTCAGCATGGACTCTATACCTATCATTAGCATGTTGCAAAGCCTCCTGGACTTGTGCCCAAGTGGAACGAAGACCACGGAGATACTCCTCTAATGCAGGAATACTCTGCGGAACAAACGAATCAGGCAACATGGAAGGTTGGAAACCATAGTTCGCCATAAATGGGGAGAATTGGGAGCAGAATTCAAGGCACTATTGTGAGCAAACTCCACCCACAGTAAGAGGTCTGACCAGTTGTTATGATGGTCAGAAATATAGCTAGTTAGGAATTGCTTCAAGGACTGATTGGCTTGTTCTGCGGCCCCATTAGACTGCGGGTGATATGCAGAGGAGAAAGCAAGCTGAATTTCCAACTGTGCACAAAAGGCTCGCCAGAACCGGGACACAAACTGACTACCCCTGTCTGAGACAATCACCTTGGGTAGCCCATGTAAGCGAAAGATCTCCCAAACAAAAATGGAAGCCAGTTTCTTAGAAGTGGGCAACTTCTTAAGTGGAACACAATGGGACATTTTTGAGAACTGGTCAACCACTGTAAGGATAACTGTGTTGCCCTGGGAGTTGGGTAACTCCACAATTAAATCCATAGACAGGTGGGTCTAGGGCCTCTCTCCATTGGGTATGGGTTGCAGGAGGCCCACTGGAAGGTGTTGTGGAGTCTTACTCTGAGCACACACGGAACAGGCAGCTATGAAGGCGGTTACATCAGTACGTAGACTAGGCCACCAGAATTGTTGGGAAATGGCCCAAAAGAGTTGATTCTTCCCAGGGTGGCCAGCAGCCTTGGGATAATGATAAGTCTGGAGCACGGCAGTACGGAGACTCTCTGGGACAAAGCAGCAGTCACCAGGTTTCTCAGGAGGAGCATGGACCTGAGTGGCAAGAATTTTGTCACCCAAAAGAGAAGTGAGACTGGTGCGAACCATAGCCAGAATACGATCAGGAGGAATCACAGGAACCGGAACCAACTCCATCTTGGAAGTGGAGGAAAATTGTCATGACAAAGAGTCAGCCCTGACATTCTTAGTACCGTAAGAATGAGACAATGTAATTGATACTAGACAAGAAAAGAGCCCATTGCGCCCTTCTGGGAGAGAGGCGTTTAGCCTCAAACATGAATGTGAGATTCTTATGGTCAGTAAGTATGAGAACCGGCACAGTGGTACCTTCGAGGAGATGTCTCCATTCTTCAGGGCTAAAATGATCGCTAACAGTTCTCTGTCACCAATTTCTTGGAAAAGTAGCCACAAGGATGCATAGTGCTCTCAGAGGTAGGACGTTGAGACAGAAGGGCGCCAACTCCAGTCTCAGAAGCATCAACCTCAAGGATAAAAGGTAACATAGGATCAGGATGTTCCAACACAGGAGCAGAAACAAAGGCAGCCTTGAGACTCTCAAAGGCCTTAATGGACTCCGGAGACCAACTCTGTGGGTTACCATCCTTTCTAGTCATATCAGTCAGGGGTTTGACCAGAGATGAGAAGTTATGAATAGATTTCAGATAATAGTTGGCAAAGCCAAGAAAATGCTGCAGAGGACATAAACCCATGGGTCGGGGCCACTGTAGGACTTCTGAAAGTTTCTCTGGGTCCATCGAAAAACCAGAAGTGGAAATTACATAACCAAGGAATTTAACCTGTTTGCGATGGAATTCACACTTTTCCAATTTACAATAGAGATTGTTCTCTCTTCGTTTCTGAAGCACACGACAGACATCTGGCTCTCCAGGGACTTGGAAAATATGAGGATATCATTGAGATAAACCACCACACATAACTGCAACAAATCTCGGAAGACATCGTTAATAAATTCCTGGAAAACTGCCAGGGCGTTACAAAGGCCAAAAGGCATTACAAGTTACTCATAAAGGCCTGTTCTGGTATTAAATGCAGTTTTCCACTCATCGCCCTCCTTAATCCTCACGAGATTGTATGCCCCTCTCAAATCAAGCTTTGTGAAAAACGTTGCTCTGTTGAGGCAGTCAAATAACTCCGTAATCAACGGAATCGGATAGGAATTCTTAGTCGTGAAAAGATTGAGACCCCTATAATCAATACAAGGTCTCAGTTCACCACTCTTCCTCACAAAGAAGAAACCAGCACCAACAGAAGACGAGGATTTGCGAATGAAACCCTGAGAAAGTGCGCCTGCAACATACTCCTCCATGGCCCTATCCTCCAAGACCAACAATGGGAAACCCGGCCACGAGGGGGTATGGCACCAGGTTGAAGGTCAATTGCGCAACATACGACTGGTGTGGAGGCAAACTACCGGCTTGACCTTTGTGAAAGACATCGCTAGAATCCCGGTACTCCTCCGGCAGGGAGGAGAGTGTAGAGGTGCACAGGACCTTGGCTACCTTCTGGAAGCATGTCTTACTGCATTGTGGCAAACAGGAGAGAACCTCAGCACGGAGCCAATCAAAAGAGTGGTTGTGCCTCTGTAACCAAGGATAACCAATAACCAGCGGAAACTTAGGTGAGGAAATAACTTGGAATTGGATTATATCCTGGTGAAGAGTCCCTATGGCCATTGGCAAAGGAACAGTCTCATGAGTCACATGGGCAGGCTGCAGAGGTCTCCCGTCAAGAGCCTCAATGGCAAGTGGAGTGTCACACAGCTTCAGCGGAATCGAGTGCTTCGATACAAAGGCACATCAATGAACAGGCCTGCAGCCCCAGAGTCGATTAGAGCCTGTATCTCGACGGATGACTCAGCCCAAGAAAGGGTAACCAAAACCAGGGGCTTATCCTTCTGGATAACTGGGGACGAAACAACGCCACCTAAGGACCTCAGGGTTCGGCTGTTCCCTGGACGGGTAGGACAAGACTTCAAAAAGTGACCTGCCTGGCCACAATAAAGGTATAATCTCTCCCTCCTCCTAAGGGTTCTCTCATCCGCAGAGAGACACGTGAAGCCCGAGTGCATGAGTTCATCTTCACAGACCGACTTAGTACCAGGAGGCATGGGAGGTGAGGGAGGCAAGGGTGGGACTGCAAAGTGTGGAGACAAATGTACAGGAGGCTTCCGCAAGCACTCCTTAAAAGGAAGTCTTTCTCTGAGTCTGGAGTCAATGAGGATGGCAAATGTGATCAACTTCTCCAGCTCAGTGGGTATATCTCGGGCAGCTATCTCATCCTTGATGGTGTCCGAGAGACCATAAAAAAAAAACAGCCACGAGGGCCTCATTGTTCCAAGCAACCTCAGCTGCCAGAGTATGGAATTCAATGGTGTAATCGGCAACAGTTCTCGTTCACTGTTTGATGGACATGAGGCACTTGGCAGCAGAAGCAGAGCGTGCAGGAACATCAAAAAGCCTTTTAAAAGAAGCCACAAACTCTGGGTAACTCAAGACAACAGGTTTTTGCATTTCCCATAGAGGGTTTGCCCAGGCCAAGGCTCTCTCAGAAAGCAAAGATATCACAAAACCTACTTTGCTTCTCTCCGTGGGAAACGCCTGGAAACGCATCTCAAAGTATATCTCAACCTGGTTGAGAAACCCTCTGCATTGGACTGGATCGCCCCCAAATCGATAGGGAAGCAGAGCGGAACCAGACATACCTTTTATAGAGGTAATACTTGAGGCGGGTGCCTGCACAGAGACTGGAGCAGCAGCCGGAACAGCCTGTAACACAGGTTGTACCGGACTAGCCACAGTGCTTCCAGGTGAGCCGTACGACTCAGGAGCGTTTGTAACGCCATGGTAAACTAATCCATGCGGTGATCCTGCTCATCTAATCTGGAAAAAATATTACCAACAAGTGGATTGACTGCATCTTCTGAATTCATGGCCTTTGCTTACTGTCAGAAACCATGAATCAGACTGAAACAGAAGTACAGTTAAATCACACTTGTTTAATAATAATAATATTAAAAAGATTAACAGAGTAAACGTAGTCAAAACATAGCCAGTGTTCAGGAACTGGATGGTTAGTCAGACAAGCCAAAACGTCAGGGAGCCAAAGATGAGCGTAGTAGAACAGCAATGGGATCTGGAGCCAGAAGGAATATCAGCCAAGCAAGTCTTTAACAGGAACACAGGAGAGCGTCTCTAGAGATGTGACCAAGGCGAAGGCAGAGATCATCTGGGCTGGACGGCTTTTAGTAGGCAGGACTGACGAGCAGGATATCATCAACAGGTGAGTCACTGTGGAGAGAAAGGAGCTGGCAATTAGCAGATAGGGATGGGCCGAACACCCCCCTGTTCGGTTCGCACCAGAACATACCTAACAGGCAAAAAATTTGGCAGAACACACGAACACCGTTAAAGTCTATGGGACACGAACATGAATAATCAAAAGTGCTCATTTTAAAAGCTTTTATGCAAGTCATTGTCATAAAAAGTGTTTGGGGACCCGGGTCCTGCCCCAGGAGACATGTATCAATGCAAAAAATTTTTTAAAAAACGGCCATTTTTTCGGGAGCATTGATTTTTTTAATACTTAAAGTGAAACAATAAAAATGAAATATTCCTTTAAATATTGTGCCTGGTGGTGTCTATAGTATGCATGTAAAGTAGCTCAGTTTTCCCGTGTTTAGAATAGTACCACAGCAAAATGACATTTCTAAAGGAAAAATTGTCATTTAAAACTGCTCGCGGCTGTAATGAATTGTCGGATCTCGGCAATATAGATAAAACTCATTGAAAAAAATAGGGATCCCCCCAGTCCATTATCAGGCCCTTTGGGTCTGGTATGAATATTAAGAGGAACCTCAAACAAAAATTTAAAAAAAAATTGCGTAGGGGTCCTCCCCAAAGTCCAAACCAGACCCTTATCCAAGCACGCAACCTGGCAGGCCGCAGGAAAAGAGGGGGGACGAGAGAGCGCCCCCCCTCCTGAACTATACCAGGCCACATGCCTTCAACATGAGGAGGGTGCTTTGGGGTAGCCCCCCAAAGCACCTTGTCCCTATGTTGATGGGGACAAGGTCCTCATCCCCACAACCCTTGCCCGGTGGTTGTGGGGGTCTGCAGGCAGGGGGCTTATCGAAATCTGGAAGCCCTCTTTAACAAGGGGACCCCCAGATACCCCCAGATACCGCCTCCCCCTGTGTGAAATAGTAGAAGTCCATTCATCTTCTTCTATCGCTCTGCCGACGGACCGAAAAAAAAAAAACGCCACTGATCCACCTGCATGGGTGGCTCATGCTGTCTGACGCGTCCTCGCAGGTGACAGTTCTTATATAACTGAGGGCGGGGCCACACTGTGATGTACCCGGGTGACCCAGCCCCCCTCTGACGCACGGGGGGGCTTTGCCATGGCTACCCGTGGCGTCAGAGGGGGGCGGGGCCACCCGTTTGCGTATAAGAACTCTCAGCTGTATAACCGCTGTATTTGCAGCAAAAGGTGGTTCTACAAAGTATTGACTCAGGGGGGCTGAATACAAATGTACGCCACATTTTTCACATATTTATTTAAAAAAAAAAAAAAATGAAAACCATTTATCATTTTTCTTCCACATCACAGTTATGTACCACTTTGTGTTGGTCTATCACATAAAATCCCAATAAAATACATTTGCGATTTTGCTTATAACATGACAAAATCAGGGACAGTTGAGAGCTTTACCTTCTTTAAGACTCATGTCTTCACTGGGTCTCTGTGTTTTTCTATGTTATGCAGACAGACCATGGCTAGTGGGAGGAGCAGGCAGGGTGCTGTAGATAGTATTGAAAACATCACAGCACCTTCCCTCAGTACTCTTCTCAGGAGTCCTCAGCCCTGCAGTGAGTTATGTATATATTAAAATACCTTAATGAGTGAATGTCAGTCTGGAGGAGAGGTCATTCCTAAGCACGTTATATTTGCATACAGACCACCCTAGGCAATGCCCACATGTGATACTGAGCCACATGTGATACTGATTGAAAAAACGAAAATCCGGTAAATGGAAGGGTTGGGTAAAGCTGGAGAGAAAAGAGCTAGTGGTTGCTGGATGTCCTCCAGCCGAGAACTGAGACAAGCTCTTTCTGACTTACTGTAACTTCTAATAAATGTTGTGAGAAGCTTACAGTGTGTAGTTAAAGTGATTGTAAACCTCAGTCATGGAATCTTAGCAATGTACATGTATCTGTAGTGTTTACTTATCTCTCCCCAAAGCTCTGAGTGTCGTTTCTCTCCGGTGCTTCGTACCTCTTTTATCAACATGAGTCACTTCTGAGAAGTTTTCCTGACAAATGAGATAAAATGTGTGTCAGGGAGGGAGATAAGCACTCAGCTTTTTTATTCACAACACAGTTCTTCTGCTGTGTGAAGGAGGGGAAGGGGGTGTGCTTTTCCTCCAGTCAGCTCTCACACAGTGTAACTGCAGCTTTCCACCCCCTCCTCTGTAATACTAACAGATTGAGAAGGATTGTAACACAATTTTGCCCATTGGAAGTGGTGTAGGGAAGAGAAGAATGCAGATAAATAAGTAAAACCTTTTTAACAGGATACGTTTCATCTCTGTGTGTCATCTGAGGCCGTTCACTTCACTGGGTATATGTGAGGGTTTACATTCACTTTAAATCAGAGTAAGCAATTCCAGTACAGGAGAAGAGCCTTTACAATTGCACAAGACTAATAGCAGGACTTTAGTGTTTAAAAAAAGGATTCCTATTTGTAGTTCATCATAAGGTGGCTAGATTTTTTTTGTCTTTAAGGAAAAGTACAGATTATATAATTAGAAAAAAAATACCCCCATGCTGCAGGATCTGCCTGATGATGTAGTTGTCCCTTGTCAACTGAGCAATGACATAACCTCTTGGTCTGCTCTGCCAGTCACTGATCTCTGCTCTGCTCCTCCAGAGCTCACTGAATCACCAGACTGGGACCTTCAGGCTTCCAGGTGGATCCCAACAATATTGTCGAGATCAATTGTCGCTCTGTTCTGACCAGTCAGGTGATAGGGGGCAAAAGCCACCTACCAACTGACTCTGGATCACAGGAGAACAAAAGTAAATTCACTCCTGTGACCCTAAAGAGAAGTGCAACCAAAAAAAACTTTGGCTATACTTCTTTTTTAACAGTTGTTAATAAGGGAGAGGGTGGTATCAAGAAAAGGCCTTCCTTATTCCGGTAGCACCGAGGGTTCCAGTCATATATTATTTACCAAAGGTGCACAAGGATCCTGTTTGCCCCCCTGGGAGACCAATTGTTAGTGGTATTGATTCGGTTACTTCCAGGGTGGGCAAATATATTAATCATTTTTTGCAACCTTTGGTCACTAAGACACCCTCTTATTTGAGAGATTCCATCCAGGTAATCAATCTGTTCCAACAGATTGCCTTTGGCCAATCATGGCTCAGGGGCTAAGTCCATGTCCCACACTATATAAGGCTGCTTACACGGCCTCCGCATGTAGTGTGTTGTAGTAGAGATAGAGAAGGCAGGTTAGTGAGTGGATAGAGCGTGTAGTGCAGTCAGTGTAGAATATATAATACAGTGCAGTCAGTGTAGTGTATATAACGCAGTGCAAAGTATATACTACAGTGCAGTGCAGAGTTTATAGTGCAGAGCTGAGTATATACTACAGTGCAGTGTATATAGGGCACTGCAGAGTATTTAGTGCAGTGCAGCGTAAATATACTGCAGTGCGGAATATATAGTGCAGTGCAGAGTATATAGTACAGTGCAGTGCGGAGTATATACTACATTGCAGTGCAGAATATATAGTGCAGTTCAGAGTATATACTACAGTGCAGTGCAGAGTATATAGTGCAGTGCAGAATATATATTACAGTGCAGTGCAGAGTATATAGTGCAGTGAATTTTTTTTCAGCAGCAGCAAAAAAACATTTCTCCATGATTGCTGTTCCTTCTTCTGAGTCACAGGTGGTCTTCCTTCTGCGTCACCACTGTTTTTTTATTTTTTTGGCCTTTCTTATTTTTTTTTTATTTTTTTATTTGTTATTTTTTTGAAAAATTGCTGCATCCTTATTTTCTTTATTAAAAAAAAAAAAGACTATAATACAACGGTTTATAGTGCACCAAGTACAAAAGTATTTCACCCAAGCACCATATTCCCTTCCCACACTCTATAATAAAGAGTTATAAAAATCCCCCCCCCCCCCAAAAAAAAAATAAAAAACAATAATAAAACGGTTTATAGTGCACCAAGCAAAAAAAAAATCCCTATCATGTCCGGAAGGCCAACAAGGAGAGACAGATGCTCACAGGCCACTAGAAGAGGGCAAGCAGCCTCTGTGTCTGCAGTGAAAAGTGGTGGATGCAGACACGGTGCACCCTCTGCAGGTGGGGCACGCTTGTCCTTTTTTTTCTGCAGCTGCATCTGTTATGGAGCCGCAACATGCAGAAGAGTTGGTGGAGTGGTTAACTAAGCTGTCCTCATCCTCCTCATCCTCTGTCACCCAGGCTCATACTAGTTTGCCTTCCACCGTAGCTGCCAAAGTGCCCTATTCCACCGGACTCTTGTCCACAGCTACTCCTTCCGTAGCCCCACCATCACCCACGGAGGAGTCACCAGAATTATTCGATCATAGTGTCGGTTACATGCTGCTGGAGGATGCTCTGCAATTTGAATGCTCTGATGTTGGTTCCCAGGTTGATGAAGGGAGTAACGTGAGCCTAGAAAGAGGGGGTGCCACAGAAGGACAAGAAATTAGCAGTCATGTTCCCCCAGCTACAGCATACTGCCAAGTTTGCTCCAGTGACGAGGAGGAAGGGGATGATGAGGTCACTGACTGTACTTGGGTGCCTGAGAGAACAGAGGAGGAAAGTGAGGAAGAGACACAACTCCAACGAGGAAGGATGTCCTGCAGGGGCCGGCTTAAGGGCAGCCACCCTATTGCATCACACCACAGTGCTCCACAGGTGCAGGGAGCTGCTGACTCCCCGCTAACTTCCAAAAGTTCATTGGTGTGGACTTTTTTCAACACATGTGCAGCAGACCGCAGTGTTCCTGTTTGCAATCCCTGTCTGAAGCGTATCAAGCATGGCCAGAACACCACCCGCTTGGGCACCATATGCTTGAAAAGACATATGACAACCTGCCATGCAGTCCATTGGCAACAGCACCTGAAAGACCCACATCATAACAAAATGCAGACTTCTCCTTGCTCCTCATCTGGGATCTCTACCAATACTATACCTCAAGTCTTCTCAAAAACCTGCACTGAGAGGAATGATGGTATAGTACTTGCACCCAATCTGCTAGCAGTACACCACCTGTCGATTTTACCAGGCAAATTTCGCTACCCCAGTTGCTGAACTGTAAAAAAAAAAAAAAAAAAAGCTGTTCCAACCATCCACATACTCAGCGTCTAAATGCTAGCTTGGCCAAATTGCTAGCACTACAACTGCTGCCTTTATATGTGGTAAATTCTGCTCCCTTTTGTGAATTTGCAGAATGAGCTATACCACAGTGTCATGTTCATGTCAACATGGGGACAAGGTGCTTTGGGGGGCACCCCAAAGCACCCTCTCCATGTTGAGGATGAGTGGCCTGGTACGGTTCAGGGGGGGTGCTTGCTCGTTCCCCCCCTTTCCTGACATGCCAGACTCCTTGCTCGGATAAGGGTCTTGTACGGATTTTGAGGGGGACCCCACGCCACTTTTTTAAAAAATGTTGGCATGGTATGGACTGGGGGGAGGACCCCACACCGTTTTTTTCATTTTTTTTCATCTATATTGCCGGTAGCCAGCAATACATTACAGCCGTGAGAAAGTTTGATTACATTTTTTCCTTTAGAAATGCCATTATTGACATTATATAATATATACAGGCAGACTAAGGAGACCCCCTGCAGGCACAATATTTAAAGGAATATTTCATGTTTATTGTTTCACATTTAAGCATCATTAAAATCACTGCTCTTTTAAAAACCATCATTTTAAAAACTTTTTTTTGCATTCATACATGTCCCATAGGGCAGTACCTGGGTCCCCATACACTTTTTATGGCAATAATTTGCTTGTAAAGCTTTAAAATTAGGACTTTTGATTTTTCATTTTCGTGTCTCATAGACTTTAATAGTGTTCACATCCCTATGCAACATGCATCCCTATGCAACATACAAAAAAATAGCACACAGAAAAAAAACACTTTATCACAAGGAGGAGAATCATTTTTATCTAAAAATAGCACCACTTTTACATGAATAGACAGAGCTGTACTTCATGACCATTATGCAACTCTATATAAATTATACTTTTTCTTGGTACCAATTTTATCAACAGCACATACAAAATTAATGCATTTACTTGTTTTATTTTTTATTTTATTTTGTTGTTTATATTATTTATATAAATACAAAATAATGCATTTGTTTAAAAAATTGTGACTTACCCCATATATATATTAAATCGAAAACCCTGAAAGTAAGTGTGAGTGCTTGCTCCACTCGCCTCACTTCTTGGTTATCCCAGTGTGGCAGCAGGACTTATGTGCCACGGATATGTGGTCTGTCGCAATTGACTTTTTCTATGCAAGTTTATATTGGCTTCTTATAATTACTTGCATAGTAGAACTCAGTAGGGACAGCAGTAGAAGGCAATCAGGTAGGATGCATTCACATGGGCAGACAAGGAGCTTGTTGATAAGGAAAAGTCAAGAGGGATTAGTTCCTCAGTCTTCTGCTACTTTTTCATTGTCCAGTCACCATATGAAGACAGAGATTTGACTTAGGTGTACTGCAAAAGCAAATAGTGAAGGAAAATCAGGTCACCCACCTGGGTCTGTTGTCTGGTGGTAGTGCTGTATACATCTCAATGCTGCCTGGAAAATCTTTTGGCAAGTAATATTATATATATATTGTATTTACTGTATATTATCCCGGGCATGCAATAAACCATCATGTAACACATGCTGGACATGCAATATAGTACCATGTAACAAACCCATTAAGAATATAAAAACATATTTAATGATATGTATTGATTGGTGTAATGATTTTATGCAATAATTACTAAGGATAGATTTTTTTTAAGTGATCTCATCTTGAAAGTGACTATGGCATAGGAAGAAAATCCATTAAAAGAAGGCTTTATTCTTTTTTGTCTATTTTTATTTTATACCTATCACCTTTGTAGATCTCACACGAGTAATACATTAGTATAATGAACCTAGATAAGGGAATATAATAAAACAACATAAAAACAGTAACCTGCCTGCATCCATTAGGAAAAAAAAGAAAATGTGCTGAAAATAACATACATTTGCTGGCATTATCCCTACCATCTGCTCTAGTCATAAAAGGCTGGGGTTCATAGCAGGTTATTCTAAGTGTTCCAAAAGCATTTAGTAGCGCTTTGAAATTGTTATGAGCATGTGGAAAACTTTGCTATCCAAATACTGCAAGCCAAAAAAACATTGTAATCAACACTAATTGCTCAGTAATTTTTTATGAGGTGCTTTTGCCTAGCACATGTGCCAAATATTTTCTCAGCACCTGGTCTAATCTTTTCCCTAAAGGTACAGACACACAAACTAACAATTGTGAAAAAAGAACTACCTTAACAGGCCCCTTTATATGGCAGTACTAGATACCTTTGACATTTTTTAAATTCAAAATAGTTTATTTCTGTTTTAGTGATATTACTGTGTCAATCCTAGCTCTACACAGTTAAATCTAATCACAAAGGTGATTTTTAGTTGCATGATCAAGTGACCAAAATCTCAAACTATCACTTGCCTCACATAGAAAATGTGTCATAGAATGGACATGATTTTCATAGCATGATCAAGCCAGTCATCGCAAGACAATGCAATTCTGCAAATCAGTCACTGTGTGATTGATCATTGCAATTTGTTTTAGCTCACTGATTTTAATGGGAGAAGGTGATTAGCTGCCAGTTGTCATACAACTGTATATACATGTACATGTATATAAAAGCAATTTTTATTTTTAACACTCTCTTTACCTGAGAATAAAGATCAATGGATAAAAGTTCAAAAATATTTTAGAATGCCATCTCTCAAAATAGAAGAGGAAAATGTTTGTTGCCCAAGTAGAGACTTGTGTAGGGATTGACCCATACATGCTTGTTTTCTAGCTGTCTCAAGCAATTTTTATTTTTAAAGCAGAAAGTACTTTCTCGACCTGTAAAAGGGTCAAAGAACACCTGACAAAAGTTCAAAAATATCTCAAACTGTCCTCTCATTGTCCAAAATAGAAGATGTAAGTGTTCCTTGCTCAAGTAGAGACGTGTGTAAGGATGAACCCATACATGCTTGTTTTGGGGCTGTATCAAGTACTTTATAGCTTTAAACCAGAAAGCACTATTTTTACCTGTGAAGTGAGTGAAGGGACATATGATAAAAGTGTCCCTTGCCCAAGTGGAGACTTGAGGTGGGATCAAACCACATGCTTTTTTTGGGTTGTCTACTTCATAGCTCCCATAGGTTATGGAGGAACATGAGAGTCATTTCGTGAAAAATAAAAATTGTAAGGCGCAGCGATAACAGAACCAAGGTGCATAATCAGTTCAAGGACAAATTCTAACAAAGTCAATAATAGTCCATAAACCTTTAAAATCCGCATGTCAGGCAGCTTGTTCTCGTAGAGTAGGAGCAGTACTCCATGCTATGATTCCAAAAAAAAAAAAACAGACAAACTTCATCTAAGCATATTAGAGCTGAGAACAAGATTTATTTGCACTACAAATGGAAACAAGGTAATAAGGTAAAGCTCATCTGTCCTCCACTCTGAACGGGCGTCCAAGATATGTCAGTCCTGTCGGGATGGAAAGGAACGCTGGATGTTCCTACAATATGCCGTGACCCCAGTAGGCCGAGGCTTGAGGAAGAAGCACACATACACAACCTCATACTCTGCAAACGCTTAGCCTCCCATGCCGCATCATCGGTGACATCACACCCGCTTCCTGTCCTGTACTCGTAAGACTCCGGTCTCCTACTGAAGACACGGCATAGAAGCATCTTGGACGCCCATTCAGAGCAGAGGACATGTGAGCCTTAACTTGTTTACTTTTTTGTGATTTGCCGTTTGTAGCGCAAGTAAATCTTGTTCTCAGCATTACTACACTTGTCTGTTTCTTTTGTTTGTATGACTCATTTCATACTCTAATCAGCTTTGTTACATGGGAATTCCATAGCCCTATGTAAACTATGACTCCCACAATGCATAGCTTACACAGGGATTTTCTTGACTCCAGACAGGGAAATAGAGTGGCAGGGTAGCAGATCGGTAAGATATTAATATTATTTTCTTTTTTCATTGCAAGTGTCAGCAAGTTTTGCCACTAAAGCCCCATTTATATCTGAGTGTTTTGTAGTTTAAAGCTACAAAAAGCTCAACAGTAAAAATCTAATTGTTTTAACTGTGTAGGTAACTATTAACTATCAGCATTATCGCAATCCCATAATAAGTCATTATAGTTATTAGTAGTAAAAAAAATAAAATTCAATATATATACCATAGGTTTTAGACACAAACTTTCACACAAACCAATCAATATACACTTACTTGGATTTTTTTTTTACCATAGACTTGTTGGAGAATATATTTTGGCCTAAAATTTACAAAGAATTTTTTTTCTTTTTTTTTTATTGGATATCTTTTATAGCAGAAAGTAAAAAAATATTGTTTTGTTTTTTAAAAATTTTAGGGTTTATCATTTATATAATACAAAATAAAACCCCAGTGGTGATCAAATACCACCAAAAGAAAGCTCTATGAATTTGAAAGAAATGATATAGATTTTGTTTGGGTATAGTATTGCATGACTTCGGAATTACCAGTTAAATTAGCGTAGTGCTAAATAGCAAAAAAATAGTCTGGTCACGAAGGGGGTACAATCTTCTGGAGCTGAGGTGGTTAAATAGTACCTATTCACACCTGGGAGCTCAGGCCAAAAACACCTAATCCTGCTCCAGTGAATCTCCTGTACAAAACATTGCTCATAACACACCCAAAAAACATAAAAGAGAACTGTAAAATAAAATATCGCAATCCCATAATAAGTCATTATAGTTATTAATAGTAAAAAAAAAAATTCCAGTATATATACCATAGGTTTTAGATGCTCTAACTTCACACAAACCAATCAATATACAATTACTTGTATTTTTTTTTTTACCAGACTTGTTGGAGAATATATTTTGGACTAAATTTACAAAGATTTTTTTTTTTTTTTAATTGGATATCTTTTATAGCAAAAAATAAAAATATATTGGGGGGTATAATCTTCTGGAGCTGAGGTGGTTATACCTGTGAGCTCAGGCCAAAAACACTTGATTCTGTTACACTGAATCTCCTATACAACACATTGCTCATAACCCAAAAAGCATAAAAAAAACAGTAAAATAAAATAAAATAAAATATGCTCTGCTCAAGTATGAATGGAGCTTAACATTAGGTTCAATACAAGTAAAACATGAATGGTGAAGCAGCAGTGCAATAATACAAGGCCTATAAAGTAATTATGTAGCACTCTTGCCTCATACACGGATAAATAGCATATTATATTTACACTAAATGCAGTAATTCTATTATGTACTGCAAAATTTCCACAGCAGTTTTAACAACAAAATAAAGTGTATGGATAACAACATTAAATTACACAGCTTTATATATCCATGTATGCTAAATCAGTCTTTTATTAGAATGTAAAATAACTCTAGCATTAAAATAAGCCATAATTACAGACATAGCATAATTAAATTATTTGCAGAGATGCAGTAAATGTGAGGCTTTACAATTTGTTCACTTCACAGATTGAAGAAATACTTAGGATTAGGAATATTGTTTAATTTTGTGCCATTGTTTGCACACAGAAATGTTCATAGGAAACAATGATCTCCATAGTATTTCTTTATATTTTCAGGAAAATATTTGCAGTACAGTGCAAAAATCTCTAGTTTTAAATTATATCAGAAGCAAGCTTTTTTTAGACAGGGGTGACCTAAACTCCCAAAGGCTCTCAGTCCTGCAAAAATATTATTATTGCAGGAGCAGCATTATGACAGTCCCTTCATTTACATCAATCATTTGTGTGTGTGTGTGGGGGGGGGGGGCTCCTCATAATTGAGTTATGCAAGTTATGCATAATACAGCAACAAGCCCCCAGGCACTCGATTTGGAATGTTATTAATAGTAGTGTGTACTGCTTGAACATAGGGGTTTAAGAGACCAACTCCCTGTGTAGAGGATTGCAGTGTCAACTGTTACCATACTTGTCACTGATCTGAACATAGCAAATGCCTAAATGAAGGACAGGCAGCAGTCAGTATAGTAATGGGGTTGTAAACCCTTGGTTTTTCACCTTAATGCATTCTATGCATTAAGGTGAAAAACCTTTTGTAGTGCAGCAGCTCCCCAGAGCCCCCCTTTTACTTATCTGAACCCAATCGTTCCACTGACAGGGACGAGCACAGCAGCTCCAGCCACTGTCTCGGGTCCTCATTGGCTGGATTAATAGCAGCAAGAGCATTGACTCCCGCTGCTGTCAATCAAAGCCAGTGACACGGGAGCAGGGGGGTGGGGCTGAGTCCTGCTGTCTGTGTCAATGAACGCAGCAGCAGGACTTGGGAGTGCACCTGCACGAGTGCCCCCAGGGAATGTGGGTCTCCGTGGGGACACTCGAGAAGAGGAGGAGCCAGGAGTGCCACTGGGGGAACCCAGAAGAGAAGGATTGGAGCCCCCTTGCACAGAACCCTTGCACAGAGCGGGTAAGTATGACAAAAAAAAAACCTTTGCAACCCCTTAAGTATACTATAATGGACCAGTGCTGTGCATTACATTTATATTTTAATATCAATAATAATATTTGCACAATACCCTATACCACTTATAAGGTGATGTGGTAAATCCGGTGTCTCACATCGATAGACAGGTGCAGGCTGTCTTATGCTTAATCCACAAAGCAGTGAACTAGGAGAAAAGCTCTATGATTAAGCCCCCGATGGGTGGGTTGAAATTCACAAGAGGCGGGGCTCAGGAGGAGCTCATGGGTGATTACATTTCTCTTTACCCGTTGAGCTAGTGGTGTGCGGCGTCTCTCATCCCCTCATAAATCAATAAAAATATTCATATTGATATAAGCTGTCCTATAAGGTTTGGACTGAAAAGAAACTCTGAGATAGGCAAGTAAGTTTCACTTTTCATTTCAAAATAGTTAACATCCAGATGGCAGTACATAATGGCTCAAGAAAGGGGAAAAATATTTTGGAAGGGTGACTGGTTTCCACTAGGCAAGACTGAAATGGCACTCCAATAAATATACTGATTTTCAGAAAGAAAGACATCTAGATGGGAGTCCAGAAAAACATTATCTACTACATATACCTGAGTGTAAGAGGACTACTGTTTTTCCACCTGATAATTCAATTCTTTGCTCAGAACATAATTACCTTCTCATGTTACCCATAAAAAGGAAATAAATGGGGATGTATTTTATAATAATAACTCCAAAAATCTGGGGGCTAATAAGTAGTAGTAGTAGTAGTATAAGGGCATCCAATGCAATAGAGCATGTTGGCTTAGTGGTTAGCACTTCTGCCTTAGTTTGGGGTCCTTGGTTTGAGTCCTGTGGGTCTCCTGAAAAAAGGGGGCACTCATTTGTGCCCACTTTCTTGAGATTGTAGCCACCCCAGCCCAATTAGTATTCATTCTGTTTGATTTAGGCTGGGTCCACACTTATACTAATTGGATACGGGTTTTCCCTCATCCAATTTGCATGACAGGAGATTGTGACTGGCTCTCAATGGAGGCAGTTCACACATCTCTGGGGCAGCTGTGGAGCTGATTGCACAGGGGTCCTGGGTGCCTTTGGCTCCATTTCAGGTCCGAATTCAGGCTAAAATTTAGGCCTGATTCATCCCTGAAATTGACACACCAGACCCCTGCTGTGAGCCGCATCCAAATTAAGTGTGAATCCAGCCTTAATGTAAGAAATACGTGCTGAGCAAATATGTGGTACTGTCTCTTTAAATACGCAAATAAGATATCCAATGAGAAACCAATTGGAATACCTTGAAAATTCTATAATTCCTGGGATCTGCTATTAAGGGAGCTGCAGGAGTTGTGCATTTTCACTGCATGTGGCCCTAAGCAGCAGAAAAGCTCCCTCCCTCTTGCACCAGTTGTGAGCACTGTTATGTGGTTGGGTCACCCTAGATTCCTAGGGAGGACTATGTATTCAATGTGAACTTGTGTTATGTCGCTCGAGTTCTGATAACTGAGCAAATGTTCATGGAATTTACTGTATGCTATCATTTATCTTGCTAATAAAGTTTGGTTATTATTGTTTCACATTTATTATAAACCAATAAAAGTGTTGCGGCCATTCTTGTATCAAGTTTCTTGTCTATGTTTTCATTTCAGTTATGGTTGTATATGGGGAACATTGTTTTAAAGGGTGAGTGTGGCCTACAATCTCATTTAGTTTTCTCCAATACTCTAAACTTGGCTTGATGGTAAGTCACTCTTGTATACAAATGTATGATATTCTACTGAGTGCGCTCAAGGTGGCTGCCTCATCATTTGAATCAACAGCAGTAAAGTGCTTTGAAGAGAAAAGCTCTATACAAATATAAACGAATATTGATAATTAAAACTGTTGAAAGACATTCATATGAACTATTATACTTGCTGAAGGTTTTGCAATTTTGTTCAGCAAGAGATTCAGACACTGCTGCACAGCACATCCACGTCTGTGTACTACCTGCACCCTGCAGTTAATCAGTGCACTGAGCAAAGTGACAGAGGGACTAACCCTTCCTTTCCTAGTCTGTGCAGGACACTATAGAAGGCTGATGTCAAGACAGTTTCAGACATTTATGCCATTCCCATATAAAATATAATTCAGGGATTTGATAATACAAATCTAGATTAAGCTGTGCTTTAATGTCTGTATGGATGCAGCAATTGGATGAAACAGCTGCACACACAAAAAAAAAATAGTGCACCAATCATCTTGCTTTGTAAAACAGGTCAGTAATGATGTCCAAATGTGGATATGATTTCAGGTGGCTTCTACTGGTTAAAACATGCTTTATACAACTAGGTCAGCTATCTCCATATTTTATGTCTTCATTTTTTGTTTAATATATGAATATTTTTATTTGTGGAAGCAGAGTAGAAATTTAGATAAACTCTATACTCTATCATGGCCCCTTTCACAAGGGCGATCCGATCAGGTCCGCCTGTCAGTTTTTCAGGCGGACCTGATCTGACTGTCCAGACTCTTCTATGGAGCGGCGGATGTCAGCAGACACATGTCCGCTGACACCCACCGCCATCCAATCCGATCCTGTCCACCAAAAAGAGACGGATGGGGACCTATTTTTCATCTGTTTGACGGATCAGATGGAAACCATGAGTCTGTTTCCATCCGATTGACCCACAGACGAGAGCGGGCTGTGTCTGTGTCCGCTCTGCATAGCGGAGTGGACACAGATCTGTCATCCGCCTGCTCGGCGAGGATTAGTAGAGAGATCTCCCGCCGAGCAAACAGATCCTGCTTCACGAAGGTGCCCATGTAAAAAGGGCCTAGGTGTATATGCAACTTCTTTAAAACCCTCATGTATCAATGGGTAAAATGAGGGAAAAGTTTCCAACAAACGTGAAATACATTTTGATCTTTGGATTTTATTTTAAGTTAAAAGTTTAAAAACTTAAGTTTTATATATTTTTAATTGTTCACAATCTTGACTTAAGGGTAACTCCACTTTTGTGAAAAAAAAAAAAAAATAGTAAATAAAAAATAAATATAGCATATACAATTGCTACACAATCCATGTTGTAATTTAATGTTGTTAAAAATTACCTTTCCTTTCCAATCTGCAGTGCTGTAAAATTCCTTGCAACAGGGCAGCCAGAAATGTAATTTCCTGTTTGTGTGGTTGGCTCACTGATTTTCCCAGAAGTCTGCACTAAGTCAAATTTTAAGCACCCCCTGTAATTGGAAATTTAGTTTTGGTGAGATACCCCCAAGAGTCAAATACTTCTAAAGGGGTGCGGATCCTACCGTTTGTCTCATTAGAAAACTGAGAGTACACAAGTTGATAATGAACCAAACCCTTTCATTTGGAATCCATCTGAACAGGACATGCTAAAACAAACAGTTGTTTCTTCAGAGCAGCAAAAGGTGAGAATCTGCTAGTAAAGTGTGCTAAAATCCCTGCAATGTACCTTGATCACCCAGAGGCCAATGTTTTGGTTTTTTTTTTACAACAAAAGTGGAGTTACTTTTTTATTAGAGTTATTAAAGTTTTGACATAATACAGGGTGCTTGCATGGCATTTAGTTTTCAGAGCATGCTGGACTTTCTAAAAAGAAAGACAAGCATTACTTTTTACTTTTTTAGTTGTCTCTACTTCACTAAAAATCTGCATGGGACTGTATTTGTTGACAGTGGGGGAGAGAACGTCCCCCTTCTAAATATTTCAATTGTTTTATTTAATAGATCTAAATAGCAAGTTATCAAATTGGACAAGCTATTACAGCATAGCAGTAAATCACCGTAGAAAACTTGGGGTCTCAGTCTTTGACATGACACTTGCTGGCTGCATAAGGTAGATAATGATGCATGATATGAAAAAAGAAAGTATAAAAGAAATTTACTTTTTAGTCTTGATCATATTAAACAAAGTTATTATATACAAAATACTATACATTATAATTTACCTATATCTTCTTCTCTCAAACACACTAAGAAGAGATTTATCAAGAGCATACTACAGGGCTCCAACAAGATTGTCTATTGTATCTTTTCTTATTAGCCAGTCTATTATTTGCCAGCGGCATTTCTGAAACTCAGTTGAATACAAACTGACCAAAATCATATTAGATATAACATTCTCTTATGTTTAATATCCTGCACATTAGCAAAAAGGGTCTAGCGTTGTTTGCACTTCCACTCTATAATAATTAGCAAATTCCAGCATTTTAATGATTTAATAAGATTGTAGGTTTAAGAGTTTAAAGTTCATTTAAAGGTCAGTAGTAAAACTGAAATCTTGTCAGATACTTTATTTAAATCCAAAGCGTAGATTACGAAAATAGCGAGGATTATCCCGTATAGCTGATTTTAGATCCCATGTTAACAATACACAAAAGCAATGGCATAGATACTTTGCATCCACGGGCACAGCTAAGCTTGGTTCTTTAAGACTAGAATAGAGAATCAGTTCCATGCAGCTGAAACTGGAGGACTTTGTAGATATCTTCTATACTCAGAAAGGCTCCTGATAGCCTTTGTTGTGGAAGGTATGAGAGTTCCCTCACTGTACAAGAACGCATGGGGACTTGCAATACTCATATGACCATGCCAAGTGTGTAGTGTGATGATATCATATGCCAGCAATAATGTCATCTCAAAGAAGGTAGACACCTAAAATCCCACCTTTCCCCCATTATACTAAAATTCACATCATGTATCTCTGCATGATGGGTTGAAGTAATCTAATGTTTTTTTTTTTTAATTCAAAAGTTTTCATGTAAAGTTTTTTTAAATTTACTTACCTTTCTTGTGCCTACTTCCTGGCTTTCCTGGAGCCACTGATAACATAGCCCTGGCCTCAGTGATGCCCCATGAGAAGACAACATCATCAGTGCCTTCCAGAAGATCTTGTTCCTAATCTGCAAAATTTTTCAAGAGATCTCATAGTATTGTTGTACTGTGTATGCTTGGTGTCATGTGGCTCATCACGCACGTGCACTTTACAACATTGCATTTGTAGCGCTCCCCCTGGAAGGAGCCACTGCTAAGCGGATCCCCCAACACTGCACAGCAAGGCAATAAGTATTCTCCACACTTTCTCCAGACACAAGGAACAGTCCTTGGGCTTGGTTTTTTATGTTTTATTAGGGGTAACAACTTGGATGGAGAATAGGAATTATGGGATGCTCAACCTGATAGCAACAAAACCAGGGACAACTTCCTCCCTATGTACAAGTTTCAGAATGATCTTTCTTCATGGACACTGACAGTCCATCACAGAAAAGCAAAAGCCTCTTAAGGACTAGGGGAATAATTACTTCCTGTTCCTTTTGGAAAGTAGTACAAAAGTTGTAGGTTACATACAGGAGTGACTCCAACTCCACTGTAGATACTGATCCCAGTTCCACTGGCTGCAGGAACTACCAGCTGACCTGGCTGCTTCTTCTTTAGCCTACCTGGCTGCTACGGAAGATTTCCCAGGGCAAGATAAAGGAAACTCTGACTCCTAGAAAGGCTTGTTACATGTGACAGTCTTTCCATTTGCAAGTTCCTGAATGTGCTGTTGTATTCACACTGTCCTCTTTGCTCTCGCTGCTTCCTAGGCAAGATTCCTTCTGGACCGTGATGTTACCAGAATCCTCCCAGGCCAGCCCCAGCCTCAGCCCAAGGCAGAGCCCCCCCTTGGCAGAGGTTCTTCTCAAGGGCCATTGACCGTCTCCTCAGAACTCCATCTTGCACCCGACTCCCTTCTCCCATGCCAGCATGACTCATCCATATTGAAGGGCTGGTTTAACTACTATGCCAGGCCCATTGCCTGGGGATTAGCTGAACTCCCCTAAGTATGCAGATCATCACTCCTGGTCTCCGTCCTCCAGTTTCAAGAATGTTCTCCAGCTTTCCAGAACTGGGGGAGGCAACAGAGACATGCCTGTATGAGTCATCCAGCTCTGAACTGTAGCAAACTTTTGACCCAGATTCAAAGACTTATTTTAGCATGAGCCAAAAACATAGATTTGCTTGCATTGCCTCTAATAGCACACTAGAGGGTGCTACACAATAATATGTTTAAGAAAAAGCATCCCCCCAAGTGCTCACAAGATCTTTTGGGAAGGTTTTTTTTTAACAGATGAATGTAATGTCATATGGTGCATGCACGAGACCCCGAAAAGGATTTTCAAAATGGTGGCTGAAGAGCGAGGGCACAGGCAGCATTGAGGCACCATGAAAGGGGCGAAAGGAAAAGGAGAGGTACCATAGAGGTAGGTAAGTGTACTTATTTATGTTTTCGTTTGTCTTCAGGTATATGTCTATAAAAGGAAGAGGGCGAGTTCCGCTTAACGTTTGGCCGATGAATGCATTACAGGGTCAGATTTGACATTAAAGCAGAGTTCCTCCCAAAAGTGGAACTTCCGCTTTAAGGACTCCTGACCCCCTGACATGCCACATTTGGCATGTCATTTGTTTGGGGGGAAGTGGGTACCTAGTTTTGACAGGTATCCAGGTCCACCTAGAAGACTCGAGCAGAAGTTCCCCTCTCCCCTTCCCTCCCTGTGACGTGTCCCAGAAGATTACCCGGCCATTCAGGAGGTGCAGCGCGCACCTGGCTTTGAAGCCGCAAGCTGTCACAGTCTGGTGCCCACACTAGATAGGATCGGAGAGAGGCGGGGAGAGAACCGAGGCTTCGGGCAGCTGCATCGCTGGAACGTGGGACAGGTGAGTGTGTGTTTATTAAAAGTCAGCAGCTTTTTGTAGCTGCTGACGTAATAAACGCAGAAACTGCTGGAACTCCACTTTAATGTTTACAAAGACCTGCTGTTTCATGCAGTGCATGCCCACTAAGAAAATTGACTGCTCTAAATGAGGTGAAGTTTTGTTAGCGTCTATCATCCAATCACGTGCATACAAAAATACAGTATCTCACAAAAGTGAGTACACCCCTCACATTTTTGTAAATATTCTATTATATCTTTTCATGTGACAACACTGAAGAAATGACACTTTGCTACAATGTAAAGTAGTAAGTGCACAGCTTGTATAACGGTGTAAATTTTCTGTCCCCTCAAAATAACTCAACACACAGCCATTAATGTCTAAACCACTGGCAACAAAAGTGAGTACACCCCTAAGTGAAAATGTCCAAATTAAACCCAATTAGCCATTTTCCCTCCCCGATGTCATGTGACTCAGGTGTGAATGGGGAACAGGTGTGTTAAATTTGGTGTTATTGCTCTCACTCTCTCATACTGGTCACTGGAAGTTCAACATAGCACCTTATGGGAAAGAACTCTCTGAGGATCTGAAAAAAAAGAAATGTTGCTCTACATAAAGATGGCCTAGGCTATAAGAAGATTGCCAAGACCCTGAAACTGAGCTGCAGCACGGTGGCCAAGACCATACAGCAGTTTAACAGGACTGGTTACACTCAGAACAGGCCTCGCCATGGTCGACCAAAGAAGTTGAGTGCACGTGCTCAGCGTCATATCTAGAGGTTGTCTTTGGAAAATAAACGTAAAAGTGTTGCTAGCATTGCAGCAGAGGTTGAAGGGGTAGGGGGTCAGCCTGTCAGTGCTCAAACCATACGCTGCACACATTTGGTCTGCATGGCTGTCATCCCAGAAGGAAGCCTCTTCTAAAGATGATGCACAAGAAAGCCCGCAAACAGTTTCCTGAAGACAAGCAGACTAAGGACATGGATTACTGGAACCATATCCTGTGGTCTGATGAGACCAAGATAAACTTATTTGGTTCAGATTGTGTCAAGTGTGTGTGGTGTCAACCAGGTGAGGAGTACAAAAACAAGTTTGTCTTGCCTACAGTCAAGCATGGTGGTGGGAGTGTCATGGTCTGGGGCTGCATGAGTGCTGCCAGCACTGGGGAGCTACAGTTCATTGAGGGAACCATGAATGCCAACATGTACTGTGACATACTAAAGCAGAGCATGATCCCCTCCCTTCAGAGACTGGGACGCAGGGCAGTATTCCAGCATGATAACGACCCCAAACACACCTCCAAGGCTACCACTGCCTTGCTAAAGAAGCTGAGGGTAAAGGTAATAGACTGGCTAAGCATTTCTCCAGACCTAAACCCTATTAAGCATTTGTGGGGCATTCTCAAATGGAAGGTGGACAAGGTCTCTAACATCCACCAGCTCTGTGATGTCGTCATGGAGGAGTGGAAGAGGACTCCAGTGGCAACCTGTCAAGCTCTGGTTAACTCCATGCCCAAGAGGGTTAAGGCAGTGCTGGAAAATAATGGTGGCCACACAAAATATTGACATTTTGGGCCCAATTTGGACATTTTCACTTAGGGGTGTACTCAATTTTGTTGCCAGCGGTTTAGACATTAATGGCTGTGTGTTGAGTTATTTTGAGGGGACAGCAAATTTAGATTGTTATACAAGCTGTACACTTATACTTTACATTGTTGCAAAGTGTCATTTCTTCGGTGTTGTCACATGAAAAGATATAATAAAATATTTACAAAAATGTGATTGGTGTACTCGCTTTTGTAAGATACTGTATACTTGATTGGGTATTCTTTGCTAGATGAATTTTCACCACATTCACTAAGCTAAGGGAAAATTCTCCTGAAATATGAAAATTCCTTTGCAAAGTTAAGTAAAGCAAACCCTGTATGTATCTATATTGACACCTTCACCAGCCTTACATTCAATTCATTTGTAGCCTAAAGAAGCTATTTTCCTGTCAACAGTAAAGTCTGGCATATGGGATAGGAAAAGGTACATTTTTTTGCTGGCCTGTCTCAGTAGATTCATCTATCTCTTTGACAGGTTTTCTATACAGGTATGGTATGCTTTGACAGGTTTTCAAAAGTCCTTACAAGTAACATAGCTTATTCTAAAACCTCATGCTTTTTTTTTTTTTGCAAATCTGAGAAAATGCAAGGTCTTCTTGTCCTTTTGTTCTTGGCGTAACAGGAAAAAATGTCAATAGACAAATTTATCCTGCTCACACGGGAAGCAAGAGACATATCGCTTCTGAAGAATTCAGTCAAGATGCAAATCTGACATTTCCAGAAGGCAAATAAAATGCACTGAGCTGGATTCCTTCTGCGTGTTGCTCTGCTTGCTCCGTTCTGATGGACCTTCAGTCTGACTGCAGCTCTTCTACCGGCAATCCACTCAAATAGCTTGATGACACATTTGCCCCGATGATCCTTACATGGTAATTGCAGAAGAACTTCAATCAGAATACAAATTGCAAAAAAATTACACAGTGGCTGTTTATCTGCAGATCGAATGTCATTCTTAAAGAGAGCTCCAGGAAATATAACTAGAAAGGACAGTGGGAGGTCAACTACATTTACCACTGTGCTTCCCTTTCCGAGCTATGGCTGCCCAACAGCACAGCAGTATTGTTGGTTCAATACTTCCAGCCTACGCACTCTCTGTTTCCTGACACTAATATCTAAAAGTAAAATTAGTCACATAACAGAAGTCTATGGGGCTCCTATTAGCTAAATACATTCATAAAATAGTGGGGACAGAAAGTAGAGTGCACATTGACCGGAAGTATTTTCCTAATGGCACCACTGTGCCCCTAGCGCAAGCCATGGCTCAAAGAGGACATCATGGGGGCAATTATAATTAACTCTTTATACTTAATCTCTTTCATGTTATATTTCCTGGAGATCTCCTTTAAAGCCTAATTGAACTATTATGTTTTAAAGTATGTGTCAGTGTTTTTCAAGTGTTAGTGCTGCAGTCCTGTATTGTACCCCTCTGTATCAGCAGAATGATGGTGATCCAAACTGCTGTTCTCAAACAGGATCCAGGCCTTTTGAACCACTTGGGGATACAGACTGCTGTATCTGCTGTTTAGTTGCTGTCACAGAGAAAGCAGGGAGAACGGATCCAAGCATGCAGAGGTGGGTGGAGCAGTGGGCGGATCCTGATCCTGAGTGTGTGCAGGCAGTAGGTGCCATGATGTACAGGGGGGGTCAGGCTGGGGGTACTGGCGGAGAAAGATGTCAGGGTGGAGGAGGCTCACCACTGTTTGCCGTAGCTGCCACTGCCAAGTCCTGCTGAAGATATTCTCCTACCTGCGTGGGAAGACAGCTAACCCTCCTGTCCCAGGTGCTGCAGGACTGATGAGATGTGTGGATATTGTGTGTGTGATGGGGGACTGGGTATCAGGGGGGGTGTGATTAGAGTGGAGGGATGGGGGGATTTGGGGATGTGATCAGAGTGGAGGGAATTTGGGTATGTGATTAGAGTGAAATGATCTGGGGGGGGGGGGTCTGGAGGTGTGATTAGAGTGGAGGGATAGGGGGAACCTGGGGGTGTGATCCAAGTGGAGGGATCTGGTGGGGTATCTGGAGGTGTGATCAGAGTGGAGGGATCTGGGGTGATCTGGAGGTGTGATCAGAGTGAAGGGCTGGGGTGGGAGTCTAGTGGTGTGATCAGAGTGGGGGTATCTGGTGGGGTATCTGGAGGTTTGATCAGAGTGAAGGGATCTGGGGGATCTAGAGGTGTGATCAGAGTGGAGACATCTGGTAGGGTACCTGGGGGTGTGATCAGAGTGGAGGGATGAGGGAGGACCTGGGGGTGTGATCAGAGTGGAGGAATCTGGGGGAAGGGGGGTCTGGAGTGTGATCAGAGTGGAGGAATTCAGGGGGGTATTTGAGGGGTGTGACCAGAGTGGGGAGCATCGGGGGCGTGATCAGGGTGGGGGTATCTGGGGAGGTGTCATCAGAGTGGGGCGTACCTGGGTGTGTGATCAGAGTGGAGGGATCTGGTGGGGGATCTGGGGGTGTGATCAGAGTGGAAGGATCTGGTGGGGTATCTGGAGGTGTGATCATAGTGGAGGGATCTGGAGGTGTGATCAGAGTGGCGGGATGGGGAGGATCTGGGGGTGTGATCAGAGTGGGGAAGTATCTGGGGTGTGATCAGAGTGGATGGATCTGGGGGATCTGGAGGTGTGATCAAAGTAGAGGGATCTGGGGGATCTGGAGGTGTGATCAGAGTGGAGGGATGAGGGCGGTGATCTGGAGGTGTGATCAGAGTGGAGGGATCTGGTGGGGGATCTGGAGGTGTAATCATATTAGAGGGATCTGGAGCTGTAATCAGAGTGGAGGCATGGGGGAGGATCTGGGGGTGTGATCAGAGTGGAGGAATCTGGTGGGAGATTTGGGGATGTGATCAGAGTGGAGGGAATCTGGGGTGTGATCAGAGTGGAGGAATCTGGGGGTGCAATTAGAGTGGAGGAATCTAGGGGGGTATCTGGGGGTGTGATCAGGATGGGGGTATCTGGGGTGTGTGATCAGAGTCAGAGGTATCTGGGAGGGTGTTATCAGAGTGGGAGTATCTGGGCGGTGTGATCAGAGTTGGAGTATCTGGGTTGTGTGATCAGGGTGGGGGTATCTAGGGTCTGTGATCAGGGTGAGGGTATCTTGGGGTGTGATCAAGGTGGGGGTGTCTTGGGGGTGAGAGAAGGGTGAGGGTATCTGGGAGTGATCTGAGTAGGGGGTATCTGGGGGTGTGATCAGAGTGGGGGTATGTGAGGGGTGTGATAAGGGTAGGGGTATCTGGGTTTTATGATCAGAGTGGGGGGTATCTAGGGGTGTGATCAGGGTGGAGGTATCTAAAAGTCCATGTGTTAGGGGTGCAAATTACTTGCCTTGCCCCGGCCGCTGACAACCCACGCTACGCCACTGCACATAACAATGCTTACTTTACTGTTTAGGTAGCCTGACACCATGTTTTTATTTTTTTTGGCCAGAGTAGGGAATGGTTAAAAACCCAGTCAAGTCTATTTTTTGTTTCCTTTACACCATCGGGAGAATTTCCCTTTACTTCCTGTCCCAGAGATACAACAGACATTAGAAGAATTCTCCCAAAGTCAGGGGAATTTCCCTCTTAGAGAGCTGTCCCCAGATACGATTTCCTTATACCGCTTATTTTGGGGACTACGCTGAAATTTGGGAATTTTCAGTCACTTTCTTTGTTGACAATGGTTAGCAGGAAAAAGAGAGTAGAGATTCTCTCCCATAGGGACACAGACATCAATAAACACTTGACAGAGGGTTCGACCTTTCCCCATTCTTTCCAAAACTAAAAAAAAAGTCTTACCTAAAAATACAATTTATTTGGTGCTTTAATTTTTTTTTTATCAATCTGGCACTGTTAGCTGTAACTGGTCACGCCACTTATTAACCTTTTTTCAGATTGTAAAAATTAATAACATGTCAAAGTAAAAAGTTTTAACATTAATTTGCATGACATAAAGAAAAGTCAAGATGATAAGAGTTATCAGTCTTATCTGACTCTTCCTGTCACTTTCTACCTAATATAATGTTTGTTAAAAGTGAGTATTTGGAATTGAGCTTATGTGACAGGTGACAGACTGAAATGTCAAAGATGATCCTCTTTTATTTATAGCGCACTAGATTTATGCCTTACCGTCTTCTAAAATGTTGTGATGCCTTTGGTGTTCCAGTACCATTAAAATGAATGATATTTCTAAATATTACTGAAGTCAGTAAATACTAGAAAGAAGTGAAATATAGGGAAGACGTTGGTCCAAAAGGTCTTAATATGTGGGCAGTCCCACCAAATAAGGCATATTGGGGTTGATTTACTAAAACTGGAGAGTGCAAAATCTGGTACAGCTCGGCATTGAAACCATTTTTTTTTTTGTCAAAGCTTTATTGAGGAAGGTGAAGTTAGAAGCTGGAAAAAATATATATAAAACACAAAGCGCTGTGATGCTAAATAGCTGATAATTACATATAAAACCAAGTGAGGCTGCTATCAAAAGAGAGTGTTTTCAGAGTCACTTAAAAAGAATAAATAATGATATTTGAAGCGCTTCACAATGTGCATGAAAATGAATATATAAGAATAAATATAAATAGTAAAATAAATCCAGCGGTGAGTAAAAATTCCTAAAAAATCCAGCAATCAAAATAGTGTAAAATTATAAAAAATTAGTGACACCAAATGTGTAAAAAAATTCACATAAAAAATCCACATAAAAATAAATATATAGGGATGTATTCAGAAGGTTCAATTATACAGGTGTAGAATCCTGATTGGTATAGAGCTTTTGATCACTAGCAAAGCTGTTTAAAAACACTTGCTTAATCAAGGTGCTCATTGACCTTCATAGTAACAATGTGCTTTTTGCTTCTATTCACAACCAATGTGAGAATCATAAACAGGCAGATAAGAGAAAAAACCAATCATTGTGCAATAGTTAGGATACCAAGGTACACAGGCAAACTTCAATCCACTCACGTGTGCCTTATAATGATAAGGCATATGCAGGTTTTACTATAGCAGTCAGCCACCTTAGACAGGAGCAGATTCAGTGCAGTACACTGTGTGATACTGCTGATCTGCACAGAGCGTCCTTGGCTCCTCCCACGCGTTACATCACAGTCACGTGACTTTTTCAAGGATAATCACTTTGCAAGGGAATTTTCCCTAGAGTTTAGTTAATGTTATGAAGTTTCACTTTGTGAAAAATAACCAATTTTACTTAAAGCGGATTTCCACTCATTTTTCTGTTTATTAAAAGTCAGCAGCTACAAAAAGTATAGCTGATGACTTTTAATAAAAACACACTCACCTGTCCCACAGTCCAGCGATGCGGCCACCCAAAGCCTTGGTTCTCTCCCCCGCCTCTCCCCAGCATCACTAGTGTGGGCACCTGGCTGTGACAGCTTGCTGCTCCGCAGCCGGGTGCACACTGTGCATGCGCGAGTTATGCTGCATTTCCTGAATGACCGAGCAATCTTCTGGGACCTGTGATGTGTCCCAGAAGATTGCAGGGAGGGAGGGGGAGAGGAGGAGTCGCCTAGGTGGCGCAAGCGGAAGTGGGAGCTGGGTACCTGTCAAATCTAGGTACCCACTCCCCCCCCCCCCACAAAAAAATGACATGCCAAATGTGGCATGTCAGGGGGTTAGGAGTCCTTAAAGCGGAAGTTCCACTTTTAGATGGAACTCCACTTTAACGCATAGTTCACCTGTTTTACAAAGTACAAGGAAAAATAAATTAAAAAAATTTTTTTTTTTTTTTCACAAGATTGGAAGATGAAAGTCAACAGAGCTTCACCTCTTCAGCTCTGGGGAAAATTTCCTTGCATAGTAAACATCTTATTTGCCTTTAGTAAATCAAGGCCAGAGCTTCAAAAGGGAGAAGCTGCTGCGTCAAGAGAGCTTTATGACAAAGTTCAAGGAAGAAGTCCCGTAGCTAAAAATAACACAGTAATTGGCATCCTGTTGGCAGTCAGGGGGCAGTAAAACCATGGCTCAATCTAATGCTTTTAATACTGCCAACCTGAACAGGAGATGAAGCCTATTAGGGCTGCACATGTGCAGCAGCTGTGATATTTGCTTCACAGCCACGGTAAACATTAAATGTTACAGTATGCTCCACAAATATTACAGTTGCTCCATTACCATTACAGTTGCTCAACCACAAATATTACAGTTGTTCCAACACAAATTTTACAATATGCTCCACTAACATTAGAGTTGCTCCTCCGCAAATGCTACAGTATGCTCCACAGGTATTACAGTTGCTCCATCACAAATATTAAAGCTATTTCACCAACATTACAGTTGCTTCACAATATTACAGTTGTTCCACCACAAAAATTACAGTCGCTCCACCACAAATATTACAGTTCATCCACAAACACTACAGTATGCTACCCTCAGTACATTGTACCCTCAGTACAATGCAGATCATACCTACATTATAAATAGGCAGTGTCTATGCATTCTGGTGTGGAGTACAGCTAGAGGAAGTGGCTGGTTACTCCTTAAGCAGCGGTTGTACACAAAGGGGCAGGCACGGGGGTGGCGGAGTCGCTGAGTTTGCTGGCAGTCATCATGACAAACAGGAAACCTGCAAACTTTGAACCTCTTCCCTATGATGTCAGGGACAGCTGTTGATGGGGGTGCTTTAAGAATTTTTTGGGGTTCTATAGCACACCCCAGCACCCCCTAGTGCCGCCTCTGAGTGCAAGGTAGTTCAAAGTGTACAAACATGAAAATTGTGAAGAAATCTGGGCTTTGAGGCATGAGAGAGCTAGGTCTTGCCAGGAGAATTCAAAGTGTTGTTGAAGAGGGCACTAATCTGCCAATGACAAAGGCCTGCTGAATTCATAACAGGTGAAATAAATCAGTATTTTAAATGAGGTTTCCTGTAACCTAGTACTAAAAGAGCACAAATAGTGATCTTGAGTGATCTTTCCCATGAAACCCTAAAGTCGTCTCCTCTTTCAGCTGTCTTAGTTTGTAACCATGAGTAAGCCAAAGAGGTTTTTCTTTTTGTCTGAATGCCCTTGAGGCAAATTGATTCTATCTGGATGAAGGGCTTAGAGAGAGACTGTTTCTGTGTGTGGTTTGAGAGTTAATCCCTAAACTGAAAGTAAGGCCATCGGGGGGGAGAATCTTTTCGGCACATAGATCACTGAGCTCTTCTCTTGAAATCATCCCTGATGATATACAATGCAAAGCAAGTAATGGAGATCCATTAACAGTAAATAAAAGTAATTTGGTATTTAGGCCCAGGGGGGAACTCAGGGTTGTTCACTACATGTGTCAAGGGTCCTGGAACATTTGTCAACCCATCTAATACTGAGAACTTATGGAACATTTCTAATGTAGGGCCTATAGTCGGGTATTGTAAATTTGCCCAGGGTAAAATGTCTTATCAATCCACTATAAACATTTAATGGAGAGGGGGGTAGAGGAGTCTTCAATTTCAAACCAATCTTTGTTCTCCTGATGACAATGTCAATCTATGATCCTGGCTAAGTGAGTTACAAAGTAGTATAATTTCTACATCATAAATCTGAAAGGCTTCCAAAAACAACAAATTAAGTGTTATAAATATAACTTTAACAGTGAGATAACAGTGCTTACATACTGTATATATAATGAGGATCCTAGATAATATCCAAGAACAAGTTGTGTAATGGTGAAACAAAAAACTGAAATAAAAATATTCTCCTTGGTGTGGAAATCAGTCAATATAGTGTATGAGGTAAATAAAAGTCCATCCATAGAGCAGCAAACAGCGTGTCAGAACACCATCACCAAACACCACCGTGTGCAATGCCTGCTCCCCTCAGATTTTAACCCACTACAGGTTATATTGCGCCTTTTGTATGTTAATAGTGTGGTGTGGTCTGTTTTGCTCCTCTTCTGCAGGGTGACACTCCCCTGGGGAATAAATACTCGAGATATGAAAGAATAGGCGTATAGCGTAGTATGTCTTTCACAATGATGTCTTTTAATAAGATTAAGAACACTTATATTTGCAATGCTTGCCAAAACTGATATAGAAGACAGTCCTTGGGACGGTAAATCTCCTCCTCAATGTGATACTTCCATGCCTCGGAGACACCAGAAGTGACGTCACTGGCTCCGCCCGATGCGTTGCATCACTGGTCACGTGACTTCCTCAAGGATATAATTTAAAGTCCAGTAGACCCATTCCTCCGGCAGCTTTGGATCTTGTTATTAGGTGGAACTGGATGTGGGGTTTTCTCTGGTCCCAGACAAAATTCCTTTGTGCTTGTTGTAATCAATTGAAGTAACTATTAGATAGATTAATGGGAAGTGCGTGTAAACAATAAAGTAATCTAGGAAGGATCATCATTTTTACTATGCCTGTTTTGCCAAAAAAAGTTTTTTTGAATTCCATTTTTTAAGGTCAGATTCTATATTTTTAAGAAGAGGAATAAAATTTAGGGTGTAAAGATCGTCTAGAGAAGGGGTAAGCCAGACCCCCAGGTATTTCAGAGCAGCCTTTTTCCATTTGAAAGTACTATTGTTTTGTGTATTTTTAAGAGTCTCTGGTGGTTAGGTAAGGTTAAGCGCTCCCAATTTATTATAATTTATTTTAAAATTGGAAATATAACCGAAAAATCCAAAAGATTTCTAGTAAATTCGATATAGATGTGTGTGGATTTGTTATGAAGAATAGCAGGTCAATAGAATAAGCTTCAATTTTCTCTATTCTCGCCATTCTCTCCAAGAAATACAATTAAATTCTCTACTGGATCGACTTGTTTTGATAAATTGTGTGGAACAGGGGTTCTAAAGTCAAGATAAATGTAAGGGAGATAAAGGGCACCCCTGTCTTGTCCCATTTTTGATGAAAACCTTTTCAGATATTGTCTTATTTATCTTAATTTGTACCAAAGGGGATTGGTATAGGGAAGAGGTCCAAGAGACCATCTTCTGATTCCTTGTCAAAAGAAGTTTATTGAGTATACAATATTATAAAGATACATAAAGTAAGTTTACAAGGATCTATAAAGTAAGCTCATTGTTTTACAGTAGGGTTTATATAGGTAAATATCATGAAATTTCAAATATTAAACATTGGGTTCACGTAAACCTAAATTAAAGATATATATCATTTCCTTAGTTACTTTTGTAGGTATTTAAATGATTTATACTTACTATACATATTGTTTACAGGTAGAGTGTATTTAGGTCAAATAAATTCTGATAATGAGCTTTAATCGTAAGGTCGAGAAAAGGAAAGAGAAAGAAGAAAAAGGGTAGAAAGGTAGAGGTATGGTCCACAAGGTTGTCCCGCTCGTCAGTTTATTATACTTTTTAGTTCTCGATGGCTACCATCTTAGCATGGGACATTGTATTATTCATTCTGTGAATTGTTTCTGCTAGTACCAATGTAGGAGATTTCCATGCCTTGGCCACTGTTTGTTTTGCAGCCGTTATTAGTTGGATCATAAGTTTGAATTGAGAGAGTGTTAACCATTCCGGTTTTAGATTAAGTAAAGTTATATATGGATCTGGTTGTATTATTTTTTTAAATATTTTAGATGCAATCACGAAGACTTCCTTCCAGAAGGTTTGGATTACTGGGCACGTCCACCATATGTGTAAATGTGTGCCTATTTCTGGGCATCCTCGAAAACAAAGAGCTGAGGTATTAGGTGAATATTTTGCCACTCTAGTGGGTACAAGGTACCAGCCAGTTAGGACTTTATAATTTGTCTCCAGTGCTAAGATGTTGGGTGAAGGACCATCTTCTGATTCAAACCTACGTGCGAACAAGTGATAAGCATATGATCTTAGGCAACCATATTAAAGACCTTCTTCGCATCCGTGGATAGAAGACCCTCAAGGTTTTCCTCCTTCGCCTTGTGGACTAGATTAGTTGCCTTAATGATATTGTCCCTGGCTTCCCTGCTGGGCATAAAACCCACTTGTTCCAGGCCAATATGTTTTATTAACAAAGGCCTAAGTCAGTTGGCTACTTATTTGGCCAAAAGCTTTAAGTCAATATTAAGGAGTGATATTGGCCTGTAATTAGAACAATCCACAGGATATTTGTTAGCTTTCAGTATAACTGTGATGTGAGCAGCCAGGAAGGTTTCAGGAACCTGTAGCCAGCTTATCAGTGAGTTTAGGGACTGCAACAGTGGGCATTTTAATCTGTCTAAAAAGTATTTATAGTATTGAGAAGTGAGGCCATCCAGGCCCGGGCACTTCCCTGCCTTTAACTTCTTAAAGCGGTTGTAAACCCATTCAATCAAGTTTATGTTAAATTAATCATTGCAAGCTATTGTACTGTGTGCATGGCTTCCTACCTGCTTGCTTTCTGTGTAATCCTTTGTTTTGTTTGTAATGACCCCACCGGTGCATGCGTTGTTAGTCCTATTTTACCTGCAAGTGCCAGAAAAATGTTTTTTACATGCCGGGGCTGCGTCAATTCCTTAGGTCGGTGTCAGCCCCGAGATCCCACGATACTCCTACCCCATGCTGAGGCTAAGCCTCAATTATGGAGTAATGCAGCAGCAGAATCGGCTCCTTTTCACTATACATGGTTGCCATGCTAAAACCAGAACGAAAATGAGGCTTGGCCTTGGGAACTAATGCACACGTGTGGGATTATGGCCGCAGAGACCAAGTGAAGGCGGAAATAAAATTCTATGTAGACGCAGAAGACAAGAGTGATAATGGCAGTGGCTGCATACAAGCAGGAGCTTTCAGAAAAAAAGTTTCTTCTTTCAAGTAAGAACATTCTATTTGCCTGTATATATGTATGCATAGCTTCTAAACAGTAACATGCAATTTCATATTTATTATTTGGGGTAAAATTACCTGAGTTTACTACCGCTTTATTATCAGAGATTAATTCCACTTCTGAGAAGTCGTTTTCTAACATTTTGCTATCTTGTTGTGAGAGTGTCGGCATGCCACTCTGTCTTAAAAAGTCTGTTAAGATTTGTTTTTTATCTCCCTTTAAATGGCTAGGTTTGGGTTGCTTAGGTAGATTGTATAAATATAGTAGTATTCATAAAAAATTTTTGGGGATTTTGTCAGTGGTTCAAAGTTGCCTCCTGAATTTTGAATAGAAAAAATGTATAGCGCGTTTGGATTGTCTGTCTATCAAATTCTGCAAAGCCACCCTTGCCTCAAGTAGCTCTACTGCTGATTGGGTAGAAAGAGAGAGTTTATCTAGCAATCTTACAGTAGCTGATAGGTCAGAGATTGCCTTTTTTTTTTTTTTTTGCGTCTGGATCCCCACTTAATTCGTTCGCCCCTGATCACACATTTATGTGCCTCCCAATGGTTAGCGGTAAAAGCTCTGTGGAGGTGTTGAGGGAAAAGTATGTGTTAATGGCCTTGTTTATTGACTTATAAATCTCAGGGTCAGTAATCAAAGAGGTATTCATTCACCAAGCACATGGTCTTGCTCTACGCTCTTTCCTATCCAGAAGCAAAGACATGGCTGTATACCAATTTTTGCATCCCGTAGGTTGGGGATATCTTTTTGTGAGATGAAGATATAATCTGTCTGTGAATAATGGGTGTGAGGGGTGAGTAAAAAGTAAAATATTTGTCCCTCGGATGTAGGGCTTTCAGGGTGTCAACTAGTAAAAGGGAATGGAGTAAACATTTTAATTCTTTTAAGGACCTTGTAAGAAATACAGGATGTGCCCGAAGATGTGTCAAGGAGTGGGTTCAAAGGGATATTGAAGTCTCCCCCTACGATTAAACACCCTGATGCAAACCATTTTAGCTCATCTATAATGCAATTACAGAACGAAATATGTGCTGAGTTGGGGAAGTAGACATTAGCTAAGGTCATGGGTTTGTCTTTCCAGGAGCCCTTAAAGAAAATATATCTGCTATCAGGGTCTATTAATTGGTCCGTTACTTAATGGAATGGTGACCCCTTTCATCTTTGCTAGAGGATTTGTCACATGAAAAGCTTTAGTAAAATAATTATCAGACATTTTTGGAATGTTTTGAGTCTTAAAATATGAAAATATGTTTCTTGAAGAAATACATTACTAGGTTTTTTTTTTTAAGTTCTCATAATAAAGCTGGTCTTTTTTCAGGTATATTAAAACCTTTAACATTGTGAGAAACTATAAAAGGACTTTTTCCCAATGATGTTTAAGCCATTATAATATCAGATAGTAGCATACACTTATACTAAGTATCACAGCATATGCGGTAACGTCTATAGTCAATAAATGTTCAGGTAACAAAGCCTTTGATACACAGAAATAACCAAGTATCCCAAGGTAAATCAGACTGTAAGAAGCAGTTGCAAGAAATCACAAAAATGAAAGGATAAAAGCTTCCGCAGATTGGGTGTGTACATGGGAGGATCTCGTTAAACAATAGCTATTGGAATTCAACAACTCCACAGCTATATATAAAAAGTAAAAATACTTTTATCATGCCGAGCCTTAGCAAATGGGAAAGAGATCTCAATATGACTTTCACAGCTGTCCAGCGTCAAAACATCACCCACCTTTCCCTGAAATCATCCATATGTACGCCCACGCAGAAATCCAACTACAAACAATTTATTGATGCGCTGGTAACTTACCTAGTCTGCTCTATGTAAATACTTTCCAGAGGCCTCACATCGATGCTGGAGATGTGGAGAAGAAAAGGGAACTCTCCTTCACATCTTCTGGTCTTGTCCGAAACTTCAACAGTATTGGTCAGAGGAACAGAGAATCTCCCAACAATTTACAGTCTTTCCAATTCTGAGTGATCCTGCCTTCTTCTTGTTCCATTGCTCACAAATCCTGCTTCGGACATACAAGAAATCAATTCTTTGTCACTTGATTAATACCACCAAAGCTTGTGTTACTCTGTGTTGGAAAGACCCCATCCCTCTTTTCTTTGCTATGTGGTTTAATAAGGTCAGGCGTATCAATACACTGGAAGACCTGGTACTTACTGCCCAAAATAGAAGAGAATGATATGCGAAAACATGGGCATACTAGAATATGTTTGTATATTCAGACGAAGATAAGTCCATCCTGGAGAGCTGCTCTGAGGATTGAGGTCCTCCTGTCCTTCGTACTGTTGCACCACACACCTCATCACCCTGGCCCCCCCCCCCTCTTTTTTTTCCCTTCTTTCTTCCCTCTTTATCTCTTTTTGTTTTGGCACACCCTTGGGTGACCCTATGCTTCTGTACCTTAGTTTCCTTTTCTCAAAAAATTTGAAGTGTCCGTCTGTGCAATCTCAAGCATAATGTTCATAGTTACCACCTCATTTTTGGAAGTGAGAGATTATTCTGGGTAATAGTGATGTTAAACTACTTTGCATTTCTGCAATATCGCTTTATACTATATTACCTTGTCACTTTGGATCGTCTTTATAATAGGTGTGACATGGCACCTTTTTTGTTGTATTATGTTCTGATGGATACTTCATTCTCTTAAATAAATAAAGAATTTTTTGTAAAAAAAAAGTAAAAATAAGTGAACAAGATTTGAACTAAATCCTGTGCTGATGAATTGGTCATGCTACAGGTATCTTCATTTTTAGCAAATCTAGAACTGACATATCAAATGGCCAAAGGATATAAAACAGATAAGTCATATAGTGAGATGTCCGGCATGAGTTAGTAGGGTATGTTGCCACTCCTACCTAAACTATAAGCAATGTAGAATAAGTTCTAAACAGCTTATTCTTAAAACAAAACAGTTATAAACTTGTTCCAGAAGAGGAGGAAAGTCAAATGTTGAAATTTAATTTTCTGAATATTTCAACAGTTGGAAAACATGAATCATCCCAGATCCCCGGGGTAGATAGGGATATGTCTAATCGGCTATCTCCTGGAGGGAAGAAAAAGTCAGATCAGTTATCTGGCCTTAGGAAGTTTGGACTTCGGAGAGCCAGAGCTGGATCCAGGTGCGGATGGTCTGTAGTGTCTGCCTTTTTTATAGTGAGTTACGGGGTGAAGCTGGTGGGCTGGAAAGAGGTAGCGGCAATTTAAAGTCCTGATACCACTCTGGAACTTCAGTAAAAAGAGTATTTGGAGTGCATTACATAAATCATTAAGCTCTTCCGGGAATCTGAGCAGGTGAGATTTCCCACTGAAGGTGGCTTGTAGTGTAAATGGGAAACCCCATCTGTAAGTAATGCCATTTTCTTTGAGAACTTCAAGCAGAGGTCTAGGTGCCCTTCTGTTATTCAGCGTTATGGGTGATAAATCTTGGAACAACATGATGGTGTTTTCATTAAACATGACAAAGTCATTTTGTCTTGCCTTAGCAAAAAACTCCTCTTTTAGGTTGTAGTTAGGGAGACAACATATAATTTCATGTGGCGGGGCCAAGTATGAGCTTCTTGGACGCAGAGATCTGTGTGCCCTGTCAAAATCTATATGAGTGTTGGTGTCCCTTTCAAGGAATTTGTAAACATTTTTCTGTAGGGCAGGTTTGATCTGTCCTGTAGTGATTGTCTCTGGTACCCCTCTAACTCTAATGTTGTTTCTTCTGCCCCTATTATGGCAGTCTTCAATGTGCGGGCTCATTGAAATAACATGCTTTGAATGGGTCAACGTTATGTCTTCAAGCCTGGTAATAGCTCTGTCCCTCTGCTTCCCTTCCCTTACTTACTTATTAATAGATCTGCTTTGAGATCTGTATAGCAGCAGTGAACTAGTTTTCTATATCTGCTGCTAAAACAGCCATACCAGAGTATGTGAGTGGTTGGTCTGCATCGTACGGTATGGTACATACAGTTGTTCTTACTGACTCCTCCGATGCCGGCAGGGATGTCTTATTGCTGTCCTCCTCATGGTGTGACAGGAAAACTTCAGCTTAACAGCTGTCGTCATCTTGCCAGCACAAGTGCTTCTTCCCGAGGCCTACCTAGATCTGAAAAATGCCGGGATGTGAAGGGCCCGGGAATACAGTCAAGGAGTGGTGGGAGCAGGCGTGATGCATCGGCTTGGTGATTCTTTCCATTCTGGGTTGGTATAGACCGATTTTTTAAACTGTGAAGCTGAAGTTTTCCCGTAGGTCTCTCAGTGTGCGACCATCCGCTCTGAGTGCCAAGACACACTGTATCAGTTCCAAAGACGGAGAGGTTCAGAAGCTCACCAAGAAAGTTACAAGGAAGCAGAAAAACGCATTAAGAAATGGTTACATGGCCATTTAGTAGTGTATGTGCATGGATTATTTTAGGAGAGTATGGATATCGTATAGTGTAACTTTAAAAACATAGGTGCATGTTTTGTTAAACAAAATCAGCAAATATTAAAAGATTTTAGAAGTAAATTTCACATATATTTCTTGCTTTTATTTTTACATACAGCAAAAATAGTTGAGGGTCTTTCTATAAACGGCCAGTCTACCTGGAACTGATATTTCAGTAGATACTGGAGAGTTTAAGCCCAACTCCAGCAAAAAAACATTTTATGTTAAAAAGTGTGTAAGAGCCAGAATCTGCTCATTGGGGAGATTCCCTCTCACTGTACTTACTGGACACAGACAGCAATACATGCCTGAAATATGTTTTAACCTGGTGTTATCCAGATCCACTCCTACGGCTGTAATGCTCAGATGGATGGTACCAAGGCCCTGCTATGAGGGAAGTAGAATTGGATCCTGTCTATACGAAACCTTGCACAGTAATAACTGACCAAAGAGTTTCAGGTGGAGTGCTTTACAGGTTCAGGGTAGTGGACCCTGAGAAAGGGGGATCAAGTCCCTTAGTGTGCAGAGTAACATATTCTGTCGTGATAGGTGAAGGTTGGATCCTTGTTCGCTTATGGGAGGATCCTGTGGTAAGAATGGTGAATATTCCATTGTAGCCTGTTGGTGCCTTTAACAGAGGGTCACCTTGTTTTATGCTGTCTGTTATTTTAGAGTGTTCTTGTTTCCCCTGCTTGAGGGCATTCGTGTACCAAGGGCTGAGATATGGCCTCAGCCTGTGCCTTGTCGGGCTGGATGCTTGGAAAGACTGCTGCAGGGGCTGCTATTTTTTATTATAATATGCTTTTACTGGAATCACATTGAAACACCCGCCTGCATGTGATCAATTAGGTTGTTGCTGCTGTGTTTGCTAATCGCTGTTTTACTCAGGCTGTCCCTGATTGAGTTTTTTTTTTTTTTAATGGAGAATACTCCGGTTCGCCATTTATAATCAGGTGTGTGCATGGACACAGATGGGCTGGAGCACGAGCATACACATGGCCTCGCGGGCATGTATGTTCATGTGGCCTTGTGGACATGCACATGGTCATGCAGGCATGCAAGTGCATGAGCAGCCGAATGTGTTTAGTCAGATATATGTTAAAGGGCCAGCATGTGAGGCAGCAGAGCAGCAACAAGAAAGAAACACGGAAATGCAGTACTGTCCCTGTATAGGCTATAGAATATAGGCTCCTTCAGCTCTTGAGTTATGTTATTACTCCAGCAGGGGCAAGGCCCTGGCAGCTGGGTGAAGTCTTCTGAAGGTAACCAGTATACTATTGCTTGTAACACAGTATTCTCTTTACTGCTTGGGATTGCTTTTTATTAGCACAGGTCCAAGTATTGTTTTCAGCAGCCAATATGTCTTTAAAAAAGGCAGAGCTGTGGGAGCACAGTGGGGGAGGACTCACGGTCACCTTCTTCAGGTCCAAAGGACAATAGACATAGTTCCTCTGGTGCAGTTCACTGAAGATCCAGGGGTTTTAGGTGGCTTGCTGCTTTGAGTGGTCAAAGGCAGGGACATTCCCCTTCCCCTGTTCCCTCTCCAGGTTAAAGGTGCATGGAGGGGGCAAGAGAGTCCTCACTGAGGACTCTGCGGCCAGGAAACTCCAAGGCCAAAGTATTACTCAGACTCAGCAGGCACTATTGAGTTGTTTCCAAAAATGGACCACATTATTGTCACTTCCTCAGTCTACATCTCTGTAAGTTCTGTTCCTGGGTTCATAGCGGTTGCCACAAGGTCCCCAGTCATTCTGTTATTCTCTGATTGTGATTAGAGGTATTTTCGGATTGAGTTCATCCTGTTAGGGTGTTTGTTCTGCCAGAGAGGTTACTGAGCTATACTCTGGGGATCTTCCCTAAGAAGTCTCAGGAGGATTTCCTATCTTTTAGTTTTACATGTTCAAGTGGCTATTGATGTGTCAGAGGAGAAATGAGGCATCTGTCCATGAGGTTGGACTCCGCAGGCAGTAAGGCTGACCTGGGTTAAGGCTGGCAGATCTCCCTTGGGCTCTTTGTTTTAGCTGGGGTTGCTTTGGAAGATTCTATCCAATAAGTATAGCGCTTAGGACTTTGTACATATGCACAGAATTTTTGGCTAAAATACTTGTCTGCAGGTTTTATTCTGCAAGAAATTGTTGGCAGGATTTCCATTTAAGACAGTCCATTCATCGCTTGCAGTCCTTCAGGGCAAAGACTCAGGGCCAGTTCCATAATTAATGCTGGTCATCAAGCCTTCAATTATCAGACGTTTGGCTTGCAGAAATTCGCATGCACGCAGAATCCTTAGTAGAATTGTAAACAGGCGCACACATGTGCACAGTAATGCGCTCAGTGCATGTTGGTACCAGGTGGCCTACTTAAGGATGCTCCTGCTCATGTTTAAGTGCTGACTGGTCTTTCAACTATTCCCTGCAGCCTGCTACTACTCTGCTTGTTCCATGTTGCTCACCTGGCTTGCCCCCGGCCCGGAACTTTGGTCCTGATTCTGCCTTGTTGCCTGCTCCTGACCCCTGCTCTGTTCCTGACCACGAATTGCCCCTTTCAGTCTTTTATGAATTCTGCTGCTAGACTAAGACTAATGCCAATCCCTTCACTGGCTTCCCCTACCCCACAGCGTAAAATTCAAAATGCTAACCATATCCTACAAGGCCATTCACAACATCGCCCCCATCTACATCAACAAACTTATCTGCAGATATCGCCCAAATCGTCCTCTCCGCTCCTCCCAGGACCTCCTGCTCTCTAGCTCCCTTGTTACCACCTCCCATGCTCGCCTTCAGGACTTCTCCAGAACCTCTCCCATCCTCTGGAACTCCCTGCCCCAGTATGTCCGATCAGCCCCTACCCTGTCCACCTTTAGGAGATCCCTGAAAACTCATTCATTCAGGGAAGCCTATCCCACACCCACCAAACAACTGTCCCCGATCCACCCCCATCAAATCATTCTCTGCAGCTATTACCTTTTGTACCATCACCCCCTCCCTTAGAATGTAAGCTCTACAAGCAGGGCCCTCCTGTACCTTTTGTATTAAACTGTACTGTAATAGTGTTGTCCCCCCTATACATAAATCGTGAATAATAATAATAATAATAATAAAATGTTCTATGAATTCACATTTAACTATAATGTGCCACGTTGTCCTGAATACATAACCTATACCAAACAACGCAATAAAAAATCAATAAAAAAAAATCTCCTAACCCAAAACAAATGATAAATGCAAGCATAAATATCCAGTGAATATATACACAATAGGGATGGTGTATCTTATTGGCTTGAAGCCCACAAACAATTTGTGTCCTTAAACCAAAAAACAAATGATCCCTGTTCATCTGCAGCTCCAACATGGGGTGTGCTACACCTGTATACTCAATTCTTCTTCACTTCCCTGTCCTACCATCAGGATGAAGGAAAGAGAGCCCTTTGTGAACTCATAGTTACATAGTTACATAGTTAGTCAGGTTGAAAAAAGACACAAGTCCATCCAGTTCAACCATAAAAAAAAAAAAAAAAAATCATACAATCCAATATACCCAATACTATACCCACAGTTGATCCAGAGGAAGGCAAAAAACCCCAGCAGAGCATGCTCCAATTTGCTACAGCAGGGGAAAAAATTCCTTCCTGATCCCAGAGAGGTGATCGGATTTTCCCTGGATCAACTTTACCTATAAATGTCAGTACCCAGTTATATTATGTACATTTAGGAAAGTATCCAGGCCTTTCTTAAAGCAATCTACTGAACTGGCCAGAACCACCTATGGAGGGAGTCTATTCCACATTTTCACAGCTCTTACTGTGAAGAAACCTTTCCGTATTTGGAGATGAAATCTCTTTTCCTCCAGTCGTAAAGAGTGCCCCCTTGTCCTCTGTGTTGACCGTAAAGTGAATAACTCAACACCAAGTTCACTATATGGACCCCTTATATATTTGAACATGTTGATCATATCCCCCCTTATTCTCCTCTTCTCAAGAGTGAACAAATTCAGTTCCTCTAATCTTTCCTCATAGCTGAGCTCCCCCATGCCTCTTATCAGTTTGGTTGCCCTTCTCTGCACTTTATCCAGTTCCCCGATATCCTTTTTGAGAACTGGTGCCCAAAACTGAACTGCATATTCCAGATGAGGTCTTACTAATGATTTGAACAGGGGCAAAACAATATCTCTCTCTCTGGAGTCCATACCTCTCTTAATACAAGAAAGGACTTTGCTCGCTTTGGAAACCGCAGCTTGACATTGCATGCTATTATTGAGCTTATGATCTACCAAAACCCCCAGATCCTTCTCCACTACGGATTCCCCCAGTTGTACTCCCCCTAGTATGTATGATGCATGCATATTCTTAGCCCCCAAGTGCATAACTTCACATTTCTCAACATTAAACCTCATCTGCCATATAGATGCCCAATTAGACAGAGCATTGAGGTCAGCTTGTAAATTGGAGACATCCTGTAAGGACGTTATTCCACTGCATAGCTTGGTGTCATCTGCAAAGACAGAAATGTTACTTTTGATCCCAGACCCGAAATCATTTATAAAGATATTAAAGAGTAGGGGTCCCAGCACTGAACCTTGGGGTACACCACTGATAACCTTAGACCATTCAGAGTAAGAATCATTAACCACTACTCTCTGAATTCTGTCTTTTAGCCAGTTTTCTATCCATTTACAAACTGATATTTCCAAGCCTGTAGACTTTAACTTACACATGAGCCGTGTGTGCGGACCTGTATCGAACGCTTTTGCAAAATCCAAGTAAACCACGTCCACAGCCACCCCTCTGTCCAAGGTTTTACTTACCTCTTCATAAAAAGAAATCAGGTTTGTCTGACAACTTCTGTCTTTCATGAACCCATGCTGTCTGTTGCTTAAAATATTTTTTTCCAGCAAGAACTCGTCTATGTGGTCTTTTATTAAACGCTCCAGTATCTTCCCGACTATAGAAGTTAAACTAACAGGTCTATAGTTACTTGGTAAAGACTTTGATCCCTTTTTAAATATAGGCACCACGTTCGCCCTGCGCCAATCCAGTGGTACTTTTCCTGTCATTAATGAGTCCCTAAAAATTAGATACAATGGCTTTGAAATTACAGAGCTCAATTCTTTTAGGATCCGTGGGTGGATGCCATCAGGTCCAGGTGCTTTATCCACCTTTATTCTGTCTAAATATTTCTGGACCATATCCCTTTTGAGCCATTGTGGATCATTGGGGGCTGTCACTCCCCAAGACTCCAAGTCACTCTATTCAGAGCTTACAGAGAGCTGAGACTCTCTTTATTGTGACAGCCCTGGACCAATCAATCACCAAGCACCAGCAGTCACAATGCTAATGATTCCCTGGGCAAAGTGCAGTTTAGCTTAGAAAAATAATTTTCAGAAATTCAGCTAATACATGATGTTGGGAGTTTAAAATTGTGACTTCTGATTATCTTGGTGAAGGCTGGATGGGGGCATTTTATGTGTTTCTGCAGACTTTGTGATGCATAGCAATTATGTTATTCAGCTCATCAGATTTCTAAACCGGTATTAAATGGGAACAGAAAGACTGCTAGCAATAAGTAGATGAAGAATCTCTTATTTTGACCTTTTCATAGCACAACAAATGTGCATCAACTAATGACATGTTTCATAACAATAATACGACTTGTCGTGTAACTCAGTGAGTCATAAGTCTTTAATGCCATTACTGTCACATTTCTTTGAGAGAAAAGAAATTATTCAATTTCAAATTAAGTTTTAACTGCAATTTGAGATGACTGCATAATCTGTTCAAAATAGCAACAAACCCATAAATATAACATATTAAGATTAAAAAGGCTCATAATCATGTAATATTGGGCTGTGATGATAATCATTTTGTAAACCATTCTAACATGTTTTCTCATAAGAAAAAATAACAAGATAACAAGATTAAGCAATGCTTTTATTTTATTTTTATGCAATATTTTGTTGTGCATTAAGTAATGTAGGCTTATTAGCAGGGCGAGTAATCAGGCATACACAAGCCTAGCCTTCACAAGTGCCAAATACAGTAACATTAGATGTCAATCAAGGATATAAGAACACATAATAATTGAATACTTTTATTACAACTGAAATAGTTGATTCAGTGGTGTAACTGTGTAATACAGGCTGATGCTGTCTTTAAAATGGTTGTAAACCCTTCCATATACCCACTGAAGTAACTGGACTCATGCGATACATAGAAATGAAACAAATCTTCCAACATAAGTTGTACCTGTTTATCTGCAACATTCTCTACATCTTATTAAGCTTGGCTGAGCTTCCAGAAAACAGGGGGGGGGGCGGAGAGATGAAAGTACTTCTGCCAGAGCTCAGTGAGGAGAGCTCTGAGAGCTGATTGGAGAGAAGAGACTCCCCTTTCACGCAGCACGCAGGAACAGAGGTGAGGCTGTCAATCAGCTGGAGCTCCCTCCCCTGTCACCTTTTTTTCTCTTGGTGTCAGGAAAACGTGTCAGAAGTAATGGATGCTGCGAGGAACGGGGCAGCAGACAGAAATTACACTTAGTGCTCTGGATAGAGACAAGCACACACTGTAGAGGGATGTGTTTTGTTCATATTTCATGTCTGAGGTTTACAACCACTTTAAGGTTTTGTTGAGAAAATAACCCTTCAAGGTTTACTATAAATGATTTTAGCAAATGTCATCCAAGGCCTGCAAATGCATCATGATATCTCCTGATATCCCTGACTAATGTAACATGGCCCAATTTCCTGTGCTGCGTCCTTCTATTAGAAACTTTATTACAAAAAGAGATTGGCTGGACCTTTGAGGCACACCATAAACACACAATTTTTTTTTGTTTAAAAATATATTGACTTGTAATTTTTACACATAGAGTAGATGATTAAAAACATTTTTTTTAAAAGAGAAAAGAAAATTATAATGACCCTCCAGTAAAGTATCACTCTACTATCTGCTTAAAAAAAGTTTTTTTAACATTTTGGACAGAGTCAGATTTTTTTTTCACCATCTGTGTCCCATTGCTGAGATTTCCCTTCACTTTCTGTCCCATAGCCAAACAGGAAATGAGAGGAGTTCCCCGCAAATGAAGGTAATTCCTTAGGGACCACCAGGTCACCAGAACTGGAATGATTTTCTGGAACTGGAATTGGAAGATTTTCCCTCTATTACTTTTCTGAGGGCAACCCTAAATTTGGGATTTTGGTTTACTTTCACATTCGTTGATAATGGTAAACAGGACAAAAAGAGAAGGGGAATCTTCCTAATGGGGGCACAGACAGCAAGAAAAACGGACAGCTGTTCTAATCCCGCTCCACTCTATCCAAAGTAAATATAAATGTTTTACCTTTAGTTTAACTTTAAGTTAGCTATAATACATATAACCAAAGGTGTGACCAATGCATCAACACCAGTATTTATTTCCCTGTTTACGGTTTTAAATAGGAAATCCTTGAACTCAACTCATTACCTGAACAATAAATATCCACTGCTTCAGGAGTACATAGTGTCATAATTATAGAAATATTAAAATACAAAAATTGGAGATAATACATCATAAACCAGTAATTTTACGAAAATATTCTGTAGCAAAATACTGTACCTCTTGCCTCACTAGATTGATGTAGAGTGTTTATCTCATTCTGCAATCTGTACAAGAGCTGAAGAGGAAAACCAAGAAGCCCCATAGGGTTTAACATGAGCTAGCTAGTGCACTCATTTTATGTGGACAATTTGGAGGTCAGACCTGCCTGCCACTGATTCAGGGGAGAGAGACTAGATTAGTAGCTGGTGGCAGAGAGCAGAGGAGGCACAGGGCTGCAATATCACATGGCAGAGCTTCAGCAGTTTCATCTGGCAGCTTTCAGAGGACTGGGAGTTGTATGGGCTCTGTGAGCACTGTCTGTCATGGCTCCTCTCTTCCTGTGCTGTCTGTAAGAAGTACAGTAAAACCTTGGCTTTGTTCCAGAAACATGTTTGTAATCCAAAGCATTTATATATCAAAGTGAATTTCCCCATAAGAAATAATGGACACTCAAATGATTTGTTCCACAACCAGCTACCCTGGTTGCCTGCATACTTAGATGTGCCTGTTTTAATCATCAACCATGTGAGTTGCTAAATGTTGTACCTGCATTAAATGTAACCATATTGCTACACTTAGAGGTGCCTCTCTTCTCTTTTATACTCAGTTGTGACATGACGCTACTTATATATCAAGACATCGCTTGTATATCAAGTCAAAATGTATTTAAAAATTTTGCTTGTCTTGCTTGGCTGTCAAACCAAGTTACTCTCAAACCAAGGCTTGACTGTGATTAAATACTTATGTCCCTGTAAACAGTGTGGTTCAATAGCTGTGTGGGAAGGGGGGGTAAGCTATCCAACTACACCGCTGAGCAGCCAATACTCATATTTGAATAGGACGAAGTGCTATTTGTACTGGGTCATCTGGGGGATTTGATGAGTATTTAACTTGAACTTTACTAAACAGGTGCAGAGAAGGATTAACAATGCAAACAGGAACAAAATGTCAAAATGGTGTGCATACAGTACAGATCAATTTCAAAGCAATTGTGAAGCTGCACAACTAGGGACTTAAAAACGCAATGTTTCTTCAAATCAATAAGGACACTAGGTGGCAGTACAGTACAGTCCCTATAAGGCTCTGTAGCCATAGACACTAGAGCAGTGATGGCGAACTTTGGCACCCCAGATGTTTTGTAACTACATTTCCCATGGTGCTCAAATACACTGCAGAGTGGATGAGCATCATGGGAAATGTAGTTACAAAACATCTGGGGTGCCAAGGTTCGCCATCACTGCACTAGAGAATGACCAGTGCTTCAGTAAACAGTACAGTACATAAACAGCTAATTGCATTTAGCCTCTGAGACAGCATCTCTCACAGTCAAGTATAGGATAGGTTTGGCTACACAGGAATCTCTGACACCACAGGTGAGAAACTAGAGTAGTACCTGGCTGGTACTACAGGCGGATGGCTGGAGATGCAGGGCCACCCTATTTGTAGTCTAATAGTCTGGAGCAGTGATCCCTGCAGTGGCTGAGTCTTCCATAGAAGAGGATAAATGCTTATTGGGTCCCTGTCTGGCTGCCCTGTTGGGACTAATATTGAACAACTGCACATCTGCCTGCAAATCATGTGCCCAGCTAATTCTGCCTCATCATGTCCAGGAGCCCAGGGATTTGTGGGAACTTGAGGGATTGTGCGAACCCAAGGGATTGTGGCAAACACTTCCTAGCTCTACGATATAATATTATGGTGCTGCGCTGCTACACCAATAATTTGTAAACTGCGATCAAAATATATCCATAAGAGAGATAAATTGAAAAATACAGTAGGTCTACAATGACATATATAACACATTAACCCATCTATTCAGTGTTGCACCAGTAAACACAAGACAATCTGTGACAAATAAAGTCCAAATATAAAAACATGACCTTGTGTTAAATAATCCTATACTTTGTGAAACTGCAGCTCCAGTGCTGAAAATCAACACAAATGGATGTTCACACATGCTCCACTGCTAGGTGATTTTTGCCCCAGATCTCCTGATGAAATCACGTAGTACGTAACGCAACTTGTTGGGCAAAGCCGAGTGACGTCATTACGTACCAAAACTGGATGTAGAGTTCCCAGAGCGATTGGCAATATTGTGATCTCTTTATCTGAATGTGATATTGCCTATAATTATACGTGAATGTAATTTACTCTAATGAAAAGGCTTGATTTCAAACTACTATACTATGGAGGTTTTTTTGTATTTTAAGCCTATTGTAGTGAACGAGTGGATCCCCTCCTCCCCTTAAAGAAGAATGCATATATATCAGGCTGGAAGTATTCAAACCCATTAGAGTGACATCTCACCCACTGGTTATCCCTGGAGAGAAGTGTCCTAAGCGCATTATGACTTACAGTATGTTGAGGTGGGTCATAAACTGGAAGTCGCATTTTTATATTTGGAAGTTGCGTCGCATACTGTTTGATGCATCTTCTATTGCAGCACTGGAGCCATCGTTTCATAAAAGTTTACGATTATTAACACAAGATCACAGTTTTATATTTGGACTTGTCATTTATTGTCTTGTATTAACTAGTGCAACACTGAAGGGATGGGTTCAGAAGAGATTAATATGTGTTAATGTGTTATATATGTCTTTATAGATCTATAATTTAATTTATGTTCTTTATGAATATATTTTGAACTCACTTTACCAATTATTGGCGTAGCTGTGTGGCACGATATTATATCATTCATGTTTTGACGTGGGAACACATGACAGTTGTCAACAGCAGCTAAAAGTTCTTTAGTATTTTATATTATAATTTTGGCAGTGCATGAGTTTGTAATTTGTTTATACTTTCTATTTCTAACCTGTCTTTATGGAAACAATATAGATCACATAAGGTTTTCTAGCTGAAAGCTGGAAACATGCAATTATAGTATATTACGTAACTATAATAAGGCTCCTTCCGATACAATTTGTGCGCATGCATGTCCTTTAGGGGATCCGCCTACCGCAGACATCAGGTGGAGCCTCCTTAAATAACCTGGGGAATTACCACATGCCATTTTATTGTAGGCCCAACATTTTGCCATAGTCTCAATAGTGCTTCAAACACAGCTTAACATACGCCATTGACCGAAGGCTCGCTATACTTCTATAGCCCACAGAGTTAGCTCTGGTTAAAAGACAAAAAGATCTATAGGTCATTTTTGTTTCCATGTGGATTTTAAGTGTGAGATGTTTTTATGCTAAATGCAATAAAATACTACACTATAAAACTGCTCCATGTGGTGAGCAATTCCCCATATAGGATGAGCCACCCAGCCATCCAGGATTGGTACAGAGAAGCTCATTGCGGAGATCGCTGTGAAGGTTCTGTGAGATTGGAATGATATAACAGGCTAATTTTTCTCTTTGTTCTGATGAGTGCATAGTAATGGTGGAATCTGCACTCTGTGGACACACCTGCGTTTGTTCAGACTACACTAAGAAGCTGAATGTTTTCACTGAATAACACTCTGGATACTTCAAGGACAGCAGAAATAGTCTATGTTTATGATTTTTTTAGTTTATGTATTTTTATTGCTCTATGAACTTTTTTGCACTTTATATTTATTTATATATCTTTAAACATTGTATACACACATAAAAGTAAAAAATGAAATGCGCTAAACCAAAAATAAAATAATATACTTTGACATATATATATAACAACCAATATCAAATATCTGACAGTATAAAATAAATATATAATCCTGAAGAGTCAGATAAAGTAATATAATAACAATACTGAAGTAAATAACAATATATGAAAAAAGTCCCAAAAACCCAAATGGTATCCAATGGTGATTAAATTAAAACTCATCAAATGACACCCAGTGAAGAATCCGCCACCTGTAGCAATACACGCTTACCAGAGGCAAGCTGCAAGACAGCTTGTATTTAACAAGGATATCCGTTCAATGGAGGCGTCCCAATCCGACCTCACCTGGGGAGGAAGACAAGGCAGGAAGGCTCCGTCCGATGGATAGGGGTAATCAGCAAGGGGGACCCAGAGGAATAAAAGATAGGATCTCCATAGTGTAAATCAGTAGATACAAATTTAGTAAAAAAAAGGGGGGTTTGCACTTACATAGACTGCATGAATAAAAGCATAAACGAAGATAAAAACAGCCGTCCGGCCTGCAGACACCAGTTCGAGACGAGATGATATCGATGACGTCAGCGCGTCAACCATCCGACGTACGTTTCGTCCTAGAAGATGTCGTCAAGGGAACGGGCGACGAACTGACGCATCGCTAATTATAACACTCACGGAAACCACGCCTCGCTCTGAAGCTCAAGTGGCAGCACCAAAACATCCTCATTGAAAGTAGGAAGTACGTGAAACCATGATGGATGTATCACAAATAATGAAATTAAACGGAGGAAACCAATAAATAATAAAAAAAGAACAAAAGGAAAATCTGATGGGGCAAAAATAGATAAATAAATCAAGAAACCAATATAAATTGTGGCGTTATAAAACACCAACCAAAAAAATACATAGATGTCCCGCTGTGCCATCTTGTTGAAAAATGGAAGAAGACATCTATAGTAAATAAATAATTAAAAATGTTAAAAAATATAACAAGAGGCACTATGAAAAGGTGTCAAAAGACCCTCCTACAGATGATAATCGTAAGGACTTTTAGTATTTCAATACAGTGCCCCCCAAAAAAAACTTTATTATATTTTAAACACAAAAATAATAATAAAAATAATAAAAAAGGCCATAATAAAAATAATATACTGAGGAATGAACTCAAAAAAACGTATGATATTGCGATATAGCCACCAAAGATTCACAGCAAGTTTACAAAAAATGGGAATAAAATAATCATGAATTATCTAAAAAGGCATTGAGATCTACCTCTACATTAAGCCCAAAGGGGGTGTAGCATTTTAATTTGTATATCCAGGCCATCTCCAGTCTAGAAATCCCACGTATTAGGGAACCCCCCTCCCATGGGGGGTATATCTGTCAATTTCCAGAAAAATAGTCTTAGTAGGATCCCGATTATGAACCTCGAGTTAGTGCCTGGAGACCGGATGTTTAGGGAAGCCTGTTGGAATATTTGTTATGTGCTCGTTAAGCCTGACAGAAAGGGGGCGTTTAGTCCTCCCAAGGTATTGTAGCCCACAAGGGCATTGGAGGAGATAGCCAACCCGTTCAGTGGAGCACGTAATAAATGATTTGATCTCGAATTCTGCCAAGGTGCTGGTGGAAACAAATTTATGTGTTCTTCTATGTGTTCAACCACTAAGGGAGCACACCCTACACCTCCTACATTGAAAAAAGCCGGTCAAATACTCAAAAAAAACCCTCTTAACTGGAGGGGGATCAAGAACGTTCGGGGTCGCTCTACCTCTAAGAGAGGGAGCACCCTTATAAATCACCTGTGGTTTAGCTGGAAGGACATTACCTAATACATGGTCATTTGTGAGGACATGCCAATGTTTTCTGACGAGTTTGGCCACATTCCTATGTTGTATGGAGTAGGTGGTTATAAAGGGAATGGATGCTACCCTATCCAGGTTAGATGCTTTACTTTTCAGTAAACCACTCCTATCTAGAGATACAACCTCATCAAGCATACTCCTAAGGAAGGCCTCAGGGTAACCCTTCTCGAGATAACGCCCTATCAGAACGTCAGCCTGAAGTAAAAACTCTCCATGATCAGAGCAGTTACGTTTCAGATGTATGAGTTGACTTTTTGGCACCGACCTTAACCAGGCCTCATGATGGCAGCTGTCGGTAGGTATGTACGAATTACGATCCGTATCTTTAAAAAAGGTAGCCGTAGTAAACTGGCCATCCTTAATCCCAATTTTTAGATCCAAGAAGTTGATCTCAGTTTGGCTAGCTTCATAACAAAGCCGAATGCCACAATCGTTGTCATTCAACTCACTCATAAAGGAATCCAAGTCCTCTCGGTCCCCATTCCACAGGAGGATACACACATGCATGTAATTTTATGATATATTTTGTATACACTTTGGATTACCCCATATCTTATATGTGCTGTATTTAAACACTGAGATAATTTTTTGAGCGCTGCACTATTTTTTGTTTTTGTGGTGGTTTATGAGGTTCTGTCACCTTTTTCTTTTACAATAGGTTTTATTGATAGTCATAGCAATTTCATAGTCTAACAGTGTAGAAAATGCATCATGAATAAACATAACATAAAATTTAGCATCTTATAAGTAAAATAAGTATGCTAGTAAATCAAAGAAAAACAAAACAATAAGAATATAACAGAGGCTAAAAACAGTTGTACGTTGGAAACATGAAAGTGGGTGGACACACTAAGGTTTCAGGAATGCCGTAGGACTGCGTCCGATTTTTAACAAATACTTGAAAAGTTTGTATCAACAGGGGCCTAACTGTAAATAGTCCTGAGTATCTATCCATGTAACCATTTCATCCGAGGCTATGCCCGGTGGCCAGATGGACTCTTAAGTGCAACTGAGAAGTAAAAGCATTGCGAGGGAGGTTAAAGAAGAACTAGGGGTTGAGATTAGCTAAGAAGGGAGGAGTAAAGAATAGGGGAAGGAGAGAAGAGGAAAAAAAAGGGGGGGGTGGGTCCTCGTGGTGGGGAGCAAGAGTGCATTAAATCCGAAGAAGGGTTGTATCAAATATGGTGGGTTTAGTATATTCAACCCATGGCCTCCATACCTTCAGGAACTTATCATGAGTGTCTGAAAGGACAGCAGTCAGCTTTTCGTTAACCATTATATGGTCCATGCGATTTTTAACCGCCTCAAAACTTAGTGTCTGTGTCTTCCATGCCCTAGCTATCGTTAGTTTGGTTGCAGTAAAGAGATGCAGAGCCAGCTGCCTCTCCGGGTGAAGCAGCTCTGCTATTGGGTTGCAGAGAAGTGCTTCGTATGGATCTTTTTTGAGGTCAGCATGGAGTATGTTTCAGAGGAGGGAGTAAACTCTGATCCATAACCTGTGTACCCTCGGACAGGTCCACCAGAATACTTGACCGAGTCCCATATGCGAAGGAAATGGGAAAGACACGGCCCCGTCATGAGAGGGAGATGTGTGGGGGGTAGCCAGGGCAACGAGGAGATGGGTGTTGGGTGCAAGTCCACTAGGTCTATGGTGGCCCATAGCGGCATTTGGTGTTGTGCATGGAGTTGGGATAACGGGGCAATGTTTGCAGCTATATAGTAGGTTTGTAGGTTAGGGACTGAGAGTCCTCCATTGATTCTGTGGGCATATAATATTTGCTTATTGATCCTGGGACGGGTAGAACCCCACACAAATTTCAGGATTTTACGCTGATGTATTCGTAGGATATGCGGCGGAATCGGGACTGGTAGGACTCTAAAGAAGTAAAGTAATTTCGGCAGGTATGTCATACAAATTGCCACGATCCTACCGAACCAAGATAATGGGAGATGAGCCCAGGAGGACAACATGTCTGTCAGCTTCTTAAGTATAGGAGGAAAGTTTGCCTTATAGAGTCTTGCATAGGTTGGGCAGAGCCGGATCCCCAGGTAGGGTAATGAGGTCAGCCATTGGAACTGGAAGGTGTTTTTTAAGGTTATCAAGTCCGAGGGTCGAAGATTGATTGAAATGGATTTTGATTTGGTGGGGTTAACAGACAAGCCAGAGAGGGAGGCAAAGGAGTCTAGTACAGAGAACAGGTTAGGTAGGGTGATTCTAGGGTTTGTCAGGGTTAAAAGGATATTGTCTGCGAACAGTGATATCTTATGGGGTGTGCCTGCTATTTCAACACCAGTTATGTCTGGGTGAGATCAGATCGCCTCTGCCAACGGTTCCATGGCCAAAATAAATAGGAGTGGGGAGAGTGGGCAGCCTTGCCGGGTTCCCCTCCTGATGAAAAAGGGGGCTGATTCGAAACCACAGTATTTGACCTTAGCCTGGGGGAAGTCATATAGTGCCATTACCCATTGCAAGAATGATGATCCGAAGCCATAGTGGCTGAGTACCATCGTCAAGTAAGGCCAGGACAAAGTGTCGACGGCCTTGTTCATGTCAAGAGACAGTAACGTAGTTGCTATAGACCGGCTATGGGCTATGTGCTGAAGTATTATACGTCTAATAGCGTCTCCTGCTTGTCGCCGCAGAACGAACCCCACCTGGTCCTTTTTGACCAGGTGTGGTAAGAAGGAGTTTAAACGATTGGCCAAGATGTTGGTCAATATTTTAATGTCTACATTAATAAGTGAGATGGGCCTGAAATTGGTCCAAGACGAGTGGTCACGGTCGGGATTTGGAATTATAACAATATTGGCGGTTAAGAGGTTAGGGGTGAGTGCATGGCCATCTTTTACTACACTGAACATAGTCGTTAAATGGGGGGATAAGGCGTCTGCTAATTTCCTATAGTAAAGGGCCGTGAAGCCATCCGGACCTGGACGTTTGCCTACTTTCAGTTCTTTTATGCCCTATAATACTTCCGTTAACTAAATGTCTCAGTCCATTAATGAAGTGTGTGTATCGGACAGTTTAGGCAATGTCAGTCCTGTCAGGAAGGATGTCAGGTCTTGGGTAAGAGGCTGAGTGGGGGCCTTGTAGAGGGTGGTGAGGCGGTGCCTAAATTCTTCCAACACTTTCAATGGGTTACCTGTGAGGACATTATGTCTAGTGCGAAGAGTGATAGGGTTGTGTTTTGGGGTAAAGGTGCGCCAGCATTGAGTTGGGTCTGTTGGCTTTGGCATGCCATTTCTGGCGGGCCCAGCGTAATGTACGTTCTGCCTCTTCAGTGAGGCATAGATTGAGTTCTATGCGCGCCCCATCTAATAATTTACGATTAGCCGGAGTAGGGGACTGTTTAAAAATAGTGGATAGGGAGTCTAAGCGCGCTTCTAAGGAGTTTGGCATTGCTATTTGCATATGCATATGCTGCCAGTTGAATTATATGCCCCCTGAGTACCATTTTGTATGCTTCCCAGAGAGTCACCTCTGAGGAAACTGACCCAGCGTTAAGCCTGATATATTCCACTGAGGCTTGAGTAATATCGGTGATGACTTCCTTAACCACTTGCCGACCGCCTAACGCAAATATACTGCGTCAGAATGACATGGGCAGGCAAAATCACGTACCTGGTATCGCGCCCCCCCCCCGGGTGCCCGAGGCGGTCGGCTTCGTTAGGGGAGCAATCCAGGCTGAGGGGAAGGCCACTCATTCGTAGCCACCCGCTCGCGATCGCTCCCAACGAATGACATTCTTCCTCTGCTGCTGTAATGTAAACAGCGGCAGAGGAAGTGATGTCATCTCTTCTCGAGCCGGTGCCGAGGAGAGAAGACATCAGTGTGAGTTGCACAACACTACACTAACAGTAGAACACACTAGGCACACTTTTCACCCCCCATGACCCCCCGATCACCCCCCTGTACCTCCTGTCACAGTGACACCAACAGCAGTTTTTTTTTTTTTTTGCATTGGTGTCAGTTTGTGACAGTTATAAATGGTAGGGCAGTTAGTGGTAGCCCCCTTTAGGTCTGGGATACCCCCCTAACCCCCCCTAATAAAGTTTTAACTCCTTGATCACCCCCCGTCACCAGTGTCACTAAGCAATCGTTTTTCTGATCACTGTATTAGTGTCACAGGTGACGCTAGTTAGGGAGGTAAGTATATAGGTTCGCCGTCAGTGTTTTATAGCGACAGGGACCCCAATATACTACCTAATAAAGGTTTTAACCCCCTGATTGCCCCTAGTTAACCCTTTCACCAGTGATCACCGTATAACTGTTATGGGTGACGCTGGTTAGTTAGTTTGTTTTCTTATAGTTTCAGGGCACCCGCCATTTATTACCTAATAAAGGTTTAACCCCCTAATCACCCGGCGGTGATATAAGTTAAGTTTTAGGGTCAGATAAGGTCTGCGTCGCCCCAGGCAGTGTCAGGTTAGCACCAGTGCCGCTAACACCCATGCACGCATCATACACCTCCCTTAGTGGTAAAGTATCTGAATGAATCAATATCTGATCCGATCAGATCTATACTAGCGTCCCCAGCAGTTGAGGGTTCCCAAAAAACGCAGTGTTAGCGGGATCAGCCCAGATACCTGCTAGCACCTGCGTTTTGCCCCTCGGCCCAGCCCTGCCCAGCCCACCCAAGTGCAGTATCGATCGATCACTGTCACTTACAAAACACTAAACACACGTAACTGCAGCATTCGCAGAGTCAGGCCTGATCCCTGCGATCACTAACAGTTTTTGTTGGTAGCGTTTTGATACAGTCGCTAACAGTCAATGAGCTTTTTTGCCTGTGAGTCTCACTAGTGTACCACTAAATTTAGAGCCCAAAATGGCAAATCTAAGGTACACTAGTAAAGAGGCCTACAGGTTTCTGAGCATGACAGATAGTGAAGAGGAGGTCACTCATCTGTCAGATTCAGGCTCAGAATACGATCCTGTAGACGACAGTGGCTCCATGACAGATAGCTCTGACGACGGAGTTGTGGTCCCTACCAAGGTCAGGCGTACCAGACCCCGAACTTCTTCTTCTGTCCTTGATGTGCAAGAACCGCAGGTCCCTCATATGGAGCAGAGCAGTACTAGCGCTGCTATGCCTTCTGGTGAACTGGCAAGCACCAGCGGCCTAGTACACCCTGGTCGTACATCCAGCACTGCAGTAACACTTGGTGACGTGGCGAGTCCCATAAGTGCAGTTCAAGCTAGAGAGGTGGCAAGCACAAGTAGTGTCCCGCTGCCACCAAGAAGACGAACATAGGCCCGTCGTGCCCATAGTGCCCTACCTGCTGCATTCGCCAATCCTAATTGGGAACCCACCACTTCTGCAGCACCCGTACTTTCCCCATTCACTGGCCAACCCAGCATTCGGGGGGAAACAGTTGATTTTTCCTCACTGGATTTTTATTCACTGTTTTTCACCGAAGATCTCTATAGATCTATTGTGGACCAAAGCAATTTGTACGCTGGTCAACACATCGCCACTATTCCCCAGTCCTCCCTTGCCAGAGATTGGAAACCAATTACGGTTTCCAAATTTAAGATCTTTCATGGGCATAACCAAAAAGAGTGAGTTGCAGTCATATTGGTCCACTGTAAAAGTAAGTGGTAGTTGCGCTGTGACAAGGGGAAGGGGAAGTGGAAGTGGAGGGAGCTAGGTGAAATAAATGGAGAGGTGAAAACGGCCGAAGTGGATGCGGCCACAAATGCACTAAACAAACATACAATAAAAAGACAAAAGTACTAACAAGGGTTAAATAACTAAAATGAATGGCAAAAAAAAATTATAAATAACAGTGATAAGCTCTCAAAACAGTTCAGGTGAATAAGGGCTAGTATCAAAACTAGCACATAGTGACAATTCAAAAGGCTGAATGTGATAAGTCCAAATGGGTAAGCATATGACAGTCCCACCACCAAATAAAAAAAAAATTCCAAAAGACGGGAGAGATCTTCAGTGGAAACACCTCCGTGTTCGCAAGCAGCTCACCTTACTGCTGTAAGGTATACAGCTTGTGCTTAATTGCAAAACACTATCAAGCAAGGGTATCCCATCCAGTTGTTTAGGCGATTCCAATGCTGGATATGGAGGACAGTATATGAAAAAAATGACATGAACAAAAAATAGTATAACTCCGTGATGACCAAAGTAGGAGGGGGGCAAGACACAGAAAGGGGGTGCACTCACTTTTTTTAAAATGAGTGTGGGCATCAATCCACGAACGCCGAGTTCATATGCCTCAGTGGATGTCTTCAGTCAGTCCCCGCGCCTCAATGCTCGTCAAATAGGGTGAGTGTATGTGGGGGAGAAAGGGAGAAAGCGCACATAGCATAATCCCGTATAAAAACCACATTTATTGATTTAAAACGATATAGTAAACTCACATTTAGAAGTAAAATATGGTACAAATCATCCACGAGCGCCGAGCTCGTCTCCTGACGTCAGTTTGTGACAGTATCCCGTGCTCCAATCCTGACGCATATCGTCACGTCACGTGACTTCATCAGAGGATAACACAGGTAAAAGTCAATGCCTTTAAATAGTCTCCACATGATGGACGCCTGGCGGCCATTTTCCCTAAGCCCGTCATTGTAATAATAGCTTCAGTATTAAGCAGAGCCGTCGACCATTTTGCTGTGGTCTCACACATAGGCAGACAGTGGAAGAAAGGCTGATAGCCATAAACATAATCAGTGTGAAGCCAGCTGAAGTGCGCAGCAAAGCGCAATCGCTAAAAAACAGTAGCCCACTAGTGAGTGTTGCCATGGATATAAATACACAAGCTGGAAATGCATAAAAAAGAGAACATAAAAATTAATATAATATTAAAAAATAAATAAAAAAAATATATATAAAGTGTATATATATATATATATATATATATATATATATATATATATATATATATATATATATATATATATATAATGGGGAAGGGGTAAGCAAATGAACTGGTCATACTCCAGCGGAAAGGCGGGGGAAGGCAAAAAATGGCAAAAAATGGGGAGAAAAAAGAAAAAAGAAAAAAAGGGGGAAATGGAGCTCGGGGAGTATCACTAACTCACTGGAAGGGAATACATAGGATAAATGTATAAATATGACAATAAGTAACAGTGCAGCAAAGCAAAAAAAAAAATTGTAAATAACCTAAATGTAGACATACCTATAGGTAGATAGACTAAGAAGAGGAAGGGATGGAACTGAATATAAGAAATCGCATGGAGAATATAAGTGAGGAAAGTAAATTAAAAATCTCTGAGAAAGCAGTTTAAGTCAAACTCGATATTAAGCCCTTTGGCGCAAGAGTGTCCATAGAAAATATCCATTTGGACTCGAGTTGACTTAGAATCCTCACTTTATGTCCCCCACGCCATGGTCTGGTATAGGGTACAATATCCCAAAACTTCAGGTGGCTGGGGTCTCTGTTGTGGTATTTTGCAAAATGCCTAGAGATATTGTGTTTGTGAAAACCCTTTTGGATGTTTTGGACATGCTCCTTAATGCGAATTCTTAGCAGCCTTTTAGTGCGGCCAATATATTGAAGGCCGCAACTGCACTCCAATACATAAACCGCTCCCTCAGTATTACACCCAATGAACTCGTTGACATCATATTTAGTACCGTTAATGTTTGATTGAAAAGAAAACACTTTTTGGTTCGGACGTTAAAAAAGAAAATAGTTTTTTAGGGTTTAGGGTTGTACATTGATCTATTCCTCAGATTACTATGTAACACTAGATCTTTTTGTGTAGTGCTGACATTAATGGGTTTTTCAATCAAGAGAGCTGCAAAATACTCACTATACCTCTCAGCAAATAGCTTGGAGTGTCTACTTTCCAAAATGGGGTCATTTGGGGAGGGGTTTGTGCCACCTGGGCATTCCATGGCCTCCGAAACTGTGATAGGCAGTGAAGAGTGAAATCAAAAATTTACGCCCTTAGAAAGCCTGAAGGCGATGCTTAGTTTTCGGGGTCCCGTACGAGGCTAGGCTCCAAAAAAGTCTCACACATGTGGTATCCCCATACTCAGGAGAAGCAACAAAATGTATTTTGGGGTGTAATTTCACATATTCCCATGGCATGTTTGAGCAATATATCATTTAGTGACAACTTTGTACAAAAAAAAATTTAAAAAAATGTGTCTCTTTCCCACAACTTGTGTCACAATATAAAATATTCCATGGACTCGACATGCCTCTCAGCAAATAGCTTGAGGTGTCTACTTTCCAAAATGGGGTCATTTGGGGGGGGGGGGGTTGAACTGTCCTGGCATTTTATGCACAACATTTAGAAGCTTATGTCACACATCACCCACTCTTCTAACCACTTGAAGACAAAGCCCTTTCTGACACTTTTTGTTTACATGAAAAAATTATTTTTTTTTGCAAGAAAATTACTTTGAACCCCCAAACATTATATTTTTTTTAAAGCAAATGCCCTACAGATTAAAATGGTGGGTGTTTCATTTTTTTTTTCACACAGTATTTGCACAGCGATTTTTCAAACGCATTTTTTGGGGAAAAAAACACACTTTTTTAAATTTTAATGCACTAGAACACACTATATTGCCCAAATGTTTGATGGAATAAAAAAGATAAAAAAGATGATCTTAGGCCGAGTACATGGATACCAAGCATGACATGCTTTAAAATTGCGCACAAACGTGCAGTGGCAACAAAATAAATACATTTTAAAAGCCTTTAAAAGCCTTTACAGGTTACCACTTTAGATTTACAGAGGAGGTCTACTGCTAAAATTACTGCCCTCGATCTGACCTTCACGGTGATACCTCACATGCATGGTGCAATTGCAGTTTACATTTGACGCCAGACCAACGCTTGCGTTCGCCTTAGCGCGAGAGCAGGGGGGGACAGGGATGCTTTTTTTTTTTTGCTTTATTTTTTTTTGCTTTTTTATCTTATTTTTAAACTGTTCCTTTCTTTTTTTTTTTTTAAATCATTTTAATTGGTATCTCAGGGAATGTAAATATCCCCTATGATAGCAATAGGTAGTGACAGGTACTCTTTTTTGAAAAAATTGGGGTCTATTGGACCCTAGATTTCTCCTCTGCCCTCAAAGCATCTGACCACACCAAGATCGGTGTGATAAAATGCTTCCCCAATTTCCCAATGGCGCTGTTTACATCCGGTGAAATCTAAGTAATAAAATGCTCGTAGCTTCCGGTTTCTTAGGCCATAGAGATGTTTGGAGCCATTCTGGTCTCTGATCAGCTCTATGGTCAGCTGGCTGAATCACCGGCTGCATTCTCAGGTTCCCTGTTGAGACAGGAGAGCCAGAGAAAAACACGGAAGACGGTGGGGGGGCATTCCCTCCCACTGCTTGTAAAAGCAGTCTAGAGGCTAAATAGCCGCTAGGATTGCTTTTACATGAAAGCCGACCGCTGGCTGAAAAGAATGATACCAAGATGATACCTAAACCTGCAGGCATCGTTCTGGTATAACCACTCAAAGTCGTGAATGGCGTACCTGAAGACAAAAAAATGGTTAACAATAAAGCACAGTAAACGGTAAAGTATAAAAAATTGCATACCTGAAAAGCAAACATGATAAAACATAATAACAATAAAACATTGCAGAATAGAATACAGTAAAAAAGAGCAGAACAATAGAGAGAGAATAGAGAGAGAGAACAATAAAACGACAACTATTTTTTTTTTTTTAATTTTATATTTTTGTTTGTGTTTTATTTTTTTTTTACAATTTTTTTGTAACTGTAACTTTTATAACTGTAACCGGTTCCAGGTTCGGGTCTCTCAAAATGCGATGGCATCTTGGGAGACCCTGTGAAAGTGTGCCTAGTCTGTGCAATGCTGTACCCTACGCTAATACTCAACTAGTGTATGGTAGCGTTCAAAACATTCACCAATGCAAAGACCAGGATTGTCAGGACAGGAGGGACAATAATAGCGGGTGTCACGCCTATATCCGCGCTTGCTGCAGACACGACATCTTTTTTGGGGGGGTTCGTTGGGTAGGGGTACTCGGGGAGACATAAAAATGCCTCTCATGCAGCCGACTGCATTTGGTTGGGGATGTGAATGGGGGGAGTACGGGTGCTGCAGAAGTGGTGGGTTCCCAATTAGGATTGGCGAATGCAGCAGGAAGGGCACTATGGGCACGACGGGCCTGTGTTTGTCTTCTTGGTGGCAGCGGGACACTACTTGTGCTTGCCACCTCACCAGCTTGAACTGCACTTATGGGACTCGCCACATCACCCAGTGTTACTGCAGTGCTGGTTTGACTACGACCGGGGTGTACTAGGCCGCTGGTGCTTGCCACTTCACCAAAACGCTACAAAAAAAACTGTTAGCGATCGCAGGGATCAGGCCTGACTCTGCGAACGCTGCAGTTATGCGTTTAGTGTTTTGTAAGTGACAGTGATCGATCGATACTGCACTTGGGTGGGCTGGGCCGGGCGGAGGGGCAAAACGCAGGTGCTAGCAGGTATCTGGGCTGATCCCACTAACACTGCGTTTTTGGGAACCCTAAACTGCTGGGGACGCTAGTATAAATCTGATCGGATCAGATATTGATCCGTTCAGATACTATACCACTAAGGGAGGTGTACGGTGCGTGCGTGGGTGTTAGCGGTACTGGTGCTAACCTGACGCTGCTTGGGGCTAGTGTTTGCCAGTTCACCAAAACGCTACCAAAAAAACTGTTATCGATCGCAGGGATCAGGCCTGACTCTGCGAACTCTGCAGTTATGCGTTTAGTGTTTTGTAAGTGACAATGATCGATCAATACTGCACTTGGCTGGGCTGGGCCGGGCAGAGGGGCAAAACGCAGGTGCTAGCAGGTATCTGGGCTGATCCCACTAACACTGCGTTTTTGGGAACCCTAAACTGCTGGGGACGCTAGTATAAATCTGATCGGATCAGATATTGATCCGTTCAGATACTATACCACTAAGGGAGGTGTACGGTGCGTGCGTTGGTGTTAGCGGTACTGACGCTAACCTGACGCTGCCTGGGGCTGGTGCTTGCCAGTTCACCAAAATGCTACCAAAAAAACTGTTATCGATCGCAGAGATCAGGCCTGACTCTGCGAACGCTGCAGTTATGCGTTTAGTGTTTTGTAAGTGACAGTGATCGATCGATACTGCACTTGAGTGGGCTGGGCTGGGCCGGGCGGAGGGGCAAAACGCAGGTGCTAGCAGGTATCTGGGCTGATCCCGCTAACACTGCTTTTTTGGGAACCCTAAAATGCTGGGGACGCTAGTATAGATCTGATTGGATCAGATATTGATCCGTTCAGATACTATACCACTAAGGGAGGCGTATGCTGCGTGCGTGGGTGTTAGCGGTACTGGCGCTAATCTGATGCTGCCTGGGGCGATGCATATCACCGCCGGGTGATCAGGGGGCTAAACCTTTATTCGGTAATAAACAGCGGGTGTCCTGACACTATAAAAAATAAATGAACTAACCAGCGTCACCCGTAACAGTTATATGGTGATCAGTGGTGAAAGGGTTAACTAGGGGGCAATCAAGGGGTTAAAACATTTATTAGATAGTATATGGGGGTCCCTGATGCTATAAAATGCTGACGGCGAACCTAAATATTTAGCTCCCTAACTAGCGTCACCAGCGACACTAATACGATGATCAGAAAAATGATCGCTTAGCGACACTGGCGATGGGGGGGTGATCAAGGGGTTAAAACTTTATTAGGGGGGGTTAGGGGGGTACCCTAGACCTAAAGGGGGCTAACACTAACTGCCCTACCACACTAACTGTCACAAACTGACACCATGCAGTAATAAAAAAAAAAACTGCTTGGTGTCAGTGTGACAGGGGGGGGTGATTGGGGGGGATCGGGGGGCGATCGGGGGGGATCGGGGGTGTAATGTGTGCCTGGCATGTTCTACTGACTGTGTGTGTGTTTTTCACTCACAGCGATGTCTTCTCTCCTCAGCGCCGGAACAGAAAATACTGAGCCGAGGAGAGATGACATAATTTCCTTTGCTGCTGTTTAGCATACAGCAGCAAAGGAAGATTCTCATTGGCTGGGAGCGATCGCGAGGGGGGGCCATGAACGGATGGTCTCCCCCTCACCTCTCATCGCTCCCAGTCACAAGCCAACCGCCTCGGGCACCGGGGGGGGGGGGGTGTCCAATTGGACCCCACGCTCGCGGGAGGCAGATCACGTATATGTACGTGATTCTGCCTGCCCGTGCCATTCTGCCGACGTATATCGTCGTTAGGCGGTCGGCAAGTGGTTAATACTGAAGCTAGTCATTACAATGACGGGCTTCGGGAAAATGGCTGCCAGGCGTCCATCATGTGGAGACTATTTAAAGGCATTGATTTTTACCCTGTGTTATCCTCTGATGAAGTCACGTGACGTGACGATATGCGTCAGGATTGGAGCACGGGATACTGTCACAAACTGACGGCAGGAGACGAGCTCGGCGCTCGTGGATGATTTGTACCATATTTTACATCTAAATGTGAGTTTACCATATCGTTTTAAATCAATAAATTGGTTTTTATACGGGATTATGCTATGTGCGCTTTCTCCCTATACCCCACATACACTCACCCTATTTGACGAGCATTGAGGAGCGGGGACTGACTGAAGACATCCACTGAAGCATACGAACTCGGCGTTCGTGGATTGATGCCCACACTCATTTTAAAAAAGTGAGTGCACCCCCTTTCTGTGTCTTGCCCCCCTCCTACTTTGGTCATCACGGAGTTATACTATTTTTTGTTCATGTCATTTTTTTCATATACCGTCCTGCATATCCACCATTGGAATCGCCTAAACAACTGGATGGGATACCCTTGCTTGATAGTGTTTTGCAATTAAGCACAAGCTGTATACATTACAGCAGTAAGGTGAGCTGCTTGCGAACACGGAGGTGTTTCCACTGAAGATCTCTCCCTTCTTTTGGAATTTTTTTTTTATTTGGTGGTGGGACTGTCATATGCTTACCCATTTGGACTTATCACATTCAGCCTTTTGAGTTGTCACTATGTGCTAATTTTGATACTAGCCCTTATTCACCTGGACTGTTTTGAGTGCTTATCACTGTTATTTATAATAGTTTTTTTGCCATTCATTTTAGTTATTTAACCCTTGTTAGTACTTTTGTCTTTTTATTGTATGTTTGTTTAGTGCATTTGTGGCTGCATCCACTTCGGCTGTTTTCACCTCTCCATTTATTTCACCTAGCCCCCTCCACTTCCACTTCCCCTTCCCCTTGTCACAGCGCAACTACCACTTACTTTTACATATATACTTTTGTCTGTTTGGATCAGTCACACAGGTGTTGCAGCAGTGTTCCTTAGTATAGGCCAGGGATATGCAATTAGCGGACCTCCAGCTGTTGCAAAACTACAAGTCCCATCATGCCTCTGCCTCTGGGTGTCATGCTTGTGGCTGTCAGAGTCTTGCAATGCCTTATGGGACTTGTAGTTCTGCAACAGCTGGAGGTCCGCTAATTGCATATCCCTGGTATAGGCCTTTCTGACAGCGCAGGAGTTTTCCTATTTCACATATTGGTCCACTGACCCAATTCACCATATGCCCGTGTTCTCTGCTTCCATGGCCAGGGTACAATACGAGCAGATTTTGCGGTTCATGCACTTCAACAACAATGAACTCTGTCGTCCTCGTGGAGACCCTGAATAAGATCGGCTCTACAAATTCGACCCCTCGTAAACCACTTCAACGAATATTTTGCAGACTTGTTTACTCCCCATCAAGTTGTCTGCGCTGATGAGTCCCTGATTACGTTTTCTGGCCGTTTGTCATTCAAACAGTACCTTCCCAGCAAGCGTGCCAGATACGGGGTCAAGATGTATAAGCTCTGTGACAGGGCCACAGGCTATACTTGTAGTTTTATGGTTTACGAGGGAAAAGATAGAGCCGACAAACTGCCCTGACTACATAGGAAGCGCTGGCAAGATTGTGTGGGACTTGGTGTCACCCTTATTCGGAAAGGGGTACCACTTGTAAGTGGACAATTATTACATGAGCGTGCCACTTTTTAGTCACCTTTTTGATCATCAGATTGGAGCATGTGGCACCGTGCGACCTAATCGCCAGGGCTTTCCCCAGCGGCTTGTAGATTCCTGTCTTAGGCTGGGGGAGAGAGCCTGCTTGAGTGTAATAATTTGCTCGCTATGAAGTGGAGGGATAATAAGAATGTTTTCATTTTTACCTCCCTTCATGCAGACACGACGGTCCAAATTACTGACTGGTGTTGTGGAGAAACCCCTCTGTGTCCACGAATATAACCTTAACATGGGAGGGGTGGACCTCAACGACCAGTTGTTGGCGCCGTACCTAGTTGCCCGTAAGGCCAGACGCTGGTACAAAAAAGTGTCTGTTTATTTATTTCAATTGGCTTTGCTGAACACTTATGCACTATACAGAGCTTCAGGACGGACTGGATCCTTCCTTAAATTCCAGGAAAGGATCGTCAGAGCCCTTCTGTTTCCAGACGGTGCTCCACCTCACCTTCCCCAACTAAATGCAGTAAGCCGGCTGCATGAGAGGCATTTTCTTTAAGTCCTCCCGAGTACTCCTACCCAACGAGCCCCCCAAAAAAGATGTTGTGTCTGCAGCAAGTGCGGATATAGGCGTGACACCCGCTATTAATGTCCCTCCTGTCCTGACAATCCTGGTCTTTGCATTGGTGAATGTTTTGAACGCTACCATACACTAGTTGAGTATTAGCATAGGGTACAGCACTGCACAGACTAGGACACACTTTCACAGGGTCTCCCAAGATGCCATCGCATTTTGAGAGACCCGAATCTGGAAACGGTTACAGTTAAAAAAGTTACAGTTACAAAAAAAGTGTAAAAAAAAAAAAAAACACAAAAAAATATATAAAATAAAAAAACCAAAGTTGTCTTTTTATTGTTCTCTCTCTATTCTCTCTCTATTGTTCTGCTCTTTTTTACTGTATTCTATTCTGCAATGTTTTGTTGTTATTATGTTTTTATCATGTTTGCTTTTCAGATATGCAATTTTTTTTATACTTTACTGTTTACTGTGTTTTATTGTTAACCATTTTTTTTGTTTTCAGGTACGCCATTCAGCTGCAGAGCGGATTTATTTATCTTGACAGCAGCAGAGTTTGCTCCCACGATACATAAAGCCGTGACTCCAGCGCTGTCGGAGGTGATTTCACCACCACAGTTACATACTTTAGCCTATATGCCGAAGCATGGGGGCAGCAGGGGGCGGAGGAGCGATTTGCTCCTAACTTTTGCAGGTGGATGCCTCCATGCTTCGGCATATATATATTTTAGGCACAGGTTGCGTTAAATGTTTTATTTTTTACTATGTTTTTTTTGTATTTGCTTTGTAGGTATGGTAAGTCTTACTGTTATACTGTAATGTTACTTTGTTTTATTGTTAACCATCATTTGCTTAGCAGGTACGCCATTCAGTTGCAGCGCAGATTTATTTATCTTGACAGCAACAGCGTTTGCTCCCACGATACATAAAGCCATGACTCCAGCGCTGTCGGAGGTGATTTCACCACCACAGTTACATACTTCAGCATATATGCCGAAGCGTGGGGGCAGCAAAGGGCGGAGGAGCGATTTGCTCCTAACTTTTGTGGGAGGATGCCCCCATGCTTCAGCATATATATACGGTGCATGTATGCCCATCATTAGGAGTGGGTGGATGAAGGGAGGTATTCTAATGGTGGGATTACCCACCGATCAATCTCTTTTTTTCGTTCAGCCCACAGGCTGCATGAAAAAAAAGTTTACAATAAAAGCCCAACAAGGACCAGCAACGTACTGGTATGTTGCTGGACTTTGAGTGGTTATACCAGAATGATGCCTGCAGGTTTAGGTATCATCTTGGTATCATTCTTTTTAGCCAGCAGTCAGCTTTCATGTAAAAGCAATCCTAGCGGCTAATTAGCCTCTAGACTGCTTTTACAAGCAATGGGAGGGAATGCCCCCCCCCCCCCCCCCCACTGTCTTCCATGTCTATGGCCTAAGAAACCGGAAGCCACAAGCATTTCATGACTTAGATTTCGCCAAATGTAAACAGCGCCATTGGGAAATTGGGAAAGCATTTTATCACACCGATCTTGGTGTGGTCAGATGCTTTGAGGGCAGAGGAGAGATCTAGGGTCTAATAGGCCCCAGTTTTTTCAAAAAAGAGTACCTGTCACTACCTATTGCTATCATAGGGGATATTTACGTTCCCTGAGATAACAATAAAAATGATAAAAAAAAAAAAAATGAAAGGAACAGTTTAAAAATAAAATAAAATAGCAAAAAAAAAAAAAAAAAAAAAAAAGCACCCCTGTCCCCCCCTGCTCTACAAACGCAAACATCGGTCTGGTGTCAAATGTAAACAGCAATTGCACCATGCATGTGATGTATCACCACGAAGGTCAGATCAAGGGCAGTAATTTTAGAAGTAGACCTCCTCTGTAAATCTAAGTGGTAACCTGTAAAGGCTTTTAAAGGCTTTTAAAAATGTATTTAGTTTGTAGCCACTGCACGTTTGTGCGCAATTTTAAAGCATGTCATGTTTGGTATCCATGTATTCGGCCTAAGATCATCTTTTTTATTTCATCAAACATTTGGGCAATATAGTGTGTTTTAGTGCATTAAAATTTTAAAATGTGTGTTTTTTCCCAAAAAAATGTGTTTGAAAAATCGCTGCGCAAATACTGTGTGAAAAAAAAAATGAAACACCCACCATTTTAATCTGAAGGACATTTGCTTTAAAAAATATATATAATGTTTGGAGGTTCAAAGTAATTTTCTTGCAAAAAAAATAATTTTTTCATGTAAACAAAAAGTGTCAGAAAGGGCTTTGTCTTGTCAAATGACTCCATTTTGGAAAGTAGACACCCCAAGCTATTTGCTGAGAGGCATGTCGAGTCTATGGAATATTTTATATTGTGACACAAGTTGTGGGAAAAAGACACATATTTTTTTTTTTTTTTTTTGCACAAAGTTGTCACTAAATGATATATTGCTCAAACATGTCATGGGAATATGTGAAATTACACCCCAAAATACATTCTGTTGCTTCTCCTGAGTACGGGGATACCACATGTGTGAGACTTTTTGGGAGCCTAGCCGCGTACGGGACCCCGAAAACCAAGCACCGCCTTCAGGTTTTCTAAGGGCGTAAATTTTTTATTTCACTCTTCACTACCTATCACAGTTTCGGAGGCCATGGAATGCCTAGGTGGCACAAAACCCCCCAAATGACCCTATTGTGGAAAGTAGACACCCCAAGCTATTTGCTGGGAGGTATAGTGAGTATTTTGCAGACCTAACTTTTTGTCACAAAGTTTTGAAAATTGAAAAAAGAAAAAAAAAATGTTTTCTTGTCTTTTTTCATTTTCAAAAACAAATGAGAGCTGCAAAATACTCACCATGCCTCTCAGCTAATAGCTTGGGGTGTCTACTTTCCACATATGCCCATGGCCTTTGTGAGCAATATATCATTTAGTGACAACTTTGTGCAAAAAAAAAAAAGTTTGTAATTTTCCCGCAACGTGTGTCAAAATATAAAATATTCCATGGACTCAACATGCCTCTCAGCAAATAGCTTGGAGCGTCTACTTTCCAAAATGGGGTCATTTGGGGGGGGGGGGGGGGGTGTGCCACCTTGGAATTTTATGGCCTTCAAAACTGTGATAGGTAGTGAAGAGTGAAATCAAAAATTTACGCCCTTAGAAATCCTGAAGGCGGTGCTTGGTTCCTGGGGCCCCGTACGCGACTAGGCTCCCAAAAAGTTCCACACACATGGTATTCCCGTACTCAGGAGAAGCAGCAGAATGTATTTTGGGGTGTAAGTCCACATATGCCCATGGCATGTTTGAGCAATATATCATTTAGTGACAACTTTTTGTAAATTTTTTTTTTTTGTCATTATTCAATCACTTGAGACAAAAAAAATGAATATTCAATGGGCTCAACATGCCTCTCAGTAATTTCCTTGGGGTGTCTAATTTCCAAAATGGTGTCATTTGGGGGGATTTTGTACTGCCCTGCCATTTTAGCGCTTCAAGAAATTACATAGGCATAGTCATAAACTAAAAGCTGTGTAAAGTCCAGAAAATGTACCCAAGTTTGTAGACGCTATAATGTTTGCGCAAACCAATAAATATATGCTTATTGACATTTTTTTTTACCAAAGACATGTGGCCGAATACATTTTGGCCTAAATGTATGACTAAAATTGAGTTTATTGGATTTTTTTTTTATAACAAAAAGTAGAAAATATCATTTTTTTTCAAAATTTTCGGTCTTTTTCCGTTTATAGGGCAAAAAAAAAAACCACAGAGGTGATCAAATACCATCAAAAGAAAGCTCTATTTGTGGGAAGAAAAGGACGCAAATTTCGTTTGGGTACAGCATTGCATGACTGCCCAATTAGCAGTTAAAGCGACGCAGTGCCAAATTGTAAAAAGTGCTCTGGTCAGGAAGGGGGTAAATCCTTCCAGGGCTGAAGTGGTTAAAAGATAAGAGCGAGTCATTCATAGTCCAAGGGGAATATTGCAGTTTGCTCAGTAGCGAGTGGCATATGACCAAAACAGGGTCATGGTCTGTCCAAGGGGCTGCTAAAATGGAAGCAGACACAACCAGGGGGAGATGTTTCCTCAGAACAAACATATGGTTAATTCTGGAATGGGAATGATGAGGATGGGAATAATGGGTATAGTCCCTGCCGAGGTTCTGTCACCTTTATATGCCAGCTGCTTTCAATCTCTGAGTGCTCACTGTTCTTTGCCTAATGACTTTTAGTTATATGCATAAGAGTGGAAAAAGGCCAAGGCTAGTATCCATTTCTCCACAGTTTCCAATGAAACACAAAGTCTTTCAGTCACAGCTGTGTTAGCAATTTCTGGCACTTGCTTGCTGTTCTGATTATTACTTATTGTTCTGATTATTTATTGTTGTTCTAGTGAAATTTTTAGGAAGTATTGGAACTATGTGTTATCTCTGTGTTAGACTCATATGTGTTATATGATGATTTTATTATTATTATTACTCATTTCTACTCCCACCTCTACAGTACTAAGGACAGAAATCCTTGTTGATTTATCACTCCTGAGAGTTAGGAAAGTCTAATTCTTAGATGGCAATAGGTCACCTGGGAAGAAATTGCTAAGGGGTATTTGGAAAACTGGGATTTATTAAAATTGTTGGAAAAGAGAACAGATATGAATCTGTAATTTGCATGCATATGAGACTGGAAGTCAAGTGATTGAAAGATGTCCTAGAAAGAAAGCTAGATAACCCACAATGCTGCATTTGGTAAACCGAGTGAGGAAAGAACCTGGAAGCACAGTGAAAACTTCTTAATGGAAGTAATAATACATTGCATTCAAAGGCTGGGTTCACATTTACGGGAATTAGATGCGGGTTTCCAATCCGCATGACAGGAGAGTGGGACCGGCTCTCCATAGAGCCAATTCACACATCTCCGAGGCAGCTGCGGAGCTCACTGCAGAAGGGTCCTGTGCATCTTTGGCTCCATTTCAAGTCCGAACTTTTGCCTGAATTCGGACCTGAAATGGAGCCAAAGATGCACAGGACCCTTCTGCATTCTAATTTGGATCTGAAACGGTGAACAGAGATGCACCGGACCCCCTGCTGTGCCCCACGGCCGCACATAGTGTGAACCCAGCCTAAAGTAGTAGAGAATGTTTACTTACGTTAGGGTATTCCGAGTGAACACAGCTTTAAATTATTCTCTAATCCAAAAAAACATTCACTTTGCTAGGTGAACATTCTCTATTTATTTATTAAATCAACCCAATAAATGTAATTATGGATGCAAAATAAAACCCAACTTTACCTTACATAATTAAAAAATAAGTAGCCCCGCAGCTGTAAAAATAAAAATGCTGGTTTTGCTGCAACACTCACTTCCTCTCTGTTGCTGCCCTTCCCCACCCCAGCCTTGCTGCTCTCTGATCCAGCACCACTCCTTTCTGGGTTAAAGGACACCCAGCCCCTTCCAACCCACTTAATGTGAGCCCAGGCTATAAAGAACATGCTCCCTGTGGGGAGTCATCATCACAGTATCCAGAACGTATTCCTTAACCACTTCAATACAGGGCACTTATACACCTTCCTGCCCAGACTAATTTTCAGCTTTCAGTGCTGTCGCAGTTTGAATGACAATTGCGCGGTCATCCATTACTGTACCCAAACTAAATTTTTATCATTTTGTTCCCACAAATAGAGTTTTCTTTTGGTGGTATTTGATCACCTCTGCGGTTTTTATTTTTTGCTAAACAGATAAAAAAGACCGAAAATTTTGAAAAAAATAAAAGTTTTGCTTTTGTTTCTGTTAAAAAATTTAGCAAATAAGTAAGTTTCCTCTTTCACTGATGGGCACTGATAAGGCAGCACTGACAGGCACTAATAAGGTGACACCGATGAGGTGGCACCAATGAGCAGGCACTGACGGGCACTGACGATGGGCACTGATGGGCACTGGTAGGCGGCACTGATGGGTGGCACTAATATGCAGCACTGATGGGCATTGATAGGCGGCACTGATGGGCACTCATGGGTGGCACTGGGTGGCACTGGTGGGCACTGATGGGCACTGATAGGCGACACTGATGGGCACTGAAAGGCTGCAAATATGGGTTCTTATGGGTGGCACTGATAGGCGGCACTGATAGGCACTGATACGTGGCACTGATGAGCACTGATACGTGGCACTGATAGGCATCCCTGGTGGCACTGGCAGTGATAGACATTGTGAGTGGGCACTGATTGGCAGCTGCCTGGGCATTGATTGGCAGCTGCCTGGGCACAGATTAGTATTTCCCTGGGGGTCTAGGGGGCATACCTGGTGGTCCAGTGTGGATGGCCATCCTGGTGGTCCTGGGTGGCTTCCCTGGTGGTCCTGGGTAGGATCCGAGGGGGGGCTGTGCTGATAAACAATCAGCACAGACCCCCCCTGTCAAGAGAGCAGCCAATCGGCTCTCCTCTACTCGCGTCTGTGAGACGCGAGTGAGGAAAAGCCGTTCACCGGCTCTTCCTATTAACATCGTGCTCAGCCGTGATTGGACACGGCTGATCACGTGGTAAAGAGTCTCCGTCAGAGACTCTTTACCTAGATCGGAATTGCGGTGTGTCAGATTGACACACCGCAACAACGATCGCCACGATGCGCGCCCCTGGGGGCGCGCAGTGGCTTAATATCCTGAGGACATCATATGATGCCCAGTCAGGATATTGAAACCAGTTTGCTGCCGTCATTTTGCTATATGGCTGGGTTTGCAGGGAGGGAGGGCTCGGGGCGCACATTGGTTTAATACCCTGAGGACATCATATGATGCCCAGTCAGGATATTGAAACCACTTTGCCGCCATCATTTTGCTATATGGCTGGGTTTGCAGGGTGGGAGGGCTCGGGGCGCAGTGATCTGTGCCCCGAGCCCTCCCATAAAACTAGCCAATTAGGGCCTCAGGCTGTGGTCATATGCCTGTGAGGGGGTGACGGACCAGGTAGAGACATGTTGGTCTGGCGCCCCACACAGTGCACGGCCACAAAGATAGTGTGGGCTCGGGAGGCGGTGCCATGGGCTGGGGGGGTGGTATCCCCTGCACCCCTTGTGGACCGGCCGCCACTGATTTACACAGTGTTTAACCCCTTCACCGGATGTGCTCTCACCTGGGGCAATGGACTACATATAATATGGTCTATTAGCGCCTTTGTCCCTCCAAAGGGGACCAATAGGAATCCTCCAAGATATCAGAAACAGATGAAGCTTACTTTTCCTCTTATTTACTCCTCCACTCAGCCATATACTGTACATGCAAAAAAAAAACACTGTACATTGGGGTTGATTTACTAAAAGTGGAGAGTGCAAAATTTATAACTGCATATGATATCACTATATCCACCAGTAACAATTCTCCAGGGTGTAACAATAAGGTTTACCACAAATGCCCTCAGTATCTTACACGAGCATCTGATGTCAAGCTCATACCCTACGCATTACGCCACAGGTTCACGTGGCTTCTTCAGGGGGATAGGATAAGGAGGAAGCCATGTGACCCTGTGGCTTAACGCGTAGGGAAGGGGCTTGATGTCACGGTGCTCATGCAGGAGACCGTGGACATTTGTGGTAAACCTTATTGTTATACCCTGGAGATTTGTTACTGGTGGATATAGTGATATCATATGCGGCTATATGTGTTTACGGTCTGGTGCGTTGCAAGCACCATGAGAATGTGAATTTTATTCATGGAGTTGTTGCATTTTAATAAAGATATGTGGTTTTAAGGATAAAGCACTATGTACAGTGTTTTTTTTTTTTTGCATGTATATGGCTGAGTGGACAAATGAATAAGAGGAAAAGGAAGCTTCAACTGTTTCTGATATCTGGGAGGATTCCTTGTGGTCCCCTCTGGAGGGACAAAGGCGCTAATAGACCATATCATATGTGGTCCGTGGCCCCAGGTGAGAGCACAACCGGTGAAGGGGTTAAACACTGGTGTGAAGCACGTTTGAATCACAGAGCAATTGGAGTGGATTAAGAAGATTTAATAGGATTGTACATCACTGTGAACTGTGCATATCACTTCAGTTTAAGACACTAAGGACCTGATTATACTTATAGTTCACCAACACTTAATGGGATGTATATTCATGTATTCTAATTCTAATAATAAATTATTTTAATACTTTATATATGTTTTTGTACTCACGGTTGGTCGATTGGGATATGTATACATTTATGTGGAGTATGTTCTGTTAGAATATGCTGTAATGCGTAGCATATAGTGGAGCGCGGCACCATATATTATATACAGTTTCATTTATTCCCATTAATATCAGAGTGTGGGATGTGTGAGAGATCCAAGCACAGTTTTTATTATTGTTAACACCTTTTTTTTCTGGTTATGCACACAGCAGCGCGCAGGGTTTATTTATTTATTTATTTTGTGCAGGATTTTTTACACTGTTTTGTGCAACCTTGATGCTTTTTACATTGATTGTGTATGCATACTTCTGGACTCCCATGTTTCCCCCTCATAAACTTTGATACTGCCTGAGGATGCCCGGACTACTCTTGTCTTTGCAAAGATAAACTACTTGTCCATTTACAGTATGTATGATCAACTCTTGTTTTGTTCAAGACTCCAATCTTGACACATTGCTATACAGTACCAACAATATGATTGGCTATCCATCCAGTAACCAGATACTGTATATTCAATTTCTTCTGCACTTGCATGCAGCATGCCTATGAATGCTCTGAAATAATATAAAATTTGGGAGACTTCTATATATTATATATATTACCTACTCATCAAACAAATGTCAACAATTTGTTGGTTTTGGAGAATTTGTTTTGGTTGTATTCTACAGGATAAAAGTATATAAGTCTCAGCACTTATTAGATGTAGTTGCTACAGAAATGTGTGTGCACAAATTTTCCTGCTAGATGGCCCTTTACAGAAGGCATTTAAGGAGCTTGGGGAACATCTGCATGGAGTTTGCATGTTTTTCCCTATGCTTGCATGGATTTCCTCTGGTTACTTTAGTTCCTCCCACATTCCAAAGACATTTTGAAAGGCTAATTGTCTCCTGTCTAAAATGGCCCTGTTATACAATATGTGTTGGGCTAAAAAAAACAACTGCAGCCTCCTATGGCAGACCCTGGTAACACTCGACAACAAGTGGCTATCACAGCTCTGGTATACATTTTAGGCATGGAGCCATTGAAAGAGTAAGGTTCTAAGGGTAAAGGTGCACCAAACATCGTAATGCAGTCATAGTAGTAGGGATGGGGGAGTGATTAACTGTGGAGTAATATAATATATTATGAGCTGCCGTGTTTCAAGGATGTGCCCCCTTCTACAGAGATCAGCTTAGCTCTGAAGAAGGGGGCACTCCCCGTGAAATGCATCAGCTCGCCAGCCTAGCGGAGTCGTTTGATGGGCTATGCCATTCCTGCACTTCACAATGTTTTGTGGCTTTAATGCTTTTGTACCTTTTACCTTTGTAAGTACCCATTTTGTCATCTTCCACATTTACAACATGAAATCTCTGGTAATCATTGCACTAGGTGTTTGCCGCCTTCTGTTTGTTTTCTGTTCAGTTGTATATGGAGGACTGCATCGGCTAAGCATTCCTGATATATGTCCTAATGGTGCCTTAATGAACTGTTACATATTATGACTGTGGCAGATTTCTAAATGCTGGAAGTGATTGTGTGTTATGATCTAAAATAGAAGAACAGAACAAGGCACACAGGGTGTTTGATTTTCTCCTCTGAATGCTTCTTACACCTGACAGAAAGAAGCTCCCTAAAAATTCACCAAAAGCTGTGTTTTACACACGAGTTTAACCGCGTCAACTGTTTGAGCATTAATGGATTCCTTTGGCCAGACTATTCATTTATTAATGAATGCTCAAGCGCTAAACATGTCTAGACGCGTTTACGAGCAGCATGCTTTTTTTTTTGTTTTGTTTTTTTTGCTCTAAAGCTCCTCTTCTAAATGCGCTGATTATGTTTTTTTTTTTTTGTTTTTTGTTTTTTTAGCCTGTAAACGTCTATGTGTGCATGGGTACATAGGCTAACATAGAGGTGCTGGCTAAAAAAAAAGCAATTTTATGCTTCCCCTTCCTAATCCAAAAAAAAAAAAAAAAAAAAAAAAAGATTTTACATATACTTTAATGCTACCTCTGAGAACAATTATTCCAATTTATTGACACTGTTGTGTAATATTTTTTCCCCCTTTCTCATATGTGGGATATGGAAACATTTATGTTGGTCTGAGTGTACTTTATGCATTAGTATTTTGTTCTACATGCAACTATGCATATATTTAGAGTGGCAGTTAAAAAAAAAAAAACACCTGTAAGGGATCTGCATAATGTGCTAGTATGCATGACATAATAGCCCATTATGAAGTACTTCCCTTAGAATGGAGCCCTCCAGTGGTGCGCTGTCACTGCTGAGAGGGCTTCCATCTTCCCCTGGTCTTTCTTCTGGGTTCGCGGTCTCTGGCTGTATGAGTGACCAGTGCCGCAATGACATCGGTTCTGGTACAAAGCATGGTATGCCGGACCTTCAGAGCGCATGCACTAGTGATATCACTGGCTTCATCCAGGGTGAATATCTCCAAATTGTGCACTTTTACTAGATATTTATTTTACCTATAGGTGCGCTTTTATTATAGGCTTACCTGTAGTTAAAAATCAAATCAAATAAAAGTCGACTTTACTACCGATTTAAGTGATTGATTTTACCTTTATTAAAATCCCTATTAGCTTACTCTCTTGTGCAATACTAAATAGTAGAGGATTCCAGTCTATTTTTTGATTCTTTCATTTGTGAATTAGGGTTAACAGTGAGGGTGATTGGGTAATTAGTTATCTCTGTTACTATTGTAGCGCTGGTAGATTTCAAATCTACCGCTTATAGGTAAATTTAATGGATCATCTGTGATATACATTGTTCAGGTTTAATCTTAGGTTAGTTTAGCCTCTGTTCCAGCTTGGCTATGTTGTGTGCAGTTCCACATTGCGCCTGTGGGTGTCGTTGTCATCGTGGTTCAATGTTGGAAAGCAACAAGCTGAAGAGTATGAGTGCTCTTCTGTCCCGAAGATAACTCGGCGGAGGTGGTCCTCCGAGTTGCATTCTGGGAGAGGGTATTTATGGGGCAGACGCCATGTTTAGGAGAGCTTTTTGCCTCGTGGCCCTCCTGGCCTAGAGGTATGTGACAGTGAGTGCTATCTCGTAGCCCTCCGGCTTGGAGGGTTACGCTGCTGCATCCGGGCGGGTAGGCCCAGAAGTCTGTCTGGGGCCTGCTACTGCTGGGATGGTTCTGTGCTGTCTGTCCTGCGGGAAGAAGCTGGACAATTGAGAAGATCCCAGGGGAGGACCCGTCTTGGAAGGGACCATGCGGAGCGCTGGTCTGGAGAGGGGCCTGGTGACTCAATTGGAGGACTCATCCTAGATTGCCCTACTGCACAAGTACTGCGGGGTCAGCTTAAAGGTTCTGGTACTGTGTTTGCTGTTCATCGAAAAATACTACATCCTGTGGCAGAGGATCGTATGAGTTTGTCCCACCAAAGTCTGTGGCAGAGACTTTTTGTTCGTGCTGCGTTCCGGCTGCTAGGTCAGTGAGAGAAACCTATCCGGGCGGGCAAAGATTTAATCCTAGGCTGAGGATACATTCATCCTAAAGATTTACATTCCTTGACGCCATGGCAAGAAAAGGTATTTGAACACCCCTGCAACTCTCCTTCTACCTCTTTCCTGCTACTTCTTCCAGTTATCCCCATTAAAGCATTGAAAAAGTATTTAAGTGACTGGTGCCTACATTGCCTTGTAGTAAACTCAACAGAGACCCCTAGACTCGGTGTTGGTGAAATTACAGGTAACAAGGTGACGGTAACAGCCCGCTTTAAACCAGCAGCTCCACCGTGAGTTAGTGCTACACTATCAATAAACACCTAACAAAGTTTCTAACCTATCCCCACTACATATAAGAAGAAAATTTTGGCTATACATAAACTAATGTTTATTTAACAATAAAACCTGAGAGAGGCTCTAACCCCTCCCTGCTAAATCCAAAACAGAATAAAATGTTTACACCAAGGATAGATATTATTTGACAACGTGAATGTTTTTGGTTTTACGCCAGCTTTATCTCAGTGGACATGTATTAGGTACAAACTGACAACAGGGAAATTTTCTTTAACACGCTCCTTATCCGGGTACTCCGGTTTCCTCCCACACTCCAAAGACATGCTAGTAGGTTAATTGGATCCTGTCTAAATTGTCCCTAGTATGTATGAATGTGAGTTAGGGACCTTAGATTGTAAGCTCCTTGAGGGTGGGGACTGATGTGAATGTACAATGTATATGTAAAGCGCTGCGTAAATTGACGGCGCTATATAAGTACTGAAATAAATAAAATAAAATCCTAAAAACAAAAGCTCTCCTAGGTAGTCTCTTTTGTACTGGCGTCAAAATACAGAATAAAAGTGAAACTCTGCTGACATCTAGTGGATACTGTTTCCTAGCTATCCAGAAAAACGTCCTTTAATTGCAGTATGCTCATTTTCCGGATATAAAGGAAATAACACACACAGTTTAGATCAGTATTAATACTGTAACATAAACATGTTTATTAGTGCTAAAAAAAAAATTTCTGCATTATTACTACAGCTCAATTATAACAAACAGTAGCTACAAACAGGAAATCAACACTTGGTCTTATTTTCTTCCCATTACGGCCTCATATATCTTTCCAGTTGCACTGACTTGAATATCCCTGAAGCCAGAGTCTGTAAGGAGCTTGTTATATTCAGATGGCGTTCTCTCTTTGCCTTCTGACTGTATCAACATGTTGAGTGAGTACAGCTGGGAAGTCAGAGGGCCACTTCTGTCTTCATTTAAGAGGACTTCAATTAGCAGAACTGCACCTCCTTTATAGAACAAATGGAACAATTTTTATTACTAATATGACATGTAAACTATTGAACATTTGATTAACAAAAAAAACAGGGAAAGAAGTGTGCTGCTTGTAGCAAGAGAAAAGATACTACATGTTGTAGTGCAGATAAGGAAAAGAACAGAAACATTTGACTCAGCTGGTGGTAACAGACATTCCCCTTCCTTTTTCATTGTTTTTGATATGTTTAATACCTACATGTCAACTACCCTGATCCTTTGGGACCCCTTCACCCCTTTTTTGTGCATTAACACTCACATATTAATATACATCTAAAGCCACAAAATGTATTTGTATTGAGGGACTGTTCCTCTTTCGGAACAAAGTCCCTCTGCTCTGCCCCTCTTTCCTCCTCATTTATCACTCATTGGTCTGATGTAATTATCTGTATAAAAAATGTTAAAAAACAATATATCTATCAAAAAGTGTTTTACTGCACTAAGGCCGGGTTCACACTGGTACAACACGACAGTCATATGACTTTGGATCCGTCTTTCCCCTGCGACTTCATGTCTGACTTCAATGAACAGAATCCAATTTTGAACCCGAAAATACCAAGCCCTTTGAGCCTGGTACGAATCTTGAGGAGGAACCCTTTGCCAAAAAAAAAAAACCTGGCTTGGGGCCCGCCCCCAAAATTCATACGCCGCCCTCTTGTGACGTCACTGCCCAGGGAATGCTGGGGTGGTGACGTCACAAGGGGGTTGGGTCTCCGGTTGACGTCAGCGAATGACCATGCCCTATGGCTATATAATTAATGGCACACGCCGGAGCTAACATTTACATCGGGAGCTAGCACTGGGAGAAAAACCTGAGGAAGAACCGGCAGAGGAAGGAGACATCAGTGCAGCGAGAAGAACCAGAGGAGGAAGACATCTCCAGAGGGAGAAGAAATCAGAGGGAGAAAAGACACTGGAGCTGCTTCAATAAAGGACTTTGTCAAAAACCCATGTGCTGGTTTTATTTCTTTGACACTTTTTTTTGGGTGAATGGGTAGGGGTACCATGTAACAAAAGAAGGTGAAACCTATAAGCCGCGGACCCTGGATCAAACAAATAATTAAAAAAAATAATATAATATAAATGTAAATTTAAATATAATGCTCAATAAAGAGCAGCAGGTAGTGTAACCAATGTTCAAAAAAGTGGAAAAGAAATTAATAAGTGAATAATTTCATATCGCACTCATTTACATGTAAAAAATAACAATTAACAATATAACCAAATTATCAATGATAAAGTCCATAAACCACTACCAACGAATCTTCAATCATGTACACAGTGATGTATACAACTTCATTGAAGAAAAACGTACCGTCTTCCACCGGTTTAGGCAAACATTCTACTCACCAGACCGATCAGACACCCATGACAGATGTCAAATAGGCAGAGATGTGTATAGATGTATCCACCAATGCAAGTGACCCTCGCCGATAATGTAGCCAAACGAAGATGAGGAAAGAAGAGAGAACTGCCCATAGTGCAACTTGTAGCCAGTTTTATTCATATAAAAGTAGTAACTTACATTTCAGTATCCTTTAAAAAGCGCATAAAACAGAGCAGGGATGCCAGATCGCACCTGCGCTCCAAGTACAAAGGCCGAAGTGACGTATCTCACACTAAGCAACCTGACGTGTTTCGTCAGCATGTCTGACGTCATCAGGGGTCATGTGATCATTGCGAAACACGTTGAGTTGCGTAGTGCGTGATACGTCACTTCTGTCTTTGTACTTGGAGCGCAGGTGGAACGCGATCTGGTGTGCCTGCTCTGTTTTATGCGCTTTTTAAAGGATACTGAAATGTAAGTTACTACTTTTTATATGAATAAAACTGGCTACAAGTTGCACTATGAGGAGTTCTCTCTTCTTTCCTTGATTTATGGTTCTCATCTTCGTTTGGCTATATTATCAGCGAGTCACTTGCATTGGTGGATACATTTATACACATCTCTGCCTATTTGACATCTGTCATGGGTATCTGATTGGTCTGGTGAATAGGATGTTTGCCTAAACCAGTGGAGGACAGCATGTTTTTCTTCACTGAAGTTGTATACATCACTGTTCACATGATTGAAGATTCATTGTTGGTGGTTTAGGGGTACAATGTACCCCATACTCATTCACATATGGTGGGGGGCTGGGATCTAGGGACCTCCTTGTTAAAGGGGACTTCCAGATTTCGACAAGCCCCCCGCCCGTAGACCCCACAACCACCACCAAGAGTTGTAGGGAAGAGGCCCTTGTCCTCACCAGCATGGGGACAAGGTGCTTTGGGGTGTGGGGGCGCAGAGCCCCTGCTGCTCCAAAGCACCCACCCCCATGTTGAGGGCATGTGGCCTGGTATGGTCCAGGAGGGGGGGGGCGCTCGCTCACCCCCTCCTTTCCTGACCCGCCGGGCTGTGTGCTCAGGTAAGGGTCTGTGTCAGAGAACTCACAGTTTTCGTCTCCGTGCAGCAATGACTAACGGCCATGTGCGGTGTCCCCGACAGATGCGAGCGAGTTCCGGATCGAACGTGCACGCCCGCGCACCCGTACGAATGTGTGCACGTACCCGCACAGCCATACGAGCGGGTGTACGTTCTCACGCACACACGTACACGTCCACCAATCCCGGCGTTCAGCGCCATATATAAACAAAGTCTTTGCCTGACCCTAGTGCTGGATCGTCTTCAGCTAGTTCCTAAGTTCCTGATTCCTGTGTGACCTGTTACCTTGCTCCTGACTACCTGGCTTCCCTGACTTCTCTTCTGGATTTCCCTTGTCTGTCACCTGCCTCTGCTGATTATACCGACCCTGGCTTGGACTCTCTACTACGGCTCTGCCTCCTGACTTTGTACCTCGCTGCCAACCTCTGCCTGACCTTGACCACGAACTTGCCTTCTGTTTTGGATACCTCGCTGCCAGCCAGTTGCCAACCTTTGCCTGTCCTGACGTTGCAGTTGTTCTTGAATCCACACCTACCTGCCCGGCTACTACTAAACAGTTCTGGTGATCAGTCTTCCCATCTTCTCCTGGAGGATCCGGAATCTCCTAGTTCCAGTTTTCCAGCCGCAGGCACCTGCACCCTTCCGTGCCCCGGCACTCCCTGTCCTCACTACCAGAGGTGTCAGGACCGGAACCGTGCGAGAGGCCTCCCTCAGCATTCAGACTCTGCTGTAAGGTACGTGACAGTCTGGTGTGGATTTGGGGGGAACCCCACGCCTTTTTTTTTTTTGGCATGGTGGTTCCCCTTAAAACCCATACCAGACTGAAGGGCCTGGTATGGAATTGGGGGGAACCCTATACTGTTTTTTTTTTTGGCGTGGGGTTCTCCTTCAAGATTCTCAGAGCACAAGTTCCATGCCAATGTTGGATCAGTTAAGATGATGATCCGACTTTGATCCGACTTCAATGATATTCAATGGGCTGAAGTAGGACCAAAGTTGGACCAAAGTTTAGACCAGTTTAGACGGCTCTCATCGAGAACACATGCAACATATGCTCCCAAAGTCAGAGCGTATGTCGTACCAGTGTGAACCCGGCCTAAACCTTTCACCCAATTTCTAAATTGTTGCATTTGTGAATTTCAAAAGCCAGTAAAAAGGGATAGAAGTGGTAAAAAAGCACAATCATTTTTTGTATATTAATTCTCCATGTATCAGAATTGTGGCAGGGGTGTGTAATTTGCATAAATACACCTTGCTAATAGATGCCCCTCTTTACAATCTGAAAAAGTTGGGAGGTACAGAATAAGGAATTCCATTTGCATCACATTGGGGAGATTTCTTAAAAATGTCCTGCCTTACAGATGATACTGGATTTAATAGAGAAGAATGACAAAAGCGCTTTTGGCCATACTTGTCATGTGGGTCACAGGAGAACATTCACTAGTGCTCTCCTATTAACCAGAATCAGTCGACTCCGGGGTAAAGTCCACTGTCGGCTGACATCACAGACCTGCTATGGAGGGATCCCAAAAATAATGGTGGATCCACCAAAATGCCTGACTGGCAGCAGACTCAGCCTCTCAGTACACCACTGAGAGCCTGAGCCAGCCCCTCCACCCCCTCTCATGCCCAGCACTCCAGTGAGCCCCGGAGGGGAAGAGCAGAGAGCTGGCAACTGACAGTCACCGCTCTCTGCTCAGTGAAGACAGAGAAGTGAGCAATCAGTGGTCATGTGATTGCTCAGTTCTCTGGCTTAGAGCTGGCGGAGGACAGTTTGCAGCATCGGAACATTGCTGCTTCCGCTGCATCTCCTTTAACAGGTAATCTCTCCTTTTTGATAGTTGTCACTGAAAAAGTTCCATTGGAAGGATCACTCTCTACTCCACTACTCCTCTTTTGCTGACAACTCAAAATTTGGGGTTTTCCCACAATGGTCACCAAGACAAATCAAGAGACTGAATTTCCACAGTGGCATATAAAAAACAGACAGAAGTTAATCCCTTTTCTAGCTCAGACACTGTGAGGAAGTGGCAGGGGTAGACTACCTTGGCAGCCTGTGGTGAAACTACAAATCCTATCAGGCATATGACTCTGGGAGCCACAGACATCTTGTAATGAATGTAACAATCTAAAGAAGGTGTTATTTAACCCCATGCTTATACACAGGTCATATGTCTATAGGAAAGGTGCCTATAGCAGGTGTATGATGTTGATGGTCACTAGGTCAGGCAGTTTACGGTCTACTGTGGTATAATATTTTAATTTGAGGGATGAGCAGTAAGTAATCAATCTATATTTATTAATTGTTAACGAATAAGAATAATATCTGCCTATTTAATTTATGTATCTATTTATTTATTTTGACTAGAATTTGGAAGGGGTGAAACCTCTGTCAGGTTTTGATTGCTGTTAGAGTCCTGAGGGAACATTCACCTTTACATTTGGTCCTGGTGATCAGTGTCTCCAGAACAGAAATTGATGAGAAATCAATGGGCTTTACATAAACTTTAACTAATAGGAACTGATGCAATGACAATGATTAGCCTACTGTGCCTCCAAAATTAAGCAATATGGCAAGAAGGAGTGTGTGATTGATAAAGATCTGTTATAACTGTATTATTTTGTACAATTACAAGTAGATAATTGGTCAGCTATCCATAAGAAAACACGGAAAATATAGTAAATCATGACAGTCTAGGAAGCAATGTCATTCAAATTAATTTTCTCATATATAGCCTAATTTGATTAGCTACAATACACCATGTTTTTGTTTAAATTAATTGCAGTAACTAATTTTTACTATTATTAATATGTAACCCTAATTTACTTCTTAATTGTATACTAAACATACTACTAGTGTTTGCATTTTATTAAAGGGAATGTGTAATGGATTAGTGGTACATATTGTCTATGTTTATTTATTATGGTCAGAACTAAAAAAAAAAAAAATTGTCAGATTAATAGAAAATTTGGCATATAAAGTAGATATTTAGTCATTTATTTTTAGGCAGCAAGTGTAGCAATTATCTTTTTAGGTTCTCCTAGCCTCTTTGATTAAAACAATCTATGGTATATATCTGAAAATTGATCAGTTCTGATGTACTGATGCCCATCTCATTCTTGAGGCCCAAAAATGTCAGGACAGTACAGATATTCCCAAAATGACCCCTTTTTGGAATATAGTCCAAGGTATTTAGTAAGAGGCATGGCAAGTTTTTTGAAGTTGTCATTTTTTTTGTCATAATGCTTTGAAAAATTAAGAAATACATTTTTTTTAATACTGTCACCAGTGCAGTACAGCGTCATCATATAACTGTGATGGTAATCACGGACACTGAATGGTGACAGTATGAAAAAAAAAAAAAAAAAAAAAAATTATATATATATATATATATATATATATATATATATATATATATATATACATATACATATACATATATATATACATATATATATACAGGGGCATTGCTAGGGGGTGGCTATTGGGGCTATAGCCCCGAATCTGGGGCCCATAGCCCCGAGTCTCTTGCCGCAGGGTCCCTGCCTAACCAGTGGGTTGCGGCTGCTGCGGCAGGCGGGCTGGCTGCATGAGAGAGGCGGAGGAGAGGAAAGAAGTGAGCTCTTCATAGCCGGGCCTCAAATCTGCGCTCTTCTGCCCTCACAGCATGGTCATCATGGAGCTCCACTTTGCAGCCAGACCCCCTTGCTTCAATGTCGGAGGTGCGGTGGGAAGCAGCAAGGTGACATCATCTCTTACTGCCCGCCCCGCATCACCGCTCTCCTGCTCTCACTAAATGGACAACCCACATCTAGTGGCCGGTGACGTGGCAAGTGACAATCTGCAAATGGTGGCAACAGATGTGGCTAGTGACAATCTCCAAATGGTGGTAGGAGACGTAGAAAGTGACAATCCACATCTGCTGCCAGGTGAAAGTGGCAAGTGACAATTCATCACTGGTGGCAGGCGACATGGCAAGTGACAATCCACATCTAGTGGCAGGTGACGGTGGCAAGTGACATGCTGCATCTGGTGGCAAGAGATGTGGCAAGTGACACGCCCAGGGCTCCCACTGATTCTGCAGTATGGTGAGTTGAACCACTTTATTATATATTAGAATGTAACAATAGAAATAATGCACTGTCACCCTGACACCATATCAACCATTATGATTGAAGCGTCAACACCAGGCATCACCCGTGAAAAATTGCTTACCACTGGTACCCCCATCCCCCCCCCCCGCGGGCATGCAAAAAGGAGCTGCTATGGGCTCTAGCCCCAGATCTTTTGCAGACCTAGCAACTCCCCTGTATATATATATATATATATATATATATATATATATATATATATATACACACATATATATATATATATATATATATATATATATATATACACACATATATATATATATATATATATATATATACACATATATATATATATATATATATACATATATATATATATTATATATATATATATATATTATATATATATATATATATATATATATATATATATATATATATATATATATATATATACATTTTTTTTTCAAATTATATATTTTTTATTTTTTTATGATTTATTTCTTTAACACACTGTGACCAGAGCAATATAATGTCACCATAGTAACATTGTACTACTCTGGGGAAGTAATCATTATTTTTTTTTTACACATTATGTTTGCATATAGGACAGAATTGCATTGGATTCATTCAGTTTGTTTTGTTGTGATTAGCTGTGATTGGCCACAGCTGACCACATGGCACAGATAGGCCATGGGCACCCCATGGAAATTGTTTACTTTTTTAACATATTTAAACAGGCAAAAAGCATATCTTTAGTTGAACAGTGCCCAGGGTCGTCTTTAATACTGGTTGGACCCTGGGCAAACATTTTCTTGGGACCCCCCCCCCGCTGGCCCACCCCCGCCATGCAATTTCGCCATCCACCTGCTCTCAGAGCAGCTAGACTCAAAATCAGTTTACTACAGAAGATCAGGCAGTGATAGAGATTAATTGCCAGAGAATGAAGCATATCATTACCGCTCACTGATTGGTTGCTAGATGTTACTGCACATCATTACTGCTAACTGATTGGTTGCTAGAGGTTACTACACATCATTAAAACTCACTGGTTGGTTTCTAGAGGTTACAGCACATCATTGCGGCTCACTGATTGGTTGCTAGAGGTTACAGCACATCATTATGGCTCAACTGGACACAATTAACCCTTTCATTGCTGGCAAATGAGATTCTAGTTGGAAGTGCATGATTAACCCTTTCAGATCTGTGTTGGAAGTATATAATTAACCATTCCTTTGCTAGCAGAACCCTAGTGGAAATGCATGATATTTCCAGCAGGGATCTTCTAGCATTGAAAGGGCTATCATGTGCTTCCCAAGAGATCTACTATCTCCACTCAGTAGCCGCCATGGCACATACCTCTGACCAGTCCGCTCTGCAGCCTGACTAAAGCCAGCCATAGACGGTTCAAATCTAAGCAGGTTCAGCAGGCAGCGGCCAAGATTCTAACCATGTATGGGCAGGCTGAATGTCCCCAAATTGATAAATCAACTTGGGTACTACCAGCCTGCAGAATTTTACATGTGATTGTTGCTAGTGACTGTTACAGCCGCTAGCAATATTCACTGCGTTCCCCCCCCCCCACCGGAAGAAAAGAATGGCTCTGCAGGAGGTACTATCCCATCAACATTGACTGTATTCATGGGGAAATCAAGTAAATTTCTTTCCTGCAACCCTCCCTGAATCCCGCTCTGCCTCAGGGATGATCAGTAGTCCAGTGGGAGCCACCTGATCACTGGTGAGGAAGGGGGGCCCCCACATTGGCGGAACGCCAGGGCGTGATCACAAGTGCGACCTTTGCAATCCTGAGAGTTCTGCTACTGGTACCACAGCTATAAGGTGGATGATTAGGTACTTCCTAATGACTCATTCTCTAGTGGTTGTAGCAAGTAGCCTGCAAAGCACTCTTACCAGATCCAGTGACACAGCAGCCGTGGTCCCTTCAATCAGGATTCTGGGGTTGCCCATGATGACCACAGTAGGCAGTGCAGCAATGTTTGTAGCCTGGCAGTGGCTCAGCAACATGGTCCTCTCGCTCTTGCAGTCTCCCCCACATGGTACTTGCTTGCTTGTTTTTCAGCAGATCAGTCTCTCTGGGGGATCTGCACCACACGTTCCTCTCACTAACTTCCCAAAACATTGCACTGTCCTGGTGAATTTTTGCCGGGGCAAATCTTGCTCCCTCCTTCTTTAAAAGCAAGGTATATTCAGGCACTATGGACTTCAGTGAATAGTTCATTCCTTGGGACTACATGTCCCATTATGCCTATCAAGTCTCTTCTGATTGGCTGCTTGTTCTGCTTAGACAGAGGGAGGGGGAAGAACAAGCAGCGATTAGACAGAGTCGGCTGCTGACAGGAGGAGGTGGGGGGTGGCAATCGGATTGTGAGTACACAGAGATCCCTCAACTGCACTTCTCCCCTGTCATAGCACAGCCATTTAGAGACCGCAGTGGCCTGTGCAGCGGTGGGAGGGGAGATCAGCTATACTGATAGGACAGGAGGGCCACATGGGCCCCTGCAGCTAGGAGCAACCCAGGGAGGGGGAAGAACAAGCAATGATAAGACAGAGCCCGCTGCTGACAAGAGGGTGACAGAGCCCTCTGTGTGACTGTACACAATACAGGAGTATGATGGGTGGTGATAGATGCAGGCTGGGTGTACACATGTGTAACATCCGAAGAGTCCGTCCCACCGCTTGTCACAAGACTGCCATAATGCGCAGGCAGAGACCGCGGGAGGGCTGGTAGTGGTGGTGAGGCAGGTGGGAAGGACACGGCCGTATGGCATGGCAACCCAATAAAGAAACCAAGAGCCACTTATGGGGCCCCGTGCTGGCCGTAAACAGTGTTCAAATGGTCAGTCCACCCCTGACTGTTGGCTGCTCAGCTACACTGGTAAAACAATTTGCGGGCTCAGGTAGCAGCTGCTTTGGGCCCCACAATAATGACAGGGCCCAGGGCAGCTGCCGCATTTGCCCTGCGATAAAGACGGCCCTGACAGTGCCTACAGAATAAGAAACAGGAAAAAATTACTCTTGATCATTTAGCGTTATTAGCTTGCACAGTGCTTTGTTTATGTTATGCTATAGACTTGCTTTACAAAGCCCTCCTGCATTGAAACTGCTGCCTTGCCAAATTAAAGTACAGGATAAATTGCTTGAACTGCTCCTGAGTGTCCCTTTCTTGTGCATGCTTCACTGCTGATAACATCAGCCTGTCTATATACAGTATACAGTATATACACACTATGTTACCAAAAGTATTGGAACGCCTGCCTTTACACGCACATGAACTTTAATAGCATCCCAGTCTTAGTCTGTAAGATTCAATATTGAGTTGGCCCAGCCTTTGCAGCTATAACAGCTTCAACTCTTCTGGGAAGGCTGTCTACAAGGTTTAGGAGTGTGTCTATGGGAATGTTTGACCATTCTTTCAGAAGCGCATTTGTGAGGTCAGGCACTGATATTGAATGAGAAGGCCTGGCTCGCAGTCTCCACATTCATTCATCCCAAAAGTGTTCTATCGGGTTGAGGTCAGGACTCTGTGTAGGCCAGTCAAGTTCCTCGACCGTAAACTTGCTGATCCATGTCTTTATGGACCTTGCTTTTTGCACTGGTCCAAATCATTTGGTGGAGGGGGGATTATGGTGTGGGGTTGTTTTTTAGGAGTTGGGCTTGGCCCCTTAATTCCAGTGAATGGAACTCTTACGGCGTCAACATACAAAAACATTTTGGACAATTTCATGCTTCCAACTTTGTGGGAACAGTTTGGGGATGGCCCCTTCCTGATCCAACATGACTGTGCACCAGTGCACAAATCAATGTCCATAAAGACATGGATGAGTGAGTTTGGGGTAGAAAAACTTGACTGGCCTCCACAGAGTACTGACTTAAACCGATAGAACACCTTTGGAATTAATTATAGTGGAGACTGCGAGCCAGGCCTTCTGGTCCACATCAGTGTATATATATTTTTATACACACATACATATACATACATGTAGAGCTGGTAGATTTCTAATCTACCGCTTATAGGTAAATTTAATGGATCATCTGTGTTATACATTGTTCAGGTTTAATCTAAGGTTAGTTTAGCCTCTGTTCCAGCTTGGCTGTGTTGTGTGCAGTTCCACATTGCGCCTATGGGTGTCGTTGTCATCGTGGGTCAATGTTGGAAAGCAACAAGCTGAAGTGTATGAGTGCTCTTCTGTCCCGGAGATAACTCGGCGGAGGTGGTCCTCCGAGTTGCATTCTGGGAGAGGGTATTTATGGGGCAGACGCCATGTTTAGGAGAGCTTTTTGCCTCGTGGCCCTCCTGGCCTAGAGGTATGTGACAGTGAGTGCTATCTCGTAGCCCTCCGGCTTGGAGGGTTACGCCGCTGCATCCGGGCGGGTAGGCCCAGATGTCTGTCTGGGGCCTGCTACTGCTGGGATGGTCCTGTGCTGTCTGTCCTGCAGGAAGAAGCTGGACAATTGAGAAGATCCCAGGGGAGGACCCGTCTTGGAAGGGACCATGCGGAGCGCTGGTCTGGAGAGGGGCCTGGTGACTCAATTGGAGGACGCATCCTAGATTGCCCTACCGCACAAGTACTGCCGGGTCGGCTTAAAGGTTCTGATACTGTGTTTGCTGTTCATCGAAAACTACTACATCCTGTGGCAGAGGATCGTATGAGTTTGTCCCGCCAAAGTCTGTGGCAGAGACTTTTTGTTCGTGCTGCGTTCCGGCTGCTAGGTCAGTGAGAGAAACCTATCCAGGCGGGCAAAGATTTAATCCTAGGCTGAGGATACATTCATCCTAAAGATTTACATTCCTTGATGCCATGCCAAGAAAAGGTATGTGAACACCCCTGCAACTCTCCTTCTACCTCTTTCTTGCTACTTCTTCCAGTTATCCCCATTAAAGCATTGAAAAAGTACTTAAGTGACTGGTGCCTACATTGCCTCGTAGTAAACTCAACAGAGACCCCTAGACTCGGTGTTGGTGAAATTACAGGTTACAAGGTGACGGTAACAGCCTGCTTTAAACCAGCAGCTCCACCGTGAGTTAGTGCTACATACACATACACATGCACGCACACGCATGCATGCCTGTTTCCCAGCAAAGTATTGTGAATAGACCCTAATTTAATAAGGGACCGCATTGTGTCTATTTAGGGCCACATCAATTTAATGCCCAAAAAGGTTTATGGGACTTCAGAACTTACAGGTAAAGCTTAGTTTAAAAACTTTTTTCTCTGCAACTTTAGTTACATTACTTACCTGTAATGAAGTATATCCCATGATGTGGAGGCTGCTGAATTTTTTAGAAATCTTTACTGCAGGACTGCCGTCTCTTTCCTGCTGATGAACTCCCAGCACTGCGTGGGTTAACAGTTGTGGGTGTCTGGGCTCAGCTGCACTACATATGGTCTGACGGGGACACGCCCCCTTCTGCCCTCTCATCCATTGAGAAAAGTAACATGATCCATGATTGGGTGAGAGTCTGACCAGTCACAGGATTGCCTCTCCCATTCACAGATCATGTTACAGGCATTATACTCAGTGAAAGAACTTTTCTCAGTGAAGGAGAGGGCAGGAGGGGGGCGTATCCCCATCAGACTATCTGTAGTGCAGCTGAGTCCAGGGACCTTAAGCTGTTAACCCCTACAGTGCAGGAAGGTCAGCAGCAGGAAGAGAACAGGGCAGCCTTTTTTGAACATTTTTACAGAATCCAACAGTTTGCACATCATGGGTTATACTTCATTACAGTAAGTAATGTAACTAAAGCTGTAGAGAAAAAAAATGTGTTTGGCTAAGCTTAAGTTTCAACATTATAGTCAAAATTGCAACTTGCTATATTTATTCCTAGATAAAGGGTCCCATAAAGCATTTCCTGAAGGATGCACAACTATAAAAAGGAAATGTAACTTAACAACTGGGATGGTATTTTTTTTTTTAATCCTAAACCACTGAGGGCTGCGGAGAAGGAGCGAGAGGGCTGCAGATGACCCATAAAGCACCAATGTGACAGGCCGGATCTACCTAAAATAGATACATCAGTTATAGCTACAGTCTGATAGATCAAGTCACCTGCCAACTTCTTATATTTATGGAGGACCCAATGATTATTCCTTCCTGCTATAGTTCTTGGCTCTGTTCCTGTTCCTGTTCCTTGGAGTGGAAACTGGGAGGTCAGAGTGGTTTGTAAATAAAGTAATCTTCTAAGCTAAACAGAACAATCGATCCTATGTGCCAAACCTACATTTAAGTAATTGGGAATCGGTGAAAGGCATTCTGTGATTGTACCTTCTCCTGTCACTGACAGCTATAGCACACTGAGAAAAATGGTTCCTAATTTTTTTAATATTTTTCAATTCTGTACAGTTGTTAAAATCATTGAGACACCAAGAATAGATTTTCTTTTTACTGGGCTTTTACTGAAATAGCTTTGATATGCAATATGATATGTAATCAGTTTAGATACCAGTAGCTTTGGCAAGCATCTTCTTAATAGAAAAGGTAAACCCACATTTACTTTAGTTTTGCAATGACAGCGCATTTTATTCTATAAATTATGGTTCATGAATTGCCATCCTTATACAAACAATGAGCTTACCAGGTCTGCAGGACTGGTAAATCTTTTTAAGCAGCTGCAGGCATTTCTCTTCTGTCCAGTCATGAATAATCCTGGCCAAAATATATAGGTCTGCCTCAGGAATGGCATCTTCAAAGAAATCTCCTTTGGTTAAAAAAAAAGAAGACATTGTCAAATATTAACAAAGCAGAAAATAGACATTATTAATTTTATTTTTTTTAAGATACAAACTTTTATTAAATGCATCCAGAAAAATACATATCAAAATGTTAAAGCAGACATTTTTTGCAGACAAAGGCAGTAAAAAAAAAATACAAAACATCAGTATATATCCGCCTTAAAAAAAAAAAAAAATTATATATATAATATATATATATATATATATATATATATATATATATATATATATATATATATATATATACAGTGGCTTGCGAAAGTATTCGACCCCCTTGAACTTTTCAACCTTTTGCCACATTTCAGGCTTCAAACATAAAGATATAAAATTTTAATTTTTTGTGAAGAATCACCAACAAGTGGGACACGATTGTGAAGTGGAACAAAATCTATTGGATATTTTAAACTTTTTTAGCAATTAAAAAACTGAAAAGTGGTGCGTGCAAAATTATTCGGCCCCTTTACTTTCAGTGCAGCAAACTCACTCCAGAAGTTCAGCGAGGATCTCTGAATGATCCATTGTTGTCCTAAATGACTGATGGTGATAAATAGAATCCACCTGTGTGTAATCAAGTCTCTGTATAAATGCACCTGCTCTGTGATAGTCTCAGGGTTCTGTTGAAAGTGCAGAGAGCATCATGAAGACCAAGGAACACACCAGGCAGGTCCTAATACTGTTGTGGAGAAGTTTAAAGCCGGATTTGGATACAAAAAGATTTCACAAGCTTTAAACATCCCAAGGAGCACTGTGCAAGCGATCATTTTGAAATGGAAGGAGTATCAGACCACTGCAAATCTACCAAGACCTGGCTGTCCCTCTAAACTTTCAGCTCAGACAAGGAGAAGACTGATCAGAGATGCAGCCAAGAGGCCCATGATCACTCTGGATGAACTGCAGAGAACTACAGCTGAGGTGGGAGAGTCTGTCCATAGGACAACAATCAGTCGTACACTGCACAAATCTGGCCTTTATGGAAGAGTGGCAAGAAGAAAGCCATTTCTCAAAGATATCCATAAAAAGTCTCGTCTAAAGTTTGCCACAAGCCACCTGGGAGACACACCAAACATGTGGAAGAAGGTGCTCTGGTCCGATGAAACCAAAATCGAACTTTTTGGCCACAATGCAAAACGATATGTTTGGCGTAAAAGCAACACAGCTCATCACACTCAACATACCATCCCCACTGTCAAACATGGTGGTGGCAGCATCATGGTTTGGGCCTGCTTTTCTTCAGCAGGGACAGGGAAGATGGTTAAAATTGAGGGGAAGATGGATGCAGCCAAATACAGGACCATTCTGGATGAAAACCTGTTGGAGTCTGCAAAAGACCTGAAACTGGGACGGAGATTTATCTTCCAACAAGACAATGATCCCAAACATACAGCAAAATCTACAAAGGAATGGTTCACAAATAAACGTATCCAGGTGTTAGAATGGCCAAGTCCAGACCTGAATCCAATCGAGAATCTGTGGAAAGAGCTGAAAACTGCTGTTCACAAACGCTCTCCATCCAACCTCACTGAGCTCGAGCTGTTTTGCAAGGAAGAATGGGCAAGAATTTTAGTCTCTCCATGTGCAAAACTGATAGAGACATACCCCAAGCGACTTGCAGCTGTAATCGCAGCAAAAGGTGGCTCTACAAAGTATTAACGCAAGGGGGCCGAATAATTTTGCACGCCCCACTTTTCATTTTTTTATTAGTTAAAAAAGTTTCAAAAATCCAAAAGATTTCATTCCACTTCACAATTGTGTCCCACTTGTTGGTGATTCTTCACAAAAAATAAAAATTTTATATCTTTATGTTTGAAGCCTGAAATGTGGCAAAAGGTTGAAAAATTCAAGGGGGCCGAATACTTTCGCAAGCCACTGTATATATATATATATATATATATATATATATATATATATATATACATATACAGTTGTGCTTATAAGTTTACATACCATGGCAGAATTTGTGATTTCTTGGTAATTTTTCAGAGAATATGAATGATTACGCAAAAACTTTTCTTTCATTCATGGTTAGTGTTTGGCTAAAGCCATTTATTCAACTGTGTTTACTCTTTTTAAATCATAATGAAAACAGAAACTACCCAAATGACCCTGATCAAACGTTTAAATACCCCGGTGATTTTGGCCTGATAACATGCACACAAGGTGACACAAAAGGGTTTGAATGGCTATTAAAGGTAACCTTCCTCACCTGTGATCTGTTTGCTTGTAATTAGTGTGTGTGTATAAAAGGTCAATGAGTTTCTGGACTCTTGACAGACCCTTGCATCTCTCATCCAGTGCTGCACTGAGGTTTCTGGATACTGAGTCATGGGGAAAGCAAAAGAATTGTCAAAGGATCTATATTAACCAGGAAAGGTATATAAAAAGATATCCAAGGAATTGAAAATGCCAATCAGCAGTGTTCAAACTCTAATCAAGAAGTGGAAAATGAGGGGTTCTGTTGAAACCAAACCATGGTCAGGTAGACCAACTAAAATTTCAGCCACAACTGCCAGGAAAATTGTTTGGGATCCAAAGAAAACCCCATAGATAACTTCAGGTGAAATACAGGACTGAAAACATGTGGTGTGGCTGTTTCAAGATGTACAATAAGGAGGCACTTGAAGAAAGGTGGGCTGCATGGTCAAGTCGCCAGAAGAAAGACATTACTATGCAAATGCCACAAAGTATTCTGCTTACAATACCCGAGACAAGCCTCAAACCTTCTGGCACAAAGTAATTTGGAGTGATGAGACCAAAATTGAGATTTTTGCCCACAACCATAAACGCTTCATTTGGAGAGGAGTCAACAGGGCCTATGATGAAAAGTACACCATTCCTACTGTGAAGCACGGAGGTGGATCGCTGATGTTTTGGGGATGTGTGAGCTACAAATATCCAAGGATATTGCACAGGAAATTTGGTCAAAATTGATGGCAAGGTGAATGCAGTATGGTATCAAAAAATACTGGAGGAACATTTGCATTCATCAGCCAGGAAGCTTTGCATGGGACGTACTTGGATATTCCAACATGACAATGATCCAAAACACAAGGCTAAGTTGACCTGTCATTGGCTACATCAAAATAAAGAGTGGCCATCTCAGTCTCCTAACCTCAATATCATTGAGCCACTCTGTAGAGATCTCAAATGTGCAGTTCATGCAAGACAGCCCAAGAATTTACAGGAACTGGTGTCTTTTGCCAAGAGGAATGGGCAGCTTTACCATCTGAGAAGATAAAGAGCCTCATCCACAAATACCACAAAAGACTTCAAGCTGTCATTGATGTTAAAGGGGGCAATACACAGTATTAAGAACTGGGGTATGTAAACTTTTGATCAGGGTCATTTGGGTAGTTTCTGTTTTCATTATGATTTAAAAAGAGTAAACACAATTGATTGATAATAAATAGCTTCAGCCAAACACTAACCATGAGTGAAAGAAAAGGTTTTGTGTTATGATTCTTTTTATATATATATTATTCACAATGCAGACATATAAAATGTTATAAACAAGCACCATCATAGTCACCCATGAAACAAGGTGACTGAAATTCACCACCAAGTCAGTAGAAGGCAAACGTTTTTTACCTAACAATGGGATGAATTATGTTCAAGTTCTAATTTATATTCTGCATATACTATATTTTGGGAAAAAACTATTGAAGTAATTGACTGTTCATGCACGAAAGTATGCAAAGAGGTTCAGCACAAGTAAGCCAAGTTTGACTTGGTAAGAATGTACATGCAGCTGTAAGGTAATGGTTTATGCTGCTGCTATAAGTGATGCATTGGCTGTCTACCTTTTCTAAGATGGTAACAGTACAGCCAATACTTGGGGATTGGGAATATTAAAAATTCTTCTGGTTGGGAATGAGTGAGGCCCTAATAGAGAAGGGTTGGCCTGCTTGGCGGTAGTAGAAAAGGTTCCTCTGGCTGGTTGCGCCTGCAACCTGGGCCCCAATGTCACATGAGCCTTAGATGTTCAGTGTGACCATCTGCAGACTAATGCCCCATACACACGGTCGGATTTTCCGACGGAAAATGTGCGATCGGAGCCTGTTGTCGGAAATTCCGACATTATGTGGGCTCCATCGGACATTTTCCATCAGATTTTCCAACACACAAAGTTTGAGAGCAGGCTATAAAATTTTCCGACAACAAAATCCGATCGCGTCAATTACGACCGTGTGTGGACAATTCCAACGCACAAAGTGCCACGCATGCTCAGAAGAAATTCAGACGGAACAGCTCGGTCTGGTAAAATTAGCGTTCGGAATGGATAGAGCACTTTCATCACGCTGCAATTTTTTAAATTGTTTAATACAGCGCACTCTCGTCTTCTTAATAATGTGAGAAGAATGAAGTAGTTTTGCTGCTCATATTCACACAGAGTTCTCACAAACTTCTTTCTTTATTATTTATCGTGATTCCCTCAATATATTTTGATTTGTCACATCTGACCAAATTTCTTTTTTGTTGTTTTATTTTTGTTTTGTATTTTTTTCAAGGCTGATTTTTTGTTAGTTTTGTTTGTTTGTTTTTTTTCAAGGCTGATTTTTGTTTTTTGGGTTTTACTTCATAATATTTTTGTGTGTGTTTTGTGTGTCAAGTTACCACAACACCATTGATATCTTGTATTATTTAATCTCAAGGAGATTGCTTGGTGTTGGTGTCCCTTGTTAATTTCACATTGTATTTTTGAAATGTACCTGCCTCCTCACAAACAAACTGTCCTTTTTGAAGGAAAACACACATAGGCGAGTATAATTGAAACAAAAATTCCTTTATTAAGGGCTCAGAACAAAACAAAGAGGGAGGCAACGCTGGAGAAACAGCAGAAATTGGCAAAGCTTTTGATCCCCAGGGCACACATCAATTCTTTTCCAGCAAAATTGGTGGCCTGAGAAGTCCATATCTAAGGGTAGTCTGGTCCATAAGTCCCAGAGATCATGAAAGCAGCAGATGACATCTGTGTCCCCAGGCTGTGGTACTACAAGAGGCTGCATATTTTGCCAGACCAGACTGAGCCCAGGGCCATCACTCTCTGGTCTTCCTTCCACGCTTCCTTCCCGGCTGTGGCTCTGGTGTTGGAGATGTGTCAAGAGGAAGAGTAGGACCTGGAGGAGGAGGAGGATGAGGAGGAGGAGGAGGACCTGGAGGAGGAGGAGGAGGACTATGTGTGAGGTCACAAATGTGGGTAGCACATGTTATTTGGCCCCTCAACCCCTTATTGAGAACTTCCAAAATTAAGGACTCACACAGGAGTCGTTGGCCTTCCTCCATCTGCATCATTTTGCAGGCAGTTATGCCAGCAAAGTCCTCCTCCACACTGTGGGGGGTTCTCAGGGCCTCTGTAGCCTTCCAAAATAGGCCTATGGCAGCCTCCTCCAGGTCACTCCTCCTCTTCCTGCCACTTTGCCTTTGAAGGTGAAGGGGAGGGACCTCGATATCAGGCAGCCTACCTGGCACGGCCACCTCCTGGCTGAGACTTCCCTGTGTATGAAAAAGGGACATGGTTTTAGTTTTTGCATCATCAATCACAATCATAAATTAGTACTCCAAACTAACATCTAGTTGATTGGACAACCATGAAGATTTAGAGGAATGCTATACCTGGCTCAAGCTGGGCTCCTCCACATGTTGCTGCCTGGAAGGCCCAGGTTGGGTGTCAGAAGCCTCAGCTGGGGGGGAAGGAAGTGTGGAAGGAAGATTGGAGATTGCTGGCCTGGGTTCAGTCTGACCTGCCAGAAAATGCAGTCTGTCATAGTACCACAGCCTGGGGACATAAATGTCATCTGCAGCTCCTGATCTCTGGGAATCCTGGACCTTCTTGTGCTCCCTTAGATAAGTGCTCCTCAGGCCACCAATTAGGATCTTCAAATAGGTGATGTCTGCCGTGGGGATCACCATCTTCACAAATTCCAACAAATTATCCAGCGCTGCCTTCCTCTTTGTTTGGTTCTTATATTCAGGGTGGTTTATCTCCCATAGACAGGGCAGCTCCCTGAACATATCAATGAAGATTGGCATAAAGTCCTTATCTTTCAAGATATCCATTTTCACTGCAAGACACAACACAAGACAAACCCTAATGTCAGCCTAAAGTCTTCCAAACTTGTGCAAATACAGGCCTCAATCTAGAAGCAGTATAGGCCCAATGTTAAATCTTACCTTCGCAATCATGATCGGCGCCTCCGTTACTCCTTCCTCCGCTCACAAATCGTACATACTACGCACGCTTTATAGACAGTGCGCATGCATGAAACTCCACCCGCCCCTGACGTTCTTTCTAGTCTATTCCCCACCCCTTCTCGTTCGGCGCAGTGGGGGAAGAGCACATGGCGGAGACACAGCAGGTGTCAGATAATTACACCAACGAGGAGGAGGAAAGCCCGGGGGCAGAAACGTCCCGATCCAGAAGGAGACGATTTAAGGCATCAAATATGTCCTTTGGGGAGATGTTGGAGATGGTGGACATCCTGAAGAAGGCCGACTATGACGGGAAGTATGGACCTTACCCCAACCCCAATGTCAGAAAGGCCAAGATCATGGCGAAAGTGGTCAAGAGTCTGCACCGGAATTTCGGGGTACGACGATCGAAAGATCAGCTCAGGAAACGGTGGTCGGACCTCAAATTAAGAGAGCATGAGCAGTACAGAAAGATCCGGAGAGTGCTGCAAAAAAGTAAGTAATTGTGCTGTGTTCCTATTCTTTTTATGTTTATTACGTTCGTGCTGCTCCATGTGCTTTTCTTAACTGTTATCCAGTTTAAAATGTCAACTTTCATGGGCACATTATTCGTTCGTATCAAACATTTTTCGTTCAGCCTAGAAAACATCATTGTTTTGGCCATATGCATTTGCCCACATTTTTTAGGGCCTACTTGTCTGAAAATAATTTGGTTGTGTAGATGGGTTTGTTACTAGAATGAAATGCAAACTAGATTCTGTGTAAGGAGTAGGGATGAGCCGAACACCCCCCGGTTCGGTTCGCACCAGAACCCGCGAACGGACCGAAAGTTCGCACGAACGTTAGAACCCCATTGACGTCTATGGGACTCGAATGTTCGAAATCAAAAGTGCTCATTTTAAAGGCTAATTTGCATGGTATTGTCCTAAAAAGGGTTTGGGGACCCGGGTCCTACCCCAGGGGACATGTATCAATGCAAAAAAAACTTTTAAAAACGGCCGTTTTTTCGGGAGCAGTGATTTTAATGATGCTTAAAGTAAAAAAAAAAAAAGTGAAATATTCCTTTAAATATCGTACCTGGGGGGTGTCTATAGTATGCCTGTAAAGTGACGCGTGTTTCCCATGTTTAGAACAGTCCCTGCACCAAATGTCATTTTTAAAGGAAAAAATCTCATTTAAAACTGCTTGCGGGTTTAATGTCATGTCGGGTCATGGCAATATGGATGAAAATCAGTGAGACAAACGGCATGGGTACCCCCCAGTCCATTACCAGGCCCTTTGGGTCTTGTATGGATATTAAGGGGAACCCCGCACCCAAATTAAAATAAGGAAAGGTGTGGGGCCACCAGGCCCTATATACTCTGAACAGCAGTATACAGGCGGTGCAAACAAGACAGGGACTGTAGGTTTGTTGTTAAGTAGAATCTGTTTGTAATTTTGAACATTTTTAACGTGTTTAGCTCCAGCCAAAAAATCTTTTCTAAGCTTTTTGGAAAACATAGGGAAGGGTTATCACCCCTGTGACATTTGTTTTGCTGTCTTTCCTCCTCTTCAGAAGATTTCACCTCACTTTTTTGTCCCAATGAAAAATGTTTTTTGAAAATTTGGGTTTTTTTGTGGAATAAGGATTGGAAAGCATCAGTGGAAAGGAGAAATTGTTTTCCCATATTAACTCTTACAGGAAAGAATTTCCCTTCCTAGGGGTAGATTTCATCTCACTTCCTGTTGTCTCCTTCCGTTTGCAAGTAGGAGTCGTTTGTAAGTTAGATGTTTGAAAGTAGGGTCCTGCCCTATATACTCAGCAGAAATTTGGGCCTTAGGTGTTGCTGTGGCCACAACACTGTAAGCCCTCACAGGGCCCTGCTGTGAAATATTAGATCAAGAATTGTAATTACATGCCCCTGTTGAACAGGAGCTGAAAAATTAGGCCTTAGGCACTGGTGCTGGTGCCACAACACTGCAACCCCTCACAGACACTCTAGTTGGAACGCAGGAACGAGCCCTGCTGCAAAGTATTGCTTCAAAAATTGTAATTACACGCCCCTGTTAGACAGGGGCAGAAAAATTGGGCCTTAGGCACTGGTGCTGGTGCCACAACACTGCAACCCCTCACAGACACTCTAGTTGGAACGCAGGAACGAGCCCTGCTGCAAAGTATTGCATCAAAAATTGTAATTACACGCCCCTGTTAGACAGGGGCAGAAAAATTGGGCCTTAGGCACTGGTGCTGGTGCCACAACACTGCAACCCCTCACAGACACTCTAGTTGGAACGCAGGAACGAGCCCTGCTGCAAAGTATTGCATCAAAAATTGTAATTACACGCCCCTGTTAGACAGGGGCAGAAAAATTGGGCCTTAGGCACTGGTGCTGGTGCCACAACACTGCAACCCCTCACAGACACTCTAGTTGGAACGCAGGAACGAGCCCTGCTGCAAAGTATTGCATCAAAAATTGTAATTACACGCCCCTGTTAGACAGGGGCAGAAAAATTGGGCCTTAGGCACTGGTGCTGGTGCCACAACACTGCAACCCCTCACAGACACTCTAGTTGGAATGCAGGAACGAGCCCTGCTGCAAAGTATTACATCAAAAATTGTAATTACACGCCCCTGTTAAACAGGGGCTGAAAAATTGTGCCTTAGGCACTGGTGGTGGCGCCCAGAACCAAAAATGTTCTTACAAGCTATCAGCGTGATGATTGAGGAGGAAGAGGATAATTACTCAGGGATAGTCACTCAGCATCAGCATAGGCAGTCTTTGAAGGGATCTGAGATTTCAAAAAAAATTATTCGGTTACATCAGCATCAGGTGCTTGGTAGCTGGTGGTGATCCAAGACTCATTCATTTTTATGAAGGTCAGCCGATCGACCGAGTCGGTGGACAGACGCACCCTGTGATCGGTTACCACGCCTCCAGCAGCACTGAATGTGCGTTCCGAAAGAACGCTGGATGCAGGACAGGCCAGTAGCTCAATTGCATACTGTGCAAGCTCTGGCCAGTGATCCATCCTCAAGACCCAGTAACCCAGAGGATTTTCGGTGGGAAAGGTGTCCAAGTCTGATCTTGCCCCTAGGTATTCCTGCACCATGTAAAACAGACGCTGGCGATGGTTGCTGGAACCGATCATACCTTGGGGCTGCGGACCAAAAAATTGTCTAAACGCATCGGTCAGACGGCCACCTTCTCCACCGCTCCTTCTTTGACTGACCGAAGCCTCAGCAACACGTTGTCCAGAAACAGGAGTTTGTAACCTCCCAGTCTCTGGGAACGCGTTGCACAGACCTTTCTGCAAGGCCTCCCGAAGATGTTTCATCCTCTGCTCCCTCTGCGATGGCAAGATAAGGTCCGCAACCTTACCCTTGTAACGTGGATCAAGGAGGGTTGCCAGCCAGTATTGGTCCTTCTCCTTGATACCACGAATACGAGGATCCTTACGCAGGCTTTGCAGGATCAGGGAGGCCATGCAGCGTAGGTTTGCTGAGGCATTCGGTCCGGAGTCCTCTGGGTCACTAAGAACGACATGGTCTGCAGCCACCTCCTCCCAGCCACGTACAAGTCCATGTGTTTCTTGGGACTGATCCCTTAAAGACTGCTGCTGATGCTGAGTGCCAGGCTCCACCTCCATACTGACACAATCTTCCTCCTCCTCCTCTTCCTCCTCGTCCTCTTCCTGTGTGATCGGCGGGCACGCAGGAACACTGTCTGGATAAAGGGGGCCTTGAGAGCTAAGGAAGTCCTCCTCTTCCTGCCTCTGTTCTGCCTCAAGTGCCCTGTCCATTATTCCACGCAGCGTGTGCTCCAACAGGTGGACAAGGGGGACAGTGTCACTGATGCATGCACTGTCACTGCTCACCATCCTCGTGGCCTCCTCGAATGGTGACAGGACAGTGCATGCATCCCTGATCATGGCCCACTGGCGTGGGGAAAAAAAACCAAGCTCCCCTGACCCTGTCCTGGTGCCATAGTCGCACAGGTACTCATTGATGGCCCTCTGCTGCGTGTGCAGCCGCTGCAGCATGGCCAACGTTGAGTTCCACCTGGTGGGAATGTCACAGATTAGGCGGTTCTTGGGCAGGTTAAACTCCTTTTGGAGGTCCGTCAGCCGAGCACTGGCATTATATGACCGGCGGAAATGCACACAGACTTTCCTGGCCTGCCTCAGGACATCCTGTAAGCCCGGGTACCTGCCCAAGAACCGCTGCACCACCAAGTTAAGGACGTGAGCCAAACAGGGCACATGGGTCATTTGTCCCTGTCGGAGGGCAGAGAGGAGGTTGGTGCCATTGTCGCAAACCACCATTCCTGCCTTAAGTTGGCGTGGCGTCAACCACCTCTGAACCTGCCCCTGCAGAGCTGACAAAACCTCTGCCCCAGTGTGGCTCCTGTCCCCCAAGCACACCAGCTCAAGCACCGCATGGCATCTTTTGGCCTGCGTACTTGCGTAGCCCCTTGAACGCCTACGGAGCACCGCTGGTTCCGAGGAAGAGGCCATGGAGGAAGAAGAAGAGGAGGGGGTGGAGGAGAGAGGTGTGTCACAATCAGCATTTTGGAGGCGTGGTGGCGGAACAACCTCCAACACTACTGCACCTTGTCCTGCATCCTTCCCAGCTGCCAGCAGAGTCACCCAATGCGCCGTGAAACTTAGGTAACGTCCCTGTCCATGCCTGCTGGACCATGAGTCAGCGGTAATATGCACCTTACCGCTGACCGCCCTGTCCAGCGAGGCATGGACATTGCCTTCCACATGCCGGTAGAGAGCCGGAATCGCCTTCCGTGAGAAAAAGTGGCGTTTGGGTACCTGCCACTGAGGAACCGCACATTCCACAAACTCACGGAAGGGGGCAGAGTCTACCAACTGAAAAGGCAGCAGTTGAAGTGCTAGCAATTTTGCCAAGCTAGCATTCAACCGCTGGGCATGTGGATGGCTGGGAGCAAACTTCTTTCGGCGGTGCAGCAGCTGGGGCAGGGAAATATGCCTGGTACAATCTGACGTCGGTGTACCAAAAGCAGATTGCCCACAAGTACTTGGCTGTGACACACCTAATTCTACACCTTCATTCCTCTCACTGCAGGTCTCAGAGAGGACTGAAGGTCTAGTGGGGTTGGAAATCTCAGCTGATGAGGAGCAAGGAGAGATCCTCTTTGTTCTTTGGTGTGGGTCTTTTAGATACGCTTGCCAACGAACTGCATGGCAGGTCAACATATGTCTGGTCAAGCATGTGGTACCCAAGCGGGAGATGTTTTGGCCACGCGAGATACGCTTGAGACATATGTTGCAAATAGCAGCGGTGCGATCTGATGCACTCGTCTCAAAAAAGGCCCACACCAAAGAACTTTTTGAATAACGCGCAGAGACTGCAGCGCCCTGCACATGTGGAGCTTTGGGGTGTGATGCAGTCAATGTGCTGCCCTTAGGCTGGCCCCTGGAGGGCATCCTGCCTCGTTGGTGATGTGCCGCCGCCTCCTCCTCCTCCTCCTCCTCCTCCTCCTCTCTCCTATCAGGCACCCACGTTGAGTCAGTGACCTCATCATCCCCTCCCTCCTCATCACTGGAGCAAACCTGGCAGTATGCTGCAGCAGGGGGAGCATGACTGCCAGATTGCTGTCCTTCTTGGGCACCCCCTCTGTCCGTGCTCATGTTACTGCCTTCATCGAGCTCAGTATCGTCATCAGAGCCTTCCAAACGCTGGGCATCCTCCTGGAGCATGTACCCAACACTGTGGTCAAACAGTTCGAGGGAATCCTCATGAGGACATGGTGGAGCTAGGGAAGGAGTCACTGATGACATTGAGCTGAGGGAAGAGGCCGCTGCTTTGCCAGACAAAGCACCCTGGGCATGGGTGAGAGAGGATGAGGAGGATGAGGACGGCTTGGTCATCCACTCGACCAAGTCTTCCGCATGTTGCGGCTCAACACGGCCAGCTGCCGAAAAAAAGGCCAAGCGTGTCCCATGGCCACGTGCTGATGAGGATGCACCGTCTCCACGACCAGCACTAGACACAGAGCCTGCTTGCCCTCTCTTATTGGCTTGTGACTGTCTGCCTCTCCTTCTTGGCCTTCCAGACATACTAATGGCCTGTAGCTGCACTAAGCTGGGATAGAACACCTGTAATTTTCTTCAAGTAGCTTTATATACTGTAACCAGACAAGCCTGCCTGTCAGTAGGAAGATAACAGGAACGGATCTAGCTGAACACTGTGAGCAGGACGCACTGTACTAAATGTAAATAGTCTAGCTGCCTGACCGTGGTACTAATAGGATCAAATAGAACACCTGTAATTTTCTTCAGGTAGCTTTATATACTGTAACCAGACAAGCCTGCCTGTCAGTAGGAAGATAACAGGAACGGATCTAGCTGTACACTGTGAGCAGGACGCACTGTACTAAATGTAAATAGTCTAGCTGCCTGACCGTGGTACTAATAGGATCAAATAGAACACCTGTAATTTTCTTCAGGTAGCTTTATATACTGTAACCAGACAAGCCTGCCTGTCAGTAGGAAGATAACAGGAACGGATCTAGCTGAACACTGTGAGCAGGACGCACTGTACTAAATGTAAATAGTCTAGCTGCCTGACCGTGGTACTAATAGGATCAAATAGAACACCTGTAATTTTCTTCAGGTAGCTTTATATACTGTAACCAGACAAGCCTGCCTGTCAGTAGGAAGATAACAGGAACGGATCTAGCTGAACACTGTGAGCAGGACGCACTGTACTAAATGTAAATAGTCTAGCTGCCTGACCGTGGTACTAATAGGATCAAATAGAACACCTGTAATTTTCTTCAGGTAGCTTTATATACTGTAACCAGACAAGCCTGCCTGTCAGTAGGAAGATAACAGGAACGGATCTAGCTGAACACTGTGAGCAGGACGCACTGTACTAAATGTAAATAGTCTAGCTGCCTGACCGTGGTACTAATAGGATCAAATAGAACACCTGTAATTTTCTTCAGGTAGCTTTATATACTGTAACCAGACAAGCCTGCCTGTCAGTAGGAAGATAACAGGAACGGATCTAGCTGAACACTGTGAGCAGGACGCACTGTACTAAATGTAAATAGTCTAGCTGCCTGACCGTGGTACTAATAGGATCAAATAGAACACCTGTAATTTTCTTCAGGTAGCTTTATATACTGTAACCAGACAAGCCTGCCTGTCAGTAGGAAGATAACAGGAACGGATCTAGCTGTACACTGTGAGCAGGACGCACTGTACTAAATGTAAATAGTCTAGCTGCCTGACCGTGGTACTAATAGGATCAAATAGAACACCTGTAATTTTCTTCAGGTAGCTTTATATACTGTAACCAGACAAGCCTGCCTGTCAGTAGGAAGATAACAGGAACGGATCTAGCTGAACACTGTGAGCAGGACGCACTGTACTAAATATAAATAGTCTAGCTGCCTGACCGTGGTACTAATAGGATCAAATAGAACACCTGTAATTTTCTTCAGGTAGCTTTATATACTGTAACCAGACAAGCCTGCCTGTCAGTAGGAAGATAACAGGAACGGATCTAGCTGAACACTGTGAGCAGGACGCACTGTACTAAATGTAAATAGTCTAGCTGCCTGACCGTGGTACTAATAGGATCAAATAGAACACCTGTAATTTTCTTCAGGTAGCTTTATATACTGTAACCAGACAAGCCTGCCTGTCAGTAGGAAGATAACAGGAACGGATCTAGCTGAACACTGTGAGCAGGACGCACTGTACTAAATGTAAATAGTCTAGCTGCCTGACCGTGGTACTAATAGGATCAAATAGAACACCTGTAATTTTCTTCAGGTAGCTTTATATACTGTAACCAGACAAGCCTGCCTGTCAGTAGGAAGATAACAGGAACGGATCTAGCTGAACACTGTGAGCAGGACGCACTGTACTAAATGTAAATAGTCTAGCTGCCTGACCGTGGTACTAATAGGATCAAATAGAACACCTGTAATTTTCTTCAGGTAGCTTTATATACTGTAACCAGACAAGCCTGCCTGTCAGTAGGAAGATAACAGGAACGGATCTAGCTGAACACTGTGAGCAGGACGCACTGTACTAAATGTAAATAGTCTAGCTGCCTGACCGTGGTACTAATAGGATCAAATAGAACACCTGTAATTTTCTTCAGGTAGCTTTATATACTGTAACCAGACAAGCCTGCCTGTCAGTAGGAAGATAACAGGAACGGATCTAGCTGAACACTGTGAGCAGGACGCACTGTACTAAATGTAAATAGTCCAGCTGCCTGACCGTGGTACTAATAGGATCAAATAGAACACCTGTAATTTTCTTCAGGTAGCTTTATATACTGTAACCAGACAAGCCTGCCTGTCAGTAGGAAGATAACAGGAACGGATCTAGCTGTACACTGTGAGCAGGACGCACTGTACTAAATGTAAATAGTCTAGCTGCCTGACCGTGGTACTAATAGGATCAAATAGAACACCTGTAATTTTCTTCAGGTAGCTTTATATACTGTAACCAGACAAGCCTGCCTGTCAGTAGGAAGATAACAGGAACGGATCTAGCTGAACACTGTGAGCAGGACGCACTGTACTAAATGTAAATAGTCTAGCTGCCTGACCGTGGTACTAATAGGATCAAATAGAACACCTGTAATTTTCTTCAGGTAGCTTTATATACTGTAACCAGACAAGCCTGCCTGTCAGTAGGAATTTAACAGGAACGGATCTAGCTGAACACTGTGAGCAGGACGCACTGCACTAAATGTAAATAGTCTAGAAGATAACAGGAACGGATCTAGCTGAACACTGTGAGCGGGACGCACTGCACTAAATGTAAATAGTCTAGAAGATAACAGGAACGGATCTAGCTGAACACTGTGAGCAGGACGCACTGCACTAAATGTAAATAGCAGGAACGGATCTAGCTGAACACTGTGAGCAGGACGCACTGCATTAAATGTAAATAGTCTAGATAGAAGATAACAGGAACGGATCTAGCTAAACTGAATACAGTGTATATATATATATGCAACACCTGGGATGCATATATATACACAATACACTGTAAGTGCAGCTAACTGATTGACTGTTCTGCCTAATCTATCTAACTCAAATCAAATGACACTGTCTCTCTCTCTCTCTATCTCTCAGCACACCGGAACACACACTACACAGGGCCGCCGTGCAGGCGGCCTTATATAGTGTGGGGTGTGTACTAAATCCCCTGAGCCATAATTGGCCAAAGCCACCCTGGCTTTGGCCAATTACAGCTCTCTCTACTGACGGCGCTGTGATTGGCCAAGCATGCGGGTCATAGTGCATGCTTGGCCAATCATCAGCCAGCAATGCACTGCGATGCCGCAGTGAATTATGGGCCGTGACGCGCCACACGAATTTAGCGCGAACGGCCCATAACGTTCGCAATTCGGCGAACGATCGAACAGCCGATGTTCGAGTCGAACATGGGTTCGACTCGAACACGAAGCTCATCCCTAGTAAGGAGAGGACACTCAGCAGCTGGTTACACATTTGGACACTGGAGCACTAGTGTGGGACACAAGAACACCCTTTTTATTAGGGGGCCCACACAGGTGCTCCAGTGTATACTATAGGGGTGTCTTCATCTGTGAAGCTTGTACAAAACAGGTAAAGTATTGAAGCTTGACAAAGGACAAGAAAAATGCAACATCTTGGAACTCTGCCAAAACAGACAATTGTACCCCACTTCCAAGCAATGTTTCATATTTATAGTTCTGCCATCAAATATCTGTATGCTAAGTATACCTATTTTTTTTTACATAGGGGATAAAAGACTCCTTTGGTTTTTTATGTGCTAAAAATTATTGACATTTTTTGACAAATTTGCGAAAAGCCAAATTTTGCAGATGCACACAGTGTGTCAACATGTGCTATCTGCCATCACGGGAGATCAATGTAGGTGTTTTGGGGGTGCAAACCCTTCCTCAATAATAAAGTAGCTGTGAGGAAGGGGTTGCACCCCCAAAACATGTTCCTTGATCCCCCGTGATGGCAGGTAGCACATGTTGACATTCGTAAATTTGTGTGCATCTTCAAAATTTGGCTTTTCCTGGGGTGACTTCACCCCATCTGAACGCAATATCAAACACAGTTTGTAAATACTCATGTCTGATGTTGCCTTCAAGTTCTACCAAATGTGAACTTTGTAAGTTCAAGATTTGTGTCTTGTTGGTTTTAAACATGCCTGTTTTATCTTAAATGGACATTTCTACTTTTTCTAATGTGACCCCAAAAATTGTTATACAGCAAACATGTTGTTTTGTTTTAAAAACCTTTTCTAAATGCACATGTGATTGTGCTGGTATTAAAAAGATTGTTAATCACGAATGTGTGGATTATTGTTTCAACGCTCCAACACTTTTGTTGTGCTCTAATTGGTGTTTTCTGTGACAATGGGGATTATTTCCTAAGGGCAAATCCACTTTGCACTACAAGTGCAGTTTCAAGTGCACTTGTAGTGCAAAGTGTCTTTGCCTTTAGTAAATAACACCCAACAGTGCTTTGTAAGGTTACACAATCACGCCATTTTCAGGACTCATCACATTTCTGTCAGGGTCAGCTAAAACAAACACAAGCAGTAAATGTCACCAAAGATTTGAGTAGTTATTTGTTTTTTTTATTTGAAAAAGGTTTCAGACATTGTCTGGCATATTGATAGCCCCCCTACCCGCAAAGAATTCAAGGTATCTTAGGCGGACATTACGGGGACTCAGGGGGGGCAAGCCAGGACGGCCACTTTCAAGCGCCGTCAGGGTTGTTTCATTTTGAATTCCAGCCTCAGGCCCAACTGAGCCAGCATAGTTGGCAGAATGTTGCCATAAAAAGTTGTGTAGAACACAGCACGCCAGGATTATATGATTTATTTTATACTCCGCCATATGTATGGGTGTAAGAAATAGGCGGAACCAGCTGGCCATGATTCCAAACGTGTTCTCCACCACTCTTCTGGCTCTGGCCAGCCCCGTAATTAAAAACCCTCTGGTCCGGGGTGAGTGTCCTCATCGGGAATGGCCGCATAAGGTGGTCCCCCAGCGCAAACGCTTCATCCGCAACAAAGACGAATGGGAGTCCTTCCACATTGTCTTCTGGAGGTGGCAAGTCCAAGCTGCCATTCTGGAGATGCCTGCAGAACTCCGTCTGGGCGATGACTCCACCATCGAACATCTGGCCATTCTTCCCCACGTCCACATACAGGAACTCATAAGTAGCCGACACCACCGCCAACATCACAATACTAATGAACCCCTTATATTTATAATAGTACGACCCCGAGTTGGGTGGTGGGACGATGTGGACGTGTTTCCCATCAATTGCACCTCCACAGTTAGGAAAGTCCCACCGCTGGGCAAAGTGGGAGGCCACAGTCTGCCATTCCTGTGGCGTGGAAGGAAACTGTGGAGTCAAACAAAAAAAAATTTAGTCATTTTGCACATAAACCGGGAAAGCTGATTAGACACAAACATTCTTGGCCAACATCAAGATAACATTTATTTGAGGGAGTTTTTAAAGACCAAAGTATAAGGTACACCTATCAGATTCCCCCTCCCCCCCTCTCATGGGCCATTCCTAACATTATGGGGGGGGGACTCTTGGACAGGTAACCCTCTCCACTTCATTGAGAGATGAATGCTTAAATAATGGGTATTACTTTGAACAGCCCCTCCTTAGTTACACTATTGGCAGCCCACTGGACAGGTAAGAAGTGTCATAATACAAAGATATAAATACACATTGTACACATTTGAGCACATTTGGACATTCTGCTATTACCTATCAAGATAATAATAGTATACAGAAACTTTAAACAGTACCATCTGAAAGTATTCAGGCAGGCCCTTGCACTACATGCTTTGGGGAATTCATCCATAAATCTGACCACAAAAGAGGTGGGTATAGTGTGTATGGGTTTGGCAAAGTCAGTAGATAGATGATTAAGGATAGATAGAGAATTGTTATCAGCTGACTTAGCAGTTGGGGGGAGGGAAGGTTAAAAATGATTTGGGGACCCCCCAAAAAAAGCCTCTGGCACTCTGCCTGAATTTAAAGCACAAATCACATTTAAAAACATTTTAGGGGGTGTTTGGGGTAAAGCACTACTATGGAGCTGATAAAATACATTGTTAAGTGACTACACTAGGTGAATATAGGGCCAGGAGACCATGCTGGGGAGGTAAGTGAAGGCAAATATGTATGAAGGACAACAAAAATAATTACATAAAAATCCAGCATGCATGAGGACAAAGGGGACATTCACAGCATATTACAATCATGGTAATTAGGGAATGAGGAAAGAAATACAATACATTAGCAAACATTCCATACAATAACATGTGCTATTAAAGGATAAAAATATTACCTTAATATGCTCCTTCTGCAGGACCTGGATGATGGCAGAACAGGTCTCTGGGATAATGATCCCCAGAGCCTGGGGGGAGATGCCTGTCGAGAACTTCAAGACCTGCAGGCTTCTCCCCATCGCCAAGTACCGCAGGGTGGCGGCTAGCCTCTGCTCCGGAGTGATGGCTTGCCTCGTGCAGGTATCCTGCCTGCTAATATAAGGGGTCAGCAAAGCCAACAAATGGTGAAATACGGGGTCCGTCATCTGGAGAAAGTTCCTGAAACCATCAGAATTATTCTCACGGATCTCACGGAGCAAAGGCATATGACAGAACTGGTCACGCTGAAGCAACCAATTCTTGGTCCATGAACTCCTCCCCACCCTGTTCATGGACTGGACTTGTGTCAAGGTAAGGACCCCAACACCAAGCCCCCGCACAGCACGAACTCTACGAGGAGTACGTATACGCAACATGGCTAGAAAAAGGTCGGCTGCTCAGAACGAAGTAACAGAATGCACTGAAGAACAGCAAGGCCTGTGAAGAGCGACCTGAAAAACAGTCATGAGCGGACAAGATCGCACTGGATAGTACAATACGAACTGACTGCACGCACTGAAGAGCAGATACAAACCCACAAGCACAAACTGAACAGCAGAAAACCATCTGAAAACCACGAGTCTGAAAAAGCGCGAATCGTCTCTCACCAAACTTTTACTAACACGAGATTAGCAAAAGGAGCCCAAAGGGTGCAGCGCTTGGTTCTGAACTGGCCTTTTCTAGTCTTGTCGTATGTGGTGTACGTCACCGCGTTATTGGCGATCGGAAATTCCGACAACTTTGTGCAACCGCGTGTACGCGGTGTATACAACTTTGAGCCAACATCCGTCGGAAAAAATCCATGGATTTTGTTGTCGGAATGTCCAATCAATGTCCGATCGTGTGTACGGGGCATAAGCCTGGAACCAGTGGGAATAGAGAGACCTCTCATAAATGTGTAAGCGTATGATTTCTGACATGAATGAGGGACCTGAAAAACTAGTGACTATGAGGGGTGGTTATTAGGGTCTCAGCCCTGCTATCATTGAAAATAGGCCTCAGCTGGGAAACTGGCCCAACAACAATCCTTTACAGTGTTTTTCTTTTTGTTGGTACTTGGTAAGTTCTGGCACAACATTTTATACATGCCCCCTATGGCAGTATCCAGCTTCCCATGCCTTTTGTTTGACAATTGGTTGATTATTAGCCCTACAAATAGCCAGAATTACATAACTATATTTGCTGATAGACTTCAGTGGGGTTCACCAATTTTGCTTGAAGTTTGTAAGCTACAAGCAAAGTTCACAAAGCAGTTTGCAAACCCAACCTGCGCAATTTCACTCATCCTTATTTCTAGTTAAACAGTACAAAAAACTAACTAAACTATTTCAACATTTTAGGTTAAAAACAGAAGTTGTTGATGCATATATTTGCACAAACCTGTAAAGTCATACTGCTGGGTGTGCAAGAGTTAGAGATCACACTTTACAGAGATGCATTTATACAGCACTGTATGCTGACCTAACCTCATGTTAACCATGAGACTGTGGATTAGGGTAAATATTCCTCTGTATTAGATTACTCCCTAGTAAAATGAACAATATATTCTTCATTAGCTAAAGCAGGGGTGGAACGTTAATTACTTAATTCAGGCCTGGAGATATAAGCTTTAAGGTATAACTAAAGGCATTTTTTTCAGTTTAGATAGAGTTGGAAGAGATAAGTATTCTTGTCAGGTTTTTATTTCTGCCTTTGTTAGGGAGATTTACTCCTATTTATCCTGGTGACTGTTATCACTTATACCCTGTACACACGGTCGGATTTTCCGACGGAAAAAGTGTGATCGGATTGTGTTGTCGGAAATTCCGATCGTGTGTGGGCTCCATCTGACTTTTTCCATCAGAATTTCTGACACACAAAGTTTGAGAGCAGGATTTAAAAAATTTTTCCGACAACAAAAACTGATCGTTTAAATTCCGATCGTGTGTACATAAATCCGACGCACAAAGTGCCACGCATGCTCAGAATACATTAAGAGACGAAAGCTATTGGCTACTGCCCCGTTTATAGTCCCGACGTACGTGTTTTACGTCACCGCGTTCAGAGCGATTGGATTTTCCGACAACTTGCGACCGTGTGTATGCAAGACAAGTTTGGCCCAAAATCCGTCGGAAAAAATCCGACGAATTTTGTCGTCAGAATGTCCGATCAATGTCCGATCGTGTGTACAGGGCATAGGAGTGAAAGTGAAGGAAATTCTAATGGGAACAGTAGTTTTTGTGACTCTGCTGACAACCAGGGATTGCCTCACTTTGGAAGGATTTCCTCTCACTTCTTGTTTTGGCAAAGGGACAGTAAAAGGAAATCTCCTCAATAGAACACTGAGGGCAAAAAAAAACAAAAAACTGGGGTTATAATTCTCCTTTACTCTATTCAAAATTAGATATTCATTTTTAATGAATTATTACAAAATAGTTATTTTGTAATTTTTCATTTTGAACTATAAATATTGTTTTGTAAATGTAGAAACATTGCCAGGGAGTTGCTATGTAGTTTTGGAGATTTTACTTTTTCATGATTATTATGTGTTTGAATGTTTGAAGTGCTGCTAGTTGTTCTTCCTGTTCCAGTGTGTGCATTCTACAACTATATGTATCATGATCCTGTTCTGCTCTGTTTTCCATGTATATTTTTACGTTTCCAAAACATGCCCTTTATTCAGAAAAAGATGTTGTAAGAAAGATTAGGTAATATGTTTTTTCTGTGAATTATCATTCAAAGAGAAGAAACTGTACCTGAAATCCCTTTTTATTGCCTCAAAGGAAGTTGACATTTTTGGATCACCAAATCAGGGCAAAACAGTTGTTTACCGAATTGGTTTACATTTGTAGCGATGTTAAAATTATGATGAATGATCAATAACCTTGCTAATTCACCCTGAACATGAAATTTAGCTGCTATTATTTACAAGTGAAGATCATTATTGTGATGCTAAAAAAATAACCAACCATGAAAACAACACAAACCTGAAATTTTACAATGTGCAAAAAATGTTGGTGCTTTCATCAAATATATTTATGTATTTTTCTGTTATCATTTTTATATCATATTACAGGATAAAATAAAATATACCTTCATGAAAAGAAATATGTGGATCATTATCAGTTACAAAATATTTCTTAGCTGTTTGCACCACCATTGGTAGGTCCATTATAGTAACTGTAGCCCCTTGATTTGTAGATAGAAATATTCTTGCAAAAGCTCCCGAACATCCTGTTAAACAAAATTTTTGTTGTTAAATGAGAGTTAAAAGTAAAGGATATATTCAGTGTGAAGTAGATTACTTAGCAGGCAAAATGAACAAAAACATGTTTGTCGAGCTTTTCTGTGATTTTTACATTCAAATTTCCTAAACAAGTTCACTACCATCATATGTTTATAAATGGTGAGTTGTGGATGTTTATTTCTGCAGTGCCACTTATTAACAAACAATCGAAAATCACCCTTGGGCACCCATTATGGGCTGTGATTTGAGCCATTGTACAGAGCTGATCTGAGTAGCTCTGTACCTTGTATACATTGTGATAAGCAATCACAATGATCACAAATGTAAACAGTACTTCTGTTTACATGGTAGAGACTGCTCCTTCAACTCAAAACTGAGCAAGGGGAAGAACAAAGAAATAATGAATGAATCATTCATTAGTTACAGATCACAGGCATCAGCAGATTCTTAGTGAGGGACAGTGATCTTGAGATCATTTTTTTTAACTGTTTCAATCCTCTCTCCTTTATATATGATCTGCATCCTGTCACAGTATGTGAGCTGTATGTTAACTCTTCACCTTGAGTATCTTCCTGACAGGATTCGGATCTGAACTCAGAACCTCTGTTTAGCCTGGTGGTAGCTCTTCTTACTGTGCCACTTGAAATGCTGGATAGCTCCCTGCTTGATCCCTTGGACATCCGTACTTTATATCTTGTTTCTGGTGAATATTAAACCCATCTCCACCATCAGGTGCTCTGGTGAAGACCAGTTAGTCCTGAGAATCCACACCTTGGATGAGTCTGCGTCACCTGCCAGGGGGACCTGCTTGTATACTTCTATGGCTAGTTACTATGTTAACCTTTCTACTGCTTTAGCTACTGGCTTCTGGCTATGGGCAAAACATTTTTACCATGCAGCGGGGCTGTGCTCGCACTGCACAGGTCAACTGCTTGTTTTGTCTAGAGGTGAGGAGAAAGCTTATACTCATCTGTCCCTTCATTCCTATGGAAATGGCACTACCCCATGGTCTAGCAGTGGACTGTTCCAGGTCTATGGAGCCAGCTCTGGGCTTAATGATGTCAGCAACAGTCCACTCAAGACCACTGGAGCAGTGGGGGGTCCAGACCAGTTTTGTGCTGGGAGACATGCCCAAAAAATTGTGAAAAAATGAGATCACCTTGTGGTGTCTACTTCCAAAAATGGGCTGTTTGGGGAGTTTTGGTCCAGCCTGGCATTTTAATTTGATATGTTTAATAACAGAAATTAAAGTGTTACTAAACTCACTACAGTAAAATCAGTCTGTATATGAAGTAAAGCATGCTTCTTATACTCACTGTGGAACCTAAGGGGTTAATCCTCTGCGTTGTGTAAAAAGGCTGTTCGACCCTATCTTTTCTTTTCCTCCCCTCATTCCGCTGCCCCCGAATAATTTCCTGATAACACAGAGTTTATGGAGTCAGGCTGCACATGTTCAGTTTGGTGTGTACTCCTAGGGAGGTTTTTTATATCTTGGGGGGATGCATGTGATCAACACAGGGCCAATCAGCACTGTCCAGAAGGTCAGCAGTCTTGCAGTCTCATAGGACAGTTAGAAAACTTCTCCTACAAGCTTTAACCAGTGCTTGGCTGGACACTGATAGAAGTCACAAGACTGCCTTATACTGCTGATGAGAAAAGGCATTTAGCAGTTTATATTTACTAAAATAATTGCATGTCCATGTTCTGTGTACTGTGGGATACCAGATACGATACATGCAGGGTCTTTTTTTTTTTCTTTATACAGTTAAAAACCAAGGGGTTGGTAAATACCAGCAAAATAAAGCTCTACAGTAGATGTCTGAAAAAATTATATAAAATTAATTTGGGTTACAGTGTTGCATGGAGTAATTGTCAAATTACCATAGCACTGGCAACTGAAAGATGGCCTTTTAATGAAGGGGTAATACAGGGTGCTACTCAAGCAGTTAAAGTAAACTTCAGTTTAATGAAGAAAAAAGAAAATACATTTCAGGGCTGACTGCTGTCATGTGTCTTGTAACCTACATTTGGTAGATTTGACTCAGACTATTCTAATTGTGGCTCTTTTTCTGCTTATTTGGGTTTCAGAATCTCAACATCAACAATTTATAAATCAGAATCTTAATGTTACCTCCAAGATCACAGATGGTGTGAAACTCAGAAAGGTCAAACGCCTGGATCACATCCTTTCCACATATATTCCATATGGAGTCCATATGATACATGAAAGCCACCATTTCCTCTTCTGACCTAATTGATATTAAATTAAAGCATACATTTTTTACCACAGAAAGGTTACAGATATTTGCTGCCAATAGCATGTAAAGTATAGTAACCCAAAAAATAGGGTAATCGTAGCCAGGTCACCAAAAGATCATTTGTAATTGGTTGTTGTAGTTGTTATGGATTACTGCACTTTGCATATATATCATCAATGTCATTTCTATTTGTTTTTTGAGTAAGTTGATAGTAGAAAACATGTAGCCTTAAAGACATTTTAATAGGAGATACATTTTTATTTTAACTTTTGGCTTTTTTGCACTTTATACAGTATTTTACTACAGTTGACCTGCCACAAGCCAGGGCAATCTAGACTCGGTATGATGAAAAATGCATATGCAAAACATATTTTCACTATTCAATAATACTGCATATCTAAAAAATAAGGGCACCAAATATATAGGCAGCTAAACCTAAAAGTGGAGATTGGCCTCAACCCCCTCTGATTCTTGAACCTCCTTTTGAGAAACATAATGAGATAGGTGGCATCATTAATTCACCGGCAAGCTCAGTAGCCAGTAGAGGGCAGGGCTAAGTTTAACTTTTTAAGGGTTAATATGAGCTTACAAACAAGCTGCCACTGACCTCTATAGGCACAGCAGAAACCCTGAAGTTCACCTCTTAATGGCCTGGCACACTCAGTTCCCCCTCTCATAATTAACTTGGTTGCCTTCCAGGCTTCTAATCTCTAATTTAAACACAGAGTAGGTGCTCTGGGAGGGAGGAGCAAACAGGGTAAGATGAGAGACTTGATTTGGACAACTCTAGTGCTTCTCAACAGTGTCTACAAATACCAAGGCCACTGCTTATTAAGTATACACTTAAATGCCAAGAGCCCGGCCAAAAGTTTGCTGTAAAGCAAACCTGTGCTTTGCTCATGGATTTATTGCATGGACATGGAACCTAAGTGGCTAAGCCCTTTCATGGACTGGAAGGTGGGATCTTTGTTACTCTCAACATTCACCCCTTGTGAAGTATGCATATCAAGGACCCTGATGCAAAGCCAAATTGCAAATTATCTGTAGTAAAAACTAAATTGGAAAACCACCATGACAGGAAGAACTGGCCATTGGGAACATTTAAGGAACTGTACCTACCCATACATATTGTAAAAAATAATTGTTGTCTTTATTTTTTAATTTTCAAGTATCTACTCTTTAAAACACTCAATACAAAATTGTTCCAATACGTATATATATGTTTTATATCAACCTGTACATCACATGTACATTGTTCCTACATATCAACCTGAGTTAGCCTATGGCTAACAAATATGATCATACACAAAGAGTCAACCCTGGTCAACTGGTTGATGTAGAAAATATCTATTGTACTATACACAACCCACTTTATCCATGCTGTTAAACACATCAGATATTAACCTCTTTCAAATCCATTGCAGAACCAATAACCTAGTGGATCATCACAGTTCCTAGTGAAGATTATCATTAAGATTTTTGCAGGTCAAGATAAGAATGGATTCAAAGTTATTAATTTATTGCTAAAGGTTAATGTAGGGAGTAAGTTGGAGGTTGGAGCTAAATTTAGGGATAAGTTTTAATCAGCTTAGTTTAGGTTTTAGAGTCAAAGTGAAATGTTCATTTTCAGGATTATGAGCAAGGTTAAGGGTTAAATGTTGGTGTCAAATTTGTGTTAAAGCTGACTTTTAAGAGAAACTTCAAAATCATTGATACATCAGTAAAAAAAATTTTTTTTTTTAATGCAAGCAGTATAAGTACCTGAATCTGACCTCATATCAGCCTCTTCCACTCCTTGCATAGAACTGGAGTGTAAGAGGAAAAGGCAGAACAAGAAGACAAACAGTTCATTTATTTATAGGAAGAGAAAGGAGAGAGCTTATCACTGTGCCGATTCTCATTTTACTGTCCAGTAAAAGACTGGGGGAAGTTCAGGAATATCTGGGCTCAGAGGCCAACGGTTGAATGACGCTGGGATGATAGTGACAGAAATAAAGTTCTGTGAGGAAAATCTCTGGATTGTAGGTGAATATTGCAATAAAACTTTCAGGGTTAGGATAAGGGTTAAATGTAAGAGGGGAATATGATTGTTAAGGGATAATTTAGATGTTTGGTTAAATGTTAGGGCTCAGGTGAGAAGTGGATTAGGGTCATCATGAGCTTGGGATTTAGTGAGTGTAGGAGGACAATTATTTAAACTTGTCTTCAGAGCCCACAAGCTGTGTTCTGTGATAAACAATGTACTGTACTGAATTTTTCTGCCCTCAGAAAAGGACATCTTATTAATTGTAAACTGTGCGCGATTCGAAAGTGGAAACTGCTTACCTCTCCTACATGTACAAAAAAAATTTAGATTTCTGTGTAAGAAATCTTGCAGTGGTTGGTAAGATTTGTTCTCATTATATAGACAAAGCAAGCTAACTCTTCCAATGACATCTGCCACATGCTAACCCCCTAAACCAATGGTGGTCAAATTTCTTATATAGCGGCCTTGTGCAGTAGAGGTAACAGTAAGGATGGGCCGGATGACCCCTGTTTGGTTCGCACCAGAACTTTCAAACATAGCAAAAGTTTGGAACTGAATAACAAACCCCATTGAAGTCTATGGGACCTGAACTGGAAAAATAAAAAGTGCCCATTCTGAAGGCTTATATGCAAGTAATTGGGCATACAATGGTTATGGGGGTCTGGGTACTACCCTGGGGGACATGTAGCAATGAAAAAAAAGTTAGTAAAAAATTAAATTTTTAAATGAGCAGTGATTTATTGATGCTTAAAGTGAAAACATAAAAATGAAAAATTCCTTTCAATATAGTGCCTGGGGGGGGTCCCTTAGTCTACCTATAAAATGGCACATCTGTACTGTGTATACAAACTGCTGCAGCAATAATTGCATTTATAAAGCCAAAAAAATTACATTTTTCCTGCAACCTTTCTTTATTTTGTAAGCAACGACTTTTGGAGCCAGTCTGTATGATGAGGCCACAATGTAGTACACTGGGAACAAGATTAGGGATTTTTTGGATAAATTCTGGTGTCTCTTCCACAGACTTTGAATAGAAGTAACAGGTGCAGAAAAATTGGTCCTTGGGTGTCGATGGAGCCTTCACACCATAACCTTATAAAGTACTCTTGATGAAAGCAAGAATTGGCCTTGCAATGATATGCACCTGTCAAACAGGGTTGGAAAAATTGGTCTTTGGGTGTCAGTGGCACCTTCACACTATAACCCTGTCGAGGTACTCTTGATGAAGGCAAGAATTGGCCTTGCTTTTAAAAATTGCAATGATATGCACCTGTCAAACAGGTGCGGAAAAATTGGTCTTTGGGTGTCTGTCAGGAAAGGATTCACCTGCTGGTGGCACTGTGGCTCCCAGATCTATAGGCTGCAGTTTTGGTGTCCACCAGCGGGTGTCTCTCAGCAGTCAGAAGCTGACATCATCTCATGCAATCAGTCATCACCTGATGCTGATTGCAGAAAATGTATTTAAACCTTGTGCATGCTATTCCTTACTGCCTTGGTATTGTCTCCATGTGCCCCTGACCTGTGTTCCAGTGTTCCTGAATCCTGCACTCACACAGGTACTCGTTGACAGCCCTCTACTGCATGTGCAGCTGCTGCAGCATTGCCAAAGTCGAGTTCAACCTGGTGGGTATGTCACAAATCAGGCGGTTTACGGGCAGGTGGAATTCCCCCTGCATTTCAGCCAACCGAGCACTGGCTGTGTATAACCGTCTGAAATGGCTACAGAGTCTTCTGGCCTGCTCTAGCAGACCTTCCAACCCTGGGTACTTATTGAAGAAATGCTGCACCACAAAATTGAGGACATGTACCAGGCATGGCACATGTGCCAACTTTCCCTGTCTAGGAGCGGACAAGAGGTTTGTGCCATTATCGCGCATCACCATTCCTGGCTCCAGCTGGTGTGGTGTGAACCACCTCTGGGCCTGCCCCTGCTGAGCTGCAAGAATCCCTGCTCCGGTGTGGTTCCTGTCCCCTAGAAACACTGCATGGCACCTTTTAGCCTGACTCATTGAATAGCCCCTTGAATGCTTAGGGCGAACTTGTGGTTCATAGGACAATAGGACAAAGTTACCCAGTATGCTGTGAACAAAATATATCATCCCTGACCATGCTTGCTGGACCACGTGTCAGCAGTAACGTGGACTTTGTGGCTGACTGCCTTGCCCAACGATGCCACAACATTGCCTTCCATGTGATGGTACAGAGCTGAAATGTAACAGTGAAAAGAAACAGCGACTGGGAACCTGCCATTGTGGTACAGCACATTCTGCAAAATCACAGAAGGGGGCAGAATCCACCAGACCGGAAGGCAGAAATTGTAGAGCTGGCAGCTTTGACAAGCTTGCATTTAGATGCTGGGCATGTGGGTGGCAGTGATTGTATTTTTTTTTTGCTGCGGAGGATGGGGCAGAGAAATTTTCCGGCTATAGTCTACAGCTGGTGGTGTGCTACTGGCAGATGTGCTGCAAGGACCTGGAACACCCTGCACTATACCTTCATCACTGTCAGTGCAGGCCGCTGAGAGGTCATGAGGTATAGCGGGGGCAGACTGAGGTGAGTAAGGAGGAGGAACAGAACTGCACACCTTTTGTGTGGCTTTCAGGTGCTCTTGCCAACAGGCTGAGTGGTGGGTGTTTAAATGCCTTGTCAAGCATGTGGTACCCAAATGGCTGGTATTTTCACCACGCTTGATGTGCTTGAGACAAAGTTTGCAAATTGCGACAGTGCGATCAGCTGCACATGTGCTAAAAAAGGCCCAGACAGCTGAACTGTGGGAAGTGGGCCGGGAGATAACAGCTCCACAATGTGATGAGATAGGGTGGTTGCTCTCTACTCTTCCATGATAGCTGCCTCGTTGGGGTTGTGCCTCACCCTCACTTTCCTCCTCTGCTGTATCCAGTACATAAGTCACATTAGTGACCTCATCATCATCATCTCCTTCATCCCCATTACCACTGGAGACAACTTGGCAATATGCTGTGGCTGGGGGAACATGACTGCCAATTTGTATACCAGTGTTCTTCCCTCTCTGTAGACTCATGTTCCTGCCTTCCTCAACCTCAGAACCAACATCTTAATCAAGTAAAAGCTGTGCATTGTCAAGGAGCAAGTGGCTGACGCTGTGTTCAAATAACTCAGCTGACTCCTCCATGCCTTATGCTGGGGCTATGGCAGGAATAGCTGTGGACAAGGAGGCAGGTTTAGTCACTCTGGCAGCTGCAGTGGACTGTGCACTAGTCTCTGCTTGGGTGACGGAGGATGAGGATGATTTAGTAAGCTAGTCCACCACCGCTTCTGCATGCTGTGGCTGGATCACTAAACTGAGGAAATGATGCCCTGCCCGAGGACTGACCATATCCACCTTTTCCTGTGGACACATATGCTGCTGACCCCATCAAAGTGCCACGGGAACGTCTGCCTCTCCTTTTTGTCCTCCCAGACATGATGGGGGGTGCTTATTAATAAAATGTAATAAAGATGTGTAAATGTGTATGTGGATGCACTTTAATCAATGGAAAGTTGGGTTTGGTGCACTTTAACTTGAATACTCACTACACAGACACACTCCACTGATACACTTTATTGTACTGCAGTAAAACTGCACTGACGCACTGCAATATACTGCGTCAAACTTGCAGCAATGCACAGAAATATACAGCATTAAATGGCATGTAATGCACTGAAATATACAGTGTTAAACATGCAGTAACGCACTGAAATATACTGTGTTAAATGTGCACTAACGCACAGAAATATACTGCCTTAAATGGCACGTAATGCACTGAAATATCCGGCGTTAAACTTGCAGTAACACATTGAAATACACAGCGTTAAACTTGCAGTAATGCACTGAAATATACTGCGTTAAACGTGCTCTAATGCACAGAAATATATTGTGTTAAATGGCACATAATGCACTGAAAAAACTTGCAGTAACGCACTGAACTATACTGCGTTGAATGAAAGGTATTGCACTGAAATATACGGCGTTAAACTTGCAGTAATGCACTGAAATATACTGCGTTAAAAGTGCACTAAAACACAAAAATATGCTGCGTTAAACGGCACGTAATGCACTGAAATATGCGGCATTAAACTTACAGTAACTCAATGAACTATGCTGCGTTAAATGGAAGGTAACACACTGAAAAATATGGCGTTAAACGTGCACTAACGCACAGAAATATACTGCGTTAAATGGCACGTAACACACTGAAATATATACGGCATTAAACTTGCAGTAACGCACTGAAATATACAGTGTTAAACGTGCACTAACGCACAGTAATATATACTGTGTTAAACGCCACATAAGGCATTGAAATATACATTGTTAAACTTGCAGTAATGCACTGAACTATACTGTGTTAAATGGAGGGTAACGCACAGAAATATACAGCGTTAAACTTACAGTAATACACTGAAATATACTGCGTTAAACGTGCACTAACACACTGAACTATACTGCGTTAAATGGAAGGTAATGCACTGAAATATACAGCGTTAAACTTGCACTAATGCACTGAAATATACTGCGTTACATAGTTACATAGTTACATAGTAGGTGAGGTTGAAAAAAGACACACGTCCATCAAGTCCAACCTATGTGTGTGATTATGTGTCGGTATTACCTTACATATCCCTGTATGTTGCGGTCATTCAGGTGATTATCTAATAGTTTCTTGAAGCTATCAATGCTCCCCGCTGAGACCACCGCCTGTGGAAGGGAATTCCACATCCTTACCGCTCTTACAGTAAAGAACCCTCTACGTAGTTTAAGGTTAAACCTCTTTTCTTCTAATTGTAATGAGTGGCCCCGAGTCTTATTAAACTCTCTTCTGCGAAAAAGTTTTATCCCTATTGTGGGGTCACCAGTACAGTATTTGTAAATTGAAATCATATCCCCTCTCAAGCGTCTCTTCTCCAGAGAGAATAAGTTCAACGCTCGCAACCTTTCCTCATAACTAAGATCCTCCAGACCCTTTATTAGCTTTGTTGCCCTTCTTTGTACTCGCTCCATTTCCAGTACATCCTTCCTGAGGACTGGTGCCCAGACCTGGACAGCATACTCCAGGTGCGGCCGGACCAGAGTCTTGTAGAGCGGGAGAATTATCGTTTTATCTCTGGAGTTGATCCCCCTTTTAATACATGCCAAAATTCTGTTTGCCTTATTAGCAGCAGCTTGGCATTGCATGCCATTGCTGAGCCTATCATCTACTAGGACCCCCAGGTCCTTTTCCATCCTAGATTCCCCCAGAGGTTCTAACCCCAGTGTATAGATTGCATTCATATTTTTGCCACCCAAATGCATTATTTTACATTTTTCTACATTGAACCTCATTTGCCATGTAGTCGCCCACCCCATTAATTTGTTCTGGTCTTTTTGCAAGGTTTCCACATCCTGCGGAGAAGTTATTGCCCTGCTTAGCTTAGTATCGTCTGCAAATACAGAGATTGAACTGTTTATCCCATCCTCCAGATCGTTTATAAACAAATTAAATAGGATTGGTCCCAGCACAGAACCCTGGGGAACCCCTCTACCCACCCCTCACCATTCTGAGTACTCCCCATTTATCACCACCCTCTGAACACGCCCTTGTAGCCAGTTTTCAATCCAGGTACTCACCCTATGGTCCATGCCAACGGACCCTATTTTGTACAGTAAACGTTTATGGGGAACTGTGTCAAATGCTTTTGCAAAATCCAGATACACCACATCTACGGGCCTTCCTTTATCTAGATGGCAACTCACCTCCTCATAGAAGGTTAATAGATTGGTTTGGCAAGAACGATTCTTCATGAATCCATGCTGATTATTGCTAATGATATTGTTCTTATTACTAAAATCTTGTATATAGTCCCTTATCATCCCCTCCAAGATTTTACATACTATTGATGTTAGGCTAACTGGTCTGTAATTCCCAGGGATGTTTTTTGGGCCCTTTTTAAATATTGGTGCTACATTGGCTTTTCTCCAATCAGCTTTTCTCCAAACTTGCACTAACTCACAAAAATATACTGTATTAAATGGCACATAACGCACTGAAATATATGATGTTAAACTTGCAGTAATGCACTGAACTATAGAAGGTAACACACTGAAATATAGAAAAAGAGGAAGGTTTGGGACTTTGTATGAGGCCTGGGTAGGAGCCTCCATCCCTATATCGAATACATTAAAGGGGAATTGGGACTTTAAATGAAGCGGTTGAAATGGTGATAGAAAATGTTTTTATTCATATCAAAATAGAGTCATTTCATATATATATACATATAAGCACAAGGTATAGACATAATGGTACAAGGTATGTAGAAATAAACAATAAGCAGGGATATAATCATAATGATCAATTTATGATATATACAACAGCAATATGGCCTACAAATGTTGAAAACAGCATGCCCGGCTCCTGTGTTCGCATAGTAATTCTAAGAGTACTAGGTTCATGATAATGACATCATCAGGGCATATTATGTGTCTCTGTAGCATCAGGTAGCGCTACGCATTTTGTGGATGTATCTCCACTCGTCAGGAGCAGATGCGACAGATTCCTGTAACTTATACAAACAAGGTAAGCCAAGTATTAAACAAGCACACTCACCAACCCCGGTCGTGAGTGCGATATGGGGCAAGCGAGGCACGGTGAACCAGAGGCATGAACCACATCACGGGAGCTGAGGCGGCGTGTTGTACATAAACAGCTTGGGATGATGTTAAGGTGCCTGGGATGGTCTCCATAAACAAAAGTGCTAGTGTGTGAGTCAACAGACAGGGGTATCTGGGAACAAATGAGTAAAAATGTGTGTGAAAGTAAGTGATAAATTTGAGGTAATATATAAATATACCCATGTATGCATGTATAGTGATGAGTCCGGGAAAAATTATTAAATGAATGAGTGTGGTAAGTGTGAGGTGAGCTGATCTGTGTCTGAGAAGTGACTGACAAAAAAGTAAACACGGCAGAGAACCGAAGCGTGGTGGTATAATGTAAAAGGTGGATGTGTATAAACAAAAACGTGCAATGAAAAATGTAACAACCAAAGTGGACCTAGACCAAACGACACTTACCCAAGCTGCATGCCAAGCAAAACCAAGCAAAGAAATGGCTGGTGTGCAAGAGCCCCAGGCGGAGACCAGCCATGTGAGCAGCCGACTCTGACTGAGGGTATATGTATAGGCACGCCACCAACGCTACATGCGTGAGCCCAAGGGGGGCGGCGTCCGCACCCGAGCTGGGTCGCTCAGTGATTGGCGCCAAGCCACCCCCACAGGAACCACGCAGTTGGTGCTCTCAACATCATTGCAATGATGTCATGACTGACGCCAAGCGCTTGATGTGAGGACCGTGGCGCTGATGCGCCGATCTCCCGGGCTCAGATGTGGAGGGAGGAGGGGGAGGACCCACGAGGCGCATCGCAGCTCCCGCAATGTGGAAGGGACCCCCCACACACCGTGAACAAGCCCAATGACCCCAAAGACGCAAAACATCGCCAGAGCGGTGGGGGTGCATGAATATAAAGTTTGTAAAACATATATGTATATAAAGATATAAATCAATTGTAACTGTAGGACCTGTTCCGGGAATGCCATATATTGCTGTCACTGATAAGGGTAATAAATACATACACCAATATATCCAGTATGTTCTTGGATATCCCAGATGTGCAGATCCCTGACTGGGAATGCAGACATCTGAGAATACACCTCACACGTGGATAGCAGGGGAACACTGCTAATCCAGCTTTTCAACCGCTTCCATTCCTGTACAAACTATGGAAAAAGAGGAAGGTTTGGGACTTTGTATGAGGCCTGGGTAGGAGCCTCCATCCCTATATTGAATACATTAAAGGGGAATTGGGACCTTAAATTAAGCAGTTGAAATGTGGAGGTGGTGATAGAAAATAGTTTTATTCATATCAAAATAGAGTAATTTCATATATATACATATAAGCACAAGGTATAGACATAATGGTACAAGGTATATAGAAATAAACAATAAATAGGGATATAATCATAATGTTCAATTGATGATATATACAACAGCAATATGGCCTACAAATGTCGAAAACAGCATGCCCGGCACCTCCACTCATTAGGAGCAGATGCGACAGATTCCTGTAAATCCACGAAACGCGTAGAGCTACCTGATGCTACAGAGACACATAATACGCCCTGATGATGTCATTATCATGAACCTAGTACTCTTAGAATTACTATGTGAACACAGGTGCCGGGCATGCTGTTTTCGACATTTGTAGGCCGTATTGCTGCTGTATATATCATCAATTGATCATTATGATTATTTCCCTATTTATTGTTTATTTCTATATACCTTGTACCATTATGTCTATACCTTGTGCTTATATGTATATATATATGAAATTACTCTATTTTGGTATGAATAAAACTATTTTCTATCACCACCTCCGCATTTCAACCGATTCATTTAAAGTCCCAATTCCCTTTTAATGCACACACTGAAATATACGGCATTAAACTTGCAGTAGCGCACTGAACTATACTGTGTTATACTTACCTTTCCGTAATTTTCCTTTTCTGACGCATCCCATGACAGCACACACATTGGGTTGTGACTCCGCCTCCACAACCTAATAGGACTGGTTAGCTATAAGCTTTGAAGAGGAGTCCACTGTTGCATTCTCAGTAACTATCACCTTAGAAGGGTGGGATTCTGTGTGCTGCCATGGGATGCGTCAGGAAAGAAAAATTACGGAAAGGTATGTATACAATTTTTCGTTTTCCTGACGCATCATGGCAGTACACACATTGGGAAATAACTTGCTACATGGGTGGGTGTTTCAGAAGATTTTATTTACTCAAGTACAGGGTATAGAAGAATTAGTCTGAATGATTGATCTCAACCGTAGTTAATTGAGCCGGGTCTATTCTGTAGTGTGATATTAAAGTGTTTCTGGAAGACCAAGTTGCTGCCTTGCAAATGGTTTCTGAGGACACTCTACAGTATGCTACCCAGGAGGTCGCTACACTCTAGTCGAGTGGGCCTTTAATCCGTCCGGTAATGGGAGTAGCAGAATTTGGTATGCTCTTTTAATGATTTTTACTAGCTAAGAAGCTATTGTTCTTGAGGAGGCTGCCTGACCTTTTTGTGCGCCATGCGGTATAAGTAGAAGGTTTTCAGTCTTTCTCCACTGTCTGGTAGCTTCTAAGTAGGTGGAGATAACAGATTTAATGTCCAATGGATGTGGTTCCCCTTCACTAGTAAGAAAAACTGGAAGATTGATTTCCGAGTTGAAGTGGAAGGTAGATGCTACCTTAAGTATAAACTGATCTGAGGGTCTGAGGACAACTCTATCCGGGTAAAGAACCAAATGTGGTTCTTTGATTAGTAGAGCTTGTAACTCTAAAACTCTTTTGGCAGACGTTATTGCTACCAGAAAAGATAATTTAAACGTTAGATCCCATAAGGATACTGATACTAGAGGGAAGAAGGGTTTTCTTGACAGAGCCTCTAGCACAATTGATAGGTCCCAAGTCGGAAAGGTTGGTTTTCTTGGTGGCCTTATTTTCAGGCATGCTTTCTGGAATTGAATTATGAGCGGGTCCAGTGCCCATTTGGTTCCCATCATTGCGGACAGTGCAGAGACTTGGACTTTGAGAGTGCTTGAAGCTAGTCCTCTCTCCAGACCTCATTGCAGGAACTCTAGGACTTGAGAGACTGAAGGAGAGAGTGGATCCCAAGACTGTTGCGGTGAATTTTTCCCAGATTTTGTTACATGTGTTGTTCGTTGTCCCTTTCCTGGCCTGTTGAAGTGTGTTCACTACTCTAAGTGAACACCCTTGGTCTAGTAGCCTCTCCCTTTCAACCTCCAGGCCATTAGGTGTAACCGTTCCGGTGATGGGTGTAGGAATGGGCCTTGTGAGAGCAAATCTGGGGTCACTGGGAGCGGAAACAGCTCTTCTGTGTTTAGCTGTAAGATGGTCGCAAACCATGGCCTCCTCAGCCAGAACGGCAACACTGCTTTGACTATGGATTTCGATCTCCTCAGCCTGGTCAGAAATCTGGCTATTAGGGAAATCGGAGGGAAAATATACCCTAAGTGGAAACTCCATGGGTGGTGAAGGCAGTCGATCCCTGCCGCCGTTGGATAAGTGGCTCCCGCTAGGAACCGGGAACATTTGCTGTTCTCTGGAGTTGCTGCCAGATCCATATTGGGAATCCCCCATTTGCGAGTAAGAAGAGCAAATCTTGAAGATTGAGGGACCATTCGTTGTTTGATATAAATATTCGGCTCAGGTCGTCCGCGAGTTGGTTCTGTACTGCCGGGACGTATATTGCTTTCAAATCCGTCAGATGAACTTGAGCCCATTCGAATATAGGGCGAACTTCTTCCATGAGCGTGTTGCTCCGGGTACCTCCTTGTCTGTGGATGTAATTCACAGCCACCGTGTTGTCCATGCGTAGCAGAATGTTTCTCCCTGCGAGGAGTGGTCTGAATGTTAAGAGAGCTTGCCAGGCGGCCCTGAGTTCCAGAATGTTTGAAACTATACCCTGTGGGTGAAAGGACCAACGACCCTGTGCCCCTTGTTGTTGATAATGTGCTCCCCACCCCTGGAGGCTGGCATCTGTGGTGATTATCTCTGGTAGTGCGGTACTATGGGACGACTGCGTGTTAGGTTGCTGATTCGAGTCTACCACCATGCAGACTTCTTCACTGCCGGGTTGATCATGATCCGCTGGTTTATTGATGACCCGTTCCACTGTCCTAGGAACGAATTTTAGAATGTTCTTGAGTTCCATTGGGACCACTGGACCATTAAAAAGGTGGAAGACATTGAACCCAGGATGCTTAGACATGTCTTGGCCGATAGGTACTCTGCTGCCAAGAGCTTCTTTATTTTTTGAACCAGCGGTTCTATTTTCACTTGGGGAAGTCCGACCGTGTTGGAACTGGTGTCTATCTCTGCACCTAAGAAAATTTTGTGCCGGAACCAGGTTGCTCTTCTTCCAGTTTATTATCCACCCAAACCATTGGAGTGTGGAGATTAGTATTGTTTGATGTAGAAGCAGAATTTGTTGGCTGTCGGCTAGGAGGAGTATGACTCTCAATCCTTTCTCATTCAAGAGGGGCTATTACCGGTAGCAAGACCTTTGTAAAGGTCCTGGGGGCCATTGATATCCCAAACGGGAGCTCCGAAACTGAAAGTGCTGGTGGCCTATGGCGAAGCGTAGGTACTTCTGGAAGGTTTGGTGCACGGGAATATGCAAATAGGCGTCGGACAAATCGACCGAGAGCATCCAATCTTTTGTCCCTACGGCTAGTAGTACGGCTTGAAGGCTTTCCATCTTGAAGGATTCGACTAGAATCGTTTCGTTGAGGCTTTTTAAATCGAGTACCAGCCTCAAGTCTCCTGTCTTTTTCGTTACTAAAAAAAGTGGAGAATAAAATCCTGTGCCTTTCTGTTCCCGTGGAACCTCTACAATTGCCTCTTTTTGTAGTAATTCCAGGATATATTTGGTTAGAAGTTTTCGCTTCGGGAGGGAAGATGGTAGTCTGGTAATTCTGTAGTACTCTTTGGTTGGTTTGTGTTTGAATGTCCATCTGTGACCCTCTTGGATGGTGGATATTGTCCAGGGGTTTCTTATAAGGTCTATCCATACATGAGCAAATAGCCTCAACCTCGCTCCCACTATTGCAGGTTGGACTTGCGTGCCATCAAAATGACTTCTGTTGATCTCCTGAGTTGGGGGTTTTGGGCTTCTGCACCCTCGCAAAAGACGGTTGTGGGTTTTGCCAATTCCATTTAAATTGCTTCCCTGGCTTATAAGACCTTGCTTCTCGATATCTTTCAGGCAAATGACGTCTAAACAGTGAGTTTTTCTGTTGTTTTGGTCTTCTATCAGAGGGGATATTACCGATGCCAACATTGCTCTCGCTGAGGATCTTATGATATCCACCGATGCTTCTGCCACAAAGTCTCCTGCCAGGCTGAGTTCCTGTAGAGCAGATGTGATTTTTTCCTGGTCTACTGCTTCTAGCAATAATTTTTCAATGTTAGATATCCAGCTGGTGATAGTTCTGCGACTGCTGCCAGTGTAACTGCCGGCCTGCAGGCCCCTCCTGCTGCTGAATAGGCTTTTTTAAGGTCGAGGTCTATTTTTCGATCCATTATGTCTCTGAAGGTGACGGCATCCTCGATTGGTAGAGTTACATGTCGCGCCAGGCGCATTAATGAGGAATCCACCACAGGTGCTGAGATGAGAGGATTTACCGTTGGTACCCTTAGTGGGTAAAGCTTGGCTAGCCTTATGTTTAGACTGGATTTTTTATCTGGCTTTTGCCACTCGTCCTTTATTAGTTCTTCGAGTTCATCAATAAATGGAAAAGTTTCGGGATTTAGGTTAGGAAAGTATTTCCTTAGTTTACAAAGAGCATCCTTCTCTTCCTCCCAACCGATCACTTCCTTTACTGATCTTGCAAAAGGGTCTATTAGTGCGAAGTCAAAGGAGGTGGGTATTAAGACTTCATCCTCCTCTGGTGAATCCTCTTGATCTTGAAGCTCGTAAGAAGTTGAGGCCGAAGTAGATTGTCTACTTGATTCGGATGCTGCCACCTGCAGAATAGATTCTTTTACTGATTCTCTTATTATGTTGGATGCTTCCCTTGTGTCAGCTTCTTTATCACGGGTTGCCTCGTTGAAGCATGTTTGGCATACCAGTTTACCAGGTAGAGCTTGCGTTCCACAGACCCAGCAGGTATTAGCTGCACGACGGGTACGCTGTTCATCTCGAGGCTGGTGAGAAGATGTTGAATCTCTATGATGGGAGGTTCTTGAATGGCTTCTCCGAGAATGAGAGTGTCTTGAAGGTGAACGCTCTTTTCTTTTAGAATGCGATGACCTTGATGACGTGCCAGAACTACCAGTACAAGATGGTATTAGTGGCAAGGCTCTCTTTTCTCCTCTTCATTACTTACCCATCATATGCCCCCTTACCTTGTAGTCCGTGAGTGGTCTGCTGGGGCAGCAGCCTCCATAGGAGAGAATAGAGTGTGTCTGTAAAAAGAGGATGAAAAAAAGAAAAGAATTCCCTTTTTTTTAAATGAATGGTAGTCAGTGCTGGAAGAGAGAGAGAGAGTGTGTCTTACCAGTAACAGGTGGCAGAGCTGGGCCAGCAAGGCAGCAATGAGGAGAGCAGGATTGTGGTGGAGGGTGGTCTTTTACCCTCAAAACGACATGCTGGAGGCAAAATGCCATGTTTAAATATACTGCCGTCGCTGCGGCACTGGCGTCACGTGGCCCTGTTGCCTTCCTGTGGCCCTGTGAGTCCGAGCCAGCCACCATGATGGAAATGGCAAGGCGAGGAACTACAGCATCCAGCAGGCCCAGAACGAGGGGAAAGGGATAAAAAAAAGAAAAACTAAAAATGACAACTATAAGCAAAACAGTGGAAAACCTACCAGGTGGCATGAAACAGAAACCTTGGAAGGTAAGAGGTGGAGACCGCTGCACATAATTTAAATCTGTTTAAGGCTTTGTAAAATGTGAATAATAAAACATACCCCTGAGACCATCAGAGTGGGGCTCCCTGCATAAAGCTCGTTTAGAGACTGTACAGTCACGGGCTTCCAACTAGGAGTGGCTGAACCTAGCTGGGGCAAATCGGTAAGGGGTTCCAATTTCTAACCAGTCGATCCATACAGGTGAGGAAAAAAAGGGAGAATGCAACGGTGGACTCCTCTTCAAAACTTATAGCTAACCAGTCCTATCAGGTTGTGGAGGCGGAGTCACAACCCAATGTGTGCCATGTTGCATCAGGAAATGGAAGGTAATGAACTGAAATATACGGCGTTAAACTTGCAGTTATGCACTGAAATATACTGCGTTAAACATGCACTAACGCACAAAAATATACGGCATTAAACTTGCAGTAGCGCACTGAACTATACTGCAATAAACGGAAGGTATTGAACTGAAATATACGGCATTAAACTTGCAGTAATGCACTGAAATATACTGCGTTAAACGTGCACTAACGCACAAAAATGTACTGCGTTAAATGACATGTAACACACTGAAATATATGGTATTAAACTTGCACTAATGCACTGAAATATACTGTGTTAAACATGCACTAACGCACAAAAATATACTGCTTTAAACTGCACATAGCACACTGAAATATACGGTGTTAAACTTGCAGTAATGCACTGAAATATACTGCATTAAACGTGCACTAACACACAGAAATATACTGTGTTAAATGGTATGTAACGCACTGAAATATATGGCGTTAAATTTGCAGTAACACACTGAAATACACGGCGTTAAACTTGCAGTAACACACTGAAATATACTGCCTTAAACTTGCAGGAACACACTGAACTATATTACGTTAAATGTGCACTAACGCACAGAAATATTCTGCGTTAAACGGCACATAACACACTGAAATATACTGCGTTAAACTTGCAGTAATGCACTGAACTATACTGCGTTAAATGGAGGGTAATGCACAGAAATATACAGCGTTAAACTTACAGTAATACACTGAAATATACTGCGTTAAACGTGCACTAACACACTGAAATATACTGCGTTAAAAAGAAGGTAATGCTCTGAAATATACGGCATTAAACTTGCACTAATGCACTGAAATATACTGCGTTAAACTTGCACTAACGCACAAAAATATACTGTATTAAATGGCACATAACGCACTGAAATATACGGCATTAAACTTGCAGTAGCGCACCGAACTATACTGCCTTAAACGGAAGGTAATGAACTGAAATATACAGCGTTAAACTTGCAGTAATGCACTGAAATATACTGCATTGAATGGAAGGTAATGAACTGAAATATACGGCGTTAAATGTGCACTAACGCACAAAAATATATGGCATTAAACTTGCAGTAGCGCACTGAACTATACTGCGTTAAACGGAAGGTAATGAACTGAAATTTACGGAGTTAAACTTTCAGTAATGCACTGAAATATACGGCGTTAAACGTGCACTAACGCACAAAAATATACTGCGTTAAATGACATGTAACACACTGAAATATATGGATTAAACTTAAACTAATGCACTGAAATATACTGCGTTAAACATGCAGGAATGCACAATAATATACTGCGTTAAACGGCACATAACACACTGAAATATACGGCGTTAAACTTGCAGTAATGCACTGAAATATACTGCATTAAACTTGCAGGAATGCACTGAAATACACGGCATTAAACTTGCAGGAATGCACTGAACTATATTACGTTAAATGTGCACTAACGCACAAAAATATTCTGCATTAAATGGCACGTAACACACTGAAATATACGGCATTAAACTTGCAGCAATGCACTGAACTATACTGCATTTAACAGTAGGTAACACACAGAAATATGCAGTGTTAAACTTGCAGTAATGCATTGAAATATACTGTGTTAAACGTGCACTAACGCTCAGAAATATACTGCAATAAATGGCATGTAACACACTGAAATACATGGCATTAAACTTGCAGTAATCCACTGAAATATATGGCGTTAAACGTGCACTAACGCTCAGAAATTTACTGTGTTAATTGTGCACTAACGCACAGAAATATACTGCATTGAACTGCACGTAACGCACTGAAATATACAGTGTTAAACTTGCAGTAACGCACTGGACTATACTGTGTTAAATGGAAGGTAATGCACTGAAATATACAGCATTACATTTGCAGTAATGCACTGAAATATACTGTGTTAAACGTGCACTAACACATAGAAATGTATTGCGTTAAATGGCACATAATGCACTGAAATATACGGCTTAAACTTACAGTAATGCACTGAACTATACTACATTAAACGGAAGGTAGAGCACTGAAATATACAACGTTAAACTTGCAGTAACGCACTGAGCTATACTGCGTTAAATGGCATGTAATGCACTGAAATATATACAGCATTAAACTTGCAGTAATGCACTGAAATATACAGTGTTAAACGTGCACTAACGCACAGCAATATATTGTGTTAAACAACACGTAAGACACTGAAATATACATTGTTAAACTTGCACTAACGCACTAAACTATATTGCATTAAATGGAGAGCAATGCACAAAAATATACTGTGTTAAACTTGCAGTAATGCACCGAAGTATACTGCGTTAAACGGAAGGTAAAGCACTGAAATATGCAACGTTAAACTTGCAGTAACGCACTGAGCTATACTGCGTTAAATGGCACGTAACACACTGAAATATATACAGCATTAAACTTGCAGTAATGCACTGAAATATACAGTGTTAAACGTGCACTAATGCACAGCAATATATTGTGTTAAACAGCACGTAAGACACTGAAATATACATTGTTAAACTTGCAGTAACGCACTAAACTATATTGCATTAAATGGAGAGCAATGCACAAAAATATACTGTGTTAAACTTGCAGTAATGCACTGAAGTATACTGCGTTAAACGTGCACTAACGCACATAAATATACTGTGTTAAATGGCACGTAATGCACTGAAATATACGGCGTTAAATTTGCAGTAATGCACTGAAATATACGGCAATAAACTTACAGTAACACACTGAACTATACTGCATTAAACAGAAGGTAACGCACTGAAATATATGGCGTTAAACTTGCAGTAATGCACTGAAATATACTACGTTAAACGTGCACTAACACACTGAAATATCCTGTGTTAAATGGCACATAATGCACTTAAATATAGCGTTAAACTTGCAGTAACGCACTGAAATATACTGCGTTAAATGGTCACTACACTTACGCTGACTGAACTATCACTAGATTCACACTAAAGTGACACTAAAGTTAAAATGAATTGTCACTCACTACACTCACACTGACTGAACTATCACTAGATTCACACTAAACTGAGATTGTACACTGACAATAGAATCAGAATAGCAAACTATAGCACACTGACTGTCTTATAGCACTGAACAGAGCCCTGTTCTATCTCTCTCCACGCCGATATCACACTAAAATTAGCTCCTATTGAAAGTATACTTTTATAGTGTGGGTCGGGACTAAGAGCAATGAGCCATGATTGGATAGAGTCATCATAACAGCGTCAAATCATGGCTCTGAGAGAGCTCTGTGCCCTGATTGGGCAAAGCTTTCATTGCTTAAGCCAGTCGGGGATTTCAATGCACTGTGCGTCGGAGCAGTGCATTGTGGTCATTCAGCAGGCCAAACAAATGGTCAAACGCCCTGATAATTCGAGTGTTTGCCGAACGGGCAGATAGCCAATGTTCGGCCCAAACTCAAGCTTGGGACGAAGCATTCGCCCATTCCTAGTTAATAGTAATAATAGAGGTGACTGCGCCAAGATCATACCAGTACTTTAACCTGTCCTGCTGCTATTTAATTGAGGCACCTCAACCAAAAGATTATATTAAAAAGAGCGCTGTGCACAGGCATGTGCAAAATAATAAAAGTAGTATATGTGTAACATGTGCTAAATACTAATACTATCCTTACAAACCATTATCCAATATCGACAATCTAGATACTGCTAGTAATATTCACAGAAAAAAACTTTGTATCATAAAGAAGATTTTATGCCATAAAAAACAAAAACACCAAATAAAAAGTGAAAAAATAAGTGATAGTCCCACATTCAAGTGTGTGATCTGTGAAAAAAAATTTTCAAAAGCAAAGACGAAAAACAAAAACCTTCAAACTCATTAATGTATCAAATTCCTCTCAATAGTCCAATCATATTAAATCACATATACTGTATGTCCAATTTCATGCGTGGTCTCAAAAACATTTCTAAGTGCAACTTAATAGTGTGCTTTTCCTCTTCTTGTATACTACCACCACACCAAATGAATAATCCGCCACCACTTATTATCGAGATCACTGACTGATAATAATGGCTGGTAATGGTAAACCAGCAAGCAGGGGTTTTCTATGACAGGGTGCAATCATCTGCAGATCTATAGTTAATCTTCCCTGTAAGAGAAAACACCTGTTTGCTGGTTTACCATTACCAGACATTATTATCAGTGAGTGATCTCCATCATAAGTGGTGGCAAATTATTCACTTGGTGTGGTGGTAGTATACAAGAAGTAGGAAAGCATAATATTAAGTTGCACTTAGAAATCTTTTTGAGACCACACATGGAATTGGACATATACAGTATGTGATTTAATATGAACGATTGGACTATTGAGAGGAATTTTTTGACACATTAATGAGTTTGAATATTTTTGGGGTTTTTGTCTTTTGTCTTAGCTTTTGAAAAAAAAAAAAATCACAGATCACACACTTGAATGTGGGACTATTGCTATTTTTTTCACTTTTTGTTCGTTTTTTTTGTTTTTTATGACATAAAGTCTTCTTTATGATACAAAGTTTTTTACTGTGAATATTACTAGCACAGTCTAGATTGCAGATATTGGATAATGCACCAGTTCATACATTAATTGGTGCGCCGGAAAAGTCATTAATTGAATGTACGAACCAGCGCAAATTGAAGCGCAAATGATGATAATAAATATCCGCATATGTAAACTGCAACTGGCGCTAGGGTAACTGCGGTTTTCTCATTGATAATAGCGCACGCCCAATACAATTTGTTAATTTTATCTCATTGGATGTGTCTTGTTAGGCAATTAGTAGATGTACTCAGTTACTTAACTCTTTTGATGCTAATATCATTCTTATCACTTCTAATATATATTTGTAATGTGTTTTTTTTCTTTTCTTACCCAAATATTTCAATACATTACAGAGAACAAAGAAGTGTTTCTAAACCCAATAAATTAATATTTTCAGATCTTGAACTTTATAGGTGACCATACACTGCAATCAGTTAGATCTTAAATAAATTAGATTTAGTGCAAGAGCCTGTTTTATTTCCTATATTTTGAATTAATTATTCAAGTGCGTCTTCCTATCACCTATTTTGCTTAAATATCGTGTTGTAGAGATTGGCCAATCAGATTATATAGTGCATGACCATCTTAAGTGCCAAATTTGAAATGTAGATGTGCCATGACACACTTGTATTTTCCAAATGATCTTTCTTGGGCATTATACAAGACACATGAAAAAACACCTTTTTTCCCAAACATGAATAGAGAGGGTTGCCTCAATCAGTTAGATCTAGAAGTAGGGGTGGGTACTATCATCCTTTGAAGTCAACTATTGAAGAAAAACACCTGGGACTGCTCCAAGCATGCCCCGGGTTAGAAAGGAATTAGAACTATCACGGTGCCCATAGATAAAGCAGGGGATTGTGTTAAAATAAACAATTTATTTAAGAAAAAGACATGATTAAAAGCAATTTTACATATATTGATAAACAGTTAATTACAACTGTACATGGTAAATACAAATGGTTCCAAAGGAACAGGTGAACCCCATTGGTAGTAAGGGGAGCTGAGATGTCTTGACGTGGTCCTCCACATGTTTCGCGACTGTAGTCGCTTCCTCAGGAGGAGTCAATTACACCATCTATAAAGTAAGTACATTCTCAAAGTTACATATTCAAAAATCATTTAAGTATTTAATGACAAAAAATAAAAATAAACAAAACTATATACAGTAGAACACACATAGTATGAATGTTGAGGTTCCTATTTGTTCATGTGTTGTTTACAATAGGGACCAGCGGAGCACAAAGCAGCACCTAAGGTAATCCCCCCACGGCGGACACGGGAGACCCTTGGGAGCATGAATATTCTTTTTTTAAAGAGGAGGAATAAAATAAAGTAATAATATATAAAGGTAGTCGCCCGTAGGCAGCTACAACAAAGTGATAGTCCATTGGAAACAGGGTGGGGAACCATAGATAGAAGATAACGGTTAAGAAAAAATGAAGAATAGAGAAAAAATAAAAAAATAAAAAAAAATGAGGGGGGGGGGGGGGAGTAGGAGGGAAGAGAAAGTGAAAGGAAGAAAATGGAAGGAAAAGGGGGGAAACACAGATAAGAAGGGGAGGAAACAAAAGAAGGTGTGGGGAAGGCAGGAAGGGGAAAGGAGGAAAGAAAAAGGGGGGGGGGAGAGGAGAAGGAGAGCGGGGGGTTGGGGGTGGAAAGAGGAAGAGGAGAATAAAGGGGAAAAAAAGGGGGGTAGGAGGGGGAGGGGGGAAGGAAAGGGGGAGGGGAGGGGGAGGGAGACCAGAGAGAAGGGAGAAAAAAGGGAAAAAAACAGGGGAAGAAAAAAAGGAAAATTAGGAATGGAAAGACCAAGAGAGAAAGAAGAAGGAAAAAAGGAAAGGGGGGTATGGGGGAGGGAGAAGTTGGGGGGGGGGAAGAGGGGGGAAAAGGGGGGAGGGAAAGGAAAGAAAAGTGGAGTGCAAGAAGGACCGAGATAGAGGAGAAGGGGAATGAGTAAATGGTCCAAACCCACCTAATATGTCAATAGAGTGTATAAAAACCTGGCGGTCACAGGCAGAGGGCTGATGGCAGTATCATTCCATCAGTGCAAGGCTAAATATTCCGTTGAGTAGGGGCTGTATTCAATATTCCAGCTGGATCTAATGATAGCCAAATCAGAGCCCCTGGAAAAATAATAAACATATATATGCATGAGAGCAAGGTTCGTGCACCAAACTGAGCACTTCATCCAGAAGCACAGAGTAGAATGTGTGGGGTTTTAAGTCTGCAGCAGCAACCCTCACCCCTTGGGAGGTATTGCCGATAGGTATGCAGACTTCCCATCTCAGTAGATAGTTAGAGTGATAAAGTGAACCTTACCATGAGTAGCCTTGAGTCCTGAGTGCCCCTGGGTTACAGCCCTCTAGATGAAGACCGCTGTAAGTGCTCTTAAGTAGCTCCAACCCAGCCCACACCATTAGGCCAGCTAAACGCCGGCGTATGACGTCACTGGGTCTGTCTCTCCACACTGTGCATGCACGATTTACCCACACACGTGTGACCAACTGGGCAGACATCCCAATGAAATTGAGGACACTCCTCCATCCTGGAGAAATGCATGCCCACCATAGGGGAAAAAAACACCTCACGCTGCAGTGGTCATACTCCCATGGAGCAACACAAGAACCAGGAAGTAAACAGAGATACACCAATGAGTTATGTATCGGGCGGTGACAGCACTGTAAGCATACACTGCAGTCAGAATTAAGACACCAGCACATAGCTAAGGAAATGCACAAAAAGTGAAAATGTATACAGTATTACTCCTGTCATACTCTCACCACATGGAGTCACATATGGCATTGGTTATGCAAATTCTAAGTAAAGAGTGAGCAAAAATCAATATACAACATCCAATAAGGATTAGACAATAGACATAATACAAGTCAAAATATCACCAATACAGTTAGGTATAGAGCAATATGGGGGGGAGAGGGGGGAGGGGGAAAGAGAAAAGGGGGGAGAGGGGAGGGTGGAGAAAGGGGGAAAGGGGGGAGAGAAAGGGATCGGTTAGTTGTTGAAACAGGCTAGGTGATGGATTTATAAAAATGATTTGTAGGAATGAACTTCATTCAGGCCTGGGGGTATGTGGGCGTTGAGTCACTCGATCCAGATGGTTTTATGTCGATCGATCCCAATCACCCCCCACAGGTTTTCTGGAAGCCCAATGGGCCTGCGAGGACCTACCCGATAGTGGCTGTGACCAATTCAATTTACATTTTACCTTCAGTTATGACCATAACACCATTCCCTTCCTTGACTTAAGGATCATCAAAGACCCTACTGGCCAAATAGGAACAGATCTATATTGCAAGCCCTCAGCAGGTAACACTCTGCTCCACGCTTCGAGTGCACATCTCCGCCCCCTGGTATGCAGCACACCATATGCTCAACACTTTAGGCTAGCATGGGGCTACACTCGGACCAATCTCAGAAAGGCCTTTAATAAGGCCTTGCATGGACTAGATTGTTTCTTTTGTATGGCCCCCCTCATGTAAAACAACCAGAAACCGTTAAAATGGTCACTAAATTCTCTGTCCATCACAATTAACTACGTAATCTATTGTCAGATCACTGGCATTTGCTAACAGACCACCATATTTTGGGGGAATATGTGAGACCCAACCCGAAACTGGTGTTTCGGAGAGCAACCTCACTAAGAGCTAGACTTACCAGCAGCAACTACTGGGTAGGGACTCTCAGGCCCATTGGCCCCCGCCGCAGCTTTCATTGTGGCCACTGTCCACGCTGCCCGTGGGTGCAGGAGGGTACAACTTTTATACTCCCAAATGGAGAACTTTTCTCCTCTCCCACACACGCCAACTATGGTACGAGGGGAGTAATATACCTTATGATCTGTACATGCAAGGCATTTTATGTAGGAAAGACTATTAGAGACCTACGGCAGAGAATTGTTGACCATCTGTATTATTCATCAAATGGTAAGCTTACCACGATAGGCCACCATATTGGCCTACATCATAGATACCAGTCAGAAGTGGTCAAATTCATAGTTTTTGAGGTGATTCCAGAAGACCTGCGGGGGGTGATTAGGATCGATCAATCCTAAGACGTGAAAACTTCTGGATCGAGTGACTCAACGCCCACATACCCCTGAATGAAGTTCATTCCAACTAATCATTTTTATAAATACCTCACCTAGCCTATTTCAACAACTAACCAATCCCTTTCTCTCCCCCCTTTCCCCTTCCCCCTTTTCTTTCCTCCCTTTTCTCCCTCCCTCCCCCCCATATTGCTCTATACCTAACTGTATTGGCAAAGTTTTGAATTGTATTATGTCTATTCCTTATTGGATGTTGTATATTGATTTTTGCTCACTCTTTACCTAGGATTCGCATTACCAATGCCATATGTGACTCCAAGTGGTGAGAGTATGATAGGAGTAATACTGTATATATTTTCACTTTTTGTGTATTTCCTTAGCTATGTGATGGTGTTTCAATTCTGACTGCAGTGTATGTTTGCAGTGCTGTCACCACCCGATACATAACTCATTGGTGTATCTCTGTTTACTTCCTGGTTCTTGTGTTGCTCCATGGGACCTAAGTATGACCACTGCAGCGTGAGGTGTTTTTTCCCCCTATGGCAGGCATACATCTCTCTGGGATGGAGGAGTGTCCTCAATTTCATTGGGAGCTCTCTCCCCCCCACCACAGGTGATGCCAATCCAGGCCGCCTCCCCAATTGGTCACACGTGTGCGGGTAAATCGAGCATGCGCAGTGTGGAGAGACAGACCCGGTGATGTCACATGCTGGCGTTTAGCCGGCTTAATAGCGTGGGCCGGTGTTCTGCCATATAGTGTCCTCGTATCAGATAGTGTCCGCCTCGTACTGCGCAGGCGCAGCGCCTGCGCAGTACGGAGGAGCAGGAGATGCCGAAAATGCCCGAAGTTGATCAGCTGACCATCAGCTGTACACGGCGCTCGGGCACTTGTTAGCGATGGCAGTGTAAGAGGGCCCCTCGCGGGCTCGCTTCGCTCGCCACGCTTCGGGCACGGCCTCGCTGCGCTCGGCAAATATTTATTCTAACTCTATGTCCACTTGGATAGTAGGGAATGATCCTGGACATAGGGTAAGAATAAATGCGCAGGCGCCGTGTACAGCTGATGATCAGCTGTTGAACTTCGGAGACTTTCGGCGTCTCTTTTGTCCTCCGTACTGCGCCTGCGCAGTACAGGGAGGACACTATATGATAGGGGACTGAATTCGATAAGACACCGGGTTGGAGGTACTTAAGGGCACTTTCTTCATCTAGACGGCAGTAACCCAGAGGCACTCAGGACTCAAGGCTACTCATGGTAAGGTTCACTTTATCACCCTAACTACCTACTTTGATGGGAAGTCTGCATACCTATCGGCAGCACCTCCCAAGTGGTGAGGGTTGCTGCTGCAGACTAAAAACCCCACACATCCTACTCTGTGCTTCTGGATGAAGTGCTCAGTTTGGTGCAAGAACCTTGCTCTCATGCATATATATGTTTATTATTTTTCCAGGGGCTCTGATTTGGCTATCATTAGATCCTTCTGGAATATTGAATACAGCCTCTACCCAACGGAATATTTACCCTTGCACTGATGGAATGATACTGCCATCAGCCCTCTGCCCCTGACCCCCAGGTTTTTATACACTATATTGACTTATTAGGTGAGTTTGGACCATTTACTCATTCCCCTTCTCCTCTATCTTGATCCTTCTTGCACTCCACTTTTCTTTCCTTACCCTCCCCCCTTCCCCCCGCTTCCTCCCCCCCTCCCCTCTTCTCCCCCCCCCCATAATGCTCTATACCTAACTGTATTGGCAACATTTTGAATTGTATTATGTCTATTCCTTATTGGATGTTGTATATTGATTTTTGCTCACTCTTTACTTAGGATTTGCATAACAAATGCCATATGCGACTCCACGTGGTGAGAGTATGATAGGAGTAATACTGTATATATTTTCACTTTTTGTGTATTTCCTTAGCTATGTGCTGATGTCTCCATGCTGACTGCAGTGTATGTTTACAGTGCTGTCACCGCCCGATACATAACTCATTGGTGCATCTCTGTTTACTTCCTGGTTCTTCATGGGACCTAAGTATGACTACTGCAGCGTGAGGTGTTTTTTCCCTCTATGGCGGGCATGCATCTCTCTGGGATGGAGGAGTGTCTTCAATTTTATTGGGAGCTCTCTCCCCTCCTACCACAGGCGATGCCAATCAAGGCCGCCTCCCCAATTGGTCACATGTGTGTGGATAAATTGCGCATGCGCAGTGTGGAGAGACAGACCCAGTGATGTCATACGCCAGCATTTAGCCAGCCTAATGGCGTGGGCCAGGTTGGAGATACTTAAGGGCACTTTCTTCATCTAGACGGTGGTAACCCAGAGGCACTCAGGACTCAAGGCTACTCATGGTAAGGTTCACTTTATCACCCTAACTACCTATTGTGTTGGGAAGTCTGCATACCTATCGGCAGCACCTCCCAAGTGGTGAGGGTTGCTGCTGCAGACTCAAAACCCCATACATCCTACTCTGTGCTTCTGGATGAAGTGCTCAGTTTGGTGCAAGAACCTTGCTCTCATGCATATATATGTTTATTATTTTTCCAGGGGCTCTGATTTGGCTATCATTAGATCCATCTGGAATATTGAATACAGCCTCTACCCAACAGAATATTTAGCCTTGCACTGATGGATTGATACTGCCATCAGCCCTCTGCCTGTGACCCCCAGGTTTTTATACACTCTATTGACATATTAGGTGGGTTTGGACCATTTACTCATTCCCCTTCTCCTCTATCTCGGTCCTTCTTGCACTCCACTTTTCTTTCCTTTCCCTTCCCCCCCCCCAAACTTCTCCCTCCCCCATACCCCCTTCCCTTTTTTCCTCCTTCTTTCACTCTTGGTCTTTGCATTCCTAATTTTCCTTTTTTTCTTCCCCTATTTTTCTCTCTTTTTTCTCCCTTCTCTCTGGTCTCGCCCCACCCCCTTTCCTTTCCCTCCCCCCTCCCCCTCCTGCCCCTTTTTTCCCCCCTTATTCTCCTCTTCCTCTTTACAACCCCGCTCTCCTTCTCCTCTTTTCCCCCTCCCCCTTTTTCTTTCCTCCTTTCCCCCTCCTTCCTCCTTTCTACCCCCTCCTTCTTTTCTTTCCTCCCCTTCTTATCTCTGTTCCCCCTTTTCTTTTTTCCCCTTTTCCTTCCCCTTTCTTCCTTTCACTTTCTCTCCTGTCCTTTCCCTTCTTTTCTTCTTCCCCCTTCATTTTTTTTAATTCTCTATTCTTCATTTTTTATTATCCTGTATCTTCTATCTATGGTTCCCCACCCTGTTTCCAATGGACTATCACTTTGTTGTAGCGACTACCTTTATATATTATTACTTTTTTTAATTAATTAGTCTTCTTTAAAATAAGAATATCCATGCCCTCAAGTGTCTCCTGTGTCCGCCATGGGGGGATTACCTTCGGGTACCTCAATATGTGCTGCTTTGTGATTTGATGGTCCCCATTGGTAAGCAACACACAAACAAATAGGAACCTCAAAATTCATACTATGTGTGTTCTACTGTATATAGTTTTGTTTGTTTTTATTTTTTGTCATTAAATATTTAAATGATTTTTGAATATGTAACTATGAGAATGTACTTACCTTATAGATGGTGTAATTGACTCCTCCTGATGAAGCGACTACATGTAGAGGACCACGTCAAGACATACATCTCAGCTCCCCTTACTACCAATGGGGTTCATCTGTTCCTTTGGAACCATTTGTATTTACTATGTACAGTTGTAATGAACTGTTTATCAATTTATATACAATTGCTTTTAATCATGTCTTTTTCTTAAATGAATTGTTAATTTTGTTACAATTAACAGTGAGCAGGGCATGGTGGTGGGATCAAATTGGCAGCAGTACAAGCAACTTCCTGGAGGGGCATGATGTCATTCCTGTGTGCTGACCACCGCTTCCGGCAACCAGATATGTGCCATGGGTACATACCTCTGCGCGCACAGCAGTTGCGCATCTCACATACACAGTGTAGATATTTACCAGAACACCAAGGATCGGCACAAAGTGGCGTCCAAACGGGTAGTTTATTGCATGATCATAACACAGGAAAGGTACAACGTTTCGGAGTCACATAGAACCCCTTCGTCAAGCTGCAGGAAGCCAATTTTTATGGAAATTAATAGTAAAGCAGATGCAGATTTCCAGGGCTGGACTGACAAATGTTTATAGTGAAAGGCAACTGGTGTTTTCTATTAAACAAGGTCTAAATGAGCCATTGACATGCATCACAGTTGAAGGAATGTGTCTTTGAAAAGTTAAACTAAATTAAATCCTTTCTTATTTTTGCTTGGGATTAGATTTCAGAGGGATTAGAAGTCTTGTCAGTTTTTGGGGATGTCTGCACCCCTGATAGGGTGAAGACACCTCCCAAATTTTGCCAGTTTCTCCTTCAAATTTATTCACTTCCTGTCACATAGCCAAACAGGAAGTGAGGGTAAAACCCTACCAATGTATTTCCTTGGAGACACACAGGTTAATCTAAATAGCTTCTCCATTAGGGAAATTGCACTCTAGCATTTTGCTGTGTACACCCCTAATTATTAGGTATCTTAGACTTTGGGGTTTATTTACTAGGCAAATCCACTTTGCACTACAAGTGTACTTGGAAGTGCAGTTGCTGGAGATCCGAGGGGGACATGCAAGGAAAATTAAAAAAACTGCATCTTTGCTTCTACATGATTGAATAGTAAAATAACCAGTGATTCCCCTCAGATTTACAGCGAGTACACTTATATTGTAGAGTGGATTTGCCTTTAATAAATCCCCAAATACCTAATAATTTGGGGTGTACGCAACAAAGTGCTAGAGTGCAATTTTCTTAATGGGGACACTAGTTAGATTGACCTGTGTGTCCCCAATGAAAGACATTGGTAGGGTTTTGACCCTCACTTCCTGTTTGGCTATGTGACAGGAAATGAAGCCAATTTTCCAAAAGGGACACAAAGCCCAACCTAAAAAAGACAAACAGGGGTTCTAACACTCACTTGGTTACCCTCAAATGCTCACAATTACAATAGGAGGGGGATGTGAAATGCATTACTTGGATTGAGCTTGCATCTGTAAAACAAATTAATAACAAAACACATAAAACATAACAGTTTGCTACAAATTTTAATGGTCAAGAAAAGCAAAAAACACATGTATGTTAATTTGAGACACTAACAGAATAACCATTTTGCAGAGGAAAATAACAGGAGTTAAAAGGACTGCGCCCACAAACGGACAGTCTCTTAAGGATTTAAATATTTAGTATTCACAATAGCTTGAGGAAGATTTTGCAAAATAATGCAGCACAGACAATTAAATCAGAGTGAATCTAACAACCTACAAACAATACAGATTGACAACATCAAAAATATTTCAGTGAAAAATATCCCCCCCCCCCCAAAAAAAAAACAAAAGTAAAAAATACTTGCTCTAAAACACATCTGTTTTACAAAGACATAACAAACAAAATACAATTGGTACAAACTCTATAAGGACACCCAAATGTACTCTCTTGACACACATGCACGCGCACACACATGCCTCTTTTCAGGCCATGGTAAAGAATGCTATCTGCAAGCTTTATATAACATAGGTATGTGTGCTATTGAGGTAATTGAAAACACATGCACAGTCCACGAAACACACAAAATGCAAGTTCACCTAATGTAGAGACAAAACTTCAAAGTGGGTACACCTGTTAAGGATGTCCTTAAATTACTAACCCAAAAAAACACACTTCCTGAGCATGCCCAGAAAAATCCAAGTGCTGTTCACACAAAAAGTACAAAAAAAAAACAAAGTCCCTGAGCATGCCCAGAACAACACAAATGCAGCTAGCACAAAATAAGTCACCCCCTGTCTAAAATTAAGCACATGATTCAGCATGCTACAAAATTACAGATGGGACAAACCCCCCCCCCCCGGTCCAGGGGGGAAACAAAGAGCCTAACATGGGCAAAAGTTTTACAACAAATATCATTGCAGTATATGGGAACTGACTTGTTAAGTTTGCGAGTCCCCACTTGGCTGGCTTATATTCTAGTTATTGGCCTTAAAATGGGTATGGGGCCCAGGTCCCACCCTGAGGGATATATATCAATGTCACCAATTTGGACAACCCCAAAAACAAAACAAGGAGAAGTGCCTTTAAAAATGCTAAATTGTTTAAAAGCTAGTAACTTGGGGGGAGGGGCTTACTCTGCCTGTAAAGTGGTGCATTTGTAGCTTGTATCTAAAATGCTGCTTCAAAGATGTACAGCTTTAGGGAAAACTTACAAATCTACATTGCAGCTGCAAGATTTTAACCCAAAAAAACAGCCTGTCCCCCCCAATACATACAAGGCCATTTTGGGTCTGTTAAGGTTTAAAATGAGAACCCTGACATGAAAAACACCAGCCCAAACTAAAAAAATATTGTGCCCCTCCCACACACTAACAAACCCCTAGCCAAACACACAGCAAGCCAGCCCATGAAAGGGGGTGGATGCTTGGGGGCAGGAGGGGCTTGGGCACCCCAAAAGTCAACCACCTTGTTCCCATATTCAGGGGGACAAGGGCCTCTTCCACACAACCCTAGGATGGGGTTGTGGGGGGCTGCAGAAAGGGGGGCTTTATGGAATGTGGAAAACCCCTTTAAACTAGTGGGTACAATATGCTTTGTGGTTGGTATTGGGCTGAGCCCAACATGCCCCAAAGGCAGCCAGCTATGTTGAGTGCATGTGGCCTTGTATGGTTCAGGAGGGGGTTGGGCGATTGCTCTTCTCGCCCCTTTCCTAGCTGGCCCTGTTGTATACTTTGAAGAAGGATGTAGTTTGAATTGATGAATGCATCTCACAGCCTTTTGAGAATAGAGTGGAGTGTGGAGTTCCCCTTTAAAAGCAAAAGTTAGCCCATGGAAATCCAAGGGGTTAGAGGGGGGAGAAAAGAGCATTGGAGAATGGAGTGTGGAGTTCCCCTTTAATAGCAAAAGTTATCCCATGGAAATTCAAGGGTTTGGGGGGGGACAAGAGCATTGGAGAATGGAGTTTGAAGCTCCCCTTTAACTGCTTCAATACAGGGCATTTTCACCCCCTTCCTTCCCAGACCAATTTTTAATTTTCAGCACTGTCGCACTTTAGACGACAAGTGCGCGGTCATGCGACGTTGTACCCAAACAAAATTGACGTCCTTTTTTCCCCACAAATAGAGCTTTCTTTTGGTGGTATTTGATCACCTCTGCGGTTTTTATTTTTTGCGCTATAAACAAAAGAAGAGCGACAATTTTGAAAAAAACAATATTGTTTACTTTTTGCTATAATAAAAATCCCCATTTAAAAAAAAAAAAAAAAAAAATCCTCAGTTTAGGCCGATATGTATTCTTCTACATATTTTTGGTAAAAAAAAATCGCAATAAGCGTATATTGATTGGTTTGTGCAAAAGTTATAGTTTCTACAAAATACGGGATAGATTTATGGCATTTTAAAAATGTTTTATTTATTTATTTTTTTTACTAGTAATAGCGACGATCTGCGATTTTTTTCGTGACTGCGACATTATGGTGGACACATCGGACACTTTTGACACATTTTTGGGACCATTCACATTTATACAGCGATCAATGCTATAAAATTGCATTGATTACTGTATAAATGTGACAGGCAGGGAAGGGGTTAACCACTAGGGGGAGATGAGGGGTTAAATGTTTTTCCTAACTGTAGGGGGAGGGGACTCACAAGGGGAGGAGACCAATCGGTGTTCCTCTGTACTGGGAACACAGATCGGTCTCCTCTCACCTGACAGGACGTGGATCTGTGTGTTTACACACACAGATCCACAGTCCTGCTCGGTTAACGGGCAATTGCGGGTGGCCGGCGGACATCGCGGCCGCCAGGCACACGCACTGGGTCCCGAGCAACGTGGCGGGCGAGCGCCCCCTAGACGGCTGGGAAGCCCAGGACGTCATATGACGGCTGCCCAGGATGGGAGATCCCATCTGCGGCCGTCATTTGACTATGGGCGAGTATTGAAGCGTTTAAAAGCAAAAGTTAGCCCATGGAAATCCAAGGGCTTAACATTTACTAAGATTTTGGCCGTGCAGTGAACAAACGTGTGTGAACGAGTGCAACAGCCACTTGCGCATGCACACTTCTTACATTGATCTCACACAGTTCTAAATGTACTTGCAGGTGCAGCAGGCTTTCTCTGCTATACTGCTTACTGCTTACTTTCTCATTCTATTTTGGGCATAATTGTTACTTGGGCAGTTGTTACTAAACTTCCTCACATCACCCCACAATATTGGCACCTCCATCTTCTGTCAATATTGATTTGGGGATGCCGTACACCATGTCCATAGTGGTGCACAGATTGCATACCATTTCGTAAATATGGAAATGTGTGTTGCACCTCGCTGTGCGCCTTTACTGAATAGCGTGCGGCTTTTGTAAATCACCCCCATAGTCTTCTTTATGATACAAAGTTTTTTTCTGTGAATATTACTAGCACTGTATAGATTGGCAGTATAGGAAAATGGTTTATAAGGATAATATTAGTATTTAGCACATGTTACACATACTGTATACTACTTTAATTATTTTGCACGCACCTGCGCTTTTTTTTTATAATATGCAATAGGAGTTGTTGCAAATGATGGACATGCTTTAGGAGACAATTATAAACTGGAGATACATTGCAAAGTACTGCTGGAGATCACTGCTTTTACAGTCCCTTTACAAATTAATGCTTTATCATGTGTGTTTCCTAGACCTCCCTTAAAAAAATATTTGTGCCCCATTTGATCCAATATATGATTATAGGGGGAACAAAAAAACATAAAAAGAGTAAAAGGATGGACAGCACAGAAAAAAGTAAAGTAGTGTGAAAAAAATAAATTTAACTACTGCAAGCCAAACTAGGGGAGTGTTATCATCCATGTAATGTTTATTGTTTTGCCATCTATGTCTCATCTTTGTCCCATTGCGGACATTTTCCTTTACTGCCTGTCCCATAGTCAAAACAGGAAGTGAGAGACAATCCCTCTAAAGTGAAGGAATTCCTGGTTCTCACCAGAATTAGTGTCCCCACTGGAAGATATCACCAATATTCCTGTTCTAGGGACAACCCAAAATTTGGGGTTTTCTTTTACTTTCACTTTCGCTGGTAGTGGTAAACAGGACAAATAGAGAGGGGCACAGACAGCAATAAAAACTGGCAGATGTTCTAATCCTATCAAAAACTGAAAAAAAAAAAAGTTTTGCCTTAAGTTATACTTTAAGTAATCACCAAAAAATACAATGCTGTTTGCAGAAGTCCCGAAGGGCTACTCAATAAATTCGAATGGGCCAAAGATTGGGCAACAGAGGCCCTAGGCTATATGATAGATCAGGGGCCGCAACATCACAGTAAAGCAGTACAGGCTCAGTTTCACTGCCCTTAGACTACTATGTGACCTAAACTTTAGCAACTGTTGATTGTGAATTGACACTGCCTCCCCCATGTTACCTCTGTTGGGACAAAGTGTCTGAACAGTTTACAAAGATTCGAAATGCTCTGCATACTTGTGTTATTATACAAGTATACTATACAAGTATATTATAGACATTTACTGCTTTATAATGCAAATTGTAAATTTACATAAGAAAACATTGCAAAACCACATTCATAGAACCTTGAAAAGTTGAGTGAATGCAGTTTGAGTTTGAAGGACAATATTCTGCATTGAAGTGTGAGACTGTTACTTGATTCAACATCTGATAACCACATTACCTGTAAACTGCTTTGAACAAGTCCTTTGAAGAGACTCCAAAAGCTCTTTCATACTGGCTTTTTCCTTCCCTGAGATAGAAGAATCAACATTATTTGATTATATACAGTAATAGTTGGTTTAGCATATATATAAACTTCCTATACTTATGTTCATTTATCAAGAATCTCTAACGTTTTAAACATATTGCATATTTTTAGTGTACCAAAACCAATAAATAGCTTTGTGATTTTATTTTGGAATAAATATAACACCATATCCAAGTGTATCTCATTATATTTAAAGAAAGTTATAAAACTTAAATACAGAATTCTGTACTTTATTTTAACTTTAAACTGATATTTTCTCGTTTACATAGACTGTATTAATAGTCACACTCTGGATTGATCAGACTGCATTGTGTCTACTACACTGTATACAGTGCATATGAACAGAGAGAACGGTTCTCTAATAATATAGCCAATGGTACATTTAAGATCTGTGTACACTGTGAGGGTGCCCTAGCAAACTCTTGCATGTGGCAGTTTGAATACAATTTACATGTACAGTGCCATGGAAAAGTATTCACCCCCTTGGCATTTTTCGTATTTTGTTGCCTCACAACCTGGAATTAACCACTTCAGCCCCGGAAGGTTTTACCCCCTTCCTGACCAGAGCACTTTTTACAATTCGGCACTGCGTCGCTTTAACTGCTAATTGCGCGGTCATGCAATGCTGTACCCAAACGAAATTTGCGTCCTTTTCTTCCCACAAATAGAGCTTTCTTTTGATGGTATTTGATCACCTCTGCCATTTTTATTTTTTGCGCTATAAACGGAAAAAGACCGAAAATTTTGAAAAAAAATGATATTTTCTACTTTTTGTTATAAAACAAATCCAATAAACTCAATTTTAGTCATACATTTAGGCCAAAATGTATTCGGCCACATGTCTTTGGTAAAAAAAATGTCAATAAGCGTATATTTATTGGTTTGCGCAAAAGTTATAGCGTCTACAAACTAGGGTACATTTTCTGGAATTTGCACAGCTTTTAGTTTATGACTGCCTATGTCATTTCTTGAGGTGCTAAAATGGCAGGGCAGTACAAAACCCCCCCAAATGACCCCATTTTGGAAAGTAGACACCCCAAGGAAATTGCTGAGAGGCATGTTGAGCCCATTGAATATTTATTTTTTTGTCCCAAGTGATTGAATAATGACAAAAAAAAAAAAAAATTTACAAAAAGTTGTCACTAAATGATATATTGCTCACACAGGCCATGGGAATATGTGGAATTGCACCCCAAAATACATTCAGCTGCTTCTCCTGAGTACGGGGATACCACATGTGTGGGACTTTTTGGGAGCCTAGCCGCGTACGGGGCCCCAAAAACCAAGCACCGCCTTCAGGATTTCTAAGGGCATAAATTTTTGATTTCACTCCTCGCTGCCTATCACAGTTTTGAAGGCCATAAAATGCCATGATGGCACAAACCCCCCCCAAATGACCCCATTTTGGAAAGTAGACACCCCAAGCTATTTGCTAAGAGGCATGGTGAGTATTTTGCAGCTCTCATTTGTTTTTGAAAATGAAGAAAGGCCAGAAAAAAAATTTTTTTTTTCTTTTTTCAATTTTCAAAACTTTGTGACAAAAAGTGAGGTCTGCAAAATACTCACTTTACCTCTCAGCAAATAGCTTTGGGTGTCTACTTTCCAAAATGGGGTAATTTGGGGGGGTTTTGTGCCACCTGGGCATTCCATGGCCTCCGAAACTGTGATAGGCAGTGAAGAGTGAATTCAAAAATTTACGCCCTTAGAAAGCCTGAAGGCGGTGCTTGGTTTTCGGGGTCCCGTGCGCGGCTAGGCTCCCAAAAAGTCTCACACATGTGGTATCCCCGTACTCAGGAGAAGCAACAGAATTTATTTTGGGGTGTAATTTCACATATTCCCATGGCATGTTTGAGCAATATATCATTTAGTGACAACTTTGTGCAAAAAAAAAAAAAAAAATTGTCTCTTTCCTGCAACTTGTGTCACAATATAAAATATTCCATGGACTCGACATGCCTCTCAGCAAATAGCTTGGGGTGTCTACTTTCCAAAATGGGGTCATTTGGGGGGGGTTTTGAACTGTCTTGGCATTTTATGCACAACATTTAGAAGCTTATGTCACACATCACCCACTCTTCTAACCACTTGAAGACAAAGCCCTTTCTGACACTTTTTGATTACATGAAAAAATTATTTTTTTTGCAAGAAAATTACTTTGAACCCCCAAACATTATATATTTTTTTAAAGCAAATGCCCTACAGATTAAAATGGTGGGTGTTTCATTTTTTTTTTTCACACAGTATTTGCGCAGCGATTTTTCAAACGCATTTTTTGTGGAAAAAACACACTTTTTTAAATTTTAATGCACTAAAACACACTATATTGCCCAAATGTTTGATGAAATAAAAAAGATGATCTTAGGCCGAGTACATGGATACCAAACATGACATGCTTTAAAATTGCGCACAAACGTGCAGTGGCAACAAAATAAATACATTTTTAAAAGCCTTTAAAAGCCTTTACAGGTTACCACTTTAGATTTTCAGAGGAGGTCTACTGCTAAAATTACTGCCCTCGATCTGACATTTGCGGTGACACCTCACATGCATGGTGCAATTGCTGTTTACATTTGACGCCAGACCGACGCTTGCGTTCACCTTAGCGCGAGAGCAGGGGGGACAGGGTTGCTTTTTTTTTTTTTTTTTTTTTTCTTTATTATTTTTTTTCTTTTTTATCTTATTTTTAAACTGTTCCTTTCATTTTTTTTTTTTTTTAATCATTTTTATTGTTATCTCAGGGAATGTAAATATCCCCTATGATAGCAATAGGTAGTGACAGGTACTCTTTTTTGAAAAAATTGGGGTCTATTAGACCCTAGATCTCTCCTCTGCCCTCAAAGCATCTGACCACACCAAGATCGGTGTGAAAAAATGCTTCCCCAATTTCCCAATGGCGCTGTTTACATCCGGGGAAATCTAAGTCATAAAATGCTCGTAGCTTCTGGTTTCTTAGGCCATAGAGATGTTTGGAGCCACTCTGGTCTCTGGTCAGCTGGCTGAATCACCGGCTGCATTCTCAGGTTCCCTGTTGAGACAGGAGAGCCAGAGAAAAACACGGAAGATGGTGGGGGGGGGGCATTCCCTCCCACTGCTTGTAAAAGCAGTCTAGAGGCTAATTAGCCACTAGGATTGCTTTTACATGAAAGCCGACCGCTGGCTGAAAAGAATGATACCAAGATGATACCTAAACCTGCAGGCATCATTCTGGTATAACCACTCAAAGTCGTGAATGGCATGCCTGAAGACAAAAAAATGGTTAACAATAAAGCACAGTGAACAGTAAAGTATAAAAAATTGCATACCTGAAAAGCAAACATGATAAAACATAATAACAATAAAACATTGCAGAATAGAATACAGTAAAAAAGAGCAGAACAATAGAGAGAGAGAATAGAGAGAGAGAGAACAATAAAACGACAACTATTTATTTTTTTTTATTTTTGTTTGTGTTTTTTTTTTACACTTTTTTTTGTAACTGTAACTTTTATAACTGTAACCGGTTCCAGGTTCGGGTCTCTCAAAATGCGATGGCATCTTGGGAGACCCTGTGAAAGTGTGTCCTAGTCTGTGCAATGCTGTACCCTACGCTAATACTCAACTAGTGCATGGTAACGTTCAAAACATTCACCAATGCAAAGACCAGGATTGTCAGGACAGGAGGGACAATAATAGCGGGTGTCACGCCTATATCCGCGCTTGCTGCAGACACAACATCTTTTTTGGGGGGGTTCGTTGGGTAGGGGTACTCGGGAGGACATAAAGAAAATGCCTCTCATGCAGCCGACTACATTTGGTTGGGGATGTGAATGGGGGAAGTACGGGTGCTGCAGAAGTGGTGGGTTCCCAATTAGGATTGGCAAATGCAGCAGGAAGGGCATTATGGGCACGACGGGCCTGTGTTTGTCTTCTTCTTGGTGGCAGCGGGACACTACTTGTGCTTGCCACCTCACCAGCTTGAACTGCACTTATGGGACTCGCCACATCACCAAGTGTTACTGCAGTGCTGGTTTGACTAAGACCGGGGTGTACTAGGCCGCTGGCGCTTGCCAGTTCACCAAAACGCTACAAAAAAAAACTGTTAGCGATCGCAGGGATCAGGCCTGACTCTGCGAACGCTGCAGTTATGCGTTTAGTGTTTTGTAAGTGACAGTGATCGATCGATACTGCACTTGGGTGGGCTGGGCTGGGCCGGGCGGAGGGGCAAAATGCAGGTGCTAGCAGGTATCTGGGCTGATCCCGCTAACACTGCGTTTTTGGGGACCCTAAACTGCTGGGGACGCTAGTATAGATCTGATCGGATCAGATATTGATGCGTTCAGATACTATACCACTAAGGGAGGTGTACGGTGCGTGGGTGTTAGCGCTACTGGCACTAACCTGACGCTGCCTGGGGCTGGTGCTTGCCATTTCACCAAAACGCTACCAAAAAAACTGTTAGCGATCGCAGGGATCAGGCCTGACTCTGCGAACGCTGCAGTTATGCGTTTAGTGTTTTGTAAGTGACAGTGATCGATCGATACTGCACTTGGGTGGGCTGGGCCGAGCCGGGCGGAGGGGCAAAACACAGGTGCTAGCAGGTATCTGGGCTGATCCTGCTAACACTGCGTTTTTGGGAACCCTAAACTGCTGGGGACACTAGTATAGATCTGATCGGATCAGATATTGATCCGTTCAGATACTATACCACTAAGGGAGGCGTATGCTGCGTGCGTGGGTGTTAGCGCTACTGGCGCTAATCTGACGCTGCTTGGGGCGTCGCATATCACCGCCGGGCGATCGGGGGGCTAAACCTTTATTCGGTAATAAACGGCGGGTGCCCTGACACTATAAAAAATAAACAAACTAACCAGCGTCACCCGTAACAGTTATACAGTGATCAGTGGTGAAAGGGTTAACTAGGGGGCAATCAAGGGGTTAAAACCTTTATTAGATAGTATATGGGGGTCCCTGTCGCTATAAAACGCTGACGGCGAACCTAAATATTTACGTCCCTAACTAGCGTCACCAGTGACACTAATACAGCGATCAGAAAAATGATCGCTTAGCGACACTGGTGACAGGGGGTGATCAAGGGGTTAAAACTTTATTAGGGGGGGTTAGGGGGGTACCCTAGACCTACAGGGGGCTAATACTCAGTGACCTAACACTTCTAACTGTCACAAACTGACACCAATCAGTAATCAGGAAAAAAAAAAAAAAACAGCTTGGTGTCAGTTTGTGACGGGGGGGGGGTGATTGGGGGGGATCGGGGGGGATCGGGGGTGTTTAGTGTGCCTGGCATGTTCTACTGTGTGTGTTTGTGTTTTACACTTACTTGGATGTCTTCTCTCCTCGGCGTCGGAACGGAAACTGCCGAGCCGAGGAGAGATGACATCACATCCTCTGCCTGTGTGTACTATACACAGGCAGGGGATGTTTCTCATTGGCTGGGAGCGATCGCGAGGGGGGGGCCACGATCGGATGGCCTCCCCCTCATCTCTGATCGCTGCCAGATAAATGCCGACCGCCGCTGGCACCGGGGGGGGGGTCCGATCGGACCCCCCGCCCGCGGGAAGGCAATCACGTACCAGGTACGTGATTTTGCCTGCCCGTGCCGCTCTGTTCACGTATATATGCGTGAGGCGGTCGGCAAGTGGTTAACATGGATTGTTTAAGGATTTGCATCATTTAGCTTACAGAACATTGTAGATTTTTGTTTTTTTGTTTTATTGTGAAGCAAACAACGAATTGGACAAAATAGAAAAAGTCAATGTGCATAACTATTCACCCCCCTTTTTAAAGCCACCTTTTTTTTTTGGCTATCACAGCTCCAAGTCGCTTTTGATAAGTCTCTATGAGCTTGGCACATCTTACCACTGGGATTTTTGCCCATTCCTCCTTGCAAAACTGCTCCAGCTCCTTCAAGTTGGATGGTTTGCGCTTGTGAACAGCAATCTTTAAATCTGACCACAGATTTTCTATTGGATTGAGGTCTGGGCTTTGACTAGGCCATTCCAACACATTTACACGTTTCCCCTTAAACCACTCAATTGTTGCTTTAGCAGTGTGTTTGGGGTCATTGTCCTCCTGGAAGGTGAACCTCCAACCTAGCCTCAAATCACATACAGAGTGGTACAGATTTTGCTCAAGAATATGCTTGTATTTAGCACCATCCATCTTTCCCTCAACTCTGACCAGTTTCCCAGTCTCCCAGTTGCGACTGCTGAAAAACATTCCCACAGCATGATGCTGTCACCACGTTTCACTGTTGGGTTTGCACCAGACATAGCATTTTCTTTGATGGCCAAAAAGTTCAATTTTAGTCTCATCAGACTAGAGCACTTCCTCCATACATTTTGGGTGTCTCCCACCTGCCTTTTCGCAAACTCAAAACGTGCCATTTTGTTTTTTGCTGAAAGTAATGGCTTTCTTCTGGCCACTCTGCCATAAAGCCCAACTCTATGGAGTATGGCTTACTGTCCTCCTATGTACAGATACTCCAGTCTCTGCTGTGGAACTCTGCAGCTCCTCCAGGGTTACCTTAGGTCTCTGTGCTGCCTCTCTGATTAATGCCCTCCTTGCCCGGTCCATGAGTTTTGGTGTGCGGCCATCTCTTGGCAGGTTTTCTGTTGTGCCATGTTCTTTCCATTTGGTTATGATAGAATTGATGGTGCTCCTAGGGATCATTAAAGATTTGGATATTTTTTTATAACCCAACCCTGACTTGTACTGCTCAACAACATTGTCCCTTACTTGTTTGGAAAGTTCCTTGGTCTTCATGGCAGTGTTTGGTTATTGATGCCTCTTGCTTAGGTGTTGCAGCCTCTGGGGCCTTCCAAAAAGGTGTGTATGTGTAATGACAGATCATGTGACACTTAGATTGCACACAGCTGGACATTGTTTCACTAATTATGTGACTTCTGAAGGTAATTGGTTGCAACAGAGCTTTTTATGGGCTTCATAACAAAAGGGGTGAATACATACACACATGCCAATTATCAGTTTTTTATTTCTGAAAAATAGTTTTATGTATATATTTTTCTAATTTTACTTCACCAACTTAGACTATTGTGTTCTGATCCATCACGTATAATTCAGATTAAAAAAACATTGAACTAAAGGCTGTAATGTAACAAAATAGGTAAAAAGCCAAGGGGTGAATACTTTTGCAAGGCACTGTAGTATCAGGATAGATGGCTTACAGGGACATCTTGTTCTTGCACTGAAGCTACCTCTTAAAAATCTTGGTTTTCAGTGCCCAAATCTGAACAAACCCTTAGGGATAGAGTTATAAACAATTCATAGAGATGCAGTAGTTATCCTGTGCATTCATTTTGTGCAAATGAGGCAAAAACAAATGTTCCTGAGATTTTTTCTTTCCAGGTCTAATGTTTTCCATAGAGTGGATCAGGAAAATACAGCATTATGGCCATTACAACATTATTGTAAATTAGTAATTTGTTTTTCTTGTTCAAACATTTTATTGAAGAATAGAATAAGTATACAGAGGTAGGGAACTTAAAAGGAAAAATCCCAATGATAGAGGGGGTAAGACAGGATGTACAATAATACTGTGCGATGACAGGGATGCAGCCCACATAGAAATAGGGTAAGTGAAGGGATACATACAGGAGGACTATCAAACTTCATACTTCATACAGATGCGAAAGGTTATAGGTAACAGTGTAACATCCTATAACTTAAGGCTCAAGGGAGAGCAGACCTAGTGTGAACCAAGAATGAGGGCACCAGGGGATCAGGTGATTAAAATGAAAGAAAAGGGGAGGGGGGGTAATTACCACACTTAGGTAGGACCATGGGTCCTGCAAAATAGTTGTGTGTGGTATCTTGTCAAGTATGTGCATGCTAGTGGGCCCATACTAGTAGGATAGACCCCTAGTAAATAGAAACTAGTGGGAAGAAGGAGGCTGTAAGAAAGATAAAGAAATATTGGGTAAACAGGGGATAAGGAAAGAGAAAGGTGAGAATCAGAAAGGCAAGGAGGGATTAGGGCCAGCCCCGGGGGGAGGGAAAGAGGAGGGAATGTGGAGAGTCCTGAAGGGGGGAATCTGATTAACTATAATAGTCAGGGTGATAGTAGTGTGTTGTCAAAGTCAACAGGGAGGTAATGATCCACCCAGGGTTTCCACAGGCTCTCATATTTTCGTAACCTATCTACCAGGATTGCTTCAGCCTTGGCTAGTATCATGGCTCTGGTTATTCTACTCTTAGTTTCCGCAATGCTAAGGTTAGGGGTTTTCCATGCCTTGGCTATAATTTGCTTTGTGGCAGTGGTGACCTGCAGAAGTTTGAAGTTGCCTAGTCACAGCTAATGGTTTTAGGTTGAGTATAGCCATGGCTAGCATCTCGTGGCCATAATGCTGTATTTTTCTGATTCACTCTATTCTGTATGAATAAAGAACAACTGTCCTGAAGAGATAATAGCTTACTAACATTTGATTTTGCCCCCAATTGCATGGACAGAATGTGTATACAGTTTCACAGAATGAATAGCGAATAGCTGTGTGATTATTTTATTTATAAATACACCACGTATTCTTAGCTTCCACTTACAAATCTTTTAAAGAGCTGTACATTAATTAAGAAGAATGATATTTTCTCAAAACACAGCTATCCAAAAAAAATGCAATAATTTGGTACTTTGTATTAATTACATAATGTGCTTTACTTTTGATTTCTTTCAGTATTCAGTTTTTTACCTTATAATCTAATATTGAGTGAAAAAGGTGATAGAATCCCACAATGATTTCATCAGGAAATATATTTGTTTTATAACAATAAGAAGATTTCGCGCTTCAAATCTATCACATATTGAATATATGAACTAACATATAGGTGAGCATATAAGTGCTGCTATGATAGCTGAAAACATGTGAATACTACCTACTGTGGTTCTGGGTAGCTGTGGTTCTCTGGCTCCCCCTAGTGGCGAGGAGCTGCAAAGCAGGCGCTGTCCAGTGTACACGGAATGGAGAACGGAGGTGACAGGTGGGCAACCCCTCCTTTATTTGATAGGTATCTATATACCGAGAGGATAACCCAGCCATCAGAGATGCCAAACCTGGACAACCAATAAGCTACATTATACAGCATTTACTAAAGAAACCTTTTGATGCCTGTATCTGCTTTCCTTAAGGTGAGAGTTTTGAGAGGCCGGTTAAACCGGATCCCTCCATAGAAAGATTACCATCATTATCTCCCACCATATCTGATCCCAGCTGATGTAACACATATATCATGAACTTTTTCACTATATGATGAGAAGATATTAATCAGCACACTTGGACTATTGTATTAAGATTGTTTGTTTGTATCTACATTTCACATCCACATGTTTGTATTCACATGTTTACAGCTATCATAGCAGCACTTATATGCTCACCTATATGTTAGTTCATATATTCAATATGTTATAGATTTGAAGCGCAAAATCTTCTTATTGTTATAGTTCTGTTGAGTGTAATGTGAACACTTTTTGATTTTGCTGCAGTCCACAGAGACATCATCACTATTTACTCACGTTGGCACTATTCCTAATATTTATTTTTGGTTGACATCACATTCCTTGTACTCATAACAGCGCGAGGGACAACATCACAATATATTTGTTTTACCACCTTTTCTTTATTCTTTACAAAACTACTGCCTTGAAATTTTCCACATTTTGTCATGTTTTAACCAAAAACGTAAATGTATTTTATTGTGAGTTTATGTAATAGAGCAACACAAAGTGGCACATAATTGTGAAGTGGAAGGAAAATGATAAATGGTTTTCAAATTGTTTTACAAATAAATATGTGAAAAGTGTGGCATGCATTTGTATTCAGCCCCCTTTACTCTAATATGCCTAATTAAAATTTAGTGGAATCAATTGCCTTCAGAAGTCACCTAATTAGTACATAGAGTCCACCTGTGTGTAATTTAGGCCCAGTATAAATACAGTTGTTCTGTGAAGCCTTCAGAGGTTTGTTAGAGAACGTTGGTGAATAAACAGCATCATGAAGGCCAAGGAACACACCAGACAGGGATAAAGTTGTGGAGAAGTTTGAAGTGAGGTTAGGTTATAAAAAAAATCCCACTGGCTGTCATGGCGTCCTCCCTGAACGGAATGTTCTCCGGTCAGCCGCCCAGTCCTCCTCTTCCTATGCAGCCAGGGGGCACCTCCGGGCTCCTGTCCACCCCGCCTGGGGCGAAGAACCCTGTGAACAGCACACTGGTGGATGAGCTGGAGTCCTCATTTGAAGCCTGCTTTGCTTCTCTTGTGAGCCAGGACTATGTGAATGGGACAGATCGGGAAGAGATTTGTACTGGTGTTGATCAATGCATTCAGAAGTTCCGGGATGTTGCCAGGCAAACAGAATATTATTTCCTGCAAAAAAGATTACAACTTTCTGTACAAAACCCAGAACAAGCTATTAAAGAGGATGTGACAGAACTGAGAAGTGAGCTACAGAGAAAGGAAGGACTCATCCAGAAGCACCGAACTAAACTCCACACCTGACAGTAGGTTCTGGAAGACATTAATGGTGGCCAAAAGAAGACAAATGAGATGACCCAGGGACCACTTGCTTACCTGGAGCAAGCTTCAGCCAACATCCCAGCTCCTATGAAGCAGACATGACATCAGTGTAGAGCTCACTCTGATGCATTTCTACACAAGGTGTTCATCAAGGACTAGAAAATGTTTTCTCTTTTCTTCTTTTTTCTTTTTTTTTGTTACTGCATATTATAAGCTTAAGTATGTTTACGTGTTTACACTGTTTTTGGTGAGAAATAAAAGATAATAGTATTTTTTTTTAAATATCCCAAGTGTTGAACATCTCACTAAGCACTGTTCAGTACATCAGAGTATGACATAACTGCAAATCTACCAAGACATGGCCGTCCATTTAAACTGACAGGCCGGGCAAGGAGAGCATCAATCAGAGAAGCAGCCAAGAGGCCCATGGGAACTCTGGAGGAGCTCCAGAGATCGACAGCTCAGGTGGGAGAATCTGTCCACAGGACAACTATTAGTCGTGCACTCCACAAATATGGCCTTTATGGAAGAGTGGCAAAAAGAAAGCCATTGTTGAAAGAAAGCCATTGCAGTTTTCACAAAGCCATGGGGAACACAGCAAATATGTGGAAGACAGTGCTCTGGTCAGATGAGACCAAAATTGAACTTTTTGGCCTAAAAGCAAATCGCAGATTCTAATACTAAATTATATTCACGGGCAATTCCAACCTGGTTCTATGGAGACTCCCCAAATAAAAGGGCAAAAGGAGTCACCATAGGAATAGGGAAAAACATCCGTTTTATTTTGGAAGAAAGGAAAGTCGACCCAGATGGTCGCTTCTTGTTCCTAAAAGGGTCCCTTCAAGGGAAAAAGCATACATTAACAAATATCTATTGCCCCAATAGACACCCCAAAAAATACCTAAAAGGGATCCTTAATGCCTTAATGGACTTTAAACAAGGTTATTTAATTTTGGCAGAAGATTTTGATTTCTCAATAGACCATGATCTTGATAGTACGTCTGGTGCACCGATCCGAGAAAGCAAACAATTAAAATTGATTAAGAAAAAAATGTATAGTCAGCAGTTAATCGACGTATGGAGAATAACATATCCAAGTAAAAAGGATTACACTTTCCACTCATCTGTGCATGACACGTACTCAAGACTAGATTACATCCTGGTGGATCATGAAGTACTGGAGTATGTAGTAGAGACTTCAATCGGTATAATATCAATCTCAGACCACACCCCTGTAATAGTAAAGATAAGATTCAATGTATGGAAAAGGAACATGGAGGTTGAATGAAGATCTAATAGATGACGTAGAAGTAGGAAAAATAATAGCGACTGAAATCAAACAATACTTCAGTGCTAACGATACACCGGATGTGACAAAGGCGACAATCTGAGAAGCCCATAAGACTTATATTAGAGGAAAGTTGATTTCCATAGAAGCCGGGAAAAAGAAAGAAAGAGAAATAGCTATGGAAAAGGTAATACAAGAACTATATGAGCTGGAACAAATTCACAAAACACAACCAGATATGGAAACATACCAGAAGAAAGTCACAAAAAGGGGCCAATTGGGGGATCTGATGGAACAGGAAACTAGAAAAGTGTTTAAAAATGTTGCAAAAGAAAGATACAAGTGGGGAAATAAGCCTGGGAAATACTTAGCAAAAATATCAAGGGAAAAAACTTTAAACTATGTAGAAAAGATAAAAAATGAGAAAGGCGAAATGAAATATAAAACAACTGACATTGCAAAGGCCTTTAAAACACACTATATAGTGCATTATATATGTAGCAATAACTCTCGGTGGAGCTGCTGGTTTATTATTGGGCCTGTCCTTTATTCTTTTCACCCCTCTTAAGTTGTTCAATCCCCTTGACACAGCTGTAGTGCAGTGTTGTAATGATATTAGTACCAACTTTAACCCACAATATACACTTATATTTATATTTACCTCTACCTGGGTGCTTATAGCTCCACCTGCAGGAGAAATAACAACACTGCACACCAACTTTAGTAATAACCAAAATAACTTCCTTTTTTGGGTAAATGATATATTTATATAAAGAGTTATTACAGTGACTACACTGTCACACCAACGTAGTGCAACAGTATAGTAAATAGTTATGACAGTCTTGGTAACATACACAAATATACCTAAATATATATATTTGTATCAGGGAGTAGGGATGAGCTTCGAGTTCGAGTCGAACTCATGTTCGACTCGAACATTGGCTGTTCGCAAGTTCGCTGAACAGCGAACAATTTGGGGTGTTCGCGGCAAATTCGAATGCCGCGGAACACCCTTTAAAAGTCTATGGGAGAAATCAAAAGTGCTAATTTTAAAGGCTAATATGCAGGTTATTGTCATAAAAAGTGTTTGGGGACCTGGGTCCTGCCCCAGGGGACATGGATCAATGCAAAAAAAAGTTTTAAAAACTGCCGTTTTTTCAGGAGCAGTGATTTTAATAATGCTTAAAGTCAATCAATAAAAGTGTAATATCCCTTTAAATTTCGTACCTGGGGGGTGTCTATAGTATGCCTGTAAAGGGGCGCATATTTCCTGTGTTTAGAACAGTCTGACCGCAAAATGACATTTTGAAGGAAAATACTCATTTAAAACTACCCGCGGCTATTGCATTGCCGACAATACACTTAGAAGTTCATTGATAAAAACGGCATGGGAATTCCCCAAAGGGGAACCCCGAACCAAAATTAAAAAAAAAAAATGACGTGGGAGTCCCCCTAAATTCTATACCAGGCCCTTCAGGTCTGATATGGATATTAAGGGGAACCCCGGCCAAAATTTAAAAAAAAAATGACGTGGGGTTCCCCCTAAATTCCATACCAGACCCTTCAGGTCTGGTATGGATTTTAAGGGGAACCCCGCGCCAAAAAAAAAAAAAAAAAACGGCGTGGGGTCCCCCCAAAAATCCATACCAGACCCTTATCCGAGCACGCAACCTGGCAGGCCGCAGGAAAAGAGGGGGGGACGAGAGTGCGGCCCCCCCTCCCTCCTGAACCGTACCAGGCCACATGCCCTCAACATTGGGAGGGTGCTTTGGGGTAGCCCCCCAAAACACCTTGTCCCCATGTTGATGAGGACAAGGGCCTCATCCCCACAACCCTGGCCGGTGGTTGTGGGGGTCTGCGGGCGGGGGGCTTATCGAGATCTGGAAGCCCCCTTTAACAAGGTGACCCCCAGATCCCGGCCCCCCCCCTGTGTGAAATGGTAAGGGGGTACATAAGTACCCCTACCATTTCACGAAAAAAGTGTCAAAAATGTTAAAAATGACAAGAGACAGTTTTTGACAATTCCTTTATTTAAATGCTTCTTCTTTCTTCTATCTTCCTTCATCTTCTGGTTCTTCTGGTTCTTCTGGCTCTTCTGGTTCTTCCTCCGGCGTTCTCGTCCAGCATCTCCTCCGCGGCGTCTTCTATCTTCTTCTCCTCGGGCCGCTCCGCACCCATGGCATGGGGGGGAGGCTCCCGCTCTTCTCTTCTTCTTTTCTTCTCTTCTTCATTTTCTTCTCCGGGCCGCTCCGCAATCCATGCTGGCATGGAGGGAGGCTCCCGCTGTGTGACGGCGCTCCTCGTCTGACAGTTCTTAAATAACGGGGGGCGGGGCCACTCGGTGACCCCGCCCCCCTCTGACGCACGGGACATGACGGGACTTCCCTGTGGCATTCCCCGTGACGTCACAGGGAAGTCCCGTCAAGTCACCGTGCGTCAGAGTGGGTCGGGGTCACCGGGTGGCCCCGCCCCCCCCTTATTTAAGAACTGTCAGACGAGGAGCGCCGTCACACAGCGGGAGCCTCCCTCCATGCCAGCATGGATTGCGGAGCGGCCCGGAGAAGAAAATGAAGAAGAGAAGAAGAGAAGAAAAGAAGAAGAGAAGAGCGGGAGCCTCCCCCCCATGCCATGGGTGCGGAGCGGCCCGAGTAGAAGAAGATAGAAGACGCCGCGGAGGAGATGCTGGACGAGAACGCCGGAGGAAGAACCAGAAGAGCCAGAAGAACCAGAAGAACCAGAAGATGAAGGAAGATAGAAGAAAGAAGAAGCATTTAAATAAAGGAATTGTCAAAAACTGTCTCTTGTCATTTTTAACATTTTTGACACTTTTTTCGTGAAATGGTAGGGGTATAAGTACCCCCTTACCATTTCACACAGGGAGGGGGGCCGGGATCTGGGGGACACCTTGTTAAAGGGGGCTTCCAGATTCCGATAAGCCCCCCACCCGCAGACCCCCACAACCACCGGCCAGGGTTGTGGGGATGAGGCCCTTGTCCTCATCAACATGGGGACAAGGTGTTTTGGGGGGCTACCCCAAAGCACCCTCCCAATGTTGAGGGCATGTGGCCTGGTACGGTTCAGGAGGGAGGGGGGCCGCACTCTCGTCCCCCCCTCTTTTCCTGCGGCCTGCCAGGTTGCGTGCTCGGATAAGGGTCTGGTATGGATTTTTGGGGGGACCCCACGCCGTTTTTTTTTTTTTTTTTGGCGCGGGGTTCCCCTTAAAATCCATACCAGACCTGAAGGGTCTGGTATGGAATTTAGGGGGAATCCCACGTCATTTTTTTTTTTAAATTTTGGCCGGGGTTCCCCTTAATATCCATACCAGACCTGAAGGGCCTGGTATGGAATTTAGGAGGACTCCCACGTCATTTTTTTTTTTTTAATTTTGGTTCGGGGTTCCCCTTTGGGGAATTCCCATGCCGTTTTTATCAATGAACTTCTATGTGTATTGTCGGCAATGCAATAGCCGCGGGTAGTTTTAAATGAGTTTTTTCCTTCAAAATGTCATTTTGCTGTCAGACTGTTCTAAACACAGGAAACATGCGCCCCTTTACAGGCATACTATAGACACCCCCCAGGTACGAAATTTAAAGGGATATTACACTTTTATTGTTTGACTTTAAGCATTATTAAAATCACTGCTCCTGAAAAAACGGCCGTTTTTAAAACTTTTTTTTGCATTGATCCATGTCCCCTGGGGCAGGACCCAGGTCCCCAAACACTTTTTATGACAATAACTTGCATATAAGCCTTTAAAATTAGCACTTTTGTTTATTCATGTTCGTGTCCCATAGACTTTAACGGTGTTCGCGTGTTCGAACGAACTTTTTTCCTGTTCGCATGTTCTGGTGCGAACCGAACAGGGGGGTGTTCGGCTCATCCCTATCAGGGAGCTCCCCCTGCTCTAAACCGTAAAGTCACTACCCTTTGTAACTAGATGCAGGGCCCTGCAATAAAAGAGATAGTCTTGATGTGTTCAATCTTTGCTAGCTATGAATTTGTAATTGTAATCCACAGAGGGTTCTTCTTGGGTGTTGCGCAGTGTAAGGTAATACACTAAGACAATTATAATCCAGCAGATTGATTAAGTGTTCTTATACGAAGAAGGCAAACATCTAGTATCAGTTCTTGAATACTGAAGTCTATGCAAATGTAATGTTCTCCAACTTAACTTGTTCCGTGGGACTATCAGTCCCAGCAACACTCTGTAACGGTCCTAAGTGTGTGTAGTATTAAACAAAGTTCCGGGTGTTAACCCTCTCACCGCACTGGATCCGGACAAATGGATGTCTCCGTTTTAGCAGTTCTCAGTCCATATGGAGCCACCACCACGCTGTCACACTGTTCCATTTCCTAACGACCAGGAGTCCTCGATTACCTCCTCCACGGGTCTCCGGAACGATCACTTCTGCTGCTCCAGCACACTGTGATCAACAGCAGGATCCTTGTGCTGCTCCGCTCCTTCACAAAGTAGGCCGCAACCCTGTGGGACACACACACCCACAGAGTTCTGCTGGCAGGCCACGCGTCCCAGGAAGAGACATAAGATGGCCACTCCCAAACCTTTTATACCCTCCCACAATGCAGTTCAGTTCTCCTCTTGTCCAGGAGCATTGTGGGTAGGTCATAGTTAATGTTCAGAAATAAACAATCAATCACTTCCATGTCACTTCTCTTAATGATGAAACATAAAAGTCTTGTATTCAAATAGAGGCAAAGGGAATGGGATTATTGCGGTGCCACAATTAAAGTAGAACACGTTTGTGATAAAATTTCTTTTTTATTTTATTAGTATCAAAAGGCTAAAAAATGTATATAAATCATACATATATAGAAAATTTGAAAGACAAGAAAACCAAAATACAATTCAAGATAATGACCGTCACCACTGATGTTGAAAGGTGATCGCTGGTCACTTGTCTACAACTAGTTTCGCCAAAACATTGGCTTCATCAGGGGAATGTACAAATTAACACAGAAAATAAAAATACTGAAAAAAGAAGAAAAGGGTATGTTATTAGACTGAATCCACATAATCTAATATAATAGAGGCGAACTGTCATATCACAAAATGGTCAAAATACTGTCCAGCCCATGTCCCCAGGCTCCCAGTCCCCACACTCGAGACGTACTGTGCAGGAGTCCCAGGACACAAGGAGAGCAACACCAGACCACTGAGAATATTAATCACACTCAGCCCTGTATTTGGCTACAGGGGAATCAGAAGGCGCCTAGAGGAATGAAAATTAGCATGTAAGTGTCCAATTATTCATTAATTAGTAAGGGGAGCTAAGCCTCAATTACATACCCTAATTATATACGGAAGAGACACCCAATGGTGCACGGGAAGAATCACGGCACAATGGTTGGATGCAGAAATCACAAAATATATGTGTAGCCGAAAGAACTAAAAGATGGTACAAAATAGTGGTATTGGTGGGATGACCAAGATTTTATATAGGCTAAATAAATTATGGACAGATACTTATAGTGGATTTGAGGAGCTAATTAGTTAATTAACTCTGAATGCTTACCAAAAACTTATCCCACAGCAGGTAAGTAAAGATTGCTGAGATGTGGCAGCCTTTTAAATCCCCCACCCGATCAGCATGATGGAGTCAGCCAATCAGGAGTGGATGAGAGGCGGACAGGGCGCATGTGCAGTGACCACAGCCACCAGCCTACACTACCCAGAGGACCGAGCGTCGACCGCGTCACATGGTAGTATTTACCAGTGACGCAGTCTATGTAGTGACGGTCATTATCTTGAATTGTATTTTGGTTTTCTTGTCTTTGAAATTTTCTATATATGTATGATTTATATACATTTTTTAGCCTTTTGATACTAATAAAATAAAAAAGAAATTTTATCACAAACTTGTTCTACTTTAATTGTGGCACCTCAATAATCCCATTCCCTTTGCCTCTATTTGAATACTCTTTAAAGGGATGAGGTGCCGTATCTACCAGGACATGCCACCTATCACCTATTTATAAAAGTCTTGTACCTTTCCAATTGTCTACAAGATGGCACCATATCAACTTATGTCCTTTATAACACACATATGACTAAAAACAAAAGTTGTCAGCGCTACATATACAATTAGAAACAAAGAGACACGACAGGAAGAGAAAAGTAGAAAATCTAAAATACAGGAATATCTAGCGGAAGTTAACCTACCAAAGATAACATCAGAAAGTGCAGAGCTCCTAGAGGAACCAATCACCCAGGAGGAAATTTATAAAGCCCTAAGGGAAACACCAGGGGGAAAAAGCCCAGGCCCGGAAGGGTTTACGATCAGTTATTATAAAAGATTCAAAGAACAGTTAGTACCAGTATTATGTAACTATTTAAACAAAATAGGGGAAAATGAAGAAATAAGAAGAGAATCTCTCCTTGCTAATATTTCAATAATACCAAAAGCAGGTAAAGATAGAACTGTCTGCTCTAATTATTGGCCTATAGCGTTGTTAAACGTAAACACAAAATTATATACAAAAATCCTGGCATTGAGACTAAAAAACTTAATACCAGAATTGATAAATGTGGACCAAGCAGGCTTCGTACCAGGAAGGGAGGGAAGGGACAACAGCATAAGAACAATGTTAATAATGGGCAAGGATAAAGAGAGGAAATCCCCAATGCTGCCAATTGATGATGAAAAAGCATTTGATCGAGTAGATTGGGGATTTATGATGGATACACTCTGAAGTATAGGCCTGGGACCAAGATTTATGAGATGGATTAATAAATTATGTAAATATCCTACGGGCAGGGTTAAGGTCAATGGAAGTATGTCGTCTGCCTTTGAGATGTTCAATGGAACAAGACAAGGATGCCCGCTCTAGCCACTCCTGTATGTAATTTCATTAGAACCATTACTGGCAAAAATACAGAAAAACATGGATATAGGAGGGGTTAGAGTGGGAGAAGAAGAGCACAAGATAGCGGCATACACAGACGACATACTTCTATATATAACCAAACCAAGGCTGCTGTTACCTAGTGTAATAAGAGAATTAAAAGAATATGGCGAGCTCACGAACTTCGAGATTAATTCCATAAAAACAGTAATACTAAACCTAGGAGAAAAAGAGATGGGTGAGAATGGAAGACACACTAAACATGACACAACTTCAAAAAAATATTTGGATACCACCAAAATTGACAATACACAGTAAAGACACACAATTTAACTAAAAAATGTATTTAAAGTATGGGTCACACTATATCGAAAAGAAAAATGGAAATACAATTCTCCTTTAATCCCACTAGCGGGCACAAATTTTTTTATCCAGGAAATGGGACATGGCTGGGAAATCAAATGGGAACCACACAACTAAAGGACATTATCACGCAGGGTAAAATTAGGACAAGACAGGATTTACAGTACCTGCCCGCGAGAATGTGTTTCCAGCGCGATCGGCGACAGGGTACTGTACATCTCGCGCTGGCTGCAATAGGAAAAATACATTTTCCTATTGCAGCCAGCGCAAGAGGGAATTCCCCTCCAAGAGCATACTGGGCCCTTAGGTCTGGTATGGATTCTAAGGGGAACCCTTAGGCATGGGGTCCCCCCCAAAATCCATACCAGACCCTTATCCGAGCACGCAGCACGGCCGGTCAGGAAAGGGGGTGGGGACGAGCGAGCACCCCCCTTCTGAAACGTACCAGGCCGCATGCCCTCAACATGGGGGGTGGTGCTTTGGGGAAGGTGGGTGCCCTGCGGCCCCCCCACTCCAAAGCACCATGTCCCCATGTTGATGAGGACAAGGGCCTCTTCCTGAGAACCCTGACACTTTTTTTCCCAGGTGAATGGGTAGGGGTACGATGTACCCCCATATTTATTCACATAGGGTGGAGGGCCGGGATCTGGGGGCCCCGTTATTAAAGGGGGCTCCTGGATTCCGATAAGCCCCCGGCCGCAGACCCTGACAACCAACGGCCAGGGTTGCCGGGAAGAGGCCCTTGACCTTATCAACATGGGGACAAAGTGCTTTGGGGTGGGCGGACCGCAGGGCGCCCCCCTTCCCCAAAGCACCCACCCCCCCATGTTGAGGGCATGCAGCCTGGTACGGTTCAGGAGGGGTGGTGTTCATTCGTCTCCATCCCCTTTCCTGACCGGCCGTGTTGCGTGCTCGGATAAGGGTCTGGTATGGATTTTGGGGGGACCCCCACGCCGTTTTTTCGGTGTAGGGGGTTCCCCTTAAAATCCATACCAGACATAAGGGCCTGGTATGCTCCTGGAGGGGAAACCAAGCCGGTTTTTAATTTAAAATTTGGCGTGAAGTTCCCCCTTTATGATTCATACCAAACACCTGTCAGCAATGCTTGTTGCTCATCGGGAAAGGAAAAAACACATTTTTCCTTTCCTGATAAGTGAGCCAGGTCGGCGCTGGCTCCCGCGAATGGGCTCGCAGGTGTCAATCTCGCTGATAACAGCGGCGAGATTGACACAATATCGCGGTCACCTACTGTAATAATGATTCACGGGTGGCAGCAGGTTAATGATTGGGAATATTTGCAACTAAACCATCTAGTAAGTACAATCCCTCAACCAATCAGAGATTGGAGTTAAATCCAATCGAAAAGCTCTGTAACATAAAAACGCCTCTAAAACATGGAATATCTCAAATGTACGAAATATTAACAGAATTAGAAGGACATGGGACTTTACCCTTTATAGAAAAATGGGAACAAGACCTAGGCATAAAATTGGATGAAACACAAATGATAGGAGCAGTACATAATTTTGCATCTGACATAACTATGATAGAAGCAAACTATAAGTGTATGGTACGTTGGCACTTGACACCAGAGAGAATTAACAAATTCCAGCCAAATATGTCCCCTCGGTGCTGGAGGAACTGTAATCAATTAGGAATGACAATGCACATATGGTAGGAGTGCCCAAAAATAAAAGCGTACTGGCAGGAAATATTAGAATATATTGAGGAGATAACCAGGGAGAGGATCCCATAAAACCCCTGGAATTGTTTGTTCCACGGGACAAATAAAACAAGAAAACAATATAAGAAAACTCTGATTCCATCCCTGCTCAATGCAGCAAAAGGACTAATCCCAAAAAATGGCTACATATAAGGAAACCAAGAATAAAAGAGTGGTTACAAAGAGTAGACCATACTAGTAACATGGATTACCTATGCAGCAGAGAGCAGGAACAGGAAGAAAGACATCGAGTCTAGGAGAAATGGGGGCCTTTAAACTGTCAGAAAATTATGTGCAGGGCATGCGCGAATAGACATAAGAGACAGAAGAAAAGGAATTGAGGATAACAGATTGGGAGGGGGGAGGGGAAATAAAGGGGATTAGAAATAAGAGGATGTATGAAAGATTTTAATACATATTTTATTTTTGTACTGTATATGGAACATTTCTCAATAAAGATTAAATAAAAAAAAAAAAAGCAAATCGCTATGTGTGGCAGGAAAACTAACACTGCACATCACCCTGAACACACCATTCCCACTGTGAAACACGGTGGTGGCAGCATCATGTTGTGGGGATGCTTTTCTTTAGCAGGGACAGGGAAGCTGGTCAAAGTTGATGGGAAGATGGATGGAGCCACATACAGGGCAATCAGAATGGCTCAGTCAAAGTCCAGCCCTAAATCCAATTTAGAATCTTTGGCAAGACTTGAAAATTGCTGTTCACAGACGCTCTCCATCCAATCTGACAGAGCTTAAGCTATTTTGCAAAGAAGAATGGGCAAAAAATTCACTCTGTAGATGTGCAAAGCTGGTAGAGACATACTCAAGAAGACTTGCAGCTGTCATTGCAGTGAAAGGTGGTTCTACAAAGTATTGAGTCAGGGGGGCTGAATACATATCAACCAGCTCCATAGAAAGCTGGTTTGATTCACATGTTGTGTAAATCAGATATGCTTCAAAACGTATCCAATTCACATATATGTGAATGGAGCCTTAATCGTAGAGATAGACCATCTCTTTGATTAAGCCTGTAAATGTTAAATGCCTCAGAGAGAGGCAAACAATAGGCAGGGACTCTCCATGTGTTTGTTCTGGTTGAATCAAGCTTTTCATGAAGAGTAATGTCAGCATTGTGTGGCCTTTTGATTAGCAGTAATGGACTCCCCTCAGCCTCTACCTTGTATATAATGAGCAATTATAGCTGCCACATATACAGTACATATTTAATAACAAGCTATATCTTAACCCGTTGAAAGGACTACACAATCGCTTTCAAGACTATACCTTATAGCTTGAGGTAGGAATTGCCAGCATGTATACATGGTGTTAGAGTAGTACATCATCATGTGAAATAGGGACTTTGGACTTGATTTGACCAGATATACTGAAGAAACATCTGTGTTAGAATAATATGCTAAAAATAAAATAAATAAAACACAGTGTTAATTCCTTAAGATCCAATTATCAGGCATGTCATACATGAAGCTAAATATCTGCAAATATAATAGTTTTAGTTGCAGCCACATTGAAGTCAAAGTGCAGACACACAATATCTCACAAAAGTGAGTACACCCCTCACATTCTTTGTAAATATCTTATTATATCTTTTCATGTGACAACACTGAAGAAAAGACACTTTGCTACAATGTAAAGTAGTGAGTGCACGGCTTGTATAACAGTGTAAATTTGCTGTCCCCTCAAAATAACTCAACACAGCCATTAATGTCTAAACCACTGGCAACAAAAGTGAGTACAACCCTAAGTGAACATGTAAAATGTAAATGTGGGGCAACCTCAAATGCAAGGTGGAGTAGCGCAAGGTCTCTAACATCCACCAGCTCCGTGATGTCGTCATGGAGGAGTGGAAGAGGACGCCAGTGGCAACCTGTGAAGCTCTGGTGAACTCCATGCCCAAGAGGGTTACGGCAGTGCTGGAAAATAATGGTGGCCACGCAAAATATTGACACTTTGGGCCCAATTTGGACATTTTCACTTAGGGGTGTACTGACTTTTGTTGCCAGCGGTTTAGACATTAATGGCTGTGTGTTGAGTTATTTTGAGGGGACAATAATAAAATATTTACAAAAATGTGAGGGGTGTACTCACTTTTGTGAGATACTGTAACATACTTTTAGATAAAGATGAAAAAAAATAGCAAATAAAGAAAAAAATAATACAGCGTATACAATTGGGGCACAAGTCGTATTGTAATTGAATGTTATTAAAAATTGCCTTTCCCTTTCAATCTGCAGCTCTGTAATTTTCTGAAAATGCAATGCAATATGGCTACCTGGAGGTGTTCTGTACACAGAATGTGTACAGAACACCCCCCAGAAACATGATTTCCCGCTTGTGTGATTGGATCACTGACTTTCCTAGAAGTCTGCACTAAGATACAAGTCAGATTTCAGGCATCCCTGCAACAAAATGTCATTTTTGGTGAGATAATCCCAATAGTAAATCACATCTAAAGGCATGCAGGTCCAGCAGCTTTCCTCATTAGAGCCCTGAAGGTGCACAGCTGATTGATAATTAGGAAATCACTGCCTTTAAAATCACTTTCCCTCATGGACACAGACAAACACACAGAGATTTCTTCAGAATAACAAAAGGTAGGAATCTGCAACAAAGCTTGTTAAAATCCTTGCAATGTACCTAGATTAACCAGAGGGAAATGTTTTCTTCTCAACAAAAGTGGAGTTACGCTTTAAATAAATAGCTAAAATTAATGTACATTAAAGTGGTTATAATGCCTAAATATTTTTTACCTTAATGCATTCTTTGCATTAAGGTAAACAATTTTAGGCATTAGAATCCCTCCTTGACCCCCCCCCCCATTACTTACCTGAGCCCTCATTCAATCCAGCGCTGTGTACATCTGCAACATTTCTTTCTCCTCATTTTCTGGTCTCTCGGACTTTGCTGAGGCTCCCACTGTTGTCAATCAAAGCAAGTGATGAGGGAGCAGGGGCAGGTCCATGTTCTGCTGTTTGTGTCAATAGACGCCGACAGTGAGACTCAGGAGTGAGCCCGCATGAGTGCCCTCATAGAAAACAACTTTCTATGGGGGCACTCGGTGGAGAGGAGGAGCCAGGAGCACCACCAGAGGACCCAAGAAAAGGAGGTTTGGGGCCAATGTGTGCTACTTTAAATATAAACCTGTTTGTTATTTATTTATTTTTTATTACATTTACAGCCATGGCTGTGTAGCCCGGCTGGGTAGCTTTGCCACCAGATTTGTTGAGAACTGTTGCTACATTACTTCAATATAAGTTTTACATTGCACCCGACTGTGAATTATTGCTGCCGCACACGCTGCACCCCACCTACAAGCGACTTGCTATGGGGGCAATCAGTGCTCATCAGTACTGCCAATCAGTGCTGCCTATCAGTGCCACCTATCAGTGCCCTATAGTGCTGCCTATCAGTGCCCATCAGTGCCACCTATCAGTGCCCATCAGTGCAGCCTCATTAGTGCCTCTTCATCAGTGCCCACCAGTGCTGCCTCATCAGTGCTGCCTCATCACTGCCCATCAGTGCAGCCTATCAATGACCATCAGTTCAGCCTCATCAGCGCACATCAATTAAGGAGTAGGGATGGGCCGAAAGGATCCCTGTTCGGTTCGGACCAGAACTTCCGAACACCGTGAACATTCGGACCCGAATAACGAACCCTATTAAAGTCAATGGGACCCGAATGTCAAATATCAAAAGTGCCCATTTTGAAGGCTTAAATGCAAGTAATTAGGCATACAATGGTTATAGGGGTCCGGGTCCTGCCCTGAGGGACATGGATCAATAAAAAAAAAGTTTGTGAAAAACGTAATTTTTAAATGAGCAGTGATTTTTTGATTTTTAAAGTGAAAGCCTAAAAATGAAAAATTCCTTCCAATATAGTGCCAGGGGGGTCCCCTTAGTCTAACTGTAAAGTGGCAGATCTGTACCATGTCCAGAATCTGCTGCAGCAATGATTGAATATTTAGAGCCAAAAAAATGACATTTTTCCTGCAAGCTGCCTTTATTTTGCTCAGCAACAGCTGGGGAGCCATTGTGTATGATGAGGCCACAATGTAGTGCACTGGGAACAAGATTAGAGATTTTTTGGATACATTCTGGTGTCACTTTGACTTTGGATAGAAGCAACGGATGCGTTAAAATTGGTCTTTGGGTGTCGGTGACGCCTTCCCACTGTAACCCTATAGAGATAATCATGATGAAAGCAAGAATGTTCAAAAATAAAAAGAAAAACTGCGCTGCAGAGCAAAAAAGGTCAAAGGTAAAAGCTGCACACAAAATACACCAATATCTGTGTATACCATGAAAAATAAAAAATAAATAAAGTGCGCTAATTATATGAAAATACACACATAGATGTGAATACATGTGGGTAGTAGTAAAAACCACAATCTACTGAGAGCAAGTAAATGATTCCATGAGTGGTAAAAATATATAAGTGCAAAACATAAAAACTCAAATAAAAAGAAGAAACAAAAAATGTGTACATGTGAAATACAATGATATTAATAGCATGAAAATCTGAAAATCAAACAAACTCAGTCCATGGGTTCAAATATAAAAAGTTCATCAGTGAAAAAAAGCTTCCATCCACTATACAGCTCAGCAGCAACTAATCCCCCTATGAGTGGATTGACAAGGGAGAGAGATGTGCAGGATGGTGCAAATCCACTGGCGGTGACTCCAATAAGTAAGAAAGTGATAAAGGTGGACTCTTACCCTCCGTGTTGGACCCCCTCCTTGGCAGGGTCTATCAGGCATGCAGATTTTTGCCCTCTGCAGGGACCATGTGATGAGAAGATCTCCCCAGCAGCTGTTAGGAATGTTGTCTCCGATCCGGGCTGGTCCAAGTGAAACGCCTGGAGAGGGGGGAAGGAAAGCTCTCTTGCTCCCAGTGTGGCAAAGGAAAAAACAAAAGGAAAAAAGGGGGTTCCCCTGAGTGGATTTTTCCGGCACTTGCAAAAGTTATTATATAAAATGGGAAAATACACATATATATATATATAAGGTAAAACAATGTTTATGTTTATTCAAAAACGTTCTAGTATTAAAAGCAATGCATACATTTGCAGACAACGAAAACATGTACAATAGACATAATACAAAGCGGTTGTGATATCTATTTCGGTTGGCAGGTAACAGATGACGTTTAAATAGTGGAATTCTTTTCAAGTCCGACGCGTTTCGGGTACATTCTATTTCAGTCCTTCTTCAGGGGCATAATTGAAAAGAAAAGTTCATCTAAATTAATTAAAAAACATATATTTGATCAATTGCCATATAAATCTATATGTCAATAACCAATTGTAGGTTAAATGATCCGTGGATCACTTACCTGTTATGTTACCGTTGGTTTTTATGCAAAAAAGACATTGGTAATTACAACCGGGGGCGGGAAATGCTTGTGAGAGAGATGGCGTTTGATTTGGTGTTCATAAATAAGGACAACTGTTCTCTGGGTACTTGTATCTCATATGTAACACTTCCCCAATGAGAAAGGGGAGAGATGAGGGGGAGGGGGAGGGTTTTTTGAGTTTTTTGGTTTTATTTTTGGTGGTGTATATAGAGGTTCACCTACCCCTGCCTCCCCCGGATGCGTGCGGGCCACAGCGGTATACTGGAGCGAAGAGGAACAGTCCTATAAATAAAAGTTCATATAGTTTGAATGAGTAGCGAGTTCTTACTTAATAAAGAAAGCAATAGTAATCTTTTATTGGTATATGTCCATTAATTGCTAATAACCAATGGAAAAAGTCCACTTATAAGTTTATGTGTAGTGAAACACTACTTATATGTCATTCAAGGTGAAGGGAATATGTATTGTTCATTATACTGGTAGTTAATGGACATAGTCCACCTACAAAATATGCATGCATGTACAGTACAGAGCTCCTAAAAAACTCAAAAAACCCTCCCCCTCCCCCTCATCTCTCCCCTTTCTCATTGGGGAAGTGTTACATATGAGATACAAGTACCCAGAGAACAGTTGTCCTTATTTATGAACACCAAATCAAACGCCATCTCTCTCGCAAGCATTTCCCGCCCCCGGTTGTAATTACCAATGTCTTTTTTGCATAAAAACCAACGGTAACATAACAGGTAAGTGATCCACGGATCATTTAACCTACAATTGGTTATTGACATATAGATTTATATGGCAATTGATCAAATATATGTTTTTTAATTAATTTAGATGAACTTTTCTTTTCAATTATGCCCCTGAAGAAGGACTGAAATAGAATGTACCCGAAACGCGTCGGGCTTGAAAAGAATTCCACTATTTAAACGTCATCTGTTACCTGCCAACCGAAATAGATATCACAACCGCTTTGTATTATGTCTATTGTACATGTTTTCGTTGTCTGCAAATGTATGCATTGCTTTTAATACTAGAACGTTTTTGAATAAACATAAACATTGTTTTACCTTATATATATATATGTGTATTTTCCCATTTTATATAATAACTTTTGCAAGTGCCGGAAAAATCCACTCAGGGGAACCCCCTTTTTTCCTAAAAAAGTTTTTTGGATGTGGCACGGCCCCCTTTCCCTTTTAACCTAGGTAAACCAGTCACTTCCCTTTATGACTTGATTTCTTGGTAGAAAATACCATTCCCCGCTCGACTGAGTAAACCTAGGTTAACGTACTCTGCTACCTTGTGGGATAATCCCCATTTCTACAACTAACCATTTTTTCCTATCTCAAGATAAATTTAACCGTTAGTAAAATTACAACCCCTTGATGTCCTCTGAAATGGAGAATGCAAGCTTTGAGAATATATTTGTGGGCCAAGACTGGGAATCACTAAAGCAGAAATATTTGGACAAATTTGGAGATAATGAACGGATTGAAGCAGAGATATCTTCTCTGTTCTTCAAACTCTCCAAAAATTTAGAAAAGAAGTCGCTCTTCTTTTGGCATATTAAATCCTTCCAGGACTATATTAAAAACAATATCAACCCATTGGGTCTCCGTGTCCAGATCTTCCCCACGTTGGAGGACCTGGACACGGACTTCAAATCTACATGGGAAAACATATTACAAACATGCTCACGTAGCCTTATGGAAACGCTAATCAATGAATATACAAAAAGAACTAATGCACTAGATATAGAAATAACTAAAATTTGCGAACTTTTAAAAAAACTCAGAACACACCACTCTGTCACAAACAAGGAGAAAAAACTCAAGATTCATTTGGAATCTTTTAACAAAGACATCCTCATTAAGAAAAATCACAAATTTCAAAGAGACAAAAATGCATTCGAAACTGGGAAGGCATACAAATGGAACCAAAACAGAAATATCAATAGAAACACTAACACTATACCAAATTCTCGCTCTATCAAATCTTCACCACACAATCTCCCTCCAACCACTTCTCAAACAAAATCTACACTTGGTACAAAACGCCAATTCCAAGGCGAGCCTACACAAGACCATAAATCTAAAAAACAGGTCTCAGAAAGGACACCCTTATCTTCACATACTAATCCTGCACCCACTGACAAATCCACTAATGCATCCATATCTCACCATGCACTACAGCAATGCACTTCCTCTAAAAATCAGGACACGATAGGCCCACACGAGCCGAACCATAACGACTCATCTTTTTTAGATCAAATACTGTGAGGAGTCAAGCCACCCCCACCCAACTTGAACACTTACACACAAATGACACTATAGGAATTTATCCTATCACACAGACACATACGGATTCTGACCTTAGCATTATCAACCTATCATCACATTCCCTATCGATGAGTGAAATATCTCTTTTGAAGAAAGGCCTTAATTTTTGCCCTAATAACAATCTAGACAAATTTGAGTTATATAAGGATCTCCAACTATTTGTCCGTAAAGTAATCCTTAAAAAACTTTACCAAAAACAAGATACCATAATAAACTATACTCCTCAAGAAAACCAAGCCTTGGACCAATTGATTGCTCTCCTGGAAGAAAGCGATACGGCTGATTTGATTGATCAAATAGATCTCGCTCAAATCTTACAATCAGTAGAACATTTAGATACGGATGACCGGACCCGTCCAACTATGTCCAAACTAAAGAAAAAATCCGACTTATGCCCACCACCCAGTACGTGTCCGAATGCGGCAGCCTTCTTAAAACTTGTAAACAATGATTTAGACAAACTCAAAATACAAATGAAAAGACCTCTTAACTTAAGTTCGGAAAAATCAGATGCATTAACTGCCCTAGCTACGAACAAAAAAATCACTATAAAACCATCAGACAAGGGAGGCAATATAGTTGTATTAAATAATGAACACTATGTCAGCATCTGCAAAAAAATTCTCGACAATGCAGACTGATATCGTCGAATGCCGGCCTCCATTGTCGAGAAATATAACAGAGAGTTCTACACGCTAGTGGATTCGGCATTTCTGAACAATACCATCACTAAATCAACTTGGACCTTTATAAGGAACAATTTTCCCAGAATTCCGACGTTTTATACACTCCCAAAAGTACATAAAAACCTAACAGACCCTCCAGGTAGGCCTATTATTTCAGGCATTGGTTCGATCAGCGATAATGCTAGTAAACTAGTCGATGAACACTTAAGACCATTCGTAATTTCATTGACATCTTACATTAGGGATACAAGCCACCTTCTACAAATCTTGGATCAACTATATATACCAGATCAATCATTTTTAGTCACAATCGACGTAGAGACACTCTATAGCTCCATTCCACATGATCGTGGACTAGCGGCAATCAGACACATACTTCAACAGAACCCCAACTCAGATCCTGTTTATAATGATTTCGTTGTCGCACTGCTCGAGTACATCCTCACCCACAACGTTTTTTCTTTTGATGGCTCCCACTACCTCCAGGTGCAGGGGGTTGCGATGGGGACATGCTGTGCCCCATCATATGCCAACCTGTACCTGGGGGAGTGGGAGAAAACTTTTTTGTCGGACGATAATTTCTCCCAATATACCAACCACATTGTGGGTTGGTATCGATACATAGACGACATTTTGATCATCTGGAACGGTCCCTTGGATGTACTCGAGCAGTGCGTACTAAGAATGCATAAAAACGATTTCAATCTGACATTTACTATGTCTTCCGATACAAACCGGATAACCTTCTTAGATCTAGAAATCTACAAAAATGAACGAGGTGGACTGTCTAGTAAACTATTCAGGAAAACCACCTCAGGAAATACCATATTACATGCAGCGAGTTTTCACCCCAACCTCTTATTGATTCGATACCTTATTCACAGTATCTTAGAATCAAACGTAATTGTACAGACAATGACACATTCATAAGGGAAGCTGCCAACTTAAGAGACAGACTATTGGCACGAGGATATACACGTACGTCTTTGAAAAAATCCTTTAAGAAAGTATTGGATAAACCTAGGAGTACACTTTTCCAGACCTCTAAACCTAAAGATACCAACTCATTACGTATTATAACAACGTATAACCAACAACACCGCCAAATTAGAAAAATAGTCGAAAAATATTGGCATTTACTAACTCTTGACCCTTCCCTAGGTCATTTGATACCAAATAAACCCTAGTTTACGTTTAGGAGAGCAACATCCATCGGTGACAAAATGGTGAGCAGTGAATTCAAAAATGAATCAACTAAAACACACTGTAAATACAGAGGAACATTCATATGTGGCTCGTGCCGATATTGTGGATACATGTTGACACAAAAGAACCCCACCCTCCCCAATGGCAAAAAACTATTTCCAAAGCACTTCGCAAACTGCAGAACCACTGGAGTCGTTTACCTTCTCCAGTGCGACTGCGGTTGTTTCTATATAGGTAAAACCAAAATGGAGTTTTGGAAAAGAGCATACAGACATATTTTGTCAATGCAAACTTCTGATCCTGATCTCCCCCTGGGTCGCCATGTTGCCCTGGTACACGGGGGCAAATTCCCCAAAATTAAATTTCTAATTCTGGATCGGGTGCACCCTAGCCCTAGGGGGGGCGACTGGAATAAAACCCTACTCCAGAGGGAATTAAAATGGATTTATTCGCTGAAGGCTACTCTACCCCCAGGCCTCAATGATGCCATGTGTTTTAAACCATTCCTCGAAGGCTTCAACTCCGGTGGAATGGAGAAATGAAACACTAATAGACTAAATTAACAGACCCGTTACTAACATGTAAGGAATATGTTCTACCTTTGATCTGTATCCTTTTCCACACCCCTAACTATGCCTAGATATCATGAAATAATATTGTGCCTGATGTCTATACTGTAAACTTTTGGGCTGTCTGTTCTTTGCACACACCACCCCCTGATTATGAATTTCTATGTTTCTATAAAAATCAGCCCCACCCTTTTCTGTACCATATTTTTGTTAATGCAAGACTAAGCATTTATCTATTACCTTCATTCTTAAAGTCAAGATCTGACGGCCTCACATGAAACTCCACACTATAGTGGACTCATCACATCCATCTATAATGGAAGGGGGAGGCATATGTGCAAGTGCACAGATAGCCTAACAGTATTAATCTTACAATACCTCTGGCTGGTCGAACTCTCTGCGATTGTTTATTTGGTTGCACTGGTGTAACGAACGAAGTGATTCTTCGGTCACATATGAATTGGGAACGAGGTATTATCTATCCGCCCCACAATTACTAGCCTACATGCTAATATTAATAGTTATATGTTCATGATATAAATTGCTATGAACTTATCTGAAATGATGCAACCAATGAATTTAAATACAGTTAGAATTTGCTATAATACAAACTTTGAAGCCAGATCAACTCTGTTATCTATTTTGTTGATAAAGATTTTATGTGATACTTGTAACAGCCTGCATTATGTATGTTACTCTTAGTCCTTTAAGGGTAGTTATATAAAAGAACCAGTCCTCTTTCTTCCATCCATAAGTAACCACCCACTAAGAGTACTTGTAAGTATACAAAAACCTGTAATCATGTGTTATTCTGTGATTCTCTACCCACTTCTATATACAGATGGCTCACAATGGACACTTCCCCTTTTATGTTCAAAATTCTCAAACATTAACACTGTTCTTTTGTTTGCCTTTCTCCCGCCCCCCCCGGGTGCGTCCGCCACTAGCGGTTGCCCGGCACGGAAAGGCCGCCCAGCATCCTTAGCTGAGCGGCACTACAGGAGGTTACCAGGGCAACATAACAACTATGCCCTCCACCTCCATATTGCCACTCCGGCGGACATGCGCAGTCCGCCGGTGAGGCTTTCCGTGCCGGTGGGAGGGGTGTGCGTGACGCTGCCCCAAAGTAACTGCGCTCGCGCATGCGCGGTAGGGGCGGCGCCGCGCATCCCCGTCTCAGGGAGCGATTGAGGCTCTCCAGCTGACGAGAATTACCAGTCAGCTGAGCGCGATCATTGCGCCGGCTGATTGGAACTCGTCATACATATAAACTGGCCCCACTCATTCCCAGCTCAGGCGTCTTACCTGCCGGATGCTGGGATGCGTGGCTGGCTAAATATGAATACTGTCTGAGAACAGGTATAAGAACTTTGCTTTTTAACCACTTAACGTGCTGGTCTCCCCTTTCTGCTCTATAGATTTGTATGTACAAGATTTCTCCTTGTCTATCATCATCTTTCTACTATTATTATGGACTTAAAATGCAATACTAAAGTTATCTATATAAGTACCCATTATTTTTCATCCATACACACACTTAAGTGTGTGTGGGTATATGTGTACATGCATGCTTGCATGTGCATATATGCATATAGTCCTTTTTTTATTCATTAGCTTTTGCTTGTTACTGCACACCCCTTACTATATAGTTTTAAACACTATGATCACACAATGTTATAACTGTCAGTATGCTTCAATATGAATCATATGAATGTCTTTAAGGGGAGCTTATAGTGCAAAACGAACACAACTTTTATGAATTCATACTTTCTACCTACAATGACTAGTTAGGAGCTCTGTACTGTACATGCATGCATATTTTGTAGGTGGACTATGTCCATTAACTACCAGTATAATGAACAATACATATTCCCTTCACCTTGAATGACATATAAGTAGTGTTTCACTACACATAAACTTATAAGTGGACTTTTTCCATTGGTTATTAGCAATTAATGGACATATACCAATAAAAGATTACTATTGCTTTCTTTATTAAGTAAGAACTCGCTACTCATTCAAACTATATGAACTTTTATTTATAGGACTGTTCCTCTTCGCTCCAGTATACCGCTGTGGCCTGCACGCATCCGGGGGAGGCAGGGGTAGGTGAACCTCTATATACACCACCAAAAATAAAACCAAAAAACTCAAAAAACCCTCCCCCTCATCTCTCTCCTTTCTCATTGGGGAAGTGTTACATATGAGATACAAGTACCCAGAGAACAGTTGTCCTTATTTATGAACACCAAATCAAACGCCATCTCTCTCGCAAGCATTTCCCGCCCCCGGTTGTAATTACCAATGTCTTTTTTGCATAAAAACCAATGGTAACATAACAGGTAAGTGATCCACGGATCATTTAACCTACAATTGGTTATTGACATGTAGATTTATATGGCAATTGATCAAATATATGAACTTTTCTTTTCAATTATGCCCCTGAAGAAGGACTGAAATAGAATGTACCTGAAACGCGTCGGGCTTGAAAAGAATTCCACTATTTAAACGTCATCTGTTACCTGCCAACCGAAATAGATATCACAACCGCTTTGTATTATGTCTATTGTACATGTTTTCGTTGTCTGCAAATGTATGCATTGCTTTTAATACTAGAACGTTTTTGAATAAACATAAACATTGTTTTACCTTATATATATATATATGTGTATTTTCCCATTTTATATAATAACTTTTGCAAGTGCCGGAAAAATCCACTCAGGGGAACCCCCTTTTTTCCTAAAAAAGTTTTTTGGATGTGGCACGGCCCCCTTTCCCTTTTAACCTAGGTAAACCAGTCACTTCCCTTTATGAAGGAAAAAACAAAAGAGCAGAGCTCCAATAGTGTAAAAAGTTTCGGAATTTATTAAATAAAAGTACAGACCGCAACGGAGAGTGCACGCTCCGTGAGGTGAAAATACAATTAAAAACAAGCCGGCATATAAAAATCGTAATAACCCGTGCATAACATGGGGCAATCGTGACGGCTTACAACGTAGCCACGCCCTACATGTTTCGTCATTAGTAGACGTCTTCAAAGGGGCACGGGCTACGTGTTAAGCCATCCCCTATATAGTATAACAGTGCACACCAAGCCTCATATTCACCTCCACTCTCAGGGGAGGGAAAACCCAAGCCTCTACCTGGTGCTCCTCAGTGAATGGATGTTGCCAAGGTGACACATAGGACTGAAACTAAACAAAACTTCAGCCCCTCCCAGCAGAGCCAATCTCTCGCGCCATCTGGAGGAAGAAGCCCAGTATTACTAGACAATTAATATGTCTTACAGATGCTAATTTGGAACGTAAAACTGACAGAGCAGAAAGGAGAAAATCACTGAATCTCACCAAGAGGCAAGATGTGGTGGAAAAAATTGTAAGTATATATGGAAACGTACGGAAAAGAAACAACGTTCATCTCTGTAAATAAAACCACATTAAAAAAACACATGTATGAAAAAAATATATATATGTATTAAAGTCACACCGTAATAAATGGAGGCCCATCCATGAACGTGAAGAGCACTCGGTATCACAATGATGCGACTAAATCATTATAATGTATAATATCTAAACATATCACTATGCTCCCAAAAAAAAAAAAAAAAAATTGTGAATGGATGAAGAGATAAAAAAAGTGAATGGATGGAGAAAAAAAGAAAAAAAGAAAAAATTGTGAATGGATGAAGAGATAAAAAAGTGAATGGATGAAGAAAAAAAAAAAAATTGTGAATGGATGAAGAGATAAAGAAAGTGAATGGATGAAGAAAAAAAAAATTGTGAATGGATGAAGAGATAAAAAAGTGAATGGATGAAGAAAAAAAAAATTGTGAATGGATGAAGAGATAAGAAAAGTGAATAGATGAGAAAAAAAAAATTGTGAATGGATGAAAAAATAAAAGTGAATGGATGAGAAAAAAAAATTGTGAATGGATAAAGAGATAAAAAAAGTGAATGGATGAAAAAAAAAATTGTGAATGGATGAAGAGATAAGAAAAGTGAATAGATGAGAAAAAAATTGTGAATGGATGAAGAGATAAAAAAAGTGAATGGATGAAGAAAAAAAAATGTGAATGGATGAAGAGATAAAAAAGTGAATGGATGAAGAAAAAAAAAATAGTGAATGGATGAAGAGATAAGAAAAGTGAATAGATGAGAAAAAAAATTGTGAATGGATGAAAAAATAAAAGTGAATGGATGAGAAAAAAAAAATTGTGAATGGATAAAGAGATAAAAAAAGTGAATGGATAAAAAAAAAAAAAAATTTGAAAAATAACAAAAATGAAAAACGTATACAAAAGAAGGGAAGAAAGGAAAGGAAGCACAGGGCCCAAAGCATCACCTATGAGTTGTCAATGAACGCATTCAACTCAATATCAACATTTAGGCCTAAAGGTCTGAGGGAACGGATCTTATAAATCCACTCCATCTCGAGTTTAGAGATGGCCCGTCTTTTAGATCCCCCTCTCCATGGGAGTTTGAGTTTATCAATGCCCATGAACAAAGTGCCGCTAGGGTCTTTTTTGTGTTTGTCTAAATAATGTTTGGAGACTGGGTGGCCCAAAAAACCCCTTCTAATATTTCCAATATGTTCCCCCAGTCTAACTTTTAATGATCGGACCGTGCGGCCCACATAGTGGAGCCCACAAGGGCAAGTGAGTAGGTAAACCACATGGGTGGTTGAACATGTGATAAAAGATTTAATATGGAAATGAAGCGGGGAATTATTGGTAATGAATTGACACACCTTTCTCTCCGTTAAAGCATTAATAGCACAAACCTCGCAATTTTTACATTTGAAATAGCCTGTCATATGTTGAAAGAACATAGGTTTATGAACCGGAGGGTCACATGCAGCAGATACCACCCGTGAACTGATTGAGGGGGCACCCCTAAAGACCAGCTGGGGTCTGTCAGGAAGGGATGGTCCAAGCACGGGATCATTCTTAATAATGTGCCAGTGTTTGTTCAACATCCTCCTGACAGAAAAGTGCTGGCAGGAGTATCTTGTGATCAAGGGACAGACCAGCTGACAGTCCCTCTGTGCCCTGGTTTTATCAGCCAGAAGAGCGTCCCTGTCCAGTGATACAACCTGATTGAGTTTTTCAGCCAGAAACTGCGCTTCATACCCCTTCTCTATAAATCTGTCCGTCAAAACCTTAGACTGAGCAAGAAAGTCAGTATTGGTAGAACAATTCCTTTTCAGTCGGATGTACTGACTTTTAGGGACAGAGTCCAGCCAAGCTTTATGATGGCAGCTGTCCCTCGGGATAAACGAATTGCGGTCAGTGACCTTGAAATAGGTAGAGGTAAGTAGAGAGTTATTTTCACCTCGTATCTCCAGATCCAGAAAGTGTATTTTTTCCTGGCTGGCCTCATATTTAAAGGATATACCCCTCTCGTTGGAATTGAGTCCATCCATAAAGGAACAGAGAGAGTCATAGGAGCCATCCCATAGGAGGAAGACGTCATCTATGTACCTGGCCCACAGGACCAATTCCGGTTTCCGGTGGGCATAGATGACGTCCTCCTCCCATTTCCCCATAAAAAGGTTCGCCAAGCTGGGGGCAAATTTATCCCCCATGGCTACCCCCTTAGTCTGGAGATAAAACTGTTTATTATGCCAAAAGAAATTATGTGTAGTGGCATATTCTAAAAGCTCCATAATAAAACGTTTTTGCTTCTTGGGTAGGGAGGCATCCTTATCAAGGAAAAATTTCACCGATTTAATACCCCAGTAATGGGGGATGCTAGTGTATAGAGAAGTGACATCGGCAGTCACAAGCCAATGCCCTTCTCTATAATTACTAGTCTTGAGTAGATTGATGGTATGTCTAGTGTCCTTGATATATGCTGGCAGAAGTTGTACAAGTGGTTGGAGGAAATTGTCAATGTACTTACCTGCCCTGGAAGTAATGGAATCTATTCCACTAATGATGGGACGACTTTTTTGTTTCTTCTTTTTATTTGAGTTTTTATGTTTTGCACTTATATATTTTTACCACTCATGAAAGCAAGAATGTGCCTTGCTGTAAAAAATTGCAATGATATGCACCTGTCAAACAGGTGCAGAAAAATTGGTCTTTGGGTGTTAATTGTGCCCATTAAACCTATATCAAAAACATTCCTCCAGATGAAATTATTGAACACCCCAAAGCTAGGCAGCCTCGATTCCACATCCCAAAAAGACTTAATCAGTGACATCGGCATCAGGGGCTTCATAGCTGGTAATCCAGGACTGGTTCATTTTTATAAAAGTCAAATGGTCTACAGAGTCTGTGAACAGACGCGTTCTATGATCATCCTAGGGAGGAGGAGCCAGTGACATCAGCCACGAGTGTGCAGCTACTCGGACGGCTGTGAGGAGGAGTGAGCCTGACTGTCATACATGCTGTTTTACCAGTGAACGCATGTAAGTGTATCAGCTTCAGACAGCTGACACCAATCTCTGCAATATCACACTATTGTTTTCTCTTTTGTTATATGTTTGAACATCTCTAAGATATGGAGATTACTAGTAAGGGGTGATCGAACCAGCTGTTTAAAGTTTTATCTTCAAGCCATCGGATGTGGTAGCCATCCTCTGGAAGATCTGTTACTTATTTTTTGCTATTGATTTCTTATGCCTTTTCACCTGGCTGCAGTTTCACCAGCAGAAACAACAATGGATGGGACTTTTTAACACATACTCTTTGCTGCTAATTGGCAAATATCATTAATATCTAGTTCATTGCTATTTTAACAGTATATACTGTATACCTGGATTTATGTTACCAGCAGGATTTACTTTGGATGTGATTGGTTTAAACACATATTTTTTTACATTTTGCTTGTATTTACCACTATAGTGGGAATTAATTCATTGTGCACATACAATATGTAGCACATTTGTTTCTATTTGTTAACCACTTGCTTACTGAGCACTTAACCCCCCCTCCTATCCAGACCAATTTTCAGCTTTCAGTGCTCTCACACTTTGAATGACAATTACTCAGTGATGCAACACTGTACCCAAATGATTTTTTTGTCCTTTTTTTCATACAAATAGAGCTTTATTTTGGTGGTATTTGATCACCTCTGGGTTTTTTCATTTTTGCGCTATAAATGAAAAAAGACCGAAAATTTTGAAAAAAAACACATTTTTCTTAATTTCTGTGATAAAATTTTGCAAATTAGTAATTTTTCTTCATAAATTTTGGCCACGATTTATACTGCTACATATCTTTGGTAAAAATAACCAAAAATGTGTGGAAATTATTTGGTCTGTGTGAAAGTTTTAGAGTCTACAAGCTATGGTGCAAATCATAAAAAAATTATCACATCTGATGTACTGGTGGCCTATCTCATTTCCTGAGACCCTAACAAGCCAGGAAAGTACAAATGCCCCCCAAATAACCCATTTTTGGAAAGTAGAAATTTCAATGTATTTAGTTAGAGGCATGGTGAGTTATTTGAAGTATTTTTTCCCACAATTCTTTGCAAAATTGAGATTTTTTTTTCCCCCACCAAATTGTCATTGTAATAGCTTATTTCTCTCACATGGCATGTGTATACCACAAATGACACCCCAAAATACATTCTGCTACTCCTCCTGAGTATTACGATACCACATGTGTGTGACTTTTTCACTGCCTGGCCACATACAGAGGCCCAACATGCATGGAGCACCATCAGGTGTTCTAGGAGCATAAATTACACATCACATTTCTCAACCACCTATTACACTTTTGAAGGCCCTGGAGCACCGGGACAATGGAAACACCCACAAAATGACCCCATTTTGAAAAGCTTACACCCCAACGTATAATCTATGAGGCATAATTAGTCTTTTGAATGGTTTATTTTTTTCCAGAAGTTTTTGGAAAATGTGGAAAAAAATGAAAACGCATTTTTTTTTACACAAAGTTGTCCGTTTATAAGATATTTCCAACACATAGCATTTAGATAGCAAAAATGACACCCCAAAATACATTCAGCTACTCCTCCTGAGTATTACGATACCACATGTGTGGGACTTTTTTACTGCCTGGCCATATACAGAGGCCCAACATGCATGGAGCACCATCAGGTGTTCTAGGAGCATAAATTACACATCACATTTCTCAACCACCTATTACACTTTTGAAGGCCCTGGAGCACCAGGACAATGGAAACACCCACAAAATGATCCCATTTTGGAAAGCTAACACCCCAACGTATAATCTATGAGGCATAATGAGTCTTTTGAACGGTTAATTTTTTTTCAGAAGTTTTTGAAAAATGTGGAAAAAAAAATGAAAACGCATTTTTTTTACACAAAGTTGTCCGTTTATAAGATATTTCCAACACATAGCATTTGGATAGCAAAAATGACACCCCAAAATACATTCTGCTACTCCTCCTGAGTATGGCGATACCACATGTGTGAGACTTCTACACAGCCTGGCCACATACAGAGATCCAACATGCAAGGAACACCGTCAGGTGTTCCAGGGACACATAGCATGCACATACCAAGAATTACACCCTAAAATACATTATGCTGAGCAAAGCATAAACAAAAGATTACCTGTGGTTGTAGTAGCGCAGTTGTACACAGGAGGATAGCACTGGTCCAGGCAGCAGGCAGGGACTTGGTCGGCAGCGGCAAACACAATTGTCCAGGCAGCAGGCAGGGTTACTGTCCATATAAAGTCCAGGGTCAGTGCAGGCAGAGATATTGTCCGCAGTGCCAAAAATATTGGTCCTGGTAGTAGGCAGGTCCATGTGGTGTGGTCAGTGCGACAGGCAGAGGCATGACGGCAGTAAGTCCTACAGGCAGAAGTAGGGCCTCGTTCAGGACAGAATGGGGACAGGGGTAGAGGCTTCTCCCACCCAAATCTCTTTGAAGCCTCCGAGTCTCCAGACCCTAATCTAGGATTGAGAAAACAAAAAAAATAGTTTTCTTCATCCAGAAAAACAATTCTGGAGCCCCTCTTATATGTGAGACCCCTGTGTTGAATCCCACTAGTCCAGTATCAGGGTACAAGATCAGTCCAAGAGGCAGGCAAATATCATGGTCAAACTGTCCAAGGTCAGTTCCAGATCAGGCAGATGTATGTACAGAATCATTAGGCAGAAGCATGGTCGAATAACAGTCCAGGGTCAGTTCCAGATCAGGCAGCGGTATGTACAGAATCGTTAGGCAGAAGCATGGTGGAATAACAGTCCAGGGTCAGTTCCAGATCAGGCAGAAGTATGTACAGAATCATTAGGCAGAAGCGTGGTCAAATAACAAGCCAGGGTCAGTTACAGAGGAGGCAGTGGCATAAGGGGTGTGAGGGTAAATTGCAGGAACGGAGGCTTACGTTTACCATACTTCACTAATAATTTAGTGAAGTATGGTAACGGCGAAAACATTCACCTACGCAGAGGCCTGGTTCAGAAGGATATTGTGCACAATAAAAAGATGTGTCTCTTCTGAATCCTGCTCTGGTACGCACCTTACATTTTTTTTGCCATCATTGGCCTGTTGGTTTGAGAGGGATCTTATCGGGAAAGTGGCATTCGGAGAGTCGACTTAGAACATCTGATCGGATATTTTCTGGGGGGCCGTTCGGGAATATAAGGGCAGTGAAAACTTCCTCCTGGTAGCCAAGGAAGCGTTTGGGGTTTTGGGTGGAGTTACGATAAATGACATATGAATTGTAGATGGCCAAATGAAAAAAATAAATTGCGACTTTCTTATATCAATGGTATGTCCATCTTGTAGCAAGGTACGGTTCCAGCATCTGGTCATTCAAGTCGACTCCCCCCATAAATAAATTATAATCATAGATGCATTTAGGTTTCTGTATGGGGCCATTTCTTCTGGGGATTTCCATGAAGGTATCTTCGTGGATTGAAGACAACATGTACACATCTCTTTTGTCTCTCCACTTCACTGCCAAAATCTTGTCGTTTCGTAGACTTGCCTTTTCTCCTTTTCTCGATTTCTTATTGACCAGACTTTGAGGAAAGCCCTTCCAGTTCTTTTTTACTGTACCACATGCAGGCGTCTTCTTCCGATGAAGGTTGTGGAACAGGGGCAGAGATGTGTAGAAGTTGTCTACATACAGGTGGTAGCCTTTCTCCAGTAGGGGGTATGTGAGGTCCCAAACAATTTTCCCGCTTGATCCCAAGTAGTCTGGGCAATTAGGAGGTTGCAGCTGGGTGTCCTTCCCTTCGTACACTTTAAAGGCATACATGTAACCTGTGACTCGGTCACATAATTTGTATACCATCACCCCATAGTGGGCCCTTTTACTGGGAATATATGGTTCTATTTTAAGCCTGCCACTAAACTTAACAAGGGACTCATCCACACGTATGTTTTGGTCCGGGGTAAACAGCAGGGGGAATAGTGCAGAAAAATAATTTAAAAGTGGCCGAATATCATGAGGTATCTGTTTATGGGCATTACCTTGGAGAATACTGGCATGTGTTGGAGGGGGTGGGTTGACCAATAGGACATCAAAGTGTTTTTTTTTGTGAGTCCCATATTAAATGTGAGCCCTAAAAAAAACTTCAACTCCTCCACCGTTAGGTCTCTCCACTCATAGGGACGGGCATAGTAGGACATTGGATTATTCAAAATAAATTGCTGTGCATAAAGGTTGCACTGGGCCACAATATTTGACAGCATGTCCTCGGTAAAAATTAAATTAAAAAAATCCATTGGGGAAAAATTCTCCGTGTTCACCTGGACTCCTGGCTGGGCAGTGAAAGGGGGAATGTTGGCTTCTCCTGAATTAGGAGGAAGCCACAAGGGGTTCTGCAGGGCATAGGGAAGGCTGGCATGGGTCCTTGGCCTTTCTTGCCGAGGCACTGCGGTGCTGGTGGATGGCACTGCGGTGCTGGTGGATGGGACTGCGGTGCTGGTGGATGGGACTGCAGTGCTGGTGGATGGGACTGCCGTGCTGGTGGATGGCACTGCGGTGCTGGTAGATGCCACTGCCTCCTCACCAGAACACCTTCATTTGGCGGGCCAAATATCTTCTTCCTCTGAGTCACTCAGTGTTCCATTACTGAGGACTGGCTCATAATTTATGTCCGACTCAGAATCGGAGTCGGAAAGGGAATCCGAAAAAGAGAGCTCCCCGTTGCTCTCGTTGGCCTGGGACAGTATTTGGTACGCCTCCTCGGCGGAAAAGCTTCTTTTGGACATGGTTGCTAAGCCTGCACTGATGGGCACTGATGAGGCGGCACTGATGAGCACAGGTGGGCACTGAGGTGGAACAGAGGGGTACTGATGAGGTGGAACAAATGTGCACTGATGAGGTGGAACAGATATGCACTGATGAGGAGGAACAGATGTGCACTGATGAGGTGGCTCTGGTGGGCACTGATGAGGCAGCACAGGTGGGCACTGATGAGGCGGCACAGGTGGGCACTGATGAGGTGGCACAGGTGGGCACTGATGAGGTGGAACAGATGTGCACTGAGATGGCACAGATGTGCACTGATGAGGTAGCACAGATGTGCACTGATGAGGTGGCACAGATGGGGCGGCACAGATGGGGCGGCACAGATGGGGCGGCACAGATGGAGCGGCACAGATGGAGCAGCACAGATGGGCACTGATGAGGTGGCACAGATGGGCACTGATGAGGCGGCACAGATGTGCACTGATTGCACAGATGTGCACTGAGGCAGCACAGATGGGCACTGATTGGCACAGGTGGGCACTGATGAGGTGGCACAGGTGGGCACTGATGAGGTGGCACAGGTGGGCACTGATTGTGCAGATGTGCAGCTGGACACTGATCACCGCTGGGCAGACAGGTGAGCACCGATTGGCACAGGTGAGCACTGTACTGATGGTGCACTGTACTGATGGGGCACTGTACTGATGGGGCACTGTACTGATGGGCACTGTATGGATGGGCACTGTACTGATGGGCACTGTGGGCACTGTAGGCACTGTATAGTAGTTTTTGTAACTCACAGATCGCTGACAGAAACTCTCTCTCCTCACACGCTGTCTCTGTGTGAGGAGAGAGAGAGAGCCGGCAATGAGCGATGATCTCAAATGTTTACATTTGAAATCATCGCTCATTGGCCATGGCGATCGCGCTGTAAATGGCCGCTGTGATTGGCCATTTACAGCGATCTGTGATTGGCTGTGTCCAAGCGACACGGCCAACACAGAATTTCCCCGTTGCGCGCTCGTGAGCGCGCACGGGGAGCGAGGAAAGGGGAGGCTGTCATATGACGGCCTCCCGGGAATTGACATCCGCGCTGTAGCCATCATTCGACTACGGCCGGATGTCAGGTGGTTAATCACTAGCTATCCTGAGGCACTTAGCACTTTATATAGTGGTTTAGCAATTTTTAGGAATCACTACAGCACAAAGCACTTATTAATATCAGTATTTAGGATATTAGCGCACCATATATTTTATTTTTCATATTTTATTAGTGAGAGATCACCGTTTTGGTTGTAGCTTTTATCACTTACATTTATATACAATTTTATTGTTCATTATTTTACCAGCGCTTGAGTACTAATAGCATTACTATGATCAGTAACTAAACCTCCTGCAGCACTGAATGCCAGTGCTGAAAGCACACTGGATGCAGGGTAGCCCAACAACTCAATAGCATACTGGGCAAGTTCTGGCCAGTGGTCTATTCTCATGACCCAGTAAGCCAGTGGATCGTCAGCTGGAAAGCTCTCCGTCTCTGTTTTGGCCCCGAGGTAATCGTCCACCATGTGATGTAGACGCTGCTAATGGGATGTGGAAGCTGACATCCCTGGGCGGCGAGGACTAAAAATATTCAGAAATGCCTCACTTAGGTGGATGCCTTCTTCAACGCTCCTTTCTTGACCAACGGAAGAACCAAAACGACGTTTTCCACCACACAGTAACCTACTAGAGTCAGGAAAAACGTTCAATAAAATCCTCTTTAATGTGTCTTCAAGAGATTTTATCCTCTGCACTCTCTGTGATGATGAGTTTAGAGACCTTCCCCTTATAACGGTGGTCAAGGAGGGTTGCCAACCAGGAATCATCCTTCTCCTTTATGCCACATATTCTTGGGTCCTTTTGCAGGCTTTGAAGCATGAGGTTGCCCATGCGCCTCAAATTTGCAGAGGCTTGAGAAGCATACTCCTCAGGGTCACTCAGGATGACAGTATCTGGAACTTCCTCCTCCCAGCCACGTACTACTCCCAAGGGTCCTGGGGTTGGAAAGCCATCACTTACAGATTGGCACGTCTTCCTCTTCTTCAAAGCCTATTAAAGTGCCAGAATCCTCCTCCTCATTCTCCTCCCCTCTCTCCTCCTGTGTGTTCTGTGACATAGGAATGATGGTGTCTGCATAAAGTGGGCCTTGAGAGGAAAGGAAGTCCTCCTCTTCTTCCTGCTGCTCTGCCTCCAGTGCCCTGTCCATAATGCCATGCTGAGTCTGCTCCAGCAGGAACACAACAGGGATTGTGTCACTGATGCATGCACTGTCACTGCTCCCCATCCTTGTGGCCTCCTCAAATGGTGACAATACAGTGCATGCATCCTTAATGATCAGCCATTGGCGTGGGGAAAAAAAGCTGAGGCGGCCTGAGCCTGTCGTCGTGCCGTACTGACACAAGTACTCGTTGACGGCCCTCTGCTGCATGTATAGCCTCTGCAGCATTTCCAAAGTTGAGTTCCACCTGGTGGGCATGTCACAAATCAGGCGGTTTTTCAGGCAGGTGGAATTCCCCCTGAATTTCAGCCAACCGAGCACTGGTTGTGCATGACCGCCTGAAATGGCTACAGACTCTTCTAGCCTGCTTTAGTACAACTTAAAACCCTGGGTACGTACTTAGGAAACCCTGCACCACCAAATTGAGGGCATGTGCCAGGCATGGCATATGTGTTAACTTTCCCTGTCTAAGGGCGGACAGGACACCACCATTCCTGGTTCCAGCTGGCGTGGTGTGAACCACCTCTGGGCCTGTTCTTGTAGAGCTGCAAGAATCTCAGCTCCAGTGTGGTTCCTGTCCCCTAAAATAAACAGCTGAAGCATTGCATGGCACCTTTTAGCCTGACTCTGGGAAAAGCCCTTTGAACGCTTAGGGGGTACCTGATGTTCATAGGACAATTCTGCAGAGGAGGGCATGGAGGTGGCGGAAGAGGAGGAGGGGGTAGAGCTCACAGGTCTGGCTGTATGGAGACGTGGGGGCACAACAAGCTGCAGCACTGAGCCCTGTCCTGCATCCTTTCAAGTTGCAAGCAGCATTACCCAGTGTGCTGTGAACGAAATATATCGTCCCTGCCCATGTTTGCTGAACCACGTGTCAGCAGTGAGGTGGATTTTACAGCTGACTGCCTTGCCCAACGATGCCAGAACATTTCTTCCACATGATGGTAGAGAGATGGAACGGCCTTATGTGAAAAGTAATATCGACTGGGAACCTGCCATTGTGGTACAGCACATTGTGCGAATTCACGGAAGGGGGCAGAATCCACCAGGCTGAAAGGCAGAAGTTGGAGAGCCAACAGCTTTGGCAAGCTTGCATTCAGGCACTGGGCATGTGGGCGGCAGGGACTGTATTTTTTTTCCGCTGCAGAAGATGGGGCAGAGAAATTTGCCGGCTACAGTCTACAGCTGGTGGTGTGCTGCTGGTAGATGAGCTGCTAGGACCTTGGACACCCTGTGCTATACCATCATCCCTGTCAGTGGAGGCTGCTGAAAGGTAATGACTCGGTATCGCAGGGGCAGACTGAAGTGGGTAAGGAGGAGAAGGAGGGATCAATTTGTGCCCCTTTTGTGTGGCTTTTAGGTGCTCTCGCCAACGGGCTCAGTGATTGGACGTTAAATGCCTTGTTACACATGTTGTACCCAAATGGTTGGTGTTTTTGCAACGTTTGATGTGCCTGTGACACAGTTTGCAGATAGCAACAGTGCGATCTGCTGCAGATGTGCTGAAAAAGGCCCAGACAGCTGAGCTGTGGGGAGTGGGCCGGGAGATAACAGCTGCAGAATGTGATGGAATAGAGCTCTCTACTCTTTCTTGATGCCGACCTCCTTGGGGTTGTGCCACCTCACCTTCAGTTTCCTCCTCTTCTCTATCTGGCACCCAAGTCGCATCAGTGACCTCATCATCATCATCATCATCATCTTCATCTCCTACATCTTCATCATTACCACTGGGAACAACTTGGCAATACGCTGCGGCTTGGGGAACATGAATGCCAATTTGTCTACCAGTGTTCCTCCCGCTCTCTAGGCTCATGTTCCTGTTATCCTCAACCTCAGAACCAGCATCTGAATCCAGTAATGGCTGGGCATCATCAAGGCGCAAGTGGCTGACGCTGTGGTCAAATAGCTCAGCTGACTCCTCAATGGCTGATGTTAGGGCTATGGCAGAAATAGATGTGGACAAGGAGGCAGGTTTATCCACTCTGGCAACTGCAGGGGACTGCGCACTTGTCTCTGCTTGCATGACAGAGGATGAGGAAGATGAGGAAGGTTTAGTAAGCCAGTCCACCACCTCCTCTGCATGCTGTGGCTGGATAGCACAGGCAAACTCACTAAACAGGGGAAATGATGCCCTGCCTGAGGACTGACCACCACGTCCACCTTTGCCTATGGACACATTTGTTGCTGGCCCCCTTACAGTACCAAGGGAACATCTGCCTCTCCTTGTTGTTCTCCCAGACTTTATTGGGAGGGAGGGGGTGGTGCTTATAAGGAAATGTAAAGGAGAAGTTGAAATCTGTACGTAGATGCACTTTAATCAATTAATCAAAGAGGTCTTTGGTGCTCTTTAATTTGAGTACTCACACTACACAGACACACTCCACGGATACAATATAATATACTGCAATATAATGCGTCAAACGTACAGTGATGCACAAAACTATATGGCATTAAACTGGCAGTAACGCACACAGAAGTAAATGGTGTTAAACTGGCAGTAACGCACAAAACTATATGGTGTTAAACTTGTAGTAACACAAACAGAACTATATGGCATTAAACTGGCAGTAATGCACGCAATACAATATGGGGTTAAACTGGCAGTAACGCACGCAAAACTATATGGAGTTAAACTGACAGTGACGCACGCAAAACGATATGGCGTTAAACTGGCAGTAACGCACAAAACTATATGGCGTTAAACTTGTAGCCACACACACAGAACTCTATGGCGTTAAACTGGCAGTAACGCACGCAAAACTATATGGCGTTAAACTGGCAGTAACGCACGCAAAATGATATGGCGTTAAACTGGCAGTAACTCATGCAAAACAATATGGCATTAAACTGGCAGTAACGCACGCAAAACGATATGGCGTTAAACTGGCAGTAACACACGCAAAACGATATGGCGTTAAACAGGCAGTAACGCACACAAAACTGTATGGTGTTAAACTGGCAGTAACACACGCAAAACTATATGGCGTTAAACTGGCAGTAACACATGCAATACAATATGGCGTTAAACTGGCAGTAACGCACGCAAAACTATATGGCGTTAAACTGGCAGTAACGCACGCAATACGATATAGCGTTAAACTGGCAGTAACGCAATCAAATAGACGGTGTTCAACCGTCACTACACTGAAGCTGAACTGTCCCTACTCTAGCTATATACTAATGTCAAGATTACCGACACAGTCTCACTATACTTCACTGAAACTATCTGAGCTGTCCCTACTCTAGCTGAACACTATGAAAAGCTGAATGATGGTCCTCCTCACTACACTCACACTATTCCTAGACTGACTAAACTAATATTCTACACTGACAATTGAAGCAAAATAGCACAGTAATATAGCACACTAACTAATAGCACTGAACAGAGCCCTGTTCTATCTCTCTTCACACCAAAATCACACTGAAAATGGCTGCCATTGAAAGAATACTTTTATACTGTGGGGTATGAACCATGATTGGATAAAGTCATGATGACAATGTCCAATCATGACTCTGACAGTGCTCTGTGCCCTGATTGGCTGAAGCTTTCACTGCTTCAGCCAATCAGGGCTTGCAATGCACCGTTCAATGCCACAATGCATTATGGTCGGTTTGGGGGGCCGAACAAATGGTCGAACGACACACAATGATGGCCAGTAGAGTCGTGGGCTCGGTGAATGCAGTGAACTTCAGCAGCTGCCTCTGCTCTATGCTGTGCACTTCGGCTGCTGCTCTCCCAGATAAAAAGCTGGCACCTTTGGTTTCTGAACACCTGACCGATCTCCAGCACCTGCTTCTCTCCCTCCAGCCCTCAAAAATCAATTCTCTCCCACCTGTGCCATAGCAGAAGCACCTCCAGTCCAGCAGGGAGACAATCGCCGAAGAACTGGAAGCTTGTGAGAGAAGGAGGAAGAGCCAAGAGAGCAGTAGTCCTAGGATTAAGAATGGAAATGAGAGATCCTACGGCCTCAGTGGAAGGTAGGGCTGTCTGACTGTCTTATTATACAGCCCACGGTGCTAACATGTACATCGTGGGGACAGAGTAGGAGAGATGAACACATGAGGATATAATGGGGGCAGAGAAGGGAACATAAGGACTGAGCAAGGGATATAGAGAGATAGGCACACAGGGGCAGTCAAAACACTTGGTGAGATGTGGACAGAACAGGGAAAATGGGAACATAGCAGGGTACATGTGGCGATTGAGACAGGCAGAGCAGGGGAGAGCAGGAAACTTTGGGACAGTCTGGGTTGCCAAAACCCAGATGGATAGTTACAGACAGTTTGTAAAAATACATTTTAACAAAAGGTGTTTTTCTCCTGTTATTAAATGTCCATGAACAGGAGAAGAGCACCCATACATTTTGTGGCCTTTCCCCTGCTCTGTTCTGCACATGTGCAGTTCTGGAGCCAGCTTATTATTGGACAGCTGAGCTCAGCCTGACTGACAGTGGGGTGGGTATGGGAGGGTGCGGCCAGGACTTGCGCCAGCAAAAGGTGGCATCTGATAGACCCCCCAAATGCCCCATAAAGAGTACTTGTCATCTTTATGCTATCACATACGGGGCTATTGGTTCCCTATGTGATAGCAATAAAGTCATGTAAAAAAAAATATAGTTTTAAATATTTAAAGAGATACATAAAAAAAATAAAAAGTAAAAGAATTTTAGAGCCCCCCTCCACACAAAAATACATGTCGGGGCCACCTACATAGGAGAACAGCAATTGCCCTACACGTTAGCTAGTACGACATGTACCAGAGCCCCTGCGTAACTCTAAACTGAAGACCTGTAGGGGCTTTTAAAGTGTTGATTATGAACAAATATAGGATACTGATGTTTTACACCATTTCACGGGCACACGCAATTTTAAGGTTTGACTTGGGTCAAATTTGGTAACAAATTGCATTTATGTGCCTAAAAAATTTTTTTGGTGAATTTTTTACTGAAATGTTGTGTTTTATAAACCGTTGCTTATAATGTAACATAAAAAAATGAAACTATCTACATTTAATTCTCTAGGGTGTCTGCCTTAAGAAAATATATAATGTTTTTTAGGGGTATTAAGAAATCTTCAGGCCTAAAATGATTTTTAAAACATGTAAACATAAAGTTAAATAAATGGCTTCGGGACCCCTATCTCCTGCCAGGTGCAGCGTGGAAATTTTAGGCTTCATGTACACCCTGCCTACATTTACTGTGGCCACGGGAAGCCCAAAACATGTTTTGTGTTTTCCCGTGGATGGTGGTCAAAATGTTTCTGTCCTGAAGGCGCTTCTTCCACATTCAGGAGAGGGAGGTTGAAGCTTACCTAACCGCAGCAGCTCCTAAACTCTGCTAAAAGCCTATGTCTATATTGACACCTAGGCTTTTATGGAGTTGAGCTTAGGAGCTTTGGCAAAAAAAAGTCAAAAGCTCATTAACCTCAAGTTTAGGAGCTGCTAGTATGCATAAAGCCTAGGTTTTCCTTAATTGCTAGCTGCCCATAGCCAGTAAGGGGCATCAGAGAATGCATAACCACTCTGTCTCTGCATTCCTGATATGGGGTGTCCCATAGGCCAGGTTTGGCATGTACCAGGTTGATGAGGTGCTCATAAGACACGTCTTTTGCCATGCTTGCGTGGAAGGGGAAGTTACTTCCTTTGTTGACCATTACCTGGGTCATAGGTTAACGTTTGGTTCATAAAGTACATTAAAATATGTAAAACAACATATTTTGTAAAAAACAGAACAAACACAAAACGTTTTTTAAAGTGGAAGTAAAGTAATGTATTTGACTTGTACCTACAGGTAAGCCTATAATAAGGCTTATTTGCAGGTACAGTGAATATCTCCTAAACATGCACAGTTTAGGAGATATTCAAAGTGCATGCACCTGGTGATGTCATGCTAATATGCGATGCATACTAGCACATTATGCAATTTTCTTTCAGGGTTTAGAAAAAAATTGGTTTACTACCGCTATAAGCAGAACAAAAATAGAGAGTTTCATTTAAAAAAGTGGACCTGAACAGACACTGATGTTAAAGAATGATCATCCGTTTACTTCTGATGTCTATTTTAATCTAAACGGACAGATGGAATGCCCGTGTGAGAGGAGTCTAAGTGCTTTGTTTGTCCAGGGGAGAGGAAAAACCCATATATTTACCCGAACCTCCACTCTCCAGGCAAACAGTGCTCCACCACGATCCAGTGGTGGACTGTTCCTAGTGTCCTCATGCCAAGAGCAGAGCTATGGAGGCTGCTCCTGGCTTGATGACATCAGGACTAAACGAGGTGCAGGAGCTGCAGGGACTGGTCTTGTGTGGAGAGGAGTGGAGCATCAGGCTATTATATCTCGTTTCATCTTTCTAGATTTCGGGGGGGGGGGGAGTTGAGGTCTGGGTAATTTTTTTTTTTTTTCTGAGGCCGAATAAGTTTGGGAACCTCTGGCCTAAACTTCAGAGTACAGTAAAAAGAGAGGTGCACTGAAACCCAGAGGACCCATAATGCAGCTCAAGTAGATCCTTACAATATTTATAAAAATACTGAAAAAAGTACAGTAAAACCTTGGTTTGAGAGAGCGTTTTGCAAGACAAGCAAAATTTTTTAATAAATTTTGACTCGATATAGAAGCGATGTCTTGATATACAAGTAGCGTCATGTCACAACTAAGTATAAAACAGAAGAGAGGCACCTCTAAGTGTAGCAATATGGTTACATTTAATGAAGGTACAACATTTAGCAACATATTGCTACACTTAGAGGCGCTACTCTTCTCTTTTATACTCTGTAGCTCCTGTTGGATTTTGCTTCAAATCCCCTTGTGGATGGACATTTTATGGTTACACAACCTGGTCACATTGTTATAATCTTTTTATATGGAATATAAAGTGAAGGACCTATTAATTAATGGTAGTGGAACAAATCTTTTGAGTTTCCATTATTTCTTATGGGGAAATTTGCTTTGATATACAAGTACATTGGATTACAAGCATGTTTCTGGAACAAATTATGATCGCAGTCCAAGGTATTTGTGTAGTTGTAAATTCTACAAGGAAAGAGTACCCCCCAGGAACATGGGTCTTTTGAGGCAACTTGATAAAGACATCAAAATATATATATAAAATGTAACAAAATAATATTAAAAAAGTAATAGGTGCATACATCACCAATTAGGACATAAGATTAAAAAAAAAAAACAATACAGTTGATATGGTTGAGAATTGTTGGTCTCCTTTGTGGTTCACCCGATGCGTTTCTGACAAGTACCTCGGAGGTGAGACTGACATGCAGAGGGAGACCTCTCGTACGGCTCTGGTTCTGGGATCACTGGAGTGGGAACAGTGACCCTCGGAGCACAGCGGAGTAGGGGAGCCTGCAGGGTCCGCTTGACTGAAGATGAAGTCAGCTTGGCAGAGACAGGAACAGGCTTGATTGCTGCGGATGCAGAAACGCTGAGAAGGAGCAGGCAGGTGTGCACAGATGCAGGACTGTAGGCAGGTGTGCACAGATGCAGGACTTGTAGGCAGATGCACACGGATGCAGGACTTGTAGGCAGATGCACACAGATGCAGGACTTGTAGGCAGATGCACACAGATGCAGGACTGGTAGGTAAGCGCGCACTGGTGCAGGACAGCAGACAGAAGCAGGGTCAGACAAGCCAGGTCACAGCAGCGGATCAATCAGACAGAAGCAGCAGGCAGAGAATGGTCAAGTCCAGGCAGAATCGGCAACAGGAGATCAAACAAACAGGAACACAATGCAGGTCAAAGGCAAGCCAAGGGGTCAGGACTGGAGACAGCAGCGAGGTCAGGAGAAGCCGGGTAACACTGGAGCAGATGCGGGTTCAGGATTGGGTACAGGATGAGCTGCAGATCAGACAGCAAGGATGCATTTTGAAGAGGCCCCCTTTTAAGGATCACTGTGCGCCAAAGCTGTGTTAGTGTGCGCGCGTCCGCGTTCTGCGCATGCTCATGCACATTGGTGCGCGTCTATTCACTGCTGAATGCCTATGGACTGGAACACGTCCCAATAGACCTGTGCGCCCACGGCCAGTTGCAGAACCATGCGCAGTACATCCATGACAGTTTCAAGATTTCAGTATTGATCCCTTTATCAGGGGAATTTCTTTTAGGAGAGATTAAACAAATAACAATCTATAATAAAACATAATAAAGGTCTGAGTATATGAAACCATGGACAGGGAATGAGCATCTTTGGAGACAGAAAAGGGGAAGATCACTCACCAATCAACCGGATACTGCACTATTGCACTGCCAATATTTTAATGTACATCTACATATGTAGATGTAAAGTGGGAGCAAATACCTATACAATTAAATTATCATTAATTCTGTTTTGTATTTTATGTACTATAGAAAATTATTTTTTTTATATCTGTATATAGACATATATTGTTTGAGTTATATTCCAGGGTCAGGAATAGGAGGCCCTTATGGCCAGTTACTACAAAAAGCACGATACACAGGAATCTTCTCTATCAGAAGTTTCCTCACTATTTTCCCAATTGGGGAAAATGGTAGAGAAGAAAGCAGCTCTATTTTGGTACACCAAGAGCTTTGAGAGGTATATAAGGGAGGATATCAACCCCTTTGGCCTAAGGATACAAATCTTTCCCATTCTAGAGGAGGTTGATACGACCTTCAAAAAGAGATGGGAAAGTAATTTGCAGAAATGTACTGTATCTATGATGAAACTTCTGAATGAGGAATATCGCAAACATATGATCAATATTGACAAAGATATTATATTCCAAATTACAACATCTAAAAAGTGCAGTTAACTTTAAAGAACAGGAGGAAAGAATCAAAAATCACTTGGATTCTTTCACCTGTGACACTTTAGCAACAAAAGAAAATACATTTTGGAGGGACAAGAGGGCCTTTCAAGAGGGAAAAGCCTATAAGTGGCATCAAGGCAATAGATCAGGCTATTTGGGTAATAGACAGAGGAATCTCAGTCAGAATGTTCAAGGAACTAATTCTACTTTTAACTCTTCTTCTGCTTCCCCTTTCTCACAGAAGTCAGATTATGATGATAGGAGATCTCAAAAGATGAAACAGTCTCGATTACAAGATGATCTAACACAAAAGAAACGTGTAATCGAATCAACACTGACACAACAGCACTCTATACTTCCAACTTTTGGAACTGTTCCCTACCTAGGTAAAGGTAACACACATGGTGGACATAACACTTGCCCCTCTGGGCCTTTGGGTGATGGTTCAAACACCTCACTTTGCACTGGTGTTTCCCCATACGCGATTCCTCAATCACTAGCAGAAGTCAAGATGGGGATTTTCCCCGTCACGATCAGAGACACGACACTTAGTTAGACGATACTCTCAGCGCCATCAATCTCTCTGACTATACATTTCCACAGCTGAAAAATCACTAAATAAAGGTCTTAATTTGTGTCCAAGCTCAGACATTGACACATTTGAAGTTATAAAAAATGTTCACCTATTTTCTAGAAGACTTCTCTTTAAAAGGTTATATTTCAAAGACACTATACTTATAGACCCTTCACAGACTGATGAAGCACTGAATGAGCTACTTAATTTGCTGTAGGAATCTGATCCCACCGATCTGATTGATACGGTGGACATAGAGACTCTTCTGCAACAACATATTGATACTAAAACAGAACCACGAACAAATACAACTATTTTCAAGAAAAAATCTGACAGATTTCCCCCCTTGTCCGACAATCCTAATTTGGCTGCTTTCGTGAACTTGTGTGACCACTGACAAAAAAAATACAAATACAAGCACAAAAAGAATTTAAGATAGGAAGAAACAGCTGCGCAGCTCTACATTCCCTGGGTGCCCAATGCTCTCTCACTATCAAACCTGCAGACAAGGGGGGAAATAAGTTTGGGAACCTCTGGCCTAAACTTCAGAGTACAGTAAAAAGAGAGGTGCACTGAAACCCAGAGGACCCATAATGCAGCTCAAGTAGATCCTTACAATATTTATAAAAATACTGAAAAAAGTACAGTAAAACCTTGGTTTGAGAGAGCGTTTTGCAAGACAAGCAAAATTTTTTAATAAATTTTGACTCGATATAGAAGCGATGTCTTGATATACAAGTAGCGTCATGTCACAACTAAGTATAAAACAGAAGAGAGGCACCTCTAAGTGTAGCAATATGGTTACATTTAATGAAGGTACAACATTTAGCAACATATTGCTACACTTAGAGGCGCTACTCTTCTCTTTTATACTCTGTAGCTCCTGTTGGATTTTGCTTCAAATCCCCTTGTGGATGGACATTTTATGGTTACACAACCTGGTCACATTGTTATAATCTTTTTATATGGAATATAAAGTGAAGGGCCTATTAATTAATGGTAGTGGAACAAATCTTTTGAGTTTCCATTATTTCTTATGGGGAAATTTGCTTTGATATACAAGTACATTGGATTACAAGCATGTTTCTGGAACAAATTATGCTCGCAGTCCAAGGTATTTGTGTAGTTGTAAATTCTACAAGGAAAGAGTACCCCCCAGGAACATGGGTCTTTTGAGGCAACTTGATAAAGACATCAAAATATATATATAAAATGTAACAAAATAATATTAAAAAAGTAATAGGTGCATACATCACCAATTAGGACATAAGATTAAAAAAAAAAAACAATACAGTTGATATGGTTGAGAATTGTTGGTCTCCTTTGTGGTTCACCCGATGCGTTTCTGACAAGTACCTCGGAGGTGAGACTGACATGCAGAGGGAGACCTCCGTACGGCTCTGGTTCTGGGATCACTGGAGTGGGAACAGTGACCCTCGGAGCACAGCGGAGTAGGGGAGCCTGCAGGGTCCGCTTGACTGAAGATGAAGTCAGCTTGGCAGAGACAGGAACAGGCTTGATTGCTGCGGATGCAGAAACGCTGAGAAGGAGCAGGCAGGTGTGCACAGATGCAGGACTGTAGGCAGGTGTGCACAGATGCAGGACTTGTAGGCAGATGCACACGGATGCAGGACTTGTAGGCAGATGCACACAGATGCAGGACTTGTAGGCAGATGCACACAGATGCAGGACTGGTAGGTAAGCGCGCACTGGTGCAGGACAGCAGACAGAAGCAGGGTCAGACAAGCCAGGTCACAGCAGCGGATCAATCAGACAGAAGCAGCAGGCAGAGAATGGTCAAGTCCAGGCAGAATCGGCAACAGGAGATCAAACAAACAGGAACACAATGCAGGTCAAAGGCAAGCCAAGGGGTCAGGACTGGAGACAGCAGCGAGGTCAGGAGAAGCCGGGTAACACTGGAGCAGATGCGGGTTCAGGATTGGGTACAGGATGAGCTGCAGATCAGACAGCAAGGATGCATTTTGAAGAGGCCCCCTTTTAAGGATCACTGTGCGCCAAAGCTGTGTTAGTGTGCGCGCGTCCGCGTTCTGCGCATGCTCATGCACATTGGTGCGCGTCTATTCACTGCTGAATGCCTATGGACTGGAACACGTCCCAATAGACCTGTGCGCCCACGGCCAGTTGCAGAACCATGCGCAGTACATCCATGACAGTTTCAAGATTTCAGTATTGATCCCTTTATCAGGGGAATTTCTTTTAGGAGAGATTAAACAAATAACAATCTATAATAAAACATAATAAAGGTCTGAGTATATGAAACCATGGACAGGGAATGAGCATCTTTGGAGACAGAAAAGGGGAAGATCACTCACCAATCAACCGGATACTGCACTATTGCACTGCCAATATTTTAATGTACATCTACATATGTAGATGTAATGTGGGAGCAAATACCTATACAATTAAATTATCATTAATTCTGTTTTGTATTTTATGTACTATAGAAAATTATTTTTTTTATATCTGTATATAGACATATATTGTTTGAGTTATATTCCAGGGTCAGGAATAGGAGGCCCTTATGGCCAGTTACTACAAAAAGCACGATACACAGGAATCTTCTCTATCAGAAGTTTCCTCACTATTTTCCCAATTGGGGAAAATGGTAGAGAAGAAAGCAGCTCTATTTTGGTACACCAAGAGCTTTGAGAGGTATATAAGGGAGGATATCAACCCCTTTGGCCTAAGGATACAAATCTTTCCCATTCTAGAGGAGGTTGATACGACCTTCAAAAAGAGATGGGAAAGTAATTTGCAGAAATGTACTGTATCTATGATGAAACTTCTGAATGAGGAATATCGCAAACATATGATCAATATTGACAAAGATATTATATTCCAAATTACAACATCTAAAAAGTGCAGTTAACTTTAAAGAACAGGAGGAAAGAATCAAAAATCACTTGGATTCTTTCACCTGTGACACTTTAGCAACAAAAGAAAATACATTTTGGAGGGACAAGAGGGCCTTTCAAGAGGGAAAAGCCTATAAGTGGCATCAAGGCAATAGATCAGGCTATTTGGGTAATAGACAGAGGAATCTCAGTCAGAATGTTCAAGGAACTAATTCTACTTTTAACTCTTCTTCTGCTTCCCCTTTCTCACAGAAGTCAGATTATGATGATAGGAGATCTCAAAAGATGAAACAGTCTCGATTACAAGATGATCTAACACAAAAGAAACGTGTAATCGAATCAACACTGACACAACAGCACTCTATACTTCCAACTTTTGGAACTGTTCCCTACCTAGGTAAAGGTAACACACATGGTGGACATAACACTTGCCCCTCTGGGCCTTTGGGTGATGGTTCAAACACCTCACTTTGCACTGGTGTTTCCCCATACGCGATTCCTCAATCACTAGCAGAAGTCAAGATGGGGATTTTCCCCGTCACGATCAGAGACACGACACTTAGTTAGACGATACTCTCAGCGCCATCAATCTCTCTGACTATACATTTCCACAGCTGAAAAATCACTAAATAAAGGTCTTAATTTGTGTCCAAGCTCAGACATTGACACATTTGAAGTTATAAAAAATGTTCACCTATTTTCTAGAAGACTTCTCTTTAAAAGGTTATATTTCAAAGACACTATACTTATAGACCCTTCACAGACTGATGAAGCACTGAATGAGCTACTTAATTTGCTGTAGGAATCTGATCCCACCGATCTGATTGATACGGTGGACATAGAGACTCTTCTGCAACAACATATTGATACTAAAACAGAACCACGAACAAATACAACTATTTTCAAGAAAAAATCTGACAGATTTCCCCCCTTGTCCGACAATCCTAATTTGGCTGCTTTCGTGAACTTGTGTGACCACTGACAAAAAAAATACAAATACAAGCACAAAAAGAATTTAAGATAGGAAGAAACAGCTGCGCAGCTCTACATTCCCTGGGTGCCCAATGCTCTCTCACTATCAAACCTGCAGACAAGGGGGGAAATATAGTCATCATGACAAACATACAATACAAATCAATGTGTACAAAGATCCTCCAAAATGAATCTTGGTACAGACAAATTACAAAGAATACTGTTGAAAAATTCTATGAGAAATTCTATTTGCTCATTGATGAAGCCTTCCTTAATGGCTCTATTAATAAAGACATTTGGAAATTTGTTCGTACCAAGCATCCTAAAATTCCTACCCTATATTGCTTGCCAAAAATCCATAAGGAAACCCACTTCCCATCCGGGAGATTCATCATTTCGTGTAGAGGCAGTATTACAGAAAATCTGAGTAGATACATAGATGGTTTCCTAAGACCTCATGTGAAAAATCTCCCATCATACATAAAGGATACAATACACTAATTACAGAATCTTGAAGATGTTTTCTTAAATCCTGACAGCCTCACCATCTATACATGTTGCAGTGTAGCTGCGGTTGTTTTTATATTGGAAAAACAAAATTAGAATTTTGGAGGAGGTCATACAAGCATATAAGAAGTGTGCAGGTGTGCAACCCTGATTTCCCTCTGGGACGTCAAGTAAAATTAGTGCATGGCGGTAGCTTTCCAAATGTTAAATCTTTAATCCTGGATCGTATACACCCTAGCTCCAGAGGAGGTGACTGGAATAAAACCCTTTTCCAAATGGAGCTATGGTGGATCCATCAGTTAAAAGCCACACAGTCACCAGGGTTAAATGAAGGCATCTGTTTCAAACCATTCCTTGAAGGTTTTTCATCAGGAGGAATGGAAAAATAAATATAACCTTTAATCTGCAGGTATAGAGTAATCCCCAGCCCCATCTGTCCATTGAGAAACATAATGTGATTAGTAAAAACTTGGAACCACTATGCTCTCCCCCTTTTTCTTTCCCATGTATCTATCTGTAGCTTTATTTATACTGCAGTTCACATTTTTGATTTGATGTAATAGAATATCATTTGCTGTAAAAAAAAGTCCGTATGCTGTCCACTAATATATGTGTTGTTTGTTGAAGATCTCTTCAATATCTGAATGACAACGATCATGTACTTGCATCACTATAGGTTTTACATGTGCATTGGATGTTTTTTATTTCGTTATTTTCTCCTCAGTGTTCTTGCTCCTCGCCCCCCCCTGCTCCATGGTAAGGCCACTAGGACCGCTCGGCACATTGAGCCGCCCGGGCTTCACAATCCGTGACAGCACCAGTAGGCTACAGACGCAAATCCCCATCTTGCCTCCATCTTGCTACTCCGGCAGACATGCGCAGTCCCCCAGCGAAGCTGCATGTGTCGGTGAGCGGTGTGCGCGTGACGTCGTTCTGACGTGCCAACATCTTGCACATGCGCGCTGGGGAAGGGGCTGCGCGCAAACAGCCCAGGGGGTCACCACAGAGAGACCTGCTCCCTCCCCCACTCTCCAGAAATATCAGCTGTCGCAAATATCTGCGCAAGCTGAATGGAGAGGGAGGGGTATTTAGGAACCACCAGCGCGTCCTGTATCCATCAGTCATCTGCTGGAAGTCAGGACGTGCTTTTGTTTGTTTTCAAGACTCTGGTTTAAGGTAAAGATGCTTGAATAAGCTTTATCCCTTTGAATTTTATTGTGACCATCTGATCTCTTTTTTGGAGTTAATATTATGTTACAATACATCTTTGAATCGTCGTTTATTTACCTATACCCAATGAATAGAAACCTTGGCTGATTTACACAGCCTCTATTCAATTACGGGTTAATATATATTATTTATAATCAATCTATATAACTAAATATGGCCACCCATATCTACATCATAATATATATTATCTGTAATAGATCAACGTAATGAAATATGGCCTACTTTAAATATTATATAGAATTAAATATATTATACCTTACCCTCATGATACTCTCTAACACTTTATTGTTTTTGTATCATTCCAAGATATAGTTGAATATTTAATTAATTCATTTTAAACATATTATATATCTTTCTAGTTGATATCACGCCTTCTAAAATGGAACCTCTCCTTCCTGCCTTGGTTGAGTGTCATCAACAATACTCAGGTACACGATAATATTTAAAAACAAGATTAAGGGGATAAAAATATACAAATGACTACACAAATATACCTTTTGTCCCTGACCAGTATTATACCCCAGAATGATTTAAGCCTTTTATTGCAGGATCTCTCCACCTCTGGCCCCAGCAAGTCCTCCTGGCCACTCCCCCTCTGTGGGATGCGGAAGGGGCGGTGAGTCGGCTCCCTGGGTGATTTGAAATACCATACAGTCTTAAAAAGCCTCTTCTGATGCCTATGCTATTGAAGTAGAGAGTCAACAAACACAGTTCTCATTGATATATGTATCTTTCCTGTTTTTAAACACAATATGATGAAATGTTAAAATCCACCCTGTCACCAAAAAAAATATGTAAGTGCACTCCCTAATTCCTTTCACAACTGTTATTTTCATTGCAATTTTATACTGTCAAACACTCATTGTTTTTCAACTATGTTATAGATATAGTTTCCTCCCTGAAGAAGGAGAAAACTGTACTCCAAAACGCATTGGGTGCAAGAGGATCTCATATGTGTCTTTTCCGAATATGGTGACAATGTATGAACTGTTTAGACATTCTATATTCATGTGCATATTTTAGCTACTATGTTTAACTATGAATAAATCATTTTTGTACTATAATACTCTCCATACTCTCCAATTTTACCTTAGCGTGCCTTTAAAAGCCACCATAGGGGATTTTCTTTTGTTTCTAATACTGGATGTGGCACCATAATTGCATAGCATTACCATTCTATTCTCTTCTTCATTCCTCACCATCTAGGTATTGCGCAATTAAACATATCCTTTCTCAATCACACCGGGATGATAAAAAGATCCATCAATTTTTTACAACGGCACTGGAATTTATACTGTCACATAACATGTTTACTTTTGATGGATCCCACTACCTCCAGGTGCAGTGGGTGGCAATGGAGACCTGTTGTGCCCCCTCTTATGCCAACCTGTACCTGGGGGAGTGGGGGCGATCCTTATTGGATGACAAAGTAGTTTTGTTACGACGAGTCACATTACTACATGTATCGCTACATTGATGATATTTTCATTATCTGGGAAGGTTCGGTAGACAGCTAGAATTCATTTATATCAGCTATTAACAAAAACTATTTACATTTACATTTACTATATCTTACAGTAATACTGCAATTACCTTCCTGGTAGAACTGCACGATTCTGGCCAAAATGAGAATCATGATTTTTTTGCTTAGAATAAAAAGTTTATGATTCACTCATGATTCTCGCTACGTAAAATCTTTCACATTACACACACAAAAAAAATGGGCTAACTTTACTGGTTAGCTTTTTTTTTTTTTTTAATTCATTAAAGTAATTTTTTCCAAAAAAATTGCATTTGAAAGACCGCTGCGCAAATACAGTGTGACATAAAATATTGCAACAACCACCATTTTATTCTCTAGAGTGTCTACTAAAAAAATATATACAATGGGGCAAAAAAGTATTTAGTCAGCCACCAATTGTGCAAGTTCTCCCACTTAAAAAGATGAGAGAGACCTGTAATTGTCATCATAGGTATACCTCAACTATGAGAGACATGTGGAAACAAATCCATACAATCACATTGTCTGATTTTTGAAATAATTTATTTGCAAATTATGGTGGAAAATAAGTATTTGGTCACCTACAAACAAGAAAGATTTCTGTCTCTCACAGACCTGTATCTTCTTCTTTAAGAGGCTCCTCTGTCCTCCACTCATTACCTGTATTAATTGCACCTGTTTGAACTTGTTATCAGTATAAAAGACACCTGTCCACAACCTCAAACAGTCACACTCCAAACTCCACTATGGTGAAGACCAAAGAGCTGTTGAAGGACACCAGAAACAAAATTGTAAACCTGGCACCAGGCTGGGAAGACTGAATCTGCAATAGGCAAGCAGCTTGGTGTGAAGAAATCAACTGTGGGAGCAATAATTAGAAAATGGAAGACATACAAGACCACTGATAATCTCCCTCGATCTGGGGCTCCATGCAAGATCTCACCCCGTGGGGTCAAAATCATCACAAGAACGGTGAGCAAAAATCCCAGAACCACACGGGGGGACCTAGTGAATGACCTGCAGAGAGCTAGGACCAACGTAACAAAGGCTACCATCAGTAACACACTACGCCGACAAGGACTCAGATCCTGCAGTGCCAGACATGTCCCCCTGCTTAAGCCAGTACATGTCCGGGCCCATCTAAGGTTTGCTAGAGAGCATTTGGATGATCCAGAAGAGGATTGGGAGAATGTCATATGGTCAGATGAAACCAAAGTAGAACTGTTTGGTAGAAACACAACTCGTCATGTTTGAAGGAGAGAGAATGCTGAGTTGCAACCAAAGAACACCATACCTACTGTGAAGCATGGGGGTGGCAACATCATGCTTTGGGGCTGTTTCTATGCAAAGGGGACAAGTCGACTGCTCCGTGTACATGAAAGAATGAATGGGGCCATGTATCGTGAGATTTTGAGTGCAAACCTCCTCCCATCAGCAAGGGCATTGAAGATGAAACGTGGCTGGGTCTTTCAGCATGACAATGATCCCAAACACACCGCCCGGGCAACGAAGGAGTGGCTTCGTAAGAAGCATTTCAAGGTCCTGGAGTGGCCTAGCCAGTCTCCAGATCCCAACCTCATAGATAACCTTTGGAGGGAGTTGAAAGTCTGTGTTGCCCAGCGACAGCCCCAAAACATCATTGCTCTAGAGGAGATCTGCATGGAGGAATGGGCCAACATACCAGCAACAGTGTGTGACAAACTTGTGAAGACTTACAGAAAACGTTTGACCTCTGTCATTGCCAACAAAGGATATATATAACAAAGTATTGAGATTAACTTTTGATATTGACCAAATACTTATTTTCCACCATAATTTGCAAATAAATTCTTTCAAAAAATCAGACACAATGTGATTGTCTGGATTTGTTTCCACATTTTGTCTCTCATAGTTGAGGTATACCTATGATGACAATGTAGCGCTGGTAGATTTACAATCTACCACAGATTAGGTAGATTTAGTAAATAGTGTGTTAGGAAGGTTAAAAGTTCGCCTATGTTCCAGCTTGGCTGACGTTGTGTGTGCTTCCGTGCTGACCGGTGGGTGTCGCTGTTACCATTAGTCAGTGTTGGAAGGGCAACGTGTCGAAGTGTATAGATGCTCCTCTGTCTCGGAGACAAGCTCGGTGGAGGTGGTCCTCTGAGTTGCATTCTGGGAAGGGGGTATTTATGGGACAGACGCCATGTTCTAAGGTCATTTTTGCAGCCACCTGCTGGCCCTCCTGGCCAACGGGTATGCGTTAAGGAGCTACCTCGTGGTCCTCCGATCGGGAGGCCCACGATGCTACGGCGCAGGGGTGGGTCCAGAGGCTTGTCTGGGGCCAACCTCCGCGGCCAAGGAATGGTCCTGAGCTGTCAGTCCTGTGTGACGAAGCTGGACAGCCGAGGAGATCCCAGGGGAGGACCTGTCTTGGAGAGATCACGCAGCGTGCTGGTCTATAGAGGGGCCTGGTGACTCGGTTGAAGGACGTATCCAAAAGAAATAATTATACAGCATAGTGTCGCTGGTTTGGCTTGAAGGTTCAGGCACTGTGACTGACTGTTCACTGCAGAAGATCTGATACATCCTGTGGCAGAGGATCGTGCAGATTTACCCCCCAATTAAGTCTGTGGCAGAGACTTTGGATTCGTGCTGCGTGCTGGCTGCTAGACTGGTGAGAGAGACCTATCCAGACGAGCAAAGAGTGCGTCCCATGAGGGGAACGTATTCCACATAACTATAACTACCACATAACTATCTAAATTCTACTGGGACATTTGTCGTTAAGATCTTGTAAGAAGATATTTGAGTTTCTCCTGAAAGTTTCCTATTCTGTCTCTTTCCTGCTACTTCCTAAAATTTGACTGTTTAATAAAGCATTGAAAAAGTACTCTAGTGTTAGTGCTTGTGTCGTCCAGCAGTAAACTCGATGGAACCCCTAGACCCGGTGCCGGTGAAATAATGGGAAGCAAAGTGAAGGTAACAGACCCGCTTAAATTAGCAGCTCCACCGAGAGTTAGTGCTACAACAATTACAGGCCTCTCTCATCTTTTTAAGTGGGAGAACTTGCACAATTGGTGACTGACTAAATACTTTTTTGCCCCACTGTATATATATATGTTTGGGGGTTCTAAGTAATTTTCTAGCAAAAAAAAAATATTTTAACTTGAAACCAACAAATGTCAGAAAAAGGTTTAGTGTTTAAGTGGTTACATTTTTTTCACTTTGGCCCCTTTCACACGAGGCGGGCTCCGTTTCTACGGAGCCCGCCTCGGTCCGCCGGCTCAGCGGGAGATCAGTCCGTTGATCTCCGCTGAGCCGGCGGATGACAGGTCCCTCTCTGCTCACTGAGCGGGGAGGGGCTTGTCAGGCGCCGCTGCCGCCTATGGAGGGATCGGACGAAAACGGACAGCGTGTCCGTTTTCGTCAGATCTCACCCGATCCGATCCACCAGCGACGAATCTGAACGTAGAGCCATCCGTCTGCTTTTAGCGGATCGGACGGGGTCGGATGACAGCGGACATGTCTCCGCTGACATCCGACGCTCCATAGGCTAACATGGATCGCCCGTTCAGGTCCGCCGTCAAAACTGACAGGCGGACCTGAACGGTCCGATCGTGTGAAAGGGGCCTTACACACAAAGTCTATTGCATTGACAAATTGTTACAATGTTTATACTTAAGTTCAACTGATAAAGAATGTTTTGATTCTTGGCAGACTGCCCGTTTTTTTCCTTCCTTTCTTTTGATGGCTGTGGCTTCAGAAGAACAGAGAGAATTCTTTGCATAGAAAGAATTGTGAAACACTTTAGTCAAGATCGTGATAACGATTCTTGACGATTAATTGTGCAGCTCTACTTCCTGGATGTGAAAATTCAAAAGAATGCAGATGGTGGTCTTCCAGTGGGCTCTATTGCAAGCACACTGCGGGGAACACCATCTTGCATGCATCCAGTGCTCATCCCCAAACCCTAGTACAATCCATCCCATATAGTTAGTACCTTAGACTGAGAAGGAACTGCTCTATAGATGAATACTTCTATTTTGAGGTTAATCACCTCAAGTAAAGACTATTAAGTCGGGGATACTCTCACTCTTGTCTTAAAAGGGCGTTTAAGAGAGCCTGCAATAAGCCGAGATATGAACTGCTTTTCCCGACTGACATTGATACACCTTCTAAACATCAACATACTAGACTAATCACCAAGTTTAATAACCAACATAAAAATATTCGTAAGATTTTAGAAAAACATTGGCGAATTTTGGAAACTGATCCAACACTTCGTCCCCATATATCAGCACATCCTGCCATTTCTTTTTCGGAAGGCTATATCCATAAAAGACAAATTTGTTCAAAGTAAATTTGTAGGACTCTCTAGGAAAGATCCTTGTAAACGTTTAGGTACTTTTACATGTAAAAGTACATGGCGGCTGCACCGTCTGTCAATACATGAACACCAAATCAAATATTATATTGCCAAATGGAAACGTTTTTAAGCCTCAACAATTTGCAAATTGTAAGACTGCAGGTGTGGTATATATGCTAATGTGTCAATGTCAGAGTTTTTATGTTGGAAAAATAAAGCTAGAATTCCGGAAAAGAGCAGGAAGACATATTACAAGTATGCTAACGGCCAATCCGGAGCTCTCTCTTGGAAGACACATTGGGATTATCATAAAGGTAAAAACCCTAGAATCCGCTTTCTGATTCTGGATCGGATTCATCCCAACATATAAATAGTATAAATAATCTGGATTGCCTTCAATGATATATGATTTATCCAAACAATCCCTCTTAACATAAATTAATATACTGTAATATGTTTGCTAAATTGAAATGTTTTGACATATGTGCTGTATCATTTCAGAACTTTTGGGCTTTCCAACATATTGTGTCGGTCCTGATTCCAGCGACATAAGGCCACCAATAAGATGATCGTCATTTTTGTACTTACTCAACCTTTGACACACTCCTTCGGGATTTCTACAGATCCAAATATCATACCCATTAAGACCTTGGATCTGGATGTTTGAGGTATCAAAGTGGGGGTCTTTTCAGTACCGGTCCATCTGTACAAGTTTTACACATCAGTGTACATTACATCTACATATGTACACATACCTTAAAATATTGGCAGTGCAATAGTGCAGTATCTGGTTGATTGGTGAGTGATCTTTCCCTTTTCTGTCTCCAACGATGCTCATTCCCTGTCCATGGTTTCATATACTCAGACCTCTATTATGTTTTATTATAGATTGTTATTTGTTTAATTTCTCCTGAAAGAAATTCCCCCGATGAAGGGATCAATACTGAAATCCTGAAACGCGTCGGTCGAACCACAAAGGAGACCAACAGTTCTCAACCATATCCACTGTATTGTTTTTTCTTTTAATCTTATGTCCTAATTGGTGATGTATGCATCTATTACTTTTTAATATTATCTCAATAAATTTTGTTAAATTTTCTATATATATTTTGATCTCTTTATCAAGTTGCCTCAAAAGTCCCATGTTCCTGGGTGGTACTCTTTCCTTGTAGAATCTACTTTTTCGGGATGTTGGCAACAATTCGGTCTTTTTAGGTGAAACCCCTCCACAATACTGTAGTTGTAAAAACAAATCATAATAGGGCAATATATAGTATGTTTGATAAACAAAAGAACAAGGTAAATCCATAAATCTTACCTTCCACGTTTTTCATTTCAACTTTTAACAGCTTCATTCCAGCACATGCACTGAGTAAGCGATCTGTAGCATCTACATTAGTACACAAATGAGAAGCAATGCCCGCTGCTGACAAGGGCTCACCAATATCATGTAGTAAGTCAAAAATTCCCAACTCACATGCTGTAAACATGGTCTAAAAGGAAAATACACCACGTATTACTGTATTTGTACTGATCATTTACAAAATGTTATTTTTGTCATTCCAGTTCTAAAATGTAAGGCAAATATATGGTATACAATAGCCATTAATGATATTTGTAAGAATTTAAGTGTCAATTTTAAAGAAATTTCTTCTGATAGAGATGGTGTCTGCCTTTGATGATCTTGTGAAAATGCTAGTTGTCTGACTCTCTTTGACCTTTGGGGTCATTGACCTTGAAAAAGTTGCTGGTAAAGACTGAAGCATGCTTGAACCCCTGATCTGCTTATTTTATTCCAACTCAGTGGGCTTTTTTTAGTAAAGAAAAATAAACTATTTACTTTGCAATGGCATTTTCCCTTAAGCTTAGTGATTGTGAATCTATTCTGAATTCCATCATCCAATCACATGCAGGCAAAAAAAAATACTGTTTTTTAATATTTTCCTTGCAGGTGATTGGGTAATCATTGCAAAGTGAATTTTCACAACATTCAGTATGCTCAGGGAAAATTCCTTTGCAAATGCAAATTCCCCTGCAAAATGAACAGCCTAATTGCTTTTTGTAAAACAACTTCAATGACTCTAAAGGACTGAAGCTAATGGATCGGCCTGACAATCGCACTCAAAAGGACAGCTCAGCAATGGTAGTCTACATATTTTCTGAGTATAGGAAATAATACACTAATTAAAACAAAACAAAAACACAGTAGTGTATAAAAGACAATTAGCGCCACCTACCTAAAGTGTTATGTGTTATAAATAAACTATGAAGTGTACTAATTAGTACTCCACAGCTGCTGTAAACTTCTAATGAATTCACCTCACCATACAACATATAAAATAAAATGAAAAATATAAATGCAGCACTATTAATCTATCATGTGAACGATCCAGTGATATCAAATTATATTAAAATAAATTAATAATTAAATCTATAGAATAATGTGTTCAATTAATGTTTGTATAATGAAACTTTTATGCATTGAATTATTGTGACTTCTCAATTCATATATCACCCACCACTGTGCAAATCATGTCTTCGGCAGATTATGTGCACACCTTCACCAGCCATTATACCTGCTCACCTAATACATGAGTCAGAAAGACTCAAAACAATTCCTTTCTTTCAGCTATGGTCTCATCTCTTCCATATTCAACCAGCTACTCTGTATCTAAATTAAATCTTTCACCAAAAATAATAAATAGTAATGTTGCCATCATCCCTAATAAGGAATTGTACATTGAGGGTCCCCCACAAAAGGGTTGGGACTTTAAAGGCAACTGAATATAATAGAAAAGGCAAAAAATCTAAAAATCAATATATTTTATTGTTGTATCAAATTTAAAAGACTTAGTGCATGTGACTGTTGCAACTAACTCATTAATAACAGCATTGACATGAAAAGAAAGTAACACAATACAACCTAAGAACAAATGTAGTCTCCTCTATAAGAATGAGAAACAAGCACAAAAATCATTGTACAAAACAAATGTGGTCTCCTCTTGTGTGAGAGAGAAAAAGCTTGACGCGTTTCAGGAGCTTGTCCTTTCTTTAGGGGCATGATATATGTAGAGACAGATGTGCATCTATAAGAAAAACCACTCATCAGAGTTGAACAATGTAGGGACAGGAGATAAGAGGAGCATCGGTGAGGCAAACAAGACAAGTCGACCATGAAAAAAAAAAAAAAAACATAAATTGAAAAAATTGAAAAATGTGATTGAGGAAAATAACCTGATGCAAGAACTGGATGTGTTTGCTGATGAATGTTCACTGGATAACCTTGGACAGGCACCAAGTCCAGAAAAGAAGATTGAAGTACTACGCTATGGTCAAGCAGTATAAGGTGGCACTCAGTTGGTATGTGTTGTATGTAGCCAACAACTGTGCGGTGTAGCACTGAACATTGCACTAACATATGGACTTCAAGTTAACATATGGTGTACCTGTGTGATCAAAAAATAAAAGGGGATTTTTAAGAAGTATAATACACAAGCATTCCTTCACAGAGGGAAAAGCTATTCATCTTACATAGACGGGTGTATTTAGTATAAGTGTCAACATTGTCTATTGAAACAATCAAATATGTATATGTCCCAACCCTTTTGTGGGGGACTCTCAATGTACAATTCCTTATTAGGGATGATGGCAACATTACTATTTATTATTTTTAGTAAAAGATTTAATTTAGAGCCAACCGCATAGGATAGCAAATACCCAATTTGTGCTTTTTTGCACACGTCCCTTTTCACCAAAATTATGACCTACATAGATTTTCTGACATCTTGATACCATTGTTAAACCATATCACTATTATTAATTCTGATTAATCAATCATTTTTGTTTTTCTCTTTTTTTTTCATATTTGTATAGTAAGTGTGCATCCTTTTGTCTATGTATTCATTTTTGGGCAGGACCATGTTTCAGGGTCAGGAGTGGGAGGCCCTTATGGTCAGTTATTACACCAGACATGATGCACGGGAAGCCTCCCAGTCGGAGGTTTTCTCACTCTTCTCCCAATTAGGGAAATTAGTTGAGAAAAAGACTGCAATGTTCTGGCACATTGAAAGTTTTGAAAGATATTTAAGGGAGGAGATCAATCCATATGGCCTCAGGATACAGATTTTTCGCTGGATGATGTGGATTCCACATTCAAAAAGAAATGGGAAAAAAATTAACAGGAATGTACAGCAACTATGATGAGACTTCTCAACGAAGAATACCGTACTCGTATTAATATCCTAGACAAAGACATTGAGTCAATTTACAATAAATTACAGCACCTGAAAAATGCGGCGAATTATAAAGAGCAGGAGGATAGAGTCAAAAACAATCCTGACACATTCACCCGTGACACCTTACTGACAAAAGAGAAAAAATTCTGGAGAGATAAGCGGGCTTTCCAGGAAGGGAAGGCATATAAATGGTATCAAGGGAATAAATCAAGAAACTCCTCCAATGGACAAAAAGATTAAAGACCGAAGGTTTTATCATATAATTCTTCGTTTAATTCTTGCAATTCTTCTACAGTTTCTACTTTACAGAAATCCCAGCATGGCGGGAGAAGGTCGCACAAAACTAAACAGTCACAAGATGATGGCACTCAAAAGAAACGAATAGTGGAATCTACACCCATACAACTTCCACCCACTCCATCTACCCTCGGCCCGGCTTTGCAATTCGGGAAAGGTAACACTCAGGGTGGCCCCCATGCCCGCCCCTATGGGCAGTCTGGGGATGGTCCCAATACTTTTCTGGGTACGGGCATGTCTCCTATCCAGAATTCATTTACGGGCATTAGATCCCAAAACATGGATTTTCACAAACACGATCAAAGACACAACACATAAAAAACCATGATATTGATCAAAACAGTTCTACTAAAACAGACACTCTCAGCATCATTAATTTGTCCGATTATCAATTATTTGAAGATGAGCTTTCTCTTCTCAGTAAGGGTCTCGGGTTCTGTCCTTCTGCGGACTCTGACACTTTTGAAGTCATTAAAGATGTTCAACTATTTGCGAGGAAACTATTTCTAAAAAGTTTATACACTAAAAACACCAAATCTAATGTAGTACCAAAACCCAGTTCCCCACAAACCGATGAGGCAATTAACATTCTAATTAGCCTCCTGGAGGAATCAGATCCCGCGGATCCAGCTGACCCTGGAGATGTTCTTGCATGTCTGCAGAGCAACTCTATTGTTAAGAATGAATCCTCAAATATCATGCCAAATTTCAAACTTAAATCAGACAAATTTCCTTCCTTTCTTGACAGTGCAGCTTTGGCCACTTTTGTCAACCAGGTCACTAATGATATCAAAAAAATGCGTAAACACAAAAGGGGTGGAAACCTTTCTCCAAAGGAGATCACCGCACTACGGTCATTATGTGCACAACATTCCCTTACAATCAAACAGGCAGATAAGAGAGGAAATATAGTAAGCATGTCCAACAATGTGTAGGCAATGAGGCAATGTGTCTTAAGATACTACACAACGAAACTTGGTACAAAAGGATTTCTGCAAGCACAGTCACCAAATTTTATGAGGCTTTCTATACCCTTGTCGATGATGCCTTTTCACGAGGGGCCATCGATAAGGGGATTTGGGAGTTCATTCGTACCAAGCATCCGATAATTCCAACATTATATTGCTTGCCTAAAATTCACAAACAATCTTCATTTCCTCCCAGAAGACCTATTATCTCCGGGAGAGGAAGCATTAGTGACAATCTAAGTAAATACATAGATGCATCTCTCAGACCTTATGTGATGGAACTTCCATCATACATCAAAGACACCATACATTTTCTACAAATTATTGAAGCAATCAGACTTAATCCTGATAGTCTGTTAGTAGCTATCGATGTTGAAACCCTGTATAGCTCTATTCCGCACCATCTCGGATTAGCGGCTATACAGCACATACTGTCCCATTCATATGGCTGCGACAATAAATTTCACCAATTCATCCTATCAGCCCTGGAATACATTCTAACCCACAATATTTTCACCTTCGATGACCCACTAACTCCAGGTACAGGGCATCGCTATGGGGACCTCGTGTGCCCCCTCCTATGCGAACCTGTACCTGGAGGAGTGGGAGCGCTCCCTCTTTGATGATGAAGACCTATTGCCCTTCACTAGTAACATCACACTGTGGCAGCGATACATAGATGATGTTTTTATGATTTGGGATGGTCCCATAGATGCATTACATGCCTTTCTATCCACCTTAAACAAAAATGCCTTTAATCTCCAGTTCACCATGTCATATAGTGACACCTCGATCACTTTTTTAGACGTCACTGTCTGCAAGAATGAGACGGGAGGTCTCGCTAGTGGACTCTTTAGGAAGCCCACTGCGGGAAATACGATCCTTTACGCATCAAGCGCCCACCCACAATCTCTTATTAAGTCTATCCCTTATAGTCAGTATCTTAGACTTAAAAGAAACTGCTCCACAATTAAATCTTTTAAACTAGAAGCAGCCCTTTTGAGGGATCGGCTGCTTTTACGAGGCTACTCCCATACTTGCCTCAAAAAGGCATACAGACGAGCTTGCAATAAATCCAGACAAGACCTACTGTTTCCACAACAAAAACAAAAACATATTGCTACTAAACCACAATAAACCAGATTAATTACCAAATACAGTAACCAACACCAGGACAATAAAAATATTCTTTCAAAACATTGGAAAATCTTACAGACTGATTCCACTCTCTGTCAATACATCTCACCATATCCCAACATCACATTCCGCAGAGCCAGTTCCTTGAAGAATAAATTGGTACATTCTGAATTTGTAGGAGAATTCAGAAAAGATCCGTGCAAGCGCTTTGGCACATCCACCTGCGGTGGATGTGCCATATGCCAGTACATGGACATAAGGTCCCACATTGTCTTACCTAATGGAAAAGTTTTTAAACCCCTACATTTCGCTAATTGTAAGACCCCGGGTGTGATCTACATGCTGCAATGCCAATGTCACAGTTTTTACATTGGCAAGACGAAACTGGAGTTTCAGAACAGGGCAGGTAGACACATAAAAAGCATGAAGACGGCCAACCCTGACTTACGCCTTGGGAGACATGTAAGGGACTTTCACAATGGTAAAATTCCAAAGGTCTCCTTCATAATCCTTGACAGAATTCACCTGAATGCTAGAGGAGGAGATTGGAACAAGCTCCTCCTCCAAAAAGAATCTCGCTGGATTATGAAACTAAATGCTACCAATGCACCTGGCCTTAACAGTATATTGAGCTTTAGACCATTCCTTGAAGGGTTCAGTTCTGGGGTTTGTGAGAAAGATATGTAACCATGCGGGTGATATTTATGTATGACATTCAAATTGCCTAAAATTTTCCTTCATGTTTTGTTTATAATAGTGCTGCTATAGTATTTTTAGATGAATATTACGAGCATAATCTGTAATTTGGAGAAAGATATTTTTTGTAACACCATTAATATTTGGAGGTTTCATTTATGCTTTGAAAAAAGTGATGCTCTATTGTTTTTGTTTGTATCTGGTGCTATTTGTTGTCATTCAATACAACCATTCTGTCTATAACTGAATAATCCCTTGAGGAGAAGAAGACAACCTGACCATGCACCTAACCCTTCCCCTGTTCCCCCCCTTTTTTTTTTTTTCACAATTCTAGTTTTGTTCAGGGGCGGACTGACAACACCCAGGGCCCCCGGACCAAATAAAGCAAGGGCCCCCTGTCAGGCCCAGCTCATGGCCCACCCCTGACCCCGCCCATGGCCCACCCCTGATCCCGCCTCTACATTTTGCACAAAGTACAATTTCTGCCTTTTTTAAAATGGAACCTGGAGGGAGGTCTCTCTCTAACAGTGTCCATTAGACAGTCTGTTAGAAAACGTCCCCTCCAGGCCCCATTAGAGTCTACAACAGAGTCTAATGGGACCTGAAGGGGGGTCTCTCTCTAACAGTGTCCATTAGAGAGTCTCTGTTAGAGAGAGATCCCCTTCCAGGACCCATTAGAGACTACAAAGGAGTATAATGGGACCTGGAGGGGGGCCTCTTTCTAACAGAGTGTACAGTGAACACCTTCATTTACTCTGGTCCTCACTGGACCCCCTCCTTGTGCCATGACTCTCACCCCTGCCCCAACCTCTCACAAAGTAGAAATAAAATTGGCACCGAGTAGCTCTCCTCTTACCTTAACTATGGCTACTGTAGCTGTGGCTGGTTCCCGCGTCCTCTGTGGCTGGCTGGCTCCTGCGTCCTCTGTGGCTGGCTCCCGCTTCCTCTGTGGCTGGCACCCTGCCGTGGATGGCCGGCTCCATCGTCCTCGGTAGCTGCCTCCTGCGTTCTCTGTGGCTGGCTGGCTCCTGCGTCCTCTGTGGCTGGCACCCTGCTGTGGCTGGCTGGCTCCCTGGTGTGGGTGCGTCACCGTGGGTGGGTAGGTTACAGTTGGCTGGTGCCCTGGCCCTGCTGTGGCTGGCTGATGTGTCCTCTCCTCGTTCCACCGTACCGGGCACTGTTTGCCGAGGCGAGGGAGAGACTTGGAGGGAGTCGGCCGCCTTTGCCCTATACGGGACAGTAGAACTAGGAGGTTTGCAGCAGGCCCAGTGCACGGATGCGCGCGGTGCAACACTTAATGACGTGGTGTGCGTGTCCACTCTGTGTCCATTTGAGAGTCTATGTTAGAAATAGCGCCCATCAGTGCAGCCTCATCAGTGTCCATCAATGCAGCCTCGCCAGTGTCCCCTCAGTTCAGCCTCACCAGTGCCCCCTCCATGCAGCCTCACCAGTGCCTCCTCCGTGTAGCCTCACCAGTGTCCCCTCAATGCAGCCTCACCAGTGTCCCCTCAATGCAGCCTCGCCAGTGTCCCCTCTGTGCAGCCTCACCAGTGGCCCCTCTGTGCAGCCTCACCAGTGGCCCCTCTGTGCAGCCTCACCAGTGTCCCCTCCATGCAGCCTCACCAGTGTCCCCTCTGTGCAGCCTCACCAGTGTCCCCTCCGTGCAGCCTCGCCAGTGTCCCCTCCGTGTAGCCTCACCAGTGTCCCCTCAATGCAGCCTCACCAGTGTCCCCTCAATGCAGCCTCGCCAGTGTCCCCTCAGTGCAGCCTCGCCAGTGTCCCCTCTGTGCAGCCTCGCCAGTGTCCCCTCTGTGCAGCCTCGCCAGTGTCCCCTCTGTGCAGCCTCGCCAGTGTCCCCTCAATGCAGCCTCACCAGTGTCCCCTCCGTGCAGCCTAGTCAGTGTCCTCTCAATGCAGCCTCACCAGTGTCCCCTCAGGGCAGCCTCACCAGTGTCCCCTCAGGGCAGCCTCACCAGTGTCCCCTCAGGGCAGCCTCACCAGAGTCCCCTCCATGCAGCATCACCAATGTCCCCTCCATGCAGCCTGATCAGTGTCTCCTCAATGCAGCCTCCCCAGAGTCATCTCAGGGCAGCCTCACCAGTGTCCCCCTTCATGTAGCCCCTCTGTGCAGCCTCACTAGTGTCCCCTCCATGCAGCCTTGCCAGTGTCCTCTCCATGCAGCCTCGTCAGTGTCCCCTCCATGCAGCCTCGTCAGTGTCCCCTCCATGCAGCCTCGTCAGTGTCCCCTCCATGCAGCCTGATCAGTGTCCCCTCCATGCAGCCTTGCCAGTGTCCCCTCCATGCAGCCTCACCAGTGTCCCCTCCATGCAGCCTCACCAGTGTCACCTCCATGCAGCCTGATCAGTGTCCCTTCCATGCAGCCTCACCAGTGTCCCCTCCATGCAGTCTGATCAGTGTCCCCTCCATGCAGCCTCACCAGTGTCCCCTCCATGGAGTCTGATCAGTGTCCCCTCCATGCAGTCTGATCAGTGTCCCCTCCATGCAGTCTGATCAGTGTCCCCTCCATGCAGCCTCACAGACAGTGTCCCCTCCATGCAGCCTCACAGACAGTGTCCCCTCCATGCAGCCTCACAGACAGTGTCCCCTCCATGCAGCCTCACAGACAGTGTCCCCTCCATGCAGCCTCACAGACAGTGTCCCCTCCATGCAGTCTACTCTGATCAGTGTATGGGGGTTAGAGAGGAGAGCCACCAGGTAACACAGAGCGGGGATCTCCCTTTTACCCAGCGTCCGCTGTCATCAGATGTTCCGCTTCCTGTGTGATGTCTATCAAAAGAGCCAGTGCAGGAGGCGGGACATTCGATGACAGCGGACGCTGGGTAAAAAGGAAATCACTGCTCTGTGACCCAGCGACGCTCGCCCTCACCCCTCACCCTCCGAGGCAGCACAAAAGATTGTCGCGGGGGGCCCGCGGCCGCAAGTTTTTTGTCCCTGGACCCCAAGCTGGTTCCAGCAGGTGGCGCTGACGGGCCCCCTTCAGCGGTCGGGCCCTCGGTCCACGTCCGAATGGACCGACTGGTCAGTCCGCCCCTGGTTTTGTTCATACAAGTATCCACATCAAAAACTTTATCGCATGTCCCATGGGTCAATTTTAAACAATTTTGACGCATAGTTCATACATGACATCCCTTTACACAGAAGAAATCCCATGCATTGGCATGGATTCACGGCATGGTGTCACCACACAGCCGCAAATCGAACCTATACATCCTCTCTGGCCATCACGTTAGCTCCCGTTCGGCTTCAGTTCTTCAACGGCGCTGATAATCTTTACTGTGCATGCGCGCACAAACATATCCATCTATTACAATGCGCACGCACACAGCATTACACACGCGCTTGGTGCCACAACGGCACCGCCCCCCTGGTTGTGATGTATGGCATCACACGGCTTTAGGGATCCGATGCCGATATAAATTAGCTGTTTATGCACCTCCACACAGCCGCAGTAGATCCCTTACATTCATATAAAGCCAGGCATCGGCACGTTCACAATTTAGGACAGTTGCTGATGTGATGGCGTCTCTGAAATCTAGTTAATTGCCCTCATCTTAAACTATGGTATGTACCTTGTTCATTACAGTGCATGACAAGTTTTAAACCTACTGTTTCTTTAGATTAAATGGTTATTTGCCCTGATTTCTAACCAGGGCATATACCATGATTGACATATTGCATGATAAATTCTAAACACACTGTTTTTCTAGATTAAATATACCGGTCTATTTAATATTAATTTATACATATTTGATTGTTTCAATAGACAATGTTGACATTTATACTAAATACACCCGTCTATGTAAGATGAATAGCTTTTCCCTCTGTGAAGGAATGCTTGTGTATTATACTTCTTAAAACACCCCTTTTTTTTGATCACACAGGTACACCATATGTTAACTTGAAATCCATACGTTAGTGCACTGTTCAGTGCTACACTGCACAGTTGTTGGCTACATACAACATATACCAACTGAGTGCCACCTTATACTGCTTGACCATAGCGTAGTACTTCAATCTTCTTTTCTGGACTTGGTGCCTGTCCAAGGTTATCTAGTGAACATTCATCAGCAAACACGTCCAGTTCTTGCATCAGGTTATTTTCCTCAATCACATTTTTCAATTTTTTCAATTTATGTTTTTTTTTTTTTTTCATGGTCGACTTGTCTTGTTTGCCTCACCGATGCTCCTCTTATCTACTGTCCCTACATTGTTCAACTCTGATGAGTCATTTTTCTTATAGATGCACATCTGTCGCTACATAGATCAAGCCCCTGAAGAAAGGACAAGCTCCTTAAACACGTCGGCCTTTTTCTCTCTCTCACAAGAGGAGACCATATTTGTTTTGTACAATGATTTTTGTGCTTGTTTCTCATTCTTATAGAGGAGACTACATTTGTTCTTAGGTTGTATTGTGTTACTTTCTTTTCATGTCAATGCTGTTATTAATGAGTTAGTTGCAACAATAAAATATATTGATTTTTAGATTTTTTGCCTTTTCTATTATATTCAGTTGCCTTTAAAGTCCCAACCCTTTTGTGGGGGACCCTCAATGTACAGCTACTCTGTATCCACTTTCAAATAAGCCTGCCAGGGGGATCGAAAGAAAGATCTCTCATCTATACTGCCCCACTGCTTTTCTCCTTCCTCCACGCCAGCGTTATTACTCAGTATTCCTAATAGGATATGGCTCCACATTCATGCAACAATAAATAGAGGATACATAGTGCTCTCCGTTTGCAACATTAATTATAATGCCCCTAATTAAAATCACGCTAATCACATGGTACAGATGGGCCCTGTCTATACCATGTGATCACATTGACCAATCACAGCTAACAACACAATTGTACACAATGGATGGCATGAAAGGAAGCCACCCATTGTTTACAACTATCATGTGATCTGCTGTGATTGGTCACAGCAGTCACATGGTACTGGCTTCGAGCCGGTACACTGATCAGTCATCTGATGGACAGCATCGCAGCACAGCACAAGTCTGGAGAACGTCATATGACGTCCACCCATATCGACAAAAGGCCAGCCAAGCCATCATTTTGTTAAAGGGCCTGGCGGGAACTGGTTAAAGTTGCATTCAGGTTGCACTACGTAATCTCACTGAAAACTGAATCAAAGTCAGATTGCAGCAGTGTGAACCTAGCCTAATGCCAATAATGGAAAGAGGTAGACCTTCGGGCAAGCTGGAGCACCATGAGTAAATTATATGGCAGAACTATACAACTCACATATCAGAGAGCTTCCAGGGCTACACACTTAAGTTGGCCATAGATGGGTAGAATTTCGAACGAAAATCCTTAGGAAAAGAATGTTCTAAGACACTTTGTTTTTCTGATCATTACTGAATCAAATCAGTGTTTGTTTTTTTCAGCGGCAATGATGAGAAAATTCAAAGGATCAGGATGGAAAATTTTTCTTGGAAGAACAAAAAAAAAACAGTTTATGTGGCTTTCATTTGGTAAAGTTCATTTATTTCAAAATCAGATGTTAAAAGCAAACAAAATCTTTCAAATTACTTTGAATGTTCTGAGAATGTTTTGAGAATTTTCATATGAATTTTCTTTAGGCTTTCCTACGAATTTTTGTTCAAAATTCTATCCATCTATGGGCAGCTTTATCCAGAGCACTCAAGTTACATCTTACTGACTAAGGGGTACAGTCTAAAGTTGGCAATACACATATCTTTTTTTTTGTCTAGCAGTGGGCTGATTGGAAAAACTAAATGGGTCCCCCATCCAAACAATCAAGGTGGATGGGGGAATCCTCCCCTCTGTGCCATTGGTTTGATCAGATGCTTGTTCAAGCTGGTAACGGCTTGTTTACATGAGACCAAAACGGGAAGTGATTAAATCCTCGTCATCTCCAGTTTCTGACATCACACAGTGGGAGAAACAACATCAGTTCCTCTCACTGTGTCCCAGGAACCAGATGCCCCCAGTCACATCCTTTCCGGGCTCCCTGGGGTGGTGGCAGGGACTGTGATGCGCTGCTGCACTGTGATATCCAATCCTCTATGGTGCTCTGTGATAGAATACAGCATGCCTGCATTTTATTGCAGCTTGTTGGGCTTTGTTGCAGTGTGAATGGGACACACAGAAAACAATTGTGCAATACAGTGCAGTAAAATGCCGGTTACCGCACATAGTGTGAATTGGGCCTATAACATTTTCCACCTGATGTTAAATACCTCAATAATATATCATATTCTAATTTCTTTCCTTCCCAAACTTTGCTGGTCTGAGTGATTTGCCAACACATGAAGCTGCCTCCGCGCCCATCCCCGCCCCATGACCACCACAAATTATTCTTTTCCCATTTTCCCATCAATAAGATAGTTCAGTCAAATAAAATGGTATATACAGTTGTGTGAAAACGTATTTGACCCCTTTCTGTTTTTTTATTTTTTTGCATATTTGTCACGCTTAAATGACTCAGATCATCAAACAAATTGTATTATTATACAAAGATAACCCAAGTAAATACAAAATGCAGTTTTTAAATAATGGTTTAATTTATTAAGGCAAAAAAGCTGTCCAAACCTGCCTAGTAATTGCCCCCTAAACCTAATAACTGGTTGTGCCACCCTTGGCGGCAACAACTGCAATCAAGCGTTTGCGATAACTGGCAATGAGTCTTTCACATTGCTGTGGAGCAATTTTGGCCCACTCTTCTTTGCAGAATTGTTTTAATTCAGCCACATTGGAGGGTTTTCCAGCATGAACGGCCTGTGTAACGTCACGATACAGCATCTAAATTGAGTTTAAGTCCGGGCTTTGACTAGGAAATTCCCAAACCTAAATTTTGCTTTGTTCGAACCATTTGGAGGTGAACTTGCTGTTGTGTTTTGTGTCATTGTCCTGCTGCATAACCCAAGTGTATTTGAGCTTGAGGTCACAAACTGATGGCTGGACATTCTCCTTTAAGATTTTCTGGTAGTGCTCAGAATTCATGGTTCCATCAATTATGGTAAGTCGTCCAGGTCCTGAAGTTGAAAAGCAGCCCCAGACCATCACGCTACCACCACCATGTCTGATGGTATTATGTTCTTGTTATAAAATGCTGTATTAGTTTTATGTCAGATGTAACAGGACGCACACCTTCCAAAAAGTTACAATTTTGTCTCATCAGTCCACAGAATATTTGCCTAAAAATCTTGGGGATAATCAAGATGTTTTTTGGTAAATGTGAGATGAGCCTTTATGTTCTTTTTGGTCAGCAGTGACTTTGGCCTTGGAACTCTCCCATGGATGCCATTTTTGCCCAGTCTCTTTCTTATTGTTGAATCATAAACACTGATCTTACCTGAGGCAAGCGAGGCCTGCAGTTCTTTAGATGTTGTTCTGGGTTCTTTCATGACCTCCATGATGAGTCCTCATCATGCTCTTGGAGTAATTTTTGTAGGCCGGCCACTCCTGGGAAGGTTCACCACTGTTCCAAGTTATCTCTATTTGTGGATAATGGCTCTCCCTGTGGTTCACTGGAGTTTCAAAGCCTTAGAAATGGCTTTGAAGCCTTTCCTAGACCGATGCATGTGTATTACTTTGTTTCTAATCTGTTTTTGAATTTTTTTAGATTGTGGCATGATGTGTGGCTTTTTGTGATCTGTTAGCGTGCTTCACTTTGTCAGACAGCTTCTATTTATGTGATTTCTTGATTTAACAGGTCTGGCAGTAATCAGGCCTGGGTGTGGCAAATGAAATGTAACTAATTTTTCCAAAAAATTGTGGTTAATCACAGTTCCTTCATGATTCAGCATGGGGGGGGGGGCAATTACTTTTTCACATAGGGCCAGGCAGGTTTGGAGAGCTTTTTTTTCCCTTAATAAATGAAATAATAATTTAAAAACTGCATCTTGTATTTACTGAGGTTATCTTTGTGTAATATTAAAATCTGATCTGAATCATTTAATTGTGAGACATATGCAAAAAAAAAAAAAAAAAATTAGGAAGGGGGCATATATATAGAAGCACTGCAGCTTCCACATATATTTGCAAATGTGGGCAACTAAAACCTTAGTTTTTACCATGAACTGTTAAACAGGGTCAGTTTGTTGCTTTGCAGGCTAGCTGGTAAGTGTGCTGGGAAATGTTTGTCTTTTTGTAAAATGCTATATAGTACCTCAGCATATACCAATGTAAGATAGAGAATGTTAAAAAGAAACGTGAGCATATATGTAAATGACATGTTGTTGTAGGGGCTCATTTTAATTCCAGCAATAAGAGCAATTCAGATAATTGATTATGTAATACCAAGTAGCCGAAATTTTACCTTGACATTTATGCTATAGGGCAGGGGTTTCCAAACTATGGCCCTCCAGTTCAGGAACTACAATTCCCATCATGCCTAGTCATGTCTGTGAATGTCAGAGTTTTACAATGCCTCATGGGACGTGTAGTTCTGCAACAGCTGGAGGGCCCTAGTTTGAAGATAGCTGCTATAGGGTATTAACAAGAAGCAGTCCCTGGAATTCATAAAGGACAGATTTTGCGAAAGTGTCTTGCATGAATCGTAAAAGTGGCACAGAGTGCACCAAACTCATGTACCTGTCAAGAACTTGTGCTTGAATTCAGTACATGCTGCAACACTTTTAGAATGCATGCGAGACACTTTTGTAAAATCTGTCTCTCCTTATGCAAAAGAGAGTTGGTCTTAACTCCACTTTTGTGAGATACAAACTGTCCGCATTTTGTTTTGAATTTGGCGCATTCACTCCGCCATAATGTAAAAGTGACACATTTTAAAACTACCTGAATTTGGTGCAGGAGTCGCTGTCAGAACCAAAAGTGTTGCAGATGCTTTATTTCTTTGTTGCCTTACATTAACAAGAAGGATTAATGCCAGAAAAGGTGTGCAGCAGCTTTATTGAATTCCCCCCAAACTGTCCCTATTCTATCTTCAATTTGGCTCAGGTGTTGCACCACAATGTAGAAGTGAAACACATTAGGACTACCTGAATTTGGCACACAAGTCGCTGTCAGAACCAGAACTGTCACAGATTTTTGTTTTTATTAGGTGCAACACATTAACAAGAGCAATCAACACCAGAAAAGTAGCATAGCAGCTTTATTGAATTCCCACCAATGAGTTGTGTCCAGTTTATACATTTCAAATTTAGTAATATTTTTGGAAGGCCATTACCTCATATTACCTCAGTACTTAGATCAGATAAAACATTGACTAAACAAATAGTTCTCTAAAAGGGGGAATACTGTTCACATGATTTCTGCTGTAAAATGAATGTCTAATAGGCAATATGGAGCTGTTCAGTGGATGCATATATAAAAGTCACAAACAAACAATGAACAGTCAACAATGAACAATGAACAAAAGTAGGAATACTAAAAATAAAGAAAATAGTACTTTAGACATATATTCTTACCTTTGAAGCTAAAAAGCCATCCTTATAATCCAGCAATTGCTTTGGATAGTCAAGATCGGAGGAGCTCATGTTGGTGTGATATTCAGTGGCTTGGTCTGTCATCGTAAGCTGCTTTCTATCTGCATATATAATACTATAAAGAACTAAGCTGGGCTTAGACAGTTGATTCCACACATGACCTAATTTTGGGGGCAGCCTATTTCTAGATTTATTGGAGCTGTTAAGAGTTGGAGAATGTAGATGTGGTTATCATGAGCTGCATTGATCTCCTGTAATTTAAAAAGATCCCATGTCTCTGTTAAGGAGCTTGAGTACTTGGAAACATGGGCACACTTGGAGGATCACATGAATTGCAGTGTTTCATCCACAAAAATTCAGTGTGGGCGGCTGTGTGCAGTAAAAGTAAATCTGCCAACATCCTACATGACAATAAACAAAGAGTGCAGGAACACGGAGATCCCTCATGGACTTTAAAGGCAGAACCACACGTAGAAGTATATTTAAAAGGCAAAAAGCCAATTTACAGTGTGGACGGAAAGTATTCAGACCCCCTTTCATTTTTCACTCTTTGTTATATTGCAGCCATTTGCTAAAATCATTTATGTTCATTTTTTTGCTCATTAATGTACACACAGCACCCCATATTGACAGAAAAACACAGAATTGTTGACATTTTTGCAGATTTTTAAAAAAAGAAAAACTGAAATATCACATGGTCCTAATTATTCAGACCCTTTTCTGTGACACTCATATATTTACCTCAGGTGCTGTCCATTTCTTCTGATCATCCTTGAGATGGTTCTACACCTTCATTTGAGTCCAGCTATGTTTGATTATACTGATTGACTTGATTAGGAAAGCCACACACCTGTCTATATAAGACCTTACAGCTCACAGTGCATGTCAGAGCAAATGAGAATCATGAGGTCAAAGGAACTGCCTGAAGAGCTCAGAGACAGAATTTTGGCAAGGCACAGATCTGGCCAAGGTTACAAAAAAATTTCTGCTGCACTTAAGGTTCCTAAGAGCAGAGTAGCCTCCATAATCCTTAAATGGAAGATGTTTGGGATGACCAGAACCCTTCCTAGATCTAGCCGTCCAGCCAAACTGAGCTATCGGGGGAGAAGAGCCTTGGTGAGAGAGGTAAAGAAGAACCCATAGATCACTGTGGCTGAGCTCCAGAGATGCAGTCAAGAGATGGGAGAAAGTTGTAGAAAGTCAACCATCACTGCAGCCCTCCACCAGTCAGGGCTTTATAGCAGAGTGGCCCAAAGGAAGCCTCTCCTCAGTGCAAGACACATGAAAGCCCACATGGAGTTTGCTAACAAACACCTGAAGGACTCCAAGATGGTGAGAAATAAGATTCTTTGATCTGATCAGACCAAGATAGAACTTTTTGGCCTTAATTCTAAGCAGTATGTGTGGAGAAAACCAGGCACTGGTCATCACCTGTCCAATACAGTCCCAACAGTGAAGCATGGTGGTGGCAGCATCATGCTGTGGGGGTGTTTTTCAGCTGCAGGGACAGGACGACTGGTTGCAATCGAGGGAAAGATGAATGCGGCCAAGTTCAGGCATATCCTGGATGAAAACCTTCTCCAGAATTGCTCATGACCTCAGCCTCCACATAGTCACATAGTCATAGGCATTGATGCCCCAATAGAAGACCTTTAGGTCGAAACACGTTGGACCATTTTATCCTCCTCCATGTTGCCCATTTCTTTTTTATTTTGTTGTGATCACGTTTTTACTGTAAAGCTTTTTTTAGCAATAAAAAACATCCCTTTTTTTATCTGCACTATGTGGAGGCATATCTTTTCTTTCCACATACCCTCTGAACAAGAATAAGTGCTTACTCCAGTTCCATGAGAGATATTCTGCCTTCCGTATCCACACTTTGGTTATCCATTGCGAGGACTGCCTGGGGACCTCCGGAGACCTACGCAGAGTCTAGCTTAGACGGTTCGATTGGTGGGATGACCTTTTCAACGCCCTGGGTGGCACACTGCTCTCCTGACTCCCTGTTGCTGACAAGGGAGTCCATAGGATCTGGTAAGAGTTTACGCATACCATCCTTTCCATGATGTCCTTATTTGGTTGATGCATTTTCTTCACAGACTTACACAACCTTCTTCCAATTGTTGGAATATCATCCTCCCTTGGGATTACATCTATATCTCCATGCAGTGGGACATTATATTTCTCACTTATATACCTATTTGTTTATTGACTTTGCTTGTATTATACAGTATTTTGTTAATTGTTCACTAACACCCCATTTGGGATTGAAGTACATTTGAGTCATCCTCTTTACATTTGGATTATCTATACACATATTATTTTTTTCTATTACTGTACTTAGAAGGACATATAGACCAACTTCAATCCTATTTGACGGGGCTGGTGCATAACATCCCTCCAAAGCGGGCAAGGGGACTCTCAGGGTGGACTACCATGCATCCACAAGGACGCCAGCAAGGAAGAGTATAGCATCTGTAAATCAAAATAGGAATCAATAGTTACTCAAAGATTGTGAGGTAAAATTATCAAACGGGATCATACATTGTGCATAGAAATTCTATATGGACAGACTAAGGAGTAGTATCAACAAAAAGTCCCAATAGAAGGAAATATGAATTTGTGAATACTTCAAAGTCCAAAGTGTGTGCCTTGGCGACAAACACCGCTGATGGAATTGAACGTCGTACTAATAAATTTGCTGTAATCACCACGTGAACCATAACGAATAGGCAAAATGCAATCCTACCAGATTGGAATGACTCCACTATAGAGTCCAATTCACCTCTTGTAAACACTTAAGGGATAATCCAGTTTGCATCACTTGGTTGCAGTATATCAGACTGACTACTCTCTAAGGTGTATGAACTCAATAAGGACCATATATTGCGGACATCCACATGGAATCCAAGATTCCAAGTCTGGGGTGATGTGACAGTGTCGCATGCGTAGGCTCGGCCAACACACACGACACTGTCACGCTACCCCAGACTTGAAGGGCCAAGCCTACACACGCGTCACTGTCACGCCACCCCAGACTTGGGCCGAGCCCACACACGCAACACTGTCAGGCCAACCCAGATTTGGAATCTTTGCTGTACGGTCTGGAAATTGTGTTTTTATGCGCATATTCATTTTTATCATGTGAATAGAACCTGTGCTCTGTATGTATATTAAACTTTTAGCGGATTTACACTATGTGATTTCCTTCGCACGTGGTGATTTCAACAATGGATTTGCATGACTAACACTCAATTCCATCCATGGTGTTTGTCGCAAAGGCATACACTTTGGACTCAAGTCTTCACAAATTCATATTTCCTTCACTTTCTATTGGGACATCACGCGCAGAGCAAGCATATGGCAGGTAGCCTCCCAGGAGGCGGAGAGTTTTTTATCTATTTTTTGGGTCTGGAGGGTGTCGTGATTGACAATGGATATACATGGAGGGACATTTTTTTTTTAACTACATCCGGACCTCCCAGTGCACATTTACTGTGGCAGGTCGGCCTGGCTGTGCAAAACAATGCACAGTACTTGTACGTTGTTTCCGCCTCTGGGGCATGGGCTCACACCACCAGTGACCCGCTTCCGCTTTGATTGGCTCCCACTGTGTCCAATCAGACTGTCCTGCAGCCACGACTGCCACCGGGACCTGCTGATCGTTCCCTGGAGAGGTAGAATGGCGGCCTGTCTATGTAAACAAGGCAGCCCGCCGTTCTGTCAGAGAGAAAGAGAAAGATCTTATCTTCCTGCTAATCTGGTTCTCATATCTTTCTCTCCTCTAGTGCATCCATCCCCCACACAGTTAGAAATCACTCCCTAGGAGCACACTTAACTCTTTGATTGTCCCTGATGTTAACCCCTTCCCTGCCATTGTCATCACTGTATTGGTGTCACTGGCCCTCAAAAAGGATCACTTAGTGTCCGATTCGTCCGTCGCAATGTTGCAGTCCCACTAAAGATCACTGATCGCTGTCATTACTAGTAAAAATAAAAGTAAAAATACCATAAAACCTTACCAAAGTTTGTAGACGTGATAACTTTTGCTCAAACCAATCAATATACGCTTATTAGGAATTTCTTTTACTAAAAATATTTAGCAGAATACATATTGGCCTAAATTGATGAAGGAATTAGATTTTTTTTTTACATCTTTTTATTGGATGTGTTTTATAACAGAAAGTAAAAAATATTGTTTTTTTTTTTAAGATTGTCTGTCTTTTTTTGTTGAAAGCGCAAAAAAAAAAAAAGATGCAGATGTGCTCAAATACCACCAAAAGAAAGCTCTATTTGTGGGAAAAAAAGGACACAAATTTTGTTTGGGTACAGCGGCAATTGTCAGTTAAAGCAACGCAGCCTGGATGCGCCCCATAACCCATTCACATAAGTGGGGGCCGGGGGATCTGGGGGCTCCTTTGTTAAAGGGGGCTTCCAGATTCTGAGAGGCCCCCAACTGGAAACCACGTCAACCACAGCCCAAGGTTGTCAGAAAAAGGCCCTTGTCCCCATCAACATGTTGAGGGCAAGCGGCCTGGTATGGTTCGAGGGGGGGGGGGCGCTCACTCGATAAATGTCTGGTATGGATTTTAGGGGGGACCCCACATCATTTTTTTTATTTTGGCATGGGGTTTTCCTTAAAATCCATACCAGACCTAAGAGTAAAATCTATACCAGACCCCACGCCATTTTCTTTTCTTATTTTTATTTTGGCATGGAGTTTCTCTCTAAATCTATAGCAGACCCAAAGGGCCTGGTAAGGGTTTTAGGAGGAGGACCCCATGCCATTTCTTTTCTTAATTCCATCATGGGGTTTCCCAAAAAATCCATACCAGGCCCAAAGGGTCCCCCCGCGCCATTTTTTCCCCAATTTTTTTAAAATTTACAGTCTTTTTTGTACAATTATTTTTTAAATTCAGGTCTGAGGAGAAGCCTTAACAACTTATTGACTGTGTGCTCGGTGGGCAAACATCACTCTAAGTGCCCAGAAAGTTTGAGTGTTAGGCGAGTACCTGAATGGGTGATGTTCAGGCCAAACTTCTGCTCGCCCCAAACCGTTTGCTCATCCCTAGTGGTGCCTGAACACTGTAACCCCTCACAGTTACTTTTGCTGTGTGCAGAAATGGGCCTTCTATTAAAATTTTTTTAAAAAATTGAAATTACATGCACCTGTCAAACAGGTGTGGAAAAATTGGGCCTTGAGTGTTGTTGGTGCCTAAAAGACTGTAACTAGAATGGAAATATGGTGCTTGGGAGCAATACTTTTGTGCTTGGTGCACTATAAACCATTTTACTATAGTTTTTTTTTTTTAATAAAGAAATTAAGGGTGTAGCAATTGTGGAGATTTTTTTTTTACTGCTGCTGCAAAAAAAGGGAAACACTGCTGATGCAGAGATGGAATGCCTACAATGCAGAATGAAGGAGACAGCAATTATGCCCTAAATATATATATATATATATATATATATATATATATATAATTTAAAATTTAATTTAAAAAAATAGAAAGCAAAATAAAAAGGAAACCACTGCTGACACAGAAAGAGGAACACCTGTGACGCAGAAGGGGGACAGCAATTATGCCCTAAATATTCATAGTGCTGCTGCACCCAAAAAAAAAAAAATCAAAAAAGAAAACTACTGCTGTGCTGACGCAGAAGAAATAACAACTGCGATACAGAAGGGGGAGTACTAATAATGCAGCAACAGAACTTGATGCTACAAAAAGAAATTATCAATGAAACAAAAACAATGAATAAGTGGTGACACAGATGTGTTGTACACCACAACACTGTGTTATTCACATTACACTACACTGTGTTATTCACAACACTACACTGTGTTATTCACAGCACTACACTACATTGTGTTATTCACCACAACACTACACTACAATGTGTTATTCACCACAACACTACACTACAATGTGTTATTCACCACAACACTGCACTACACTGTGTTATTCACAACAACACTACACTGTGTTATTTACAACACTACACTACACTGCAAGAGCGCGGTGCATTATGGGGCACTTGTCGGCAGGTGAACTTCCCGCCGAACGCCCCTTTTGTTGATATGTTCAGTGAACACATGAACACCCAATGTTCGAGTCGAACTTAGGTTCGACTCAAACATCGGCCCATCCCTATTCCCGATGTAATAGCACCCACACTCACAAGAAAGTAGATATATCACGCCGGGGGTTTTGCAGTTGACGTAATGCCTGGGCTGGAACATGTGCATATTCCACAGGAGAAGGTGCCAAATCTCCTGCAAGTGTCCCCTCTGACCTTCTGGAATTTGATGGATACAAGTCTAATGCCGCATATGCACAAGCGGACTTTATGGCAGACTTTGCCCAGCGGACGGGATTTCGTCGGACAATTCGATCGTGTGTGGGCTCCAGCAGGCTTTGTTTTCTCAAAAGTTGGACAGACTTAGATTTGAAACATGTTTTAAATCAATCCGTCGAACTCGAGTCTGGTCGAAAAGTCCGCTCGTCTGTATGCTAGTTCGACGGACAAAAAGCCATGCTAGTGCAGCTATTGGCTACTGGCTATGAACTTCCTTGTTTTAGTCCGGTCGTACGTCATCACGTACGAATTCAAAGGACTTTGGTGGATTGTGTGTAGGCAAGTCCGTTCATTCAGAAAGTCCGTCATAAAGTCCGTTGAAAAGTCCGCTGGGCAAAGTCTGCCGTAAAGTCCGCTCGTGTGTACACGGCATATCTCTAACTAATGAAACCCTCCTGTAAGTAATGGCTGGTTGTTCTGGCACAAAGGGGGCAAGCGAGGGGTCCATAGCTAGTAAATGCCAGTACTTCATTATAGTGCTTTTGACCTGTTTGTGTTATGTAGAATATTTAGTGATAGTTCTGGTTGTATCATCTCTTTTAGGCTCTCTATGGGAGAAAAGTAGGCCACAGTGCTGTCTCAGCCAATGAGGAGGGAAGTCCCGGGCAGCCAAGACACTCCTGCAACATTGTTACATCTAGATGGACTCAGTTAAGTATTAGGGTGGCTGCTGCACACAGAAGGCTTTTTTACTTAATGCATAGAATGCGTAAAAAAACCTTCTGCCTTTACAACCCCTTTAATATGTGGGCAGTCCCACCAAATAAGGCACAATGTGGTCTTCTCTCCTCCATACCTCCAGCAAATATCCAGATAAGGGTGTATCATTCTGCATGCTGTAAAGGGACATCTATACCAGTTAGGAGTTTGATTTCCTGTGACAAGGAAAACCTGGAAAGTTTGTGTATAATAATAGAGGATTTGAGCACATTAGTATCAGTAAGTGTACACTTCAGCTAAATTCCCATCCAGGCATATAATGAGTCCTGGATGAAGAAAGTTTCATGAGAAAGGCAAATAGGATGTACACTTTGCGAGGGAAGTTGCACTTTGCAAGGGAATTTAGTGAATGTTATGAGATTTCACTCTGTGAATAATACCCAATTTTCCTTAAAGTGATATTAAAGGCACAATTTGAACAAAAAAAAAAAAAAAAATAGTTATACTTACCTGTTCTTTAAAATTGGTTTTGCAAATGGCAGCCCCGATCCTCCTACTTATCAGATCCCCCAATGAATAGGGAGGGGGGTTTTTTGGAGGCGCCAACCCCAATAATACTGTCACATGATGTTAGTGTAAAGCATACACTTACTGATTCGTAGGTTCAGATGGGGTGGCGATGCATTGTTTTTAATGTGCTGTTTATATTATTACTGCACCATTCCATTTAAGGCATCATAATAATAGGAGCGCCGGAACCCCACCTCTTATCAGGTCCCCCGCCAGCGTTCCTGGCCCCTACCTTCTGACGAGTGCCCCCAGAGCAAAGAGCTTGCAATGGAGGCACCCAAGCAGGTGCGCTCCCGAACTGCTATTCTGCGTGTCCATCAGACATGGAGCATCGGCTCAACCCTGTCCCCTCTCTCCTTATTGGCTCGCTGGCTGTGATTGACAGCAGTGAGAGCCAGTGAGGAAGGAGAGTTCCCAGAGAGCAGAGACACTCGTGCACATCACTAGGTCGCAATGGAGCTCAGGTGAGTATTAGGGGGGCTACTACACACAGAAGGTTTTTTACCTTCATGCATAGAATACATGAAGGTAAAAAACCTTCAGCCTTTAGAACCACTTTAACTTATAACTAAATTCACCTGTTTTACAAAGTACAAGGAAAATAAAATAAATTTTTTTTATTTTTCACAAGATAGGAAGATAAAAGTCAGCAGAGCTTCACCTTTTCGGCTCTGGGAAAAATTCCCTTGCAAGGTAAAAAGTCTATTTGCCTTTAGTAAATCAAACCCAGAGCCTCAAAAAGGGGAAGCTGCTGTGTCAAGAGAGCTTTATGACGTAGTTGAAGGAAGAGGTCCAGTAGCTAAAAATAACACAGCAATTTGCATCCTGCTGGCAGTTGGGAGTAAAACCATGGCTCAACCGTATGCTTTTACTGCCCCCAACTGCCAAGGTGAACAGGAAATGAAGCCATATAGGGCTTTACACGTGCAGTGGCTGTGATATTTGCTTAGGAAGAAAAGAACGTCTGCACACCACAGGAACGTTCCATCGATTTTATTCCAAAAATAGCAAATGACAGCCAACAAAGACAGAGTGTTCGAACCCAGGAGGTGACGAGTGCGTTTTACACTGACCTCAGTGCTTCTATATACAGAGGGTATAGAAAAGAATCATCCCCTTTAAAATAATCTCATTGTGTTGCTTTGCAGCCTGAAATGAAGACAGACACAGTTTTTGTTTTATCCAGCTGTATTTACTCAGTGCAACTTATAACATCCAAGTGAAAGATATAACACCAACATGTCAGAAAAAAAAAAAAAAATTCAAAAACAGAATAAAAAATTCCTAGATAAAACATAAACTGTTAAAATCTAAGAGGGATGGTCAATTGATACAAAAGGCAATAGCTGTGGGGGATGAGCTGAAGTAAAACAGTGTATTAGTTAAAAGCCTTCTTCAACCACTTCAGTACCCGCCCATTGTCATATCACGTCCGCAGATGGGATCTCCCATCCTGGGCGGGCGTCATATGACGTCCTTGGCTTCCCGGTGGTATAGGGGGTCCATGCGTGCATGCATGCCGCTGGGGGTGCGCACACGGCCGCTGAGTCACGAGGAGCCGATGCGCGTGCTCGGCGGCCACAATGGCACCTGCGATCGCTCATGACAGAGCAGAAACATGGATCTGTGTGTGTAAACACACAGATCCACGTCCTGTCAGGGGAGAGGAGACAGATCGTGTGTTCCTAGTGTATAGGAACAGCGATTGGTCTCCTCCCCTAGTCAGTCCCATCCCCCCACAGTTAGAATCACTCCCTAGGTAACACATTTAACCCTTTGATCACCCCTAGTGTTAACTCCTTCCCTGACAGTGACATTTATACAGTAATCAGTGCATATTTATAACACTGGTCACTGTATAAATGTCAATGGTCCCAAAATATTGTCAAAAGTGTCTGATCTGTCCGCCGCAATGGCACGATAAAAATCGCAGATTACCGCCATTACTAGTAAAAAGAAAATAAAAAATTATAAAAATGCCATAAATCAATAACCTATTTTGTAGGCGCTATAACTTTTGCGCAAACCAACCAAACTATACGCTTATTGCGATTTTTATTTTTACCAAAAATATGTAGAAGAATACATATCGGCCTAAACTGAGAATTTTTTTTTTTTAATTTGGGATATTTGTTATAGCAAAAAGTTAAAAATATTGTGTTTTTTCAAACTTGTTGCTCTTTTTTTTGTTTATAGCGCAAAAAATAAAAACCGAAGAGGTGATCAAATACCACCAAAAGAAAGCTCTATTTGTGGGGGGAAAAAAAGATAAAAATGTCATCGGCTCGGGTGAGGACACCGCTGGATTCCTGGACAGGTAAGTGCCCTAATATTAAAAGCCAGCAGTTACAGTATTTGTAGCAGCTGATTTTTACTTTTTTCTGAAGGAGCCTGGAGCTGTTCTTTAACTTTAACTTTACTAAACAGGTGCTGAGTAGAATTAACAATGCAAGCAGCGTCAAAATGGCAAAAGGGTGTGCATACAGTACGGAACAGAATGTAAAACCAATTCTGAAGCTGTACAATCAGGAGCTCATAAAAGCAATGTCCCTTCAAATCAATAAGGACACTAGGTGGCAGTACAACACAGTCCCTACAAGGCTCTATACTCTATAGCCTAGATACGAGAGAACGACCACTACTTCAGTAAACACTATAGTACATACATTGCTAATTGCACTTATCCTCTAAGACAGCGCCTGTCAGATTATTTAACATAAGGTGGTTTTTATATTCGGACTTTATTTGTCACTGATTGTCTTATATTTACTAGTGTAACACTGAAAGGATGGGTTCAGAAGAGATTAATATGTGTTAATGTGTTATATATGTCATTGTAGATCTATAATTGAATTTATGTTTCTTATGAATACATTTTGAGATCACTTTACCAATTATTGGCGTAGCCGTGTGGCACAATATTATATCATTCATGTTTTGATGTGGGAACACATGACAGTTGTCAACAGCAGCTAAAAATTTTCCAGTATTTTATATTATATTTTTAGCGGTGCATGAGTTTGTATTTTGTTATACTTCCTATTTCTAACCTATCTTCATGGAAACAATATACAGTAGATCAGATAAGGTTTTCTGGCTTGAAAGCTGGAAACATGCAATTGCAGTATATTACATAACTGTATTGGGGTTTCTACAATTTTTACATACAAACCCTGGCCAAAAGCCTTATTCCTAATAGGAACAGGTAACATAAAGTTGATTAAGCCCCTCATTTTCCCTATCGCGTCAGTGAAATTCAAATTACTGTTTGCTCTTTTCAAGGTGACAGTTATACACATAAAGGCTCTTTCACACGGGCTGTCCACCCGACGGATCCGCTGGTCCCTACTGAGCAGGCGGATGACAGGGTCCGTCTCTGCTTACTGTGTGGAGATGGACCTGTCAGAGTCCTGCTCTCCTTTATGGGGAGATCGGATGAAAATGGGCCACTTGTCCGTTTTCATCCGATCCCATCCTACTCGATCCGCCAGACGGAAGGAAAATAGGGTCTCCATCCGTCTAGATTTCACAGACAAGATCCAATCGGATAGCAGCGGATGTCAGCGGACATGTCACCGCTGACATCCTCTGCCCCATAGGAGTGAATGTAGGCTTTGATCCAGTCCGCCTTAAAAACAGATAGTCGGACATGATCAGAAAGCCCGTGTGAAAGGGCCCAGACCAAGGCTAGTATCCATTTCACCACAGTTTCCAATGAAACACGATTAAGTCTTTCAATCACAGCTCGGTTTGCAATTTCTGGTCCTTGCTTATTGTTCTGATTATTGTTCTAATGATATTTTTAGGAAGTATTGGAACTAGGGATGAGCCGAACACCCCCCCCCGGTTCGGTTCGCACCAGAACCTGCGAACGGACCGAAAATTCGCATGAACGTTAGAACCCCATTGAAGGCTATGGGACTCGAACGTTCAAAATCAAAAGTACTCATTTTAAAGGCTAATTTGCATGGTATTGTCATAAAAAGGGTTTGGGGACCCGGGTCCTGCCCCAGGGGACATGTATCAATGCAAAAAAAAAGTTTTAAAAATGGACATTTTTTTGGGAGCAGTGATTTTAATGATGCTTAAAGTGAAAAAAAAGTGAAATATTCCTTTATATATCATACCTGGGGGGTGTCTATAGTATGCCTGTAAAGTGACGCGTGTTTCCCGTGCTTAGAACAGTCCCTGCACAAAATGACATTTTTAAAGGAATAAAGTCATTTAAATCTGCTTATGGCTTTAATGTAATGTCCGGTCCCGGTAATATGGATGAAAATCAGTGAGACAAACGGCATGGGTACCCCCCCGCCCCCCCCCCCAGTCCATTACCAGGCCCTTTGGGTCTTGTATGGATATTAAGGAGAACCCCGCACCCAAATTAAAAAAAGGAAAGATGTTGGGCCCCAGGCCCTCTGAACAGCAGTATACAGGCGGTGCAAACAAGACAGGGACTGTAGGTTTGTTGTTAAGTAGAATCTGTTTGTAATTTTGAACTGGTACATTTTTAAAGTGTAGCTCCAACCAAAAAATCTATTTTTAAGCTTTTGGAAAATAGGGAAGGGTTATCACCCCTGTGACATTTGTTTTGCTGTCTGTGCACCTCTTCAGAAGATTTTACCTCACTTTCTGTCCCAATGACAAATGCTTTTTGACAATTTGGGGTTTTTAGTGAAACAAGGATTGGTGATAAAGCATCAGTGGAAAGGAGACAAGTTTTTCCCATATTAACTCTTACAGGAGAGAATTTCCCTTCCTAGGGGTAAATTTCATCTCACTTCCTGTTGTCTCCTTCCGTTTGCAAGTCATTTGTAAGTTGGATGTTTGAAAGTAGGGGCCTGCCCTATATACTCAGAAATTGGGGTCTTAGGTGTTGTTGTTGCCACAACACTGTAAGCCCTCACAGTTACTCTTGGTGGGCGCAGGAACGGGCTCTGCTGTGAAATATTAGATCAAGAATTGTAATTACATGCCCCTGTTGAACAGGGTCAGAAAAATTGGGCCTTTGGTGTTGGTGGTGCTGGTGCCACAACACTGTAAGTCCTCACAGTTACACTTGGTGGGCGCAGAAACGGGCCCTGCTGTGAAATATTAGATCAAGAATTGTAATTACATGCCCCTGTTGAACAGGGGCATAAAAATTGGGCCTTTGGTGGTGGTGGTGTTGCCACAACACTGTAATGCCCCGTACACACGGTCGGATTTTCCGATGGACAATGTCCGATCGGAGCGTGTTGTCGGAAATTCCGACCGTGTGTGGGCGCCATCGGACATTTTCCATCGGATTTTCCGACACACAAAGTTGGACAGCAGGAGATAAAATTTTCCGACAACAAAATCCGATTGCGTCAATTCCGACCGTGTGTGGCCTGTTCCGACGCACAAAGTGCCACGCATGCTCAGAAGAAATTCCGACACGGGACAGCTCGTTCTGGTAAACTTAGCGTTCGCAATGGATACAGCACTTTCGTCACGCTGCAATGTTCAAAATGGTTTAATACAGCGCACTCTCTTCTTCTTTATAATGTGACAAGAATTAAGTAGTTTTGATGCTCATATTCACACACACTTCTCACAAACTTATTTCGTTACTATTTATCGGGATTCCCTCAATATATTTTGATTTCTCACATCTGACAACATATTTTTTTTTTTTTTTTGACTTTAATGTAGATTCTTTTTTTGTGTTTCTCTTTTTTAATTTTTTTTTTTGGTGATTTTGATTTGTACTCCCAAAAATGTTTGTGTGTTTTTTGTGACAAGTTCCCACAACACCATTGATATGTTGTTCTATTTAATCTGTAGGAGATTGTTTGGTGTTGTTGTCCCTTGTTAATTTCACATTTTATGTTTTTAGAAATGTACCTGAATCGTCACCAACAAACTGTCCTTTTTGGATGAGAACACACCCAGGAGAGTAGAATTTACCAAAAAAATTTTATTAAGGGCTCACAACTATAAAAAAACAAAGAGGGAGGCAACGCTGGAGAAACTGCAGAAGTGGGCGAAGCCTTGGACCCCCAGGGCAGACATCAATTATTTAAAAGCAAAATTGGTGGCCTGAGGAGTCCATATCTAAGGGAGGGCAGTCTGGTCCAGAAGTCCCAGAGATCCGGAAAGCAGCAGATGACATCTATGTCCCCAGGCTGTGGTCATACGAGAGACTGCAGCTTTTGTCAGACCAGACTGAACCCAGGGCCATCACTCTTTGGTCTTCCTTCCACGCTTCCTTCCAGGCTTTGGCTGTGGTGGTGGAGTTGTGGCAGCAGGAGGAGGAGGAGGAGGAGGATCGTCGATCTCAATGACATCCGTCTTGTGTGTCAGTTCCCCACTCTCCCCCTTACGTAGGACTTTATAAATCAGGTCCTCAGAGATCTTGCGTTGGCCCTCCTGCATGCCCAGCAATTTGGTGGCAGCCATGCAGGCAAAGGCCTCTTCAGGACTGGGAAAGGCTCTGAGGGATGCCGAAGCCTCCTGGATCAGCCTGTATGCTGAATCCTGAACAGGACTGGGAGTCATCTTCCTGGCTCGTTTATGTGGCAGGCGGAGGGGAGGAACCTGAGACTCAGTCAGGCTGCGACTGGTCCCAGGCTTCTCTTGGCTGACACTTAGCCCCGCCTCCTCCTGGCTGCCACTAATCCCTGCCTCCTCCTGGCTGACACTAATCCCCGCCTCCTCCTGGCTGCCACATTCCACAGCCTCCTCCTGGCTGAGGTCTTCCTGTGTATGAAAAAGGGACATAGTTTTAGTATTTTTTACATCAATCACACACAATTTTCACCTCCTGACTGCTGCAAATTGAATGTTAACAAATATAACAGACTATCATTCTGAGCCCAGCATTTTGCATTCTTGTCCCAATTTTGGGTGCCCACTACTGTCTATTGATATGTAAAACACTTTTTTTAATCAGCAATTAGTGATCAATACTAACATCTAGTAAACATCATTTCTTTATTGCCCAGAAATCTGTAGAAGAATGCTATACCTGACTCCAGCTGGGCTCCTCCACTTCTTCCTGGCTGGAAGGCCCAGGTTGGATATCGGAAGCCTCAGCTGGGATGGAAGGAAGGGTGGAAGGAAGAGTAGAGAGGGATTCCCTGACTTCAGTGTGGTCTGACAGAAATCGCAGTCTCTCATAGTACCACAGCCTGGGGACATGAATGTCATCTGCTGCAGCTCCGGATCTCTGGGAATCTGTGACCTTCTTGCGCTCCCTAAGATAAGTGCTCCTCAGGCCACCAATTTTTGCTTTTAAATAAGGGATGGTTGCTGTGGGGACCACCGGCTTCACCAACTCCAGCAGTTTCTCCAGCGCTGCCTGCCTCTTCTGTTTGTGATTATAGTGGGGGTGTCTCACTTGCCACAGACAGGGCAGCTCCCTGTACTTGTCAATGAACAGGGGCAGGAAATTGTGGTCGTTGAACCCATCCATTTTCTGTGCAAGACACAACACAAGACAAACCCTAATGTCAGGCCAAACTCCACTAATCTTGTTACAATATAGGCTTCCATTTTGAAGCAGTATAGGCGCAAGTTTAGATCCTACCTTCGTTAGCACGATCGGCATCTCCGATGCTCCTTCCTCCGCTCACAGATCGTACGTAAGACGCGCGCGTTACGATTTATACACACTGCGCATGCGTATAACTCTGCCCGCCCCTGACGTTCTTTCTAGTCTATTCCCCGCCCCTTTTCGTTCGGCGCAGTGGGGGAAGAGCACATGGCGGATAGACAGCAGGATCGTGCTAATTGTAGCAACGAGGAGGAGGAGGGGGAGGAAAGGCCGGAGCCTGAAACGTCCTGATCCAGAAGGAGATTAAAGGACTCAAATATGTCCTTTGGGGAGATGTTGGAGATGGTGGACATCCTGAAGAAGGCGGACTATGATGGAAAGTATGGGCCTTACCCCAACCACAATGTCCGAAAGGCCAAGATCATGGCGAAAGTGGTCAGGAGTCTGCACCGGAAATTCGGGGTACGACGATCGAAAGATCAGCTCAGGAAGCGGTGGTCGGTCCTGAAATTACGAGAACATGAGCAGTACAGAAAGATCCGGAGAGTGCTGCAAAAAAGTAAGTATTTGTGCTGTGTTCCTATTCTTTTTGTGTTTATTACGTTCGTGCTGCTCCATGTGCTTTTAGGAACTGTTGTACAGTTTAAAATGGCAACTTTCATGTTCATGGGCGCATTATTCGTTCGGATCACACATTTTTATTTCAGACGATAAAATACCATTGTTTAGGCCATATGCATTTGGCCACCATTTTGACGCCCTATACTTGTCTTCAAAGAATTGGGTTGTGTAGATGGGTTTGTTACTAGAATGAAATGCAAACTAGATTCTGTGTAAGGAGAGGACACTGGGCAGCTGTTTTCACATCTGGACACTGGAGCACTAGTGTGGGACACAAGAACACCATTTTTATTAGGGGGGCCAAACAGGAACTCCAGTGTATACTATAGGGGGGTCTCCATCTGTGAAGCTTGTACAAAACAGGTAAAGTATTGCAGCTTGACAAAGGACACTAAAAAAGCTACATCTTGGAACTCTGCTAAAATAGATCATTGTACCCCACTTCCAAGCAATGTTTCATCTTTATAGTTCTGCCATCAAATATCTGTGTGCTAATTATACCATTTTTGTTTTACATAGGGGAGAAAAGACTCGGAGGACACCCCTCATCCGAGGAGACCAGAGCCCCCCCCCCCCCCCCCCTGGAAGAAGGGGAAATCCACCCAACACAAGCTGAGCAGGAGGATGAAGACGTGGTGGAACTAGTCACCACAACAGGTGAGTGTCTGCGACCACAGGCTCAGATAAGAGATGGATGGCGGCATTTTTTTGCAAACCTAATTTATTTTGGGTTTACTCTCTTTTTAGGTGATCGTGAGGTTGTGGATGAAGATCCTTCTACATCCGAAAGTGCCCAGATCCTGATCGGGGAGATCATGGGGTGTAATTTACAATTGGAAAACATCAAGCAAAACATCAATGATGTTATTCCAAAATATAAAAACATCATTGATGTTTTGGGGCGAGTTTAAAACCCCTCCAAATCACTTTCTTCTTTTGTGTGCTACAATGTGCGAAATGTTTTTGTGATTTTTCCCAAAGCCAAATTTGGAGGATGCACACAGTGTGTCAACATGTTCTATCTGCCATCACGGGAGATCAATGGACGCGTTTTGGGGGTGCAACACCTTCCTCAATAATAAAGTAGCGGTGAGGAAGGGCTTTCTCCCCCAAAACACGTCCCTTCATCCCCCGTGATGGCAGATAGCACATGTTGACATTGTGAAATTTGTGTGCATCTTCCAAATTTGGCTTTTCCAGGGGTGATTTCCCCCCATCTGAACGCAATATCAAACACAGTTCCTAAATACTCATGTCTGATATTGCCTTCAAGTTCTACCTAATGTGAACTTTGTAAGATCAAGATTTGTGTCTTTCTTGTGGGTTTTACACAGGCCTGTTTTCTATAAAATGCACATTTTGATTTTGGATAATGACACCACAAAAATTGTTATACAACAAACATGTTGGTTTGTCAGAAAAACCTTTGGTAAATGCACATGTGATTGTGCAGGTATTAAAAAGATTGTTCATCAAGAATGTGTGGATTATTGTCTCAACGCTACAACACTTTTGGGGTGATGTAATTGTTGTTTTAGGAGAAAATAGGGGTAATTTCCTAAGGGCAAATCCTCTTTGCACTACAAGTGCAGTTTCAGTGCAGTTGCAAGTGCACTTGTAGTGAAAAGTGTCTTTGCATTTAGTAAATAACAGCCAACAGTGCTTTGTATAAGGTTACACAATCACGACATTTTCTGGACTTCACGCATTTCTGTCAGGGTCAGCTAAAACAAACACAAGCAGTAAATGTCCACAAAGAAGAGCCTGGGGGGAGATGCCTGTCGAGAACTTGAGGTCCTGCAGGCTTCTCCCTGTGGCCAAATACCGCAGGGTAGCGACCAACCTCTGCTCCGCAGTGATGGCTTGCCTCATGCAGGTATCCTGCCTGCTGATATAGGGGGTCAGCGAAGCCAACAAACGGTGAAACACGGGGTCCGTCATCCTGAGAAAGTTCCAGAAATCATCAGGATTATTCTCACGGATCTCACGGAGCAAAGGCATTGAGAGAACTGGTCACGCTGAAGCAACCAATTCTTGGTCCATGAACTCCTCCCCACCCTGTTCATGGACTGGACTTGTGTCAAGGTCAGGACCCCAACACCAAGCCCCCGCACAGCACGAACTCTACGAGGAGTACGCATACGAAACATGGCTAGAAAACGGTCGGCTGCTCAGAACGAAGTAACAGAACGCACTGAAGAACAGAAAGGCCTGTGAAGAGCGACCTGAAAACCAGTAACGAACGAACAAGAATACAATGACTACCTAAAGTCACGCGGAACTTGCTGCACGCACTGAAGAGCAGATACAAACCCACAAGCACAAATTGAACGGCAGAAAACGATCTGAAAGCCACGAGTCTGAAAAAGCGCGAATCGGCTCTCACCAAACTTTTACTAACACGAGATTAGCAAAAGGAGCCCAAAGGGTGCCGCGCTTGGTTCTGAACCGGCCTTTTCTAGTCTCGTCGTACGTGGTGTACGTGACCGCGTGGTTGTCGATCGGAAATTCCGACAACTTTGTGCGACCGTGTGTAGGCAAAACAAGTTTGAGCCAACATCCGTCGGAAAAAATCCTAGGATTTTGTTGTCGGAATGTCCGAACAAAGTCCGACCGTGTGTACGCCCTATAAGTCCTCACAGTTACTCTTGGTAGGAGCTGGAACGGCCCTAAAATATTGCATCATAAATTGTAATTACACGCCCCTGTTAAACGGACTGAAAATTGGGCCTTATGGACTGGTGCTGGTGCCACAACACTGCAACCTCTCACAGATACTCTAGTTGGAGCGCAGGAACGAGCCTTGCTGCAAAGTATTGCATCAAAAATTGTAATTACACGCCCCTGTTAAACAGGGGTTGAAAAATTGGGCCTTAGGCACTGGTGCTGGTGCCACAACACTGCAACCCCTCACAGGTACTCTAGTTGGAACGCAGGAACAAGCCCTGCTGCAAAGTATTGCATCAAAAATTGTAATTACATGCCCCTGTTAAACAGGGGCTGAAAAATTGGGCCTTAGGCACTGGTGCTGGTGCCACAACACTGCAACCCCTCACAAATACTCTAGTTGAGTGCAGCAACTAACCCTCCATTGCAAAATATTGCAACAAAAATTGTAATTGCACGCCCCTGTTAAACAGGGGCTGAAAAATTGGACCTTAGCGCCCAGAAATATTCTTAAAAGCTATCAGCATGATCATTGAGGAGGAAGAGGATAGTCACTCAGCATAACAGGATAGTCACTCAGCATCAGCATAGGCAGTCTTGTAGGGATCTGACATTTCAAAAAAAATTATTCGGTTACATCAGCATCAGGTGCTTGGTAGCTGGTGGTGATCCAAGACTGATTCATTTTTATGAAGGTCAGTCGATCGACCGAGACGGTGGACAGGCGCAGTCTGTGATCGGTTACAAAACCTCCAGCAGCACTGAATGTGCATTCCGAAAGAACGCTGGATGCAGGACAGGCCAGTATCTCAATTGCATACTGTGCAAGCTCTGGCCAGTGATCCATCCTCAAGACCCAGTAACCCAGAGGATTTTCGGTGGAAAAGGTGTCCAAGTCAGATCTTGCCCCTAGGTATTCCTGCACCATGTAAAACAGACGCTGGCGATGGTTGCTGGAACCGATCATACCTTGGGGCTGCGGACTAAAAAATTGTCTGAACGCATCGGTCAGACGGCCACCTTCTCCACCGCTCCTTCTGTGACTGACCGAAGCCTCAGCAACACGTTGTCCAGGAACAGGAGTTTGTAATCTCCCGGTCTCTGGGAACGCATTGCACAAACCTTTCTGCAAGGCCTCCCGAAGATGTTTCATCCTCTGCTCCCTCTGCGATGGCAAGATAAGGTCCGCAATCTTACCCTTGTAATGTGGATCAAGGAGGGTTGCCAGCCAGTATTGATTCCTCTCCTTGATACCACGAATACGAGGATCCTTCCGCAAGCTTTGCAGGATCAGGGAGGCCATGCAGCGTAGGTTTGTTGAGGCATTCGGTCCGGAGTCCTCTGGGTCACTAAGGAAGACATGATCCGCAGCCACCTCCTCCCAGCCACATACAAGTCCATGGGTTTCTTGGGACTGTAAATGATCCCTTAAAGACTGCTGCTGATGCTGAGTGCCAGGCTCCACCTCCATGCTGACACAATCCTCCTCTTTCTCCTCCTCCTCCTCGTCCTCTTCCTGTGTGATCGGCGGGCACGCAGGAACACTGTCTGGATAAAGGGGGCCTTGAGAGCTAAGGAAGTCCTCCTCTTCCTGCCTCTGTTCTGCCTCAAGTGCCCTGTCCATTATTCCATGCAGCGTGTGCTCCAACAGGTGGACAAGGGGGACAGGGTCACTGATGCATGCACTGTCACTGCTCACCATCCTCATGGCTTCCTCAAATGGTGACAGGACAGTGCATGCATCCCTGATCATGGCCCACTGGCGTGGGGAAAAAAAACAAGCTCCCCTGACCCTGTCCTGGTGCCATAGTCGCAGAGGTACTCATTGATGGCCCTCTGCTGCGTGTGCAGCCGCTGCAGCATGGCCAACGTTGAGTTCCACCTGGTGGGCATGTCACAGATTAGGTGGATCTTGGGCAGGTTAAATTCCTTTTGGAGGTCAGCCAGCCGAGCACTGGCATTATATGACCTGCGGAAATGCACACAGACTTTCCTGGCCTGCCTCAGGACATCCTGTAAGCCCGGGTACCTGTCCAAGAACCGCTGCACCACCAAGTTAAGGACGTGAGCCAAACAGGGCACATGGGTCAGTTGTCCCTGTCGGAGGGCGGAGAGGAGGTTGGTGCCATTGTCGCAAACAACCATACCTGCCTTAAGCTGGTGTGGCGTCAACCACCTCTGAACCTGCCCCTGCAGAGCTGACAGAATCTCTGCCCCAGTGTGGCTCTTGTCCCCCAAGCACACCAACTCAAGCACCGCATGGCATCTTTTGGCCTGCGTGCTTGCGTAGCCCCTTGAACGCCTACGGAGTACCGCTGGTCCCGAAGTCAAATCAGCACAGGAAGAGGCCATGGAGGAAGAAGAAGAGGAGGGGGTGGAGGAGAGAGGTGTGGCAGAATCACCACTAGTAGTATTTTGGAGGCGGACTGGCAGAACAACCTCCAACACTACTGCACACTGTTGTGCATCCTTCCCAGCTGCCAGAAGACTCACCCAGTGCGTGGTGAAAGATAGGTAACGTCCCTGTCCATGCCTGCTGGACCATGAGTCAGCGGTAATATGCACCTTATCGCTGACTGCCCTGTCCAGCGAGGCCAAGACATTGCCTTCCACATGCTGGTAGAGAGCCGGAATTGCCTTTCGTGAGAAAAAGTGGCATTTGGGAACCTGCCACTGAGGAACCGCACATTCCACAAACTCACGGAATGGGGCAGAGTCTACCTACTGAAAAGGCAGCAGTTGAAGTGCTAGCAATTTATCCAAGCTAGCATTCAACCGCTGGGCATGTGGATAGCTAGGAGTGAACTTCTTTCGGCGGTGCAGCAGCTGGGGCAGGGAAATTTGCCTGGTACAATCTGACGTCAGTGTACCAATAGCAGATTGCCCCCAAGTACTTGGCTGTGACACACCTAATTCTCCACCTTCATTCCTCTCAGTGCAGGTCTCAGAGGACTGAAGGTATAGTGGGGTTGGAGATCCCAGCAAGGAGAGGTCCTCTTTGTTCTTTGGTGTGGGTCTTTTACCTATGCTTGCCAAAGAACTGCATGGCAGGTCAACATATGTCTGGTCAACCATGTGGTGCCCAAGCGGGAGATGTTTTGGCCACGAGAGATACGCTTGAGACATATGTTGCAAATAGCAGTGGTGGGATCTGATGTACTCATCTCAAAAAGGGCCCACACCAAAGAACTTTTGGAATAATGCACAGAGACAGCAGCGCCCTGCACATGCGGAGCTCTGCGGTGTGATGCAGTCGGTGTGCTGCCCTTAAGCTGGCCCCTGGAGGGCATCCTGCCTCGTTAGTGATGTGCCTCCTGCTCCTCCTCCTCTTTCCTATCAGGCACCCATGAAACGGGGCAGAGTCTACCTACTGAAAAGGCAGCAGTTGAAGTGCTAGCAATTTAGCCAAGCTAGCATTCAACCGCTGTGCATGTGGATGGCTGGGAGTGAACTTCTTTCGGCGGTGCAGCAGCTGGGGCAGGGAAATTTGCCTGGTACAATCTGACATCGGTTTATCGATAGCAGATTGCCCCCAAGTACTTGGCTGTGACACACCTAATTCTACACCTTCATTCCTCTCAGTGCAGGTCTCAGAGGACTGAAGGTATAGTGGGGTTGGAGATCCCAGCAAGGAGAGGTCCTCTTTGTTCTTTGGTGTTGGTCTTTTACGTATGCTTGCCAAAGAACTGCATGGCAGGTCAACATATGTCTGGTCAACCATGTGGTGCCCAAGCGGGAGATGTTTTGGCCACGAGAGATACGTTTGAGTCATATGTTGCAAATAGCAGTGGTGGGATCTGATCCACTCGTCTCAAAAAGGGCCCACACCAAAGAACTTTTGGAATAACGCACAGAGACAGCAGCGCCCTGCACATGCGGAGCTCTGCGGTGTGATGCAGTCGGTGTGCTGCCCTTAAGCTGGCCCCTGGAGGGCATCCTGCCTCGTTGGTGATGTGCCTCCTCCTCCTCCTCTTTCCTATCAGGCACCCACGTGGAGTCAGTGACCTCATCATCCCCTCCCTCCTCATCACTGGAGCAAAGCTGGCAGTATGCTGCAGCTGGGGGAACATGACTGCCAGATTGCTGTCCTTCTTGGGCACCCCCTCTCTCTGGGCTCACGTTACTGCCTTCCTCTAGCTGGGTACCATCATCGGAGCCTTCAAAACGCTGGGCATCCTCCTGGAGCATGTACCCAACACTGTGGTCAAACAGTTCGGGGGACTCCTCAGGAGGACATGGTGGGGCTAGGGAAGGAGTCACTGATGCCATTGAGCCAAGGGAAGAGGCCGCATTGGCAGCTGCTTTGCCAGACAAAGTACCCTGAGCCTGGGTGAGAGAGGATGAGGAGGATGAGGAAGGCTCGGTCATCCACTCTACAAAGTCTTCTGCATGTTGCGTCTCAACACGGCCAGCTGCCGAAAAAAAGGCCAAGCGTGTCCCACTGCCACGTGCTGATGAGGATGCACTGTCTCCACGACCAGCACTGTTGCCTCTAAACACAGAGCCTGTTTGCCCTCTTTAATTGGCTTGTGACTGTCTGCCTCTCCTTGTTGGCCTTCCAGACATACTAATGGCCTGCAGTGAGATGTAGCTGCACAAAGCTGGGATGTTTATATATACTGATACTGCAGCTAGCAGAATCAACTGCCTGCCTGTAGTATTATTAGTATGAAAACACCACTAATTTTCTTCAGGTTGCTTTAGGTGCACACTGTGCAGAGGACACAGTGCACTAACTGTAAATACTGTAGCTGTCTGCCTGTGGTATGAATAGGAGCAGAACAATAGCAATTGTCTCCAGGTAGCTTTAGGTGCACACTGTGCAGAGGACGCACTACACTAACTCTAAATGCTGTAGCTGCCTGCCTGTGGTATTAATAGGATCAGAAAAACACCACTAATTTTCTTCAGGTAGCTTTAGGCGCACACTGTGCAGAGGACGCACTACACTAACTTGCAAATACTACAGCTGCCTGTGGTATTGTACTAATAGGATCAGAAGAACACCACTAAGTTTCTTCAGGTAGCTTTAGGTGCACACTGTACAGAGGACACAGTGCATTAACTGTAAATACTGTAGCTGCCTGTCTGTGGTATTAATAGGATCAGAAGAACACCACAAATTTTCTTCAGGTAGCTTTAGGTGCAGACTGTGCAGAGGACACAGTGCACTAACTGTAAATACTGTAGCTGCCTGTCTGTGGTATTAATAGGAGCAGAACAACAGCAATTGTCTCCAGGCAGCTTTAGGTGCACACTGTGCAGAGGACGCACTACACTAACTGTAAATACTGTAGCTGCCTGCCTGTGGTATTAATAGGATCAGAAGAACACCACTAATTTTCTTCAGGTAGGTTTAGGTGCACACTGTGCAGAGGACACAGTGCTCTAACTGTAAATACTGTAGCTGTCTGCCTGTGGTATGAATAGGAGCAGATCAATAGCAATTGTCTCCAGGTAGCTTTAGGTGCACACTGTGCAGAGGATGCACTACACTAACTGTAAATACTGTAGCTGCCTGCCTGCGGTATTAATAGGATCAGAAAAACACCACTAATTTTCTTCAGGTAGCTTTAGGTGCACACTGTGCAGAGGACGCACTACACTAACTTGTAAATACTACAGCTGCCTGTGGTACTGTACTAATAGGATCAGAAGAACACCACTAATTTTCTTCAGGTAGCTTTAGGTGCACACCGTGCAGAGGACGCACTACACTAACTTGTAAATACTGTAGCTGCCTGCGGTACTGTACTAATAGGATCAGAAGAACACTAATTTTCTTCAGGTAGCTTTAGGTGCACACTGTACAGAGGACACAGTGCATTAACTGTAAATACTGTAGCTGCCTGTCTGTGGTATTAATAGGATCAGAAGAACACCACTAATTTTCTTCAGGTAGCTTTAGGTGCAGACTGTGCAGAGGATACAGTGCACTAACTGTAAATACTGTAGCTGCCTGCCTGTAGTATTAATAGGAGCAGAACAACAGCAATTGTCTCCAGGTAGCTTTAGGTGCACACTGTGCAGAGGACGCACTACATTAACTGTAAATACTGTAGCTGCCTGCCTGTGGTATTAATAGGATCAGAAGAACACCACTAATTTTCTTCAGGTAGCTTTAGGTGCAGACTGTGCAGAGGACACAGTGCACTAACTGCAAATACTGTAGCTGCCTGCCTGTGGTATCAATAGGAGCAGAACAACAGCAATTGTCTCCAGGTAGCTTTAGGTGCACACTGTGCAGAGGACACACTACACTAACTGTAAATACTGTAGCTGCCTGTCTGTGGTATTAATAGGATCAGAAGAACACCACTAATTTTCTTCAGGTAGGTTTAGGTGCAGACTGTGCAGAGGACACAGTGCACTAACTGTAAATACTGTAGCTGCCTGCCTGTGGTATCAATAGGAGCAGAACAACAGCAATTGTCTCCAGGTAGCTTTAGGTGCACACTGTGCAGAGGACGCACTACACTAACTGTAAATACTGTAGCTGCCTGCCTGTGGTATTAATAGGATCAGAAGAACACCACTAATTTTCTACAGGTAGCTTTAGGTGCAGACTGTGCAGAGGATACAGTGCACTAACTGTAAATACTGCAGCTGCCTGCCTATGGTATTAATAGGAGCAGAACAACAGCAATTGTCTCCAGGTAGCTTTAGGTGCACACTGTGCAGAGGACACACTACACCAACTGTAAATACTGTAGCTGACTGCCTGTGGTATTAATAGGATCAGAAAAACACCACTAATTTTCTTCAGGTAGCTTTAGGTGCACACTGTGCAGAGGACGCACTACACTAACTTGTAAATACTACAGCTGCCTGTGGTACTGTACTAATAGGATCAGAAGAACACCACTAATTTTCTTCAGGTAGCTTTAGGTGCACACTGTGCAGAGGATGCACTACACTAACTTGTAAATACTGCAGCTGCCTGCGGTACTGTACTAATAGGATCAGAAGAACACCACTAATTTTCTTCAGGTAGCTTTAGGTGCACACTGTGCAGAGGATGCACTACACTAACTTGTAAATACTACAGCTGCCTGTGGTACTGTACTAATAGGATCAGAAGAACACCACTAATTTTCTTCAGGTAGCTTTAGGTGCACACCGTGCAGAGGACGCACTACACTAACTTGTAAATACTGTAGCTGCCTGCGGTACTGTACTAATAGGATCAGAAGAACACTAATTTTCTTCAGGTAGCTTTAGGTGCACACTGTGCAGAGGACACAGTGTACTAACTGTAAATACTGTAGCTGCCTGTCTGTGGAATTAATAGGATCAGAAAAACACCACTAATTTTCTTCAGGTAGCTTTAGGTGCACACTGTGCAGAGGACGCACTACACTAACTTGTAAATACTACAGCTGCCTGTGGTACTGTACTATTAGGATCAGAGGAACACCACTAATTTTCTTCAGGTAGCTTTAGGTGCACACTGTGCAGAGGATGCACTACACTAACTTGTAAATACTGCAGCTGCCTGTGGTACTGTACTAATAGGATCAGAAGAACACCACTAATTTTCTTCAGGTAGCTTTAGGTGCACACTGTGCAGAGGATGCACTACACTAACTTGTAAATACTACAGCTGCCTGTGGTACTGTACTAATAGGATCAGAAGAACACCACTAATTTTCTTCATGTAGCTTTAGGTGCACACCGTGCAGAGGACACACTACACTAACTTGTAAATACTGTAGCTGCCTGCGGTACTGTACTAATAGGATCAGGAGAACACTCATTTTCTTCAGGTAGCTTTAGGTGCACACTGTGCAGAGGACACAGTGCACTAACTGTAAATACTGTAGCTGCCTGCCTGTGGTATTAATAGGAGCAGAACAACAGCAATTGTCTCCAGGTAGCTTTAGGTGCACACTGTGCAGAGGACACACTACACTAACTGTAAATACTGTAGCTGCCTGCCTGTGGTTTTAATAGGATCAGAAGAACACCACTAATTTTCTTCAGGTAGCTTTAGGTGCACACTGTGCAGAGGACACAGTGCACTAACTGTAAATACTGTAGCTGTCTGCCTGTGGTATTAATAGGAGCAGAACAACAGCAATTGTCTCCAGGTAGCTTTAGGTGCACACCGTGCAGAGGACGCACTACACTAACTTGTAAATACTGCAGCTGCCTGCAGCACTGTACTAATAGGATCAGAAGAACACTAATTTTCTTCAGGTAGCTTTAGGTGCACACTGTACAGAGGACACAGTGCATTAACTGTAAATACTGTAGCTGCCTGTCTGTGGTATTAATAGGATCAGAAGATCACCACTCATTTTCTTCAGGTAGCTTTAGGTGCACACTGTGCAGAGGACACAGTGCACTAACTGTAAATACTGTAGCTGCCTGCCTGTGGTATTAATAGGATCAGAAGAACACCACTAATTTTCTTCAGGTAGCTTTAGGTGTACACTGTGCAGAGGACGCCCTACACTAACTTGTAAATACTACAGCTGCCTGTGGTACTGTACTAATAGGATCAGAAGAACACCACTCATTTTCTTTAGGTAGCTTTAGGTGCTCACCGTGCAGAGGACGCATTACACTAACTTGTAAATACTGTAGCTGCCTGCGGTACTGTACTAATAGGATCAGAAGAACACTCATTTTCTCCAGGTAGCTTTAGGTGCACACTGTGCAGAGGACGCACTACACTAACTGTAAATACTGTAGCTAATAGGACTAATAGGATCAGAAGAACACCAGCAATTTTCTTCAGGTAGCTGTAAATACTGTAAAAACACCTGCCTGCCTGTCAGTAGTAGGAAGAGAATAAGAGGAATGGATCTAGCTAAACTGAATAGAGTGTATATATATATATATATATATATATATATATATATATATATATATACAACACCTAGGATGTATATATATACACAATACACTGTAAGTGCAGCTAACTAACTCTCCTGCCTACTCTATCTAACTTAAATCAAATGACACTGTCTCTCTGTCTATCTATCTCTCTCTCAACTCCGGAACACACTACACAGGGCCGCCATGCAGGCGGCCTTACATAGTGTGGGGCGTGTACTAAACCCCCTGAGCCATAATTGGCCAAAGCCACCCTGGCTTTGGCCAATTACGGCTCTCTGTACAGCCGGCGCTGTGATTGGCAAAGCATGCGGGTCATAGTGCATGCTTGGCCAATCATCAGCCAGCAATGCACTGCGATGCCGCAGTCAATTATGGGCCGTGACGCGCCACTCGAATTTGGCGAACGACCGAACAGGCAATGTTCAAGTCGATCATTCGTTCGATTCGAACGCGAAGCTTAATTGGAACTATGGGGGAGGTTTACTAAAACTCATGTACACATATTCTGGTGCAGCTGTTTATAGTAACCAATCAGCTTCTAACTTTAGCTTGTTCACTAAGGCCTGATTCACACCTATGCAGGTTGCAGTTTGCATATTCTAGGTGCATTTTGCTTCTTTCAATACACATTTTTGATCCATTGAAGTCTATGGAACCAAAAACCAGAAAAAAATACCTGGCCCTTTCCATAAAATGCACAGATCTGAACTACATTCATAGGAAACCATGGTAAATGGACTGTAGTGTGTTTCTGCAAAACTGAAATCGCACTAAAACATGCATAGTTGTGAACCAAGCCTTAAGCTTTGACAAGAAAACCTAGAAGCTAATTGGCTATCATGCACAGCTGCACCAGATCCTGTGTGCACCAGTCTTAGTAAATCTCTACCTTTGTGTTATCTCTGTGTTAGGCCTGATTCACACCTATGCATTTTTAGTGATTTTTGCATTTTGCAGGTTTTTACTACAGTCCATTTATCATGGTTTCCTATGGAACACGTTCTGTAGTGCAAATCTGCAAAATGCAAAAAGCACTAAAAATGCATAGGTGTGAATCAGGTCTTAGACTCTTATGTATAATATGATGATTTATACAAATATTACTAATTTCTACTCCCACCTCTATAGTACCAAGGACAGACATTTCAGGCTGATTCATCACTCCTGAGTAGGGATGAGCTTCGTATTCGAGTCGAACCCATCTTCGACTCGAACATCGGCTGTTCGATCGTTCGATAAATTGCGAACGTTATGGGCCGTTCGCACCAAATTCGTGTGGCGCGTCACGGCCCATAATTCACTGCGGCATCGCAGTGCATCGCTGGCTGATGATTGGCCAAGCATGCACTATGACCCGCATGCTTGGCCAATCACAGCGCCGTCAGTAGAGAGATCTGTAATTGGCCAAAGCCAGGGTGGCTTTGGCCAATTATGGCTCAGGGGGTTTAGAACACGCCCCATACTATATAAGGCCGCCTGCAAGGCAGCCCTGTGTAGTGTGTTCCAGCGTGCTTAGATAGACAGAGAGACAGTGTCATTTCATTTGAGTTAGCTAGATTAGGCAGGACAGTCAGTGAGTTAGCTGCACTTAAAGTGTACTGTGTATATATATATGCATCCCAGGTGTTGTATATATATATATATATATATATATATATATATATACACTGTATTCAGTTTAGCTAGATCCATTCCTGTTATCTTCCTACTGACAGGCAGGCTTGTCTTGTTACAGTATTTACAGCTATCTGCAGAAAATTGCTGGTTTTCTTTTGATCCTATTAGTACCACAGTCAGGCAGCTAGACTATTTAGAGTTACTGTAGTGCGTCCTCCTCACAGTGTTCAGTTAAAGCTACAAGTTAGTTCATTGTGACCTCTGCACAGTGCTCAGCTAAACCTACAAGTTAGGGTAGTGCGTCCTCCTCACAGTGTTCAGCTAAAGCTACAAGTTGGTGTAGTGCGTCCTCCTCACAGTGTTCAGCTAAAACTACAAGTTAGTGTAGTGCGACCTCTGCACAGTGTTCAGCTAAAGCTACAAGTTAGTGTAGTGCGTCCTCTTCACAGTGTTCAGCTAAAACTACAAGTTAGTGTAGTACGACCTCTGCACAGTGTTCAGCTAAAGCTACAAGTTAGTGTAGTGCGTCCTCTGAACAGTGTTCAGCTAAAACTACAAGTTAGTGTAGAGCGTCCTCCTCACAGTGTTCAGCTAAAATTACAAGTTAGTGTAGTGCGTCCTCCTCACAGTGTTCAGCTAAAGCTACAAGGTAGTTTAGTGTGACCTCTGTACAGTGTTCAGCTAAAGCTACAAGTTAGGGTAGTGTGTCTTCCTCACAGTGTTCAGCTAAAGCTACAAGTTGGTATAGTGCGTCCTCCTCACAGTGTTCAGCTAAAACTACAAGTTAGTGTAGTGTGACCTCTGCACAGTGTTCAGCTAAAGCTACAAGTTAGTGTAGTGCGTCCTCTGAACAGTGTTCAGCTAAAACTACAAGTTAGTGTAGTGCAACCTCTGCACAGTGTTCAGCTAAAGCTACAAGTTAGTGTAGTGCATCCTCCTCACAGTGTTCAGCTAAAACTACAAGTTAGTGTAGTGCGACCTCTGCACAGTGTTCAACTAAAGCTACAAGTTAGTGTAGTGCGTCTTCTGAACAGTGTTCAGCTAAAGCTACAAGTTAGTGTAGTGCCTCCTCCTCACAGTGTTCAGCTAAAGCTACAAGTTAGTGTAGTGCGTCCTCTGAACAGTGTTCAGCTAAAGCTACAAGTTAGTGTAGTGCGTCCTCCTCACAGTGTTCAGTTAAAACTACAAGTTAGTGTAGTGCGAGCTCTGCACAGTGTTCAGCTAAAGCTACCTGTAGAAGGTTGGTGGTGTTTTCCTGATCCTATCACTACCGCAGGCAGCTAAATAAGCTACAAGTTCGTTTTTTGCAAACTCTGCACAGTGTTCACCTAAAGCTACCTGTCAAAGGTTGGTGGTGTTTTCCGGATCCTATTACTACCGCAGACAGCTAAATAAGCTACAAGTTCGTTTTTTGCAAGCTCTGCACAGTGTTCACCTAAAGCTACCTGTGAAAGGTTGGTGGTGTTTTCCTGATCCTATCACTACCGCAGGCAGCTAAATAAGCTACAAGTTAGTTTTTTGCGAGCTCTGCACAGTGTTCACCTAAAGCTATCTGTAGAAGGTTGGTGGTGTTTTCCTGATCCTATCACTACTGCAGTCAGCTAAATAAGCTACAAGTTAGTTTTTTGCGAGCTCTGCACAGTGTTCACCTAAAGCTACCTGTAGAAGGTTGGTGGTGTTTTCCTGATCCTATCACTACCGCAGGCAGCTAAATAAGCTACAAGTTAGTTTTTTGCGAGCTCTGCACAGTGTTCACCTAAAGCTACCTGTCAAAGGTTGGTGGTGTTTTCCTGATCCTATCACTACCGCAGGCAGCTAAATAAGCTACAAGTTAGTTTTTTGCAAGCTCTGCACAGTGTTCAACTAAAGCTACCTGTCAAAGGTTGGTGGTGTTTTCCTGATCCTATCACTACCGCAGGCAGCTAAATAAGCTACAAGTTATTTTTTTGTGAGCTCTGCACAGTGTTCACCTAAAGCTACCTGTAAAAGGTTGGTGGTGTTTTCCTGATCCTATCACTACCGCAGGCAGCTAAATAAGCTACAAGTTCGTTTTTTGCAAGCTCTGCACAGTGTTCACCTAAAGCTACCTGTAAAAGGTTGGTGGTGTTTTCCTGATCCTATCACTACCGCAAGCAGCTAAATAAGCTACAAGTTAGTTTTTTGCGAGCTCTGCACAGTGTTCAGCTAAAGCTACCTGTAGAAGGTTGGTGGTGTTTTCCTGATCCTATCACTACCGCAGACAGCTAAATAAGCTACAAGTTAGTTTTTTGCGAGCTCTGCACAGTGTTCACCTAAAGCTACCTGTTGAAGGTTTGTGGTGTTTTCCTGACCCTATCACGACCGCAGGCAGCTAAATAAGCTACCAGTTAGTTTTTTGTGAGCTCTGCACAGTGTTCACCTAAAGCTACCTGTCAAAGGTTGGTGGTGTTTTCCTGATCCTATCACTACCGCAGGCAGCTAAATAAGCTACAAGTTAGTTTTTTGCGAACTCTGCACAGTGTTCACCTAAAGCTACCTGTAGAAGGTTGGTGGCGTTTTCCTGATCCTATCACTACCGCAGGCAGCTAAATAAGCTACCAGTTAGCTTTTTGCGAGCTCTGCACAGTGTTCAGCTAAAGCTACCTGTAGAAGGTTGGTGGTGTTCTCATACTACAGGCAGGCAGTTGATTTTGCTAGCTGCAGTATCAGTATATATATATATATATATATATATATATATATATATATATCCCAGCTTAGTGGAGCTACAGGCCACTAGTATGTCTGGAAGGCCAACAAGGAGAGGCAGACAGTCACAAGCCAATAAAAGAGGGCAAGTAGGCTCTGTGTTTAGAGGCAACAGTGCTGGTCGTGGAGACAGTGCATCCTCATCAGCACGTGGCCGTGGGACACGCTTGGCCTTTTTTCAGCAGCTGGCCGTGTTGAGCCACAACATGCGGAAGACTTGGTCGAGTGAATGGCCAAGCCGTCCTCATCCTCCTCATCCTCTCTCACCCATGCTCAGGGTACTTTGTCTGGCAAAGCAGCTGCCAATGTGACCTTATCCCTCGGCTCACTGGCATCAGTGACTCCTTCCCTAGCCCCACCATGTTCTCCTGAGGAGTCCCTCGAACTGTTTGACCACAGTGTTGGGTACATGCTCCAGTAGGATGCCCAGCATTTAGAAGGCTCTGATGATGATACTAAGCTAGATGAAGGCAGTAACGTGAGCACGGACAGAGGGGGTGCCCAAGAAGGACAGCAATCTGGCAGTCATGCTCCCCCTGCTGCAGCATACTGCCAGGTTTGCTCCAGTGATGAGGAGGGAGGGGATAATGAGGTCACTGACTCAACGTGGGTGCCTGATAGGAGAGAGGAGGAGGAGGAGGAGGCACATCACCAACGAGGCAGGATGCCCTCCAGGGGCCAGCCTAAGGGCAGCACACTGACTGCATCACACCCCAAAGCTCCGCATGTACAGGGCGCTGCTGTCTCTGTGCGTTATTCCAAAAGATTTTTGGTGTGGGCCTTTTTTGAGCCGAGTGCATCAGATCGCACTGCTGCTATTTGCAACATATGTCTCAAGCGCATCTCGCGTGGCCAAAACATCTCCCGCTTGGGCACCACATGCTTGACCAGACATATGTTGACCTGCCATGCAGTTCGTTGGCAAGCGTATCTAAAAGACCCACACCAAAGAACAAAGAGGACCTCTCCTTGCTCCTCATCAGCTGAGATCTCCAACCCCACTATACCTTCAGTCCTCTCTGAGATCTGCACTGAGAGGAATGAAGGTGTAGAATTAGGTGTGTCACAGCCAAGTACTTGTGGGCAATCTGCTTTCGGTACACCGACGTCAGATTATACTAGGCAAATTTCCCTGACCCAGCTGCTGCACCGCCAAAAGAAGTTCGCTCCTAGCCATCCACATGCCCAGCAGTTGAATGCTAGCTTGGCAAAATTGCTAGCACTTCAACTGCTGCCTTTTCAGTTGGTAGACTCTGCCCCCTTCCGTGAGTTTGTGGAATGTGCGGTTCCTCAGTGGCAGGTACCCAAACGCCACTTTTTCTCACGGAAGGCGATTCCGGCTCTCTACCGGCATGTGGAAGGCAATGTCTTGGCCTCGCTGGACAGGGCCGTCAGCGGTAAGGTGCATATTACCGCTGACTCATGGTCCAGCAGGCATGGACAGGGAGGTTACCTAAGTTTCACCGCGCATTGGGTGACTCTGCTGGCAGCTGGGAAGGATGCAGGACAAGGTGCAGTAGTGTTGGAGGTTGTTCCGCCACCACGCCTCCAAAATGCCACTACTAATGATTGTGACACACTTCTCTCCTCCACCCCCTCCTCTTCTTCTTCCTCCATGGCCTCTTCCTGTGCTTTGTCCTCGGAACCAGCGGTGCTCCGTAGCCGTTCAAGGGGCTACGCAAGTATGCAGGCCAAAAGATGCCATGCGGTGCTTGAGCTGGTGTGCTTGGGGGACAGGAGCCACACTGGGGTAGAGGTTCTGTCAGCTCTGCAGGGGCAGGCTCAGAGGTGGTTGATGCCACGCCAACTTAAGGCAGGAATGGTGGTTTGCGACGATGGCACCAACCTCCTCTCTGCCCTCCGACAGGGACAAATGACCCATGTGCCCTGTTTGGCTCACGTCCTTAACTTGGTGGTGCAGCGGTTCTTGGGCAGGTACCCGGGCTTACAGGATGTCCTGAGGCAGGCCAGGAAAGTCTGTGTGCATTTCCGCCGGTCATATAATGCCAGTGCTCGGCTGGCAGACCTCCAAAAGGAGTTTAACCTGCCCAAGAACCGCCTAATCTGTGACATGCCCACCAGGTGGAACTCAACGTTGGCATGCTGCAGCGGCTGCACATGCAGCAGAGGGCCATCAATGAGTACCTGTGCGACTATGGCACCAGGACAGGGTCAGGGGAGCTTGTTTTTTTCCCCACGCCAGTGGGCCATGATCAGGGATGCATGCATTGTCCTGTCACCATTTGAGGAGGCCACGAGGATGGTGAGCAGTGACAGTGCATGCATCAGTGACACTGTCCCCCTTGTCCACCTGTTGGAGCACACGCTCCGTGGAGTAATGGACAGGGAACTTGAGGCAGAACAGAGGCAGGAAGAGGAGGACTTCCTTAGCTCTCAAGGCCCCCTTTATCCAGACAGTGTTCCTGCGTGCCCGCCGATCACACAGGAAGAGGACGAGGAGGAGGAGGATTGTGTCAGTATGGAGGTGGAGCCTGGCACTCAGCATCAGCAGCAGTCTATAAGGGATCAGTCCCAAGAAACCCATGGACTTGTACGTGGCTGGGAGGAGGTGGCTGCGGACCATGTCGTCCTTAGTGACCCAGAGGACTCCGGACCAAATGCCTCAGCAAACCTACGCTGCATGGCCTCCCTGATCCTGCAAAGCCTGCGTAAGGATCCTCGTATTCGTGGTATCAAGGAGAAGGACCAATACTGGCTGGCAACCCTCCTTGATCCACGTTACAAGGGTAAGGTTGCGGACCTTATCTTGCCATCGCAGAGGGAGCAGAGGATGAAACATCTTCGGGAGGCCTTGCAGAAAGGTCTGTGCAACGCGTTCCCAGAGACTGGGAGGTTACAAACCCCTGTTTCTGGACAACGTGTTGCTGAGGCTTCGGTCAGTCAAAGAAGGAGAGGTGGAGAAGCTGACCGTCTGACCGATGCGTTCAGACAATTTTTTGGTCCTCATTTCCGCCGGTCATATAATGCCAGTGCTCGGCTGGCAGACCTCCAAAAGGAGTTTAACCTTCCCAAGAACTGCCTAATCTGTGACACGCCCACCAGGTGGAACTCAACGTTGGCCATGCTGCAGCGGCTGCACACGCAGCAGAGGGCCATCAATGAGTACCTGTGCGACTATGGCATCAGGACAGGGTCAGGGGAGCTTGTTTTTTTTTCCCCACGCCAGTGGGCCATGATCAGGGATGCATGCACTGTCCTGTCACCATTTGAGGAGGCCACGAGGATGGTGAGCAGTGACAGTGCATGCATCAGTGACACTTGAGGCAGAACAGAGGCAGGAAGAGAAGGACTTCCTTAGCTCTCAAGGCCCCCCTTATCCAGACAGTGTTCCTGCGTGCCCTCTTATCACACAGGAAGAGGACGAGGAGTAGGAGGATTGTGTCAGTATGGAGGTGGAGCCTGGCACTCAGCATCAGCAGCAGTCTTTAAGGGATCAGTCCCAAGAAACCCATGGACTTGTACGTGACTGGGAGGAGGTGGCTGTGGACCATGTCGTCCTTAGTGACCCAGAGGACTCCGGACCGAATGCCTCAGCAAACCTACGCTGCATGACCTCCCTGATCCTGAAAAGCATGCGTAAAGATCCTCGTATTCGTGGTATCAAGGAGAAGGACCAATACTGGCTGGCAACCCTCCTTGATCCACGTTACAAGGGTAAGGTTGCGGACCTTATCTTGCCATCGCAGAGGGAGCAGAGGATGAAACATCTTCGGGAGGCCTCGCAGAAAGGTCTGTGCAACGCGTTCCCAGAGACTGGGAGGTTACAAACCCCTGTTTCTGGACAACGTGTTGCTGAGGCTTCGGTCAGTCAAAGAAGGAGGGGTGGAGAAGGTGACCATCTGACCGATGCGTTCAGACAATTTTTTGGTCAGCAGCCCCAAGGTATGATTGGTTCCAGCAACCATCGCCAGCGTCTGTTTTACGTGGTGCAGGAATACCTAGGGGCAAGATCTGACTTGGACACCTTTCCCACCGAAAATCCTCTGGGTTACTGGGTCTTGAGGATGGATCACTGGCCAGAGCTTGCATAGTATGCAATTGAGCTACTGGCCTGTCCTGCATCCAGCGTTCTTTCAGAACGCACATTCAGTGCTGCTGGAGGCTTTGTAACCAATCACAGGGTGCATCTGTCTACTGACTCGGTCGATCGACTGACCTTCATAAAAATGAATCAGTCTTGGATCACCACTAGCTACCAAGCACCTGATGCTGATGTAACCGAATAATATTTTTTGAAATCTCAGATCCCTTCAAAGACTGCCTATGCTGATGCTGAGTGACTATCCTGAGTAATTATCCTCTTCCTCCTCAATGATCACGCTGATAGCTTGTAAGAACATTTTTGGTTCTGGGCGCCACCACCAGTGCCTAAGGCCCAATTTTTCAGCCCCTGTTTAACAGGGGCATGTAATTACAATTTTTGATGCAATACTTTGCAGCAGGGCTCGTTTCTATGTTCCAACTAGAGTATCTGTGAGGGGTTGCAGTGTTGTGGTACCGACACCAGTGCCTAAGGCCCAATTTTTCAGCCCCTGTTTAACAGGGGCGTGTAATTACAATTTTTGATGCAATACTTTGCAGCAGGGCTCGTTCCTGCGTTCCAACTAGAGTATCTGTGAGGGGTTGCAGTGTTGTGGCACCAGCACTAGTGCCTAAGGCCCAATTTTTCAGCCCTTGTTTAACAGGGGAGTGTAATTACAATTTTTGATGCAATACTTTGCAGCAGGGCTCGTTTCTGCATTCCAACTAGAGTATCTGTGAGGGGTTGCAGTGTTGTGGCATCAGTACCAGTGTCTAAGGCCCAATTTTTCAGCCCCTGTTTAACAGGGGCGTGTAATTACAATTTTTGATGCAATACTTTGCAACAGGGCTCGTTCCTGCGTTCCAGCTAGAGTATCTGTGAGGGGTTGCAGTGTTGTGGCACCAGCACTAGTGCCTAAGGCCTAATTTTTCAGCCCCTGTTTAACAGGGGCGTGTCATTACAATTTTTGATGCAATACTTTGCAGCAGGGCTCGTTTCTGCGTTCCAACTAGAGTATCTGTGAGGGGTTGCAGTGTTGTGGCACCAGCACCAGTGCCTAAGGCCCAATTTTTCAGCCCCTGTTTAACAGGGGCGTGTCATTACAATTTTTGATGCAATACTTTGCAGCAGGGCTCGTTTCTGCGTTCAACTAGAGTATCTGTGAGGGGTTGCAGTGTTGTGGCACCAGCACCAGTTCCTAAGGCCCAATTTTTCAGCCCCTGTTTAACAGGGGCGTGTAATTACAATTTTTGATGCAATACTTTGCAGCAGGGCTTGTTTCTGCGTTCCAACTAGAGTATCTGTGAGGGGTTGCAGTGTTGTGGCACCAGCACCAGTGCCTAAGGCCCAATTTTTCAGCCCCTGTTCAACAGGGGCATGTAATTACAATTCTTGATCTAAAATTCCACAGCAGGGCCCCTTTCTGTGCCCACCAAGAGCGAGTGAGGACTTACAGTGTTGTGGCACTAGCACCACCACCACCAAAGGCCCAATTTTTCTGCCCCTGTTCAACAGGGGCATGTAATTACAATTCTTGATCTAATATTTCACAGCAGGGCCCTGTGAGGGCTTACATTGTTGTGGCCACAACAACACCTAATGCCCAAATTTCTGCTGAGTATATAGGGCAGGCCCCTACTTTCAAACATCCAACTTACAAACGACTCCTACTTGCAAACGGAAGGAGACAACAGGAAGTGAGATGAAATCTACCCCTAGGAAGGGAAATTCTCTCCTGTAAGAGTTAATATGGGGAAAACGTTTCTCCTTTTCACTGATGCTTTATCACCAATCCTTGTTTCACAAAAAAACCCAAATTTTCAAAAAACATTTGTCATTGGGACAAAAAGTGAGGTGAAATCTTCTGAAGAGGAGCACAGACAGGAAAACAAATGTCACAGGGGTGATAACCCTTCCCTGTTTTCCAAAAAGCTTAAAATAGATTTTTTGGCTGGAGCTAAACACGTTAAAAATGTACCAGTTCAAAATTACAAACAGATTCTACTTAATAACAAACCTACAGTCCCTGTCTTGTTTGCACCGCCTGTATACTGCTGTTCAGAGTATATAGGGCCTGGTGGCCCCACGCCTTTCCTTTTTTTAATTTAGGTGCGGGGTTCCCCTTAATATCCATACAAGACCCAAAGGGCCTGGTAATGGACTGGGGGGTACCCATGCTGTTTGTCTCACTGATTTTCATCCATATTGCCAGTACCCGACATTACATTAAAGCGGGGGTCCACCTATCTATCGTTTTTTTTTTTTTGAGTTCATTCACAAACTTTTCTTCTCAGCATTACATACTCACATATTGTGTGTAATAAGTCCGCCTGTGTCAGATTTCGTCGGAAAGAATAACTTATATTATTCACTGCAGGCGGTTTCCATCTTCATTGTGGGCATTTGAAGCCCACAAGCATTTATTTCCTGGATGTGGTGAATGCTGTGCTCCCAGCATTCACCACTCGTTCCTGCACATGCTCAGTGGCATCCTGGGAAGCCTGAGACTAACTCCCAGGAGTCTGGGAGAGGCTAGAGACACGCCTACTCCCACGGGAGGAGAACCAGGAAGTGCAAAGAAGAATAGAAAAATAAAAGGTAATTAGGGTGATTTAAATTTTTTTAAATGGCATGTCAGCATCTAGGCAAGGAAGAGAATACATACAGATATTGTTCAAAATTTGGGTGGAACCCCGCTTTAAAGCCGCATGCAGTTTTAAATGACTTTTTTTTCTTTAAAAATGACATTTTTTGCAGGGACTGTTCTAAGCACGGAAAACACGCACCACTTTTCAGGCATACTATAGACACCTCCAGGTACGAAATTTTAAAGAAATCTTCACTTTTTTTTTTTTTTTTTAACTTTAAGCATCATTAAAATCACTGCTCCCGAAAAAACGTCCGTTTTTAAAAGTTTTTTTTTTCATTGATACATGTCCCCTGGGGCAGGACCCGGGTCACCAAACCCTGTTCCATAGACGTCAATGGGGTTCTAACGTTCGTGCGAATTTTCGGTCCGTTCGCAGGTTCTGGTGCGAACCGAACCAGGGGGTGTTCGGCTCATCCCTACTCCTGAGAAATAGGAAAGTCTCATTGTTAGATGGTTTTAGGTCACCTGAGAAGAAATTGCTAAGGGGTAGTTGAGAAACTGAGAATTCATTTAAATTGTTGGAAGTGAGAAACAGATATGCATCTGTAATTTGCATGCAGATGAGGCTGGAAGTCAAGTGATTGAAATGTGTCCTAGAAAGAGAGTGAAATGACTGACAATGCTGCATTTGGTAAAATGAGTAAGAAAAGAACCTGAAAGCACAGTGAATACTTCTTAACCCCCCTGGCGGTATTCCCGAGTCTGGCTCGGGTTGGATTTTTCATACCAAAAGCGGTAACCCCGAGCCAGACTCGGGCTTGCATCGCAGGATCCAGGAAGAGCATACTTACCTTGTCCCCTGGTTCCTGCGATGTCTCCCCGCTGTGATCGGCGAGCCGCTGTGTCTCGCTCGATTCACAGTGCCGAGCTCCGTTCCCTGCGAGCGTTGCGACGCACGGGGACGGAGTTCGGCGGTAAATTCAAAAGTGAAACACACAGTATAGATACAGCATACTGTAATCTTACAGATTACAGTACTGTATCAAATAACTACACATCCCCTTTGTCCCTAGTGGTCTGTCCAGTGTCCTGCATGCAGTTTTATATATATAAAACTGTTCTTTCTGCCAGGAAACTGGAGATTGTCCATAGCAACCAAAACTGTCTCTTTACATCAAAAGTGGTTTTAGAGCAGCTAGAAAAAAGCGATAATAAATTAGAATCACTCGCAGAATTGAGCGATAGTGATTTGTGAGGAGATCCGTCATCAAACACTAAAAGTAACAAAAGCTAAAATTCTGCAACTGAGCAAATTTCAGTGTTTTTGATTTGATTACATTATTGAATAATTTTTATTATTATTATATTATTATTTGTTATAATTATTTATAGTTATTTATTATATTATAATTTTTTATTTCGTTTTTCAAACTTTATCATACCCGGGATGTCTACTAGACTCTTGTTTGGACAGATTCAAGTGAACTATTCCTAAGAATTACAGGCCTACAATATAAAACGCCAAATTTCTGTGCAAAATAATTGTACCGCTTTCAGCACCTAAAATCAGAAATAATCATACCGCCAGGGAGGTTAAAGGAAGTAATAATACATTGGGGTTTATTTACTAAAGGCAAATCTACTTTGCACTACAAGTGCACTTGGAAGTTCAGTCGCTGTAGATCTGAGGGGGGCATGCAAGGAAAATAAAAAACAGAATTTTTGCTTTTTTTTTGCATGATTACATGATAGAAATCAGGAGAGCTTCCCCTCATTTCAGATCTTCCCCTCAGATCTACAGCGACTGCACCAAGCGCACTTGTGGCGCAAAGTGGATTTGCCTTTAGTAAATCAACCCCATTGCATCCTAAAGTAGTAGAGAATTTTCACTTAATTTATTAAATCAACCCAATAAATGTAATTATGGATGTAAAATAAAGCCCAACTTTACCTTACATAATTAAAAAATAAGTAGCCCTGCAGCTGTAAAAATAAAAATGCTGGTTTTGCTGCAACACTCACTTCCTCTCTGTTGCTGCCCTCCCCCCACCCCAGCCTTGCTGCTCTCTGATCCAGCACCACTCCTTTCTGGGTTAGAGGACACCCAACGTCATCCAACCCACTTAATGTGAGCCCAGGCCATCATGAACATGCTCCCTGTGGGGAGACATACTGTAATCACAGTATCCAGAGCATATTCCCTAATAGTGCAGTGCTCATCTACCTTTGCATGAATGCCTCTCTTTCCAGGAATAACAATCACCCACCTTTGCCATCAGAGCAGAAAAGATCTGCTATGTTATGGGTCAGAGAACTGCAAGATTTAAGATAAATGTATACAGAAATTTTCTTTCAAAAATGGATGGGGGGGAACTTCATAAAAGATGGGAGAGACAAAAATACTGGACGGGACTTTTAGTAAAAAGCAAGGAAAATTCTTTTTGCAACCTTGATGCTTTTCACATTGATTGTTTATGACTTCTGGACTCCCATGTTTCCCCCTCATATACTTTGATACTACTTGAGGATGCCCGGACTACTCTTGTCTTTGCAAAGATTAACTACTTGCCCATTTATGTATGATCCGCTCTTGTTTTGTTCAGGACTCTAATGTTGACACATTGCTATACAGTACCAACAAGATGATTGGCTATCCATCCGGCAACCAACTATATTATATTTCTTCTACACTTGCATGCAGCATGCCTATGCATGCTCCGAAATAATATAACATTTGGGAGACTTCTATATATTATATATGATACCTACACATCAAACAAATGTCAACAATTTGTTGGTTTTGGAGAATTTGTTTTGGTTGTATTCTACAGGATAAGTGTAAGGCTGACCGTAGGTCAGCCTGTAATTGTAGGAGGAGTCAGGCTGCATAAAGCCTGCCCTCCTTTGCCTCCTTCCTTGTGGTTGTAGGATCTCGTGTCGTGTGTGTCATTTCCGGTGCAATCTGTCTGACGTCACTTCCGGGTTTTTCCTCTCGGCAAGGAAGATGTGCGGGGGCAAGGGGGGGTCCGAGTCTCCATGCTTTCAGCGGCAGGATACAGGTTTGGTCAGGGGGGTCCACGGACAGGCGGCCACCCCCATCTGGACTATCCCGGGCATCTACTGGCACGCCGCTACTCTCCCCATTCAGGGTCCGGTCGGATCCGGGCCTGGAGTGTCTACATCCAGACCTTACAGGAAGTAGTGGAGATCTCATAAGTTAATAACAACCTATATGTTTGTCTCATGATGGGCTTCCCCTTACTAAGCTGGCCCCCCGCCGGTTTCCCAGTGTCAGTTCTGGCACTCTCGGGGCTGAGGTCCTTACGGCTTGTGTCTGGGCACGCGTGCAGGTTACTCAGGTGCTGTTGGTAACTTACAAGCACGATACTGTCAGGCTGCACTCTGGCTGGCTCTGCTGTTGCCTGCAGGGCTGGGGGTCTGATGTCGGGGGGCAGGGGTCGGAGTTGGCAGGACTAGGGATGATCATGACTGCATTAGTGATTTTGGTATTTGGGTCTGCTGTCTCCACTGCCCCCCCCTCCTCAGCTTCGTGTGATGGGTTCCCCCCTCCTGAACGCTCGTAGTGGGTCGTGTCCCCCCCGAGCTTCACGTGGTCTATAGTGTGGGTCTTCAGGGGTTAATTCAGGCGGATGACATGACACTTCTCATCGCCAGTCATCTTATTAGGTTCTTTGGGGGTCCTTGGCATAGTATGATTTCTCATGCAATTTTTTCGTTTTCTCAGGCAATTTACATTCTCATGCAATTTTACGGTTTTACCATCCAATTTATGTTTTTCTCATGCAATTTACGTTCTCAGGTTATTTACGATTTCTCATGCAATTTTACGGTTTTCTCATGCAGTTTTACGGTCTTTCCATGCAGTTTTAGGGTTTTTTCGCATGCAATTTTACGGTTTTCTCATGTAACGCTTTCTTATGAAATTTTGTCGCTGTTTCATGCGATTTATGGTTTCTCACGCAATTTACTTTCTCATGCGATTTTGTGGTTTTCTCGTGCGATGTTACGGTTTTCTCATGCAAATTATGTTTTCTCATGCAATTTACGATTTCTCATGCAATTTTACGGTTTTGTCTTGCAATTTTATGGTTTTTCCATGCAGTTTTGGGGCTTTCTCATGTAATTTTACGACTTTCTCATGTAGTTTATGGTGTCTCATGCAATTTTACGCTTTCTTATGACATGTTTCGCTTTTTTTCTTGTTGAATATGTTTATTGAATTTTTTCATACATAAAAAGTAAAAAATTAAATAAATAAATACAGAAATGAAATAAACTTAGGAATGTAAAGTATGAATACATAGTATACAATCAAGATTAGATAAGTAGTGACATAGTAGAGGTATGAACTTATCTTATTACTATAAGGATATTACAAATTATACAAATACAGTAATGTGATCATGAAAGAGAGAGTTAATGTATAGACAAATAGACATTTTCCAGTAATAGGATATATATCTTATGAAGAATAGGAATAAAAAAAAAAAATAAATAAATAAAGCAAAAAGGAAGGAGAGGGGAGTGTAGGTGGTGGTGGTCTGGCTCGTGAATTACACAATTAATTATTATGTTATATATTCAAACTAGTGAGGTAATAATAAAGATTGGTCAAAGTCATTTTAGGAAGTGGTGTTTAACCCATGGTTGCCATATTTTACAAAATTTATTGATCTTGTTATCAGCTATAGCTGTCATCTTAGCAAATACAAGTGCTCTATTGATTCTATGTTTTGCTTCAGCCAAGATAAGAGATTTAGACTTCCACGCTTTGGCAATTGTTTGTTTGGCTGAAGTAGTAATTTGAATGAGTAATTGGAATTGAGTGTGAGAAAGTGTATTGGGCTTGAGATTTAAAATTGCTGTAACAGGATCTGAAATATTAGAAATTTCAAGAGCTTTAGAGGCCATTGAAAATATGTTTCTCCAGAATTCCTGGACTATCGGGCATTGCCACCAGATATGAAAGTAATTTCCTAGTGAATCGCATCCTCTGAAGCACTTAGGTGAGTACATAGGAATGAATTTTGCTATTCTAGCTGGTACTAGGTACCACCGTGTAAGGACTTAATTTGTTTCTATAGCATAACTATTTGGAGAGGAAGTTTTAGTGGCTAACCATATGTTCGACCAATCTTTAGTATCAAAGACCTGATTTAAATCATGTGCCCATTTGGCAGTATATGAGGGTAAATTATCCTCAGAATTACCAATGAGTTGTTGGTATAATAATGAAATCAGTCCTCTGATGTGTGGGTCGCTTATACAAATTCGTTCAAATTGAGTCATTTGATTGAGGGATGAACCCGTACTAAGGAGTGGTTCATAGAAATTTTTGATTTGTAGATAACGAAAGATTTCGTTTCTCGGAATATCAAAGATTTCACATAAATCAGGAAAGGAATGGATTGTGGTAGCAGAAGTTAATCTGTATAAGCGATTCAGGTTCATAGAGGACCATATGGAAAAAGATCTTGGAAATTTCCATGCAGGATAGAAAGCTGGGTTACCAAGGAATGAAAGTAGAGGATTATGCGAGGATTGGAGATTTTGCGAATTTTTGAACTTATCCCAGATAGCTAAGGTGTGTTTAGTTATGGGATTGGATATGTTTGTTCTGTCAACCGGGCGAAGCCATAACATGTTGGCAACCGATATAGGGTCTGTATCCACTGCTTCAATAGCCACCCATAGGGGTGTTTCAGTGGTAGCATGGTATTTAGGGAGAAGAGCCATTTGAGCAGCATTATAATAAGATAGAAAATTGGGTAATCCTAAACCACCTCTTAATTTATTAAGGTAAAGTGTAGATTTGGGTATACGAGGTTTAGTAGTACCCCAAATGAACGATAGGACTCTTTGTTGAGTAAGTCTTGTAATAGTGCTATAGGTAGCACTCTAAATAGATATAAAAATTTTGGCAATATTGACATCTTTATAGCATTGATTTTACCTAACCATGAAAGTGGAAGAGAGGCCCATTGCTTCATACAACCTGATATTCGTTTCAGAAGAGGTAAATAGTTAGCTGTAAACAGATCTTTGAGAGAGATGGTGAGTTGTACCCCTAAATAAGGCAATTGTTTTGAAACCCAGGTAAAAGGTAAAGCAGTTTTTGTATGTTGAATCTCAGATTGTGATAAAGAAATATTTAAGGCATTCGATTTGGACGGATTGATATGAAGTCCAGAAATATGAGCGAAATTATGCAGCAATTTAAGTAGAATTGGGGTAGATATATGAGGATGAGACAGGAAAATAAGAATATCATCAGCAAAAAGGCATATCTTATGCTGATGACCACCCAATTCAATACCTTTGATATCCGGGTTTGTTCTAATTAGTTGTGCTAGGGGTTCTATTAATAAGGCAAAAAGTAATGGGGAAAGGGGACAACCTTGTCTAGTGCCTCTATTTATGTCAAACATTGTAGATTTATAACCAGAATATTTACCCAGGTAAGAAAATGGTTACCAAAACCTCATTTTTGTAGTACATATTCCATATATGGCCAAGTGACAGAGTCAAATGCCTTTTTTATATCTAATGAAACCAGGCAGGCTGGGATATGTCTTATTTTGGCTGCGTGAATGAGTAAGAGTGCTCGCCTTATATTATCGCCCACCTGGCGTTTCGGAATAAAACCTGTTTGATCATTATGAATTATATGACCTATAATAGTATTCAATCTGGTTGGAAGGATTTTAGCTAATAGTTTAATATCTAAATTAAGAAGCGATATGGGACGATAATTAGACCAAGAAGATGAGTCAGAATGTGGTTTGGGAATCATAGCTACAATAGATGTGAGTGTCTCTGTTCTAAATGAATGTCCTTCAAGAATTGAGTTGAAGGCCCTAGTTAAAATTGGTGAAAAAATATGGATAAACTGTCTGTAGTATACCGCCGAGAACCCATCTGGACCCGGTCTCTTGTGTAGCTTTAAAAGTTTTATAGTGTTCAAAACCTCTGTATTAGTAATAGGGCTTTCAAGAAGATCTCGTTGCTTTTGATCGAGATAAGGAAGTTTAATGCTAGAAAATAAATTATCAGCTTTTGACTTATCAAATGTTGGGGCAGGGGAATATAGTTTAGCCAAATTAGTACGAAAAATCTCTAGAATCTTAACCGGATTACTGGTGTACGCTTCTCTAGATATTTTCAAACGGATAGGTTTCTTTTCGTGTTGTGTGATTTTCAAGCTTCTTGCCAAAGGTGTATCCGGTTTATTAGCCTTAAGATATAAAGTATGTTGTCGCTTGCGTAAAGATTTATCAGCTGAATCAGTCAAAAAAAGATCTAAATCCAGGCGGGCTTTTTCAAGTTTAGAGTTATTAATAGCTGTTGGGCAAGATTGAAAGCCCTGATGACAGTCATTAAAGTTAGTTTCTAACTTTGAAAACATTAGTTTGCGTTCTCTTTTGAATTTAGTAGCTTGTTGTATCATTCTACCTCTAATGACAGGCTTATGGGCCTCCCATAGTGTGAGGGCAGAGATGTCTTTTGTGTCATTATCTATAAAATAGTCAGAGATTGATTTCTCAATCTCTTTACTAAGAATTGGATGAGTCAAAATGAAATCTTTCATACACCAAGTTGTGTCATGAGATCTAGGGAGCGTAGAAGCTATATTAATGAATACTGCACAATCATCAGTCCATGGGAATGGTATAATTTTAGCTGAGATGATTTCTGGTAACATGCTAGATGGGATAAGGATATGATCAATCCGTGAAAAGGATTTATGCGGGATTGAGTAATGAGTGAATCGTCTATCAGTAGGATTTATTTCGCGCCAGGTATCGACCAAACTATGAGAAGTGAGTAAGCGTTGAAAAGTAAGGTTTGTTGTGCCCGTTGTAGGCCCAGGAGGAGATTTATCTAAAAACGGGAAGATTGTTGCATTAGAATCCCCACATATAATAACTGTTCCAAATTTATGAGTCTCTACGACTTGAAAAAGGTGAGATAGGAACGCCGTTGGGCGTTTATTGGGAGCATAGTAGGATACAATGGTAATAGGGTTATCGGAAATATAACCTGATAAAAGTAAATATCGACCTTCCGGATCTATCACTTGTGTTTTAAGGTTAAACGGAGTGGAACGATGGAAACCAATAAGCGTACCCCTCTGCTTAACTGCAGCGGAGGCAGTATAAAATTGTGGATATGAGGGTGATAGAAATCTAGGTTGAGCTTTATCTGTAAAGTGAGTCTCCTGTAAACATATAATGTGAGCCTTTTTAGATGAAAAGGATCGTAAAGCTTTAGTGCGTTTATGTGGGATATTAAATCCCTGTACATTTAAAGATAAAACATTTATCGGAGCCATAGACCAACCAGGGTAATAAATCTATCATAGTATAAACAGTATATACTGTGAGCCAGAACCACCAATCTGAGAATCAGAAAGAAAACGAGGTACACGGAAAAAATAAAAAAAACGAAAAAAAGAAATAAATAGAACAATCGAGTCAACCCATTACTTAAGTAGTACAGCTTAATTAAAAAACAGAGTAGTAGGGTTTGGGAGCATCTCAAGGAAGCTTTCAAAACTCCCTGAGAGGATCCGAGTCCACCAGCAGAGTCCGCTATAAAAATAGCAGGAGTCTGCAAGTGGAAAAAACAAAGGGGCTGCAAGAAATTCCTATGGGAAGGACGGCCCTGGAGAACTACAGGAACCAAAAACAAAAAAGAAAAACCCAGTAAAGAGATGTATAATGCTTTGCTTTATAGTTATGTCATAATGCAAAAAAAAAGGACATAAGAGAAAAAAGTCAAATATATTTTTCAAGTTAAACATAACCATCACATCAAAGCTCAACTTATTCAAAAAAAAACCCAAATGGTTATGTTAAAAAAAAACCACAACCAATTTCGGTAATTGAGAACCTGTAATGAGAGGTTATTAGTGGTAGTTTTTAGGTCAGTCCATAGAATCGTCGTTCTTAGGCGAGTGTTCATATCGGCCGCGCTTGTGGAGATTTTGGTATGAAGAGGAGAAAGAGTTGGAGCCTGAGTCTTTCTTATGCTGAGGTAAGCGAGTAGTTGAACGTCTGCAAGGTTGCTCTTTAGGTAAGGCTGTTTCAACTAAACCTATTTCTATTAAGGCTGATTGTAAGTCCTCTGAAGAGCGACAGACATATCTAGTTTCCAAGTAGGTGAATCGAAGGCAAAAAGGAAAACCCCAATGATAGGTAATTTGATTATTCTGAAGTACCTGCAATTGGGGTTTGAGGGCACGTCTTTTAGCCACTGTAAGAGGAGACAAGTCCATAAAGATCTGATAGGTATGTCCTTGGAAGCTGAGAGATTCTTTTCTTCTAGCAGCTGATAACAGTTGTTCTTTGGTTTTGTAATAGTGCAATTTAGTTATTATGTCCCTAGGAGGACCGTTGGTTTTACGTGGTGCTAAAGCTCTATGCACTCTATCCATTTCAAGCCTATCAATAGGAATGTCAGGGAGTAATTCTTGAAAAAGTGTGGTAATGGTTGCCTGCAGGTCTAGAATGGATTCAGGTATACCTCTTATCCGTAAATTAGATCGTCTGTCTCTGTTTTCTTGTTCTTCCAAACGTGACTGTAATAAGGTATTTTCCTCTTTAAGAGCTGTTAACTCAGAAATACAATGTTGTGTTTGACTGTCAATATCATCCACCCTCAGTTCCAGTTCTGCTGTTCTCTGACCTATTTCTTTAATCTCTTTTGTCAATTTATCTGTGATATGGTCAGAAGTTTGTTTCAGTGCTTTCTGTAACATAACTTCAAATGTAGCAAACATGTCAGATTGTATCCCAGCTTGAGCAGGATAAATATCATGGTCATATTTTGTTTTATCAGCCTGTGCTTTTTGACTGAGAGGCTGAGGATTCCCAGCCTGAGAAGCGCTGTGCTGTGAGGAGGAGGACGGCGCCGCCATCTTAGCCGCCAGTCTGAGAGCCGCTTCCGACTTACTAATGGTTTTAATTTTGTTTTTTGGACCTTTTAGTACCATATTTTGTGTGGAGTAAGGCGCTGGAGTGAGTTACCTACAATTTTGTAGAGATTTCCATAGTTGTAGTTCCCCGGTCCGAACTCCTGAGGAGCGGAGCTCTAAGGCGGCATTACCGTTCCCTCAGGCACCCGCGCATGCGCCCCTCGCTTTTTTTGTGCAAATTACATTCTCATGCGATTTTACGGTTTTCTCATGCAATTTATGTTCTCATGCAATTTATGTTCTCAGGCAATTTACGGTTCCTCATGCAGTTTATTATTTCTCATACAATTTTACAGTTTCTCATGTCAGTTACGATTTCTCATGTCAATTACAATTTCTCATGTCAATTACGATTTCTCATGCAATTTTACGGTTTCTCATGCAATTTTACGTTCTCATGCTATTTACGTTCTCATGCTATTTACGTTTTCATGCTGTTTACGTTTTCATGCTATTTACGTTCTCATGCTATTTACGTTCTCATGCAATTTGCGATTTCTCATGCAATTTACGATTTCTCATACAATTTACGATTTCTCATGCAGTTTTAGGGTTTTTCCATGCAGTTTTAGGGTTTTTTCTCATGCAAATTTTACGTTTTTCTCATGTAGTTTACAGTTTCACATGCAATTTACGCTTTCTCATGCAATTTTTCGCTTTTCTCATGCTATTTATGTTTTCTCATGCAATTACAGTTCTCATGCAAATTCAAGCGTTCCCATGTTTCTGACGTGTCCCATGTTTCTCACGTTTCCCATGTTCTCACGTTTCCCATGTTCTCACGTTTCCCACGTTTCTCACGTTTCCCATGTGCCTTACGTTTCTCATGTTTCCCATGTACCTTACGTTTCTCACGCTTCCCATGTGCCTTACGTTTTTCACGTTTCCCATGAGCCTTACGTTTCTCACGTTTCTCACATTTCCCATGTGCTTTACGTTTCTCACGTTTCCCATGTGCCTTACGTTTTTCACGTTTCCCATGTGCCTTACGTTTCTCGCGTTTCCCATGTTTCTCGCGTTTCCCATGTTTCTCACACTTCATGTCATTGTCTTTCGTTCACTGCATTTCCGTTAGTTAGTGCTCGCATCCAGGATCTTTCACGTCTACAGATCCAATACAGGCTGAGGTTTCGTTTTTAATTGATTGTCGTCCCACAATCTTCTCGCCTGTAGTTCATACGTCATACGTCTTCACCATTACACCTTTTACTGCTACCCACCACAGTCTGTGGGGACTTTAGCCCTGAGTGTTCGTTTTTAATTTCCTGTCTTGGCGCTGCAGGTTGCTCGGGCTGGCTTGCTGCATTCAGTAGGGTGGTGTTATCTTTAGGTTCACATTAATGCGCTGTTGGTCTTGTCATGTCTGCACCCACATCCTCATACTTGTCAGGTAGTAGGGGTGTTATGTCAGGGGCTGATTGTCTGTAATGTTCTCTGGTCACTTTTACACAGCTGGGTTGTCCAGGTTCTTCCACTGCAGGTTACCCTTCACGTCTATGGGTTATCAGATTGAGGTGATCGTTTTTAATTGGCTTGTTCAGTGGCAAGTCTCCTCATCTGTTCTTACGCTGCTTACATATTTCATTCAAACTCACGTTTCTCATGCAATTTACGTTTCTCATGCAATTTACGTTTCTCATGCAATTTATGTTTCTTATGCAATTTACGTTTCTCATGCAATTTGTTGTTTCTATGCCAACTCACATTTTTTATGTTTCTCTTGTTTTTCCCAGGTTTCTCATGTTTTCCCAATGTTACTCTTGTTTCTCATGTTTCTCACGTTGTTCATCAATTCATCAAGTAGCTCACCCTCTCTCAGAACCTGGTCCGTCCCAAGGCTTCATTTTTTCACACTCGGCTAGCTTCAACTCTTGGCAGTATTCCTACGCAGTGGACTGCTTTCCCGGCTTCGGCGCGGGAAACCCAGCTTTCAAGTTACTGATCCCTTGCTCGTCAAGCGCAAGTGCTGAGCTGGTTACCCAGCAGACTGCGGTTTCTTTCTGTCCCAATGCACGCTACCTTTTACTTCCTAGCTACGTCCGGCCAGGAGTGGCAATAGTATAGAATTATTGGTAAGACAAACCTATGGCAGCTCCAGCAGCCTGTACGGGCTCAGGGGCTTTAGTGGATTTCGGAACCTTCTCAGTGCCTAGGCCAGTACCAGTAGGCTCAGGTCTCGGTCGCGGATGCTGACGTCACGCCTTCTCTTCGGTTCCAGCATTTGTGTTGGATTGGGTTTCTATTTGGGCTGTCGCAACATCCTTGATCGTTAAGTCTTTATTTTGAATACCAAGAAGGCTCATGACACTGCTTGGGATGTTTTCCAGTCAAAATGTCCCAGTCCTGATGGTTAACATCCAGTTCCTACTTGCTTTTTGTTTTTTGCCTCTTTCAACTCACATCGGCCTACAGCACTATCAGGGCTTATCTGGCTGGGACTCAGCATTTCATTTTGTTGGTAGACCCCGACAGGCCTTTCTTTATTTTCTACGCACTCCATTAAGCTGTCCTCAGGGATCCTGAAGAGTAGCCCTCCTGCTGTGCTCAGCAGACTTCTCGCCATGGGTCATATTTTCGTGTCGTATCTGTCATGCTCTTAAGGTCTCCTTTGCGTTGGGTACCAGATTGATGCTCAAGGCAGCGCTATACACGACCTTTTGGGGGTCCTGAGGCCAGGGGAGTTGCTCTTCTGGCCCAGGGTCTCTCTTTCTTTTGGACAAATCAACTGGTTTTGCACCTCAGCCTTTTCTGTTTACATCTGCATGCTCGCAAGACGCGGCAATCGGGTGGCAGCACTATCAGGTTTTTGGAGCCTGGCAAGGCGTTGTGCCCGGTGTTGGTTTAAACCAGCTCAGCTGTGCTACATCTGATAAACCCAGGGGTGGCCATCGGTTGCCTTTTCCTAGCGCTCCCCTCTCTGTAGCTCATTGCATACTTCATTGCCGCCCCCTTTTTTGGCCAATCGGGGTCTGGTCCCTAAGGCATACTTTGGCATTTATTCAAGATAGGAGCAGCTTCTGTGAATTCGTGCTGGGGGCCCCGGCCCTTATTTGGGTAGGGGGAGGTTGTCTTGTTTCTCTGGGTATGTCCCAGAGCCACTTCTGAGATGCCACAAGCGGTTGTCAATTTGGCAGATTGTACGTTTATTCAGTGGGTAATGAATCTGGCTGTTAAAGCTTTCATCATACTAGGTTTATTTTTGCCCCCTTTTAGGCATACTGACCACGTGACCCAGACACACTTCATGTCTATGTTCTCTGTTGCTCTTTGTTCCTTTCCTACACTATCCACAGATTGACTCTGAGTACAAGTGTAAGGCTGACCGCAGGTCAGCCTGTAACTGTAGGAGGAGTCAGGCTGCATAAAGCTTACCCTCCTTTGCCTCCTTCCTTGTGGTCGTAGGATCTTGTGTCCCACCCACCCATTCCCTTTTTTCTTTTTCATTTCATTTTATTTCATACTTGGGTATGCCCCCTTTTAGGCATACTGACCACGTGACCCAGGCACACTTCAGGTCTATGTTCTCTGTTGCTCTTTGTTCCTTTCCTACACTATTCACAGATTGACTCCGAGTACAAAAGTATAGAAGTCTCAGCACTCATTAGATGTAGTTGCTACAGAAATGTGTGTGCACACATTTTCCTGCTAATCCGCTGTTTACAGAAGGCATTTAAAGAACATGGATACCATCTGCATTGAGTTTGCGTGTTTTTCCCCGTGCTTCCGTAGATTTTCTCTGCTTACTTTAGTTCCTCCCACACTCCAAAGACATGCCGAAAGGCTAATTGTCTGCTGTCTAAAATGACCTTATTATATGTGTTGGTCTAAAAATACTGCAGATTCCTATGGCAGACCCTGGTAACACTCCATCAAGTGGCTAGCGCAGCTCTGGTATACTGTACATTTTTAGGTATGGAGCCAGAGAAAGAGTAAGGTTCCAAGGATAGAGGTGCACCAAACATCATAATGCCGTCATAGTAGTAGGGATGGGGGAGTGTTTAACTGTGGAGTAATATAATATATTATGAGTTGCCGTGTTTTGAGGGTGTGCCCCCTTCTTCAGAGTGCAGTATGCTCATTTGCAGGATATATAGGATTAACACACACAGTTTAGATCAGCATTAATACTATATAACATGTTTATTAGTGCTAAAAAAAATCTGCATTATTACTACAGATCAATCATAGCAAACAGTAGTTACAAACTGGAAATCAACACTTGGACTTATTTTCTTCCCATTACGGCCTCATATATCTTTCCAGTTGCACTGACTTGAATATCCCTGAAGCCAGAGTCTGTAAGGAGCTTTTTATACTCAGATGCCGTTCTCTCTTTGCCTTCTGACAGTATTAACATGTTGAGTGAGAACAGCTGGGAAATCAAAGGGCCACTTCTGTCTTCATTTAAGAGGAGTTCAATTAGCAGAACCGCACCTCCTTTATAGAACAAATGGAACAATTTTTATTACTAACATGACATGTAAAATATTGAACATTTGATTAAAAAAAAAACAGGGAAAGAAGTGTTTTGCGTGTAGCAAGAGAAAAGATACTACATTGTAGTGCAGATAAGGAAAAGAACAGAAACATTTGACTCAGCTGGTGGTAACAGACATTCCCCTTCCTTTTTCATTGTTTTTGATATGTTTAGTACCTACATGTCAGCTGCCCTGAACCTTTTGGGACCCCTTCACCCCTGTTCTGTGCATTAACACTTACATATTAAACTACATCTAAAGCCGAAACATTTTTCTAAATTGCATGCTACACTGTATCCAAACTAAATTTGTATCATTTTGTTCCCACAAATAGAGCTTTCTTTTGGTGGTATTTGATCACCTCTGCAGTTTTTATTTTTTGCTAAACGAATAAAAAAAGACCGAAAATTTTGAAAAAAAAGTTCTTTGTTTTTGTTATAAAATTTTGTAAATAAGTACGTTTTCTCCTTCACTGATGGGCACTGATAAGCTGCACTGATGGGCACTGATATAGCGGCATCAATGAGGTGGCACCAATGAGATGGCACTGATGAGGTGGCACTGATGGACACTGACGATGGGCACTGATAGGTGGCACTGATATGTGACACTAATGGGCATTGATAGGCGGCACTGATGGACACTCATAGGTGGCACTGATGGGCACTGATAGGCGACACTGATGGGCACTGAAAGGCTGCACTGATGGGTACTTATGGGTGGCACTGATAGATGGCACTGATGGGCACTAATAGGCAGCACTGGTGGGCACTGATAGGCGCCACCGGTGGGCACTGATAGGCGGCACGGATAGGCGGTACTGATGGGTACTGATGGGCATTGATGAGTGAAACTGATGGGCATTGATCGACAGCAGTGATGGGCATTGATGGGCAGCACTGATAGGCGGCACTGATAGCCAGCACTGACTGGCATTGCTAATGGGCACTGATTGGTGGCACTTGTGGGCAGTGGTGGGCACTGATTGCTGCCACTGGTGGGCACTGATTGCTGGCACTGGTGGGCAATGGTGGGCACTGATTGGTGACACAGTTGGCGCTATATTGTAATCAGGACACTGATGGTCAGTGCCCTGATTACATCCCTAGATGTCCCCTGTGAGGAGATGCCACTGATCGTGTGTCAGTGTGAGGCGAGGAGCGCCGATTACCAGCATCTTCGTGTTCACGTGGACGTGGCTCTTTACAGATATCAGCGATCGCGCCGTGTCCTGCGTGCCCCCGTCATATGACGTCATCCCAGAACGAGAGCTGCACCGCCCAGCCGACATTTGATGGTGGACTGGCAGCAAGCAGTTAAAAAACAAGTGTTGGTAGCGCTGCACTGTTTATATAATAAATAATATTTAAATTTGTTTGATGATCTGAAACATTAAAATGTGACAAACGTGCAAAACAATGACAAATCTGGAAGGGGGTCAACACTTTTTCACACAACTGTTTGTATATATATATATATATATATATATATATATATATATATATACATACACACATACACACACACACACACAGTACTCACATTTGTTGCCAGCAGTTTAGACATTAATGGCTGTGTGTTGAGTTATTTTGAGGGGACAGCAAATTTACACTGTTATACAAGCTGTACACTCACTACTTTACATTGTAGCAAAGTGTCATTTCTTCAGTGTTGTCACATAAAAAGATATAATAAAATATTTACAAAAATGTAAGGGGTGTACTTACTTTTGTGAGATACACAAGTATACATATATACAGTGTATATGTATATATATATATACAGTGGTGACGGAAAGTATTGAGACCCCCTTAAATTTTTCACTCTTTGTTGTATTGCAGCCATTTGCTAAAATCATTTAAGTTCATTTTTTTCCTCATTAATGTACACACAGCACCCCATATTGACAGAACATCACAGAATTGTTGACATTTTTGCAGATTTATTAAAAAAGAAAAACTGAAATATCACATGGTCCTAAGTATTTAGACCCTTTGCTCAGTATTTAGTAGAAGCACCCTTTTGATCTAATACAGCCATGAGTCTTTTTGGGAAATATGCAACAAGTTTTTCACACCTGGATTTGGGGATCCTCTGCCATTCCTCCTTGCTGATCCTCTCCAGTGCTGTCAGGTTGGATGGTAAACGTTGGTGGACAGCCATTTTTAGGTCTCTCCAGAGAGGGTCATTTAAGAACAGTCACGGAGTTGTTGTGAAGCCACTCCTTCATTATTTTAGCTGTGTGCAGTCTGAGTCTGTGTGCAATCTGAGGTCCTGAGCACTCTGTAGAAGGTTTTCGTCCAGAATATCCCTGTACTTGGCCGCATTCATCTTTCCCTCAATTGCAACCAGTCATCCTGTCCCTGCAGCTGAAAAACACCCCCACAGCATGATGCTGCCACCACCATGCTTCACTGTTGGGACTGTATTGGACAGGTGATGAGCAGTGCCTGGTTTTCTCCACACATACCGCTTCGAATTAAGGCCAAAAAGTTCTATCTTGGGCTCATCAGACCAAAGAATATTATTTCTCGCCATCTTGGAGTCCTTCAGGTGTTTTTTAGCAAACTCCATGCGGGCTTTCATGTGTCTTGCACTGAGAAGAGGCTTCTGTCGGGCCACTCTGCCATAAAGCCCCGACTGGTGGAGGGCTGCAGTGGTGGTTGACTTTCTACAGCTTTCCCCCATCTCCGGACTGCATCTCTGGAGCTCAGCCACAGTGATCTTTGGGTTCTTCTTTACCTCTCTCACCAAGGCTCTTCTCCCCCAATAGCTCAGTTTGGCTGGACGGCCAGCTCTAGGAAGGGTTCTGGTCATCCCAAACGTCTTCCATTTAAGGATTATGGGGGCCACTGTGCTCTTAGGAACCTTAAGTGCAGTAGAAATTTTTTTGTAACCTTGGCCAGATCTGTGTCTTGCCACAATTCTGTCTCTGAGCTCTTCAGGCAGTTCCTTTGACCTCATGATTCTCATTTGCTCTGACATGCACTGTGAGCTGTAAGGTCTTATATAGACAGGTGTGTGGCTTTCCTAATCAAGTCCAATCAGTATAATCAAACACAGCTGGACTCAAATGAAGGTGTAGAACCATCTCAAGGATGATCAGAAGAAATGGACAGCACCTGAGTTAAATATATGAGTGTCACAGCAAAGGGTCTGAATACTTAGGACCATGTGATATTTCAGTTTTTCTTTTTTAATTAATCTGCAAAAATGTCAACAATTCTGTGTTTTTCTGTCAATATGGGGTGCTGTGTGTACATTAATGAGGAAAAAAAAAAAACTTCAATGATTTTAGCAAATGGCTGCAATATAACAAAGAGTGAAAAATTTAAGGTGGTCTGAATACTTTCTGTCCCCACTATATATATATATATATATATATATATATATATATATATATATATTTTTTTTTTTTTTTTTTTTTTTTTTTCCTACAGCTTTAGTTACAAGTTACATTACTTACCAGTAATGAAGTATATCCCATGTTGTGCTGAATTCTTTAGAAATCTTTACTGCAGGACTACCCTGTCTCTTTCCTGTTGATGAACTCCCAGCACCACGTGGGATAACAGTTGTGGGTGTCTGGGCTCAGCTGCACTACATATGGTCTGATGGGGACATGCCCCCTTCTGCCCTCTCATCCACTGAGAAGTTCTTTCACTGAGCCTGTAACATGATCCATGATTGGGGGAGAGTCTGACCAGTCACAGGTTTGCCTCCCCATTCACTGATCATGTTACAGGCATTATACTCAATGGAAAGAACATTTCTCAGTGGAGGAGAGGGCAGAAGGGAGCATGTCTGCATCAGACCATCTGTAGTGCAGCTGAGCCCGGAGACCTGAAGCTGTTAACCTCTACAGTGCAGGAAGGTCAGCAGCAGGAAGAGGACAGGGCAGCCCTATGGTGAAAATTTTTACAGAATCCAACAGCTTGCACATCATGGGTTATACTTCAATACAGTATGTAAGGTAACTAAAGCTGTAGAGAAAAAATGTTTTAGCTAAACATTATAGTCAAAATTGCAACTTGCTGTATTTATTCCTAGATAAAGGGTTCCTTAACATTTCCTGAGGGATGCACGATTATATAAAGAAATGTAACTTAATAGCTGGGGTTGTATTTTTTTTTTTTATCCTAAACCACTGAGGACTGCAGAGAAGGAGCGAGAGGGCTGCAGATGACCCATAAAGCACCAATGTGACAGGCCGGATCTACCTAAAATAGATACATCAGTTATAGCTACAGTCTGGTAGATCAAGTCACCTGCCAACTTCTTCTATTTCTGGAGGACCCAATGATTATTCCTTCCTGCTATAGTTCTTGGCTATGTTCCTGCCCAACTTGGAGCGGAAACTGGGAGATCAGAGTGGTTTGTAAATAAAGTAATCTTCTAAGCTAAACAGAACAATCGATTCTTGTGCCAAACCTACATTTAAGTGATTGGGAATCGGTGAAAGGCATTCTGTGGTTGTACCTTCTCCTGTCAATGACAGCTATAGCACACTGAGAAAAATGAATGGCTCCTAATTTTTTATATATATTTTTTTAATTCTGTACAGCTGTTTATTTTTCTTCTACAGAAAGGGCTATTGCTTTTACTGAAATAGCTTTGATATGCAATATGACATGTAATCAGTTTAGATACCAGCAGCTTTGGCAGGAAACTTCTTAATAGAAAAGGTAAACCCATATTTACTTTAGTTTTGCAATGACAGACCATTTTATTTTATCAACTGTGGTTCGTAAAACAGTTACAAAACACTATGAATTGCCATCCTCCTACAAACTATCAGCCCACCTGGTCTGCAGGACTGGTAAACCTTTTTCAACAGCTGCAGGCATTTCTCTTCTGTCCAGTCATGGATAATCTTGGCCAAAATAAATAGATCTGCCTCAGGAATGGCATCTTTAAAGAAATCTCCTTCAGTTAAAAAAAAAAGTATACATTGTCAAATAATATCAAATCAGAAAAAGCAGAATTTTTTTTTTTTTTTTTTTTATTACAAATTTTTATTAAATGCATCCAGAAAAATACATATCAAAACGTTACAACAGACATCCTTTGCATACAAAGGCAGTATAAAAAATGCAAAACATCATTATACAGTATATCTGCCATTTTACAAAGAAAAAAATATATAAAAATTATTCACAGTGCAAACATATAAAAAGTTAGAAACGGGCACCATCATAGTCATCCATTAAAACCAATAAAGTGAAAAATAACGGAAAATTCCTATCAAAATACTTACCGTAATTTTCCTTTCCTGATGGACTCCATGGCAGCAACATGTGGGTTAAGTCCTGCCTCTACTACCCTATAGGACATTACTTGCATAAATCTTTGCTCCCTGCCCCTGGCCGTGTTCGGTAACTAGCCTACTTCATCCATTCGGGATTGAACTCCTGCTGCCATGGAGTCCATCAGGAAAGGAAAATTACGGTAAGTATTTTGATAGGAATTTTCTGTTCTCCTGACAGACTCCATGGCAGCAACGTGTGGGAAATAACTCGCCGTACACACCCGGGTGGGCTAAATGTTGAACAAAAGATTTATTTAACACTGTCAGCCATCAGCACTTTCAAACCAAAATTGACAGAGGATAAGGTTGCTGGTTCAACACAATAATGGGTCATGAAAGTATGAATCGAGGACCAAGAGGCTGCTCTGCAGATCACTTCAGGTGCAACATGACGTGAGGCCGCCCAGGAAGTTGAAAGACTTCTAGTAGAGTGTGCTGTAACCGCCTCAGGAGGAGCCAAGCCCTTCTCTCTGTAATCCCATTGGATGGCTTGGACCACCCAAGCCGTGATGGTTCTGACAGAAGCCCTAGAGCCTCTATTTTTCCCATGGAAAAGAAAAAAGAGAGAGTCAGATTGACGAAAAGAGGCCGTAACTTCCAGGTATTGTTTAAGAGTAGCCCCCATATCAAGAGGGTGTGGATCCGGACTTCCAGCAGACTTGAAGGTAGGGAGTGTGATTTCCTGGTTTTCGTGAAAGAACTGTTGGACCAAAGGATGTTTGGCCCATGCGACTCTGGAGAAGGCTGAGATTGCAGAAACCTGGACACGAAGAAAACTGACGGACAGTGAGATATCCAGACCCGTTTGTAGAAAACTTAGAATGTCCTGAACCGCCAGATTATTACAGGAGTTGGACCTGGAAGACATATGGCTGGTGAATTTCTACCAAATCCTCTCAAATACCCGATTGGTACTGTACCTTTTTGCACTAAGGAGAGTAGGAATGACCTCATCCGGGCAGCCTAGCGCCTCCAACCTTCCCCTTTCAAAAGCCAAGCCCTTAAGCGTAGGTGATCCGGGCAAGGATATAGTCTCGATCCCTGAGACAGAAGGTCTGGTCTGGATGGTAAAGGAATCGGATCCCGGACACTGAGGAGCATTAGGAGAGGAAACCAAGGACTGTTGGGCCAGTAGGGAATTATAGCTAACACTTCTGCTGTCTCTGCCCTGAGTCTCTTCAGGAATTGAAGAACGATCGGAGTTGGCGGAAAGGCATAGGCTCTGTTGAACCACCATTTCTCCATCAGGACGTCCACCCCATACGCTTGAGGGTCCTTGTACCTCGAATAGTATCTTGCCATTTTCTTGTTGCAGGTGGAGGCGAACAGATCGACTTCCGGGGAGAACCCCAACGTTAGAATCCACTTGAATACCTCTTCGTGGAGAGACCACTCGTTGTTGTCTAGGAGTATCCGGGAAAGGAAGTCTGCCTGAACGCTCTGAACCACCGGAACATATGCCGCTGTTAAATCCTTCAGGTTTTTCTGAGCCCAGGACATAATTGGCTCTACCTCTTGTAATAGGGATAGATTTCGAGTACCCCCTTGCTTCCTTATGTATGCCACTGCTGTGGTATTGTCTAGTCTGAGTAGGACCGAGGTTCCCTGAATGAGATAACGAAACGCCAGCAAGGCCTGGAAGGCTGCTCTCAACTCCAGGATGTTTGACACTATTCTTCTGGATGGAGATTCCCATGTGCCCTGAGCTACTTCCGCCAGACAGCGGGAAGCCCAGCCCCTGTTGCTGGCATCCGTTGTTATAGTTACCCATGAGATGGGAAGGATGGAATGGCAGTTGGAGAGATTCTTCCACTGGAGCCACCACAGGAGAGAGTTCCTCATGGACGCAGTAATTCAAATCAACTGGGCCTTGTCGCCCTTCCACTGAAGAAGAAAACCCTTCTGAAAAGGCCTCATCCTCCATTGGGCCCATCTCACCATCAGAATCGTCGCCACCATAGTGCCAATGATCCTCAGGCACTGGAGGGCATGAAGATGAGAAACAGAAAGAGCCGGGTGAATCCTGTGTCTGATTGTCGAGATCTTCTCTTCTGGTAACGAAATGGTACCTTTGACTGTGTTGAACAGGGCTCCTAAAAACACCAGAGACTGAGATGGGTCTAACTGACTCTTCTCCAGGTTCAGAATCCACCCGAATTCCTGTAATGTGGAGATCACCTGACTTCTGTGTGTTATGAGTTGATCCTTGTCCTGCGCCAAGAGAAGAAGATCGTCTAGGTAGTGATGTAGACGAATCCCCCTGGTTCTCAGGAGAGCTACTACTGCCAACAGCACCTTTGAGAAAACACATGGAGAAGTTGATAGCCCAAAGGGAAGGCATGTAAACTGTAAGTGAAGCTTGCCCACGGAGAAGCGGAGAAATTGTTGAAAGTCTTCCACGATGGGGACATGAAAATAGGCGTCCTTGAGGTCTATGGACACCATCCAGTCCCCTGGTTGCACCGGCTGTTGAATTGTGGAAAGTGTTTCCATTTTGAACCTCTCCTTTTTGATGAAGCGATTTAGATGAGTTAGGTCTATGACAGGCCTCCAGGCCCCACTCTTCTTCTGGACCAAAAAGAGGGGGGAATACATTCCCATGCCTCGCTGATTGACTGGAACAGGGCTGACAACACCTTGAGCCAACAAAGATTCTACGTAGGCTAAAAGTATTGTCCTTTTTTCTTCTGATGCCGGAAGAGAAGTGGGAACCCACCTGAGTCTGGGGGCGCCGATGAAGGTCCAAGCATGACCGAAGGAGACCATCTTGATGGTCCAGAAGTCATGAATCGAGGCCGCGCAGACATGCCGAAAGTGGAAAAGATGAGCCCCCACACAGCCTGTCTGAGCGGGCCCAATCTCAAAATGATTTGGAAGGTTGTCTATCCCCTTTCGACTTAGCACCTGCGGACTTCTTGAAGGATGATTGCCTTGATTTCCAGGATCTGGAAAATTCTCGGCCTGGCTTGTAGGTGCGAGCCTCTCTGGCTCGATCCTGGTACTGCCTCTTCGGGAAGGATTTTCTCTGACCTTGCAAATGCCGGTCCTGAGGCAGGAACCCCAACTTCCCACCAGTAGACCGCGTAATAGCTTTGTCTAATTTGTTGCAGAAAAGAGAAGACCCCCCATAGGGAATACGGCACAATACCTGCTTAGAAGCTGGGTCAGCCAGCCAGGGACGGAGCCATAAAGCCCGCTTGGCGGTGACCGACGAAAGCATTACCCAGGCTGCAAGGCGTATGATGTCAATCGAGGCCTCCCCCAGAAAGGCTGACACTAGCCTCAACTCCTGAATAGGTGAGCTCTTTGCCGTGTCATCCGAGATATTCCTCAGCGTATCATGAACATTATCCGTCCACACTTCCATGGCTTTGGACAAAGCCGCCAGAGCCAAGGCTGGTTTACAAGCCATGCCTGCCATGAGATACACTCTCCTTAGATCAGCATCAATTCGTCTGTCCAAGACATCTTTAAAGGACACTGTGTCTTCTAGGGGAAGTGTCACATGTTTCACCAGCCTCATCATGACTGCATCCACCAATGGAGCTGACTCCAAATGCTTCACTTCTTCCTCCTTGAAGGGGTAGAGTTTTGAAACTTTAGCATGGAGTTCCTCTTCTCCACCTTGCTCCATTCATCTGTGATGACCTCGCCCAACTCAGTAAAGAATGGAAAGTTAACCCATTCCTTCTTTAATTGTTTGAAGAATTTCCTCTGTTTGGGAGGAACAGCCACCGGATCCTCCCAATTTAGGGTTTCTCTAATGGCCTTGACCAAGGGAGGAAGCAGAGCGAAGTCAAATCCCACGCAGGGGTTATCTTCATCCGAGTCACTATCAGAGATGGCAATTGAAGGATGGCTAGGTAGAGAGGACTCCCAGGTGTCCTGCAATTGGGTTTCCCTCACTGGGGAACATGACAGCCCTACCTGAGGAACGTTGGACCGGACCGCTTCTATACCTTTAAGTGATTCTTTAACAACCCTCTCAACTAGGGTTTTTAGTTGCTGGTCCATATCTCCTCTCTCTTTGGATGCCTTGACGAAGCAGGGGTCGCACAAAGATTTACCCGCAGGTACTTGTATTCTGCATCCCCAGCAGACACTGGATGAGTGACTGGAATGAGCCACTGAGGAATGAGAGCGTTCCTCGCTACGGTGTCCCGATTTTGAGGAGGAACTGTAGTGTTTAGATTTGGAAGAGGATTGCCGGTGATGCGATTTAGAAGAGTCACTTCCCTTGTGAGAGCTTCGTCGCTGTTCTGTCGTAGAAGGGCTAAAGCACAAAAAAGAAAAAGAACCACATAGAAAAGAATAGTCAGAGAAAACAATCACCCTGCAAAATGACCTCCCCCCCGATCACTGGACCCCCAGGGATGGTAAAACTCATCCCAGTACCTTTTGAGAGGAGGCTGGCCACAGGCAGGCGGTGGGGAATCCATATCTTCGGTAGCATCCATCTGGACTGCAAGGACATGGCAATCAGTAACCATAACAGGGAAAGAGTGCCCCCCTGTATAGTGAGGCTACTTACCAGTAGCTAGAAACCCTGGAGGTATGGGGATGTCAGCGCACTGGCGTACACTTGGCGCGGGCGGTGACATCACGGGGGCGCCCTTTTTAAACAGGGCAAATAGCCTGCAGGTTATTTGCCCTGTTTAAAAAGGGCGCCCCGTGACGCCACCGCCCGCGCCGAGCGTACGCCAGTGCGCATGCGTGATTAGCGGCAATTTGCCGCAATTGCGCATGCGCGAAACCAAGCCTCGGTCTCGTACCGTACTCGCGCATGCGCAGTATGGCCGAGACATGAAAACGAAACTAAAACGGCGGCTGGAATGCAGGAAGAACCAGCCGCCATGCAAATACACAGAACAGGATAAAAATAAGACAGGGAAAGAGAGACAAATGAAAGGAAAAATGAACATTTCACAAATACTGCTGCCATGATCAATACAGGAATCCCTCACCACTCCCAGCATGATCATCAGGCCGAAGGTAAGATGACAACACCGGACTCTTCAGGGGCAATAAGGGGTCACCTGCTAGTAGCTGGCTATCCGACCCATGCGTAGCCTTGCCTGCCAGTGGCCAGGGAACCGGCTTCTTCCAACGCCTCTTCCAATGCCCCACTCCATACCCTGCTAATAGCTAGGGCTTAGCAGAGTTATGCGACTATCCCATCCGAAGTCGCAGCTCGGCCGACTTGATCGTGGGGATGAAAAAATATCTTCAGGTAGAAAGACCAACACTAGGTCTTTGAGGAGGAGGACAAAAAAAGAACACGGCTGGGGGTAGGGAGCAAAGATTTATGGGAGTAGTGTCCTATAAGGTAGTAGAGGCGGGACTTAACCCACATGTTACTGACATGGAGTCCGTCAGTCAACAAGAGTTTTCCATATGGCAAAATGTGTTATGCAGTAAACAAGGTGACTAAAATTCATCATCAAGTTAGTTCAGTAGAAGGCAAAGTGTATAAATACCATTGGTCCCATTTGGCGTCAAACCGGGTTTTAGAATCTTGTATAGAGTAGAATATTTTCTTCATCAACATAACTGCATCCATTTTAGCAATGACCTGAGAAAATTTGATATCTGAAGACTTCCAGGCAATTGCCCAATGCATTGCAACACAGAGCGTGTAAGTCAATTGTTCCATTGGTTTCGAAAGGTCAGGAATATGAGAGAATACCAAGCAGTCACCTTTATGTAAGGTTTTCTGTTTACCTGTCAACTGAGAGGACAAGTGGAAAAGCTCTTGCCACACCAAAGCTATCTTTTCACACTCCCAAAATATGTGCACATAGGAGCCTGGTTGGGGGCAGCCACGGAAACAGTGAGGTGAAGTCTGAGGATAGGTAGCCTGAATTTTCAGTGGCGTATAATATCATCTGGTAAATGGTTAAAGGACTGTGTCCCTAATCGCAAGGGATTTAGTGCATTTCCTAAGGTTCTGCCACCTGACATCCCATTCTCTTTCCGTGGATAAGAGAGCTTAGTATCTTCTGTCGTGCTGGAAAGGCAGGTATAAAGGAATGAAATTAGCCCCTTTTCCTGGGGTGGTTATGACAGAATTTTTTATAAAATATATAGGAACCTGATGGGGAGAGGGCATAGTGCTTGTGGGTGTGGACGGCACATTTGATGCCTTCAGCTGTCATTGTGCTATTGCTGGGTGTCCCTGTGCCTTTAAGAAGGAATGGGCTCCCTCCAGGCAAGTCTGACAGTATATGCTCCAACTTGCAGACTCTAATGCCGTGTACCCACGAGTGGACTTTTGACGGCTGAACTCCGAAGGACTTTTCGATGGACTTTTCGACGGACTTTCGACGGCGTTCCGACGAAGTTCTGACGAAACGGACTTGCCTACACACGATCACACCAAAGTCCGACTGATTGGAACATGATGACGTACGACCGGACTAGAATAAGGAAGTTCATAGCCAGTAGCCAATAGCTGCCCTAGAGTCGGTTTTCGCCCGTCTGACTAGCATACAGACGACCGTCTTTTTTTGACCGGACTCGAGTCCGTCAGAAATATTTGAAACATGTTCTATTTCTAAAGTCCGTCTGATTTTTCGACAGCTAAGGTTCAATGAAGCCCACACACGATCGAATTGTCCGGCGGATTTGTTCCGTCGGACCTTTGCTGTCGAAAAGTCCAGTTGTGTGTACACGGCATTAGAGACTATAGAGTTAGGACCATAGTATAGAGGAGCCTTGAAGTGGGCACTGCGGCTTCCACATATATTTTGAAATGTGTGCAACGGAACCCCCAAAAGTGAAGAGTTAGACAGGTTTAATCTGGCTTGTTTGCAGGCTAGCTAGAATATGTGTTGGGAATTTTCAGTCTTTCTGTTTGTGATGTGCGTTGCCCTTCCATGTGCACCTTACTGCAAAGACTGTTATATGTTATAAAATGGGGTGGTTGCCATCTTTTTGTATAGCTTGGTTGCTGATTTGGTGTGGGGGCACATTGGATGCCTTCAACTGACATTGGGCTATTGCTGGGCAACTAATATGTCTCTGTGCGGTTAAGAAGGAGTGGACTCCTTCCAGGCAAGCTTGCCCTTAATTTATCCACTGCTACAGTGCCTTGCAAAAGTATTCACCCCCTTGGCTTTTTACCTATTTTGTTACATCACAGCCTTTAGTTCAATGTTTTTTTAATCTGAATTATATGTGATGGATCAGAACACAATAGTCTAAGTTGGTGAAGTAAAATTAGAAAATATATACACAAAACTATTTTTCAGAAATAAAAAACTGATAATTGGCATGTGCGTATGTATTCACCCCCTTTGTTATGAAGCCCATAAAAAGCTCTGGTGCAACCAATTATCTTCTGAAGTCACATAATTAGTGAAATAATGTCCACCTGTGTGCAATCTAAGTGTCACATGATCTGTCATTACATATACACACCTTTTTGAAAGAGGCTGGAACACCTAAGCAAGAGGCACCACTAACCAAACACTGCCATGAAGACCAAGAAACTCTCAAAACAAGTAAGGGACAATGTTGTTGAGAAGTACAAGTCAGGGTTATGTTGTAAAAAAATATCCAAATCTTTGATAATCCTTAGGAACACCATCAAATCTATCATAACCAAATAGAAAGAACATGGCACAACAGCAAACCTGCCAAGAGAAGGCCTCACACCAAAACTCATGGACAAGGAGGGAATTAATCAGAGAGGTAGCACAGAGTCCTAAGGTAACCCTGGAGGAGCTGCAGAGTTCCATAGCAGAGACTGGAGTATCTGTACATAGGATGACAATAAGCCGTACGCTCCATAGAGTTGGGCTTTATGGCAGAGTGGCCAGAGGAAAGCTATTACTTTCAGCAAAAAACAAAATGGCACCTTTTGAGTTTGTGAAAAGGCATGTGGGAGACTCCCAATGTGTATGGAGGAAGGTGCTCTGGTCTGATGAGACTAAAATGTAACTTTTTGGCAAACAAAGTAAATGCTATGTCTGGCGCAAACCCAACACATTACATAACCCAAATAACACCATCCCCACAGTGAAACATGGTGGTGGCAGCATCATGCTGTGGGGATGTTTTTCAGCAGTCGGGACTAGGAAACTGGTCAGAGTTGAGGGAAAGATGGATGGTGCTAAATACAGGGATATTCTTGAGCAAAACCTGTACCACTCTGTGTGTGTGATTTGAGGCTAGGACGGAGGTTCAGCTTCCAGCAGGACAATGGCCCCAAACACACTGCTAAAGCAAAATTTGAGTGATTTAAGAGGAAAGATGTAAATGTGTTGGAATGGCCTGGTCAAAGCAAATACCTCAATCCAATAGAAAATCTGCGGTCAGACTTAAAGATTGCTGTTCACAAGCGCAAACCATCCAACTTGAAGGAGCTGGAGCAGTTTTGCAAGGAGGAATGGGCAAAAATCCCAGTGGTAAGATGTGGCAAGCTCATAGAGACTTATCCAAAGTGACTTGGAGCTGTGATAGTCGCAAAAGGTGGCTCTACAAAGTATTGACTTTAGGGGGGTGAATAGTTATGCACATTGACTTTTTCTGTTATTTTGTCCTATTTGTTGTTTGCTTCACAATAAAAAAAAAACATCTTCATCGTTGTTGTGGGCATGTTCTGTAAATTAAATGATGCAAATCCTCAAACAATCCATGTTAATTCCAGGTTGTGAGGCAACAAAACACGAAAAGTGCCAAAGGGGGTGAATACTTTAGCACGGCACTGTATATGTGTAGAAAATCTGTAGAAAATGGACATTATTTAACAGTGATTTATTTAGGTTGTAAGGTGACTGGCAGAAACTAATTAATTACAGCTAAACGGTTTATTTTAATGATAACCTATAAAGTATCACAGAAAAGCATGTGGTGTTAAATTCATAACCTGAAATTGTATTCTTTAAGTCTTTTAAAATGACATTCATACTATGGTTTAGATGTCAAAGACAACTAAGTAAAAAACTGTAGTGCTGGGTAGAATCAGGTGTATCAAAAGGCAGCAATAGCCTTTCTCTTACAAAATGTGGTGCAGGTTTGCATAGAAACCAGAATAGAAATATAGAATAGAATAGAATAGAATAGAAATCAGAATACTGTATATCCCATGCAAGATCGGGTAATAGCTTGATCACATTATCCTAGATAATTAGCACATCTAAGGAACAACCAACATAAACATACACAATATGCTAATTAACAACAAGCCTTGATTAGTCAGGGGGTGGCCCAGACAATCCACACAATCCCACAATGGTTTAATAACAAGGTAAAGTGGACACAATATTAACCACTTCATATCCAGCCAATTCTGATACTTCGCTCTACCTTTTTTGCTAGAAAATTACTTAGAACCCCCAAACATTATATATATATATATACCGTAAAACTTTGGTTTGAGAGTAACTTGGTTTGAGAGCGTTTTGCAAGACAAGCCACATTTTTTTTTAAATTGTGACTTGATATACAAGCGATGTCTTGATATACAAGTAGCGTCATGTCACAACTGAGTATAAAAGAGAGAAGAGGTGCCTCTAAGTGTAGCAATATGGTTACATTTAACCACTTCAGCACCGGAGAGATTTGCCCCCTTAATGACCAGGTCATGTTTTGCGGTACGGCACTGCGTCGCTTTAACTGACAATTGCACGGTCGTGCGACGCTGTACCCAAACAAATTTTATGTCCTTTTTTTTCCCACAAAAAGAGCTTTCTTTTGGTGGTATTTGATCACCTCTGCGATTTTTATTGTTTGCACTATAAATTGCCTCATTTATATCCTAATTAAATGGAGTAAGCAGTGGACACACTCATTATCCCTTTATGTGGTGTTCATTTATATACATATTCATAGCAGACTGCCGGACACAATCTCTCAGCACTATCCACCTCTGTGACTAGGTCCTACAGGCACTTATCATACCTGAGATTCGGGATTGGATACAGACTTATTACAATTACAATTTCAGGACTAATCAGCGGGGTTCTATTCATTCATGAACTTTCGTATCAATTTCCCGGGATCACCTGTTTTGATGGATTGCACTGCATTCACCCATAGCAGTTTTAAGGTGTAGTACTTTCCATTTAGGTTCCTGTGTGGATGCCGTCTGTAACACAATATTTCCTGCTGCAGTCACCAGGGGATTTATCATTCTTGGGGGGGGGGTGGCGATATAGTCGCACTGTCTCAGCCCCTCGGGGAGGTCCCGGCGAGTTGGTCCATAGGCTTAGGGGATAGGGGAATTAGTGGGTGTGGGGGTTCACAGTTTTAGGGGGGGAGGCTGGGAGGGTTAGTAATGGTTATCTTTGTATATATTGTTTGTTTGCTGTTTTATCCTTCTCTTTGTTACATGCCAAATAAACTTAAGGAGGTAGCTCTTGGGTGTACACATTTTTTGTTTTTTTCGTTCTGCTGACCAGCTGCTTTCCTCGCCGCTAAAAGCCAGATAAACAAAGAGTTGAAACCAGAAGTGACTACATACTCATCACTTCCTGTTTCCGGGGTTACAGAGAGAGAGGAACAACATCAGTTCTTCTCTCTCAGTTCAATGCAGCTGGTCTCATTGCGAGGTGGCAGCAGCGGAGGCGGGTGGGACCCATTTCCGCCACCCGTATAAGTGCTCAAGTGTCTATTTGGCCACTCAAATAACTTCTGCTAGAAAGGGAATCGCCGGCTGAAAAATGTCATACCAGGATGATGCCTGTAGGTGGAGGCATCATCCTGGTATAACCACTGCAACCTGAGGACATCCATGGACGTCCTACGGGTAGGAAATAGTTAATCACATTTCCAAGAGATGAGCAGACAAGCAGAAACAATAGGTGACTCAATTAACAATGGGAATTCACACCTAGGAGGAACACAATGGGGCAAAGACACTTAACACATAACACCTTAAACAGATTATAGCAGGCGACCCCAGCATCAGGTTGTTTAGAGATGATTATATTAACATCTACTCTGAGTCTCACAGTCAAAAGTAGTCATTGCTGGTTTGGGCACAAATGCCCCAAATCTTTATCCCAGTCCTAGATTCCCAGTCTGTGTGTTTCAAGGCAACATGGACCCGAATCTGAAGCAAGACCTCTCCAAGGGTCCCCCAGACACACACCTTCCAGGAATAGAGCCCCCTTTTAAAGCCAGGGCCCATAGTCAGAAGGCAAGAGGCTACTCTGCAGTCCTCTCCAAAAGCCCCTGTCCTGGTTGGGTCTGTCAGAGTAAGTTCTGGCACAACATTTTATATATGCCCACTATGGCAGTACCCAGCTTCCCACGACTTTTGTATTACAATTGGTTGCTTATTAGCCCTACAAATAGCCAGAATTACATAACATTATAAGCCAATAGACTTCAGTGGGGTTCACCAATTTTGCTTGAAGTTTGTCTTCCCGACAACCTTGGCTTGGGTTGTCGGGGTCTGCAGGCAGGTGGCTTATCAGAATCTGGAAGCCCCCATTAACAAAGGGGCTACTGGATCCCGACCCCCTCCCATGTGAATGAGTATCGGGTACACAGTATCCCTACCCATTCACCAAATTAGTGGCAAAAAGTAATAAAAACAAAAATTTGTTGACAAATCCTTTAATAAAAAATAAAAAAAATAGTGTCCCTCACGCTGCCCGTCGGACCCAAAAAATAGAAAAAATTAAAAACGCTCCCACCGAATGCCTCCTCTCCACTTTGACATTTCTGATATACAGTAGGTAAGGGGCGGGGCAACCTAGCAATGTCACCCAGTTGAACCGCCCCCTTCGGACATCATGAACTGGTGCATGCTGGGTGCTGATGCTGATGTTCGGGCTGAACCGTTCACCCTAATAATGAACTCTTAAAAATCTACAAGTTTACCATCTAATTGAAAACAATACAATTCCTATGTGGGCAATAATTTATCTCAACAGTTTTTAAGCAGGGAGACTAATGAGGCAGAAATATATCTTCCTCTAGCAGGGTATCTACAAATCTCAGGGTGGTGAGAAGACTTCTCGGGGACCAGCGAGAGAAACAGCTTCAGGGGAATGATCGTTGCAACTGAAACAGGCTGGAAACAAACCATGAGACTGTGGATTTGGGTAAATATTACCCTGTATTAGATCACTCCCTAGTAAAATGAACAATATATTCTTCATTAGCTAAGGCAGGGATGGGATGTTAATTATTTAATTTATGCCTGGAAATAAGCTTTAAAGTATAACTACTTTTTTTTTTTTTTTTTTTGCATAGAGTTGGAAGAGATTCGTATTTCTGTCAGGTTTTTATTTCTGCCTTTGTCCTTGTTAAGGAGATTCACCCCTTCTATTTATCCTGATGACCATTATCACTAAGAGTGAAAGTGAATCAAAATCTTCTAATGGGAACAGTAGTTCTGGTGACTCTGCTGACAACCAGGGATTGCCTCATTTAGAGGGATTTTCTCTCACTTCCTGTTTTGGAAATGGGGCCGGAAGTAAAAGGAAATCTCCCCAATAGAACACAGAATAAAAACTTGAGTGATAGCTCTCTCTTACTCTATGCAAAATTATATATTAATTTTTAATTAATTACAAATAGTTATTTCATATATTTTTTTAAATTTTTAACTATAAATATTGTTTTGCAAATTTAGAAAACACTGCAAGGGAGATGCTATGTAATTTTGTATATTTGACTTTTTCATTATTATTATGTGTTTGAATGTTTGGAGTTCTGCAAGTTGTTCTTCCTGTTCCAGTGCGCGTATTCTTCAACTGTATGTATCATAATCTTGTTCTGTTCTGTTTTCTAAGTATATTTTTACATTCCCAAAACATGCCCTTTACTCAGAAAAAGATGTTCTTAGAAAGATAGGGCAATATGTTTTTTCTGTGAATTATCATTCAAAGAGAAGGAACTGTACCCAAAATATCTTTTTATTGCTTCAAATGAAGTTGACATTTTTGGATCACCTAATCAGGGCAAAACAGCTGATTACGGAATTGGTTTATATTTGTAGCTAGGTTAAAATTATGATGAATGATCAATAACCTTGCTAATTCATTGTGAACATGAAATTTAGTGAAGATCATTATTGTGATCCTAATAAAATAACCAACCATGAAAACAACACTAACCTGAAAATTTACATTGTGTAAAAAATGTTTATGCTTTCATCAAATACAGTATATGTTTGTGTTTTTCTGTTATCATTTTTATATCGTAATACAGCATAAAATAAAATATACCTTCATGAAAAGAAATATGTGGATCATTATCAGGTACAAAATATTTCTTAGCTGTTTGTACCACCATTGGTAGGTCCATTATAGTAACTGTAGCCCCTTGATTTGTGGATAGAAATATTCTTGCAAAAGCTCCCGAACATCCTGTTAAACAAAATTTTTGTTGTTAAATGAGAGTTAAAAATAAAGTATATATTCAGTGTGAAGTAGATTATTACCGTATTTATCGGCGTATAACACGCACCGGCGTATAACACGCACCCCAATTTAGGAGGGAATTTTAAGGAAAAAAAAACTTTTAGGAGGGAAGTTGAAGGGAAAAAAACTTACATTTAAATGCCCATCATTGCAGCCTTCTCAGTGCAGCCTTGCCCCAGTGCAGCCTTCGATCCCCTGTCCCTGCTTGCTGGGCTTCAAAATCGCCGACCGCGATTTGAAAATGGCGCCGCCGGCGCCGAAATACACAGAGCCGGTCCTCGGCTCTTTCCGGCGGCTCTCGTTCACTTTCGGCTCCACTCGTAGTCCCGAGCGGAGCTATCCGAGTAGGTTCGGATAGCTCCGCTCGGGACTACGAGTGAAACCGAAAGTAAACGAGAGCCGCCGGAAAGAGCCGAGGACCGGCTCTGTGTATTTCGGCGCCGGCGGCGCCATTTTCAAATCACGGTCGGCGATTTTGATATTTTGACAGCTCGGGATCGCAGGGGATCGGCGTATAACACGCACCTGCGACTTTCCCCTGATTTTAAGGGGAAAAAAGTGCGTGTTATACGCCGATAAATACGGTACTTAAAAATTTCTTAAAGTGGATGTAAACCCTCACATATACACAAATGAAGTGAACAGAATCAGATGATACACAGGGATGAAACAAATCTCCCTTCATAAGTTTTACATGTTTATCTGCTGTCTGCAGCTTGCTATATTCTTTAGAATCCTTACATCGGTTAGGAAATTTCACTTCCTCATTCAACAGACATACTGTATCTCCCATCTCAGAGAACTTGTCAGAAGTTATCATGCTGATAACAGAAGAACAGAGCAGCACAAACACACAGGACTTAATGCTTTGGAGACAGATAAGGAAACACTACCAATATATTTGCCCAGCTCAAATTTCATTAATCAGGTTTACATCCACTTTAAACAAGTTCACTATCATCATATGTTTATAAGTTGTGGATGTTTATTTCTGCAGTGCTATTTATTAACAGACAATTGAAAATCCCCCTTGGGTGGCCAAGGTACCCATTATGGGCTGTGATCTGAGCCACTGTACAGAGCTGATCTGAGCAGCTCTGCACCTTGTAATTACTATGATGAGCAATCACAGCGAGCACAAATGTAAACAGTACTACTGTTTACATGGTAGAGCCCGCTCCTTCCACTCACAACTGAAGAAGGGGAAGAAGGAGGAAATAATTAACCATTCATGTGTTATAGATCACAGGCAGCAGCAGATTCTTGGTGAGGGGCGGTGATCTTAGGATAATTTTTTTTTGAGACAAGAAGAAATCCTGGATAGCCGCACTCCGGGATAAGGACATATTTATTAAAGTAAAATCCAACAATACAGGCAAATGCAGAGAAGTACAGGGTGGTAAACCGCTAATGCGTTTCACATCATTTGGATGCTTATTCGTAGCTAAAGAGGGATAGTAATAGTGTGATATAAATAGAAAAGTAAAAAAGTAAAAGAGGGAGGGTGGAGTATGCATGCCGGTAGAACAACCAATCACCGCGCTGCATAGTAGACCCACCTTCTTGGTGTAATTAAAAAGATAATGATCCCATTATAAAAACCCACACCTGCAAGATGAGGAGGGAAAAAAACATCCAATAATAGCCAAACAAGTATATAAAAAAAGAAAGTGTATAAACAAAACTCACATGCCAATATAAATCAGCACGGACTCATGTAAATAACTGAAAAAAGAAAAAGGGAGGCTAGCATTGGATGCCAAAATCCCCTCACAGCAGGTGAAGCCGCAACAATGGAACAATATTAGAGTAGTAGGGAGTGCCAAAGAGTGTTGAACCAGAAAGCAATGTAACTGCAGGGTACCTCGCTCACACATATACAGAACCAAAAATCAAAAAATATACAAGACATATATATATAGACCTGAACAAAATATACATAAATGTGTGACAGCGCGACCCGACATAGTATACATAGACACTCCAGAGCACTCACGCAACCCAAGAAAAGACAATATACATAAACAGTTAAATAGATTGAATGTAAATTACTATATAGGATCAGAGTATATGTATATTGAATGCTAGATCAAAGCGTATATACGTTAAACATGAGATAAAGAAGTATATATATATGCACATTAAACAACTTCTCCGATCATATCCAACAACTTGTATCATGTAAACAAAAGAGTTGACAAAAAAATGTGCAATAAAAATTATTATAAATCTAAAAATGGGTCGCGAACTACTCAAAGACGTGGTTACAAATGTATCAAAAATGTAGCATCACATCCAAAACACTGGTGTCAAATGAATCTTTGTTTCCTGAAAGGAAAGACAGTAAAAAACAAAGACATGGAAATGGATTAGACACCAAATAAACCACGAAAAAATATGTATAAATATCCATTGTTGTTGATGTTAAACTCTCATAACAGTATGATGTTAGCCGTGCGGCCAATCATAAAAAAATATTTGATCAATCGCACAGAAAACATGAAAAAACCCCAACCAGAGGATTAAGGGTGAGAAACCAGAAAGGACTACTAGACGGATGCAGTTTCCACATAGGTTAACATAGTGGCAGACTGCGCTGCAGCAACAAGTATGCGGAGACCGTAAGTCTCACTTCATATGCTGAAATAAGTTGAATGAAGCAAAAAAGCCCAAAAGAAAATAATAATATCAGGCACACACAAATATAGTAAGGTAACTGTAAAAACTAAATCAAACATAGTCTAGATCTACATCCTACATCAAAGAATTAAATGATACCATATGATTAGAGACTCCCAGAGTCTTACTTCTCGTGCTGCAGAACGCCACGGCCCGCTATAAAAATTCCATAAGACTAAACTAAAGTGGGATTAGCAAAAGTAAAGCCGAAAGGCAAAGGGAACAAAGTAGTCTATAAAACAGCTTAGCTGTATTATGCCATGTGTTTGGGGACTCAAAAAGTCTCACTAAAAATGCTCCAGCAAGTCACGGTTTACTATAGAAAAAATGAGACTATGGCCTAATATGTCTAGCAGAAAAAGCAGGAACACAGAGAGGATTAGAAAGGAAGCAACCTCATAACTCTCTGCCATACACCAGGAGACAAGGAAGTCTCACTCAAGCTGCTGAAGAATACTGCTACTCCCAGAGTCTCACTCAGTGCGCTGCAGAACGCCATGGCTCGCTGTAAACATTCAATAAAACTAAAATGGGACTAACAGAAACAAAGCCAAGAGGCGAAAAAAACAGAGTGATCTGTAAAGCAGCTTAACTGCATTATACCATGCATTCGGGGACTGAGAGAGTCTCACTTAGAGTGCTGCAGCGTATCACGATCTACTGTAAAAAAGATGAGACTTTAGCTAAATATATCTAGCAGAAAAGCAGTAACACAGAGAGGATTAAAAAGGAACAACCTCATGGCTTTCTGCCGTGCACCAGGAGATGAAGGAGTCTCCCTCAACCTGCTGAAAAATACTGCTACTCGCTATGACATGAGACTTGGGCTTAAAAAATCTGGATTAGGGAGTTGAATCTCTAATCTAACAGTAGTGGAAATATGTTTATATTTAGGGTTGGATTGCTAGACTACCAATGGTGAAAAAATATGTATAAAGTATACAGTAGTGCAAATATCTGTAACGTTGTAAGTTATGGGTAGACATAAATTAGCTAATACATCTTCTTAATGGTAAAAGGATTTTCTTTAGAGAAACTGGTTTATATTTATTAAATCCCAGATAAAAGACTGCTGAGGATGTGAATGACAGAAACTACAGGTAAAGACTTTTTTATGAATGAAACCACAAAACGTGCGTAGGATCATTCATAATAGTGTGACACATATCACTCGAAGTTAAGCCCGAGGGGTCGTCTGGTGTTGACAGAAAAAATCCATTGGACTTCACGTTTGCATAGGATTCTAAATTTGTCACCCCCCCTCGGTGGTGTCCTAATTTTGTCTATGCCTTGTATGACAAGGCAAGACCTGTTCTTTTGATGGACTTCGTTCCAATGATGTGCAACGTTTGTGGCATGGTTTTTGTCAATGTCATAGTGATACAACCGGTCTTTCAGCCTGCGTGTAGTTCTCCCTACATATTGGATGGAACATGTAGTACATGTGATGACGTATATGACATAACGTGTATTGCAGTCGACAAAGGAATTAATTTTATGGGACTTTCCCGTGGACATTGATGTCACCATATTTCCATTCCTAATGAATGGACAATAATTGCAGTTGCGAGCACCACATTTAAATGTGCCCTGGAATGATAACCAGTTATTAGATTTGTTTTTGCTGGAAAAAAGGCTGGGTGACAGGAGGTTACCAAGGGATGGTGCTTTTCTAGAGACACTGCGGATACCCTTAGCTAAAACATTAGAATAAATGGAATCATTAGACAGGACCGGGAAATACTTGGTAACAATTTTTTGTATCTTATGGAATTCCACACTATGAGGTGTGGAAAAGGTGGGAGTAAAAAGTAGTCCCTTGAGGGACCTGGGATTGTCCCTGTCCTTAATCTTATCCACAAGGAGTTGGTGACGGGGTGTCTTTCTGGCTATGGACAGACCTTTATTAATGGTAGCTGGAGAATATCCTCTGTCCATGAACCTAGAGGACATGGAGATGGCCTCCCTATCAAAGTCACTCTCCTTACTGCAGATTCTCCTCAGTCTTAGGAACTGTCCAAGTGGGATGTTCCTAATGGTATGTGCAGGATGATTAGAATCAGCTCTGAGTAGTGTGTTGCCCGTACTAGGTTTTCTATATAGGCTAGAAATAACCTGAGGACCATCCGCTGTGAAAAGAACATCCAGAAACTCGATAGATAACGGATCCATTTTACCAGTGAATTTTAGATTCAAATTGTTGTCCTTCAAGTAAAGAAGCCATTTTTCAATTTCAAGCAGTGGATCAGACACAATGAACAGCAGGTCATCTATATACCTGCAGTAGAACACCGTGTCTAATCGGCGGGGACTATCAACCCCAAAAATGCGGAGCCTTTCCCACCACCCCATGTAAAGGTTGGCCGGGGATGGTGAGAACTTCACGCCCATAGAGGCACCGCACTTCTGGGAACCTCACTCCTGAGGAGATAAAATCCCTAAATAGCTTACATAAAGATCCCTCGATTGTAATAAGAAATGCAGATAAAGGGGGGGCTGTGGTGATCTTAAATGCCTCCTCGTACAGAGAAGAAGCCCTACGCCAGCTGTCAGATTCCTCTACCTACAGCAAACTAAAAGGTGACCCTACTGAACCTTTTAGCCGTTATCTATCAAGTTTCTGGGTGTTCTTTTCACAGCGGATGGTTCTCAGGTTACTTCTATCCTATATAGAAAACCTAGTGCGGGCAACACACTACTCAGAGCTGATTCTAATCATCCTGCACATACCATTAGGAACATCCCACTTGGACAGTTCCTAAGACTGAGGAGAATCTGCAGTAAGGAGAGTGACTTTGATAGGGAGGCCATCTCCATGTCCTCTAGGTTCATGGACAGAGGATATTCTCCAGCTACCATTAATAAAGGTCTGTCCATAGCCAGAAAGACACCCCGTCACCAACTCCTTGTGGATAAGATTAAGGACAGGGACAATCCCAGGTCCCTCAAGGGACTACTTTTTACTCCCACCTTTTCCACACCTTATAGTGTGGAATTCCATAAGATACAAAAAATTGTTACCAGTATCTCCCGGTCCTGTCTAATGATTCCATTTATTCTAATGTTTTAGCTAAGGGTATCCGCAGTGTCTCTAGAAAAGCACCATCCCTTGGTAACCTCCTGTCACCCAGCCTTTTTTCCAGCAAAAACAAATCTAATAACTGCTTATCATTCCAAGGCACATTTAAATGTGGTGCTCGCAACTGCAATTATTGTCCATTCATTAAGAATGGAAATATGGTGACATCAATGTCCACGGGAAAGTCCCATAAAATTAATTCCTTTGTCAACTGCAATACACGTTATGTCATATACGTCATCACATGTACTACATGTTCCATCCAATATGTAGGGAGAACTACACGCAGGCTGAAAGACTGGTTGTATCACTATGACATTGACAAAAACCATGCCACAAACGTTGCACGTCATTGGAACAAAGTCCATCAAAAGAACACGTCTTGCCTTGTCATACAAGGCATAGACAAAATTAGGACACCACCGAGGGGGGGTGACAAATTTAGAATCCTATGCAAACGTGAAGTCCAATGGATTTTTTCTGTCAACACCAGATGACCCCTCGGGCTTAACTTCGAGTGGGATGTGTCACACTATTATGAATGATCCTACGCACGTTTTGTGGTTTCATTCATAAAAAAGTCTTTACCTGTAGTTTCTGTCATTCACATCCTCAGCAGTCTTTTATCTGGGATTTAATAAATATAAACCAGTTTCTCTAAAGAAAATCCTTTTACCATTAAGAAGATGTATTAGCTAATTTATGTCTACCCATAACTTACAACGTTACAGATATTTGCACTACTGTATACTATATACATATTTTTTCACCATTGGTAGTCTAGCAATCCAACCCTAAATATAAACATATTTCCACTACTGTTAGATTAGAGATTCAACTCCCTAATCCAGATTTTTTCCTTGTCAAAAGAAGTTTATTGAGTATACAATGTTATAAAGATACATAAAGTAAGTTTACAAGGATCTATAAAGTAAGCTCAATGTTTTACAGTAGGGTTTGTATAGGTAAATATCATGAAATTTCAAATATTAAACATTGGGTTCACGTAAACCTAAATTAAAGATATGTATCATTTCCTTAGTTACTTTTGTAGGTATTTAAATGATTTATACCTACTATACATATTGTTTACAAGTAGAGTGTATATAGGTCAAATAAATTCTGATAATGAGCTTTAATCGTAAGGTGGAGAAAAGGAAAGAGAAGAAAAAGGGTTAAAAGGTAGAGGTATGGTCCACAAGGTTGTCTCGCTCGTCAGTTTATTATTCTTTTTAGTTCTCTTTGAAGCCTTAGAATGGGTGTCTCTGTAAGTCATTTAATCTGTTACCATGGCAACAGGACAGAGTCATTGAAGTTTGACAGGAACTGTTGTTTTATCCAAGGATGCCAAAGTTTTTCAAATTTTGGAATTTGATTTTGATCGATGGCTACCATCTTAGCATGGGACATTGTATTATTCATTCTGTGAATTGTTTCTGCTAGTACCAATGTAGGAGATTTCCATGCCTTGGCCACTGTTTGTTTTGCAGCCGTTATTAGTTGGATCATAAGTTTGAATTGAGAGAGTGTTAACCATTCCGGTTTTAGATTAAGTAAAGTTAAATATGGATCTGGTTGTATTATTTTTTTAAATATTTTAGATGCAATCACAAAGACTTCCTTCCAGAAGGTTTGGATTACTGGGCACGTCCACCATATGTGTAAATATGTGCCTATTTCTGGGCATCCTCGAAAACAAAGAGCTGAGGTATTAGGTGAATATTTTGCCACTCTAGCGGGTACAAGGTACCAGCGAGTTAGGACTTTATAATTTGTCTCCAGTGCTAAGATGTTGGGTGAAGATGACTTAGATGTGAGCCATATGTTAGACCAGTCCGTGTCTTCTAAAGTTCGTCCCAGGTCCTCCTCCCACCTCTGAACGTAAGAGGGTCTATTAAGATTTGCTACTCCATATAATTGATTATAAAGTGATGAAATTGTACCTTTAGCAAATGGATCTTTTGTACAGATTGATTCAAAAATGGATAATTGGGATAATGGTGTATCCCCCTTTAGGAATGGTGTATAGAAATTTTTGATTTGGAGATATCTAAATATCTCAGAGTTTGGTAGATCATATTTTTCTCTAAGCGATGGGAATGAAAGGAATGATTTAGATGCTATGAAGTCATTTAGTGTCTGAATGCCTGATGTTGTCCAAGCTTTAAAAGAATTTGGGTAGATCCATGCCGGATAAAAGGCCGGATTTCTGATAAAAGAAAGGAGAGGATTGTGTGGAGATTGTAACTGATATTTGGTTTTTAGTTTATCCCAGAGAGATAAGAAGTGTTTAGTTATGGGATTATGAATTTTAAAGCGGTCTTTAGGATCAAGCCATAATAAATTTGATATTAATATAGGGTCATTTTCTGAAGCCTCTATAAATACCCATAATGGGATTTCCTGTTTTGCATGGTATTTGGACAGACTGGCCAAATGTGCTGCTCTGTAGTAGTTAGTAAAATTAGGGTATCCCAGGCCTCCTTTATTTTTGGGAAGATGTAGTGTGTGTATAGGTATACGTGGTTTAGAAGAGCCCCATATAAATGAAGTTGCTCTTTTTTGTACTATTCTCAAAAAATAGGAAGGAATTGGAATAGGGAGGACTCTGAATAGATAAAGCAATTTGGGTAGAATAGTCATTTTGATTGCATTAATCTTTCCTATCCAGGATAAAGGAAGTTGCGACCATTGTTTTATTAGATTTGCGATCTGTCTTAATACAGGAGGATAATTGGTTGAGAATAAGTCAGAATGAGATGCTGTTAAATGAATTCCAAGATATGGGATTGATTTTTCTGCCCATGTGAATGGGAGTGCAGCCCTAGCCGGGATCAATTCCATGTTTGTGAGTGAAATATTAAGCACTAGGCATTTCTTAGGATTAATCATAAGGCCGGATAGGGCTGCAAATCCATCAAGAGCTGGTATTAAGTTAGGACCAGAGACCTGTGGTGATGATAGAAAAAGTAATATATCGTCTGCAAATATACATAATTTGTGTGTAATACCTCCTACTTCAATGCTAGTTATAGTTTGGTTTGTTCTGATGTATTGGGCCATGGGTTCGAGTATAAGAGCAAATAATAAGGGAGATAATGGGCAACCCTGTCGGGTACCTCTTTCGATATTAAAGGCTTCAGATTTGTATCCAGCATATTTTATATAGGCTTTGGGTTTATTATATAATGCTTTGATCCATGTTAAAAAGTGGGGTCCAAAACCCCATTTTTGTAATGAATATTGCATATATTGCCAGGATACTGTGTCAAATGCCCTCTTAATATCGAGAGATAGAAAACATAAAGGGATTTTCCGTTTTTTAGCAATATGTGCCAATAACACTGCCCTGCGTATATTATCGCCTGCCTGTCTATTTGGCATGAAGCCTACTTGATCTCTATGTATTAATTTTCCTATAATGCTATTGAGGCGTTTTGCTATTATTTTTGCTAATAATTTAATATCGAGGTTTAACAGAGAGATAGGCCGATAATTCACACAGGAAGTATCATCAGAAAGGGGTTTTGGGATCATACAAACAATTGCCATTAGTGTTTCTTGCCGAAAAGAATGTCCATCTAGAAGTTTGTTAAAAGTTTCAGTGAGAATGGGAGAGAGTATTTCTGAGAATGTTTTATAGTATAAAGCCGAGTAGCCGTCTGGGCCTGGTTTTTTGTTAAGTTTTAGGTCTTTTATGGCGTTAGCAACTTCATCTATAGTTATAGGCTCATCCAAACTGCTTTTTTGATTCTGAGATATTTTTGAGAAGAAGGATTCAGCCTCTGTAGGATTAAATTCATTGTTTGTCTTGTATAAAGTTGCGAGATGTGAGTGAAATTTATGGACTATTTTAACTGGATTACAAGTGTAAACATTTTTTGATAATTTCAAACGTATTGGTTTGAAAGATTTGTTAGTTGAATTTAATGCCCGAGCCAAATATGTACCTGGTTTGTTTGTATTCATGTAGAAATTGTGTTTGGAGCGTTTGAGGGATTTATCAACTGACTCAGTGAGAAATAGATCGTATTCCAATCTAGATTTTTCCAGATGAGATTTTGTACTCTGAGATGGATTATCTTGAAATGATATGTAGGCTGCATTAAAATTGAGTTCTAGTTTTTTTGCTAGATTTTTGCGTTCCCGTTTAAATAGTGCCATTTGTCTTTGTATTGTACCACGCAAGACAGGCTTATGAGCTTCCCACAGTGTTATTGGGGAGATGTCTGTTGTATTATTAATTGATATGTATTCCTTTAAAGCTTGTTCAATGGCCATCTGATGTAGTGGGTGTTTGAGCATTATGTCCGGTAAGTACCACGTTGGGTCATGCGCTTTTGGTATGGCTGAGGCTATAGTAGTGTATACTGCATTATGGTCAGACCACGGAATCGGAATTATATCTGATGCAATAATTTCTGGTATCATTCCTATTGTTAGAAAAATATGATCTATTCTGGTGAAGGTTTGATGAGGGTGCGAGAAATAAGTGAATTTCTTTTTCATTGGGTTACTTTCTCTCCACGAATCTACCAGATTGTATTTGGAAAGAAGTTGAGAAAAAGGTAATCTAGAGGTTATTTTGGATGGTGTAAAAGGTGATTTATCTAGAAATGGGAGGAGGACCTGGTTCGAATCCCCACACATTATCACTGTTCCTATTTTGTGTGTATTAATCACTTGTAATATATGTGAGAGGAATGGTGTAGGTTGTTTGTTAGGAGCGTAGTAGGAAATCACCGTGATTGCTGTATCCATTATATAACCCATGAGTATCAGGTATCTACCTTCTGGGTCTTTAATTTCTGATGATAAGGTGAATGGTGTGGATCGGTGAAATGCAATTAGAGTTCCCCTTTGCTTGGTACAGGCAGAAGCCGTGTAAATTTGTTGATAAAAAGGAGAAATATATTTTGGAGTAGAATCTTTGGTGAAGTGTGTTTCTTGGAGGCATACTATGTGAGCCTTCTTGTTATGGAAAGTACGGAAGGCTTTGGTCCTTTTTTGAGTGACATTTATTCCCTGAACATTCAGGGAAAGTATATTCAGTGGTGCCATGGCAATAGATCAAATAGTTTTGACTTACTTTTTGTTATGCAGAGCTGACTGCGCAGATCAACCTGTGTGGACTGAAGAGATGAATAGATAGAAAAGAAACCAGTGAATTCTGGAGTAAAGAGTAAACAAAAAACTTATGAGATTAGATGATACATTGTATAAATTATTTTTTGCAAGTAATCACAATTTACCCGTGAAAGAGAATAAATATCTCTCTCAGGGGAATAAGTGCCTTCGTCACACTCCCACATAATATGGTTGGGAGAATGAGGAGGGCTAATGGGGGTACACGGATCTTCCGCTTACAGGAGAGAAGTGCTATGTCAAAAGACATCAAAATGATGTTTCATTAATTGGAGTGCAGAATATAGTTTTTGTTGAAATTATTTATTCCAGGGTGGTTGTATATGGTTAGTCTTGTCCTAGGCTAAATAATTCAGTTAGAAAGGTACTGTTAATAACTTTGGTATTGATGAAGATAGTTTGAATTATTTTGGGATTTTAACCCTTTTAGAGTAAACAATTACATATTTTATTCATATGTAACTGTTTAGATATGTTAACTCATAAAATTGAGGTTGTATTGCTTCAGATTAGAATAAACAAAAACATAATTCTAGGAACTAGTTAGGTAATAATATATTTGTTTTAAGAAAAGAAAGAAAAAGCTTCCATTACTTCTGGATTATTGAACATATTTGTCCTAAAAAGTAATAAATCTATTGTTATTACCTGAAAATATATAGCTGAACAAGAATTTCCTTATTTCACTTATATATTCTAAGGCTATATGAATCAGAAGTAATAAGAAATATAACTGGAATGTAACATGATCCCACACAGTGTGTGACTATCAGAATGCAGTTACATTCAGTTATAAATATAGGTTTTTTATAGAGAACCATCTCTTAGTATAATAAATGAAGAGATATCAGGAATTAGGATGTCAGTCCATTGAATCTTCTTGGTCCATGGATGATGTGGAAAAACGGCCTCTTTTGTGAGAATGATGATTCCCATTTTGTTCTGAAATTTTCTGGGTGCTGCCTGAAGGTGAAGATGATGCCATTCTTCTGCGTGTGGGAGTGCTGCTGCTTGTGGGTTCTGTCAGATTTAATTTTAAAAGGGTTTGTTGTAGTTCATCTGCTGATCTGCTTCTGTAAATTGTACCTTGGTAGTTAAATCTGACTGAAAAGGGAAAGCCCCATTGATACATAATGTTGTGGCGTTGCAGTTCCATTAGTTGGGGTTTCATGGATCGTCTTTTAGTAATAGTAAGTTGGGATAGGTCAGCAAAAATTTGATAATTGTGTCCTTGAAAATTAAGTTCCTTTTTTTCTCTTGCAGCAATTAGTATTTGTTCTTTCGTTCTGTAATAATGAAATTTTGTGATTATATCACGTGGGGGTCCATCTTTCTTTTTGGCTGTGAGGGCTCTGTGTACTCTGTCCAGTTCTAAACGTTCAATAGGGATATCTGGCTTTAGTTCTTGTAATAGAGCAGTAATAGTAGATTGCAGGTCTGTCACAGATTCAGGTATTCCCCTTATGCGCAAGTTTGAACGTCTGGCTCTATTTTCGTAATCTTCGAGCTTAGTTTGAAGTATTAAATTCTCCTTTTTTAATTGTTCCAATTCTGTTATATTTTCTTGGGTTGTAATTTCAATTTCATCCATTTTTATTTCTAAGGCTGCGGTGCGGTTTCCCAGCTCTCTTATTTCTTTGGTTAGGCTTTTTGTTATTTGGTCTGAGGTTTGTTTTAAAGCCTTATGAAGCATCTTTTCAAATTGTAATAATATTACTGGGGATACTGAGGAGGCTTGTGGAGAAGTTTGTGAGAGGATTTGTTCTGTATCTGACTCAAATGGAGAGTCTTGCTGTGACATTTTCTGTCTGTGAGAGCGCCCTGATGCTGTATCTTGTGAGGTGACTGGAGCTGCTTCAGCTGCAGTGAGTGCCTGTGAGCTCTTTGTGAGGTGATTTTTATTTCTGCCACGGTTTCCTCCCAGTACCATATTTCCTGCCCAAACTTTCACAGTTTGTTCCCTGGGGCAAAAAGGTTCAAATGGATACCTTTTGAGCCTGCAGGCTCCGCTTTGTCCTTCTCTTCTCTCCTCAGTGGTGTGGAGCTCTAACAATGCATGTCTGCTCCGCTAGGCTCCGCCTCCTGCCCTAATCCAGATTTTTTAAGCCCAAGTCTCATGTCATAGCGAGTAGCAGTATTTTTCAGCAGGTTGAGGGAGACTCCTTCATCTCCTGGTGCACGGCAGAAAGCCATGAGGTTGTTCCTTTTTAATCCTCTCTGTGTTACTGCTTTTCTGCTAGATATATTTAGCTAAAGTCTCATCTTTTTTACAGTAGATCGTGATACGCTGCAGCACTCTAAGTGAGACTCTCTCAGTCCCCGAATGCATGGCATAATGCATTTAAGCTGCTTTACAGATCACTCTGTTTTTTTCGCCTCTTGGCTTTGTTTCTGTTAGTCCCATTTTAGTTTTATTGAATGTTTACAGCGAGCCGTGGCGTTCTGCAGCGCACTGAGTGAGACTCTGGGAGTAGCAGTATTCTTCAGCAGCTTGAGTGAGACTCCCTTGTCTCCTGGTGTATGGCAGAGAGTTATGAGGTTGCTTCCTTTCTAATCCTCTCTGTGTTCCTGCTTTTTCTGCTAGACATATTAGGCCATAGTCTCATTTTTTCTATAGTAAACCGTGACTTGCTGGAGCATTTTTAGTGAGACTTTTTAAATCCCCAAACACATGGCATAATACAGCTAAGCTGTTTTATAGACTACTTTGTTCCCTTTGCCTTTCGGCTTTTGCTAATCCCACTTTAGTTTAGTCTTATGGAATTTTTATAGCGGGCCGTGGCGTTCTGCAGCACGAGAAGTAAGACTCTGGGAGTCTCTAATCATATGGTATCATTTAATTCTTTGGTGTAGGATGTAGATCTAGACTATGTTTGATTTAGTTTTTACAGTTACCTTACTATATTCGTGTGTGCCTGATATTATTATTTTCTTTTGGGCTTTTTGCTTCATTCAACTTATTTCAGCATATGAAGTGAGACTTACGGTCTCCGCATACTTGTTGCTGCAGCGTAGTCTGCCACTATGTTAACCTATGTGGAAACTGCATCCGTCTAGTAGTTCTTTCTGGTTTCTCACCCTTAATCCTCTGGTTGGGGTTTTTTCATGTTTCCTGTGCGATTGATCAAATATTTTTTTATGATTGGCCGCACGGCTAACATCATACTGTTATGAGAGTTTAACATCAACAACAATGGATATTTATACATATTTTTTCGTGGTTTATTTGGTGTCTAATCCATTTCCATGTCTTTGTTTTTTACTGTCTTTCCTTTCAGGAAACAAAGATTCATTTGACACCAGTGTTTTGGATGTGATGCTACATTTTTGATACATTTGTAACCACGTCTTTGAGTAGTTCGCGACCCATTTCAGATTTATAATAATTTTTATTGCACATTTTTTTGTCAACTCTTTTGTTTACATGATACAAGTTGTTGGATATGATCGGAGAAGTTGTTTAATGTGCATATATATATACTTCTTTATCTCATGTTTAACGTATATACGCTTTGATCTAGCATTCAATATAGCTGTGTGAAGTTGGCACCCCATGTTTGTAAAACCTGAATAAAAATATACCATTCGTTTGTGCCGCGTTTGTGCTGATTTGTGCCGCAAAAATTAGCGTTTGTGCCGGTTCGGTTTCTGAGATATTAAACATTCAATTTAATGCAAGCCCCGCCCACTTTGCACCCCATGTCCCTGAATTTTAAAAACAAACGTGCCATTCGTTTGTGCCGCGTTTGTGCTGGTTTGTGCCGCAAAAATAAACGTTTGTGCCGCTTTGGTTGCGGAGATATTGTGCGTTATAGTTGCTGTAACCCCGCCCATTTTGCACCCCATGTTCCTGAATTTTAAAAACAAACGTGCCATTCATTTGTGCCGCGTTTGTGCTGGTTTGTGCCGCAAAAATAAATGTTTGTGCCGCTTTGGTTGCGGAGATATTGTGCGTTATAGTTGCTGTAACCCCGCCCATTTTGCACCCCATGTCCCTGAATTTTAAAAACAAACGTGCCATTCGTTTGTGCCGTGTTTGTGCTGGTTTGTGCCGCAAAAATAAACGTTTGTGCCGCTTTGGTTGCGGAGATATTGTGCGTTATAGTTGCTGTAACCCCGCCCATTTTGCACCCCATGTTCCTGAATTTTAAAAACAAACGCGCCATTCATTTGTGCCGCGTTTGTGCTGGTTTGTGCCGCAAAAATAAACGTTTGTGCCGCTTTGGTTGCGGAGATATTGTGCGTTATAGTTGCTGTAACCCCGCCCATTTTGCACCCCATGTTCCTGAATTTTAAAAACAAACGTGCCATTCGTTTGTGCCGCGTTTGTGCTGGTTTGTGCCGCAAAAATAAAAGTTTGTGCCGCTTTGGTTGCGGAGATATTGTGCGTTATAGTTGCTGTAACCCCGCCCATTTTGCACCCCATGTTCCTGAATTTTAAAAATAAACGTGCCATTCGTTTGTGCCGCGTTTGTGCTGGTTTGTGCCGCAAAACTAAACGTTTGTGCCGCTTTGGTTGAGGAGATATTGTGCGTTATAGTTGCTGTAACCCCGCCCATTTTGCACCCCATGTTCCTGAATTTTAAAAACAAACGCGCCATTCGTTTGTGCCACGTTTGTGCTGGTTTGTGCCGCAAAAATAAATGTTTGTGCCGCTTTGGTTGCGGAGATATTGTGCGTTATAGTTGCTGTAACCCCGCCCATTTTGCACTCCATGTTCCTGAATTTTAAAAACAAACGTGCCATTCGTTTGTGCCGCGTTTGTGCTGGTTTGTGCCGCAAAAATAAACGTTTGTGCCGATTTGGTTGCGGAGATATTGTGCGTTATAGTTGCTGTAACCCCGCCCATTTTGCACCCCATGTTCCTGAATTTTAAAAACCAACGCACCATTCATTTGTGCCGCGTTTGTGCTGGTTTGTGCCGCAAAAATAAACGTTTGTGCCGCTTTGGTTGCGGAGATATTGTGCGTTATAGTTGCTGTAACCCCGCCCATTTTGCACCCCATGTTCCTGAATTTTAAAAACAAACGCGCCATTCGTTTGTGCCGCGTTTGTGCTGGTTTGTGCCGCAAAAATAAATGTTTGTGCCGCTTTGGTTGCGGAGATATTGTGCGTTATAGTTGCTGTAACCCCGCCCATTTTGCACCCCATGTTCCTGAATTTTAAAAACAAACGTGCCATTCGTTTGTGCCGCGTTTGTGCTGGTTTGTGCTGCAAAAATAAACGTTTGTGCCACTTTGGTTGCGGAGATATTGTGCGTTATATGTTGTCAAACCACATTGACTTTACACCTTGTTATTAAAGCTTACATACAGAACCTAAACTCAGCTTGGGTTTCCTTAATGTAAAGCTCCTCCCACTATACTGGCACTGCACTTCATATTGTACCCTGAAAAAGGCACCTCTGCCGGGTTAGCCCCCCCATATCAAAAGTTTTGAAAAAATCTTATGCAGTTTGTTAGATCTTTGTTAGATCAGGTTAGATCAACCGTTGTTTGCGTTAGATCTCACACAGAAGAAGCGATATTAACAGTTATTTGCTGGGGGGGCTAACTCGTCATCAGCCCCCCCTTATCAAAAAATTGACCAAACAGTTAGCTATTTTGGAAGCAATTTGTTGGATCCGGTATGATCAAGTGTTTTTAACGTTAGATCTCACATAATTGGAGACTGATTAAGTGATTAATGTGGGGGGGGGCTGGCCCCCCCTTATCAAATTTTCGGCCCAAAAATCATTCAGGCTAATAGATATTCGTTAGATCCGGTAAGATCAAGAGGTTTTAATGTTAGATCTCACATCATTTCAGAGATTTCATATTCTTTGCCAATAACAACATCCAAGTTAGTAGTTAATTGTTAGATGAAGTTATTATTGCATTAAACCTAGCATGCACATGGCAGAAATCAGTAATAATCGCAATGTAAGTAGGGATAAAAGCTTGTTGCAGTTTGATCAGTGAGATGTTTTATTTAATCTATGATAAATACATAACAATTCGTTATTTTATATGAGAAGTTAGGCCCCTGTGGCAGTAGCTTAAAATTAATAAATTTTGGCATCGCTGCTCTAAATTGTGGGCACAACTGGAACAGGCCCAGACTGACATTCTGCTGCCAGGGGCTCTGTGGTGCTATGACCAACTACCGCCTGTGCTGAAGTCACACCCCATAATGGGTACGACACTCCACATATGCTCCCAGGTCAGCACACAGAACCGGCTTTCTTCCCTGATTCCCCATTGCTCCCTATCATAGAAAAACCGTGGTTCCTCCCTGGTCTGGAACCGCAAATGTTTCGGACCCTAAGCCAAACAGGTAGGTTCCAGGCATCCCACTTCCTAACGGGAGGCCAATGGCCTTCCACAGTAGTGCTAATGAGCCCTACAAACTTTCCTTGTGGACAGCGCTACAATTACAACACTTTCTCAATACTTTGCCTAATGCACAGGGATTTAATCGTCCCCTGACGTCCTTTGAAGCATACTGTTCCAAAGAGGGTTCCCTTCTACAGGCTCTATCCAAAACATACGCCCTCTTGAACTGTCCGGCTGAACAACCACACTTACCGTTCTTGAACAAATGGGAAAGTAAGCTGGGGCGTACATTTACATTTGCTCAGATACAACATGTCCTCAGATTTTCGTTGAAATCATCGGTTTGTACGAAAATTAAAGAGACCAACTATAAACTGTTAACAAGGTGGTACCTCACCCTGCAACTACTGACCAATGTTGGAGATGCCAGGGGGATGGAGGAACACGACTTCACATATTTTGGTCGTGCCCTAAATTGATCCACTTCTGGGAGACAGATAAACCACGCAAAAATTTACGGAATACAAGGTTCCTGGTGATCCAGCTTTTTCCTGCTACATGTCTCCTCCATCTGAGCCAAACTCTATAAAAACTCCATTCCAAATGAGATGGAAGATCTAGTACTCACTGCACAACACCAACAGGAAAAATACTCTAACACTTGGGGACTATGGAACCAGTTTGTCGTTTCCGCAGAGGGTACTGCCCTTCTTGGGACTTAATGTCACAGATAAGTTCTGGAGCCCGTTCACCATAGTTATCCTGAACCAACGCCATTTCACCCCCCCAGCCTTACCTTCCCCCCCTTCTCTCCTCTTACCTTTTCCATCCTTTTTTCCTTACCTTCTTTGATTATTGAAAATGAGAAAATAGTTTTGGGCGACAGCGGGTCTTGCTCCACAGCCCATTTTCCATCTTTAATAAAAACTGATAGACCAGGAGGTAAGCAGCCTTTTGAGCAGTGTGCCGAAAAATGTTTTCAAAGAAATTGAGCATGCCGATTTTATAACAAAAAAGTCAACTTCACAATCTCAATCACGAAAAGGATTTTTTATAAAGTAAATGCTGTAAACTACTTTAGTAGTGAGAAATTAACATCCTGCACTCTCACGCCTCAGATCAACCCCAATTCATACACCTTCACACCTCAGATCACTGTATCACCTGCAAATCTGCCCCACCACTGTACCCCCCTGCTCAACTGCCCCACCACTGTAACCCCCTGCAAATCTGCCCCACCACCGTACCCCATGCTCTTCTGTCTCACTGCTGAACCATCTTCTCATCTGTCCTAACACTGAACTTATCTGCTCATCTGCCCCACCACTGTAACCCCCTTTCTCATCTGTCCCACCTCTCTAACCCCCTTTCTCATCTGCCCCACCACTGTAAACCCCTTTCTCATCTGCCCCACCACTGTACCTCCTGCACATCTGTCCCACCTCTGTTCCCCCTGCTCATCTTCCCCACCTCTGTAACCCCCTTTCTCACCTGCCCCACCACTGTACCTCCCGCACATCTGTCCCACCTCTGTTCCCCCTGCTCATCTTCCCCACCACTGTAACCCCCTTTCTCATCTGCCCCACCTCTGTAACCCCCTTTCTCATCTGCCCCACCTCTGTAACCCCCTTTCTCATCTGCCCCACCACTGAAACCCCCTTTCTCATCTGCCCCACCTCTGTAACCCCCTTTCTCATCTGCCCCACCACTGTAACCCCCTTTCTCTTCTGCCCCATCACTGTACCTCCTGCACATCTGTCTCACCTCTGTTCCCCCTGCTCTTCTGCCCCACCGCTGTAACCCCCTGCTCATCTGTACCACTAATGTACCTCCTTTCTCCTCTGCCCCGTCACTGTACCCCCCTGTACATCTGCCCCACCTCTGTTCTCCCTGCTCTTCTGCCCAACCACTGTAACCCCCTGCTCATCTGTCCACCAATGCACCTCCTTTCACATCTGCCCCACCGCTGTACCCCCCTGCTCTTCTGTCCTACCGCTAAACCCCCTTCTCATCTGCCTCAACACTGAACCCCTCCTGCTCATTTTCCCACCACTGTAACCCCCTTCTCATCTGGCCCAACACTAAACCCCTCCCCCACTCATCTGCCCCATCACTGTACCCCCCTGCTTTTCTGTCCCACTGCTGAACCCCCTTCGCATCCCTCCCACCACTGCACCTTCTGCACATCTGCACCACCACTGTACCCCCTTGCTCTTCTATCCCACCACTGTAACCCCCCTGCTCATCTACCCCATCAATGTACCATTTTTCTCATCTGCCCCACCACTGTACCTCTCTGCACATTTGCTCCACCGCCATATTCCCATGCTCTTTTGTCTACTACTGAATCACCTTCTCATCTGCCCTACCACTGTAACCCACTTTTTCATCTGCCTTACTAATGTACCTCCTGCACATCTGTTTCACCTCTGTACCCCCTGCTCTTCTGCCCCACCTATGTTCCCCCTGTTCTCCTGCCCCACCACTGTAACCTCCTGCTCATCTGTCCCACCAATACACCTCCTTTCACATTTGCCCCACTGTTCTACCCCCCCTGCTTTTCTGTCCCACCACTGAACCTCCTTCTCATCTGCACCAAAACTGAACCCCCCCTGCATATCTGCCCCACGGCTGTACCCTCCTGTTCTTCTGTCCCACATCTAAACCCCTCCTGCTCATTTTTCCCACCACTGTACCCTCTTCTCATCTATGATATGTGTGATATGCAGAGTGGTAAAAGGAAGCAGAGATGAGACACATCTACTTGTCCTGGCACACTCATCCTACTGATTCACCTCTTGCATCCAGCCCACGTTCATGTATGTGATGTATGTGATGTATGGGATGTATGTGATGTCACATACGAGCATCTGTAATGGATGTGCAATGATGAGCTCAGGTCAGGGGTATTTTCTGAAAGCAGTGGGCTTGTGTGCAGGATCATAAGTTGGGCCCCCGCAGCTGAGGAAAAGTTTTTGCGCCGCAGCAAAAGTTGGGTGTGATTTTCATTGCGCTGAATATAAGGGGGGCCAGCCCGTCCATATGTACCACCTAATATCTCTATTTTGATGTGGAATATCTCTGAAATGATGTGAGATCTAACGTTAAAACCACTTGATCTTACCGGATCTAACGAATATCTATTAGCCTGAATGATTTTTGGGCCGAAAATTTGATAAGGGGGGGCCAGCCCCCCCCACATTAATCAATTAATCAGTCTCCAATTATGTGAGATCTAACGTTAAAAACACTTGATCATACCGGATCCAACAAATTGCTTCCAAAATAGCTAACTGTTTGGTCAATTTTTTGATAAGGGGGGGCTGATGACGAGTTAGCCCCCCCAGCAAATAACTGTTAATATCGCTTCTTCTGTGTGAGATCTAACGCAAACAACGGTTGATCTAACCTGATCTAACAAAGATCTAACAAACTGCATAAGATTTTTTCAAAACTTTTGATATGGGGGGGCTAACCCGGCAGAGGTGCCTTTTTCAGGGTACAATATGAAGTGCAGTGCCAGTACAGTGGGAGGAGCTTTACATTAAGGAAACCCAAGCTGAGTTTAGGTTCTGTATGTAAGCTTTAATAACAAGGTGTAAAGTCAATGTGGTTTGACAACATATAACGCACAATATCTCCGCAACCAAAGCGGCACAAACGTTTATTTTTGCGACACAAACCAGCATAAACCCAGCACAAACAAATGGCGCGTTTGTTTTTAAAATTCAGGAACATGGGGTGCAATGTGGGCGGGGTTGCAGCAACTATAACGCACAATATCTCCGCAACCAAAGCGGCACAAACGTTTATTTTTGCGACACAAACCAGCATAAACCCAGCACAAACAAATGGTGCGTTTGTTTTTAAAATTCAGGAACATGGGGTGCAATGTGGGCGGGGTTGCAGCAATTATAACGCACAATATCTCCGCAACCAAAGCGGCACAAACGTTTATTTTTGCGGCACAAACCAGCACAAACGCGGCACAAACGAATGGCACGTTTGTTTTTAAAATTCAGGGACATGGGGTGCAAAGTGGGTGGGGTTGCAGCAACTATAACGCACAATATCTCCGCAACTAAAGCGGCACAAAGTTTTATTTTTGCGGCACAAACTAGCACAAATGCGGCACAAACGAATGGCACGTTTGTTTTTAAAATTCAGGAACATGGGATGTAAAATGGGCGGGGTTACAGCAACTATAACGCACAATATCTCCGCAACCAAAGCGGCACAAACGTTTATTTTTGCGGCACAAACCAGCACAAACGCGGCACAAACGAATGGCACGTTTGTTTTTAAAATTCAGGAACATGGGGTGCAAAATGGGCGGGGTTACAGCAACTATAACGCACAATATCTCCGCAACCAAAGCGGCACAAACTTTTATTTTTGCGGCACAAACCAGCACAAACGCGGCACAAACGAATGGCGCATTTGTTTTTAAAATTCAGGAACATGGGGTGCAAAATGGGCGGGGTTACAGCAACTATAACGCACAATATCTCCGCAACCAAAGCGGCACAAACTTTTATTTTTGCGGCACAAACCAGCACAAACGCGGCACAAACGAATGCCACGTTTGTTTTTAAAATTCAGGAACATGGGGTGCAAAATGGGCGGGGTTACAGCAACTATAACGCACAATATCTCCGCAACCAAAGCGACACAAACGTTTATTTTTGCGGCACAAACCAGCACAAACGCGGCACAAACGAATGGCGCATTTGTTTTTAAAATTCAGGAACATGGGGTGCAAAATGGGCGGGGTTACAGCAACTATAACGCACAATATCTCCGCAACCAAAGCGGCACAAACTTTTATTTTTGCGGCACAAACCAGCACAAACGCGGCACAAACGAATGCCACGTTTGTTTTTAAAATTCAGGAACATGGGGTGCAAAATGGGCGGGGTTACAGCAACTATAACGCACAATATCTCCGCAACCAAAGCGACACAAACGTTTATTTTTGCGGCACAAACCAGCACAAACGCGGCACAAACGAACGGCGCGTTTGTTTTTAAAATTCAGGAACATGGGGTGCAAAATGAGCGGGGTTACAGCAACTATAACGCACAATATCTCCGCAACCAAAGCTGCACAAATGTTTATTTTTGCGGCACAAACCAGCACAAACGCGGCACAAACGAATGGCGCGTTTGTTTTTAAAATTCAGGGACATGGGGTGCAAAATGGGCGGGGTTACAGCAACTATAACGCACAATATCTCCGCAACCAAAGCGGCGCAAACGTTTATTTTTGCGGCACAAACCAGCACAAACGCGGCACAAACGAATGGCACGTTTGTTTTTAAAATTCAGGAACATGGGGTGCAAAATGGGCGGGGTTACAGCAACTATAACGCACAATATCTCCGCAACCAAAGCGGCACAAACTTTTATTTTTGCGGCACAAACCAGCACAAACGCGGCACAAACGAATGGCATGTTTGTTTTTAAAATTCAGGAACATGGGGTGCAAAATGGGCGGGGTTACAGCAACTATAACGCACAATATCTCCGCAACCAAAGCGGCACAAACGTTTATTTTTGCGGCACAAACCAGCACAAACACGGCACAAACGAATGGCGTGTTTGTTTTTAAAATTCAGGAACATGGGGTGCAAAATGGGCGGGGTTACAGCAACTATAACGCACAATATCTCCGCAACCAAAGCGGCACAAACTTTTATTTTTGCGGCACAAACCAGCACAAACGCGGCACAAACGAATGGCGCATTTGTTTTTAAAATTCAGGAACATGGGGTGCAAAATGGGCGGGGTTACAGCAACTATAACGCACAATATCTCCGCAACCAAAGCGGCACAAACTTTTATTTTTGCGGCACAAACCAGCACAAACGCGGCACAAACGAATGCCACGTTTGTTTTTAAAATTCAGGAACATGGGGTGCAAAATGGGCGGGGTTACAGCAACTATAACGCACAATATCTCCGCAACCAAAGCGGCACAAACGTTTATTTTTGCGGCACAAACCAGCACAAACGCGGCACAAACGAATGGCGCATTTGTTTTTAAAATTCAGGAACATGGGGTGCAAAATGGGCGGGGTTACAGCAACTATAACGCACAATATCTCCGCAACCAAAGCGGCACAAACGTTTATTTTTGCGGCACAAACCAGCACAAACGCGGCACAAACGAATGGCGCATTTGTTTTTAAAATTCAGGAACATGGGGTGCAAAATGGGCGGGGTTACAGCAACTATAACGCACAATATCTCCGCAACCAAAGCGGCACAAACTTTTAGTTTTGCGGCACAAACCAGCACAAACGCGGCACAAACGAATGCCACGTTTGTTTTTAAAATTCAGGAACATGGGGTGCAAAATGGGCGGGGTTACAGCAACTATAACGCACAATATCTCCGCAACCAAAGCGGCACAAACGTTTATTTTTGCGGCACAAACCAGCACAAACGCGGCACAAACGAATGGCATGTTTGTTTTTAAAATTCAGGAACATGGGGTGCAAAATGGGTGGGGTTACAGCAACTATAACGCACAATATCTCCGCAACCAAAGCGGTACAAACTTTTATTTTTGCGGCACAAACCAGCACAAACGCGGCACAAACGAATGGCACGTTTGTTTTTAAAATTCAGGAACATGGGGTGCAAAATGGGCGGGGTTACAGCAACTATAACGCACAATATCTCCGCAACCAAAGCGGCACAAACGTTTATTTTTGCGGCACAAACCAGCACAAACGCGGCACAAACGAACGGCGCGTTTGTTTTTAAAATTCAGGAACATGGGGTGCAAAATGGGCGGGGTTACAGCAACTATAACGCACAATATCTCTGCAACCAAAGCGGCACAAACGTTTATTTTTGCGGCACAAACCAGCACAAACGCGGCACAAACGAATGGCGCGTTTGTTTTTAAAATTCAGGAACATGGGGTGCAAAATGGGCGGGGTTACAGCAACTATAACGCACAATATCTCCGCAACCAAAGCGGCACAAACGTTTATTTTTGCAGCACAAACCAGCACAAACGCGGCACAAACGAATGGCGCGTTTGTTTTTAAAATTCAGGGACATGGGGTGCAAAGTGGGCGGGGCTTGCATTATATTGAATGTTTAATATCTCAGAAACCGAACCGGCACAAACGCTCATTTTTGCTGCACAAATCAGCACAAACGCGGCACAAACGAATGGTATATTTTTATTCAGGTTTTACAAACATGGGGTGCCAACTTCACACAGCTATTCAATATACATATACTCTGATCCTATATAGTAATTTACATTCAATCTATTTAACTGTTTATGTATATTGTCTTTTCTTGGGTTGCGTGAGTGCTCTGGAGTGTCTATGTATACTATGTCGGGTCGCGCTGTCACACATTTATGTATATTTTGCTCAGGTCTATATATATATATGTCTTGTATATTTTTTGATTTTTGGTTCTGTATATGTGTGAGCGAGGTACCCTGCAGTTACATTGCTTTCTGGTTCAACACTCTTTGGCACTCCCTACTACTCTAATATTGTTCCATTGTTGCGGCTTCACCTGCTGTGAGGGGATTTTGGCATCCAATGCTAGCCTCCCTTTTTCTTTTTTCAGTTATTTACATGAGTCCGTGCTGATTTATATTGGCATGTGAGTTTTGTTTATACACTTTCTTTTTTTATATACTTGTTTGGCTATTATTGGATGTTTTTTCCCTCCTCATCTTGCAGGTGTGGGTTTTTATAATGGGATCATTATCTTTTTAATTACACCAAGAAGGTGGGTCTACTATGCAGCGCGGTGATTGGTTGTTCTACCGGCATGCATACTCCACCCTCCCTCTTTTACTTTTTTACTTTTCTATTTATATCACACTATTACTATCCCTCTTTAGCTACGAATAAGCATCCAAATGATGTGAAACGCATTAGCGGTTTACCACCCTGTACTTCTCTGCATTTGCCTGTATTGTTGGATTTTACTTTAATAAAGATGTCCTTATCCCGGAGTGCAGCTATCCAGGATTTCTTCTTGTCTCATTGCAACCCAGCAAAGCCAGCACCTGGAACCAGTTCTCACTAGGGCAGTGTCATTCCAGAACAAGAGTGTTTGTGAGCTGCATCTCTCTCTTTTCCTGTCTACTAACCTGGATATTTTTTTTTGTTTGTTTGTTTCAATCCCCTGAGGATCAGGATGTGAGCTGTATGTTAACCCTTCACCTCAAGTATCCTCCTGTCAGGATCCGAGTCTGAATCCATGACCTCTCTTGGTGGTGGCTCTTCTTACTGTGCCACTTGAAATGCTGGACAGCTCCCTGCTTTATCCCTTGGACAACTGTACTTCATATCTTGTTTCTGATGAATCCTAAACTCCTTGCTCCTCTTGAAACATTTCCTATTTAAGCTATCTCTCTGCACATCCTGTTTGCCAAAGTATTGTGCTCTTTTCCATAATATCTTGCTCCTTGTGCTCCTGTTGCTGTCCATGTCTTTGATATCACTTATTACTGATCTTTGGCTTGTTAATTGACTACTCTTCCACTCTATCCCAACCTGAAAACACTCATTATAGACTATTGGCTTTTTCTTTCATGTGTTACAAGACCCTGGCTTGCTCCGAGTCTGAATCCATGACCTCTGTTGGTGGTGGCTCTTCTTACTGTGCCACTTGAAATGCTGGACAGCTCCCTGCTCTATCCCTTGGACAACTGTACTTCATATCTTGTTTCTGGTGAATCCTAAACTCCTTGCTCCTCTTGAAACATTTCCTATTTAAGCTATCTCTCTGCACATCCTGTTTGCCAAAGTATTGTGCTCTTTTCCATAATATCTTGCTCCTTGTGCTCCTGCTGCTGTCCATGTCTTTGATATGACTTATTACTGATCTTTGGCTTGTTAATTGACTACTCTTCCACTCTATCCCAACCTGCAAACACTCATTATAGACTATTGGCTTTTTCTTTCATGTGTTACAAGACCCTGGCTTGCTCCGAGTCTGAATCCATGACCTCTGTTGGTGGTGGCTCTTCTTACTGTGCCACTTGAAATGCTGGACAGCTATCTCTCTGCACATCCTGTTTGCCAAAGTATTGTGCTCTTTTCCATAATATCTTGCTCCTTGTGCTCCTGCTGCTGTCCATGTCTTTGATATCACTTATTACTGATCTTTGGCTTGTTAATTGACTACTCTTCCACTCTATCCCAACCGGCAAACACTCATTATGGACTATTGGCTTTTTCTTTCATGTGTTACAAGACCCTGGCTTGCTCCGAGTCTGAATCCATGACCTCTGTTGGTGGTGGCTCTTCTTACTGTGCCACTTGAAATGCTGGACAGCTCCCTGCTTTATCCCTTGGACAACTGTACTTCATATCTTGTTTCTGGTGAATCCTAAACTCCTTGCTCCTCTTGAAACATTTCCTATTTAAGCTATCTCTCTGCACATCCTGTTTGCCAAAGTATTGTGCTCTTTTCCAGCCAATATCTTGCTCCTTGTGCTCCTGCTGCTGTCCATGTCTTTGATATCACTTATTACTGATCTTTGGCTTGTTAATTGACTACTCTTCCACTCTATCCCAACCTGCAAACACTCATTATAGACTATTGGCTTTTTCTTTCATGTGTTACAAGACCCTGGCTTGCTCCCCTCTTAAAGGGTCGATCCTGAGGACTGCATCCTGGCACTATCAGGCTGCAAAACCCATCTCCACCATCAGGTGCTCAGGTGAAGACCAGTTAGTCCTGAGAATCCACACCTTGGATGAGTCTGCGTCACCTGCCAGGGGGACTTGCTTGTATACTTCTCTGGCTAGTTACTATGCAAACCTTCCAACTGCTATAGCTACTGGCTTCTGGCTGTGGGCAAATGTTTCCATGCAGTGGAGCTGTGCTAGCTCTGCACGGGTCAACTGCTTGTTTTGTCTAGGGGCGAGGAGAAAGCTTATACTCATCTGATCCTTCGTTCCTACAGAAAACGGCACTACCCCATGGTCCAGTGGTGGACTGTTTCAAATCTATGGAGCCAGCCCTGGGCTTGATGATTTCAGCAACAGTCCACTCAAGATCACTGTGCCAGGAGTCATGCCCAAAAAATTGTGAAAAAATTAGATCACCTTGTAGTGTCGACTTCCAAAAAATGGGCTGTTTGGGGGGTCTTGGTCCATCCTGGCATTTTTATTTGATATGATTTATAACACAAATTAAGGAAATGTTTTTCTTTTTTTTTCTTTATACAGTAAAAAAACAAGGGGTTGGTAAATACCACCAAAAGAAAGCTCTAGCTGTTTAAAAAAATGATAGAAAAATTAATTTGGGTTACAGTGTTTCATGACTGAGTAATTGTCAAACTACCATAGCACTGTAAACTGAAAGATGACCTTGTAATAAAGGAGTAATACAGGGTGCTACTCAAGTAAAGTAAACTTCAGTTTAATGAAGAAAAATGAAAACAAAATTCAGGGCTGACTGCTGTCATGTGTCTTGTAACCTACATTTGGTAGATTTGTCTCAGACTATTCAAATTGTGGCTCTTTTTTCTGCTTATTTGGGTTGCAGAATCTCTATATCAACAATTATAAATCAGAATCTTAATGTTACCTCCAAGATCACAGATGGTATGGAACTCAGAAAGGTCAAACGCCTGGATCACTTCCTTTCCACATATATTCCATATGGAGTCCATATGATACATGAAAACCACAATCTCCTCTTCTGACCTAATTGACATTAAATGAAAGCATACATTTTTACCACAGAAAAGGTGCAGATAGTTGCTGCCAATAGCATGTAAAGTATAGTGACCCCAAAAAATAGGGCTAATTGTAGCCAGGTCACCAAAAGATCATTTCTAATTGGTTGCTGTAGTTGCTATGGATTACTGCACTTTGCATATATATATCATCAATGTCCTTTCAATTTCTTTATTGAGTAAGACATATTGAAACTATATGTTGATACTACAAAACATGTAGCCATAAAGACATTTTAATAGGAGATACATTTTTATTTTAACTGTTGGCTATTTTTGCATACTATACAGTATTTTACTAAAGTTGACCTGCCACAAGCCAAGGCAATCTAGACTCAGTATGATGAAAAAATGCATATACAAAACATAGTTTCACTATTCAATAATACTGCATATCAAAATAAGGGCACCAAATATATAGGCAGCAAAATTTTGAAGTGGAGTTTGGCCTCAGTTCTCAAGCCTCCTTTTGAGAGACATAATGAGATAGGTGACATCATTAATCAACTGGCAAGCTCAGTAGCCAGTAGAGGACAGGGCTAAGTTTAACATTTTAGGGGTTAATATTTGCATACAACATTGGATATTTATATCTCTGAATATATTTAAAATGCAATGTTCACTGGAGCATTGCTTTTACATTTTTAATCATGCGTCCAGTTTAAAGTGAACATACTCTTAACAAGCAGTAAATGAGCTTACAAACAAGTTGTCACTGACCTCTGTAGGCACAGCAGAAACCCTGAAGTTCCCCTAATAATGGCTTAGCACACTCAGTTCCCCCTCTCATAATTACCTTGGTTACCTTCCAGCCTTCTAATCTTTAATTCTAGAAGTCAACCGATATGGGTTTTTCTCTGGCCGATGACGATATTTAGAAATCGCGGCTTTTGGGCTAAAAATAGCGCCTGTAAAGTGCCTGCAAAATGGCTCCCCTGCAGTCTCAGTGTGAAAGCCCAAGTGCTTTCACACTGAGGCGATGCGCTGGCAGGATGTTAACAAAAAAGTCCTGCAAGCAGCATCTTTGGAGCGGTGTATACCGCTGCTCCACCACTCCTGCCCATTAAAATGAATGCGCACCGCTGCCAAAGCACCTGCAAAGTGATTCGGCAGCGGCGCTTCAGGGGCGCATTTCATCGGCCGCTAGCTGGGTTATAAGCGCTCCGCTAGCAGCCGAATAGCGCCGCTAAAATGATGGTAAAGTGCCGCTAAAACTAGCAGCGTTTTACCATCAACGCCTGCCCGCTCCAGTGTGAAAGCAGCCTTAATTAATAAGTGATACAGAAAATTTCTTACATTTAAACATTTATTAAACAAAACAAACCTCCAATCGGTTCACTTGTATGTATAATTTAGATTAAAAAAAAAACTATATCTTAAATATTAAATACACAAAAACAGGTAATCAAAACTTTTGGATGAAAAAAAAATGAGCTAACTTTACTGTTTTAGTGTATTTTTTCCCAAAAAAAAAGAGCATTTGAAAAACCGCTGGTGCAAATACCGTGTGACATAAAATATTGCAACAACCGCTGTTTTATTCCCTAGGGTCTCTGCTAAAAAAAAAATTATATATATATATATATATATATATATATATATATATATATATATATAATTTTGGGGGGTTCTAAGTGATTTTCTAGCAGAAAATACAGGATTTTTACTTGTAAGCAACAAGTGTCAGAAAAGATTTAGTCTTTAAATGATTAAACTGAGAACTCCTACACACTGAGTTCAGTTCATTGATAAGTAGAAACATTGTATCTCTTCATGGTTCTTTTATCAGACTTGGCAGGCTGCCCAGAGAGGACGAACAAGTCGCTCCACGGAAGACTTCAGGCAACTTGCATTGACTTCTATTACAGAAGTCATTTGCAAGTCGCGCTGAAGTTATAATCGGCCTTTTTTATCAGCACAATCTACCAACACCGATTAATTAAAAAACGACAAATATCGGCCGATATATCGGTCGACCTCTAATTTAAACACAGAGCAGGTGCTCTGGGAGGGAGAAGCAAATAGGGTAAGATAAGAGACTTGATTTAGATGACTCCAGTGCTTCCCTTGAGGATGAATTTTTCAACAGTGCCCACAAATACCAAGGTCACTGCTTATTAGGAATATAACACTTGAATGCCAATAGCCTAGCCAAAAGTTTTCTGTAGAGCAAACCTGTGCTTTGCTCATGGATTTATAGCATGGACATTATCTGGAGCCTAAGTGGCTGAGCCCTTTCACAGACTGGAAGGTGTGATCTTTGTCACATTCAGCATCCACCCCTTGTGAAGTCTGCATATCAAGGACCCTGATGCAAAGCCAATTTAAACTAAATGGACCTGTTGTCATAGAATTCTAATAATACTTCACTACTTTAATTTCAATTTCACGTCCATCTTTTATCTGTAGTAAAAACTAAATTGAAAACCACCATGACAGGAGGAACAGCCCATTGGGAACATTTAAGGAACTATACTTATCCATACATATTATTAAAAATACATTTTGTCATTATTGTTAACTTTAATTACAAAAGATCTACTCTTCAAAACACTCAATACAATATTGTTCCAATACATACTGTATGTATGTTTTACATCAACCTGTACCTCACATGTCCTCTAGTACATTGTTCCTATACGACAACCTGGGTAAGCCTATTGCTAAACAAATATGAGCATATACAAAGAGTCAACCCTGGTCAACTGGTTGGAGCAGAAACTATCTATTGTACTATAGACAACCCACTTAATCCATCCCTGTAAACCCATCAGATATGTAACCTCTTTCAAATCCATTGCAGAACCGATAACCCAGTGGATCATTGCAGTTCCTAGTGAAGATTATCATTAAGATTTTTGCAGGTCAAGATAAGAATGGATTTAAAGGTATTAATTTATTTCTAAAGGTTAATGTACAGTAGGGAGTAAGTTTAAGGTTGGGGCTAGAGTTAGGGATAGGTTTTTATGAGCTTAAAGTGGAACTTTGGTCATTTTTTTCAACTTTCCCTCTATTAAATTTTCTGCCCTTGTTGTTTTAACTTTGGATAGTAAAACTTTTTTTTTTTTTTTTTTGCCAGTAAATACCTTATACAGCCCACTTTCTGTTTCTTGTCTGGTTAAAAGCCTAGGCTTCTGACACCATGCACAGCTCTTTCTCTCTCTCACTCTCGTGGGAGTTTGCCAGGAAGGGAGAGGGGGTGAGTCAAAAGAGGGCCAATGAGAGCTGCAGATCTGAAGGTGTGCCTCTGTGTGTCTGTGTAAATCCAGGAAGTGAACAGGCAGCAGCTTCAGCTGCCCAAAGTTAAAATGGTTGCAGCCAGACTCAGTGGAGGGAGATTTCTGCAGCATATTTAGCAAGTACAGAATTGCAGTATATATAAAATAGTATGCAAAGTTGTTGGAGGGAAGCTTCAGAATGGCAAATATGTTTTTACTATAAATTATGTGGGCACACTGCAGTTCTTCTTTAGTGTTAGGTTAGGTTTTAGAGTCAAAGTGAAGTGTTAATTTTCAGGATTACGTTACTGCAAGGTTAAGGGTTAAATGTTGGTGTCAAATTTGTGTTAAAGCTGAATTTTAGCAGATATAAAAATGTATGAAACTCCAAAATCATTGATACATCATTAAATGTTTGTATTTTTTTTTTTAATTCAAGCAGCGTATCTACCTGAATCTGACCTCATATCAGCCTCTTCTACTCCTTGCATAGAAGAACTGGAGTGTAAGAGGAAAAGGCAGAACAAGAAGCCAAACAGTTAATTTGTTTATATGAAGAGAAAGCAGAGAGCTCATCACTATGCTGTTTCTCATTTCACTGTCCAGTAAAAGGCTGGGGGAAGTCCAGGAATATCTGGGCTCAGAGGTAATTGGTTAACTGATGCTGGGGATGATAGTGGCAGAAATAAAGTTCTATGAGAAAAATCTCTGGATTTTAGGTGAATATTGCAAAAAAATAAAAAATTCAGGGTTAGGGTAAGGGTTAAATGTAAGAGGGGAATATGATTGTTAAGAGATAATTTAGAGATTTGGTTACATTTAAGGGCTTGGTTACATTTAGGGTGAGACGTGGATTAGGGTCAGCCTAAGGGTCATCTTGAGCTTGGGGTTTAGCGAATATAGGAGGACAATTATTTACACTTGCCTTCAGAGCCCACAAGGAGCTGCATTCTGTAATAAACAATATACTGAAACAGACAGAAAATGACATCTTATTAATTGTAAACTGTGTGAAATCTAAAAGTGAAAGTGTGAAGATCTCACCATCTGAATTTGCAAAAGATATGGAAATTGCTTACCACTACTACATGTACAAGAAAATGTTAGATTTCTGTGTAAGAAATCTTGCAGTGGTTGGTAAGATTTGTTCTCATTATATAGACAAAGCAAGCAAACTCTTCCAATGACAAACAGGAAGTGAGAGACAATCCCTCTAAAGTGAAGGAATCCCTGGCTGACACCAGAATTAGTGTCCCTAATGGAAGATATCCCCACTGTTCCTGTTCTGGGGACAACACAAAATTTGGGATTTTCTTTTACTTTCACTTTTGCTGCTAATGGTAAATGGTAAACGGGACAAATAGAGAGGGGCACAGACAACAATAAAAACTGACAGATGTTCTAATCCTATACAAAACTAAAAAGAAGTTTTGCCTTTAGTTATGGTTTAAGTAAGCACCAATACAAAAATACAATGATGTTTGCAGAAGTCCCAAAGGGCCACTCAATAAATTCCAATGGGTCAAAGATTGGGCAACAGAGGCCCTAGGCTATATGATAGATCAGGGGCCGCAACATCACAGTAAAGCTGTACAGGTTCAATTTCACACAGAAAAAGGAGATACTCCCTCAAATGGGATTTTAATGACAACACTACCAAAACTGAGTAAAAACAAATTTATTGGTACATATGAAAAGGTCAATCACACATGTGATGATCTTGTAAAAACAAAGCAAGAACAAACGATAGAATCATTGCAGGCAAACAATAATGTATAATATTACTCTCCAATGTCCGAAAATGCTCTTTGGTACCCGATGTATTTCAGGTTCAAGTTTTCGTTAGGAGAATGTAGGTTCAAATACTTGTCTAATGAGTAGGGATGAGCCGAACACCCCCCGGTTCGGTTCGCACCAGAACCCGCGAACGGACCGAAAGTTCGCACGAACGTTAGAACCCCATTGACGTCTATGGGACTCGAACGTTCGAAATCAAAAGTGCTCATTTTAAAGGCTAATTTGCATGGTATTGTCCTAAAAAGGGTTTGGGGACCCGGGTCCTACCCCAGGGGACATGTATCAATGCAAAAAAAACTTTTAAAAACGGCCGTTTTTTCGGGAGCAGTGATTTTAATAATGCTTAAAGTAAAAAAAAAAAGTGAAATATTCCTTTAAATATCGTACCTGGGGGGTGTCTATAGTATGCCTGTAAAGTGACGCGTGTTTCCCATGTTTAGAACAGTCCCTGCACCAAATGTCATTTTTAAAGGAAAAAATCTCATTTAAAACTGCTTGCGGGTTTAATGTCATGTCGGGTCATGGCAATATGGATGAAAATCAGTGAGACAAACGGCATGGGTACCCCCCAGTCCATTACCAGGCCCTTTGGGTCTTGTATGGATATTAAGGGGAACCCCGCACCCAAATTAAAATAAGGAAAGGTGTGGGGCCACCAGGCCCTATATACTCTGAACAGCAGTGCAAACAAGACAGGGACTGTAGGTTTGTTGTTAAGTAGAATCTGTTTGTAATTTTGAACATTTTTAACGTGTTTAGCTCCAGCCAAAAAATCTTTTCTAAGCTTTTTGGAAAACATAGGGAAGGGTTATCACCCCTGTGACATTTGTTTTGCTGTCTTTCCTCCTCTTCAGAAGATTTCACCTCACTTTTTTGTCCCAATGAAAAATGTTTTTTGAAAATTTGGGTTTTTTTGTGGAACAAGGATTGGAAAGCATCAGTGGAAAGGAGAAATTGTTTTCCCATATTAACTCTTACAGGAGAGAATTTCCCTTCCTAGGGGTAGATTTCATCTCACTTCCTGTTGTCTCCTTCCGTTTGCAAGTAGGAGTCATTTGTAAGTTAGATGTTTGAAAGTAGGGTCCTGCCCTATATACTCAGCAGAAATTTGGGCCTTAGGTATTGCTGTGGCCACAACACTGTAAGCCCTCACAGGGCCCTGCTGTGAAATATTAGATCAAGAATTGTAATTACATGCCCCTGTTGAACAGGAGCTGAAAAATTAGGCCTTAGGCACTGGTGCTGGTGCCACAACACTGCAACCCCTCACAGACACTCTAGTTGGAACGCAGGAATGAGCCCTGCTGCAAAGTATTGCTTCAAAAATTGTAATTACACGCCCCTGTTAGACAGGGGCAGAAAAATTGGGCCTTAGGCACTGGTGCTGGTGCCACAACACTGCAACCCCTCACAGACACTCTAGTTGGAACGCAGGAACGAGCCCTGCTGCAAAGTATTGCTTCAAAAATTGTAATTACACGCCCCTGTTAGACAGGGGCAGAAAAATTGGGCCTTAGGCACTGGTGCTGGTGCCACAACACTGCAACCCCTCACAGACACTCTAGTTGGAACGCAGGAACGAGCCCTGCTGCAAAGTATTGCATCAAAAATTGTAATTACACGCCCCTGTTAGACAGGGGCAGAAAAATTGGGCCTTAGGCACTGGTGCTGGTGCCACAACACTGCAACCCCTCACAGACACTCTAGTTGGAATGCAGGAACGAGCCCTGCTGCAAAGTATTACATCAAAAATTGTAATTACACGCCCCTGTTAAACAGGGGCTGAAAAATTGGGCCTTAGGCACTGGTGGTGGCGCCCAGAACCAAAAATGTTCTTACAAGCTATCAGCGTGATGATTGAGGAGGAAGAGGATAATTACTCAGGGATAGTCACTCAGCATCAGCATAGGCAGTCTTTGAAGGGATCTGAGATTTCAAAAAAAATTATTCGGTTACATCAGCATCAGGTGCTTGGTAGCTGGTGGTGATCCAAGACTCATTCATTTTTATGAAGGTCAGCCGATCGACCGAGTCGGTGGACAGACGCACCCTGTGATCGGTTACCACGCCTCCAGCAGCACTGAATGTGCGTTCCGAAAGAACGCTGGATGCAGGACAGGCCAGTAGCTCAATTGCATACTGTGCAAGCTCTGGCCAGTGATCCATCCTCAAGACCCAGTAACCCAGAGGATTTTCGGTGGGAAAGGTGTCCAAGTCTGATCTTGCCCCTAGGTATTCCTGCACCATATAAAACAGACGCTGGCGATGGTTGCTGGAACCGATCATACCTTGGGGCTGCGGACCAAAAAATTGTCTGAACGCATCGGTCAGACGGCCACCTTCTCCACCGCTCCTTCTTTGACTGACCGAAGCCTCAGCAACACGTTGTCCAGAAACAGGAGTTTGTAACCTCCCAGTCTCTGGGAACGCGTTGCACAGACCTTTCTGCAAGGCCTCCCGAAGATGTTTCATCCTCTGCTCCCTCTGCGATGGCAAGATAAGGTCCGCAACCTTACCCTTGTAACGTGGATCAAGGAGGGTTGCCAGCCAGTATTGGTCCTTCTCCTTGATACCACGAATACGAGGATCCTTACGCAGGCTTTGCAGGATCAGGGAGGCCATGCAGCGTAGGTTTGCTGAGGCATTCGGTCCGGAGTCCTCTGGGTCACTAAGAACGACATGGTCCGCAGCCACCTCCTCCCAGCCACGTACAAGTCCATGTGTTTCTTGGGACTGATCCCTTAAAGACTGCTGCTGATGCTGAGTGCCAGGCTCCACCTCCATACTGACACAATCTTCCTCCTCCTCCTCTTCCTCCTCGTCCTCTTCCTGTGTGATCGGCGGGCACGCAGGAACACTGTCTGGATAAAGGGGGCCTTGAGAGCTAAGGAAGTCCTCCTCTTCCTGCCTCTGTTCTGCCTCAAGTGCCCTGTCCATTATTCCACGCAGCGTGTGCTCCAACAGGTGGACAAGGGGGACAGTGTCACTGATGCATGCACTGTCACTGCTCACCATCCTCGTGGCCTCCTCGAATGGTGACAGGACAGTGCATGCATCCCTGATCATGGCCCACTGGCGTGGGGAAAAAAAACCAAGCTCCCCTGACCCTGTCCTGGTGCCATAGTCGCACAGGTACTCATTGATGGCCCTCTGCTGCGTGTGCAGCCGCTGCAGCATGGCCAACGTTGAGTTCCACCTGGTGGGCATGTCACAGATTAGGCGGTTCTTGGGCAGGTTAAACTCCTTTTGGAGGTCCGTCAGCCGAGCACTGGCATTATATGACCGGCGGAAATGCACACAGACTTTCCTGGCCTGCCTCAGGACATCCTGTAAGCCCGGGTACCTGCCCAAGAACCGCTGCACCACCAAGTTAAGGACGTGAGCCAAACAGGGCACATGGGTCATTTGTCCCTGTCGGAGGGCAGAGAGGAGGTTGGTGCCATTGTCGCAAACCACCATTCCTGCCTTAAGTTGGCGTGGCGTCAACCACCTCTGAACCTGCCCCTGCAGAGCTGACAAAACCTCTGCCCCAGTGTGGCTCCTGTCCCCCAAGCACACCAGCTCAAGCACCGCATGGCATCTTTTGGCCTGCGTACTTGCGTAGCCCCTTGAACGCCTACGGAGCACCGCTGGTTCCGAGGAAGAGGCCATAGAGGAAGAAGAAGAGGAGGGGGTGGAGGAGAGAGGTGTGTCACAATCAGCATTTTGGAGGCGTGGTGGCGGAACAACCTCCAACACTACTGCACCTTGTCCTGCATCCTTCCCAGCTGCCAGCAGAGTCACCCAATGCGCCGTGAAACTTAGGTAACGTCCCTGTCCATGCCTGCTGGACCATGAGTCAGCGGTAATATGCACCTTACCGCTGACCGCCCTGTCCAGCGAGGCATGGACATTGCCTTCCACATGCCGGTAGAGAGCCGGAATCGCCTTCCGTGAGAAAAAGTGGCGTTTGGGTACCTGCCACTGAGGAACCGCACATTCCACAAACTCACGGAAGGGGGCAGAGTCTACCAACTGAAAAGGCAGCAGTTGAAGTGCTAGCAATTTTGCCAAGCTAGCATTCAACCGCTGGGCATGTGGATGGCTGGGAGCAAACTTCTTTCGGCGGTGCAGCAGCTGGGGCAGGGAAATTTGCCTGGTACAATCTGACGTCGGTGTACCAAAAGCAGATTGCCCACAAGTACTTGGCTGTGACACACCTAATTCTACACCTTCATTCCTCTCACTGCAGGTCTCAGAGAGGACTGAAGGTCTAGTGGGGTTGGAAATCTCAGCTGATGAGGAGCAAGGAGAGATCCTCTTTGTTCTTTGGTGTGGGTCTTTTAGATACGCTTGCCAACGAACTGCATGGCAGGTCAACATATGTCTGGTCAAGCATGTGGTACCCAAGCGGGAGATGTTTTGGCCACGCGAGATACGCTTGAGACATATGTTGCAAATAGCAGCGGTGCGATCTGATGCACTCGTCTCAAAAAAGGCCCACACCAAAGAACTTTTTGAATAACGCGCAGAGACTGCAGCGCCCTGCACATGTGGAGCTTTGGGGTGTGATGCAGTCAATGTGCTGCCCTTAGGCTGGCCCCTGGAGGGCATCCTGCCTCGTTGGTGATGTGCCGCCGCCTCCTCCTCCTCCTCCTCCTCCTCCTCCTCCTCCTCTCTCCTATCAGGCACCCACGTTGAGTCAGTGACCTCATCATCCCCTCCCTCCTCATCACTGGAGCAAACCTGGCAGTATGCTGCAGCAGGGGGAGCATGACTGCCAGATTGCTGTCCTTCTTGGGCACCCCCTCTGTCCGTGCTCATGTTACTGCCTTCATCGAGCTCAGTATCGTCATCAGAGCCTTCCAAACGCTGGGCATCCTCCTGGAGCATGTACCCAACACTGTGGTCAAACAGTTCGAGGGAATCCTCATGAGGACATGGTGGAGCTAGGGAAGGAGTCACTGATGACATTGAGCTGAGGGAAGAGGCCGCTGCTTTGCCAGACAAAGCACCCTGGGCATGGGTGAGAGAGGATGAGGAGGATGAGGACGGCTTGGTCATCCACTCGACCAAGTCTTCCGCATGTTGCGGCTCAACACGGCCAGCTGCCGAAAAAAAGGCCAAGCGTGTCCCATGGCCACGTGCTGATGAGGATGCACCGTCTCCACGACCAGCACTAGACACAGAGCCTGCTTGCCCTCTCTTATTGGCTTGTGACTGTCTGCCTCTCCTTCTTGGCCTTCCAGACATACTAATGGCCTGTAGCTGCACTAAGCTGGGATAGAACACCTGTAATTTTCTTCAAGTAGCTTTATATACTGTAACCAGACAAGCCTGCCTGTCAGTAGGAAGATAACAGGAACGGATCTAGCTGAACACTGTGAGCAGGACGCACTGTACTAAATGTAAATAGTCTAGCTGCCTGACCGTGGTACTAATAGGATCAAATAGAACACCTGTAATTTTCTTCAGGTAGCTTTATATACTGTAACCAGACAAGCCTGCCTGTCAGTAGGAAGATAACAGGAACGGATCTAGCTGTACACTGTGAGCAGGACGCACTGTACTAAATGTAAATAGTCTAGCTGCCTGACCGTGGTACTAATAGGATCAAATAGAACACCTGTAATTTTCTTCAGGTAGCTTTATATACTGTAACCAGACAAGCCTGCCTGTCAGTAGGAAGATAACAGGAACGGATCTAGCTGAACACTGTGAGCAGGACGCACTGTACTAAATGTAAATAGTCTAGCTGCCTGACCGTGGTACTAATAGGATCAAATAGAACACCTGTAATTTTCTTCAGGTAGCTTTATATACTGTAACCAGACAAGCCTGCCTGTCAGTAGGAAGATAACAGGAACGGATCTAGCTGAACACTGTGAGCAGGACGCACTGCACTAAATGTAAATAGCAGGAACGGATCTAGCTGAACACTGTGAGCAGGACGCACTGCACTAAATGTAAATAGCAGGAACGGATCTAGCTGAACACTGTGAGCAGGACGCACTGCACTAAATGTAAATAGCAGGAACGGATCTAGCTGAACACTGTGAGCAGGACGCACTGCACTAAATGTAAATAGCAGGAACGGATCTAGCTGAACACTGTGAGCAGGACGCACTGCACTAAATGTAAATAACAGGAACGGATCTAGCTGAACACTGTGAGCAGGACGCACTGCACTAAATGTAAATAGCAGGAACGGATCTAGCTGAACACTGTGAGCAGGACGCACTGCACTAAATGTAAATAGCAGGAACGGATCTAGCTGAACACTGTGAGCAGGACGCACTGCACTAAATGTAAATTGCAGGAACGGATCTAGCTGAACACTGTGAGCAGGACGCACTGCACTAAATGTAAATAGTCTAGAAGATAACAGGAACGGATCTAGCTGAACACTGTGAGCAGGACGCACTGCACTAAATGTAAATAGCAGGAACGGATCTAGCTGAACACTGTGAGCAGGACGCACTGCATTAAATGTAAATAGTCTAGATAGAAGATAACAGGAACGGATCTAGCTAAACTGAATACAGTGTATATATATATATGCAACACCTGGGATGCATATATATACACAATACACTGTAAGTGCAGCTAACTGACTGACTGTTCTGCCTAATCTATCTAACTCAAATCAAATGACACTGTCTCTCTCTCTCTCTCTATCTCTCAGCACACCGGAACACACACTACACAGGGCCGCCGTGCAGGCGGCCTTATATAGTGTGGGGTGTGTACTAAATCCCCTGAGCCATAATTGGCCAAAGCCACCCTGGCTTTGGCCAATTACAGCTCTCTCTACTGACGGCGCTGTGATTGGCCAAGCATGCGGGTCATAGTGCATGCTTGGCCAATCATCAGCCAGCAATGCACTGCGATGCCGCAGTGAATTATGGGCCGTGACGCGCCACACGAATTTAGCGCGAACGGCCCATAACGTTCGCAATTCGGCGAACGATCGAACAGCCGATGTTCGAGTCGAACATGGGTTCGACTCGAACACGAAGCTCATCCCTACTAATGAGTAAGAAAGAAAAAAAGCACAATAACGTTGTGACATAAGCATACAGTAGCAAGTATATCAGGTATGGACAAAAACCATGCTCATGGGGCACCTACCAAAATAGGATGGGACAAATAGTGCAATGTTCTGCTAGGTTGTTCAAACAGAAATAAAAAAACATTGCTGCAGGAGATGGCGTCAATGGAGATCTCTTATACCACCCCGAAGTTCAACCTGGATGCCCCACGGAGGTCCCCACAGTGACTGGTCGCAGACCACAAATAGTGGAATATACTTGCCACTGTATGCTTATGCCACAACGTTATTGTGCTTTTTTTTCTTCTTTTTTAGTCATTAGACAAGTATTTGAACCTACATTTTACTATTAAGTACCCCTGACAAAAGGCTTGAACATGAAATGCGTTTGGTATCAAAGAGTGCTTTCGGACATTGGAGAGTAATATTATACAGTATTGCATGCCTGCAATGATTCTATATGATTCTATAATTTGTTCTTACTTTGTTTTTATAAGATCATTACATGTGTGATTGATCCTTTTATATGTACCAATAAATATTTATTTTTACTCAATTCTGGTAGTGTTGTTGCCGTAAAAATCCTATTTTAGGGGGTATCGCCTTTTTCTTCATATATCCAGGGATGTGGCAACCACTTACCACTTTCTGACATGATGGAAACATCTCTATCTATTCACGGGTAGCAAATACCAATCCCCCCGCTTTCTCCATTTCCACCATCTCAGAAGTATGTTAATTTTGAGAATATTTACATTTTGTATTTGTTGTGAATAGATTCAGTTGGCTATTGTTGGGTCTGAGACTATACCATGTTTAGGGGCAAAGAATTTGACACCCTTATGGTGAAATACAAAGAACACTGCAAAAAGGAAGCACAGGAGTCAGAAATGGCTTCTATGTTTCAAATTAGAAGATTAGGGGAAAGGAAGGTTTCCATGTTTTGGCACATAGAGAGCTTTGAGCAGTATATCCAAGATGATATCAATCCTTTTGGATTAAGAATACAGATTTTTTCCACTCTTGAAAGTACTGACATGATTTTCAAAAAAAGATGGGTGAATAACCTTCAACAATGTAGGAAGGTGATGATAAAATTATTAACAAAAGAATATCAAAAAAGTATCACCTTATTGGAAAAGGATATTTATATCATTTATGCCAATCTGGAAACATTAAAGGAACTACCTAATTTTAGAAAACAGTAAGAGGCAATCAAAACTCATATAGACCAAATGGTTAGAGAGTATATAACAACTAAAGAGAGAAAATTCTGGAGGGACAAAACGGCATTCCGTGAAGGCAAAGCATATAGTTGGCAGCAAAAAAACACACAGACACGACAACAAAGAAATAGTAATTTGAACACATACAATAGGGGTAAAGGATCAGATTCATAGTTGCTTTGTTTTTATAGGATCATCACATGTGTGATTGATCCTTTTATATGTACCAATAAATATTTGTTTTTACTCAATTTTGGTAGCGTTGTTGCCGATAAAATCCCATTTTAGGGTGTATCTCCTTTTTCTTCATGTATCCAGAGAGGTTCAATTTCACTGCCTCTGGACTACTAGGTGACCTAAATGTTAGCAATTGTTGATTGTGAATTGACACTACCTCCCCCACCTTAATTCTGTTGGGACAAAGTGTCTGAACAGTTTACAAAGTCTGCACTTGAAGATTCAAAATGCTCCGCTTAACTGGTGTTATTAAAAGATTCCCCAAACACTTATATTATAGACATTTACTTTAAAATGCAAATTGTAAATTTACATAAGAAGACATCACAAAACCACATTCATAGAACCTTGAAAAAATGAAGTCTGAGTTTGACACAATAGCTTTATTTGAAGGACAATATTCTGCATGGAAGTGTGAGATTGTTACTTGATTCAAATTCTGATGACCAAATTACCTGTAAATCGATTCAAACAAGTCCTTTGAAGAGACTCCAAAAGCTCTTTCATACTGGCTTTTTCCTTCTCTGAGATAGAAGAATCAACATTTGATACTATAATAGTTGGTTTAGCATATATATAAACTTCCTATACTTACGTTCATTTATCAAGAATCTCTAACGTTTTAAACATATTGCGTATTTTTAGTGTACTTTAACCAATGAACAGCTTTGTGCTTTTATTTTGGAAAAAAAATGATAACAGCATATCCAAGTTTATCTCATTATATTTAAAGAAAGTTATAAAACTTAAATACAGTTTTGCTCTAGCAAACTCTTGCATGTGGCAGTTTGAGTATGATTTATATATACTGTAGTAACGGGATATATGGCTTGCAGGGACATCTTGTTCTTGCACCGAAGCTACCTTTTAAAAATCTTGGTTTTCAGTGCCCAAAACTGAACTTCAGGGATGTAGTTATAAACAATTCACAGAGATACATTAGTTACCATGTGCATTCATTCTGTGAAAATGGGGCAAGAAACAAATGTTCCTGAGCTATTACCTTTCCAGGTCGAATGTTTTCAATAGAGTGAATCAGAAAAATACAGCATTATGGCCACTAGATGGAGCTGGCAATCATAGTAAAAAAGTAATTTGTTTTAAATTATTATCAATTCAACTCCATCTAGTGGCCAGAATGCTGTGTTTTTCTGATTCACCCTATTCTGTATGAATAAAGAACAACTGACCTGGAGAGATAATAGCTTACTAACATTTGATTTTGCCCCTATTTGCATAGACCGAATGTGCATACAGTTTCACAGGATGAATAGTGAATAGCTGTGAGATTTTTTTTTTTATAAATACACCCCTTATTTTTAGCTTCCACTTACAAATATTTCAAAGAGCTGTAAAGTAATTAAGAAGAATGATATTTAAACTCCATATAATTTATACATATAATAATTTGGTACGTTGTATTAATTACATAATGTGCTTTACTTTACTGATTGATAAAGGTGATAGAACCCCACAATGAACTCATCAGGAAAGATATTTGTTTTACCACCTTTTCTTTGTTCTTTTCAGAACTAACTGCTTACAAGAAGCCATAGTGACAAGCTAAATCAAATGAAAGTGTGGTGTTGCGCTAATCCTAAATTTAAACAAGATACTAAAAGAATTGACTTAAATGTGATACCGCAGTAGTGGTGGGTGTCTCTAAGATGCGGATCTACTGCAATCAGCCATGTGTGTTTCTATAATTGCGTATAACAATAAACCTCTATCTGAGGGTGCCTATATCTGTGTATGTGTCATAAAGAACATAAAAAAACATTTTTTATACTTGAAAAAAACTTAAATATCTACTATAACTGATAAATACACATCAAATAAGTGTCATAAGTGCTATTCAGAGTGGAAGTGAATCCGTATGCAAAAATGATATAAACCAAAACTTCCAAAGCAAGAAAATATATGTATCCAAAAAATCTCACAAAAAAAAAAAAAAAATAGTGGCTTACTGACCGAGCACGTGTGCACCTGGTGTCACTTAACACATCACCAGGTGCGTGTAACATAAATGGTGCACTTATACCAAATAGCGTGATATACAGTCCTCTCGGTAACGTGAAAATTGAAAAAGATATATTTAAAAAAGTGATATCCACTAAAATAATGGTAAACTGAGTCCAGAGCATGTGATCCACTCCGTGCAGAGATAAACGTGACAAAGGTGATACAGCTCTTCATGCAGCACGGCACACACTGGTGGGCAATGGCCCCTTACCTTGAGGTAATGGGGTACTCGCACTTAGCCAATATATAGAAATGGCAGCCTTTAAAGGTCCTGGAGTAAGCAAGCAGTGGGGGCGGTGGTGGTCTAATCCTATCCTGGCTTATCACCTATATGGACTTGCGTCTCATCAAGTAGTGTCCCGGGGTCACTGAGATAAACCAGAAAGGAAAAAATCCCCAATAGTGTAGTATTGTCTAATAGCAATGCAACTTTATTGAAATAATACAGGTACTCACATTTTATAAAAGAAAATCAGGCGAAAATCCGACGAGCAGCGAGCTCGTAGTACAAATACAAACAGAAAATGCCTTTCCCGTCCCTACGCGTGACGTCACAACCCACCTGACTTCTTCAGGGGATCCCTGAAGAAGTCACGTGGGTCGTGACGTCACGCGTAGGGACGGGAAAGGCATTTTCTGTTTGTATTTGTACTACGAGCTCGCTGCTCGTCGGATTTCCGCCTGATTTTCTTTTATAAAATGTGAGTACCTGTATTATTTCAATAAAGTTGCATTGCTATTAGACAATACTACACTATTGGGGATTTTTTCCTTTCTGGTTTATCTCGGTGACCCCAGGACACTACTTGATGAGACGCAAGTCCATAAAGGTGACAAACCAGGATAGGATTAGACCACCACCGCCCCCACTGCTTGCTTACTCCAGGACCTTTAAAGGCTGCCATTTCTATATATTGGCTAAATGCGAGTACCCCATTACCTCAGGTAAGGGGCCATTGCCCACCAGTGTGTGCCGTGCTGCATGAAGAACTGTATCACCTTTGTCACGTTTATCTCTGCACGGAGTGGATCACATGCTCTGGACTCAGTTTACCATTATTTTAGTGGATATCACTTTTTTAAATATAATATCTTTTTCAATTTTCACGTTACCGAGAGGACTGTATATCACGCTATTTGGTATAAGTGCACCATATATGTTACACGCACCTGGTGATGTGTTAAGTGACAGCAGGTGCACAAGTGCTCGGTCAGTAAGCCACTATTTTTTTTTTTTGTGATATTTTTTGGATACATATATTTTCTATCTTTGGAAGTTTTGGTTTATATCATTTTTGCATACGGATTCACTTCCACTCCGAATAGCACTTATGACACTTATTTGATGTGTATTTATCAGTTATAGTCGATATTTAAGTTTTTTTCAAGTATAAATTTTTTTTTTTTATGTTCTTTATGACACATACACAGATATAGGCACCCTCAGATAGAGGTTTATTGTTATACGCAATTATAGAAACACACATGGCTGATTGCAGTAGATCCGCATCTTAGAGACACCCACCACTACTGCGGTATCACATTTAAGTCAATTCTTTTAGTATCTTGTTTAAATTTAGGATTAGCGCAACACCACACTTTCATTTGATTTACCTGAGCGAGGGGCAGGCTGCACCCCACCCGGTGTGAGCTGCTTTTCCATATATCAGCCTTATTATTATTCTTTATCTCCTATCTCCTTGACCCCAGCATTACGATAGCGCAGGAATACTCTTTAATTTTCATAGTGACAAGCTGCTGCATCTTGTGATTACAGTCTTGACAATCAGCTATCATTTGTATTATTTAGAACAAATACAAAATAAATAGGAGACGCCTGTTGCAAGCATTTTGACTTTGTACATGTACAATTTGTCATCGACCACATAAACAAGAAAAGTCACATGTTGCAAATGAAAAATCACTAAAAAGTTTAATAAAATTAATATCAATAAAATGTTGATATAATGTCAGCAAAAATCCCTTCAGCGAATGTCTGTTGGGAAAAGATCACCATCCTGGGCAATTCAAACTAAGTACAACAAAGACATGCATAATCATTTCCAAGAGAGAAGAGAGGGCCATATTTGTCTTATACAAGAAATAACAAGATTTAGCTGTCTATATTTCTGAATTATTTGACATTGAGTTTTCATAAAAAGCAAACACTGCATATTTTTTTTTTCATTATATGCTTAGTTTGAATTGCTCAGGATGTTATATACTGTATTAACTGTAACCTCTTTCTGACCTCGTAACACAAATGTGTGATGGCAGGAAGGTTGGGCCTTAAAATGCACATGGTGCACCTACAGTGCTGTGAAAAATGATTTGTCCACTTTCTGATTTTTTTTTTTTTGCATATCTGTCACGTTTAAATGATTCCGAAATTTTAATATTACACAAAGATAACCCGAGTAATTACACAATGCAGTTTTTAAATGATGATTTATATAATTAAGGAAAAAAAGCTGTCCAAACCTGCCTGGCCCTATTTGAAAAAGTAATTGCCCCCTAAACCTAACAACTGGTTGTGCCACCCTTGACGGCAACGACTGCAATCAAGCATTTGCAATAGCTGGCAATGAGTCTTTCACATCTGCGTGGAGGAATTTTGGCCCACTCTTCTTCGCAGCATTGTTTTAATTCAGCCACATTGGAGGGTTTGAGCATGAACAGCCTGTTTAAGGTCATGTTACAGCATCTGGATTGGATTTAGGTCAGGACTTTGACGCAGGGCCATCTTAATAACATCATGGGCCCCTGGGCAAAGTAATACACTAGGGCCCCTACAAGGGAGAAGGTCACCTGCGGTGTGCTATGCGTGCGATGGCAGGGAGTGGGTATGGCTAAATAATGCTAAATTTTGGGCGTGTCTTTTTAGTCTGTTAAGAAACAACACATACAGAAAACCAGGGAATTATCCCAAATTAAATTCACCCCTATACACACTGTCCCGCCCTCTCTACACACTGCCCCCCCCCCCCCCCATATTACACTGACCCCCTGTATACACTGACTATTTTTCCCTGTACACACTGCTCCCACTTCTTTTTGAAACTATCCCCCTCCCTGTACACATTGCTCCCTATCATAAATGCCTCTCCCAGCCATTTAGCCGCCTGTATTTATGTATGACTGTACACAGTATGGGGGGCAGGAAGGCACAGTACAGGGGGGTTGGAGGACACAGTAGAGGGGAGGTCAGGAGGTACAGAATAGGGTGTAGTAATGTATGGTGTCAGGTTTGGGTAGTATAAGGTGGTATAGTGGCCGGTTAGGGTAGTATAGGCAGTATAGTGGCAGGTTAGGGTAGTATGGGGAAGGTTTGGGTAGTATAGGGCAGTACAGAGGTAGCATTGGATAGTATAGGGCACTACAGAGGTAGCATTGGATAGTATAGGGCAGTACAGAGGTAGCTTTGTATAGTATAGGGCAGTACAGAGGTAGCTTTGTATAGTATAGGGCAGTACAGAGGTAGCTTTGGATAGTATATGGCAGTACAGAGGTAGCTTTGGATAGTATATGGCAGTACAGTGGTAGGTTTGGTTAGTGTACGGCAGTACAGAGGTAGGTTTGGATAGTATACAGCAGTACAAAGGTAAGTTTGGATAGTATACAGCAGTACAAGGGTAGGTTTGGATAGTATACGGCAGTACAGAGGTAGGTTTGGATAGTATAGGGCAGTACAGAGGTAGGTTTGGATAGTATAGAGAGGTACAGTGGCAGGTCTGGATAGTATGGGGAGGTATAGTGGTAGGTCTGGGTAATATAGGGAGGTATAGTGGTAAGTCTTGATAGTGTAGGGAGGTATAGTGGTAGGTATGGGTAGTATAGGGAGGTATAGTGATAGGTCTAAGTAGTATAGAGAGGTAAAGTGGTAAGGCTGGATAGTATAGGGAGGTATAGTGGTAGGTCTGGGTAGTATAGGGAGGTATAGTGGTAGTTCTTGGTAGTATAGGGAGGTATAGTGGTAGGTCTGGCTAGTATAGGGTGGTGTAGTAATAGGTCTGGATAGTATAGGGAGGTGTAGTGGTAGGTCTGGGTAGTATAGGGAGGTGTAATGGTAGGTCTGGATAGCATAGGGAGGTGTAGTGGTAGGTCTGGATAGTATAGGGAGGTGTAATGGTAGGTCTGGATAGTATAGGGAGGTGTAGTGGTAGGTCTGGGTAGTATAGAATGAAATAGTGGCAGGTTAGTGCAGTATGCCATGACATGCTCAGTCACTTACAGCATTGCTGAATGCAAACACTCCCGGGGCTGCTGTGGTCTCTCCTCCTCAGCTTGAGTGAACGAGTCTTAGGAAGGAGTGGAGGAGGCAGCCACACCCCTGGCTTTGCCCACAAAGTCTCTGGAGATATTGGAGATCTCAGAGAAACAGCCTAACTTGATTAAATGACAGGGGAGTGTTACAGGCAGCCTCCCCCCGCATTGCTGATGCTCCTGCTGACCCGATCGACTTGAAAAAGCAGTACATGTTACAAACTAAACTGCAAGGGGACAGAGAAAGTGCAGGGCCCCCCCATGCAGGTGGGGCCCCTGGGCAGTGCCCAGGTGTGCCCGCTCGCTAAGACAGCCCTGCTTTGACTAGGCCACTCCAAAATCTTAATTTTTGTTTTATTTTTTGCCATTCAGATGTGGTCTTGTTGGTGTGTTTTGGATCATTGTCCTCCTGCATAACCCAAGTGTGCTTGAGTTTTCAAACTGATGGCCAGACATTCACCTTCAGGATTTTCTGGTAGAGCGCAGAATTCATGGTTCCATAAATTATGGCAAGCCGTTCAGGTCCTGAAGCTGAAAATCAGCCTCAGACCATCGCACTACGACCACCATGTTTGACTGTTGATATGGTGTTCTTTTTATGAAATGCTTTGTTAGTTTTATGCCAGATGTAACGGGACGCACACCTTCCAAAAAGTTCAGTCTCAGCAGTCCACAGAATATTTGTCCAAACGTCTTGGGGATAATCAAGATGTTTTTTGACAAATGTGAGACGAGTCTTTGTGTTGCTTCTGGTCAGCAGTGGCTTTCGCCTTGGGACTCTCCGATGATTGGATGCTATTTTTGCCCAGTCTTTCTTAATGATGAATCATGAATACTGGCCTTAACTGAGGCAAGTGAGGCCTGCAGTTCTTTAGATGTTGTTCTGGGTTCTTTTATGACCTCCTGGATGAGTCATTGTTGTGCTCTTGGAGTCATTTTAGTAGGCCGGCCAATCCTGGGAAGGTTCACCAGTGTTCAAAATTTTTTCTCTAAAAGCTCTCACTGTGGTTCGCTTCGAGTCCCGAAGCTTTAGAAATGGCTTTGTAACCATTTCCAGACTGGTACATGTCAATTACTTTGTTTCTCATCTGTTCTTAAATGTCTTTAGGTCATGGAATGATGTGTTGCGTTTTTAGATCTTTTAGCATTCTTCACTTTGTCAGACAGCTTCTATTTAAGTGATTTCTTGATTCAATAGGTCTGGCAGTAATCAAGCCTGGGTGTGGCTAGTGAAATTTAACCCAGGTTTCCAAAAAATGTGGTTAATTACAGTTTACTCATGATTTAAAAAAGGGGGGGGGCAATTACTTTTCACAGCACTGTATGCATCAATGGTCGCTGAAGCTTCTGTGCTGAGAGCATGCTCACTCTGTGACTTAGGTCGACCATACACAGATCGAAATTCATTTAGTTCAGCAGGGATCAGCCAAATCTTGATCCATGTATGGGCAGGCTGGTTATAAACAAGTTGATCTATTCATTGACTTATGTACAACCAGCCTTGTGGAAAATGTTCTCTTGATCAGCACCACCGGCTATAGCCAGCAGTGCTGATGAGTGTATTCTGATGGCGAGGAAGTCTCCCCACTGTCAGAATACAATAGCTCAGTGGGAGGGATTCCCCCATCCACATCAAGTGAATGGATGGGGGAATTAAGTAATTTACTTTTTATCAACCCACTGGTTGAATAAAGAAAAAAGGACTCGTGTTTGGCCAGCCTTAGCTGTCACATACAACTCCTGTTCTCTGTTTATCAACAGGAGTCGTTGGGACGGGTTCCCAATCATGTAACCACTGTGACAGACAATTACCGTGATCTTGTGATGTGGAAAACCCAAACTGCCTCAAGACTAAGATAAAGGGCTACTGGAAGGGGCTTTGTTTAACCAGAACGGCTGATGCCAGCGGGTGATTCTCGGCCCCTCTGCTGGAGCTGTCAGATTGGGAGGGGGAACAGCGAGGAGTCACGTGACCGCCAAGCTGCGCTGTGAAATAAGGTATCCTTAGAATGGGTTTGATATCACCTATCTTATCTCTTAAGGTCTCTTAAGAGACTTCGAAGGACAGAAGATTGGATTGGACTGGATTGAGTCACAGACATTTTAAAAGGAGAAGACCAACCTGAACCACATGCCAAAACGCACCAATGTGAACTAGGGCTCAAATTGAAGGAACCCTGGAGAGCATCCCCTCCATACCGGCGCCCCCGTTACTGCAGGATTGAGTGTCCAGCAAGGAGACTGGCAGGTTAATCCGAGGAACCCACTGTGAGATATCCCCTGGAATTCATCTTCCACTTCTAAGCCTGTTTTGACCCCCCTGAATAAGGGCGGTCGCAGGCTTTCTGGTAAGCCTCCAACTTTAAACATCTGGTGGCGGGCTGCACTGACGGTGGATCTTGTAACCCCGGACCTTGCATTGGCCTTTTTTTGTGGACTTGCTTTTTCATTTCACTACTTATATGCACTTATCACATTTATGAACTTTAATCTTATGTTTATTCATTTATACTTGTTTTACTTTGTATACATCCTTTTAGGGTATGGTTTTACATCAGTCAATTTTATTTATTAATTTTCACTATTGAATTTTGTGATTTATTAATTTTAGGTCACAACACTAACAATCCACATGTGTTAACACATATGTGCACTATATAATTAGTCCAGCACTACACTTGTTTTATTTTGGTTATGCTTTTTGTGCCCTTGTATTGGGGGTCTTTGGTGTTTTAGTCGCAGGATTTCCTTCATGGTTTTTCATTTTTGACATCATTTTTTTTGCACCTAGCGCAATTTCTTCCCCCCTTTTTTTTAAGTGGTTAACAATAGTTGATTGTTAAGGAGCGGGCCGGGAACCCAGCCATCGCATCCTTAACAACAGATGATTTATCAGCTCTCAGCGGATTTCCCCGCTGATAGCTGAATCTAAAAAATAAAAAATTGTGAAAAAAAGGGCGCCAATTTTTTTTTAAAGAAACAGAGTGGGGTCCCCCCCACATTCATACCAGACCCTTAGGTCTGGTGTAGTTTTTGAGGGGAACCTCCACCCCAAAATAAAAAAAAAAAAATGGCATGGGGTCCCCTCCAAAATCCATATCAGACCCTTATCCGAGCATGCTGCCTGGCAGGCAAGGAAGGGGGGGGAGCGGCTCTGCCCCCCCACCCCAAAGCACCTTGTCCCCACGTTGATGAGAACAAGGGCCTCCCTGGCCAGTGGTTGTGGGGGTCTGTGGGCAGGGGGCTTATCGGAATCTGGAAGCCCCGTCAGAGCCCCAATGCACCCCCCCATTTTGAGGACATGTAGCCTGGTATGGTTCAGGAAGGGGGGGGTGACGCTCGCTTATCCTCTATCTTTCCTGGTCTGCCAAGCTGCATGCTCGGATAAAGGTCTGGTATGGATTCGGGGGAGGGGGAGGGGGCTACGCCATTTTTCTTTTACATTTTGTCCTGGGCTGGTATGGACCGTATATATGTGAACCGGCTCCATAGAAAGATAGTTAGATGCACATGTCATGTGAATTTGATACTGTTCAAAACCCATCAAATTCACATATATGTGAATGGAGCCTTAATCGTAGAGACAGACCATCTCTGTGATTAAGCCTGTAAATGTGAAATGCCTCAGAGAGAGGCAGTCAATAGGCAAGGACTCTCCATGTGTTTGTTCTGGTTGAATAAAGCTTTTAATGAAGAGTAATGTCAGCATTGTGTGGCCTTTTGACTGATATAGCAGTAATACATGGGCTTCCCCCCCCCCACTGCCTCCACCTTGTATATAATGAGCAATTATAGCTGCCACATATACAGTACTTATTTAATAATAAGCTATACCTTAACACATTGAAAGGACTACACATTCACTTTCAAGACTATACCTTACAGCTTGGGGTAGGAATTGCCAGCATGTATACATGGTGTTAGAGTAGTACATCATCATGTGATATAGGGACTTTGGACTTGATTTGACCAGATATACTGAAGAAACATCTGTGTTAGAATAATATGCTAAAAATAAAATAAATAAAACACAGTGTTAATTCTTTAAGATCCAATTATCAAGCATGTCATACATGAAGCTAAATATCTACAAATAAAATATTTTTTTTCCTGGTTCATTTTGTTCTCCACAACTCCTATGTGACAGAAAATCAGCAAGCATCAATGACCGGCCGAATTTTGATCCATGTATGGTGCAGGGTGTTCATAAAGAAGTTGATCTACCAAACGACTCCTGTACTACTGCCCTGTAAAATTTTTGCCACTCGAACAGTGCCGCCTGCTATAACTGGTGGTGCTGATCAGTATAATCTGACAGCCGGGAAGGACTCCCTGCTGTCAGAATACAAAGGCACAGTGAGGAGGATTCCAACATCCACCTTGAATGTGTGGATGGGGGAATCAAGTCTTTTTCTTTCATTCCACCAGCTGGACACTTTGAACGAAGAAAAATGAATTATCTATGGCCTGCTTAAGTCATATTCTCCCCCATAGGCAGAAGTACTACGCCTTTCTTCTTGGATGCTGAACAGAGGCAAGGGGGAGTGAAGGAAAGATAAATGTGTGCTGCTGGCGTGTCTGCAAATAAAGTGACCTTGTTGCTTTTCATTGCATAGGCAAAACACAGGTTTATTGCAATTAATACTCATACGCTCAAAGTCTCAAATGTACCACCTTGAAATTTTGATATTCTTAATGCCTGTAACTCATTCTGTCATGTTCTAAAAACCCCCCTTGAACCGGAAGCACGTGTTTAGGGGACAACAAGTGCTACATGCACTTGGTTCCCTGGGGAGCTAAATAAAATTGAAAAAAAATGGGCAATAGTTCTCCTTTAAACAAATAGATACTGTAAATGTACATTAAAGCGGCTATAATGCCTAAACATTTTTTACCTTAATGCATTCTTTGCATTAAGGTAAAAAATGTTTAGGGATTAGTATCCCCCCTTCCCCCCTTTTTATTTACCTAATTCGATCCAGCGCTGTGCACGTCTGCAGCAATTTTTTCTCTTTACTTCCTGCCAGTGATGAGGAAGCGGGGGCGGGTCAGAGTTCTGCTGTCTGTGTCAATAGATGAAGACAGTGAGACTCAGGAGTGAGCCCACATGAGTGCCCCCATAGAAAGCAGCTTTCTATGGGGGCACTCAATGGAGAAGAGGAGCCAGAAGAGCCAGTGGAGTACCCCGGAAAAGGAGATTTGGGGCCAATGTATACTATGATAAGTATAAACCGGTTTGTTATCTTTTTTTTTTAATATTTACAGCCACTTTAATGTTTGCACAACTTGTAGATATGTGTTTTTTCCTACTTGTAAATATGCTTCATGTTAAATATACAATCACATATAACTTTTCTACTAAAGAACTGTACGGTCAAAGACAATTCAACTGTTTCCACTGCATCTTACGTTTTTCCCTTTAATACATAGTTCTAAAGGCATTGTACAGTGGAGTTTAAGCTTTACTTCACTTTGCTAGCTTTCAGGCTGGGAATCTGGTGAAATAGTGCAATGCTGCAGCTGTCCCTCACTGGCTCTAAAACTGAGAACTGAACGATCACATGACCGCTGATCCCTTAGTTCTTTGTCTTCACTGAGCAGAGAGCAGTGACTGTCAGTCTCTGCTCTGTCCCTCCAGTGCTCACTGGAGTGCCGGGCTGTGGAGGAGGTGAGAGTAGCTGGCTCAGGCTCTCAATGCTGCACTGAGAGGCTGTGCCAACTACTGGTCAGGCATCTGGGTGGATCCCAACCTTAAAGTCGGGATCTTTCCAGAGCCTGGACTGGCTCTGCAATGGCAGCCAACAGTGGGCTGAATCCCTCTCTAGGCTGAATATGGGTCACAAGGGTGCAGAAATAAGTGCACTCCTGTGACCCATAAGTACAATAAGTATGGCCACAAAAGCTTAATAGTTTGATATAAAGACATATGGACTGAATGTGCCCATATACTTTTTTTTTTTATTCATATGTTTTAAAGCATACATCTAGGTTAAACCTAATTTTTTAGGTTTAACCTAGGATGTTTTCTCCTTTCCTCTATTTAAGACGGTCGAGTGGGCCGAGAATTAGGTTTTTGATAATGCCCTGTAGGTTGGCGAAACATGTCAATGTATTTCCGGTGGCACTGACATCATTTCCTGCTCCTTGGAACGCACTCCCTGGTTTCTGGAACGCATGCCGTGATCAGCGTCCGAATCCATCTCTAATCCCTTTACATGCCTGTTTTTATCAACTATTTTGTAAGTACCCATTTGTACATGGAATAAATCCCTTTTCAAATGGTACTTGTCACTATTAGTTCCATTTTTTATCCTTTTTTGGTGCCTGGTGATTCTGCTGAGAAATTCCAACAAGAAATCTTTTGATCTGATGTGCACAACACCACTCCTGAGCTTCTCTGGATACCATCGCATAAGCCTGAAGTGACCCCAGACTGCAAAGCTGGGGGTCATCTCCATTTGGTGAGTGGGGACACATGTGGGGGTGGCGTTTCTGCACCTGAAAAGTCCTGGAGCGTCTGTGGTCCATTGCACTTCAAAAGTTTTTTTTCCCATTGAGGATCAGAACATTCAGCACGTTTATTTGGACTTTATTTTCTTGTTTTTTGCTTTGTATATTCACAGTTGCACACATCTACACTTGGCTACACATGTTTAATAACATTTGCGAGTGCCACATTTTCATAATTTTACATTTCTAGTGAGTAACACTTTGTGTGTGGCAGCTGCTTTAGTTTTCTTTTTCACAGTTCTTTTCACCATTCTGCGTGAGTTTAAATTTTATATTATTCACTGCTCTTGCCCCTAGATATTTCTGCACCATATAATGCAGACACTGGTGATGGTTGCTGGAACCTATCAGACCTTGGGGCTGAGGACTGAAAAATTATTTAAAGGCATCAGTCAGTCGGCCACCTTCTCCACCTCTTTTCCTCTGACCGAACGAAGCCTCAGAAACATGTTGTCCAGCACCAGGAAATGGTAACCTCCCAGGGTCTGGAAATGTGTTACACAAACTTTTCTTCAAAGCCTCCTAAAGATTTTTAATCCTCTGCTCCCTCTGCGAAGGCGGGATGAGTTTTGCAACCTTACCCTTGTAACATGGATCAAGAGGGATTGCCAGGCAGTAATGATCCCTCTCCTTGGTACCACGAATCCTAGGGTTCTTTCGCAGGCTTTGCAGAATCAGGGAGGCCATGCAGTGTAAGTTTGCAGTGGGATTCTATTCGGAGTCCTCTGGGTCACTAAGGATCACACTATTTATCCGTAACTAACTCCTCCCAGCCACGTACAACTCCTTGGGTTACTGGGGACTGAAAACCATCCCTCGAAGACTGATGCATGTTCTCAACATTCATGCTGTCACAATCCTCCTCCTCCGTGTGTTTGGCAGACCAGCAGGAATGCTTTTTGCATAAAGGGAGTCCTGAGAGGAAAGGAAGTCCTCCTCTTCCTCCCGCTGTTCTGCCTCAAGTGCCCTGTCCATGATACCACAAAGAATGTGCTGCAGCAGGAAGACTAGAGGGACAGTGTCACTGATGCATGCATTGTCGCTGCTCACCATCCTTGTCGCCTCCTCAAATGGTAACAGGGCAGTGCATGCATCCTTGATCAGTAGCCACTGGCGTGGCAAAAAGAAGCCAAGCTCCCTTGACCGGGTCCTGGTGCCATACTCGCAACGGTACTCATAGATGGCCCTCTGCTGTGTGTGCAGCCGCTGTAGCATTGCCAATGTTGAGTTCCACCTGGTGGGCATGTCACAAATGAGGCAGTTGGTGGGCAGGTGGCATTCCCTTTGAATGTCAGCCAGCCGAGCACTGGCATTGTATGACCGGCGGAAAGGACCACAGACTTTTCAGGAGATCTTGTAAGTCTGGGTACCTGGTCAAGAAAAGCTGCACCACCAAATTCAGGATGTGTGCCAAACATGGAACATGGGTCAAGTGTCCCTGTCGAAGGGTGGAGAGAAGTTTGGTGCCATTGTTGCATGCAACCATTCCTGGCTGAAGCTGGTGTGGTGTCTACCACCTCTGAGCCTGCCCCTGCAGAGCTGACAGAATCTCTGCCCCAGTGTGGCTCCTGTCCCCTAGGCAGACCAACTCAAGCATCGCATGGCATCTTTGTGCCTGACTGCTTGCATAGCTCCTTGAGCGCTTAGGGAGCACTGCTAGTTCAGAGGACAATTCTGCAGAAGAGGCCATAGAGGAAGAAGAGGAGGAGGGAGGGGAGCATACAGATGTTGTGGCAGAATCACCACTAGCTTTTTGGAGGCGTAGTGGCGGAACAAGCTCCAACACTGAACCCTGTCCTGCATCCTACCCAGCTGCCAGCAGAGTTACCCAGTGCACCGTGAAGGAAAGGCAATGTCCCTGCCCATGCTTGCTGGACCATGAGTCAGTGGTAATATGAACCTTACTGCTGAACGCCCTGTCCAACGAGGCCAAAACATTGCCTTCCTGTCAGGGCTGGGCTCAGCTAAGATAGGAGCTAATTGCCAGCTTCTATCTCTCCACAGTGACTCACCTGTTGATGATATCCTGCTCGTCAGTCCTGCCTACTTAAGCCATCCAGTCCAGATGATCTCTGCCTTCACCTTGGCCATATCTCTAGAGATGCTCTCCTGTGTTCCTGTGTTCCAAGACTTGCTTGGCTGACATTCCTTCTGGCTCCAGATCCTGCTTGCTGTTCTACTATGCTCATCTCTGGCTCCCTGACGTTTTGGCTTGTCTGACTATCCATTCTGGTTCCTGAACTCTGGCTATGTTTTGACTACGTTTACCTTTTTCATTATTATTAAACAAGTGTGTTTTAACTGTACTTCTGTCTCAGTCTGATTCATGGTTTCTGACACTTCCACATGGCGGTAGAGAGCCGGAATGGCTTTACATGAAAAGAAATGGCGTTGGGGAACCTGCCACTGTAGTACAGCACATTTCATAAATTCCACAAAGGGGGCTGAGTCTAACAGCTGAAAAGGCAGCAGTTGCAGTGCTAGAAATTTGACCAAGCTAGCATTTAGGGCTATTATGTGATAGCAATAGAGTAATGTAAAAAAAAGTAAAAGAGTCACATAAAAAAAAAAAAAACAGAAGAATTTTAGAGCCCCCCTCCCCCCCACACACACACACACACACACATACAAAAATACATGTCAGGGCCGCCTACATAGGAAAACAGTAATTGCCCTACACTGTAGCTAGTACCACCAGTAATACTTGAGGTCTCCCTGCAGTTAGCATAATGCTACACATGTACCAGAGCCCCTGTGTAACTCTAAACTGAAGACCTGTAGGGGCTTTTAAAGTGTCGCTTATTAAAAAATATAGGGTACTGTTTTTCACCATTTTACAGGCACATGCAATTTTAAAGCGGAGTTCCACCCAAAAGTGGAACTTCCGCTTTAAGGTATCCTGAGCCCCTGACATGCAATATTTGGTATGTAATTTTTTTTTTTTGGGGGGGGGGGGGGGTAGTGGGTACCTGGTTTTGACAGGTATCCAGCTCCCACTTCCGCCTGCTCCGCCTAGGCGACTCCTTTTCTAGCCCCCCCCCTCTGCAATCTTCTGGGACAAGGGTCACAGAGGATTGCCCGGCCATTCAGGACGCAAATTGTGGCTCATGCATGCGCAGTGCGCACCCAGCTGTAAGGCCACAAACTATTACAGCCGGATGCCCACACTTGCAATGCAGGCTCCGCAGACAGCCGGGGGGAGACAACAGAGACTTTGAGGCGGCCACATCGCTGGACCATGGGACAGGTGAGTGTGTGTTTATTAAAAGTCAGAAGATACACTTTTTGTAGCTGCTAACTTTTAATAAACATGGGTTCAGCTGGAACTCCACTTTAAAGTTTGACTTGGATATCTATTTACTTGGCTCAACCTCATCTTTTATATTTTTCCAACAAATTGGGTAATAAATTGCTTTTATGTACCCAAAAATGTACTTTAGTATATTATTTTACTGAAACTTTGTGTTTAATAAACCGTTGCTCTAATATCATGTAACATAAAACAATGGAACTGTCAACATTTTATACTCTAGGGTATCTGCTTTAAGAAAATATATAATGTTTTGGGGGGTTTAAGTAATCTTCAGGCCTAAAATGATTTTTAAAACATGTAAACAAAAAGTGAAATAAATGGCTCAAGTGGTTAAAATACCTGTATTCCATTCTCTAACTCTGTGCCCTATCTCCTACCAGGTGCAGCATGGAATTTTTAGGCTTCATGTACACCCTGCCTACATTTATCACGGCCTTGGCTAAAAGCCTATGTGTACATTGATGCCTAGGCTTTTATGGAGTTGAGTTTAGGAGCTTTGGAAAAAAAACGCCAAAAGCTCATTAAACTCAAGTTTAGGAGCTGCTAGTGTACATAAAGCCTAAGTTTGCCTCAGCTGCCCATAGCCAGTGAGGGGCAGCATGGAATGCATAACCCCCCTGTGTGGAGGGAGGGGTCACAGGAGGCGAAATGCACCTTCACCTGTGTAGACAAAAATCCTTGCACCGGCCCTGTCTGTCTAGAGCTGTTGCATTTTCACTCTGTATGAGCTTATATGCTTGTAAGACACGTCCTTTGCCATGCTTGTGTGGAAGGGGAAGTTACTTCTTTTGCTGACCACTACCTGGGTCATAGGTTAATTTTTGGTTTATAAAGTATATTAAAATATGTAGACCAAAATATTTTGTAAAGAACAGAACGTTTTTTAAACTAAACAAAAATAGAGACCCATTTAAAAAAGTGCACCTGAACAGACACTGATGTAAAAGGATGATCATCCATTTACATCTGCTGCATAGTTGCCAACATTGTAAAAAAAATTTCCGGGACACTTTTTTGGCTGTAGGCAGAGTTGTATTATAATTAAGGGGCGGAGCATGCATTTGCAGGCATGGCATAGGGGAAACAAAAAATGCAGCGCGCGTAGGGCATGGTTTACACAAAAAGCGGGTGTGGCTTAAATGGGCGTGACTCAAAGGGGGTGTGGTTAGAGTCTGAGATGAATGAGGGATGGAGAGGGAAAGGGGGAAAGGGGGACAGGGGGACAGGGGGATGGAGGGACAGCAGCCCCAGATCCGACACAACAATAGAAATATGTGTATTCTAGAAAGATTAACAATCAGAAGATAAAGATACTCCAAACACCTGGTGTTAGCGCTTTAATCATCCTGGAACCATGGTTGTTATGGTGTCCGGATGATTGAAGTGCATTATTTCTATTATTACATTGTAATATAAAATTAAATCATTCAACTCACTATAATGCAGAATCAGTGGGATCCCTGAACGTGTCACCTGCCACGTCGCCTGTCACCAGCAGAGTCCGTCCTTGCATCAGGTGCCCACAGCAGAGTCCGTCCCTGCATCAGGTGCCCCCAGCAGAGTCCGTCCTTGCATCAGGTACCCCCAGCAGAGTAAGTCCTTACACCAGTGTTCCCAGCCTCAGTCCTTACATCAGTGTTCCAGGCAGAGCCATAGTTACCCACCTGTATATAGTTACCCCCTCCCCCTGTACATACTTACCCCTCTCCCCCTAGTTACCCCCCCTGTACATAGTAACCCCCCTGTGCATTGTTACCCCCCTGTACATAGTAACCCCACTGTACATAGTTAACCCCCCCTCCTGTATATAGTTAACCCCCTCCTGTAACTAGTTAACCCCCCCTCCTGTATTTAGTTACCCCCCCTCCTATATATAGTTAACCCCCCTCCTATATATAGTTAACCCCCAACTGTAAATAGTTAACCCCCCTCCTGTATATAGTTAACCCCCTCCCCTCCTGTATATAGTTAAGCCCCCCTCCTGTATATAGTTAACCCCCCTCCTGTAAATAGTTAACCCCCCCTCCTGTATATAGTTAACCCCCTCCTGTATTTAGTTAACCCCCCTCCTATATATAGTTAACCCCCCTCCTATATATAGTTAACCCCCCTCCTATATATAGTTAACCCCCCTCCTATATATATAGTTAACCCCCCTCCTATATATAGTTAACCCCCCTCCTATATATAGTTAACCCCCCTCCTATATATAGTTAACCCCCTCCTGTAAATAGTTAACTCCCCTCCTGTATATAGTTAACCCCCCCTCCTGTAAATAGTTAACCACCCCTCCTGTATATAGTTAACCCCCCTCCTATAAATAGTTAACCCCCCTCCTGTATATTGTTAACCCCCTCTCCTGTATATAGTTAACCCCCTCTCCTGTATATAGTTAACCCCCCCTCCTGTATATAGTTAACCCCCCCTCCTGTATATAGTTAACCCCCCTCCTGTATATGATTAACCCCCCTCCTGTATATAGTTAACTCCCCCTTCCTGTAAATAGTTAACCCCCTCCTGTATATAGTTAACCCCCCTCCTGTATATAGTTAACCCCCCTCCTGTATATAGTTAACCCCCCTCCTGTATATAGTTAACCCCCTCCTGTAACTAGTTAACCCCCCTCCTGTATTTAGTTACCCCCCTCCTGTATTTAGTTACCCCCCTCCTATATATAGTTAACCCTCCTGTAAATAGTTAACCCCGCCCCTGTATATAGTTAACCCCCTCCCCTCCTGTATATAGTTAACCCCCTCCCCTCCTGTATATAGTTAAGCCCCCCTTCTGCATATAGTTAACCCCCCTCCTGTAAATAGTTAACCCCCCTCCTGTATATAGTTAACCCCCTCCTGTAACTAGTTACCCCCCCCTCCTGTAACTAGTTACCCCCCCCTCCTGTATTTAGTTATCCCCCCTCCTATATATAGTTAACCCCCTCCTATATATAGTTAACCCCCTCCTATATATAGTTAACCCCCTCCTATATATATAGTTAACCCCCTCCTGTATATATAGTTAACCCCCTCCTGTATATAGTTAACCCCCTCCCCTCCTGTATATAGTTAACCCCCTCCCCTCCTGTATATAGTTAAGCCCCCCTCCTGTATATAGTTAACCCCCCTCCTGTATATAGTTAACCCCCCTCCTGTATATAGTTAACCCCCCTCCTGTACATTAAAGTTAAATTGCTGCCTGGGCTTTACACTGAGAGACAGGGACAAGAGCAGAAGGAACTCCACGAGCGGCCAGCGCCGTGTGTTCAGTGGAGAGGGGAGGGGCCGTTCCGTGCAGCTAACCTCGGCTTCAGTGTGAAGAGAGAAGCTGACTCATTGGCTGTACAGATCGAGCCCCCTTCCGCTCTCCACTGAACACAAGGGGAACGATCTAGCGGCGGCGCCGGTGGCCATTTTGTTGAAGCCAGCTGCTGCAAAAGTGCAAAAGCAAACATTCCCGATTTCCCTGGGCAAAAAAGGCAAAATCCCGAATCGGGGTGGCCTCCGATCGGGACGAGAGTCCCAAAATCGGGATTGCCCTGGGAAAATCGGGACTGTTGGCAACTATGCTGCTGTCTATTTTATTCTAAACGACAGATGGAATGCCTGTGTGAGAAGTTCTTGTTTTGTCCGGGGAGAAGAGAAACCTATATCCACAACGATCAGTGGTGGACTGTTCCTGGTGTCCTCACGCCAAGAGCAGAGCTTTGGAGGCTGCTCTGGGCTTGATGACATCAAGACTCAAGGAGGTGCAGGAGCTGCAGGGACTGGTCTTGTGTGGAGAGGAGTGAAGCATCAGGTTGTTATATCTCCTTTCATCTTTCTAGATTTCTGGGGGGGGGGGGGGGTTGTGGCAGTGAGGTCTGGGTAATTTCTTTTCTGGGACCAAATACGTTTGGGAACAGATACACTGAAACCCAGAGGACCCATAATGCAGCCCAAGTAGATCCTTACCATATTTCTATAAGTACTAAAAAAAAATTGGTTGCAAAAACTAATCATAATAGGCCAATATATATTATGTTTGCAAAACAAAAGAACAAGGTAAATCCATAAATCTTACCTTCCAAGTTTTTCATTTCAACTTTTAAGAGCTTCATTCCAGCACAGGTACTGAGTAAGCGATCTGTAGCATCTACATTAGTACACAAATGAGAAGCAATGCCCGCTGCTGACAAGGGCTCACCAACATCATGTAGTAAGTCAAAAATTCCCAGCTCACATGCTGTAAACATGGTCTAAAAGGAAAATACACCACATATTACTGTATTTGTACTGATCATTTACAAAATTTTATTTTTTCATTCCAGTTCTAAAAAGTAGGGCAAATATACAGTATATGTAGCGCATCCCACGTAGGAGCCAGCAGTGAATAGGGATCCCCCACCTTGCACAGTGTTAGACCTGTTGAGAAGAAATAATAATGTAGTTTTAATTTCTTTTATGTCATGAGCCCCATGAGAGGAAGCTGAAAAAATGGCCACAATGAATTCAGCTATTTCCCAACTTTTAATGAATTACCTATTCTTAAATACTATAGACAAACTATTTGCAAAGCTAGAAACCAAAGAACGAAAGATATTTACATTTTCTGGTTGGTTAGATAAAAAAACATGATACTACTAAGATGAGTGGTACTTTACCATTGGTCCAAGACTCCAAGCTGTCCATTGACAAGAAGTGAGGAGAGGCATTGTGAGCTCATCCTCTCAGTCTGCTGCAAACAGAGTGTGCCAGCTTGCATTTAAACTGGCTGCTCTGTATTTAGCTTCTGTCAGGCTGTGCAAGGAGCCCCGTATCTCCGGAACCATGGATGATTTGAGCCCCAAATTTAGACTAGTGGTGGGGTATGACTTCAGCTACATACCCCCCCCCCCCAATTTGGGGTAGTCGCCAAGCTACAACCCTCAAAGACGTTTTTTTTGTTGTTGTTTTTATTTATTTTTTTATGCTCATGGCAGGTGAGGCTCTGCCTCTGTTCTGCACATCCCTGATATATACCATCAACACTATACAAGCAGAAACACATTATGAAGATTGAGCATATTACTTAGAAGATATTTCGGAACAAATATTTCTGCCCTTGGACACGCCTGGTGGTTGAAAGAGATATTACATAAATCTACAAAAAGGTAATCAATAGATCTTTCAACCAATGGAAAATAAGTTACACCTTCTGGGCTAGGCTTATTATAATTTTTATGAGCCTATTGTCAAAAATGGTATATAGGATCAAGATAGATGCTATGGAGGGACACTCATTCAGACACACAGATCCACACACTCCATTCATCAACTCCTATCTCCATATTAATGAAGATTCCTTGACACCTTATACTTTGTAACTCTGAGGGCGCAAGAAGTAATTCCTCTTTAAGCAGAAGCCATCTTGGAAAACACGGCAGCCATTTTAAAACTCTGGTAACCATCTTTTCAGACCAGTAGCCATTTTGGAAAGGGTAATTATGTCGTATTGAGTTTTACCTTGTATTCATTTGTGTTATCTTCAATTTTTTCTTATTGATTATTCTATACAGTTGGATAACTATTTCTCTCGAGTCAATAACTGCCTTGTAGATTTATCTCTAAGCTTCAATTTTTCATTATAAAAATATAGTTTCCCACCTATTGACATAGCAAACGTCTAATTTTATTTCACATTATTTATCACTTACTTACCTGCAGTATAGTAATGGTTGAATTAGTGAAATACAGATGTTCTGTCTAATCGCCATATTTACTTGGTCATTGATTATACAGGGAAATTTTATAATTTCTGTGTCATTTAAAAAGTACAACACTCCCATTAGCGGGTACACAATTAATATTCTTCATTTTATGTAACATTTGTTTCTGTCAACCAATATATATATATATATATATATATATATATATATATATATATATATATACTGGTGAATAAATCTCCTATTTTTAGTCTGTGTTCATATTGATTGATCTTGTATCTTAAAGATATTATTGTTTAAAAATTACTCATTCATTGCAGGAATATTATCCTAATGAGCCCAGCAACATTGTTTTTCGTATTTTATAAGGGGATATTTAACTTGGATGGGGTTAAGGGTATTATGGGATGCCCATTTGACTTTGCAAACTGTTCAGGGACAACTTTCCCATATACAATCTATATACACTTCTTCCTCCAGCACTCGCTTGCAGAACAAAAATCACAGACCCAGTTGGCACACTGATAATTGATCTGAGAAGGCAACGGTCAGATAGACAAAGGCCCTTCACAGGCAGGGACCGTGGGCCCCCTAGTTGGGTAACAAAAGTTAGTGTCCAGCTTCCATCCCTGTGGCTACTGATCCCAGCACCACCTCTTCAGGCAATGCCAGCCCACCTGGCTGCAGCTGCCCCTTTCCTGACCCTCCTGGCTATTTCCCACAGTCCTGCCAAACTGAACACTCACCAGCCTCTTGACTGATTTCTCACTGAAGATCTCCTGAACGTGCTGACCCTCTCCAGCTGTCTTCACTGGCCATATATTAGTACATAGAATGATAATAGTACAATATAGTGCTCTCCGTTTGATATATATAAAAAACGGTACTGCTGATGAAGTCCCGCCCCCTGGGATGTAACGCGTATGGAACCATGTGACCAACGTGACATCACCGGCGTCCTCCGTTTATCCTCGTGGAAGATTGTTGTTGCTTGCCTTATCACCTTAGCACTGAGGAACAGTGCCAGATTTGTAAGTGCAATTGTTTTTATAATAAATGTTTTATATATATAAAACGGAGAGCACTATATTGTACTATTATCATTCTATGTACGAATATATCAGAGCCTATGGTCAGGTCACAGGGGATCTTATGTTACTAGCATACACTCATCTCCAGCGATCCTTTCATCCAGTGGACCAGCATACATACCCTTGTGAAGGGACTGCTTGTGTGACCTAACTGATATACTCAGGGGTCCACACTTTGAGGTGAGCAGTTAGGATTCACTGTTGGTAAAGGCCATTACATGATCACCTTGTGTGTCATCCATAGGACCACCGTTTTTGGACACTTGATGGTGTTTTTTGTAAATATTTACACTACGGACTCTTTTATCATCATTCATGTGTTTTTTCTGTCTGTCTATGCGCTGCACTGCTTTTTTATTATATTGACATATTGACATATTAGGATTTGATATTTTGGCCTTCAGTGTTCAGCTGCTGTTTTATGTTAGAATTTTTTGCGCTGATTGATTTGTTTGTTTTATATATGCTGCTTATTAGTCTCTGTTGACACTAGTGTAATTTCAGATGCAACTTTAGTCACATAGATTTTCATGAAAATGAAAATCACATTGTGCCTGTTCACATCAATGCGACTCAGCACAGAATGATTTTGGAAAAGGCTCCTGTACTACTTTGAAGCAATTCCATTGTGCCTTTGGCCCATAGAATATGCAGACCTTATTAACCACTTCAATATCGGTTACTTTTACCCCCTTCTTGCACAGGCCAATTTTTTTAAGCTTTTAGCGAGGTCGCACATTAACCACCTCAATACAGGGCACTTTCACACCCTTCCTGCCCAGGCCATTTTTCAGCTTTCAGCGCTGTCACACTTTGACTGACAATTGCACGATTATGCTACACTGTAACGATGTGAATTTTTTATAATTTTCTTCACACAGATAGAGCTTTCTTTTGGTAGTAATGAACAACGAAAGACACTCACATGAGTATAGACAGGTAGGCTGCACACCCCATAAAGTGCATAAAAAACTACAAGAACCCCCTATCGGGGCATTAAACCAGCCAATGAGATACAATATGAGTGGTCGAAAAGTTGATTTTATTGGTACAAAAAATATTAATAAAGAACTATAAAATAAATAAATAAATTCTGACTATTCAAGTCAGGACATGAACTGGATACAGCATAAAAATTGCAATGGACAATGCCCGTGATAGGGAACAATGCACAATACAATGTATTATTGGACAACCAAAATTTCTTTGAATATTAGATCCTTAGAATATTACAGTGGACAGTGCCTGTGATTGGAAACAATGTACAATACAGTATATGTAGGACAACAAGAGTTGTAAGTATAAATGCTGACGCGTTTCGACCCTTGCTGGGTCTTCTTCAGAGGATAGTTGTCCACTGTAGGAGTGTAAGCATATATCAAACATAACATAAGACTCAACAATAGCGAACCTATGTACATACAATGTAACATATCTGCATGGGTTGTATAATTACTGTACCTATCACAGGATTCCTGGCAGTTCAAAGTGTTTAAAATAGTATGGTTCCTCCTATGTCCTTTGTCTCCCCCGTGTCGGGCCAACTCCCCAGAGCGCGGGTGGTAGACCAAATGTGCCTTACGAGGGATCACGCCTACATGCCCCCCACACGGGGGGGAAGGAAAGGGACAGCGGACGGCCTGAACTGCACCCAGGTAAATTAGCGATGGTGGTAAAGACAAGGTAAGAAGCAAGGAGTCAATTAATTCCTCCAAATAACTAGCAGATCCCCAATTCTGGGGCATTATAATTCTGTTGACATGTAGGTCCATGGGTATGCAGGGAAACAAATGCGAGGGGCAAAAGGAAGAAGGAAAACTGGAAAGAGGGGGAGGGGGGAAGGGAAAAGGGTAGAAGGGGAGGAAGGGAAAGGAAAAAATGGGGAAGGGGACAAAAAGGGGAGAGGGAAGGGGGAAAAAAAAGGGGGGGGGGAGAAAGGGGAAAAAGGGGAGGAAAAGAGGGGGGGGGGAAGGAGGGGGGGAAAGACGGGGTACGGGGGAAAAAAGGGGGGGAGGGACGTGTGGGGAAAAAAAGGGGGAAGAAATGGATAGATCAACACCGGAGAAAACAGTAAACCCCACGATGTGAGAAAATTAGGAAAGTGACAGGCAGGAATGAACAAACAAACAACAACCAGCAAATGCCCTGCTGCCCATCAAGGACCATGCAGCAATGAAAATGTTAAGGTGAAAACCATAGGGTAACAGCATTAGCCTTCCACCAGTGAAGTGAAATAAAAAAGACCAGCAAAAGCTGGATAAAGAAGGGGGGGGGGAGGGGAATGGGGGGGGGGGACGGGGGGTGGTGTGGTGACAGGATAGGAAAGGAGGTAACAGTGAATGTGAAGGAAAGAAATGGAAAGTGTAGGAGCTCAAATGTGGAAAAACAACAAGGTATGCACAACCCTCCACCAAACCAAACGGTGCGTGATACAAACAATAAGTATAAGGTGCATATGGTGACGGCAGAGCTGATTACCCAATCAAGCGAACCGGAGTAGTTGGATTAATATATTCCAGGTTCTAAAAGATTAAAGTATAAAGTATAATTATAAGTCATAGCTAAGTAAAATGATTAGTAGAGGGGAGATACTGGGGAATAAATAGAAACATTAAAGTCGTTTCAAGTGTACTTACCAATCTGTCAGATCGGTGGATGCATAGCCAGGTATCACACAGTTTGGAGAGGTTCAGTAAACTTCCCCTAGAACTTGGTGCATTTATAGGGAGTGTCAATCGACTAACTCCCATCAGGTGCAGGCGTTCAGACACATTCCTCCCTCCTCCCCCTCCATTAGGGGAAAGAGCGACACAGCTGTGCGCTCAAACGTGACACCCCTGGCATTCCGGAGGAGATTATGCTCTCGGGTACCCCGTCGCTTCCGCCGCAAGTGCGCAGGCGCCGCTACGTCACGTGCACGTGCACTAAGTCGCGCGCGCGTGAGCACGGCGTCTGGAAGGGATCCAGGACGCCGCTGGCAGACAAGAAGCGCCCAGATCCAGGTGCTGACACCTGGTGGGCGCATACAGGAGACGCAGGGCCCAAGCGCCACCCCTCTTGTCCTGCCAGGAAGGCATAGATAGTACACCCCCGCCCCCTAGAGGACAAACACAGGCACTAAAGGGGGGACAGCCAAAGACACAAGACCAAGCAACAATTTAGATATGCACATTGTAAAGTGATAATAAAGAGATGTGACTTAACCAGTCTTCATCACTTACTCGCTAGATACTATAAATAGGGTCTATATGGCTTAAATTGACCTTTTGTTGACCATAGTCTGTACATCGTACTATACATGCCATTATCACCTATAAGGTGGTTATATAATTATACTAGCATTATCCTACTGCAATTTCATGATCAAATGGCACATTGTACAAAAAAGAGATTGCATAATACCAAAATGTACATAGAAAAAATTATACGTAAAAGGAACTATGAACTGTTTTCAGGCTAAATTCTTCTGAGAATAGGATGTTTCAGAGTATAAAACCTACTTTCCTACGTTACACTTTAGACAAAGAAAATTATACATCATACAATAAGGAGTATTGGAGATGATCGTAGTTAAAGTATTTATTAGTTACACGTAGGGAGAACCAGGCAGGAATAAGTCAAAAATTGGAAATGCTGATTTGTGTGTATATTGTAGAAGACTATCCTCTAGTCTACATAGAGGGGGGGAAAAAAGGGGAAGAAACAGGGAAGGGGAGAGGAAGAAAAAATTGATGGTAATGTATTCTCTAACAGGTCTCCGCAGAAAACTGCAGGACTGCAGGACGTTCGGGGTGGAGAATCCTTTCCCATACATTCACTGAGTCCTACCAGATGAAAACCCCTGCAAAAAAGGGGCGAACAAAATCGATTCATTAAGGCCCGGTGGGGAGGTGGCCTGTAACTGGAATATCCATATCTGCTCTATTTGCAGCAGAGACTTGTTCCAGTCACCACCTCTAATTGGGATATGTATTTTGTAGAGGGCCACAAAGGTGACTTTTGGGACCCTGTAGTTGTGTGTAAAAATTATATGCCTCCCAATTGGGAGATACGGGTTCCCCACCTGCATACTGTAGACATGTTGGGAAATGCGTTTCCAAAATTCCTGCCTGGTTTTCCCCACATAGTAAGCGCCACATTCACATTCCATCAGATATACTATTCTGCGGGTGTGGCAGTTCACAAATTGTGTAGGTGTAAATGTATTTCCGTTAGGAAGAGCAAAGGTTTTGTCTTTCTTGATAAGTGAACAGTAGGAACAATGTCCACAGGGGAAGGAACCTGCTATGGAACAATGCTTCAATCTCCTATTTTCATTGATGTATTCGCTCTGGACTAGCTTGTCACGTAGTGACATAGCTCTTTTGTATGTTATGGTGGGTTTTTCTTGAACAAATTCACGCAATTTGGGGTCATCTGTGAGGATGCTCCAATGGCGCTTTATAATCTTTTTGATAGCCAGATGTTGTCGAGAGTAGCGCATGATAATCCGGGTAAGATTACATTCAGAGCTCTTGGAGGGCTTGGGTCTAAAAAGCAGCTGGGATCTAGAGTATCCTATAGCTTGGTTAAACACTTTTTTAAGGCACGATCGACTGTATCCCCTTGCTAACAGTCGATTCTGGAGCCCCTCAGCTTCTTTTTTAAACAGAGTATCATTCGAACAATTGCGCCGAAGGCACAAATATTGTCTATAAGGGATCGAGTTCTTAAGTGGAGTGGGATGAAAACTGTCCGAGTGGAGGACCGTATTCCCGGCAGTTGTCTTTTGGAACAGAGTGCTAGAAAGATTTCTTTCCGCAGTGACCGAAATGGAGACGTCTAGGAAGGTGACGCTGTGGGGATCATGGGTCATCGTAAATCTCAAGTTACGATCGTTCACATTAATCCTATTGAAAAATTCGACTAGTTTGGTCTCAGGTCCCTCCCAGATGACGAAAACGTCGTCGATATACCTCAGCCATTGGGTTATGTGGCCGGTGTATACGACAAGATCCTCATCATCCAAGAGAGACTTCTCCCACTCCCCCAGGTACAGGTTGGCATAAGAGGGGGCACAACAGGTCCCCATAGCCACACCCTGCACCTGGAGGTAGTGGGAGTTGTCAAAACAAAAATGATTGTGGTGAAGTATATAGTGCAGACCGTTCAGAATGAACCTAATCAATGCCGGATCATACTGGGAATGCTGTTGCAAGGCCCTTTGCACAGCAGCCAAACCCTGGGAGTGGGGGATGCTGCTGTACAGCGCCTCAACATCAATAGTCACCAGAATAGCATTGTCTGGTATCCTAAGATCGTTAATGAGTTGTAAGAATTGTATTGTATCCTTAACAAAGGAGGGCAAGGACAGAACAAGAAGTTGCAAGTGTGCATCTATGACACGGCTTAGATTTTCTGATATAGCTCCATTACCGGAGACGATGGGACGGCCTGTAAGTTTAATAGAGTTTTTATGAATCTTGGGTAGACTGTAAAACGTAGCTACCTTAGGATGTGGGGTCCTAACAAATTCATAGATGTTCTTGGTGATTTCGCCTCTATAGAATGCACGATCGACCATGCTATAAAAGCTGGAGTTGTATTGATTGATGTTAAGGGCCGAAATTACTTTATACCATTCTTTGTTCTTTAGAATGTCCAAACACATTGAAACGTAGTCGTCATTATTCATGACGACCACATTGCCCCCTTTATCTGAAGGTTTTATTACAATTTTGGGGTTTTTTGTAAGGCGCTGGAGGGCCAGATTTTCATCATATGAAAGATTAGCCGGTTTAGGTTTGGTTTGTGATAGTTTGCATATGTTGCGAATTGTCTGCCTTAAAAATACTGCTACATTGGGGTTAATGCTCGAAGAGGGGAATGTTGTAGAGGCCTTTTTGAACATTACTAGGGGATTTGGAGTCGATTTGTCCACCTCCTGCAGTAAGGCATCCAAATCGATTTGGTCTATTAAATCCACCGTATTGTTTTCTTGGTAAAGGAGAGTTAGGTCTCGTAAGGCCCTACACTCCTTCATGCTGTAAGGGGACCCATCCACAGCATCATCATCAGAGTCATCCTTGGAATGCAGGTATTTTAATAATAACCTGCGTGCAAAGAGTTGTAAGTTAGTGATTGTTTCAAAGACATCAAAGTTTTGTTCGGGACAAAAGGTTAGTCCACGAGATAGCAGTTGTATCTCACTTGGTGACAGGTTAATGGAGGATAAATTAACCACGCTTAGGTGGTTTGTTGGATCTGTACCACAAAGGGGTCCAAGCCCTTGCCTGTTTAGTTGGTTTGTGGGGACCCAGGTCCCCAAGCTGAGTTTAAAGCTTTTTGTGGAGCTACTTCGTTAGGGGCTACAGCGGAAGTGGAATGTTTAGAAGGTTCCTGTGACAGTGAAATATTACTGTTTAGTTCGGGGGCCACTATCCTACCCACATCAGCAATGTGTTCTTTGGTTGCTGTGTGGCTAGGTTGGGCATCCAGAGAAACTAATTGTGTGGAGGCAGTGTCCATCGCTCGTTTCTTGGAGTCGTGTTCAGGAGAATTCCTGAAACTGCGGTATCTTTTTTGTTGTGATTTACTACGCGCTTGATTGCGTTGGGAGGAATTTTTTCGTTCAGTTTCGGAATCCGAGGACCTCCGAAGTTTTTAAATTTGAGCATTATTTTTGTTCTTAAATTCCCGACGCAAATGGTTATTTGGTAGGGACCCATAATTTTTCCATCTGTAGGCATGGCCCTCCGAAAAAGCATGTTTGTCTCTCCAAAACTGCGTTTCCTTGTTATGTAGAATATTTTTGTTAAAGGTTGAAAGATTTTCTTCCAATAAGGTCTGAGATTCAGCAAACAGGGGGTGTTGGGCATATTGAGTCAGTGCTTGTTCCAATTTGTTGATAACACCGTCTAGGCCAATTTGTTTGTTGTATTCCCTGGATAGGATGGACATCATCTCCCGAGAGCACAATTTGAGATTGGCCTCCCATTCGGCTTTGCACTCATCGCTTATTAGGTCAACATTTGTAAAAATTTGGACAAGTAGTCCATAGGGGTTAATCTGTTCCTCAAGGTACCTGCCAAAACTTTTGACGTGCTAAAACTTTTGACGTGCTTTGACGTGCTAAAAGAGGGCAGACTTTCTCTCAAGTACCTTAGTTAGTTTTTGAAATAGTGATGTAATGGACAGAGTTTTTTGGTCTCCCTGTTCAAAAGAATTCTCATATTGAGTCATTAAATGAGCCCAATCGGCCCCTGTGAATTTACTCATCCTAGATAGAGGGTCACAGCCTTTTATAGCTGGAGTAGGTATAAAAAAAACAAGAAAAACAAAAGAAAAAACCATATGTCAGAATCATATACAGCGCCTCAAAACCAGTTCACAGTTCATGTCTCAACTCGAGTGTCAGAGGAAACGGGGGAAGGGTGTTTAACCACCCAAAAATACGAAAATGAACAACGAAAGACACTCACATGAGTATAGACAGGTAGGCTGCACACCCCATAAAGTGCATAAAAACTACAAGAACCCCCTATCGGGGCTTTAAAGCAGCCAATGAGATACAATATGAGTGGTCAAAAAGTTGATTTTATTGGTACAAAAAATATTAATAAAGTACTATAAAATAAATAAATAAATTCTGACTATTCAAGTCAGGACATGAACTGAATACAGCATAAAAATTGCAACGGACAATGCCCGTGATAGGGAACAATGCACAATACAATGTATTATTGGACAACCAAAATTTCTTTGGATATTAGATCCTTAGAATATTACAGTGGACAGTGCCTGTGATTGGAAACAATGTACAAAACAGTATATGTAGGACAACAAGAGTTGTAAGTATAAATGCTGACGCGTTTCGACCCTTGCTGGGTCTTCTTCAGAGGATAGTTGTCCACTGTAGGAATGTAAGCATATATCAAACATAACATAAGACTCAACAATAGCGAACCTATGTACATACAATGTAACATATCTGCATGGGTTGTATAATTACCTATCACAGGGTTCCTGGCAGTTCAAAGTGTTTAAAATAGTATGGTTCCTCCTATGTCCTTTGTCTCCCCCGTGTCAGGCCAACTCCCCAGAGCGCGGGTGGTAGACCAAATGTGCCTTACGAGGGATCACGCCTACATGCCCCCCACACAGGGGGGGGAGGAAAGGGACAGCGGACGACCCAAACTGCACCCAGGTATATTAGTGATGGTGCTAAAAACAAGGTAAGAAGCAAGGAGTCAATTAATTCCTCCAAATAACTAGCAGATCCCCAATTCAGGGGCATTATAATTCTGTTGACATGTAGGTCCATGGGTATGCAGGGAAACAAATGCGAGGGGCAAAAGGAAGAAGGAAAACTGGAAAGAGGGGGAGGGGGGAAGGGAAAAGGGTAGAAGGGGAGGAAGGGAAAGGAAAAAATGGGGAAGGGGACAAAAAGGGGAGAGGGAAGGGGAAAAAAAAAAGGGGGGGGGAGAGAAAGGGGAAAAAGGGGAGGAAAAGAGGGGGGGAGGGAAAAAAGGAGGGGGGGAAAGACGGGGTACGGGGGAAAAAAGGGGGGGAGGGACGTGTGGGGAAAAAAAGGGGGAAGAAATGGATAGATCAACACAGAAGAAAACAGTAAACCCCACGATGTGAGAAAATTAGGAAAGTGACAGGCAGGAATGAACAAACAAACAACAACCAGCAAATGCCCTGCTGCCCATCAAGGACCATGCAGCAATGAAAATGTTAAGGTGAAAACCATAGGGTAACAGCACCAGCCGTCCACCAGTGAAGTGAAATAAAAAAGACCAGCAAAAGCTGGATAAAGAAGGGGGGGGGGGTTGAGGGGAATGGGGGGGGGTGACAGGATAGGAAAGGAGGTAACAGTGAATGTGAAGGAAAGAAATGGAAAATGTAGGAGCTCAAATGTGGAAAAACAACAAGGTATGCACAACCCTCCACCAAACCAAACGGTGCGTGATACAAACAATAAGGATAAGGTGCATATGGTGACGGCGGAGCTGATTACCCAATCAAGCGAACCGGAGTAGTTGGATTAATATATTCCAGGTTCTAAAAGATTAAAGTATAAAGTATAATGATAAGTCATATAAGTAAAATGATTAGTAGAGGGGAGATACTGGGGAATAAATAGAAACATTAAAGTCGTTTCAAGTGTACTTACCAATCTGTCAGATCGGTGGATGCATAGCCAGGTATCACACAGTTTGGAGAGGTTCAGTAAACTTCCCCTAGAACTTGGTGCATTTATAGGGAGTGTCAATCGACTAACTCCCATCAGGTGCAGGCGTTCAGATACATTCCTCCCTCCTCCCCCTCCATTAGGGGAAAGAGCGACACAGCTGTGCGCTCAAACGTGACCCCCCCGGCGTTCCGGAGGAGATTATGCTCTCGGGTACCCCCGTCGCTTCCGCCGCAAGTGCGCAGGCGCCGCTATGTCACGCGCACATGCACTAAGTCGCGCGCGCGTGAGCACAGCGTCCGGAAGGGATCCGGGACGCCGCTGGCAGACAAGAAGCGCCCAGATCCAGGTGCTGACACCTGGTGGGCGCATACAGGAGACGCAGGTCCCAAGCGCCGCCCCTCTTGTCCTACCAGAAAGGCATAGATAGTACACCCCCGCCCCCTAGAGGACAAACACAGGCACTAAAGGGGGGACAGCCAAAGACACAAGACCAAGCAACAATTTAGATATGCACATTGTAAAGTGATAATAAAGAGATGTGACTTAACCAGCCTTCATCACTTACTCACTAGATACTATAAATAGGGTCTATATGGCTTAAATTGACCTTTTGTTGACCATAGTCTGTACATCGTACTATACATGCCATTATCACCTATAAGGTGGTTATATAATTATACTAGCATCATCCTATTGCAATTTCATGATCAAATGGCACATTGTACTAAAAAGAGATTGCATAATACCAAAATGTACATAGAAAAAATGATACGTAAAAGGAACTATGAACTGTTTTCAGGCTAAATTCTTCTGAGAATAGGATGTTTCTGAGTATAAAACCTACTTTCCTATGTTACACTTTAGACAAAGAAAATTATACATCATACAATAAGGACTATTGGAGATGATCGTAGTTAAAGTATTTATTAGTTCATGTCCTGACTTGAATAGTCAGAATTTATTTATTTATTTATTTTATAGTACTTTATTAATATTTTTTGTACCAATAAAATCAACTTTTTGACCACTCATATTGTATCTCATTGGCTGCTTTAAAGCCCCGATAGGGGGTTCTTGTAGTCTTTTGGTAGTATTTAATCACTTCTGGGTTTTTTAGTTTTAGTTTCTGTCAGTAAATTTTGTAAATAAGTAATTTTTTTTCTTCACTAATGGGTGCTGATGAGGGGGCACTGATGGGCACTGATAGACTGCACTGATGGGCACTTATGAGGTGGCACTTATGGGCACTGATGAGGCGGCACAGATGAGGGGGCACGAATATGCCGCACTTATGGGCACTGATAGGTGGCACTGATAGGCGGCACTGATGAACACTGATAGGCGGCACTGGTGGGCACTGATGGGTGGCACTGGTGGGCACTGATAGGTGGCACTGGTGGGCACTAATAGCCAGCACGGATGGGCGGCACTGTTGGGCACTGATGGGCATTGATGTGTGGCATTGATGGGCAGCACTGACTGGCATTACTAATGGGCACTGATTGCTGGCACTTGTGGGCACTGATTGCTGGCACTGGTGGGCACTTATTGCTGGCACTGGTGGGGCTTTATTTTAATCAGGGCACTGATGATCGTTGCCCTGATTACATGCCTAGGTGTCCTCTGCGAGGAGATGCCGCTGATCGGCTCTCCTCTCCTCACACTCTGTCAGTGTGAAGCAAGGAGCGCCGATTACCGGCATCTCCATGTTTACATGTGACCAACTGTGATTGGACACAGCCAATCACATGGTTAAAGAGCCACGGGCGCAGCTCTTTACAGAGATCGGGTCTAGCCGTGTCCTAGCAACGCGGCACAGCTGCGATCATAGCTTTGCATGCCCCCGCGGGCGTGCGAGAGCGGCCGTTCTGAGTCCCGTCATATGACGTCCACTCAGAACGAGAGCTGCACTTCCTCGCTGTCATTTGACGGTGGGCGGGTGGCAAGTTGTTAAATGACAATTGTGTGGTCATGCAACACTGTAGCCAAACAAAATTGTTATAATTTTGTTCACACAACTAAAGCTTTCTTTTGGGGGTATTCACCACTGAGTGTTGGTCTTTAGGAACACATTACACCCGTATTTAAGGTGTATAGTAATATGCTCCCAATCAACTGGCTCCCACCACCAACGCCCCTTCCTGTGACAGCAGGTGGCGTTCATGTGTGTTTGAGCTTTGGGGTGCAAACCCTAATGCAATAGGCTGTGCACACCTATGGGTGTCAGGATGATTAATTTGCATTATTTCTGTTTCTACATTGTAATATATAATAAAATAGTTTTTACTCACCATAATGCAGAATCAGTGGGAACCCTGAGCTTGTCGCCTGCCACCAGATGCAGCATGCCACCATTGCCTGCCACCAAATGCAGCTTGTCACTTGCCACTGAAGCCTGCCACTAGATGCAGTATGCCATTTTCCACCCATAGCCTGTCACCAGATGCAGTGTGCCACTTGCCACCCATAGCCTGCCACCAGATGCAGTGTGCCACTTTCCACCCATAGCCTGCCACCAGATGCAGTGTGCCACTTTCTACCCATAGTCTGCCACCAGATGCAGTGTGCCACCCATAGTCTGCCACCAGATGCAGTGCAACTTGCCACATAGCCTGGCACCAGATGCAGTGTGCCACTTTCCACCCATAGTCTGCCACCAGATGCAGTGTGCCACCCATAGCCTGCCACCAGATGCAGTGAAACTTGCCATTCATAGCCTGCCACCAGATGCAGTGTGCAACTTTCCACCCATAGCCTTCCACCAGATGCAGCGTGCCACTTGCCATCCATAGCCTGCCAACAGATGCAGTGCAACCTGCCACCCATAGCCTGCCACCAGATGCAGTGTGCCACTTGCCATCCATAGCCTGCCAACAGATGCAGTGCAACCTGCCACCCATAGCCTGCCACCAGATGCAGCGTGCCACTTGCCATCCATAGCCTGCCAACAGATGCAGTGCAACCTGCCACCCATAGCCTGCCACCAGATGCAGTGTGCCACTTTCCACCCATAGCCTGCCACCAGATGCAGTGTACAACTTTCCACCCATAGCCTGCCACCAGATGCAGTGTGCTACTTCCCACCCATAGCCTGCCACCAGATGCAGTGTGCCACTTGCCACCCATAGCCTGCCACCAGATAAAGTGTAATTTGCCACTCGCAGCCTACCACTAATCCGAAACACTGGGACTCCAGGAAGGTGAACGCCCCTCCCACTGCTGGCTGCTGATGTGACTCCTCCCACGCTGAGACCTGCCCAAAAGTGAAGGACTACAAGTCCCAGCTAGAACCCCTGATATCTGAAGATGTGACCCCGCCCCCAAAATTGAAGGACAGGCATGAGCCCCTGAGATCTAAGGGTGTGACCACATAGATTTCACAAGTTCATGCTGGGACCTATAGTTCCTCACTAATTGGGGGGGTGGGTCACATCTTCAGCTTTGAGGGGTTCATGGTGCGACCTGTAGTCCTTCACTTTTGGGGGGGACTACAAGTCCCAGCATGAACCCTGCCCTGATATCTAAGGATGTGTCCATCCCTCCGAGGGTGTCTCATCTGTCCACTCCTCTTCTGCCAGCATACATATCTGCTGACTGTCCTCTCTGCAGTCTCCACTAAGAGGCTTGCTAGTGGCTCCAGGCAGGCTGACACACAAAAACTGAGCTGAGAGCTCTGCTGTGAGGTGCTGACCTGACTGAGCATTCTAAGCCTGATCTCTCACCTGTGACTGCAGTGCCTGAGCCTCCCGATCATTCTTTTGCATGCCACCCGCCGGAGAAGATACAGGGAGGAGGTGGGTGGAGCTAAGCAGTAGGCGCGGTAGAGGAGAAAGTGAAATCCAGTCTGCACTCTGAATGCTGGGGCCTCTGCCTCTCTCCTCCTTGTGATGTCACTGGTTGCTAGACACCAGGCGTGCCATGGCTAGCAACCAGTTTGGCAGTGAGCCAGCGGCCGGTGGTAAAGAACGCAAAGCGGGTCTCCGCCGGGCCAGGAGCCCAGGCTGACAGTGAGTGACAGGCAGCGGCAATACCAGGGCCAATTTAGGGGACATCAGACATCCGGGACATGTGGTCACCCTAGATGCGCCCCCTAGATTTTGTCCCCTCTGCCCCCCCCCCACGCCACTGGGCTCAGATAAGTATTGGGGCGGCAGAGGGGAGGCTGCTGCACACAGAAGGCTTTTTATCTTAATGCATAAAATACATTATGGTAAAAAATCTTCTGACTTTACAACCACTTTTGGCCATAGATGCGTAGAATTTCTAACAAAAATCCTTAGGAGAAGAATGTTCTAAGAAACTTTGTTTTTCTGATCATTACTGAGTCAATTTGGTGATTGTTCTTGTCTGCAACAACGAGAAAATTCAAAGGAGCAGGTCGGAAATTTTTTTTCAGATGCACAAATTTCCAACAGCGTATGTGGTTTTCATTTGGTAAAGTTCATTTATTCCAAAATCAAAAGCTACATCTTACTGACTAAGGGATACAGTCTAAAGTTGGCCATACATGTATCTTTTTTTTTGATCAGCAGTGGGCTGATTGGAAAAACTGCATGTTTCCCCATCAAATCAAGGTGGATGAGGGAATCCTCCCCGCTGTGTCATTGGTTTGATCAGATGCTTGTCCAAGCCGGTAACGGCTTGTTTACATGAAACCAAAACCGGAAGTGACAAAATCCTTGTCACTTCCAGTTTCTGACATCACACAGGAGAAACAACACCAGTTCCTCTCACTGTGTCCCAGGAACCAGATGCCCCCAGTCACATCCTTTCCGGGCTCCCTGAGGGGGCGGCGGAAGGGGGATGGGACCCCCTTCCACCACCTGTAGGAGTAATCTTCTTATATGCTTAAGGTAATCGGTCCTAAAAGAATAATCACCCTTCCAATGCAGCAACGTACCGGAACGTCGCTGGGCGGCAATTGTACAAAATTTGTATTCAATGCCATATTAGGCATTGTTTTGTATTGAGTTGAAAGGATTAAAACCTTGATCACCCCTGACTGGGTTTATATTGCTGTTTTTGACCCTGTTTGTGACATTTAACCTCACTTCATATGCCCATGACAGCCCATGACAACAGAAATAGAAACAGTTGTTAACAAGATAGGAAGATAGTAATAATAGCATGACAAAGGTTCTAAACCTACCTCATTTTACTGAACAACATGTGTTTGTTGTACACTCTGTGAACTTCCTGTTCTGAAAGATACTTAGAGCAAATCACTCCAATGGGATCAGAGATCCTACTAAAAACCTGACCGAGGTTATCCCCCTACCCCACTAATTTTGTCTGGGGGGCATTTTGTTTATCTTTACAGGCCAGTTTACTCTGAATGGACACAGCTGCTGGAGAGTTAAGTTAAACTGCAGTGGTTTACCTCTCCTGCAGGTGTCAATGCTGATTGCGGTACAGGGCGGTGTGGTGCGTGATTCAGAGAATTACACAGCTCTTTTTGTGATACAAACTTGATTTGAACTGCACAAAAGTGATACTTCAATTATGTCACTATACAGCAGTGTGATACACTGCTGCACAGTGACATTGCATCCTGTACGGTGCTCTGTGATAGAATACAGTATGTCTGCATTTTATTGCAGCTTGCTGAGTTTTGTTGCAGTGTGAATGGAACACACAGAAAACAATTGTGCAATACAGTGCAGTAAAATGCCAGTCACCGCACATATATGTGAATTGGGCCTACAACATTTTCCATCTGATCTTAAATACCTCAATAATATATCATATTCTAATTTCTTTCCTTCCCAAACTTTGATGGTCGGAGTGATCTGCCAACACATAAAGCTGCCTCAGCGCCCATCCCCACCCCATCACCACCACCCCCACCAATTTTTCCCATCAATACCACAGTTCAATCAAATAAAATGGTATATATATTCTATATATGCTCAAACTTGAAGACTCTCAAATCTAGAGTTAGGACCGCAGTGTACAGAGGATCCTTGGTGAAGCACTGCAGCTTCCACATATATTTGCAAATGTTACATAGTTGGTAAGGTTGAATAAAGACACCAGTCCATCCAGTTTAACCTGAGTGAGTGTGGGTGCATGTCTACAATTGTCCCTATCCCTGTACAATGTGTCTCATTAAGATGCTCATCTATTATTATTATTTATTTAAGGTACCCATATAGTGCTGTCAATTTACACAGCGCTCCACACATACATCACACACTCACATCAGTCCCTACCCTCAAGGAGCCCACAATCCAAGGTCCCCAACTCACACCCATATACCGAGGCCAATTTTGGACAGAAGCCAATTAACCTCCCAGCATGTCTTTGGAGTGTGGGAGGAAACCGGAGTACCCGGAGGAAACCCACACAGGCACAGGGAGAACATGCAAACTCCAAGCAGGTAGTGTTGTGGTTGGGATTCAAACCAGCAACCCTTTTTACTGCTAGGTGAGAGTGCTAACCACTATACCACTGTGAAGCCCGATTAAAACTGCATGCAATTAAAACCTCAGTTTTTACCATTAACTTTTGAACAGGGTCAGTTTTTTGTTAGCAGGCTAGCTGGTAAGTGTGCTGGGAAATGTTTGATCGGTTTCAAAATGGTATATAGTACCTCAGTATATACCAATGTAAGATAGAGAATATAATATATTGAAATATGAGCATATGTAAATGACATGTTGTAGGGGCTAATTTTAATCCCAGCAATAAGAGCAATTCGGAGAATTGATTATTTAATATCCAGTAGCTTAAAGAGTAACTCCACTTTTGTTGAGAGAAAAATAATTCCCCTCTGTGTGGTCTGTGTGTACATTGCAGGGATTTTAACAAACTTTGTTGCAGATTCCTAACTTTTGTTATCCTGACGAAATCCCCGTGTGTTTGTCTGTGTCCATGTGGTAAGTGAATCTAATGCGATTGGTTTCATAATGATCAATCAGCTGCTGCACCTGCAGGGCTCTAATAAGGAAAATGGCAAGGTCTGCATCCCCTTAGATGTGGTTTTCTATTGGGAGTATCTCACCAAAAATGTTATTTTTTTTTGCAGGGGGTGCTTGATATGTTATTTGTATCTTAGTATAGACTTCTGGGAAAATCAGTGAGCCAACCACACTGTCAGAAAATTATGTTTCTGGGGGGCATTCTGTTTACATTCTGTGTACAGAACACCTCCAGGTAGCCATATTGCTTTGCATTTTACTGAAAAATACAGCGCTGCAGATTGAAAAAAAAAATGTAATTTTTTAATAAAATTCAATTACAATATGACTTGTGTCGCAACTGTATATGCTATATTACTTTTTTTTTATTTGCTATTTTTTTCCTTACGAAAGTGGAGTTACCCTTTAAATGTTAACTTGGCATTTATGCTATAGGGTATCAACAAGAAACAGTCCCTGGAATTCATAAAGGATGCCAGATAGATTTTGTGTCTCTCATGCATCGTAAAAATGGCACAGAGCGTGCCAAATTCATGTACCCGTCTAGAACTTGTGCTTGAATTTAGTACACGCTGAAACACTTTTAAAATGCACGCGAGACACTTTAGCAAAATCTGTCTCTTTGCCAAAACAAAGATGGCCTTAAGGCCACTTTTGTGAGATACCAAACTGCCGTATTCTATTTGGCGCATTCACTGAGCCATAATGTAAAAGTGATACATTTTAAAACTACCTGAATTTGGTGCAGGAGTCGCTGTCAGAACCAAAAGTTTTGCAGATGTTTTATAAATTTGTTGGAATACATTACTAAAAGAGGGATTATTATTTTTATAATACAGGATTTAAATAACGCCAACAGTTTGCGCAGCGCTTTACAACATGAGGGCAGACAGTACAGTTACAATACAATTCAATACAGGAGGGATCAGAGGGCCCTGCTCGTTAGAGCTTACAATCCAGAAGGGAGGATCAAGTGAAACAAAAAGGTAATAACTGTGGGGGATGAGCTGATGGAGAAAATGAAAATACAGTTGTTAGGTGTGGGTAGAATAGGCTTCTCTGAAGAGGAGGCTTTTTAGTGATAGTCTAAAAGCTAATACAGTAGGAGATAATCGGACAGATTGGGATAAGGAGATCCATAGGATTGGAGAGGCTCTGGAAAAGTCCTGGAGGAGAGCATGGGAGGAGGTGACGAGGGAGCAAGAGAGCATGAGGTATTGAGAGGAATGAAGAGAATGATTAGGTTGGTATTTTGAGACTAGGCTAGTGATGTAGCTGGGGCTAAGCTGTGGATGGCTTTGTAAGTTGTTGTTAGTATTTTGAAATTAATTAGTTGGGTGAGCGGAAGCCAGTGGAGGGATTGACAGAGAGGAGTAGCAGACACAGAGTGATTGGTAAGGTGGATGAGTCTGGCAGCAGCATTCATGATGGATTGAAGGGGGGTAGACTATGTAGAGGTAAGCCAATAGGAAGGGAGTTTCAGTAGTTGAGGCGAAAGATGACCAGGGAATGAATTAAGAGCTTTGTTGTGTCATTGGTTAGAAAGGAGCATATTTTGGAGATGTTGCAGAGGTTGAGGCGGCAAGATTTGGACAGTGATTGAACATGGGGCCTTAAGGAGAGTTCAGAGTCCAGGACTACACCTAGGACCTTGGCATGTGGGGATGGGCTTATAGTTGTACCATTGATTTTGACAGAGAGATCAGGGGAAGGGGCATGTGGGGGAGGAAAAATTACAAGTTCAGTTTTGGATAGATTGAGTTTGAGGAAGTGGTGTGACATCCAGACTTATATATCTGTTAGTAAATTAGTGATATGTGAAGAAACGGAGCTGGTGAGCTAAGGGGCAGAGAAATAGATTTGTGTGTTTTCAGCGTAGAGATGGTATTGGAAGCCATGGGGATTAATGCCAGTAAAGGTGTGCAGCAGCTTTATTGAATTCCACCCAAACTGTCCTTATTTTATCTTAACCACTTGCTTACTGGGCACTTAAACCCCCCTCCTGCCCAGACCAATTTTCAGCTTTCAGCGCTGTCGCACTTTGAATGACAATTGCGCGGTCATGCTACGCTGCACCCTAGTGAAATTTTTATCATTTTTTTTCCCACAAATAGAGCTTTCTTTTGGTGGTATTTAATCACAGCTGGGCTTTTTATTTTTTACTAAACAAACAAAAAAAGATGGAAATTTTTGAAAAAAAAAAAATCATGTTTAATAGTTTGTTATAAAATTTTGCAAACAGGTAATTTTTCTCCTTCATTGATATGCGCTGATGAGGCGGCACTGGTGGGCACTGATAGGCTGCACTGATAGGCATGGATAGGCACAGTTAAGGCGGCACTGATAGGCACAGTTAAGGCAGCACTGATAGGCATAGTTAAGGCGGCACTGATAGGCACAGTTAAGGCCGCACTGATAGGCACAGATAAAGCGGTACTGATGGGCACAGATAAGGCGGCACTGATGGCCACTGATGGGCGCTGATGGGTGGCACGGATGGGTGGCACGGATAGGTGGCACAGATGGGCACTGATAGGTACCACTGATGGGGGGCACTGGTGGGCGGCACTGATGGGGGGCACTGATGGGTGGCACTGATGGGCAGTGATGGGCGGCACTGATGGGCAGTGATGGGCGGCACTGATGGGCACTTATGGGCACTGGTAGGTGACACTGATGGGCACTGATAGATTGCACTGATGTGGGTGCTGATGGGTGGCACTGATGTGGGTGCTGATGGGTGGCACTGATGTGGGTGCTGATGGGTGGCACTGTGGGCACTGATGGGTGGCACTGTGGCCACTGATGGGTGGCACTGTGGGCACTGATTGATGGCACTGATTGATGGCACTGTGGGCACTGATGGGTGACGCTGGTGGGCACTGGTAGGCGGCACTGCTGCCTACTGCTCTGTATCAGAAGAGCGCCGTGATCGGGACTGATGTCCCTCTCATGGCCGCCGGTGATCGGGTTTCTTTTTTCCTCCTCACGCTGTCAGCGCGAGGAGGAAAAATAGCCGATTACCGGCTCTGTTTACATCACATGATCAGCTGTCATTGGCTGACAGCTGATCATGTGGTAAGGGGTCGGGACCGACCCCTTACTCTGATCTGTGATCAGGCGAGTCTCATAGACTCGCTGATCACCGAGCGCGCCACGCGCGCCCTGCAGGGGGCGCGCAGGCCGCTCGTGCACGGGACGACGTCAATAGACGTCGTCCCGGCAATTTAGATCCACGCTGTTGCCGTCATTTGGCAATGGCCCCGATCTGAAGCGGTTAAACTTGGCTCAGATGTTGCACCACAATGTAGAAGTGGATCAGTGGCGGGTGGTGCTAAACTTTTTTGGGGGGGCGGCAAACACACTCACCCCTCCAGGGTCACGATGCCACGGCTTCCCCAGCATCTCCTTCCGGCTAACCGGGTCTTCTTTAGATCTGCCTCCTGTCCTGATTTGCTGGGAGGATAAGCCAGAAACTGATAGCTAATATTGATTCGCTAGTGTCACAAGTGCGTGGGTTCCCAACCTTTTTTTAACCCAATTAGAGCCTCAGGCTCTAAAAAATAAACTCATAGAAAGCTATGAGTCCGGAGCCCCACATGCAAATCTCATGCAAACTAGGGGGGTGCCGCCTGCACCCATTATGGAACAGCCACCACTGAAGTGGAGCAAATTAGGACTACCTGAATTTGGCACACAAGTCATTAGTACCAGAACTGTCACAGATTTTTGTTTTTATTAGGTGCAACACATTAACAAGAGCAATCCACACCAGAAAAGTAGCACAGCAGCTTTACTGAATTTCCCCTAAAGGGTTGTGTCCAGTTTATACATTTCAAATTTAGTAATATTTTTGGAAGGCCATTACCTCATATTACCTCAGTACTTAGATCAGATAAAACATTGACTAAACAAATAGTTCTCTAAAAGGGGGAATAATGTTCACATGATTTCTGCTGTAAAATGAATGTCTAATAGGCAATATGGAGCTGTTTAGTGGATGTATACTGTATATACTGTAAAAGTCACAAACAAACAATGAACAGTCGAGTACAGAAGTAGGAATACTAAATATAAAGAAAATAGTATTTTAGACATATATTCTTACCTTTGAGGCTAAAAAGCCATCCCTATAATACAGCAATTGCTTTAGATAGTCAAGTTCGGAGGAGCTCATGTTGGTGTGATATTCAGTGGCTTGGTCTGTCATCATAAGCTGCTTTCTATCTGCATATATAATACTATAAAGAACTAAGCCGGGCTTAGACATTTGATTCCACACCTGACCTAATTTTGCGGGCAGCCTATTTCTGGATTTATTGGAGCTGTTAAGAGGTGGAAACTGTAGATGTGTTGTTTGTGAGTTGAATTGACCTCCTGTAATTTAAGATCCCATGTCTCTGATAAGGAGCTTGAGTACTTGGAAATGTGGGCACACTTGGAGGATCACATGAATTGTAGTGTTTCTTCCACAGCACATTTTTTGACGATTTATCATGGACTTTGCGCATGAACTTTTGTTTCTTTTATTTAAATGACATTCACTTATTTAACACTTGTACACGTTATTCATTGTTTGGGATAATAAATTATATGGTGAGGTTCTGTTACATATTTGTTTACACTGATGCACTTTATATATTTTTTGTTAATTATTATATAATTTTCTATGTGCACAGCACATATATTCTTATTTGCATTTGTATTGTATTTTGAATTTAATTTGTGGAAGCCAGTGGAGGGCTTGACAGAGAGGAGTAGCAGACACAGAGTGACTGGTGAGGTGGATGAGTCTGGCAGCAGCATTCATGGTGGAATGAAGGGGGGATAGACTATGTGGAGGTAAGCCAATGAGAAGGGAGTTGCAGTAGTCGAGGCAAGAGATGACCAGGGAGTGAATTAAGAGCTTTGTTGTGTCATTGGTTAGAAAGGGGCATATTTTAGAGATGTTGAGGAGATTGAGGCGGCAGGATTTGGACAGTGATTGGAGGTGGGGCTTAAAGGAGAGTTCAGTGTCCGGGACTACACCTAGGACCTTGGCATGCATGGATGGGATTATAGTTGTGCCATCGATTTTGACAGAGAGATCAGGGGAAGAGGCACGTGAGAAGGAAAAATGAGAAGTTCGGTTTTGGATAGATTAAGTTTGAGGAAGTGGTGTGACATCCAGACTGATATATCTGATAGTAAATTAGTGACATGTGAGGAGACTGAAGGAGTGAGCTGAGGGGTAGAGAAATAGATTTGGGTGTTGTCAGCGTAGAGGTGGTATTGGAAGCCATGGGAGGCTATCCGCTGACCCAGGGAGGAAGTGTAGATTGGAAATAGGAGAGGTCCAAGAACAGAACTTTGGGGGACCCCAACAGAGAAAGGAAGAGGAGAGGAGGAAGTAGAATTGTAAATAACGCTAAAGCTGCGGTTGGTTAAGTAGGAAGAGAATCAGCGAAGAGTACAGTCATGGAGAACAAAGGTGTGGAGTTTTATGAGCAGGAGGGTGGTCAACCGTATCAAAGGGAGCAGAGAGGTCCAGGAGTTAGGAGTACAGAATAGTGTCCATTGATTTTGGCTGTTAGTAGATCTTTTATCAGTTTTAGGAGAGCAGTTTCTGTGGAGTGTTGAGGATGAAATTCAGACTGAAGGGGATTAAGAAGGTTATTATCAGTAAGGTGGTTGCTCAGTCGGTTGTAGACCAGCCATTTAAGGATTTTGGATAAAAAGGGGAGCAAGGAGATGGGGCATAAGTTGTTAAGATTGTGTGGGTCCAGTGAGGGCTTTTTAAATATGGGGCTGACAAGTGCATGTTTTAGAGAGTTGGGGAAGATGCCAGAAGAGAGGGAGAGATCGAAGATGTGGGTTAGTGAGTATAGAATAGAGCCAGAGGGTGACCTTAGCATTTGCGAGGGAACAGGATCCAGAGGGCAGGTGGTAATATGTATGTTAGCAAGTAGTTTAGCAACCTCGTCCATAGTGGTGGGGTTGAAAGAGGGAAGTAATGATTGTACCTGTGGGCATAAAGTGTAAAGCGTGGGGGGTACCTAAACAGTAGAGATCTCTTTGAGAATTGTATCAATCTTCTGTTTGAAGTGATTGGCGATCTTCTGGGCAGTAAGTGAGTTGGTGGGTGGAGGCAGTGGAGGACAAAGTAGAGATTTGAAGTTAGAGAAGAGTTGACGGGGACGGGATGATAAAGTGTTAATGAGAGAGATAAAATAGATCTGCTTGGCAGTGAGTAGGCAGGAATTGTATTTTTGGAGTGCAGATTTATACTGGTTGAAATCTTTCTGAGACTTCATCTTATGCCACAGGCGCTCAAGAGCACAGCTGTGTTTTCTCAGACTTCTAGTGTCATCTGTCTGTCAAGGTTGAAGGGGACAGGGCCTGATTCTGTGTGTAGTGGGGGGGGGCAAAGCTTTGCCCAATCAGGGCGCAGTGTAAATTGGATGTTAAGGCATAGGGCCAGGGAGGCCGGCTGCAGGGCCCTTAACAACTGATGAGTCATCAGCTGTCAATGGGTTTCCCTGCTGACAGCTGAAAAAAAACGACGTGGGGTCCCCCCCATTCCATACCAGCTTGGCAGATCAGGAAATGGAGGGAGAAGCAAGCCCCCCCTTGAACTATACCAAGCCACATGACCTCAACATGGGGGGTGGGTGCTTTGGGGCAGGGGGGGGGCTCTGCCACACACAGCCCAGTGTTGTCGGGGTCTGCAGGGTGTCTTATCGGAATCTGGAAGCCCCCTACTGAATCTGGATGCCCCCTACCCATTCACCAAAAAAGAGTAAAAAAAAATTAAAACAGGAGAAAGGCTTTTTGACAAATCCTTTACTAAAAAATAAAAAAACTGTGTCCCTCGATGTAAATCCATTCTCAATCACACCGCTTGCCGCTCCGCTGACCCCCCCAAAAAAAACAAAAATGTCTGGCCGAATACCTCCTCCGCGCTTTGATGTTGCCAGGGGGCCCCGTCCCCCTTGTAACGTCATGGACCAATGCATGCTGGGTCCGTGATGTCAGAAGAAGGCGGTGACACCAGGTGACATAGCCAGGTGGCCCTGCCCCTTCCCTATATAAGACACGTCAAACGGCTTAGCCTGCAGAAGGCAGGCAGCCTTCATGTCGGCAAGAGTGGCTTTTGTTTTCTTTTTCGGGTGTGGTGGCGTGATTGACGGATGGATTTACACTAATTTTTTATTTTTTAATAAAGGAATTGTCAAAAACTGTCTGGGTGTTTTTATTACTTTGTGACACTTTTTTGGTGAATGGGTTGGGTACCCCATACTCATTCACATAGGGGGGGCTGGGATGGGAGGGCGCCTTGTTAAATGGGGCCTTCCAAATTCCAATAAGCCCCCTGCCCGCAAACCCCCACAACCACCGGCCATGGTTGTGGGTATGAGGCCCTTGTCCCCATCAACATGGGGACAAGGTGCTTTGGGGTGGGGGGCAGAGCACATGGCCTGGTATGGTTCTGGAGGGGGGGCAACTCACTCGTCCCCCCCTTTCCTGACCTGCCAGGCTACATGCCTGGATAAGGGTCTGGTATGGATTTTGGGGAGCCCCTTAAAATCTATACTAGACCCAAAGGGCCTGGTATGAACTAGGGGGGTCCCCACACTGTTTTTTTTCTTTATTTAAGTCAATTTAGATGCAGTTTGACTCTTTTTTTTTTAGAAATGTAATTTTTGCTACAGCATGTTCTTTGCATGCTACAGATGCACCATTTTACAGGCAGACTAAGGGGACTCCCCCCCTCCCCCCAAGCTCTATGTTTTTTCATTTTTATTGTTGCACTTTAAGGATCATTAAAGGCTCGAGGTTTATTACCTTCATGCATTCTATACATGAAGGTAAAAAAAACCTTCTGTGTGCAACAGCTCCCTAATACTTACCTGAGCCCCATCACAATCCAGTGATGTGAACAAGAAAGGCTAGAAAGGTTAATGTTCTAAAAAGTTAAGTTACAAAAAAGTTTTTTAAAAATTGTGTGTTTATTAAGTTAATGTTTTATTGTTACTGTGTGTTATTGTTAACTGTTATTTGCTTTTCAGGAATGCCAAGCAGCTACAGCATTAATCTGTGTATTCTGATGGCATTAGGGTGCTGCTCTCAAAATACAAATGTCAGTGCCTGCAGGGCTGTAGGGGGAGATTTCTACATCCGCAGTTAAAAAAAAAGAACATGAATGGCCCTCATTAGAAGCGTGGGGTGGTCAGGGGGGCAGTAGCTCCTATGCTCGGGATATACTTTTTCACTTTTTTCTGACAGAGATTTCTTCATCCACATCGATTAGGCTGAATGAAAAAAATATTTTTTTTTCCATTTTCCAACAATGTGGCAAAAAATATGATTTTCCAAACACTCAACATGCCTCTCAGCAAATACCTTGGGGTGTCTACTTTCTAAAAAGGGGTCATTTGGGGGGTGTTTATACTGTCTGGAAATCCAGTGAGTAATTAACGCCCCTTGAAAGCCCGAAGGTGCTTATTGGATTTTGGGCCCCTGTACATGGCTAGGCTGCCAATAAGTCTCTCACATGTGGTATCCCCATACTTTAGAAAAGTAGCAGAATGTGTTTTAGGATGTAATTCCTCATATACCCATGGCATGTGTGAGAAATATCTAATTAAAAAAGACAATTTTGTCTAAAAAAAATATTTTTTGTTTGGTGTTTTCTAAAAACTTGTGGCAAATCTTCCATGGACTCCAAATGCCTTTTAGCAAATAGCTTAGCTTAGCTTAGTGTCTACTTCCCAAAAAGGGGTCTTTTGGGGGGTGTTTGTACTGTCCAGGCAGCTTAGCACCTCAAGAAATGTGATAGGCAGTCAGAAAGACAGAGCTGCTTAAAAGCTGTGTAAATTCCAGTATACGATACCATATACCATAGTTTTTAGACGCCATACGCTTTTTACTAAAGACATGTAGCAGAATACATTTTATGAAGAAATTTGATTTTATTGGGTATGTTTAATAACAGGAAACAGAAAATATTCATTTTTTTCGTCTTTTCTTGTTTATATAATAAGAAATAAAAAAGTCAGTGGTGATCAAATACCACCAATAGAAAGCTCTATTTGTGTAAAAAAAGAAAATGATATAAATTTAATTTAGGTACAGTGTTTCATGACTGAGCGATTGCACAGCGCTGAGTAGCAAAAAATGGTCTGGTCATGAAGGGGGTAAAACCTTCTGAAGGTCAAGTGGTTGAAGCCCAATCCAAGACAAAAAATGTTTTTTCAGTTTTGCACAGCTTGTGTAACCTCTCTCCGGTTATATTGCTCTCTGTGACCCCACTGGGGAGATTTCCTTCTTTTCGTGTCCTGGTAAGGGGTACATGAAATAATGAGAATTCTCTCCAATGGGGTACAGAATGCAACAAGAAACATCACACTAAGGCCTCCCACAAGACATAAAAATCACTGTTTTTAAGGGTGTTTGACTTTTTTTTCAGCCTCTTCTTTATAGGCATATTAGAAGTGGAGTGTTTAGAGGCTACAAAAAAAGAGCACTACCAGCACGTTTAGCAGATGAGTGTTTAAGCAGATAAAATGGTGAACCCGCCTACACGCAAGTAAATGCATCTAAATATGCCTAAAAGTTAGGAGCATTTAGTGCTTCAGCATTCATTCATTCTAATGACCAGAATAAATTAATTTCAATTTTGTTCATTGATGGACACAGCCTCTTCTTATTCTGAACCATAGGGTTTATAGCACCACCCCAGGAGTAATACACTAGTCAGAAAAGAAACCTGGCACTGCCCATGGGCAGTCCTGGCTGGTATTAACCCCCTCTCTGCTATAGGCAAACCGGCTATTTTTGCCTAGTGTCTTAAGAGTAAGGACCTAGTTCCTGCTGGGACCTGTGGTTCTATAGTCTTTTTTCCTTTTTTCTTGGGACTTTTTCCTGCAAAGATCTTCAGTCATCCAGTAGTCAGCCCAGTCTCGTCAATGAGCACACGCAGATCTTTAGCTATGTGTTGGGTCGGGAACAGGGCAGGCTAGCGAGTTAAATGCCTTGCAGGAGTGTATATGATTGGGAGTCGGAATTCATGTCACAGAGAAGGATCTGTTGGTGAAGAGGTGGATCTGTCAGTGGAGCATCACCCGCACTCAATGAGACTGGTAAGTAGCTGCCCCCTCCCCTTTCCAGGGCACCGTGCAGGGTGCTCCATGGGTTGGTCGGCCCTGCGGGGTTCTCCTCCTCCCCCTCAGGCCTCCCTTGCTACCGGGTGGCTACTTGGGCCCCCCTTCCCCCTGTCCCCCCCTCCTCCTCAGGGTTGGCTCACCGTGAGGTGGCTGGGGCTGGGAGTCTCCCTCCTGGACCATACAGATGTAGCACCCTCTAGGTAGATAGGTGCTAGAGGTAGGAATTTTTGAGAAATGCTAGTGTAGGTAAACTTAGGCAGGCCTGGCTGGCAACCAGGCCTGTTTGTTTTTGTTTGGTCTGGGCTGGGAGTGGCCCAGGGTAGAAGCTGGGTGACCCACAGGCAGCATCAATAAGACATCCCTCTTCTTTCCAGTGGCTTCTAGAATGCTCTGGAAAGAGAGATGGAGAGGAGAGGTGGAGCTGCCTGGGGTACTGGGGTATTCTAAGGAGCCCTGACCAATCCCCAACTTGAATTGTCAGGGGACAGGCCTCCTTAAATACCCAGGGTCAGCTCAGTTTGGGAGGAGTTGTCGGGTGGAAGAGCTGGAGTGAGAGAGTGTGGAGGCTATTGGGGCCTTGGAGGGAGCTCCCCAGTCTGAGGGGGGTGGTCTTGGGCCTGGGCTCGGGTGCAGTTGGGACCACCTTAAGGAACGCATGAAGAGGTCCTGGACCAGAGACACAAGAGAGAGCAGAGAGGACAGTGGGAGAGAGCACTTCTGAGAGAGTCCAGGGAGGAAAACTGGTCCCAGCCAAGAGGGCTGGTGAGTGAGGCACAGTCTGGAGGACTGGGGAGGCACGCCTGAGAGGACTGGGAGAATGCAGTTTGAGATGGGTGCAGAACCAGAAGAGTGGACTGTGGTAAATGGGGCAGTGGAGAGAGGCAGCTGCAGCCAGGAGGGCTGGCAGGGCCTGAAGGTGGCTTACTGGGCTCAGTAGCTGCATGTAGGACAGCTAGCACCAGAAACTTTGTATTTTGCTACACTATAGGGGCCCGTGGTCCCTGCCTGCAAAGGGCAATTGTTAAAGGCCTGGCTGAGCCAGTGTCAGGCCTAACCACTTTGTGCTAGCTGTGCCTGGAGTTTAGCGATGTGCTGGAGGAGTAATACCTTAGGTTTAGAGAGGAAGCAATGTGCTGGAGGAGAAAGACCTGAAGATTAGAGAGGAAGTGATGTGCAGGAGGAGAAATGGAGAGTATATACTGGACTGTACATAGTTGTCCCAAGCGAGTTCTACCAATAATCCTGGGCATTCCATATGTCCCTTATATCCATGTTCAATCCCCCCAATAAAAAAACAAAAAAAACACAAAGCATGTGGACTGTTCTATGTCTCTGTGTGTTTGAGAAGTGAATGCTGGGCAGGGCAGGGTGACAGATAATCCAATATTTCAGCAGCCCCTATGGGGGTACCGCTACACTGGGTTAACTGGCTGCAGGGGGGAGAATGCGGTACCCTTGAATCAGTGAGGCCCGGAACGAAAAGAAAAGAAGAAAGTAGTGCAGGGGCCGGGCATGACAGTGTGCAAGGGGAGACAAAAAAGGGTTAACAAATGGTGAAACAAGAAAGTGTAACAGGAAGGGGTTGGAATAGTTTAAGACTGAGGGGGTGGAGCATTATTTAAGGAGGAGGCGGGCAGCAGAGGAAGAGACAGAGAGGAGAAAGCAGTTTTCACACACTGCTGTCTTCAGACATTATGGCCGACACTGACACCATCCTAGCGCGATTGCGGGCGGCTGTTGCGACTCAGGGACAGGTATGGCTGCATAGCCAGGTGTCTTCCCTGATCGATGACCAGGCATCGGGATCGTCGGTGGGAGGTGAGGTGTCCCCACGCGCTCGGAGGTCTAGGCCTCTGGAGCATTTCTCGCCTGGCCCTCCCCTAGAGCTGCGCGCCACACCAGGAGCCCCCCACCCCAGGATCCGTTGGGCCCCCCGGCGAAGTGACCACCTGCTTCCGCCGTTGCGGGGCCCGGTCGCAATCCTCTACACCAGAGGAGCTCGGTGGGTGGGGCTACAGGCCCGCACGTCGCAGGGTACAGGAGCTCGCGGTCTCCCTACCCCTGGTGGTTCCCATGCAGGAGGAGACTCGGCGGGGGAGAAGTGCAGCCGTGGCCGCCGGGCCGACATCAGACACGGCCAGCGGCTCCAGAACTGAGGGGGGTACTATGGCTAGATCAGATGGGATGCAGAGCGGAGGCAGATAAGGGGGAAGGCCTTGCCCTGGCTCCACAAGACGGGACACGCGCAGTAGCACAGCTGCAAGCAGGTCCCGTGCTGGAGAAAGATAGCATCTGCGCCAGGGATCCATGGCCTCCAGGCCCTCCTTGCCTGGGGGGCTGCAGAGTGCTTCGCCGCAGGCTCCTGAAGTACAGTCCAAAGGGGAGTTGTATGCTTTTTAGGAAGAGGAGTCACAGAGGCTTGCGGCACCAATGGAGGTGGAAGCGGCGGTTGCGGGTGTCATTCCTGGTCAGCCCGGTAAGTTACCTGTTTTACATACTTCCTTAAATGCTGCACTTTGTGGTTTGTTGGGATTGGAAAAAGGGGGGCCGGCAGGGACTGGCAGAGTTGATACACAGCCACCTGTGGCCATGGCAGCTGCCCCTAGGATGGCGGGCGCATCGTCCATCAGTTCAGGGTCAGAAGCACGGTTGAAGGATTTACTGGAGGGGTTGCGGGATCTAATCCAGCGTTTTGCGGGGGGTCAGGGTCAGCCCCCACAGGTGTCACCATGGGTACAACCAGTGGTGAGGGTCAATGTGGGGGGGGACAGCCCGATGGGGATGGGGCCCCAGCTACACAGTCCCTGGTCACAGAGGTCCCCACGACCCTGGCAGAGCCTCCCGTGGAAGCTGCGGCAGTGAGTTTCAAAGCTGGGGAAGATGCAGGAGCGTCACAGGAGGGCACAGGTAGGAAGGATGTGGTGAGGATTGCGGACGCGGCAAAATCCGAAGTGTATGTGTGCTTCAAAGGGCCATTAGGGGCACATTTGAATCAAGAAGTCCGGGACAAAATTTGCAAGGGTGAGTATGTGGAGATCTTCTCCTTTCTGCCTCTGGAAAAATGTAATTTGGATAGGGTCAAGCCGGATGACTCCAAGAAGGAGGATGAGGAGAAGCGGAGGTACAGGTTGATTCCTCGGACGTTTGTTAACTGGTTACAGGCGTTTGCTATTATGGCGAGCATTATAGGGGAGAAGAACCCAGAACATTGTTTGGCTCTGTTCTGTTACATGGATGTCGTCAATCAGGCCCATGGGGTTTATGGGGGGTCAGCGTGGCTGAGGTATGATAAACAGTTCAGGCAGCGTAGGGTCCATCGCTCAGATGGGACCACAAAGATATCAACCTTTGGATGCGGCTTATGTCCTCGAATCGAGGCACGAGCTAGTTTATTCCAGGGGGGGCCGGGGGTGCACCTTCCTCAAGACTGATGGCCGGAAAAAAATGGGGGATCTGCTGGCAGTATAATGAGGGCTCCTGTAAGTTTGGGGGGTCCTGTCGTTTCAAGCACGAGTGCTCCGGATGCGGGGGCGCACATCCCCTGTCCCGATGCTTTAAAAAAGGTAAGCATGCCGCTGAGTTTGCTCACAAAAGGGATGACACGATTTAGGGGGAAAGAACCTTTTCTAAATACCAGATACCCTGATGATTGGGAAGCGGCGAGAATCCTGGCCGCAGGTTTCTCAAAAGGGGATTCCATGGTCCCTGTCACATGTCCCGCCTATGGCTAGGAATTTGAGATCAGCTTTACAACACCTGGGGGTGGTTTCAGAAAAATTGGCTAAGGAAGTTGCACTGGGGCGCATGGGTGGTCCGTTCTCTGAGAAGCCTTTGCAGACTTTGGTTGTTTCACCTCTGGGGGTGGTGCCTAAGAAGGAACCTAACAAGTTTTGCCTTATTCACCACCTATCTTTCCCTAAAGGGGGTTTGGTTAATGATCGATAATGATGATCGATAGACCCCAAAGCTTGCACGGTGTCATACACCTCGTTTGACGCAGCTGTTAGGTGGGCAGGAGATATGGGCAGGGGGCGCTGATGGCAAAAGCTGACATTGAAGCCGCTTTTCGCTTGCTACCGGTTCATCCGGACAGTTTTTGGTTGCTGGGGTGCTGCTGGCAAGAGGAATTTTATGTGGATCGCTGCCTGCCCACGAGCTGCTCCATTTCATGCGCCATGTTTGAAGTGTTCAGCTCGTTTTTGGAATGGGTGGTTAGAGATGTGTTGGGCCTGGATTCGGTCATCCATTATTTGGACGATTTCCTTTGTGTGGGGCCGCCTTCATCCAATGTGTGTGTGATTCTCCTGTCTACGTTGCAGCAGGTTGCAGGTAGGTTGGGTATTCCGTTGGCGGCGAAAAAGACTGAGGGCCCAACCACAGAGCTTAGTTTTTTGGGTATAGTGTGGGATTCTGGCGCTATGGAATGCCGCTTGCCCGAGGAAAAATTAGGGGCGCACAAGTTGGGGCGCACAAATTCGAGGGATCATGGTGCAGCTTCGGACACTTCAATCGTTATTGAGGAAGTTGACTTTTGCCTGTCGCATTATCCCGATGGGGAGGGTTTTCTGCCGGAGGATGGCTGTGGCGACAGCTGGGAATAAGCCCCTGAACCATTTTATTAGGCTGAATAGGGAGCATCGTGAGAATTTAAAAGTATGGCACATGTTCTTGGAAGCATACAATGGTCGATCAGTCTGGATGTCTGGCCCGGTTTTGACTTGGAGTTAGCTACAGACGCGGCTGGGTCTACCGGGTATGGGGCATTTTTTAAGGGACAATGGAGTGCAGAACATGGGTGGAAGATGGTTTGACTCGAAACATGGTGCTTTTGGAACTTTTTCCGATGGTGCTGGCTATGGAGATATGGGGGGAGTCTTGTAGGAACCTGAAGATTAGGTTGAATGGTGACAACATGGGAGTGGTGCAGGTCATCAACCACATCTCAGCGTCGTCACAGCCAGTGAAAAATCTGCTGCACCACTTGGTGCTTCGATGCCTGCAATTTAACCTCTTTCTATATGCCATTCATCTCCTGGGTGTTGATAACACTCTGACTGACACCTTATCTTGGTTTCAGTGGGACAGGTTCAGAGAGTTGGCTCCTTCAGCAGAGAAGGTAGGGATTCCTTGCCCGGGTTGGCTGTGGGATGGATCAACAGGTCGGTGAGAGAATCCAAATGGAATACATACGCCAAGGTATGGCAGGAATGATTGGTTTTGGTTCAGCAGGCGGGGGTGGTACATGGGATGTCGAGGTGAAACTGCTAGTTTTATATTTTGTGTCGCGAAACATGGAACGTGGGGTGGGGGGGGGGGGGGGCGGTGTCTACCATTGAACGGAAATTAGCGGTGTGACGAAAATATAAGCGTAGGATAGTTTTGCCTTAACAAGATGTGGTGTGATCTGTAGAAGTAGTGTAATTGTAGATGTAGTTTAATTCTGGGTTATTAAAAATATAGTATTCTATGTCAGTCATGCACATATGTTCTTTCATTAGCATTTGAAAAGGACAGAGACAGTTTTTTCTAGGACCGAAGTGACACCTAGATGCCAATAAAAGTTCCCATTAGAGTAAACATAGATAGCCACCTTCCTGAGGCTCAAAGGAAACTGCTAGTCATCTTGGCTACACGGATCTGCAGGGGGCATTCATAAGGCCCCAGACAGTCTGCAAGCTTTGATTAATATCAAGAGATCTAAGGAACCTATTTTATCTCTCATAAAAGCTAAAATATTAACTGCATAGAGACGAAAATAATTCCATTTGATCGTACACCTGATGGGTTACGTGTACATGTAAATCTGTATGTTTAGCAGAGGTGGAATTCTAGAGAACCACACAAAACCGTTATATGGCGCCTGATTGCAGCAGGCAGGCAGTGATTGGTACTGTTGCGATCGGACTGATGCGCCAGTATCGGAAATCCCATCCATGACCCAGCAATCAGCGCCGTTCTGGGCCAATTTGACTCTGGTCGTTTCAGAACACAAAACATTTGTGGGCTGAGACAGGAACACCCCCCCAGGGTTCATTGGCCAAGGGCTAAAGTCCAGCCCACATCCATATTTCAATAAATTGGGTAGCCTGAGATATGGACATTGTTCTTCCACGAAGCCAGTTTGAAACTGGGGAGTTCCCACATGTTCCAGTATGCTTCTACTAACGGATAGACTTACTTGGTAAAGTTTATTTCTGTTTTTATCCCTTTTTATTTTCATAGCAAATTGCCAATTTATGTGTCTTTCTGCATTTTTTGTATCTTTTTTAGTAAATTCTTTTTCTTTGTATATCTTATATGCACTGCCCACTTTCGGGATATTAAATGATAAAATTAATAAGTGACTTCTGTGTACTAAGCTAGGACTCATATCTCTGGAGAGGTTGTTGTATTTTAGTGCCTAAGTACTCCGTTTAAGTTACGTACCAATCGGTATGCAATTGCACTGTGTGTTGGCGGATTGCATGCAGATTGTAAGCTAACAGATCTGCCAGACAGAGATCTGTGTGTGTGGTGGCTCAGCAGACCAGTCTGCGGACAAACTGTTGGGTGGTGGCAAGCTATCATTTATTGTGCGTCTGGTGTGTGGGTGTGGGGACAGTGGGAAGAGTGATTAACACAGGGGTTCAAGCTTGCAGGATAGCTGGAGGAACCCTAGAAGTGTGTAGTAATTGCTAGATTGCTCCTCAACCCTTATAGGGCGTACACACGGTCGGACTTTGTTCGGACATTCCGACAACAAAATCCTAGGATTTTTTCCGACGGATGTTGGCTCAAACTTTTTTTGTCTTCACACGGTCGCACAGTTGTCGGAATTTCCGATCGCCAACCACTTGGTCACGTACACCACGTACGACAAGACTAGAAAAGGCCGGTTCAGAACCAAGCGCGGCACCCTTTGGGCTCCTTTTGCTAATCTCGTGTTAGTAAAAGTTTGGTGAGAGACGATTTGCGCTTTTTCAGACTCGTGGCTTTCAGATCGTTTTCTGCCGTTCAGTTTGTGCTTGTGGGTTTGTATCTGCTCTTCAGTGTGTGCAGTCAGTTCGTATCGGAGTTTTCTGTGCGATCTTGCCCGCTCGTTGCTGTTTTTCAGGTCGCTCTTCACAGGCCTTGCTGTTCTTCAGTGCATTCTGTTACTTCGTTCTGAGCAGCCGACCATTTTCTAGCCATGTTTCGTATGCGTACTCCTCGTAGAGTTCGTGCTGTGCGGGGGCTTGGTGTTGGGGTCCTGACCTTGACACAAGTCTAGTCCATGAACAGGGTGGGGAGGAGTTCATGGACCAAGAATTGGTTGCTTCAGCGTGACCAGTTCTCTCATATGCCTTTGCTCCGTGAGATCCGTGAGAATAATCCTGATGATTTCAGGAACCCCGTGTTTCACCGTTTGTTGGCTTCGCTGACCCCCTATATCAGCAGGCAGGATACCTGCATGAGGCAAGCCATCACTCCGGAGCAGAGGTTGGTCGCTACCCTGCGGTATTTGGCGACAGGGAGAAGTCTGCAGGACTTGAAGTTCTCGACAGGCATCTCCCCCCAGGCTCTGGGGATCATTATCCCAGAGACCTGTTCTGCCATCATCCAGGTCCTACAGAAGGAGTATATGAAGGTAAGATTTTTATCCTTTTATATCACATTTTATTGTATTGAATGTTTGCTAAAATATTGTATTTCTTTCCTCATTCCCTAATTACCATGCTTGTAATATGCTGTGAATGTCCCCTTTGTCCTCATGCATGCTGGATTTTTATGTAATTATTATTTTAGGTCCTTCATACATATTTGCCCTTCACTAACCTCCCCAGCATGGTGTCTCCTGGCCCTATATTCACCTCATGTAGTCACTTAACATTGTATTTTATCAGCTCCATAGTAGTGCTTTACCCCAAACACCTCCTAAAATGTTTGGAAATGTTATTTTTGATTTAAATTCAGGCAGAGTGGCAGAGGCTTTTTTTTTGTGGTGTCCCCAAATAATTTTTAGTAACCCTCCCTCCCCCAACTGCTAAGTCAGCTGATCCCAATTCTCTATGTATCCTCAATCATCTATCTGCTGACTTTGCCAAACCCATACACACTATACCCATCTCTTTTGTGGTCAGATTTATGGATGAATTCCCCAAAGCATGTACTGCAAGGGCCTGCCTGTATACTTTCCAATGGTACTGTTTAAAGTTTTTGTATCCTATTATTATCTTGATAGGTAATAGCAGAATGTCCAAATGTCCTCAAATGTGTACAGTGTGTATTTATAGCTTTGTATTCAGACACTTCTTACCTGTCCAGTGGTCTGCCAATAGTGTAACTAAGGAGGGGCTGTTCAAAGTAATACCCATTATTTAGGCATTCATCTCTCAATGAAGTGAAGAGGGTTACCTGTCCAAGATTTACACACACACCCTATAATGTTAGAAATGGCCCATGAGAGGGGGGGGAGGGGGAATATGATAGGTGTACCTTATACTTTGGCGTTGTTAAATTCCCCGTAGTAAATGCTATCTGGAGGTTGCCCCATAATGTTTGTGTATAATCTGCTTGCCATGTTTCAGAGTAAAAATAGTAATGTTTATTGTTTTTTCATCAACAGTTTCCTTCCACGCCACAGGAATGGCAGACTGTGGCCTCCCACTTTGCCGAGCGGTGGGACTTTCCTAACTGCGGAGGGGCAATTGATGGGAAACACGTTCACATCGTCCCACCACCCAACTCGGGGTCGTACTATTATAATTACAAGGGGTTTAATAGCATAGTGATGTTGGCGGTGGTGTCGGCTAATTACGACTTCTTGTATATGGACGTGGGGAAGAATGGCCGGATGTCCGATGGTGGAGTCATCGCCCAGACGGGCGTCTCCAGAATGGCAGCTTGGACTTGCCAGCTCCAGAGGACAATGTGGAAGGACTCCCATTTGTGTTCGTTGCTGATGAAGCGTTTGCGCTGGGGGACCACCTGATGCGGCCATTCCCAAGGAGGACCCTCACCCCGGAACAGAGGGTTTTTAATTACTGGCTGGCCAGAGCCCGAAGAGTGGTGGAGAACACATTTGGAATCCTGGCCAGCCGGTTCCGACTATTTCTGACACCCATCCATATGGCGGAGTATAAACTGAACCAAATTATACTGGCGTGCTGTGTTCTCCATAACTTTTTAAGGAAACATTCGGCCAACTATGCTGGCTCAGTTGGGCCTGAGGCCGGAATCCTACATCAAACCACACTGACGGCGCTTGAAAGTGGCCGTCCTGGCTTGCCCTCCCTGAGTGCCCGTGATGTCCGGTTAGGCTACCTGGAGTTCTTTGCGGGTAGGGGGGCTATCAATATGCCAGCAAATCTGTGAAGCCTTTTTATAATAAAAAAAAAAGAAATTCTTGGTGGACATTTACTGCTTGTGTTTGTTTTAGCTGACCCTGACAAAAATGTGTTGAGTCCAGAAAATGTCGTGATTGTGTAACCTTATACAAAGCACTGTTGGCTGTTATTTCCTAAATGCAAAAACACATTTCACTACAAGTGCACTTGCAACTGCACTGAAACTGCACTTGTAGTGCCAAGAGGATTTGCTCTTAGGAAATAACACCCATTTTTGCAGAAAACAGCAATTACATCACCCCAAAAGTGTTGTATTGTAGTGTTGAGACAATAATCCACACATTCTTGAGTAAGCAACTTTTTTATACCTGCACAATCACATGTGCATTTACCAAAGGTTTTTAAAACAAACCAACATGTTTGTTGTATAACAATTTTTGCAGGGGCATTATCAAAAATTGAAATGTCCATTTCAGATAAAACAGGCCTGTGTAAAACCAACAAGAAAGCCAAAAAACTTGAACTTACAAAGTTCACATTAGGTAAAACCTGAAGGCTATATCAGACATCAGTATTTAGGAACTGGGTTTGATATAGCGTTCAGATGGGGGAAATCACCCCTGGAAAAGCCAAATTTGGAAGATGCACACCAATTTACGAATGTCAACATGTGCTATCTGCCATCAGGGGGGATCAAGGGACATGTTTTGGGAGAGCAAGCCCTTCCTCAACGCTACTTTATAATTGAGGAAGGGGTTGCACCCCCAAAACGCGTCCATTGATCTCCCGTGATGGCAGATAGCACATGCTGGCACACTGTGTGCATCCTCCAAATTTGGCTTTTCAAAACATTGCAAAAAAATTTAAAAGATTGGACCATAATCCAAAAAGTGATTTTGTGGGGTTTTAAATTCACCCCAAAACATCAATGATGGTATTATTTTTTTTAATAACATCATTGATTTTTTGCTGTATGTTTTGCAGTTCGACATTACACCCCATGATCTCCCCGATCAGGATCTGGGCACTTTCTGATGTGAAACGTTCTGGATCCACAACATCACGATCACCTAAAAAGAGAGAAACAAAACAAAAACAGGTCTCAAAAATCTGCCACCATCCATCTCGTTTACCTGAGCCTGTGGTCGCAGACACTCACCTGTTGTGGTGCCAATCTCCACCACATCTTCTTCTTCCTCCTGCTCAGCTTGGGTTGGTGGTATTTCACCTTCTTCCAGAGGTGGGGGGTCTCTGGTCTCCTCGGATGAGGGGTGTCCTCCGAGTCTTTTCTCCCCTATGTAAAACAAAAATGGTATAATTAGCACACATATATATTTGAGGGCAGAACTATAAATAGGAAACATTGCTTGGAAGTGGGGTACAATTGTCTATTTTAGCCGAGTTCCAAGATGTATTTTTTTTATTGGCCTTTGTCAAGCTGCAATACTTTACCTGTTTAGTACAAGCTTCACAGATGGAGACCCCCCTATAGTATACACTGGAGCACCTGTGTGGCCCCCTAATAAAAATGGTGTTCTGGTGTCCCATACTAGTGCTCCAGTGTCCAGATGTGAAAACAGCTGCTCAGTGTCCTCTCCTTACACAGAATCTAGTTGGCATTTCATTCTAGTAACAAACCCATCTACACAAACAAATATTTGGCATCCAAGTAGGCCCAAAAAAAATGTGGGAAAATGCATATGGCCTAAACAATGGTGTTTTAGAGCCCGAAAGAAAAATGTTTGATACGAACGAATAATGGGCCCATGAACATTAAAGTTGCCCTTTTAAACTGTACAATTAAGAAAAGCATATGGAGCAGCACGAACGCAATAAAGACAGAAAGAATAGGAACACAGCACAACTACTTACTTTTTTGCAGCACTCTCCGGATCTTTCGGTACTGCTCTGGCTCTCTTAACTTCAGGTCCGACCACCGCTTCCTGAGCTGATCTTTCGATCTTCGTACCCCGAAATTCTTGTGAAGGCTTTTGACCACTTTCGCCATGATCTTTGCCTTTCTGATGTTGGGGTTGGGGTAAGGTCCATACTTTCCGTCATAGTCGGACTTCTTCATGATGTCGTCCATCTCCAACATCTCCCCAAAGGACATATTTGTGGCCTTAAAACGTCTCCTTCTGGATCGTGACGTGTCCGGATCCGGGCTTTCCTCCTCCTCCTCCTCGTTGCTATAATTAGCACACACCTGCTCTAACTCCGCCATGTGCTCTTCACCCACTGCGCCGAACGAAACGGGGCAGGGAATAGACTAGAAAGAACGTCAGGGGCAGGCGGAGTTACACGCATGCGCAATGTGTATAAAGCGTAACACCCGTGCGTATTACGTACGATCTGTGAGCGGAGGAAGGAGCATTGGACACGCCGATCGTAAGAACGAAGGTAAGAGACAAACTTGTGCCTATACTGCTTCTACATTGAAGCCTATATTGTAACAAGATTAGGAGAGTTTTGTCTGACATTAGTCTTTGTCTTGTGTTGTGTCTTGCAGTGAACATGGATATCTTAGTGAAAGACAATGACTTCATGTCAGTATTCATAGATATCTTAAGGGAGCTGCCCTGTCTGTGGGAGATTAACCACCCCCATTTCAAGAACCAAGGCAGCACTGGTGCAATTGTGTGAAATTGTGAAGCAGGTGATCCCCACGGCAGACATCACCTATTTAAAGATCTTAATTGGTGGCCTGAGGAGCACATATCTAAGGGAGCGCAAGAAAGTCCTGGATTCACAGAGATCCAGAGCAGCAGATGACATCTATGTCCCCAGGATGTTGTACTACGACAGGCTGCATTTTCTGGCAGGCCAGACTGAACCCAGGCCAGCACTCTCCAGTCTTCCTTCCACGCTTCCTTCCCCCCGGCTGAGGCTTCTGACGCCCAACCTGGGCCTTCCAGGCAGCATGTGGAGGAGCCCAGATTGAGCCAGGTATAGCATTCCTCTAAATATTTCTGCTTGTCCAATCAATGATGTTAACTAGATGTTAGTTTGGAGTACTAATTTAGGATTGTGATTGATGAAGCAACAACTAAAACCATGTCCCTTTTTCATACACAGGGAAGTCTCAGCCAGGAGGTGGCCGGGCCGAGCCGGCTGGCTGATCTGCAGGTCCCTCCACCCCCCCTGAAAATAGAAAGTGGCAGTAGGAGGAGTGTCCTAGAGGAGGCTACCGGAGGACTCTTTTGGAGGGCTACAGAGGTCCTGGGAGCACCACAGACCGTGGAGGAGGACATTGCTGCCGTCATTGCCTATAAAATGCAGAGGATGGAGGAGGGCCAACAAGTCTTGTGTGAGGCGCTCATATTGGAGGCTCTTAACAAAGGTATGAGGGGCCAAATGACAGCTCAGACACACCTTTGCGTTGGTCCTCCTCCTCCTCCTGCAGGTCCTCCTCCTCGTCCTCCCTCTCCTCCAGGTCCTCACAGTCCTCCTCCAGGTCCTACTCCTCCTCCTGCCACATCTCCAACTGCACAGCCACAGCTGGGAATGAAGCGTGAAAGGAAGACCAGAAAGTGAGGACCCTGGATCCAGTCTGGTCGGCCAAAAAATGCAGCCTCTTGTGGTACCACAGCCTGGGGACACAGATGTCATCTGCTGCTATCCGGATCTCTGCGAATTCTGGACCAGACTGCCCTGGAACGGTACATATGGACTCCTCAGGCCACCAATTTTGATGTTCAAGAATTGATGTCTGCCGTGGGGGTCCCAGGCTTCGCTAATTTCTCATGTTGAGCGAGTGTTGCCTTCCTCTTTGTTTGGTTCTGATCCCTTAATAAAGGATTTTTGTTTTGAATTATACTCTCCTATGTGTTTTACTTCAAAAAGGACAGTTTTTTGTGAGGATTCAGGTACATTTCAAATATACAATGTGAAATTAACAAGGGACACCAACACCAAACAATCTCCTTGAGATTAAATAATAAAAGATATCAATGGTGTTGGGGTAACTTCACACACAAAACACACACAAAAATATTCTGTATTAAAAATAAAAATAACATTGAACAAAGATCAGCCTTTGAAAAAATCCAAACATTAAATTAAAAAAAAGGCTTAAAATCCCCAAAAAAATTAAATAAAAAAAAAAAATTCTGTCAGATGTGACAACTAATAACAATATATTCAGGGAATCCCAATAAAAAAACAAAAATAAAACTTTGTGAGAAGTGTGTGTGAATATGAGCAGCAAAACTACTTAATTCTTGTCACATTATAAAGAAGAAGAGAGTGCGCTGTATTAAACCATTTTTAACATTGCAGCGTGACGAAAGTGCTGTATCCATTGCGAACGCTAAGTTTACCAGAACGAGCTGTTCCGTCTTGGAATTTCTTCTGAGCATGCGTGGCACTTTGTGCGTCGGAACAGGCCACACACAGTCGGAATTGACGCGATCGGATTTTGTTGTCGGAAAATTTTATTTCCTGCTCTCCAACTTTGTGTGTCGGAAAATCCGATGGAAAATGTCCGATGGAGCCCACACACGGTCGGAATTTCCGACAACACGCTCCGATCAGACATTTTCCATCGGAAAATCCGACCGTGTGTGTACGGGGCATTAGAGTGCACCAGGTTGTATGTAAGATTCGTATCTGCCTGTGTGTGGTCAGCTAGCTGGATTGGAGTGGAGTCTCCCTCTAGTAGTGGCCAAAGGTAGTGCAGGCTGTGAAAGTACCGCAGCCAGTCTTACATGCTCAGTATAAGTTCCCCCTTATTCCCTTAGTTCCTCATAACCCCCGGTCACGGAACGCACGTCGCGGTTAGTTAGTCACCGTGGGCGTGCAAATTCGTGACAGATTGGCGGCGATTTGCTTAGTATATTAGTACATGGTTTATTCATTTAACCTGTGTACTAAAGGTTGGAAGCTTGTTAGAAGCAACTGACCTACAGAAGCTCACTCAGTGCATAATTTTTGTTTTGTAGAAGACATACTTGGCTATTTGCTCCCCACCCCCTCTTTTTTTTTCTTTTCTATCTTTTATTTGGGAAAAAAAAAAAAAAAAACTTGGAGATGGTAACCCACGAGATGATATGCTGGTACAAGAGGCAATCCGAAGAGACCGCGATTGACCTCTGTGATCTAAGAGGCATCAGTACAGTCGGCAAGATGAGGACCCAGCTTTTATGTGCGTTGATAGAGGATGACCATGAACAGTTCACTATGGCATCTAAACCCAGAGACTGTGCCACTCCAGAGTACTGTGCGAGACAGCATGACTCTGTTCTCAAACCCTCTCAACGGAAGAAATCACTACAGCAGATGAAGTAAAGAGAGAGAGAGCACAAACTGAACAGTCCCCAAATCCAGCATGGAAATGCAACATCACCTCCATCTGCATCAAGAACTGCAAGAGCCAGACCTACATCTGTGAAAACCTTAAAGTGTTTTATCTGTAACCAATGTGGACATTACTCAAGCCTTTGTCCACAGAGGAGGAGGCCTAGCCCACCAGAAAGTGTGAAAAGTGCACCCCCTACTGTGTTGCTTGTTGGGGAAAATGTAGGAGACCGAGCGGATAACATGCAGCCAGTTACCGCAAGTAACAGCGTTACAGTCGGACTCCGAGGTATGGGATCAGAAGGATGTTCTAGCTCTTCCAGGATCGAGGAGCTGTGAGGATGTGATCCCAGGGGAAGCCATGGTCGTCACAGGAGGTGGAGGAGCCATCCCTGCCATGCCTATGGCTTGTGTTTCATTGAACTTGAACTCTGAAAGCCAAATGAAAGAAGTGGGGAGAGCAGATCCCACGTATGTAGGAGGCCATGCGGATAGCCTGCAGCTGGTTAACGCAGGTAACAGTGTTACAGTTGGACTCCAAGCTATGGGATCAGAGGATATCCTAGCTCTTCCAGGATCGAGGAGCTGTGAGGATGTTATCCCAGGGGAAGCCATGGTTGTCACAGGAGGTGGAGGAGCCATCCCTGCCATGCCTATGGCTTGTGTTTCGTTGAACCAGGAATCTGAAAGCCAAGTGAAAGAAGCAGGCAGAGCAGATCCCACAAATATAGGAGGCCGTGTGGATACCCTGCAGCTGGTTACCGCAGGTAATAATGTTTCAGTCGGACTCCAAGATACAGGATCCACGGATGTCCTAGCTCTTTCAGGATCGAGGAGTCATGAGGATGTGGTCCCAAAGAAAGCCACAGTTATCACTGGGGTTGGAGGAGTCATCCCTGTGTTACCAACAGCTTGTGTTGCTTTGCTCAGAGGATCAAAAAGCAAAGTGAGAGAAGTAGGCATAGCAGATGCCAGTAATGTACTATCGGTTACTGACCAGGTGCAGTTGGCAGCCCGCTATGAGCCAAATTCAGCCCCCCTGGACCCTGCATCTCCACCTAAAGCCCCGGATTCACGTAAAGTACTGTTGGGTGACTCAGTGCACGTTGGGAACTCTGGGGAGGGTCAGGGGACTAGTGACTGTGTGCCAGGTCCAGGCCCTAATGGGTTTCTGGAGCCAAGGCCCAGAGAGGAAACTAAAGTCAGAATGAACTCTGAAATTGATAATGTTTTGTGTGATGTAAAAAGTCATGATCTGTGCTGTGCAGACATTCCCTCTGCTGCAGTGGTGACTCCCGGGGCCCACCGGGCTGCCCCGAACTGGTCATTGCCCACTGCTACAGAGGGACTGTCTGTGAAAGGGCCCAATCCAACTGCGTCGGACCCTTGTGAACTTGGCCAAGCAGGCCTGTGGTCCCCTCACACTGTTGTCTCCCTGGCGTCTGTGGCAGATCACTCTGAGTCCCCTGAGGCTGGTAAAATTGACATCAGCCTGGAGGAGTACAGAGGTCTGGCTGACGGGCGGTCAGTTGGGGATGGCGGGATGAGGGTGTACAGGGAACCGGACTGTGACTCTGTAACCACTTGTAAAGAAAAGGAATGTTTTGGAGTACCTGCTGAAAAGGCAAATTGTGTTTCAGTAGATCCTGGTACGGACAAGCAAGGTGTGCTTGTAACCTTATGTGAGGCAAAGTCTTCTGTAGTCTGCTCCTCTGCCATCACAGCTACCAGTACTTCAATTGTGGATTCTGGGCTGTGCATCACAGAGGAAGGACCACAGGGTGAGGGGGCAAATCTGATCCAATCTGACTGTACTCCCTTGGCAGTTGCGGCTGACAGCACTGAGTTCTTAGGGGGTGATACATTTGTTGCCAGCCCAGAAGAACTCAGGTGTTGTGCCAACAGATGCTCTGCTGAGAATGGAGTAGGAGTATGGGATGTGGGTCAAAGGACAACCCCCGGTGGAATTCAGTCTTCTGTGATCTTCTCCTCTGTCACCACAGTTGCGAGTACTGCTATTGCGGATTCATTGCTGTGTGTCACTGAGGGAATATTACAGGGTGACAGGGCAAATTTGGCCCCATCAGGGCCTACCATCTCAGCAGCTGAAGCTGACAACACCGAGTACTTTCTGGCTGATAAGTCTGATGTTAGCCCAGAGGAACTGAGGTGTTGTGCTGGCAGGCCTTCTGCTGAGGACAGAGTAGGAGAGTGTGACCTGGGTCAGAGCATGACCCCTGGCAGAATAAAGTGTTTTGTGGCTTCATCCTCTGTCCCCACAGCTATGAGTATCATGATTGAGGATTCGTTGCTGTGCATAACAGGGGAAGAACTAAGGGATTATGGGGGAAAACTGACCCAATCTGAATCTGCTCTCTCAGAGGCTGCAGCTGATGGCACTGCGTTCCTACAGCCTGATATGTTTGGTGTCAGCGTAGAGGAATTCAGGGGTTGTGCTGGCAGGCCTTCTGTTGAGGCAGAACGAGAAAAAGTGTGGGAGACAGGCCAAAGAGTGGAGGCCCTGGTACCCAGGTCATGGAACCAGGCCCAGATCACCCAGGGACGGCCTTATGCCAGGCTCAAACATCTGGGTGTGGTAGCTCATAGAGTACCACCAGATGGCCAGGGCCAATGGCTGAGAATGCTGACAACAGACAATGACAAATTTGCCTGTACCCTTTCAGTAGGTAGTCAGTGGCCAGTGGATGAAGTGGATCCGCAGGGCAATCTACTGGCCAATCCTGATCCAGACCCGTTAGGATCAGTCAGAGAGGGGTGCGGTCGCCTTCTCCTATCTGCAAAGGGACAGGCTGAAATGTCGGTGGTGCCAAGCTTCAGTTGGGGGAACCTTCACCCCATCTTAGGGAATCTTCCATGCAGACGCGTTAGCTGACCCGTTTAGGCTCAGCTGTGCATCATCTGGAAGGGGGAGATGTGACGAAAATATAAGCGTAGGATAGTTTTGCCTTAACAAGATGTAGTGTGATCTGTAGAAGTAGTGTAATTGTAGATGTAGTTTAATTCTGGGTTATTAAAAATATAGTATTCTATGTCAGTCATGCACATATGTTCTTTCATTAGCATTTGAAAAGGACAGACAGTTTTTTCTAGGATCGAAGTGACACCTAGATGCCAATAAAAGTTCCCATTAGAGTAAACATAGATTGCCACCTTCCTGAGGGTCAAAGAAAACTGCTAGTCATCTTGGCTACACGGATCTGCAGGGGGCATTCATAAGGCCCCAGCCAGTCTGCAAGCTTTGATTAATATCAAGAGATCTAAGGAACCTATTTTATCTCTCATAAAAGCTAAAATATTAACGGCAGAGAGATGAAAATAATCCCATTTGATCGTACACCTGATGGGTTACGTGTACATGTAACTCTGTATGTTTAGCAGAGGTGGAATCCTAGAGAACCACACAAAACCGTTATATGGCGCCTGATTGCAGCAGGCAGGCAGTGATTGGTACTGTTGCGATCGGACTGATGCGCCAGTATCGGAAATCCCATCCATGACCCAGCAATCAGCGCCGTTCTGGGCCAATTTGACTCTGGTCGTTTCAGAACACAAAACATTTGTGGGCTGAGACAGGAACACCCCCCCCAGGGTTCATTGGCCAAGGGCTAAAGTCCAGCCCACATCCATATTTCAATAAATTGGGTAGCCTGAGATATGGACATTGTTCTTCCACGAAGCCAGTTCGAAACTGGGGAGCTCCCACATGTTCCAGTATGCTTCTACTAATGGATAGGCTTACTTGGTAAAGTTTATTTCTGTTTTTATCCCTTTTTATTTTCATAGCAAATTGCCAATTTATGTGTCTTTCTGCATTTTTTGTATCTTTTTTAGTAAATTCTTTTTCTTTGTATATCTTATATGCACTGCCCACTTTCGGGATATTAAATGATAAAATTAATAAGTGACTTCTGTGTACTAAGCTAGGACTCATATCTCTGGAGAGGTTGTTGTATTTTAGTGCCTAAGTACTCGGTTTAAGTTACGTACCAATCAGTATGCAATTGCACTGTGTGTTGGCAGATTGCATGCAGATTGTAAGCTAACAGATCTGCCAGACAGAGATCTGTGTGTGTGGTGGCTCAGCAGACCAGTCTGCGGACAAACTGTTGGGTGGTGGCAGGCTATCGTTTATTGTGCGCCTGGTGTGTGGGTGTGGGGACAGTGGGAAGAGTGATTAACACAGGGGTTCAAGCTTGCAGGATAGCTGGAGGAACCCTAGAAGTGTGTAGTAATTGCTAGATTGCTCCTCAACACTTAGAGTGCACCAGATTGTATGTAAGATTCGTATCTGCCTGTGTGTGGTCAGCTAGCTGGATTGGAGTGGAGTCTCCCTCTAGTGGTGGCCAAAGGTAGTGCAGGCTGTGAAAGTACCGCAGCCAGTCTTACATGCTCAGTATAAGGTCCCCCTTATTCCCTTAGTTCCTCATAACCCCCGGTCACGGAACGCACGTCACGGTTAGTCGCCGTGGGCGTGCGAATTCGTGACAAGTAGGTCTGGCCTTTTTCATCAAGTTACAGGGCACAGCAGATTTCACAAAGGATTTTTGTATACGTCAGGAAGTCAAGGGTTATAGGAAGGTGCATAGGCATAAGGACACTAGGCATTCAGTGTCATTTGCTAACCTTCAGGCAATTTGTGGCCAGCTAGGATCATTGTGTACATCAGAGTGTGAGGTCTCTTTATTTCGGGTGGTGTTTTTGTTGGCGTTCTTTGGGGCATTTTGTGTTGGGGAATTGGTAAGCCCGTCTAAGGGAGTAGCAGGTGGATTTATGGCCTGGGACGTGAATTGTGTGGAGGAAAGGGTCTTGTTACAGCTTCGGGATCAAAGACGGACCAAAAAGGAAAAGGAATGAGTGTGCAGCTGTTTCCATGGCCGCATTCTCTGGTTTGCCCAGTAAGGGCGGTGTGGGAATTCTTGGCGGTTCGACCAGACCTAGAAGGGCATTCTTGATACACGGGGATGGAGCATATTTGTCAAAGTTCCAGTCCATTGCAGTTTTTCGGAAAAGTCTTTGGGCAGCGGGTTTGGATGATGCACGATTCGCCTCGCACTCCTTCCGCATCGGGGTGGCCACAGAGGCGGCAGTGAAGAGAATTGATAGGTGGGAATCGAAGAGATTTCGGACGTACATTCGGCTGCATCTGTTGGCTGAGTAGGGGGGGTATGCACAGGGGGTAAAAAGGGGTGTTTTTTCATTTTGTTCTGTGTTCATCATCTGTGGTGCAGTGAAAATGTTAGAGTGTTGGTGCTATGTAGTGTTCTGTCCTTTGTATTTCAGATGGAGTGCAAACACGCCTCGTCTGGATTATGGGGCATTCCTAAGTCTTTTGGGAGGCCAGGAGAGCTGATGTTAGACCAGATGGCAAACAGCTAGGTATCTCTAGGAGGGTGACTTGCATTCGCTGTCTGGGGATACCAGGGATGATGTGGGGTAGGGTGGTGCCAGAAGTGCACCGTTATGCCAGGCTGGACCGGTCACCAGACATTTTGGTGCTGCATGTTGGGAGAAGTGATTTAGGGGTCAGATCTATCAGAGATCTGATTTTGGATGTGAAATCAAACTTCCTGAAATTCCGTACGGCTTTTCCTGGCATGCTGCTGTTGTGGTCCGACATTGTTGCTCGAAAGGCTTGGCGCATGGCATGATCAGTAGTGAGACTCAGCAAGGCTTGCATAAAAGTTAACAAGGTGGTGGGGAGATTTGTTTCCAGAAATGGGGGTATGGTCATACGACGCATTGAATTGGAATCCAATGTTGGCCTGTATTTAAGAGGAAATGGGGATCACCTCTCAGCAGTGGGAATTGACCTGTGGGCGCTGGGTCTGCAAAATGGGATTCAGCTGGCCCTGCGGCTGTGGAGGGGCCCTTAAGGTTAAGGTGTTATCCTTGCGGGCTGTAGTGGTGTTTTTGGTCTTTGATGGTGTCAGAAAATATACGAGTGTAAGTGTGAAGTTCGGGGTGCCGTCAAAGACCAACAGACTGATGGTGAAAAGTTGTCGTTACAGATGTTATGTTTAAAAGTTTGATATTTTGTTAATTAAAGGCTACTATGGCCAGTTATACTCCAAATTCAGGTGTGGTCTCAAAAATTTAGAATGGTAAGAGAGTATTGGTGGAGTATGAGTATGAGTGGTTGGGCAGTCTAAGAAGGTTGGGGACATATGGACTACACTGGTCATGTCTATGCGGGGTTAACTGGCTGCAGGGGAGCCCGATATTTCCTAAAATATGTTATGTTTGTGGCTGGGGGGGGGGGGGGCACTCAGCGACAGCAGTGGCCATCTTTCCAGGGCCTGACTGACTTGCTTGGGGGTTCCCGGCAGCCATTTTTCCATGGTGTGACAGCTTCCAGTCTCTCTCTGCAGTGCCTAATTCATGGCGGTGGTGAGTCCTGCTAGGGAATATCCCCACCTGTGTGGCAGCCTGATTTTGTTTAGGGTGGACTCCCTAATACAGTCACGGGACCACACCTCCCCAACTGACCCCCTTCTAGAGATGGCAGGTCCCTCTGGATCCTCGGTTTCCCTTGGCGCAATGTTGGTGGTCCTGGTGTCCTTTGTTTCCTGGATGGAGATGGCGTTGGGGCGTAAGATGAGCAATAAGCGGCCCCTGCCATATTCTTTGCCCTTCTCAGACCATGAGTCTGGGTCCAATCCCGAAAGCACAGCCCTCCCTGAGGGTCTGGTTGACACAATCCCTGACCCCTCCGACAGCAAGAATGAGTCCTCTGCAGCTGTTGCTGCTCAGGAGAGAACGTTTGGTGGCACACTAATAACCTCAGTGCAGGAAACCTTAAAAGGTGAAGAAGATACTATCGGGGAGGCCGAGAATGTGGCGGTCTACGTTTCTGCTCTTGCACTTTTCTTTCAGGATCCCCTTGCCATGAACTCCTTGATTTGTACCTTCATTCAAGGGGTTTGACATGTGGCTTCTTTACCACTGTGCGATTTGAATGTGGTCCTTTCGGGCATTCAGAAGCCTCTGTTTGAGAATATTAGGGTTCTTACCTGGCTTACGCTTTCTTAATGGCTTTTACTTCCGCACCAAGAATCAGAGCTTTCGCCCTTGTCCTGTAGGTCTCCTTATTTGGTCTTACACAAGGATAAGGTGGTAACCCATCCATGTCATTCTTTCCTTCTGAATGTGGTACCTGATTTTCATTTGAATGAAGACATTGTCCTGCCTTCCCTGTGCCCATGCTCTTTGCATTCAAAGGCAGTTGTGCTGCATTCCTTGGATGTGGTCCAGGTAATTTGGGTGTATCTGTCAGCTACAGCCTCTTTTCAGAGACCGGATTCTTTCTTTGTGGTCATGAATGAATTGAAAAAGGGCCTGGCGGCCTCCTCTGCCATCATTTCTAGGCGGATCAGACAGATGGTGGTTCAGGCTTACAACATTAATGCCGCGTACACACGATCGGACTTTCTGGCATACTTGGTCCGGCAGACTTTCCGACGGACTTTGCCAGGTGCGCCGGACTTAAAAATGGACGGACTTGCCCACACACGACCGGACTTTCTGGCGGGCTAAGTCCGCCCGTCTTTCTGACGGACTTTCGCTGGAGTTACGGCGGACTTTCAGAATGAACGGACTTGCCCACACACGGACAAGTCCGTTCATTTTGAACGTGACTCAGGTACGACGGGACTAGAAAAGGAAGTCAATCTTGCCGCTTTTATCGGCGAGATTGACACCTTGCGAGCCCTGTCGCGGGTCATACCAGGCCCTTAGGTCTGGTATGGATTATAAAGGGAGGCCCCTACGCCGAAAAAACGGTGTGGGGTCCCCCCTAAAATCCATACCAGACCCCGATCCGAGCACACAGCCCGGCCGGTCAGGAAAGGGGGTGGGGACAAGCGAGCGCCCCCCCTCCTGAACCGTACCAGGCCACATGCCCTCAACATGGGGGGTGGGTGCCTTGGGGGAGGGGCCCCCCCACCCCAAAGTACCTTGTCCCCATGTTGATGAGGACAAGGGCCTCTTCCCGACAACCCTGGCCGTTGGTTGTCGGGGTCTGCGGGCGGGGGGCTTATCGGAATCCGGGAGCCCCCTATAATAAGAGGGCCCCCAGATCCTGGCCCCGCACCCTATGTGAATGAGTATGGGGTACATGGTACCCCTACCCATTCACCTAGGGAAAAAGTGTCAATAATAAAACACACTACACAGGTTTTTAAAATAACTTATTAAACAACTCTGGGACTGTGACGTTTTAGGGGGCGTGATGTTGACCACGCCCCCTAAAACGTCACAGCCCCAGCATGCCCAGGGACTGTGACGGCATAAGGGGGCAGGGTCTCCGCCTATATAAGACACAACGGAGCGCTCAGAGAGCAGTCCAGCTGGAGAGAGCGTTGTGTCAACATCTGGAGAAGAGAAGAGGGAAGAAGACAAGAAGCCCAGAAGTCCGGATCTCCACTGGCAAAAGAGCAGCATGAAGACAGCGGAGAAGCCAGCAGAAGAACTGGAACACCGGGAGAAGAGGCCAGAGAGAGTGGAGAAGAACCAACCGGACGCTGGGAGAAGAGGAACCAGAGGGACCCCCGAAGCCGGAAGAAGACCCCCAAAGCTGGAGGAAGACCCCCCCGGAGCTGTTTAATAAATTATTTTAAAAACCTGTGTAGTGTGTTTTATTATTGACACTTTTTCCCTAGGTGAATGGGTAGGGGTACCATGTACCCCATACTCAATCACATAGGGTGGGGGGGCCGGGATCAGGCGCCCCCCCTCCCCCAAAGCACCCACCCCCCATGTTGAGGGCATGCGGCCTGGTACGGTTCAGGAGGGTGGGGCGCTCGCTCGTCCACACCCCCTTTCCTGACCGGCCGGGCTACGTGCTCGGATCGGGGTCTGGTATGGATTCTAGGGAGGACACCATGCCGTTTTTTCGGCGTAGGGGGTTCCCTTTAAAATCCATAACAGACCTAAGGGCCTGGTATGACCTGCGCTCGCCGCAATAGGAAAATTTGTTTTTCCTATTGCAGCGAGCGCGAAATGCAATACCCTGCCCTTGCATCGTATCTGGTCCGTTGGACCAGCATACAGATGAGTGGGCTTCCCGTCGGACCAGCACACAGGCGAGCGGACTTTCCGTCAGAAACTGTGTCCGACGGAAAGATTTAAAACATGTTTCAAATCTAGGTCCGGCGGACTTTTGGGAAAAAGTCCGCCGGAGCCTACACACGGTCAGATTGTCCGGCAGACTCTGGTCCGCCGGACCAAGTATGCCGGAAAGTCCGCTCGTGTGTACGCGGCATAAGGGTCGGATTCCTCCCTTCCCCATTATGGCACATTCTATGGGGTGATTAGTGCTGCCTAGGCTTTCCAACATCAGGTGTCAGTGTCTCAAGTTTGTAAGGCAGCTACCTGGTCGTCTGTGCAGACTTTTGCTAAGGTGGATGTTTTTGCATCTTCGGATGCTTCCTGTAGTTGTAAGATTTTATAAGCAGCCTGTTCATACTATAGCACTGTGGGAAGCAATACATTCCCATGCATGTTAGTGCAATGCAATGCACTACACACTACTTTCAATGGTGCGATGGGGAACCATTCGTTCTGAATGGCACCCCAATGCACCTTGCTGACAGAGATATGCTGCACAGCCGCAGTTTTTGATGTGTTAAAATATATCTGAACACACACATAAACCAAATGTTTTGCTGCACATTCTCCTACACTGTCATTTCCTATGTATGTATGTACTACTCCCAGCTGTACAATATGTCCTGGCACATTTTGACACTGCAGTGAAACTGTTATATATAGCCTATGCTGGGGCATGCACTTGTTCCCAGGAGATTCCTGCACAGAGTCCATGTCAACCATAAGCTATATTGGTGGAGATAAATGTCTTGACAGCAACCTACTATCAAAATTTGGCACTTATTAGCAGCTCAAGTGTCTGCACAAAGAAGCAAAAGCTCCGTCTGTGATGATGATCAAATACCTGCAGATCTATTAGGCCCCTTTCACACGATCGGACCGTTCAAGTCCGCCTGTCAGTTTTGACGGCGGACCTGAACGGGCGCTCCATGTTAGTCTATGGAGCGTCGGATGTCAGCGGAGACATGTCCGCTGACATCCGACCCCGTCCAATCCGCTAAAAGCAGACGGATGGCCCTACGTCCAGGTCCGTCGCTGGCAGATCGGATCGGGTGAGATCTGATGAAAACGGACATGCTGTTCGTTTTCTTTCGATCCCTCCATAGGCGGCAGCGGCACCTGACAAGCCCCTCCCCGCTCAGTGAACAGAGAGGGACCTGTCATCCGCCGGCTCAGCGGAGATCAACGGACAGATCTCCCGCTGAGCTGGCGGACCGAGGCGGGCTCCGTAGAAACGGAGTCCGCCTCGTGTGAAAGGGGCCTTATACTATGTGAGATGGGCCTAAAGATAACATGGAATTCTGAACATCAGATGTCTAGGGCTCTGCTGTCCATACCTCAAAAGTATCCATGAACTTTGATTAGCTGTTATGCTGACCTTTTTAGGAAAGATTTTTTTATACTTTTAAATGTTGGTTGTTATATATATTTTTTTTATTTTTTATCCCTAACATAACTAGGTGAGATAAATAAGAGAGGGATGTTTTACCTTTAAAAAAGTTTTCGGTTGGCCAAGGTTTTATAAGTAGGTTTATATGTGGTCCACCACATCACCCCTTATACTATATTTGTAGATTGAAACACCCAGAGAGTGGGATTTAAAGTGGGAGTCCGGCGACCAATTTATTTATTTTTTTTTTAGGTCATTGAGACACTTTGCTAATCCCAAAATAATACTCACAGTTTGGGTGTAATATTTCCGCCTCTGTCTGTTTTCGTACTGAAGAATAACTTTAACCACTTCAGCCCCGGAAGGATTTACCCCCTTCCTGACCAGAGCACTTTTTACAATTTGGCACTGCGTCGCTTTAACTGCTAATTGCGCGGTCATGCAATGCTGTACCCAAACTAAATTTGCGTCCTTTTCTTCCCACAAATAGAGCTTTCTTTTGATGGTATTTGATCACCTCTGCCATTTTTATTTTTTGCGCTATACACGGAAAAAGACCGAAAATTTTGAAAAAAAATGATATTTTCTACTTTTTGTTATAAAAAAATCCAATAAACTCAATTTTAGTCATACGTTTAGGCCAAAATGTATTCGGCCACATGTCTTTGGTAAAAAAAATGTCAATAAGTGTATATTTATTGGTTTGCGTAAAAGTTATAGCGCCTACAAACTAGGGTACATTTTCTTGAATTTACACAGCCTTTAATTTATGACTGCCTATGTCATTTCTTGAGGTGCTAAAATGGCAGGGCAGTACAAATCTCCCACAAATGACCCCATTTTGGAAAGTAGACACCCCAAGGAAATTGCTGAGAGGCATGTTGAGCCCATTGAATATTCATTTTTTTTGTCCCAAGTGATTGAATAATGACAAAAAAAAAAAAAAAATTACAAAAAGTTGTCACTAAATGATATATTGCTCACACAGGCCGTGGGCATATGTGGAATTGCACCCCAAAATATATTCAGCTGCTTCTCCTGAGTACGGGGATACCACATGTGTGGGACTTTTTGGGAGCCTAGCCATGTACGGGGCCCCGAAAACCAATCACTGCCTTCAGGATTTCTAAAGGCGTAAATTTTTGAATTTACTCCTCACTACCTATCACAGTTTTGAAGGCCATAAAATGCCCAGATGGCATAAAACCCCTCCAAATGACCCCATTTTGGAAAGTAGACACCTCAAGCTATTTGCTGAGAGGCATGGTGAGTATTTTGCAGCTCATTTGTTTTTGAAAATGAAGAAAGACAAGAAAAAAAATTTTTTTTTTTCTTTTTTCAATTTTCAAAACTTTGTGACAAAAAGTGAGGTCTGCAAAATACTCACTATACCTCTCAAATAGCTTGGGGTGACTGCTTTCCAAAATGGGGTCATTTGGGGGGGGTTTTTGCCACCTGGCATTCCATGGCCTCTGAAACTGTGATAGGCAGTGAAGAGTGAAATCAAAAATTTACGCCCTTAGAAAGCCTAAAGGCGGTGCTTAGTTTTCAGGGTCCCGTGCGCGGCTAGGCTCCCAAAAAGTCCCACACATGTGGTATCCCCATACTCAGGAGAAACAACAGAGTGTATTTTGGGGTGTAATTTCACATATTCCCATGGCATGTTTGAGCAATATATCATTTAGTGACAACTTTGTGCAAAAAAAAAAAAAAAAAAATTTGTCTCTTTCCCGCAACTTGTGTCACAATATAAAATATTCCAGGACTCGACATGCCTCTCAGCAAATAGCTTGGGGTGTCTACTTTCCAAAATGGGGTCATTTGGGGGGGGGTTTGAACTGTCCTGGCATTTTATGCACAACATTTAGAAGCTTATGTCACACATCACCCACTCTTTTAACCACTTGAAGACAAAGCCCTTTCTGACACTTTTTGATTACATGAAAAAAATATTTTTTTTGCAAGAAAATTACTTTGAACCCCCAAACATTATATATTTTTTTTAAAGCAAATGCCCTACAGATTAAAATGGTGGGTGTTTCATTTTTTTTTTCACACAGTATTTGCGCAGCGATTTTTGGGGAAAGAACACACTTTTTTAAATTTTAATGCACTAAATTGCCCAAATGTTTGATGAAATAAAAAAGATGATCTTAGGCCGAGTACATGGATACCAAACATGACATGCTTTAAAATTGCGCACAAACGTGCAGTGGCAACAAAATTAATACATTTTTAAAAGCCTTTAAAAGCCTTTACAGGTTACCACTTTAAATTTACAGAGGAGGTCTACTGCTAAAATTACTGCCCTCGATCTGACCTTCGCGGTGATACCTCACATGCATGGTGCAATTGCTGTTTACATTTGACGCCAGACCAACGCTTGCGTTCGCCTTAGCGCGAGAGCAGGGGGGGACAGGGGTGCTTTTTTTTTTTTTTTTTTTTTTCTTTATTTTTTTTTGCTCTTTTATCTTATTTTTAAACTGTTCCTTTCATTTTTTTTTTTCTTTAAATAATTTTTATTGTTATCTCAGGGAATGTAAATATCCCCTATGATAGCAATAGGTAGTGACAGGTACTCTTTTTTGAAAAAAATGGGGTCTATTAGACCCTAGATTTCTCCTCTGCCCTCAAAGCATCTGACCACACCAAGATCGGTGTGATAAAATGCTTCCCCAATTTCCCAATGGCGCTGTTTACATCCGGCGAAATCTAAGTCATAAAATGCTCGTAGCTTCCGGTTTCTTAGGCCATAGAGATGTTTGGAGCCACTCTGGTCTCTGATCAACTCTATGGTCAGCTGGCTGAATCACCGGCTGCATTCTCAGGTTCCCTGTTGAGACAGGAGAGCCAGAGAAAAACACAGAAGACGGTGGGGGGGGGCATTCCCTCCCACTGCTTGTAAAAGCAGTCTAGAGGCTAATTAGCTGCTAGGATTGCTTTTACATGAAAGCCGACCGCTGGCTGAAAAGAATGATACCAAGATGATACCTAAACCTGCAGGCATCATTCTGGTATAACCACTCAAAGTCGTGAATGGCGTACCTGAAGACAAAAAAATGGTTAACAATAAAGCACAGTAAACGGTAAAGTATAAAAAAATCGGGTTTCTCAAAATGCGATGGCATCTTGGGAGACCCTGTGAAAGTGTGCCTAGTCTGTGCAATGCTATACCCTACGCTAATACTCAACTAGTGTATGGTAGCGTTCAAAACATTCACCAATGCAAAGACCAGGATTGTCAGGACAGGAGGGAAAATAATAGCGGGTGTCACGCCTATATCCGCGCATGCTGCAGACACAACATCTTTTTTGGGGGGGTTCGTTGGGTAGGGGTACTCGGGAGGACATAAAGAAAATGCCTCTCATGCAGCTGACTGCATTTGGTTGGGGATGTGAATGGGGGAATTACGGGCGCTGCAGAAGCGGTGGGTTCCCAATTAGGATTGGCGAATGCAGCAGGAAGGGCATTATGGGCACGACGGGCCTGTGTTTGTCTTTTTGGTGGCAGCGGGACACTACTTGTGCTTGTCACCTCACCAGCTTGAACTGCACTTATGGGACTCGCCACGTCACCAAGTGTTACTGCAGTGCTGGTTTGACTATGACCGCGGTGTACTAGGCCGCTGGCGCTTGCCAGTTCACCAAAACACTACCAAAAAAACTGTTAGCGATCGCAGGGATCAGGCCTGACTCTGCAAACGCTGCAGTTATGTGTTTAATGTTTTGTAAGTGTCAGTGATCGATTTATACTGCACTTGGGTTGGCTGGGCCAGGCGGAGGGGCAAAACGCAGGTGCTAGCAGGTATCTGGGCTGATCCCGCTAACACTGCGTTTTTGGGAACCCTAAACTGCTGGGGACGCTAGTATAGATCTGATCGTATCAGATATTGATCCGTTCAGATACTATACCACTAAGGGAGGTGTATGGTGCGTGCGTGGGTGTTAGCGGTACTGGCGCTAATCTGACGCTGCCTGGGGCAACACGTATCACCGCCGGGCGATCAGGGGGCTAAACCTTTATTCGGTAATAAACGGCGGGTGCCCTGACACTATAAAAAATAAACGAACTAACCAGCGTCACCCGTAATGGTTATACGGTGATCAGTGGTGAAAGGGTTAACTAGGGGGCAATCAAGGGGTTAAAACATTTATTAGGTAGTATATGGGGGTCCCCGACGCTATAAAACGCTGACGGCGAACCTAAATATTTATCTCCCTAACTAGCGTCACCAGTGACACTAATACAGCGATCAGAAAAATGATCGCTTAGCGACACTGGTGACGGGGGGGTGATCAAGGGGTTAAAACTTTATTAGGGGGGTTAGGGGGGTATCCTAGACCTAAAGGGGGCTAACACTCACTGCCCTAACACACTAACTGTCACAAACTGACACCATGCAGTAATCAGAAAAAAAACAAAAACTGCTTGGTGTCAGTGTGACGGGGGGGGGGTGATTGGGGGGGTGATCGGGGGCAATCGGGGGGGATCGGGGGGGATCGGGGGTGGAAATTATGCCTGGCATGTTCTACTGTGTGTGTTGTGTTGTGCAACTTACTCAGATGTCTTCTCTCCTCGGCGCCGGAACGGAAACTGCCGAGCCGAGGAGAGATGACATCACATCCTCTGCCTCTGTGTACTACACAGAGGCAGGGGACGATTCTCATTGGCTGGGAGCGATCGTGAGGGGGGGGCCATGAATGGATGGCCTCCCCCTCATCTCTGATCGCTGCCAGACCAAAGCCGACCGCCTCGGGCACCAAGGGGGGGTCTGATCGGACCCCCACGCCCGCAGGAAGGCAATCACGTACCAGGTACGTGATTTTGCCTGTCCCTGCCATCCTGCCGCAGTATATCTGCGTTAGGCGGTCGGCAACTGGTTAAAAATGTGATGCTGGCTGTTTCCATCTTGCTTGTGGGCATGTGAAGCCCACAAGCATTGATTTCCTGGATGCGGTGAATGCTGTTCATTCACAGCTTGTTCACAAGCATGATCATTGTTCCCGCACTAAATCTTGGGAAGCCTGACACTAAGCTCCCAGGAGACAGTGCGGCGCCGGGGAAAGGCAATAAACACGCCTACTCCCATGGGAGGAGAGACAGGAAGTGCCACAATAAAGTACAATATAAAGGTAATTACAGTGATAAAAACAATCTCCGTGCGGCATTTGAACATCTATGCAATTAACTGAAGGGGGTAAGATTAAGTTAAAAATTTGAGTGGAACCCCGCTTTAAGGGAAGTGGACATATTTTTGTTATACTTGTAACTAGGGATGAGCCGAACACCCCCCTGTTCGGTTCGCACCAGAACATGCGAACAGGCAAAAAATTTGTTTGAACACGTGAACACCGTTAAAGTCTATGGGACTCGAACATGAATAATCAAAAGTGCTAATTTTAAAGGCTTATATGCAAGTTATTGTCATAAAAAGTGTTTGGGCACCTGGGTCCTGCCCAGTGGACATGGATCAATGCAAAAAAAAGTTTTAAAAACGGCCGTTTTTTCGGGAGCAGTGATTTTAATAATGCTTAAAGTGAAACAATAAAAGTGTAATATTCCTTTAAATTTCGTACTTGGGGGGTGTCTATAGTATGCCTGTAAAGGGGCACATGTTTCCCGTGTTTAGAACAGTCTGACAGCAAAATGACATTTCAAAGGAAAAAAAAAAAGTAATTTAAAACTACTCGCGGCTATTAATGAATTGTCGGTATAAAAGTTCATTGATAAAAACGGCATGGGAATTCCCCACAGGGGAACCCCAAACCAAAGTTAAAAAAAAAAAAAAAAAAAGGCGTGGGGGGTCCCCCTAAATTCCATACCAGTCCCGTTAGGTCTGGTATGGATATCAGGGGAAACCCGGCTAAAATTTTTTTTTTTTAAATGGCGTGGGGGGTCTCCCTCAAAATCTATACCAGACCCTTCAGGTCTGGTATGGATTTTAAGGGGAACCCCGTGCCAAAATTTTAAAAAAAATATTGTGGGGTCCCCCCAAAAATCCATACCAGACCCTTATCCGAGCACGCAACCTGGCAGGCAGCAGGAAAAGAGGGGGGGATGAGAGAGTGCCCCCCCTCTCCTGAACTGTACCAGGCCACATGCCCTCAACACTGGGAGGGTGCTTTGGGATAGCCCCCAAAAGCACCTTGTCCCCATGTTGATGGGGACAAGGGCCTCATCCCCACAATCCTTGCCTGGTGGTTGTGGGGGGTCTGTGGACGGGGGGCTTATCAGAATCTGGAAGCCCCCTTTAACAAGGGGACCCCCAGATCCCAGCCCCCCCGTGTGAAATGGTAAGGGGGTATAAAAGTACCCCTACCATTTCACAAAAAAACTGTCAAAAATGTTAAAAATGACAAGAGACAGTTTTTGACAATTCCTTTATTTAAAGTCTTCTTTTTTCCATCTTCTTTCTTCAATCTTCCTTCGGTTTCCTCCTCCATCTTCTTCTTCTTCTTCTTCTGGTTCTTCTGGTTCTTCCTCCGGTGTTCTCGTCCGGCATCTTCCTCCGTGCCGTCTTCTTCCCTTCTTCTTCTCGGGCCGCTCCACATCCATGATGGGAGGCTCCCGCTGTGTGACGCTTCTCGTCTTCTGACGGTTCTTAAATAATGGAGGGCGGGGCCACCCGGTTACGTAACGGGTGACCCCGCCCCCTTTGACGTCACGGGGAATGCCACAGGGAAGTCCCCATCAAGTCCCCGTGCATCAGAGGGGGAGGGGTCACCGTGTGGCCCCGCCCTTGGTTATTTAAGATCCGTCAGAAGACGAGAAGCGTTACACAGCGGGAGCCTCACATCATGGATGCGGAGTGGCCCGAGAAGAAGAAGGGAAGAAGACGCCACAGAGGAAGATGCCGGATGAGAACACCAGAGGAAGAACCAGAGGAACCAGAAGAAGAAGATGGAGGAAGAAACCGAAGGAAGATAGAAGAAAGAAGATGGAAAAAAGAAGACTTTAAATAAAGGAATTGTCAAAAACTGTCTCTTGTAATTTTTAACATTTTTGACAGTTTTTTGTGAAAAGGTAGGGGTACTTTTGTACCCCCTTACCATTTCACACAAGGGGGGGCCAGGATCTGAGGGTCCCCTTGTTAAAGGGGCTTCCAGATTCCGATAAGCCCCCTGCCTGCAGACCCCCACAACCACCGGGCAAGGGTTGTGGGGATGAGGCCCTTGTCCCCATCAACATGGGGACAAGGTGCTTTGGGGGGCTACCCCAAAGCACCCTCCCAATGTTGAGGGCATGTGGCCTGGTACGGTTCGGGGGGGCGCTCTCTCATCCCCCCTCTTTTCCTGCGGCCTGCCAGGTTGCGTGCTCGGATAAGGGTCTGGTATAGGTTTTTGGGGGGACCCTACCACCATTTTTTTTTTAATTTTGGCGCAGGGTTCCCCTTAAAATCCATACCAGACCTGAAGGGTCTGGTATAGATTTTGAGGGGGACCCCCGCGCCATTTTTTTTTAATTTTGGCCGGGGTTCCCCTTAATATCCATACCAGACCTGAAGGGCCTGGTATGGAAATTGGGGGGACCCCACGCCATTGTTTTTTTTAATTTTGATTCAGGGTTCCCCTGTGGGGAAATCCCATGCTGTTTTTATCAATGAACTTTTATGTGTACTGTCGGACCGACAATTCATTAATAGCCGCAAGTAGTTTTAAATTACTTTTTTTCCTTTGAAATGTCATTTTGCTGTAAGACTGTTCTAAACACAGGAAACATGCGCCCCTTTACAGGCATACTATAGACACCGGAAAGAAATTAGGTGTGGGTGCGGCCCTGTTCTGGTTTTATAGCAAAGTGTTATGACACTGTGATAACATGTTAAGGTCACCTCTGATAGGTGAGTGAAAGTGTAAAAATGCTGGTTGATAAAAATTCTTGAAAAACTTTATCCCAAAAAAAAAAGTTAACAACCAAAAGTGATTTTACATAAAAATAGAAAATGATGTATATGTAATTTGCTTCAGACAGTGGCTGATCCTATGCAACTCACTGTCTACCATGTGATGCTGTTATATCAAAATATGCCCATGTATTCATACCGTGCATTGATATAAAGTGCTAAGGTGAGTGGAAGGGGAAAAGGAAGGGGGGGGGGATGGAAGGGAAAGGGGGAGGGGGAAAAATGCAGTCAATGGTAAAGTGACTTGTGCTCAAAATAACAAGTGTTAATCAGAAAAAACAATGTTGCTTTGAATAGTCTTAATTATAGTGCACAGGTGATAGTTATGCTTGAAAGCTTGTTCCTCTTGGTAAACAATATTACTCAATACAATTTTCTTATTCCAGTGTTCATTAGTGACAGTGTTTGATATTCATGCTCTTACTGTGCAAACACTCACCGGATACTTTCACCCCTGCAGGAGTATTGCGCGGTCACAGCTTATGCCACTGTGCAGCAGTTCATTATACAAGTTCAATTCAAGCCTAAAAGATCTGAGTTTAAACCGTCAAACAATCCTGTGTTCGTTGGGAGATGACGCACGACGTTGATCAGGCCACGCTCTACGCGTTTCATCGTTGCACATCTATGGGACACGCTCCTGTAGATGTCCAATGACGAAACACGTAGGATGTGGCCGGCATCACATGGTAGACAGTGAGTTGCATAGGATCAGCCACTGTCTGAAGCTAATTACATCATTTTCTATTTTTATGTAAAATCACTTTTGGTTGTTACCTTTTTTTTGGGATAAAGTTTTTCAATAATTTTTATCAACCAGCATTTTTACACTTTCACTCACCTATCAGAGGTGACCTTAACATGTTATCACAGTGTCATAACACTTTGCCATAAAACCAGAACAGCGCCGCACCCACACCTAATTTCTTCTCAGTTCAGCTTTTTCCACTTCGGTGGTGATTGCATTTGTGGAGGCAGCAGTTCTAAACCACTTTTTTACCTACCCCCATTGCGCGGATTCATCGTTATTTTCCTATTCATACTATAGACACCCCCCAGGTACAAAATTTAAAGTAATATTACACTTTTATTGTTTCACTTTAAGCCTTATTAAAATCACTGCTCCCGAAAAAATGGCCATTTTTAAAACTTTTTTTTGCGTTGATCCATGTCCCCTGGGGCAGGACCCGGGTCCCCAAACATTTTTTATGACAATAACTTGCATATAAGCCTTTAAAATTAGCTTTTAAAAAAATTAGCTTTAACTTTTGATTTCTCCCATAAACTTTTAAAGGGTGTTCCGCGGCTTTCGAATTTGCTGCGAACACCCCAAATTGTTCACTGTTTGCCGAACTGGCGAACAGCCGATGTGAACTCGAAGCTCATCCCTACTTGTAACCTGGACTGTAGCTGATAACTGCTGTGGAATGTCTTCCTTTGTTGCAGCTGTATTATCCTTCTGTGGTGTGGACAGGGTTAAACAGAATATTCATTAATGCATAAGCGCAGCAACCATTTTTAAAGAGACCACAGTGCAGGGGACAGCCATCTTAGTTGGGTCTGGATCAATCCTGGAGATTGGCTAATGCAACAAAGCAAGAGTGTGTATGGAGGCTGCTGAGAAGAAAGGAGGGGGGAAATCAAAAAGGTTAGCGGTGGTATTGGAAAAAGACTGAGCTGCTGACTGAATGGAAACATGTCATATAGCTGACCACAGTGACTGCTCATCACACAAGACCTTGCCTCAGAGACTGGAAACCTTCTCTTTTGGAGGCATAGTTGCCAACAGTCCCGATTTTCCCTGGACAATCCCGATTTTGGGACCCTCGTCCCGATCGGAGGCCGTCCCGATTCGGGATTTCGCCTTTTTTGCCCAGGGAAATCGGGAATGTTTGCTTTTGCACTTTTGCAGCAGCTGGCTTCAACAAAACGGCCGCCGGCGCCACTGCTAGATCATTCCCCTTGTGTTCAGTGGAGAGAGGAAGGGAGCTCGATCCGTGCAGCCAATAAATCAGCTTCTCTCTTCACAATACTGAAGCCAGGGTTGGCTGCACGGATTGGCCCCTCCCCTCTCCACTGAACACACGGCGCTGGCCGCTCGTGGAGTTCCTTCTGCTCTTGTCCCTCTCTCTCAATGTAAAGCCCAGGCAGCGATGTAACTGTAATGTAATTAACTATATACGGGGGGGGTTAACTATATACAGGAGGGGGGTTTAACTATATACAGGGGGGTTAATTATATACAGTACAGGAGGGGGGTTAACCATATACAGGAGGGGGGGTTAACTATATACAGGAGGGGGGGTTAACTATATACAGGAGGGGGGGGTTAACTATATACAGGAGGGGGGGTTAACTGTGTACAGGAGGGGGGGTTAACTATGTACAGGAGGGGGAGTTAACTATGCACGGGGGGGTAACTATGCACAGGGGGGGATAACTAGGGGGAGAGGGGTAACTATGTACAGGGGAGGGGGTAACTATGTACAGGGGGGTAACTATGGCTCTGCCTGGGACACTGATGTAAGGACTGAGGCTGGGTACACTGGTGTAAGGACTGACTCTGCTGGGGGCACCTGATGCAAGGACTGACTCTGCTGGGGACACCTGATGCAAGGACGGACTCTGCTGGGGGCACCTGATGCAAGGACGGACTCTGCTGGGGGCACCTGATGCAAGGACGGACTCTGCTGGGGGCACCTGATGCAACGACGGACTCTGCTGGGGGCACCTGATGCAACGACGGACTCTGCTGGGGGCACCTGATGCAACGACGGACTCTGCTGGGGGCACCTGATGCAACGACGGACTCTGCTGGGGGCACCTGATGCAACGACGGACTCTGATGGGGGCACCTGATGCAACGACGGACTCTGCTCGGGGCACCTGATGCAACGAGGGACTCTGCTCGGGGCACCTGATGCAACGACGGACTCTGCTGGGGGCACCTGATGCAACGACGGACTCTGCTGGGGGCACCCGATGCAACGACGGACTCTGCTGGGGGCACCCGATGCAAGGATGGACTCTGCTGGGGGCACCTGATGCAAGGACGGACTCTGCTGGGGGCACCTAATGCAAGTACGGACTCTGCTGGGGACACCTGATGCAAGGACGGACTATGCTGGGGACACCTGATGCAAGGACAGACTCTGCTGGGGACACCTGATGCAAGGACGGACTCTGCTGGGGGCACCTGATGCAAGGACGGACTCTACTGGGGGCACCTGATGCAAGGACGGACTCTACTGGGGGCACCTGATGCAAGGGCTGATGCAAGGACAGACTCTGCTGGGGGCACCTGATGCAAAGGCGGACTCTGCTGGGGGCACCTGATGCAAGGACGGACTCAGCTGGGGTCACCTGATGCAAGGACAGACTCTGCTGGGGACACCTGATGCAAGGACGGACTCTGCTGGGGACACCTGATGCAAGGACAGACTCTGCTGGGGGCACCTGATGCAAGGACAGACTCTGCTGGTGGCAGGCGACGTGGCAGGTGACACGCTCAGGGATCCCACTGATTCTGCATTATGGTGAGTTGAATGATTTCATTTTATATTACAATGTAATAATAGAAATAATGCACTTCAATCATCCTGACACCATAACAACCATGGTGCCGGGATGATTGAAGTGCTAACACCAGGTGTTCAGAGTATCTTTACCTGCTGATTGTTAAACTTTCTAGAATACACATATTTCTATTCTTGTGTAGGATCTGGGGCTGCTGTCCCTCCATCCCTCTCTCCCCCTTTCCCTCTCCGTCCCTCATTCATCTCAGACTCTAACCACACCCCCTTTGAGCCATGCCCACAATTTAGTGTAAACCACACCCATCTTTCACCGCGGCGCGCTTTGCATGCCGCATTTTTATTTTTCCCTATGCCACGCTTAAAAACGCATGCTCCTCCCCTAATTAAAATACGACTCCGCCTACAGCCAAAAAAGTGTCCCGGAATTTTTTTTTACAACGTTGGCAACTATGCGGAGGGTGTGTTCAGACCATACTAGAGAGAGCACTCCCACCCAGGGGCCGACGGGCCGGGGGACAGGGAGGTATTTGTCCCCGGGCCACTCTGATGCCCCATAAAAAGGCTGCACCCCTTGTGCCAGAAGCGATCAGCCATTAACTGTCCACTGTGGGGGAGATGAAAACAAAAAAGACTGCACGGGGATCATAGGGTGGAACTGGGAGGAGATGGGATCTTCTGTTGTGACACGGCTTGGAGCTGAAACGCCGCCCGCTGTCAAACAAAGTTCCGCCTCCTTGAACAGCTCCTATGACAGACAGCACACTGGTCCAATGCCAGGAATTTGAACTAGTGTGATTGCTATTATAAGAGCTGGTCCAGGAGGCGGGACTTTGAGAGTACAGTACTTACAACTCCGTCTGACTGGTTAGATGTTGAAATTTTTTTTTTTTTTTTACAAGAAAAGATGTTGAATTGTAAAAGTAGGGGCAAGCCTGCTCATCTCACAGGTTTGCTAATCCAAAGGAAGTTTGCTGCTTTTAAAATTCCACATCTAAACATTCACACGGAGTTCTAAGTACTGTATTTCACTATATAAACTCACTTTACTGTTTAAAAAAAGTGTAAAATGCAAAACTCTGGTGGGTGTAACAAGATGTCCGCTTTCCCCTTCTCAGTGTATTCATACTATGGAGGAGTGCGGGGTGTAGCAAGATGGCGTTGACGAAACGTCACTTCCGTTACCAATTCTGACGGGTTGCCTAATCTGACGAAACACCCCCTTCCCACTCTATCCTTACTGTGGATAGAGTGCGGGGTGTAGCAACATGGTGGCGACGTAACATCACTTCCGTTACACATTCTGACGGGTCGCCTAATCTGATGATATCTTGTTACACTCACCGTAGTTTTGCATTTTACACTTTTTTATAACTGTAAACTGAGGTTATATACTGAAATACAGTACCATAGCTCCCAACTGTCCCTGATTTCGAGGGACTGCCCCTGATTTGGAGCAATGTTCCTCTGTACCTCATGCCTCCTCATTTTGTCCCTCATTTTGGTCTGATCTATATAGTTGTATATGTAGCAATAACCCACGGTGGAGCTGATTTATTACTGGGCCTGTCCTCTGATCTTTTCACCCCTCTTAAAACTTGTACTTCTCCCCTTGACACAACTGTAGTGCAGTGTTGTAATGACACTAATGCCAACTTTAGCCCACAATATACACTTATACATATATTTACCTCTACCTGATTGCTTGTAGCTCCACCTGCAGGAGAAATAACAACACTGCACACCGACTTCTGTAACAACCAAAATATATAAAAGTTATTACAGTGGCTATACCACCACACCAACGTAGTGTGACAGTATAGTGAATAATTATGACAGTCTTTGTAACATACACAAATATACCTAAATATATATATACACTAGGGAGCTCCCCCTGCTTTAAACCGTAAAGTCACTATGCTTTATAACTAGATGCAGGGCCCTGCAATAGAAAAAAAAATAGTCCTGACGTCTTGAATCTTCGCCAGCTATGAATCAGTAATTGTAATCCACAGATAGTTCTTCTGGAGTGTTGCGCAGTGCAAGGTAATACACAATGGCAATTATAATGCAGCAAATTAATTAAGTGTTCTTATTTGAAGAAGACAGACATCCAGTATCAGTTCTTGGATATTGAACTCTGTGTAAATGTAATGTTTTACAACTCACTTGTTCCGTGGGACTATCAGTCCCAGCAACACTCTGTAACAGTTTTAAATGTGTGTAGTGTTAAACAAACTTCTGGGTGTTAACCCTCTCACCGCACTGAATCCGGACAGATGGGTGTCTCAGTTTCAGCAGTTCTCAGTCCATGTGGAGCTCCAACCTCGCTGTCACGCTGTTCCGTTTTCTAACGACCAGGAGTCCTCAGTTACCTCCTCCACGGGTCTCCGGAACGACTACTTCTGTTACTTCAGCACACTGTGATACGATGGCGGATCCTTGCTGCTCCTCCGCTCCTTCACAAGGTAGGCCACAACCCTGTGGGACACACACACCCACAGAGTTCTGCTGGCAGGCCACACGTCCCAGGAACAAGTGACTTAACATGGCCGCTCCCAGCCCTTTTATATCCTCCCCACAATGCAGTTCAGTTGTCCTCTGGTCCTTGAGCATTGTGGGTAGGTCATAGTTGATGTCCAGAAGTAAACAATCAATCACTTCCATGTCACTCCTCAAAATAATAAACAATAAACAGATTGCATCCTTATAATTAGCCACTAGATGGCGCTATATCAACTTATTACCTTTACAACAATACATATGACTAGAAACAAAAGTTGTCAGCGCTACATATACAAAATGCACTTTTTATCTTTAAAAAAAGTGTTTCCCCAGTGCTAAACCTTTCATCCAAATTCTAAATTGCTGCATTTGTAAATTTTAAAAGCCAATATAAAGGAATAGTAGTGGTAAAAAAAAAACCTCTTGTGGATTTAAAGCAGGGTTCCCACTTTAAAAAATAAAATTAAAAGTCAGCAGCTACAAATACTGCAGCTGCTGACTTTTAATAATTGGACACTTACCTGTCCCAGGGTCCAGCGATGCGGGGGATCGAAGCCCCGCTCGTTCCCCACGCCACTCGGCGGTGCTGACATCTTAACTGTGGGCGCCCGGCTGTGGCTTCACAGCCAGGCACCCACTGCGCATGCGCAAGCCGCGCCGCGTGCCGTCACTGACCCTGCAATCATCTGGGACTGATCATGTGTCCCAGATGATTGACAAGAGGGGGGGGAGAGTAGGGTTGCCACATCATCCCTTTAATCCAGGACCCATATAAATTCCATAGGTTCTGAGGCTGATTTAATGCAGATAAGGCACCAAGTGAGTTTAATTACCACCTTAATCAGCCACAGAACCTATGTAATTAATGTGTGTCCTTGATAAAAGGGATGATGTGGCAACCCTAGGGGAGAGGTGATCTCCCTTCCTGTACCGAGGGAAGTGATGTCAGGAGCCCAGGCACCAAAGGAGGCAGACTACGAGGGACCCCCTAGCAACAGTCATTTAATGGTGAGTAAAAAAAAATTTTCTCCAAATGTTTTTTTTTGGATTTTTTTTAAGCACATTAATATATTTTTTTTTGGGGGGGGGGGGGGTGGAACTCCACTTTAATTAACCTTTTGTTTTATTTAATTCTACTTTAAGAGTATGTGGTAGGGGGCGTGTCCTATTCCTACATATGTTTACTAGTAGGTGTCCCTCATTCCCATCTCAAAATGTTGGGAGGTATGCAGTACTTAGAACTATGTTTGACTGTTCAGTTAATTTTTCAAAGCAGCAGTTAGCCTGCTAATCTCACAGGTTTGCTAATTTGACAAAAGTTTGCTGCTTTTAAAATTCAACATCTAAACTGTCAGACGGAGTTCTAAGTACTGTATTTCACTATATAACCTCAGTTTAAAGTTAAAAATAAGTGTAAAATGCAAAACTCCGGTGGGTGTAACAAGATGTCCGCTTGTCCCATTCTCAATGTGTATCCTTACTGAGGGCGAGTGCAGGGTGTAGCAAGATGGCGGCGCCTAAACGTCACTTCCGTTACATATTCTGACGGGTCGCCAAATCTGACGAAACACCCGCTTTATCGCCCTGGAAACTGTGGCGTACGACGGCTACACCGGAAATGTTGAAGGGGAGCTTTGGTCCCTCCCCTTTCCCCACAATGCACGGCGGCTCGTTGTTCTTCCTTGCTGGATGTGTGAGCGGTGTCTGTAGATCTGGCTGACAGAGGAGGTACAGTATTCGGTAGGGAGGGGGGTGTTATATATGGATGCTGATCACTTTATCTCTATCAAGTTCTCATATGAGATGCGTTCAGGACATGTGCCTGTGTATTGTGAGTGCTGCAGACCATATGTGTCAGTGTGTAGGGATCACTCCCAGTCTAAGGTGACACTTTCCCTTATTTCCAGGGACAATGTGTGCTTTATGAGGGATGTCCCTGGAATCCTTTTGCCTTTATAAATGTTCCTGGATTTATATATAAATCAGTGCTCATTTAGGGCTTGCTCACCCCAGGGCTGAACACAAGGGCCCATAGAGAACAATTGTGCTGTGTTCACACCAGACAGGTAGGGTACAAAAATATCACGTCTTCATTTTTACTCGCCACACGTCACTGCAGCGCGCCCCAACTTGCTTTGGTGCATAGAACTGAATGAGATGTCCTTTTGTGATATGTCAAAGTTACCAGAAAAAATGTGCAATGTCTTGTCAGTGCATTGTAGCGCCCATACACAACGTACAGAAACCCACGTGTGTTTTAATTTGCAGACTGGTGCGAATGAGCCCCAAGCCCACATAAACATCTAACCACAACAGACTGATCACATCTCTACCTTCGTCACTCGAAGCTCCACAAGGTACATGAGTTTTTCTTTGTGGAGCGGTCTTGTGTATTTTTGGTCCCATGATATTAAAGCTTTTGGCTTTTTTTTTTTTTTTTTTTTTTCACCTCTTCCTGGCCGCCCGCCCACACATGTAATGCGGACGGTGTAGGCAAAGCGACGCACCTGTGCGTTGCTGCCTACTTTTGGGTTTAGGACTCGCATACGCGTGCCACCCCCAGTGATTCTACACAGCGGGAGGCTGTCAAGAAGTCCCGGCCAATGATTCACAGCCCGGACCTGCTGATCAGCTGTGTGCATTCACATCCCAGAGCTCTGGGTTGACAATCAAAAACAAGAGATGAGAAACAATCAAAAAGAGCAGAGATGAGAAATTTTAGAGATCTATTAGTAAAAAGCAGCACACATTACACAGACACATCTAACCCTTTGATCGCCCTAGGTGTTAACCCCTTCCCAGCCAGTATCATTAGTACAGTGACAGTGTATATTATTATTCCTATATTAATGTCACTAGAGAGGGTAGGTAGTCCCCCCCACTCCCCCCCCCCCCCCCCCGAAGTGTGAGATTGCCCACTGCAGTTATAAGTCACTGACAGGGTTTGGCAAATTATGGCACAAATCACTTGAGGGCCCATTCACATATGTGAGCCCTTACCTTGTAAAGCGGGGATCAGCAACATGTACCTACCAGTAGATCACGGTCTGGGCTCGCTGACCCCAAATCCTGGAGCATCCAACAGAGTGCCATGCAGAGGGACTACTTGTAAAGTTAGAGCTGTAGCATGGAGCAAGAATCGCATAATCTGATGTCTTCTCTGTAGTGCCAACTCCTGTCCCATGAGGAGTGATACCAACTGCACTCCATCTTTTATTCCGGCTAGTGGTCTCCAGAGTAGTGCCAACAGCAGGAAAGAAGAGATCTTCACGTCCGTGTGAAGGAATACACCGGGCATAATAGTATAAGGCTGCTTTCACACCAATGCACTGCGGGTTACCCACACCACGGGTGAAGGCAGTGTACCTGCGGGTTTGCTGTGCTTAGCCATAGACTTCTATTATATCCTGTGATTTTGGTGCAATTTCTGAATGCAGGAGTTTTTGTGCGCTTTCAGAAAGTGAACCACACTGGCAGGATATAATAGAAGTGTATGGCAAAGTGCAACTAACCCAGGAAAGTCGCAGATGCACTGCGGTGCAGGTAAACTGCAGCGCATCATTGTGAAAGCAGCCTTATAGGGGGCTCAACAGTAAGCTTTTGTTCACATTTGCATTATGAGGGTTGGTAAAACCCCATAGTTAAGATGTGTTTTCACTACCCCCGCACCAACCGAACCCCCTTTAGCTGCAGTGGCCAGGGGTGTACATGTCACAGCCGCAGCAGGAGTTATATGCCATGTCATGGTTGGTGGGTGTAGCACATGCCAAGCATGACCCAGTTAAGTGAATGAGACCCCTCTTCAAGTACCCTGCGACCTTGTGCAGTACAGCAAACGAGGGATTATAGCAGGCAGTGTTGTGTTGCTTTCTCACCACCTGCCCTAATCTCTTGGACCCCGCAGAAGCATGGAGTTGCAGGGCGTTTGCAGAGTGGCTCCATTTACTTGAATGAGTCGTGATTAGCAGGCAGTAGCACCCACCAAAAGCAACAGGGGGCTTAATTCCTGCTGCGGCATGTGTATACCTTTTGGTTGCTGCCTTAGTAGCTGATGGGGGTAGAGATTGGGGACAGTAAACTCAACTGCAGGGTTTTACCACCCCCTAACTTTACCTGTTAACCTAAGGGTGCTGCTGTGGAATGCTACTACAGGCCCATTCACAAGTGCAGGAGACACAGCTGCTTCTCGGAAAATGCATACGATTACGACACGGTAGTACGGCCATTATGGGTTTAAAACGGGTGTGAGGAGGCGACGTTGCCCGATAATCTTTGACTTCTCCCATGTTGTTCAGGTAGATCTCCACCTCTTTAAGGTTGCCTACCCCTGTTGTAAAACAACCCATTTAGTTCAAATAGAAATGCAAGACAAAATGTGTGGTTTTTTTTTTTGTTTGTTTTTTTTTTAGTGATCACATGACCTTTGTTCTCAGCTACATAGTGGGGTGGAGACTGCAGGGAGATCTGCTCTCATGCCTAGCATGGTCAGTTTGAAATAAGAAAGCAGGTGGACTTGCGGGATCACCAGGTATTTTTTACTTTACACATAAAGGAAGCAACACAAAGAGAATAGGATACTTTTTTCATAATGCATGGTACAGCAGGAACATATCAGGATTATGAAATGTTGGGATAACATACACTTAATAAATGTAGAGCTTTGCCACTCAGCTGCTGCATATGTGTTGCTGTGGTGTTCTGGGGTGCGCTCCGCTGGCACTCCCAGAACCATGACCAAGCTGTCGTCTACAGAAGGTTGCTGATAGGATGATGGGCTCCTGATTATGTCATCACTGTGCAGCCAATTGCAATGAAAGAATGATGGAAACCCTTCCTATTGGCCTCAAAGCCTACTTGGGGGGTGGGGGGGGGGTGGCTTCTGCCAGCAGCAGGGGGTCAAAGCCCAACTATACACGTCTTTGGTCGTGTAATGTGACGGGTCCTCTTTTTTTTTTTTCCCCTCTGCAAGTGGGCAGATCCTGAATGCTACATAGAGCAGAGTGGCGTAAAGATGTTGCGCCACTTCCTGTAGCATTCTCCCATGAAACCAGGGAAGGGTCTTCACACCCTGGATTTACAGGAAACAAGTTGAGTAATGCTTGGTGTCATGCAGACCAGAAGAGGAGTGACTCTGAGCTAGTGAATCAGTGGGGGGGGTTGGGGGGCAGCCCCTGAGGTAAGGGGAGTATTGCAGGTAGAGCTGCTTTTTCGTTTTTTAAACATTTTCCTTTTTCCCCCCAAAGGTGGAATATTCTCATGCATTACTTTTATATATGTTTTAAGCCAAAACATTTTACAAGTTTGCATAAAGTAGAGAATGGTTAAAACCCCACAGTGCTTCTTTTTCTGTCGTATATGTTCCACTGGGGATTTTTACCTTTATTTGATGTCCCATAGACACAACAGGACGTTAAAAATCCTCTTTAAGCCCCGGTTTACATCTATGCAGCTTCAAAGTCACGCGACTTTGGCAGCCGACTATCCATTGCAACTTCATTAACAGAAGTCAATTCAAGTCGCACAAAAATAGAGCAGAAACCTTTTTCTAATTCGCTGAGACTTGAGTCGCACCAATTAGAACTGTTCCATTGCCGGTAATGCGGTGCGACTTGTAATGCAACTTTTGAACTCTCAAGACGCGCGACAAGTCGCACTGGTGTGAACCAGGGCTTGGATAGTTGTCACTGGCATGGCTGTCTCGATTGGAATATTTCCAATTAATTTCAAAATTTTGGATGTCCTGTTTCTTTCAGGCCTGGTGACGATGGGCAAAATTTAGTATACATATTGTGTAGGATATGGCCTAAATTGATTTGTGCTGTTCATAAACATTTTTTATCAATCAACAGGAAAGTGAATACTATGGCAGCTGCTACCATAGTGCACGATACCTCCGAAGCTGTCGTGCTATGTGGGTCGCATGGGCTGTACCTAAAGCCCATCTCCAAGATTGTTATCAGAGTGGCACTGCCTCAGCTAAAGCAACCTGGAAAATCCATCTCAAACTGGGAAGTGATGGAGCGTCTTAAAGGCATGGTGAATAACCACCAATTTTCCACTTTACGAATCTCCAAAAGCACCATGGACTTCATCCGCTTTGAAGGGGAAGTAGAGAATAAGGGGTTGGTGAAGGCTTTTATAAGTGCTCTGGATGGTAAGAGTATAAAACTGAGTGGGTTCTCCGACATCTTGAAAGTCAGAGCTGCCGAGTATAAAATAGATTTCCCCACCAGACATGACTGGGACTCTTTCTTCCGTGATGCAGGAGACATGGATGAAAATATGCCAGGAGAGAGACCAGACACAATCTATTTGGAAGGCCTTCCATGCAAGTGGTTTGCTGTAAAAGACTGTGGCTCTGAGAAGCCAAGTGAAGAAGTCCTCATAAAGGTCTTCAGCATCTTTGGAGAAATCAGAAATGTAGACATCCCCATGCTTGACCCTTACAGAGAAGAAATGACGGGTAGAAGCTTTCATACATTCAGTTTTGGAGGACACTTAAACTTTGAAGCTTATGTACAGTACAAGGAGTATATGGGTTTTATAAAGGCCATGAATGTTTTGCGTGGCATGAAGCTAATGTATAAAGGGGACGATGGCAAACATATTGCTTGTAATATAAAGGTGAGTTTTCTAAGCAGGACAGCAGGCTTTGCTTGTTCATATCTTGGTAATAATAAATATACAATTGAAATGTAGATGTCTGTGCACAGCAGTGTTAATTTCGTTGATGAAAATATTTTTGTCGCTAGCATTTTCACTATTTTAGTTGACTAAAATACAACTAAAACTAAAATGTGATTTTAGTCAAAAGACTCGGCTAAACTAAATTGAAATTTGATGTCAAAGCGCTGCACTACTACATAAGAATAAGTAGGGGCATCTACTAAGCTGCTGAAAGAAAAAAAAAAACAAGAAAAGGGCTTTTATTATTTTTTTTTTTTTTCCCCCTATTATTCAATGTTGGTAATATACAGTATTTAGGTAATATGTGCATTATGTGCAATGGCATTACAGCCAATAGAGTTTACAGCTGTTTTTTTTGTTATATTTTCAAGTTGCACTTCTGTTTGTCAAAACGCATCTCTTCTTCTTTTTTTTTTTTGTGAAACTTGGTTTTATTTATATAGATGTTATATAACACAATGGTAAAATCTGTCTCTGTAGAGCATGTTCAAACCTTAAAGTGGTTGTAAAGGCAGAATGTTTTTTATCTTAATGCATTCTATGCATTAAGATAATAATAATAAACCTTCTGTATGTATCAGCCCCCCTAATACTTTCCTGAACCCCATCTCTATCCAGCGATGTGCATGAGTGCCTCAGCGGTGCAGGACTCTCCCCCCTGATTGGCTGAGACACAGCAGTGGCACCATTGACTCCTCGCTGCTGTCAATCAAAGTCAGTTAGCCAATCAGGAGAGGGAGGGGGCAGTGCTGAACCATGGCTCCATGTCTGAATGGACACAGGGAGCCTCGGCTCGGGTGCCTCCATAGCAAGCTGCTTGCTGTGGGGGCACTGGACAGGAGGGAGGGGCCAGGAGCACCGAAGAGGGACCCGAGAAGAGGAGGATCGGGGCTGCCCTGTGCAAAACCATTTCACAGAGCAGGCAAGTATAACCTGTTTGTTATATTTAAAGAAAAAAAACAAGACTTAGTATCACTTTAATATCATAAATAACATGTTATTAGATGTTTACTCCAGGAGTATATGAGTTTGGCAGTTCTAGAGAATTGTAAAAGATCACCTTATAAAACAACCCATTCAGTTTAAAATAGAAATGAAAGGCAAAACATTTTTGTATAGATATAGAAATGAATTATAAATACCTTATTTCCTATTTTTCTTTTTTTTTTTTAAGACGTTATCACATTTCTTCTGTTCTCAGCTGCGTAAGAGCTGGGGGAGGAAAAGCAGCAGCACACTGAGCTTCCCAGTGAATGGCTGTGATGGCTGTGCAGTGGGGGCATGTCAGGACAAGTCTGATCATTTGAGGAGAGTACACTGTGTTCCCAGCATAGCTAGAGAACAGGCCACGGCGTGCTCTCCTGCTTAGTGTGGTCAGTTCTTAATAGCAAAGCAGAGGGACTGGCAGGAACACCAGGGATTTGACATAAAGGAAGCCATACAAAGAGAACAGGATACTTTCTCATACAAGTACTTGGTACAGCAGGCACATATCTAGAATATGAAGTTTTGGGGTAATAAACGCTTTAGTTAATGCATTGCAGTTGAACTAAACCTGTTAGATTTTTAGTGAACTAAAATTCAAGTAAAACTAAAATGGCATTTTAGTCAAGACTATAACCAAACCGAAATTTGATGTCAAAATTAACACTGACGCACAGGTTAATTGTAATAGTGAACAGTCTTGTATATTTAGTTACTCTGTTAGAAATTGTAGATAAATACAGTGTTGAGTATGGGGAATACAGCAAAGTGTATGGACTGAAGAGGTGTGGCGTACAGATCATATTGCACCATGTATAGAGTGGAACCATGGAAAGATTTGAAAGTATAGAACATACAGTAGTGTACGTAACTCTTCACTTCTGTAATAACTTGCCATTCCTTTGGGAGAAGTTGCTAAGTATTTTTGTATCTCCGCCATCAGTCCCAAGTGTCACTGGCTGCTGTTAATTACAAAGCCAACAATCATCTGGCTTAATGGCACCAAATTAGGGAAGTCTAGAAATAAACCGCAGGGTTGTGTATTCTGTCTGATGTGATAATTACAAGATACATTTTTTTTTTTCTCATCCATTTAGGCTCCATGCATACTGGGCTTAAAAAAAAAAAAGGCAGTTCCCTTGGTAGACAAAAAAAAAAATGGTCATATAGAGCGTTTTTGTACACAGTTTAGGAAAGTTTAACATTATTGAGCTGCTTCTACAGGCAAAACACAAAACTCCTGTAGGAGCAGTTTTTAAGCCAGTGTACATGAATCTCCCCACATTCCTGTTCAAATCCCAGGTAACACTACTCGCTATTGGTAAGTACTTGACCGAAAGTATCGGTACTTGTACTTGCCGGTAAAATATCGGTGCAACCCTACTTTCCACCATATAGTATCCGTAGTAGAGCCGATATTTAGAAATCTCGGTGGCCGATATATGATACCGATATGTTAGGCCGATTTTTTTTTTTTTTTTTTTTTTTTTTTTTTTTTTTTTTTTTTTTTTTTTTTTTTTCCTTCATCTCATAAAATCTAACATTTAGACCCCTTTCACACTGGGGCGTTTTTGGGCTAAAAATAGCACCTGTAAAGTGCCTGCAAATCACAGTGCAGTCACAGTGTGAAAGCCCGAGTGCTTTCATACTGAGGTGATGCGCTGGCAGGATGTTAAAAAAAAGTCCTGCAAGCAGCATCTTTGGAGCAGTGCATACCGCTGCTCCACCACTCCTGCCCATTGAAATGAATGCGCACCACTGCCGAAGCGCCTGCAAAGCGTTTCGGCAGCGGCGCATTTAACCCCTTCCTCAGCCGCTAGCTGGGTTATGACTGCCCCGCTAGCAGCCGAATGGTGCCGTTAAAATAAAGATGAAGCGCCGCTAAAACTAGCAGTGTTTTACCGTCAACGCATGCCCGCTCCATTGTGAAAGCAGCCTTAAGTAGTAAGTGATACAGAATTTTTTTTACATTTTAGAACATTTAAAACTATATCTTAAATATTAAATACACAAAACAGGTAATCAAAACTTTTGGACGAAAAAAAAAAAATGGGCTAACTTTACTGCTTATATTTTTTTTTTTTTTTTTTTTAATTCATTAGTGTATTTTTTCAAAAAATATTGTGTTTGAAAGACCGCTGCGCAAATACCGTGTGACATAAAATATTGCAACAACCGCTATTTTATTCACTAGGGTCTCTGCTAAAAAAAAATATATATATATGATGTTTGGGGGTTCTAAGTGATTTTCTAGAAGAAAATATAGGATTTTTACTTGTAAGCAACAAGTGTCAGAAAAGATTTAGTCTTTAAATGGTTAAACTGAGAGCTTCTTCTATTACAGAAGTCATTTGCAAGTCGCGCTGAAGTTATAAGCTGCCTTTTTTATCAGCACAATCGGCCGATGCCGATTAAATAAAAAACGCCAAATATCAGCCGATATATCGGTCAAACTCTAATCCATAGGTACTTAAAAAAAAAAAAAAAATCAAAGAGTCCATTCACTCTGATCCAGTCTGCTCTTATTTCTCCAAAAATGAAGTATCCTTTTTTGAGTACACTATATAAAGAGGGAATTCAGGCAGAAGGGTGGAAATATGTTCTGTGTTCATTTATTGTATACATTTTTTTTTTTTTTTTTTTTTTTTTATTATTAGTGGACAAATGAGGACTAAATACATTGTCAGCAGGTATAATTCATTTTACAGAATTTGTTCTTTTTCACTTCAAAATAAAATAAATGGAGATAACAAAACATTATTTTGCCTAAATCTTTGACCTTTTTCAACTTGCAGGTTTCCTTCGATAAAACAAAGCATCTTACTGAAACATCTATTAAAAAGCGTCAACTTGAACGGCAGAGATTGCAAGAACTTGAACAGCGGAGAGAGGAGCAGAAGAGAAAACAGAAGGAAGCTGAAGAAAAACAAAAAGAAGAGGAACGGTAAGGGTCAGATGAACAAAACATTAGCAATACAGGAAACTGTTTTATTCTTTTATCATATGTTACACCTATCTCTTTCATTCTTGCCAGAAGGTGGGCAACAAAGACACTAGTTTAACCACTTGTGAACCGCCTGCAATGTACTGCGGACGGGCGGCCTGTGCAGGCAAAGCAATATACGGGTACGCCGCTGCTTGCTTCTGGGTTTACACTGGTTGTACACAGCGGGAGCCTGTCAGCAAGTTCCGGGCAATGAGTCATGGTCGGGACTTGCTTATCGGCTGAGTCCAATCACAGCCCAGAGCCCTGTGTTGACAATCAACACAAAGCTCTGTATGGAGGGAATGATCTCTGTCTCTTATCCCTGCGAAGCAGGAATAAGCAACAAAGAGTTATGTTATTAAAAGCAGCACACATTACTAGAGGTGCACATCTTCACTGGTTTCTCGATTTGATTAAGATTATCCTGTTAACAAATCGGGTAGGTTGAATATATTGAATTATTTTTCAAATCAAGCAGTAAGGGATACAAAATAGAAAAGGGGGGGGGGGGGTAGTGGTAAACAAATGCCACATAATGACATGTGTAACATTAAATAACATACATCACAAATGGTGAATCACAATCAGTAGATTGTGCACAGGGGCAAATACAGAAAAGAAAAAGTCAAGAAGGGGAAAAGAGAGGGGAGGGGGAAATAGATACAGTATGCGGTATGTCTCTTCTGCAGAATATATTACCTGCTGAACAACTCTATGGTGAGAATCTGGGCTATAGCATCCACTATATGTAGTCCACTGCAACAAATTTTAATCCACCTCGGAGATACCTGGAGAGATAGTCTCTTTAGGCAGAAAGTCTATCCAAAAACACGGTGGATCATGACTTACCACAGTTTAAGATGTTTGTCCCATGTGTCTTTTTTTTCTCTTGCCTGCATCTCTTCAATGAGCATGATGTTGTTAATTTATGTCAATCCACCTATGGGGGGGGGGGGGAGATGGAACTGCCTCAGTTTTCCAAAACTTACCTAAAGTAATGAGTTGTTGAGCTGCTGACACGAAGAACCCGAGAAGGTTCATCTTCTGGAATTTAGCTGAACAAGGAAAAATAGATAAAAGTCCCGCTGACGATACCATACTGATAATGCCACTAGGTTTAGTGGGGAGATCATTGACATGGTGCAGAATTTAGCATTATATCCCCATAGTAGTGCACGGAGGTCTATTGGTGCCTTATCTTGTTCAACCGCTGTGGAGAGTTTGGTCAATGGACGGGGAAACCATTCGAGTAATCTGGAAATATTAGCTGATGAAGCGTGATAGATTTCAAAGTCCGGAAGACCCAATCCCCAATTAAGTTTGTGAGAGCATAGCACTTTGTATCTTAGTCTGAAGGGGTGATGTTGCCATAGAAATTTGATCGCCAGGGAGCGCAGCGCTTGGAAGAAGGCTGCCGGCAGAGTCACAAGGGGAGCTTGGAATAAGTATAACCATTTTGGGAGAATATCTATTTTGAGGACATTTTAATGCGACCAAACCATGGTATCTTAATATGGTGCCGTGATTCTAGGGATCGCCTGATTTTGGTCATTAGAGGGCTAAAATTCAGGGACTATAAGTTATGTAAGTCTCCTGGTATTTCCTCCCCAGGAATTTAATTGATTTAGACTGCCAATGAAAAGGGAAATTGTTTTGGATCATGGTTAGAGTAGGAGCTGGTAAAGAAATGCTTCAGTTTTGGCTATGTTCAGTTTTGAAATTACTGTGAGACTCAAAGCGCTGAAGTTCGTGTAAGGAGGAGGGATTTCTAAAATGGGGTTGCCTGACGTATACCAGTAGGTCATCCGCGAATAGAGAAAGCTTGCATTGAGTCAAGGGCATGGATATGCCATGAATAGAATCACTGTTGTGTATAGCATGTGCCAGATGTTCTATAGTTAGGGCAAATAATGGTGACAAGCTTTGGTCCCATTAGTTATCTGGAAAACTTCAGATGGTTGGCTGAGACCCTCGCCAAGGGAGTGGAATACAGTGACATAATAGTTTGGGTCCCAGCCCTGTCTGTTTTAGGGATAATTGAAGAAAAGACCAGTTCACCCTGTCAAATGCTTTCTCATCATTACAAGCCAATCGACAGGTGGGGATGTGTTTACATTGTGCGTATGAGATTAAATGGAGTGTCTTTGTCGTGGTATCCCTAGCCTCCCGACCAGGGATAAAACTGACTTGATCGGAAGTAAAGGAGCTACATGGTTCGCAATAATTTTCAAGAATAACTTAAGGTCCACATTCTGAATTGAAATTGGTCTATAGTTACTGCTACTCGAGTGATCTTGTCCCGGTTTGGGAATAACTGCTATTTGTGCTTGAAGTAACTGGGACGGCAAAGGATGAGGCTCAACTATCTCCTCAAATGCCTGTGCCATCATCAGGGCTAGAAGAGGGGCGAAGGTCTTATAAAAGCGGGGCGTGTATCCGTGCAGGCCTGAACTTTTTCCAGTTTTTTTAAGGATCTTGACTACAGATAGAAAATCTGAGGTAGTAATTGGCCTTTCTAGTTCTTCAAGAGCGCTAGGTGGGATCTCGGGCAAAGTGGTGTCCTTTTATGCATTTAGCCATTCCCAACAAGTCTACTTTGGGGGGCGTGCCAAGGCTCGACGGGGTGGCCAAGTTTATTATTGGAGGTGAGGATATGGGAAATATGTTGCTTTTGTTGTCTTGGATGAATAACCAGTGCCAAGTGTTTGCCACATTTATTGGCTTGAGTATAATGCAGGCGTCTCGCTTTGTCATGCGCTGTCAAAGAGCGCTCCGTCAGCAATCGTAGGAGATCTCTTCTTGCGTTAGATAGCTCTGCCAGGATTGTAGGATCTAGAGTGCGCTTATGGTGATGCCTCTAGAGAAGAGATAAGGGCAAACAGGCGTTTGATATCTGCAGTGATCCATATTGGATGAAGATGCCACACAAGATGCACTTCAGAGCTTCCCATTTGGTCATAGGGGGAGTCGTATCTGCAGTATGGGTTTGTATGAAGTCCCTAATGGCCTTTAGAGATCACAGTCATACAAGTCTGTGAGCGGATTGTCGTTTAGTCGCCAGGATTGTCTATGTGTAGGGAGGGGGGCAGCCTACCCAAAGCTAGGCGCACTGAAGCGTGATCAGACCATACTTTAAGTCCAATAGTGGAGGAAGGATTGAAATCCAACAGTGACTGTGACAGGAAAATATAATCGAGTCTACTATATGAACCGTGTGCTGAAGAGAAAAATGTGTAGTCTCTCTCTGTGGGATGCAGTACCCTCCAACCATCCACCAGGGAGAAATTGGAAAAGACAGAGCGTATCCTAGTTAGTGTGGATGGCGAAATGTGCGACTTGCCAGAGGAAGAGTCCGGCCTCGGTATGAGGGCAACATTCAAATCCCCCCCCCCCCCCCCCCCCCAGCATCAAGTTGAGGGTCCCAAAAGCTTCCATACGCATACCTCCCAACTGTCCCTGATTCTCAGGTGCTGTCCCTGATTTGAAAGTCCCTCTTTCCTCCTCATTTGTCCCTCATTTTGGTCTGATCTGTATAGTTGTGTATATAAAATACACTATCTATCAAAAAGTTGTTTTTTCTCAGTGCTAAAACTTTCATCCATTGTCTAAATTGCTACTTTTGTAAATTACAAAAGCCAGTATAAAGGAATAGTAGTGCTAAAAAAGCACTTATGGGTTTAAAGTGGTTGTTAAGCCACTATCTCATCCTTATATCACCCCCTCTGTCAGATAAAAAGCGGTGTCCTAGTGCCTATGCTTTATATATAAAAAAGAAAAAGATTTCTACCTGTTTTAACAGTATCTTCCAGCGATCACATGACTCCAGGCTCTGAGCTCCTCTCCTCCCCTCCCTGGCTGACGTCAGCAGAGAAATCTCGGCCCCACCCACTGGAGATATTACACAGGGAGAGCTGAGAGCCTGGAGTCATCTTATCGCTGTTAAAAAGCTCTTAGCTCTCCTCGTGTAATATCTCCAGTGGGTGGGGCCGAGATTCCCCTGCTGACGTCAGCCAGGGAGGGGAGGAGAGGAGCTGAGAGCCTGGAGTCATGTGATCCCTGAAAGATAATGTTAAAACAGGTAGATTTTATTTTATTTTTTTTTTATAAAGCATAGACACTAGGACACAGCTTTTTATCTGACAGAGGGATGATAATACAGGTCAGTTAGTTTTGAAGCAGTGGGGAGAGAGGAGCAGATCAGCGATAGTGAGAGATGACAGGTAGGGAGGGGGAGGACGACAGAGGAGACAACAGAGCTGCAGATAGCAGCATATAACAGGGGCACGTACACCGACAATGGTGTCCGGGGCTCAGCATCCCTGATATATCGGAGTCAGCGTACAGAGGGGAGGGTAGAAACTGGCAGGATCAGCCAGGTATTTCAGTTGATGCAGGGGGCCAAAATACACAGCACAAGCACTGTGCTGTATAACATGTTTTAAAGAAACAGGATCTTTATTTTTTATTTTTTTTGGAGGGGTTAACAAACGCTTTAATCATTTTTGTACAATTCTCCTTTTGGGGGTGGCGTGGCAGGGGGTGTGTGCCTACATACTTTTGCCAACAGGTGTCCCTTATTCCCATTTCAGAAAGTTGGGAGTATGCAAACGCACTGTCACCAAGGAGAGGAAGTTGAGCTGTTCCTAATTGGGAAGATATATATTAGCAATTGTAAATGTAGTCTAAATATGTAAAACGTCCCGTGAGCCTCCACTAACTAAAATGTCTAAATGGCACTGTAGAACAGCTGCAAGCGTTAAACAGGTCTCATAAAGCCATAAACAAAATAAATACATACGCTGCGCTTCCAAAATACACTCTACACATTCAGTGTATGTGATAACCAAAGTGCATAAAAAATCATACAGTGAAAAACACAGTCTCTGCCGACTGTAAATAGTGACAATAGTGCAACAAATAAAAAATATATGTAAAAATATGTAAACTTTAGAATGAATAAATGATAGATAAATAAATATGCTAGTATAAAGTGCTAACTTGCATCCATGTGGTAAATAATTATACCAAAATTAATAGTGTCCATAGGATCATATATGATATATAATTTGAACCACTAGAGAAAGATATAAAGAAAAGTGCTTCTGTGCGCATATGTGACATCCAATAATATTAATTCAGAGGTGCTTTAAAGTCCATGCGATTCTGAAACTACCGTGTGGATAATCCAAAGCAAGCTGAAGTGATCACACTCAGGTGCTCCCCCTGGGTATTAAACGCTCACCTCAGAGCATGTGACTTTGCACTTAAGCTCAGTCATAACACGCCTGTGAACCACCTCTGGGCTCTGCAGTCTTGACCAGACTCCTGGATCCGTCAACGCAATACCTCGGTTTAGTAAAAAAAGGACTGGATGGTGTAATATAGTTTGAACAGTTTATTAATCACAAAAGCCCCCCTATGGGGTACTCGCATAGATCAGGCGCACGTCAGTGCGCCACTGTACATCAAACAAAAGTGTCTAAAAATAACGGGCCGGTATGGGATTCCTTCCTGACAGATCACCTGCTGAATGTCCGTCCTGTCCCCTCCCCCTTAACGCGTGTTGATACATGGATTTTCCGCATCTTCTTCAGGGGGAATTATGGACGGCTGACCTGTCAGTTAATATAGAGCGTCCGCAGCCATTTTGTGGTATCCTGGGGACACTCTAGTGCTAAAACCATTGTGCTCAATGAAAATACTACATGGAGTTCAGCTGCCTAGATACATCCAATGATAATAGCATTATACATTCTCCATTATGCTGGCGCCCTACGGTGTCCTCAATGTTCCACCTGGGCTGGCCAAAAGCTAGAAATTTAACTAATGATCTGGACAAACGCGGAGGAATTGGCATACCATGCCATGTGGTGATCAGCATCATATACCTCACCACACAACAAATATAGCAATGCAATGCTTGTAAAAATCTAAAACCATAACACAATTACATATAGTAAGATATATGGAAACCAGAAATACCTTAATGTAAAAGTGTAGTTTAAACAGGGTCCCCTTACTGACACTAATAATCTCTCTTTAAAATCGCATTAAAGATGCATCGTAAAAAAAGGGGAGGGGTTCATTAAAACCCTATAAATATGGTAAATGGTAAATATGCAAAAAGAATATAATGAAACTAGAGAATATTATAGATAAAAATTAATTAAAACTTAATTGTTAATGAGTTTTAATATATTTATTAATAAAAAAATTCATGTATATATTAATATGGTCAGAATCTCTATAGACTGCATGGGAATTTTGATTTATTTATAGTTAATATTTTATGGAGACAGATCTGTGACTCATCTGTTTATTGAGCATTAGGAGTGGCAAATTACAATTTATTATATACATGATGGACTGAATACCTAATGGTTATCTAAAAAGCATTTTAAATCACATTTTTTTATTTAACCCACCAGGTGCCAAAGACCCTAACTGGTGTATCCACCATGATTCCCGTTTACTAATATCAGGCATTTTACTGCATAAACCATGCCCACTGTATCAAATAAAATAAAATCCCTGATGGTGTATGTTTGCTTAGATTGAGGGTTAGAGAAATCCTTTACTTTTCTAATATTTGTAGGGACCCTTACACAGCGATAACACCGTCCAACTGTGGAAGCCTTTAATATCCCAGAACATCTTTGGTTTAAGAGGGGGTGGTTTCACCACATTATGTATTAATCTGTCCCGCAGGTAGCATCCAAGGTACTGTATCCTACAAACGATAGTACTGGATATGTATCCTTATGGGTTCCAACCTCACAGGAATTTATGGAATAGCAGCCTCACTTTTCACTTCCACTGAGCCTGCCTCTTAGGGCAGTGTAACATGTAAACTAGCTATCTCCGATAAGTTTACGATGAAAGAGCTGTGGGTGTAGTCTCAGATGATTCCACTATAGGGCACTGTACAGTGAAAAAAAAAAATAAAATGTATTTTTTTTTACTGTCAGCTGCCAGGGAGAGGGCGTGTCTTCTCTCAGCTCTTGTGACAGAACAGGACAGCACCCTATAGTGCAATTATCTGAGACTACACCCGCAGCTCTTTCATGGTAAACCTATCAGAGATAGCTAGTTTACATGTTACACTCCCCCAAGAGGCAGGCTCAGTGGAAGTGAAAAGTGAAGCCCAAAGGCTGCTATTCCACAAATCCCTGTGAGGTTGGAACCCATAAGGATACATATCCAGTACTATCGTTTGTAGGATACAGTACCTTGGATGCTACCTGCTCATCAATAATGCTATTTACCTTACAGCAGTAAGGTAAGGAGCCACTGCACCTGTTGGTTGCAGGCACACTGAAGACTACAATCACCCAGTCACTTTATTACCTCTGTTTGACTCAACTCAGCACTTTAATTCACCTGCACCTCTTCTTGAAGACTATATATTGAAGATATATTGAAGATATATATATAAACACTATTAAGGTGTAAATATTCCGGGGGTCTCTCCATGCCACAACAAAGAATGCTCGATAATGAATTAACATTTTTTAGTTTCAGTAGGCCCAACAGGAACTAGGTTAAAACCAAGTGAGGGCCACCCGACCCTGATTGGACCCTAGCTTAAGGGGGGGGAACCACCATCAGGTAGAAAACTTGAGGGTCTCAGCCAGCCGGGGATTTGGATGTATTGGAGCAAGAGTGTTTCTTCTTTGCTTGAGATTTCCATCCAGTCGACGGGTAGACCAGGAGCTGCAGCCTTAAGGGGCCAATCGGTGATGGAAATTTAAGGCAGTTGAAAAGTTCCCAGGAAATTGGCCAGGTCTCCAAGCGTGCGGAAGATTGCAGATTTACCATTGTAAGATGCAGAGAGTTGGACTGGGAAGCCCCATCTGTATTTCATCCTTTTATCTTGCAAGGCATCTGTAACAAGTTTAAGGGCTTTTCTCATAGTCAGTCTGCTTGGAGAGATCAGTAAGCAGCATGACCTGGGTTTCATCAAAGAGAATGTAGTCCTGCAACTTTGCTGCCTGCATGATGTCGACGTTGATTTTAAAGAAGTGGATCCTGCAGATTACATCTCTCGGGAACGCTGGATTAGGATTGCAGGGACCCAGGAATCTGTGAATACGGTCTATTTCAATTGCAGAATCTTTAGCCAGACCTAGGAATTGTTTGAATATTGCAGTAGCTGCAGTCGCTAGGTCTTTGGTTTCCATTGATTCAGGCAAGCCCGTTATGCGGATATTGTTGTGACTGCTTCTATTCTCTTGGTCGTCCAGACCATAGAGTTGCTTGATCTGTACAGTGTGTTCCTGCAGGATCACCTCATGCTCATTGAGTTTAGTGACAGAGTCCTCCACAGTGTGCACAATATCTTGTATGCAGTGCCCTATATTCCTGCAGAGGTCAGTCAGTTCCTCCTTGTATGATCATTCCAGTCTGCTAATGTAGGATTCAATGTCATGCCTGGTCGGCAGTGCCTTTTTTATATAACCTTCCATGTCCCAGCCCTCTCTAGAACTGTGGGAAGCGGGAGAGGGGCTCCTGGAGCGTGTGGAGCTGCGCTCTGAATCCAGTGGAGAGCGCGGGTGCTGCCTGGTGTGTACCTGTGAAGCCACTGGTGTATGAGCTGAGTGGGCCGGCACCATCTTGGAAGCAGGGGAGCTCCTGGTGTCCGGGCCGTTGCGCTGGAAGAACTGGCCGATTTCACCTGCTTTTTGATCCCCGCTGGGTCGAAGACACGCTGCTGCTGCACCTGCCCATTGGAGGAGAAGGAGCTGAAAGGGCTGTCGGCAGAGCTGTGAAATGGAGCGGCCGAAGCGGGAGCTTTGAGGAGAAAAATTCCCTGCATGTCTGAACACAGTAGACAACAACAGTATTTAGTACAGTAAATATCATTTATATATCAAAATCATTTAAGTTCATTTTTTTTTCCTCATTAATGTACACACAGCACCCCATATTGACAGAATAACACAGAATTGTTGACATTTTTGCAGATTTATTAAAAAAAAAAAAAAAAAAAAAAAAAAACTGAAATATCACATGGTCCTAAGTATTCAGACCCTTTGCTGTGACACTCATATATTCAACTTAGGTGCTGGCCATTTCTTCTAATCATCCTTTGAGATGGTTCTACACCTTCATTTGAGCTGTGTTTGATTATACTGATTGGACTTGATTAGGAAAGCCACACACCCGTCTATATAAGACCTTACAGCTCACAGTGCATGTCAGAGCAAATGAGAATCATGAGGTTGCAGGAACTGCCTGAAGAGCTCAGACAGAATTGTGGCAAGGCACAGATCTGGCCAAGGTTACAAAAATATTTCTGCTGCACTTAAGGTTCCTAAGAGCACAGTGGTCTCCATAATCCTTAAATGGAAGACGTTTGGGATGACCAGAACCCTTCCTAAAGCCTTCCTGTCTGGCCAAATGGAGCTATTTGGCCAGACAGATGAGAGAGGTAAAGAAGAACCCAAAGATCACTGTGGCTGAGCTCCAGAGATGCAGATGGGAGGAAGTTGTACAAAGTCAACCATCACTGCAGCCCTCCACCAGTTGGGACTTTATGGCAGAGTGGCCTGACGGAAGCCTCTCCTCAGTGCAAGACACATGAAAGCCCGCATGGAGTTTGCTAAAAAAAACACCTGAAGAACTCCAAGATGGTGAGAAATAAGATTCTCTGGTATGATGAGACCAAGATAGAACTTTTTGGCCTTAATTCTAAGCGGTATGTGTGGCGAAAACCAGGCACTGCTCATCACCTGTCCAATACAGTCCCAACAGTGAAGCATGGTGGTAGCAGCATCATGCTGTGGGGGTGTTTTTCAGCTGCAGGGACAGGACGACTGGTTGCAATCGAGGGAAAGATGAATGCGGCCAAGTACAGGGATATCCTGGACAAAGACCTTCTCCAGAGTGCTCAGGACCTCAGACCGGGCCGAAGGTTTACCTTCCAACAAGACAATGACCCTAAGCACACAGCTAAAATAACGAAGGAGTGGCTTCACAACAATTCTGTGACTTCTTTAAAGGCCCATCCAGAGCCCTGACTTAAACCCAATTGAGCATCTCTGGAGAGACCTAAAAATGGCTGTCCACCAATGTTTACCATCCAACCTGACAGAATTGGAGAGGATCTGCAAGGAGGAATGGCAGAGGATCCCCAAATCCAGGTGTGAAACACTTGTTGCATCTTTCCCAAAAAGACTCATGGCTGTATTAGATCAAAAGGGATCTTCTACTAAATACTGAGCAAAGGGTCTGAATACTTAGGACCATGTGATATTTCAGTTTTTCTTTTTTAATAAATCTGCAAAAATGTCAACAATTCTGTGTTTTTCTATCAATATGGGGTGCTGTGTGTACATTAATGAGGAAAAAAAATGAACTTAATTGATTTTCGCAAATGGCTGCAATATAACAAAAAGTGAAAAATGTAAGGGGGTCTGAATACTTTCCGTCCCCACTGTGTATGTATGTGTTATATATATCACACACACACACACACACACACACACACACACACACACAGAGTAAACCCAGCGGGATCAAATACCACAAAAGAAAGCTCTATTTGTGTGAAAAAGAACATTTTAAAGATTCTGTTTGGGTACAGCATTGCATGACTATGCAATTACCAGCTAAAGGTAGCGTAGTAGAGCAAAAAATGGCTTGGTCATGAAGGGGGTAAAACCTTCCAGAGCTGAAGTGGTTTGGTTTGTGTCTTACAGCAAGCTACGACAATACTACATATGTGTTCGGTGGGGTACATTCATTTACTAAAACTGGTGCATTCATTTTGGTGCAGCTGTGCATGGTTGCCAGTCGGCTTCTAACTTCAGCTTGTCCCAATTAAGCTTTGGCAAAAAAACCTGGAAGCTGATCGGTTTCTATGCAGAGCTGCACCAGATTTTGCACTCTCCAGTTTTAGTAAATGACCCCTATTGCTTGTGTTTTTGTTTGTTTGTTTTTTTTTTTGTTTTTTTTTTTTTTTGTACATTTAATATTTATCACACTTTTCATATTTACTTTCTTCTCTTCTGACTAAGAGAAAATGATACAGTGTAGGAGAAAGCGAGTACTGCTGACTTGTCATGTGAGTGGAAACTGGTTCTCCAGGCTCCTGATTGTTGGTACAATACTAGCAACTGTAGGTGACAGCTGGTCTCCATGCTGGGAGCATGCTATGGAGCAAGTTTCCATCACAAACACTGATGCACATATATGCAGTGTCTCAGAAGAAGGCCCACCTCTATGACACTGCATATTTGTATTACATCGGTGTCAACAGGTTAAAGCCAAACTTGTGTTTTTAAATTGGCTGAATAATCTCTTTGTGCATTAGTTAAGTGCATTGGGAAGGCCTACATTTCCTTTTTTTTAAGAAAGCATCCTCCTAGTGTGTTCTTTGTAAGAGCTGCAGCAGTCTGAGTCAGAGCTATGCATTTACAAGGAGAATGTTTGCACAGCTCCGGCTCTGACTGGCAGGCAATAGTTTATGCAGTTTTTTCTTTCTGTTAACCACGGGTTGAAGGAAAGAAAATTGCTCCATTCCCCCATCAACACTGTCAATGTTGATGGGGGAATCCCTCCTGTAACGCTATTGTTCTGCTAACAGGGAGCCTTCCCCATCCTCAGAATAGTGATTACTGTTGACAGTGATAACCGCTGGCAGTGATCGGGAGAAAAAAAACCCATCAGGCTGGTTGTACTGAAGTTGATTGATTGACTTCAGTACAAACGGGCTGCTCATAGATCAATATTTGTGCGGTTCCTGCTGAACCGGACAAATTTTGATATGTCTTTGGCCAACTTTAACGTACATAGCAGTCGTCTCTAGCATGCTGGTTGGTAACAGGATTTACCCTGACTGTGGCTTTTGTTTAGATGCAGAGTTTTAGCTTATTTATACAGTGGGTAAAATAATTTAATCCCTGCAGATTTTATAACAAAGAAATGAAGGATCTATATTTTTTATTGTAGGTGTATTTTAAATTTATAGAGACAGAATATCAATCAAAAATCCAGAAAAAACACAATACAAATGGTATAAATTAAGCTGCAGTTCAGTGACTAAAATAAGTATTTGATCCCCAAGCAAAACACGACTTAGATCTTGGTGGAGAAACCCTTGTTGGAAAGCACAGAGGTAAGATGTTTCTTGTTGTTGGTGACCAGGTTTGCATACATCTCAACACACAGCGAGTCGAGTTAATGCCAAATAGCTCAATTTTGGTCTCATGTGACCACGAGCTGATCCATGAGCTGCACCATTAATTGTCAAGAATCGTTATTGCGATTTGATTTTTTTTTTTTTTTTTTTTTTTTTTATTTCTCTTTGCTATCTTGACAAAAGTGTTTCACAATTCTTGCTATGCAAAGAATTCTCTCTGCTCTTCTGAAGCCACAGCCATCAAAAGAAAGGAAGAAAAAAACAGGCAGTCTGCCAAGAATCACAACATTCTTTAGCAGTGGAACTAAGTATAAACATTGTAACAATTTGTCAAAGGAATAGACTTATGCCCCATACACATGATGAGATTATCGGACGAATGATTGTCCGTTTTTTTTTTTTTTTTTATTGTTTGCTAATCTCAGATCGAATCCGATGCATTTACTAAAGTCACGAAAATTCCCGCACGACAGAAATAAGATTTGGAAGTTATGTCATGTGTTGTAATGTATTTGTATTGCATTTTCGAACGATAGCTGTACTGATTAAACGAAAATCGTACGATCTGGCATAGTGTGAAAAAAATTTTCGTGCATGTCCAATAGAATAATATCGGATGAACTGTCCTGATCAGCTCTCGAAAGCTCTGTACGAACGATCCGATTATTGTACGATCGAATTGAAAGCGGTATTTTCCGTACCATTTTCTGATCGTGTGTACAGGGCTTCAGTGTGTAAATGAGGAAAGTTTAACCACTTAAACACTAAACCTTTTTCTGACATTTGTTGGTTTCAAGTTAAAATCATATTAATTTTTTTTTTTTTTTTGCTAGAAAATGACTTAGAACCTCCAAACATTATATAGATTTTTTAGTAGAGACCCAGAGAATAAAATGGTGGTTGTTGCAATATTTGTGTCACACTGTATTTGCGCAGCGGTCTTTCAAATGCAATTTTTTTTGGAAAAAATTACTTTTAATAAAAAAAACAGTAAAGTTAGCCCAATTTTTTTGTATAATGTGAAAGATTGTACGTCGCAAGAATCGTGATCTTTTTATTCTAAGCAAAAAAAAACTTTGGTTCTCATTTTGGCCAGAATCGTGCAGCTCTAATCTCAGGAAGGATTTTGGTCCACTCTTCTTTATAGATCTTCTCTAAATCTAAGGTCTCTTGACTGTTGCTTGGCAACTATAAGTTTCCGCTCCCTCCATAAATTTTCCATAGGATTAAGGTCTGGAGACTGGCTAGGCCACTCCATATCATTAATGTGCTTTTTCTTGAGCCACTCCTTTGCTGCCATGATAGAATGTTTTGTGCGAGCCCCCACCCCCCCCAAGAAGGCACATGTACAGTCATGCCAATGAATATCTAAATGTTTCAGAGAAGTATTTGGAGAAAGTGCTGTGGTCAGATGAGACCAAAATTGAGCTATTTGGCATTAACTCGACTCGCTGTGTGTCAAGATGTATGCAAACCTGGTTACCAACTACAAGAAACATCTTACCTCTGTGCTTGCCAACAAGGGTTTCTCCATCAAGTACTGAGTCATGTTTTGCTTTGGGATCAAATACTTATTTTACTCACTGAACTGCAACTCAATTTATAACCTTTGTTTAACTGCTTACAGACCGGAGGATTTAGGTGCTTAATGACCAGGCCATTTTTTGCAATACGGCACTGCGTCACTTTAACTGACAGTTGCGCAGTCATGCGACGTTGTACCCAAACAAAATTTGCCCCCCCCCCCCCCCCAAACAAATAGAGCTTTCTTTTGGAGGTATTTGATCACCACTGCATTTTTTTTAATTTTTTGCGCTATAAACAAAAAAGAACAACTATTTTTTGCAATAATAAATATCCCCAAAAAATGTTTTTAAAAAACAAATTTCTTCATCAGTTTAGGCCAATATATATTCGTCTTCTACGTATTTTTGAGAGATTATTAAAGCTATTCTAAATGCTTCTAGGTTGAACTGTATACCAGCTGACCAAAAACATAAATAAAATAAAAAATCAAACCTATAGGCTGTAAATGCTGTTGGGGTTGCAAGTATTCCTATGAAAATGTATTGGGTACAAGGCCTGCCTGTCTGTAAGAGATTTATTGCATCAAAAGCATTTAAAGAAATGTCATGCTTGAATGAGCAGTTGTGGGTGTGTGGTTAGGATAATTTCTGACAACAGACGTCCCCATAGACTTTCTATGGGGACGATTACTTCAGTTAAAACGATACATAGCTCAGGGACTGGGTATGTGGTGACACGCTGGGGAAAACCAAGATATAAAAGCATCAAATCCAACAAAGAACACTGTAAGCAACAGATGGGCTTAAATTTACCTCCCATACTAATATACACCTATATATATACCTGCTGGACTCTTTATTCTTTTGTTAGTGTTGAGTTTTCTGAGTTGCTCAACTGAAGCAAAAAAATAATAAAGTCCACCCTACTAAAGCATTAGTAAATTATTACTATTTTTATTTTTTTTAACATGGGAGTTTAACCTGTGGCACAAAATTTTGCCATTTTGACATGCTCTGTATTGAAAAGTCCTATAGATGGAAAAGATTTTTGTTCATATATAGTGGTGTACATATTGGTAATCCACTCAAGGTCCTCCCCATAGCAGTTTTACTGCTACAGGGCGGTACCTCTGCGCTGGATCGCGTATATATTTGTGATCCGGCTCTTCCGGATGGGGGACGCGCATGCGCGCCACCAGCAGCTCGCTCGCGATGTGAGCACAGTGGCAGGTACCGCGGACTCTGTGTCCGCCAGCACCCGCTGATCATCGAGCAGAATCGCGGCCCTCTTATCTAAACAAGGCAGATCACTGTTCTGACAGAAGGGAAGGCATGGATCCTGTGCCTCTGCAAAGCAGAAAATTTCATTTTCTTCAACCCTCTATTTTCCACTATTGCTGAACACAGTGGCGCTCAGCCATTCAGAGAAAGCAATGTATTCTAACAATAAATACAAAGCTTCCTCTGAGTGGTCAGAGGTTGTGACATCATCAGCCCGCCTCTCTGACTTAGTCAGAGGAAGCTTTGTATTTTTCCCAAAAGTCCGAGGAACCTAGAAATAAAACATGTTACAAATCTTTCCAATGGACTCGAATCCGGTCGATAAATCCGCTCGTCTGTATGCTAGTCCGACCAACTAAAACCGACGCTAGGGCAGCTATTAGCTACTGGCTATCAACTTCCTTATTTTAGTCCAGTCGTAAGTCATCACGTACAAATCCGTTGGACTTTGGTGTGATTGTGTGTAGGCAAGTCCGTTCATTCGGAAAGTCCATTGGAAGTCCGTCGAAAGTCCGTTGGACCAGTCCTGTGAAAATGTCCGCTCGTGTGTACGCGGCATTAGTTTGTTTGAGCCAAGCTGTAAAATCTAACAAAAGATGGAGTTCATCTTTAATGCTGGGCAATAGTTTCAAGGAAAATTTAAGTTTGTCTTGTGATTCATTTAGGGTTCACACATGTCTGGTGTGAATTGCATGGCTGCTTTTACCTCAAATTTTTCTTCTGCGGTTCAGGTGCATTTTTGATGCAGTTCTGATGCAAATTTGCAAGGCTCAGGACTGGATTTTTGTCACAGCTTCGATTTCAGTGTTGGCCAATACATAGTAGATAAAGGGTGTCAACTTTTTGTAGAAGGAGAGCAATCTGTGCTGAAATCCTGAACACACCTGTGATACACAAGCGTTCCCATGGATCTCGATGAGCATGGAAATTGCACCTGAACCGTACCTCAGTGCTCAAAAAATGCACAGGACTCTTTTTAAATTTGTGAATATCTTCATTGGAAATCAAATGCGGTTCAAAACGCATCCAATTTGCATATATGTGAACCGAGCCTTATGGTACTAGACGAAGTACTGGGATATGAGAGATCTGTGTGTATCCTTAGGACACCAATTTGGTAATATGATCTGCTAGATATTGTTTGTTTAAACCCCCTTGGTATTTATGGAAAGTGCAGACATGAGCAGATGGCAGTTCTTCCTATTGGGATTGTACCTAGTATAAGCTGAACTGTGCGTGTGGTGGGGGGGACTGATTGCTTCTGAATGAAAGAAATGAGGAGCTTTATCCATAGAGCGAGAGATATTCAGTATGTACAAACTTTTTTAATTGTTTTCCATGAATATGCGGCAATGACTAACATTGATTGATCATTTTAGAAAACAAAAAGAACTAGAAGAGATTGAGAAGGAGAATAAGCGTAAAGAGAAGATCAGACGAAAGGAGGATAAACAACGAGAACGAGAAGCTCGCAAACACAAGAAAAAGCTGCAAAAACTGCAAGCAGAGGAGCAAAAGAGATTGCAGGAGAAAATCCGATTTGAAGAGAGAAAGCTCCTATTGTCTCAGAGGAATTTGCAGTCCATCAGGTTAATTGTGGAGCTTCTAAGCAGAGTGAAGGTGAGAGAGCGGTTTCTGTTCTTACATAATGGATTTAAAGAACTGGCTAATTCATGGTCTGCTTCTACAATCGCCAGGTCTTTAGAGCTATTGTATTAAGATGGTACAATGTGATGAAAACCGCTCATAATGATTAATCTGATTTGATACACACTTTGCTGGTAATAAGGAATCTATATTTTATTTATATAATATATAATATATATTTTATATATTTTTCTCATTTACAATGTTCAGTGCTAGAAATGTAAAAAAGAAAAAGTTTTTAATCTTATATAGTTATAGGTATATATTTACCAGTTGCAACCAGCAATAGCAGACACATCTCTCTCCCTCTTTTCTAGCACAGATGGGTATGCAGTTAATTAGTCTAGAGAGGCTTCCACAAAGCATGTAAGTAGTGGGCAATAGGCCTGTGTCATAAATGCACCTGTAATGTTCATTTTGTAAAAATACGATTTTTGCACACAAAATAAGCGTCAGGTTTCAAACTATAAAGCCTAAAAAAAAATCTAAATTGACCAAAAGCAGAATAATTTATCTCCTAAATGAATTCAGTACTTAGAAATGTATGCATTTTATTAAAACAAATCTCTACATTTTGCTGGAAAATGTTATTTAAAGTTCTAGTAAAGCTTTAAACCGCTAACCCCAATGATTACCTCTAAGGCTACTTTCACACCGAGGCGCTATAGCGCTAAAAATAGTACCTGCAAATCGCCTCTCCTGTCACTCCAGTGTGAAAGCCAGAGTGCTTAAAGAAAAAAAAGTCCCGCAAGCCGCATCTTTGAGGCGCTTTAGGAACGGTGTATACGAGTGCCAGAGATTGTAAATTCGCATCAGTCACACTACATGAATAGAACTGTCATACTTTCCTATTAAAAAAAAAAAATACCTAAACTGTGGTAATGCTGCAGCATCACAAGTCGTGGTTTTTAATGATATTGCAGCATGGAAAGAGCACAGTCTAAATGGGACAGGGGGGCGGAGACGTGATTGTGTAGTGCTGGGTGCAGCAATTTCTTCAGAACAGAGAAAAGACTAAATCTACAAAAAGTGTAAAAGCCTTGACATGTACACATTTACCTAGAGAAGTGGAGAAAGGGTCCTCATCCCTTTGTAAGCTCTGACTACTGCAGCTCAAGCTAACAAAGCTGCTTTTTCAGCTCTAATCGGCTGAGCAGAGAAGCAAAGGAGCAAAAAAAATGCGAGTATGAGCTGCTGGGAAGGGGGATAATTAAAGTGTTACTAAACCCAGGACCTGCATTCACTATATCTGGTCTCCCACAGAACACAGAACATGGAAAAGCAATTAATTTGAGTAAAATTAAACTGCTAAATACGGTTTCTCATCAGCGGTATATAGCAGTCTTATGACTTTTCTGTCTGACTGAGCACTGGTTAAACCTTGTAGGAGGAGTTTTCATTCTCCTCTGACTGTCCTATGAGGCTGCATGACCCACTGACTTTCTGTCTGGACAGTGCTGATTGGCCCTGTGCTGATCACTTGCAACCTCTAAAAAAAAAAAAAAAAATACTCTCTCGCAATAAACACCAAACTGAGCATGTGCAGAGTGCCCCCAAGGCTCTGTACTATCAGTAGAAGGATTGGGGACAGTAAAAGAAGGGAAGGATCAGAGAAGATGGGATCAAACAGCCTTTTTACACAATGCGGAGGATTAACCCCTTAGGTTCTACAGTGAATGTAACAAGCATGCTTTACTGCATATACAAACTGATTTTACTGTGGTGGGTTTAGTAACACTTTAATCAAAGATGCTACTTTATCATAAGGTGTGTGTATGTATGTATGTATGTATATATGTGTATATATATATATATATATATATATATATATATATATATATATATATATATATATATATATATATATATATATATATATATATATATATATATATATATATATATATATATATATATATATATATATATATATTTATATACTAATTTTAAATTGCTTACAAAACATACCCTATATTTTGCCTTTTAAGGGAACTTGTGCATTTTCTTATGTAGTTCACAACAGGTTCATCTTAAACGTGTCCCCACCAGCTGCACATACTCTTTTTTTTCTTTTACTCCCCAACTGGTCTTTTTGCCACTGGGAACATGTGGGAATCCCTGTGTAAGATCCTGAGGCTTTCACGGGGCTGAGGACTCTCTCGCCCCACCCATGTGACAGCACTTGGTATCTAAGTGGCCAATCAGAATACACCAGCGCTGTCATGTGGAAAGGATCGAGTCACATGGTCTCATACCCAGAAGTAAAGACGTATTTTTTTCCATCCTAGCAGCCTAAGCAAAGGGAAGTGTAAGCATCTGATAAGTACCACCATTAAAAATGATCCAGGTTCTATGACTTGCATGAGCAAAGCACAGACTCTGTTTAATTTTAATGTTAAAGGGTTTGTAAACCTTAGTTTTTTTCTTTCATAAAAATAACAAACGTTGTACTTACCTGCTCTGTGCAAAGATTTTGCACAGAGCAGCCCTGATCCTTATCTGGGGTCCCCCTCTGGCACTCCTGGCTCCTCTTGTCCATCGGGTGCCCCCACGTGATGCTGCTTTCCATGGGGGCACCTTTGTGGGCTCGCTCCCGAGTCCAGCTGCTGTATCCATTGACGCAGACATTTTTGGAGAATAAGGATATTATTTTGAGTCCCTTTAAGAGACCTGTAGGGCTCAAAAACCAAGAGAAAATAATATACAGAAATCATTGCTTGTATAGAAACCTAAAGTGACACTAGCAGCTCTGATTTGTAATACTGGTATATTAACTACTTGCCAACCATGTCATAGACAAAAGGTTATCGGTCAGAAGTGGAATACCGGGGTTATGGCTGCAGCAATATGCCACTGCCCCACTTTTGTTTGTTTTTTTTTTTTAGCCGGCAAATCTCAGTTAAAGTGGTTTGCGCAGCAGATTCACTGCTGGATCACTTTTAAAAGTAGCAGGAGGGGTTGCCTTGGTGGTTCTCGGGCTTGCCTGGATGACCGGTAGCCCTCCGTTTCAGCGGTTGTAGCAGCTGGTAACAGTGATGAGCGGAGAAAAGATGGCCGCTCATCTCTATGGTCTAGGAGGATAGGAGGACTGGAGCAATGTCATGATGTCTCTTCTGGTTCAAGTGTTTTGTCAAAATAGCCAATTCTAATCACGTCCCTTCCGGTTACTTTAAACCATCAGTAATTGGAGATTTTGACAAAACACCGGCAACCAGTTACACTCCAGTACACGAAGATTTTGCTTTTTTGACACAACAGCGGGTAACGAGAAAAAAAAGTTGTCGCCGCCTTGTAGGTGGCCATTTTGTTGGTTTGTGTCGGAGCGGACTAACGATATCCACTCATAATATCGTGTACCGGAGTGTACACGGTTGCCGGTATTGTGTCAAAACAGCAAGTTGTCGAAATCTCCAATTGATGGGTTACAGTAACCGGAAGTGACGCGATTGGAGATCTCAATGAATTAGCTATTTTGACAGAACACCGCCACTATGTAAACAAGGCCTTTTTCATTTTCCTGCTCAGCGGGGATCAGCAGAGCGATCCCCGCTGAGCAAGCAGATATTCACGGGGTGGATCATCACTGATCCGCCCCATGTGAAAGAGCCCTTAAGCATTAAATCCTTTTTTTTTTTATTTTTTATCTAATGCTTTACATTGTAGAGGAGAGATGTGGGGTTGACCCCTGATCTCTTCATAAAGGGGACATGTCACTGCTTATTTCTATCACAAGGGATGTTTCCAAAAAAAAAAAGTGATCAAAAAAAAAATTTTTAAGGGAAAGTGTAAAAATAAAAAAATGTAATCATAAAAAATAAAGATTTTAAAGCTTGTTCGCAGTGGTGAACGCATACATAAGTCATGCTTACATCTGTAAATGCTGTTCACACCGCACAGGTGAGGTATCGCCGTAAACCTCAGAGCGAGAACAATAATTCTAGCACTAGATCTCCTCAGCAACTCTAAATTGGTAACCTGTAGAAATTTGTAAAGCGTCGCCTATGGAGATTTTAAGTACCGTAGTTTGCTGCCATTCCACGAGTGTGTGCAATTACATGACATGTTGTATCTATTTATTCGACGTAATGTCATCTTTTATATTTAAAAGCAAAAATTGGGTTATGTATTGTATTTATTTTTTTTAAAATTTGTTTGAAAAACGATGGACAAATACCGTGCTACATATAAAAAAACGAAAAAAAAAAAAACAGATTACTATTTTGTTCTCTAGGGTTTCGGCTAAAAAATAAATGTGTGTGTGTGTGTGTATGTGTATAATATGTATGGAGAGAGAGAGGGAGAGAGAGAGAGATTGATTGTGTGTATATGTTTGGGGGTTCTAACACCAATTATTTTTTTTTTATTATTGTTTTATTTTTTTCATATGCGAGAGAAGTGTCTGAATTGGCCCGATAGGCAAGTGGTTAACCTGTTAAAGTCTTTGACTGTACCTAAGGTTTGCCTTTCAATGCCTAAGGCTGCCTACCCTCTCTCCCCGTGAAATTTCTGGGATGACAGCCAGGCTTCTCCCTGTCTCTAACACTGACTTGTGTGATTTAAAACGGAAATACGTTGTATTTGAGCACCACAAACCAAAAGCGCTATTTAGGCTCGAACCCTACTAATCCACTGCGGGTTCCCACATCGCATGTCTCCCAGTGGCAGTTTACACTGCCCTACACGAACTGCTGGGCATGTCAATTGAAAGTTTGACACCCCCAAATCCGTTTGCATATCGCAGTGCGAACTGCAAACTTGGACAGAAATCAGAGTGCAGTGCGAATCACGTTCGATGAGGTACATCGCTGCAGTGTGAACCAAGCCTTAATCCATTTTTAATATTCAAAGCAAACTCACCCTTTCATGTCTAAATGTTTTATTTTGCTGAGAACTCGCTTTGAAAAACACCCCCTAGCATTTCTAGCCGCAGCCATCTTGAGTAAGTGCAGATGATTCATGTAGCAGTTACTCCCTGGAATCCATCGCTCACTTCTCAGTCTTCGAGCCGGTGGGGGACAGCTGCAGCATTGAACCATATAGGTGAGTATGTACTGAATGTTTGTTTATTTTTTATTTCTCACACTTCTCCTTTAAAACAAAGAAGCAAATCGTGTTTGCACACTTAATTTATAAATACATTGTAACACGATTGTTATACTGTATTTTAATTAGTGTTTAAAACCCTAAATCCTTTCTAACCCCAACTTTACCTTTTATCAGCCCTCTAACTTATTTAGCAACTTCTATTGTTTGCTATTGGCTATTTTTTTTTTTTTTCTAACCAATCAAATACAAAAATAAAAAAAAATTCTATTCCACATTTGTAAATAGCATTGCGATGTGGTTTTCTTAAAGAGACCTTGTTGCTAATAGAAAAGTATTCGGCTTTATTTAAAAAAAAAAATACGTGCCTGTCCAGACGACGACCGCTCCAATCCTTGCTTATTAAAGTGGTAGTAAACTCTGTACTACAACTTGTACCTACAGGTAAGCCAATAATAAGGATTACTTGTAGGTACTGTGACTATCTCCTAAACTTACACGGCTTAGGAGATATTCAGAGTGTATGCAGCCGATGATATTATCGGTGTATGCGCACGGAAGGTCCAGCTTACAGTGCCGGACCTTCAGAGACGTGCCAAAAAGGCAGCTCCCGCGTGCATGCATGGGTGTGACGACATCGTAGCTCGGGCCAATCACATAGCCAGAGTTTGCGAACCCAGAAGACGGACAGGGCGAACATGTCAGCCCTCTCATCGGTGACATTACAGCGCTGGAAGCCTTCTTTCCAAGGTGAGTATTTCATAATGTGCTAGTAGGTGATGCGTACAGTACTAGCACATCTTGCAGGTGTGTGGTTTTTTTTTTTGTTTGTTTTTTTTAAATCGGTGGTTTACAACTGCTTTACAGCTTCGTACACACTGGGCATACTATCGTATCCCTGTGCAGGGCCGTGTTTTTCCACATGGGGATGCATTCCTGTGCAGGCAGTAGATCAGTGGGACTGTCTACATGGGAATGCATGGAGCATATGCATCTCCAGCCCTGTACGGGCATACAGGAAACAAGTCCTTACAGAGAATCTAACTCTTTCAGGTGTGTGTGTGGGATGCCTGCATTCTCTACCGCATACTGTGGTTCCTTCTGTCATTACAGGATGCAGGGCAGCAAGAGGTGTGGGGTTGACGATCCTCTCTAATGAGTGGTAATTGCAGGTTTCTGGATTTCTCTTTCTCTATACATAAAGCAGTCAGGAGCTCTCTGGAGTATTTCACATGCACTGTATAGACATTATCTTTTTTGTGTTTTGCAGGCTGCAAAGATTCGTGAACAGGAGGAAATGGAAGCAGAAAGGAATCGCCTTCTCCAGCTGGAAGAGAGAAGACGACAGCAGGAGACAGAGCTAAGACGAGTGGAAGAGGAGAAGCAACGTACCTTAATTTTATTCCGCAAAGAGAGAGAACTGAGAGAGAAGCTTGTGAGCAGTTTCCTAAACCGAAATGTGTGTTCTGCATCTCAGTTAGGAGAGGAATCCCAGCAGCCACAGTGTTATCCCCTGGCAACCAATGAAAATCTTCCCCGAGACTACTTAAATGCTTTCACATCTACCTCAACACAAACCCTATCAGAATATGGGTCACTCAGGCCGCACATTCACTATGCAAACTCCAACGTACATGTTGTAAATGGCGTCTGTCTGGAAGCCGCTGCACCCCAGGAGTGTAAAATTAGTGATGTTAATCCAGCTAGACCATTGTACTCTCTCACCAGCATTCTCGGTAATAATATCCTACATAATCATTCAGCAAGTAAAGATCCCGCTTTATGGCTAAAAGAAGTCGAAACTCTCCAAAGCAAAGGCGAGCCGTATGCTCATATTGCGTCAGACCTAACCAGCAGACGTTCGCGCTCTCAGGACAAAGAACACAAGCCTAAATTAAAACAGAAGCGAGACTTAAGTAGAGAAGAGGACGATCATAAAAGAGCTAAGAAGCTCCACAAGAAGCATTCCGCTAGAGACTGCAGCCCACCCACAAGAAGCAGTAGCCGGAAACATAGTAGACACAGAAGCCGAGATCTAAAGTCAAGGCCCAGTCATAGGCAGGAGAGGCATTATCGGAGATCGTATAGTAGAGATAGGGGTTCTTGGAGTAGCTAAATACAAGCTGCTCCCTGCAGCAGTTTTCTGCATGTAGAACTGTTGGCCAGTTTAGACTCTAAAATGTTTAGTCTGTGGTCTGTAGAGCCAGCTGTACATAGTTTATAATGCTACTCTAATATTTTTGTTTTCTGTTTGTTGGGTTTCCTTTAAAGGGCCAGTAAACCAAAGCAACCATTAGCCTATATAAAGAGCTACTGAATAAAAAAGACATCTGTAAAACTGCACAACCGTACATTATAGCCCAACTACAGCAAACGATGGGGACTCATTGAATAAAAGGGTGCTTCTGTCGGGTTTCCCCTCATCCTCTTGGCATGAAATCCTTAAGAACCATGTATTTACAATTTTGTATAATACAATGCAGACAGACATTGTAGAGCCTGTAATGAATATTATGCTTCAGGCTTATGAACAAGGCAACTTAGTTACCCTCTGAGCAGATTTCAGGAAAGTGGGTTACATCAGTCAGCACATTAGCTTTGCCATAGATCAGCGGGGTAGACAAGTGAAATGCTGGCTTTCAAGCTTCTGACTGCATTGTGTTATCCTGTAAATATTAGAATTAGGAATTTGGTGATCTTTTTATTTCATGAGACCTGGACAGGATCTGCCTGAACCTTGTAGCCACTAAGGGACAGTTTTTTGGTTTTTTTTGAATACTTAGAACACCTTTTAGAGCTGCGTGGGTGATTTTCAGTAAGGCTGGCCATAGACTGATCGAATCTCGGCTGGTTCAGCAGGAACCAACCAAGATTCGAACCGTGTATGGGCAGGCTAAATGTACCAAGTTGATCAATCAACTTGAGTACAACCAGCCTGCCGGAATTTACTTGCGATTATCGCTAGTGGCTGCTTGTGATACACTGTCTTTTACCGGCGGTGATGGCTTCCAGAGCCCCCCCTCCACCCCACCCATGGGAGAATACAATGTCTCAGCAGGAGGGATTCCACTGTTGGCACTGTCTGTGTTGATGGGGGAATCAAGCACATTTCTTTCCCGCAACCTGTGGTTGCAGGTAATAACTTTGCACTGTCTATGGCCGGCCTAACTAGTGAAGTATCAAGTGATTATTGAAGAGGAGCGTTCAAGTTGAACAAATGGCTCCCTGTGGTTTAAACTACACAAGAAAAATGTAGTAATGGTTAATCTTGCAGGATTGCACAGAAGTCCAATTGTGTAATAAATCTATATAGTGCATAGCTCAGAGGCTGCCTGTGGCTGGAGTCATTTGACATTGGTACTTAAATGATCAAAAAAACTCCTTCACCAAGCCTCTGTGACTACTACAGCCTAAAATAAAATAATGTTTGATCACTTTTTGTTAAGCTGGGTATAGAGGAAATTTGTCTGGTTCATCAGGAACCGTACATTTTCAGTGCATGTGTACCGCTAATATGTTCAGCAACTGGCTTCTGCTGAATAGTCCTGGAAAACCAGTCTTCGTTTCAGATCGGCTGTCTGCGCAAGGTATGTGCAGCACAGTGATTATGTCATTGCTACTTTCTACAAAGTAATATCTGGGTTTGCAAAAGCATTTGGTGCACACAAAGTTGATTATGTCCTTTACGGATATTGAATTATATATTTAAATGAGTTTGTGTGCTTTAAAGATATATTTTTTTTAATCATAAAAAAACGTCATACTTGCCTACTTCATGCAGTGGTTTTGCACAGAGCAGCCCAGATCCTCCTCTTCTCGGATTCAACGCAGGCGCTCCTGACCCCTCCTCTCCTCCAAGTTGTCCCCAAGCTACTTGTTATGGGGCACTAGTGCATGCTCACTCCCGATCCCCGCTCTGTGTCCATAAGACACACAGAACAGGGCTTGGCCCCACTCCCTCCTCACTGGCTGTGAGCTGTGATTGACAGCAGGGGGAGCCGATGTCTGTCTCTCAGCCAATCAGGAGGCAGAGGCCCGGGAGAGCAGCGACTTTCATGCACATCGCTGGATCGCGATCAAGCTCAGGCAAGTATTGTGAGGGAACGCCATACTGAAGGTTTTTGACCTTCATGCATGATGGTAAAAAACCTTCAGCCTTTAGAACCACTTTGAGCTTGGAAATATATGTATTGACACGAGCATCTAAAAACCACCCTTGTAGTGCTTACCTTAATTTAATAACAGAGTAAAAGCCTACACTTGGATACTTACTAAAACGAAACATATTTTAATTCATGACAGATTGTCTTTCAATGTATCAAAGTGTAACAAATATGGAAAATGTATTTATAATCTATTTTTTAATTATTGCTTTTTATGTTGGGCAGCACATGTTGGGTTTAGTTGTCCTTTAAATAGGAAACGGTATGGTTCAAATATCAGTTTGTTTAAAAAATTAAGTAAAAATCCTTGTGGATTCTGTTGTAGGGACCATATAGGCCTGCAAAAAGTTTCAGGTCCAGGTAATAAAGTATTTCTTTTTCAGATTTTAAAAAACTGAGACTCCTGTCTGTTTTAATTAAAACCAACCTAACACCAACATGGGTATATATAATGGAGCGTATGATGGGATAAACTAAAAGTAGAGGTTTCCACGGCGAATACAACATGCCAAAGTGCTTAGTAGACCCAGAGATATAGGCAGCTGAATTCATATACAAAATTTGACTTTTCCTGCACATTAGGTTCAGTCCTGTCTCCTGATAATCCCTATTCTGCATAGAACTTTAGCTTTTTGTATCTAGTGATTGAATGACACAAGATTTTCACTGAAGGTAACCTCTCCTTTGTATTCTTCATTATATGCTCTGTTTGGATTGCCCAGATATGTGACAGCATTTCTTCAAAGCTGTACATTCAAAATCTGTAATAAGAGAAGAATTGAGGCTGCCACTGTTAATCTGTTGAAAATGCTAGTTGCCTGGCTTTCTCTGCCCTCATTACAATCATCTACATTTGTAAATGTAATGATTTAGATTGAAAATATACATTAGGAGTTTTTTTCTTAAATATCTGGCAGGAGTTCAGCTTTACACACAGCTACAATTGGTACCTTAAAGCGATATTAAAGGCAGATCTTTTATTTTAAAACTAATAAACATGTTATACTTACCTGCTCTGTGCAATGGTTTTGCATGGAGCAGCCCTGATCCTCCTCTTTTCGGATTCCCCAGCAATGCTTCTGGCCCGAGTTCAAGCTGCTTGCTAGTTGGGCACCCGAACAAGGCTTGCTCCCAAGCCGCTGCACTGTATGTCCATTCACACACTGAGTGCAGCTCAGCCCTGCCCCCACTCTATCCTCATTGGCTCACTGGTTGAGATTGACCGTAGCGGGAGCCAATGGCTATCTGCATGTCTCAGCAAATAAGGAGGAAGAGACCCCGGAGAGCCACTGCACATCGCTGTATTTAGAGGGGGCTCAGGTAAGTATTAGAGGGTGACTGCTGAGCACAGAAGTATTTTTTTTTTTTTTTACCTTCACGGATAGAATCCGCTTGAAGAAAACAGGGGTTTCCAACATTCCTCCACTCCATAACCACCAGGGTCCTCCACCACTCCTTCAATGACTCAAGGTTGGTCCCTTTACTATGGCCTCCTTCCTCATACAACACACATGTAGGCTATGGGAAAAGCAAAAAGGAACACCATAGCATAAAATTCTCTTTAATTTTTAAAATAAAAAATAAGGCAGCTGGGAGCTATGACCTTACTAACCTATTCTATTAGGGCATTTTAAAACCATACAATCACATGCACTATCCCAACTGTCAAATCTTTAAGTAGATAGAATATGGCAGTAGGAAGCATCTGCGCATACAACTACATTATATGCAGATTTTCCATGATCTGGTCAAAAAATACCAATATCAAGGATGCGTTTGAAATGAGGAGTGAGGGTTATTTATTAGCACCACATGGGGATAAATCAAACTATAGGCAGATGCAGGATGCATATTTGTCCAACCTGTAGGTGGTGTTGCACCGCTTCTCTAGGTGGAGAGTTGTTTTGCGAGAGGAATAGTCATCTGTTGAGGATTTGAACAACTTTGACAAGGGCTAAATGGTATTCGCTAGACGACTGGGTCAAAGAATTTCCAAAGTTGCAGCTCTTGTGGCATGTTCTGAGTCTGCAGTGGGCAGGTCCTACCAAAAGTGGTCCAAGGAAGGAAAACCGGTGAACTGGCAGCAGTGTCCTGGGCGGCCAAGGCTCATTGATGCATGATCATTGAAGCCCAGGTTAGCCTGTGTAGTCCAATCCAATAGAAGAGTTACCATAGCTCAGATTGCTTAAAAGGTTCATGCTGGTTTTGATAGAAGAGTGTCACAACACACAGTGCATCACAGTTTGTTGCAAATGGGGCTGTTTAGCCGCAGATCGGTCAGGGCGCCCATGCTGACCCATGGCCACAACCAAGAACATCTACAATGGGCACAGGAGCATCAGAACTGGACCACAGTAGCAATGGAAGAAGGTGGCCATCTCTGATGTATTCAAAAAGGGTTTGAGGAGCACAGCAATTATTTATTTTTTTTGAAAGCATGTGAAGAAGGGATTTTAATGGTGCCACAACACATGAATTATTATAAAAACATTTTTATTTAGATTCAAATTTAAAAAGACATGGGGCTAACAATTGCTGCCCAATAGAACATTTCATAAAGTTGTTTTATGAAATGTTCTATTGGGCAGCAATCATTAGATCCAAATTTAAAGACATGGGGCTAAATAAAAATGTTTTTTTTATAATAATTCATGTGTTGTGGCACCATTAAAATCCCTTCTTCACATGGAAATGTAGGCCACACCTATCCCTCTTTTAATACCAAATTTTACCCTTTAATGAATAAAGACACTCGATGACATAACTTGGTGTATAATTGGCCGCGGCACGTTTATTGGTGTAAACTTTAGATAACTTAAAATTCTCACTTGTAAATAATAAATATAAACGGCTCAGTCTTCAGGACTCGAGCAATACCGGATATCAATAAACAAGTCCCCCATTTAAATGTAAAGGGTGGCAAAACCACAAAGTGCCTGTGACAAGGGTGGGGAGCTTATTGCTGTGCTCTGACCAGCTGTGAGGAAATCCCCATGGGGACCCCTTTTATATACAGTGGGGCAAAAAAGTATTTAGTCAGCCACCAATTGTGCAAGTTTTCCCACTTAAAAAGATGAGAGAGGCCTGTAATTGTCATCATAGGTATACCTCAATTATGAGAGACAAAATGTGGAAACAAATCCAGACAATCACATTGTCTGATTTTTGAAAGAATTTATTTGCAAAATATGGTGGAAAATAAGTATTTGGTCACCTACATACAAGTAAGGTTTCTGGCTCTCACAGACCTGTATCTTCTTCTTTAAGAGGTTCCTCTGTCCTCCACTCATTACCTGTATTAATGGCACCTGTTTGAACTTGTTATCAGTATAAAAGACACCTGTCCACAACCTTAAACAGTCACACTCCAAACTCCACTATGGTGAAGAGCTGTCGAAGGACACCAGAAACAAAATTGTAGACCTGCACCAGGCTGGGAAGACTGAATCTAGGCAAGCAGCTTGGTGTGAAGAAATCAACTGTCTGTGGGAGCAATAATTAGAAAATGGAAGACATACAAGACCACTGATAATCTCCCTCGATCTGGGGCTCCGTGCAAGATCTCACCCCATGGGGTCAAAATGATCACAAGAACGGTGAGCAAAAATCCCAGAACCACACGGGGAGAACCTAGTGAATGACCTGCAGAGAGCTGCGACCAACGTAACAAAGGCTACATTCAGTAACACACTACGCCGCCAGAGACTCAGATCCTGCAGTGCCAGACGTGTCCCCCTGCTTAAGCCAGTACATGTCCGGGCCCATATGAGGTTTGATAGAGAGCATTTGGATGATCCAGAAGAGGATTAGGAGAATGTCAGATGAAAACAAAGTAGAACTGTTTGGTAGAAACACAATTCGTCGTGTTTGGAGGAGAGAGAATGCTGAGTTGCAACCAAAGAACACCATACCTACTGTGAAGCATGGGCGTGGCAACATCATGCTTTGGGGCAGTTTCTCTGCAAAGGGAACAGGACAACTGATCCGTGTACATGAAAGAATGAATGGGGCCATGTATCGTGAGATTTTGAGTGCAAACCTCCTCCCATCAGCAAGGGCATTGAAGATGAAACGTGGCTGGGTCTTTCAGCATGACAATGATCCCAAACACACCGCCCGGGCAACGGAGTAGCTTCGTAAGAATAATTTCAAGGTCCTGCAGTGGCCTAGCCAGTCTCCAGATCTCAACCCCATAGAAAACCTTTTGGAGGGAGTTGAAAGTCCGTGTTGCCCAGCGACAGCCCCAAAACATCACTGCTCTAGAGGAGATCTGCATGGAGGAATGGGCTAACATACCAGCAACAATGTGTGACGACCTTGTGAAGACTTACAGAAAACATTTGATCTCTGTCATTACCAACAAAGGATATATAACAAAGTATTGAGATGAACTTTTGATATTGACCAAATACTTATTTTCTACCATAATTTGCAAATAAAATTCTTTCAAAAATCAGACACTGTGATTGTCTGGATTTGTTTCCACATTTTGTCTCTCATAGTTGAGGTATACCTATGATGACAATTACAGGCCTCTCATCTTTTTAAGTGGGAGAACTTGCACAATTGGTGGCTGACTAAATAATACTTTTTTGCCCCACTGTAGATGAGCCCCGCTTCCAGAATGTTCCCATTGGTCATGTGACCTTTTGGAACATTCCAACGTGGTCATGTGACATTACCAATTCTACTCCAATGTCACATGACCCTTATTTTCCCGCCTGACTTGCTACCCATTTTCTTAAATTGACCGTGACTCTTAGTTAATTAAAAAAAAGACAGCTGTCCGGGGAGAAGCCCCATGTCCATGCTGTTTAGGGCAAATTCTTTAGCCCTCTCAGGCCATGGAAATGTAGGCCACACCTGTCCCTCCTTTTAATACCAAATTTTTCCTTTTTAATGAATAAAGACCCTCAACAACGTAACTTGGTGTATAATTGGCCGTGGCATGTTTATTGGTGTAAACTGTAAATAATTTAAATCAGGTCAGTCATTTTATTAATACATAAAATTTCTAACCCTATATCGGACAGATGGATTCCATCTGCCCTGTATAAACCTTCGAAACCTCCCTCTAAATCCCTATGCCTATAGGAAAAACCCCCGATAAGCGGCATGAATTTTTCCATGGATCTATTTACACGACGCCTGAACTTTTCCAAATTTTTAAGGTGAACATCTTTGTAGCCATAGGAGCCTTGGAACTATTTCCAAAAAAATGATAGTGGTATTCGGGGAAGACAATTTGAATGTATGTAGATCACGCTTTATTGCAAACATCACATCTAGGGTTTTAGCTTTCCCCACATCGTTTCCCCCCAAGTGGATGATTAGGATATCTGGGACTGGACACAATTCCAATAACTTGGAGAGATATAAAAAGACAAATTTTAACCATTTTAGACCACAAATTCCTCTACATAACACTCAAAATTTCTCAGGATCCATTGACTAGGTGTTTATTAGATTAGGTGTATAGCAACGCATCCTGGATCTTTTGTTAGCCCAAAAAATAAAAGAGTGGCCCAGGATCCAAATCATTCTTCTATTACTTACAAAAAGAAAATTAAAGAGCGTGATCAGGTCTGACATAAATGTTTAATTGTTGTGATTCCCATCTGCCTATTTTTTTAATTATTGCGTCTATAAGGCCCATTTTTGCAGTTTCCGTTGCTGCACCGATCCTAAATGAGTGGGATGTAAAATTAAATGCTTGTAAGGCCGCGTACACAAGACCGGACTTTACAGCATACTTGGTCCTGCGGACCAGAGTCCGTCGGACAATTCGATCATGTGTGGGCTCCAGCAAACTTTTTTCCCCAAAAGTTTGAAGGACCTAGAAATGAAACATGTTTCAAATCTTTTCGACGGACTCGAGTCCGGTCGAAAAGTCCGCTTGTCTGTATGCTAGTCCGACGGACAAAAACCGACACTAGGGCAGCTATTGGCTACTGGCTATGAACTTCCTTGTTTTAGTCCGGTCGTACGTCATCACGTACAAATCCGTCGGACTTTGGTTGATCGTGTGTAGGCAAGTACGTTCATTCGGAAAGTCCGTTGTAAAGTCCGTCAAAGTCCGCCGGACAAAGTCTGCCATAAAGTCAGCTCGTGTGTACGCAGCATAACCCTAACTTCAACATGCATTTTTTTGAGAACCATGTTGAATTGATATCCTGTAAGGGGTGACCCATCCAAATGAGCCAAAAAGTTTTCTTCACTGGATGGTCTAATTGCTAGATACTCGTTTACAGTTCTTTAATGGACAAATTTCATCTTCTCCGCAACTTTAAAGAGTAATCCATACACCTTTTACCTGTTTTGTCTGTTTTGGAATTTGCAATAAATATATTAAGTCCTGCCCTGTGAACCATTACATGATGGAACAACAGGCCAGACACAGACTTTTTGTTTTTGGGTAACAGTTCAGATATTCTCATAGCACCAAAGAATGCTAATACAAAGGTAGTTTTAAATAAAATCGTCTCAAATCCCAAGAAGCATACCATTTTTGTAACCCTACAAATTCATTTTAGCAATGAGATGGAGATGGGCCTTCTAGTATCTGGGAAAGAATGTTTCTTTTTGTAACCTATCAGGGCGTGTTTTATAGAGAAGGATGTACACTGAGGGAAGCCTTGCAATTTAAAGAAAAAGGATACCCCTGCTAGTATCTTAGCAATCTGGCTATAGGATAGTTCTGCCTGCATTAGGTTACGTAAACATATTTGAATGTTTGTCTCTGAAGGAGGATCAAACTGCTGCCCAAATTCCCTAGTGAATTTATTCCACTTTTGCCATGCGGCCGAGTATTTGGCCCATGTGCTATTAGCCACCGAATTCTCGATTGACTTCATAAAAATTTTTAAACCGGGTTCCGTAGATGTTTGGGACATGCCTGTCCTTCCTTGTCCGCATTTGGCAGTAGCTGACAGAATTTGTGTATCTGCAACTGAGATAATGCATCCGCAATTTGATTTTCTTTACCTGGCTGGAACGTGTCTTGCTTTTACCCAGATATTAAAGCATAAACATAAAAATACCAGATATCTAAGTAATTTTACTACCAGAAGGGATTTTGTTGATTGACAATTTACTGCATAGATAACTCCTTTATTGTCGGAGTTAATTAATATTCTTTTATTGGCAAATTTTTCACCCCATATTTCTAATGCTACAACTAATGGGAATAATTAGAGTAAAACTATACTCCTAGTGGCTTTCATTTGTATCCATCTTTCTGGTCATGCACTACAGCACCAGTGACTGCCCCATATTGCAACAAACCCTAAAGATCCAGCTGCATCCGTGTATAGTTCCATATCTGATGAGAATACAGAGTCTATTTAAAAAATTGAATGCCCATTATACAAGTCAAAAAATTTCATCCATACCATGAGGTCTTCTTTAAGATCCATTGTTAACCTAATGTGTGAAAACAGGGATTTAAGCCCTGACATAGCTATATATAGCCTTTACGGGAATATTCTGCCCACCGGCATAACTCTGGTTGCAAATACTAGTCGCCCTAATAAGGATTGAAGCTCTTTTAATAAAATTTTTTTACGCCTTAACATCCAAGAGATCATAGTTATAATCTCGTTACCTTTATTCAGTGGTAGCTGAAATTCTAATAATTCTGTGTCTATTCTTATGCCTAAAAATTCAATGGATGTGGATGGCAACACAGTCTTTTCATCAGCCATGGGGACTAATTTTTTTTTTTGTGATTGAACCAAACAATTGCAACATGGATAAACAAATAGGAAATTTTGTAGGGCCAATAAATAGGAAGTCATCAAGGCAGTGTACCGTATATACTCGAGTATAAGTCGAATTTTTCAGCACATTTTTTTGTGCTGAAAGTGCCCCACTCAACTTATACTCGAGTCAAGCACTTTTCTGCAGCAAAAAAATTCATTTTCCAAACCGAATTTGGGGCCCCGTATCTCAGGGCCACTTAGTGCTAGGAACCCCAAATTTGGTGTGCAAACTCCAAAGCTGAAGTTCCTAGCACTAAGTGGTCCCGAGATACGGGGCCCCAAAATCGATTCAGAAAATGTCATTCTCTGCTGCAGAAAAGTGCTTGACATTTTCTGAACCGACTTTGGGGCCCTATATCTCATGGCCACTTGGTGCTAGGAACCCCAAAAAACATATCCAAAGCTGAGGTTCCTAGCACTAAGTGGCCCAGAGATACGGGGCCCCAAATCCAGTTCGGAAAATGTCATTCTCTGCTGCAGAAAAGTGCTTGACATTTTATGAACTGATTTTTGGGGCCCTGTATCACGGGGCCACTTGGTACTAGAAACCCCAGCTTTGGAAATTTTATGGTGCTACTTCCACTGGGTTTGCACACCAAATTTAGGGTTCTTAGCACTTAGTGGCCCCAAATACGGCGCCCCAAAATCAGTCAACTGTGTCCATCTGCAGCAATGTCATTTCGGGACCCTTTGGGTTCAGAGACCCCAAATTTTGGCTGCAGCTAGGGGGCATCTAGGAACCCTTAATTACAGAGTTTGAAGTTCAGGGGACCTATGGCTGCAAATGGGCACAGTGAGGCATGCAAAAGGGCACAGTGAGGCTGCAAATGGGCATTGTTGACCCTCTTTTTCACTTACAGTAGCTGTGCATTTCTCACCCTCGTCTTATACTGGGGTCAATAAGTTTTGCCCGTTTTTTTTGTGGTAAATTAGGGCCTCGACTTATACTCGGATCGACTTATACTCGAGTATATACGGTAATAAACCCTCATGACCGGATTCAAATGACCCATTGAAGGAATGATGCAAATTTCTGGAAATACGCACATGAGATACAACAGCCCATGGGGAGGCAGGTCGTAATAAAATGTAGCTTTGAATACCATGCCAAGTGAATTATAAGAAGCTGGACTAATTGGAAGCAATCTAAATGCTGCATTAATATCTGCTTTAGCGAGTAGCACAGCTTTCCCAAATTTCCTGATATGCTGAACAGCCTCCTGAAATGTAGAGTATGAAACGGATGTTAGCTCCTCATTTACAATGTCTTGCAAAAGTATTCACCCCCTTGGCATTTTTTGTGTTTTATTGCCTCCAAAACCTGGAATTAACATGGATTGTTTGAGGATTTGCATCATTTAATTTACAGAACATGCCCACAACTTTGAAGATGTTTTTTTTTAATTTAATTTTATTTTATTTTATTGTGAAGCAAACAACAAATAGGACAAAATGACTTTTTCTGTTAATGTGCATAACTATTCACCCTCCTAAAGTCAATACTTTGTAGAGCCACCTTTTGCGGCTATCACAGCTCCAAGTCGCTTTGGATAAGTCTCTATGAGCTTGCCACATCTTACCACTGGGATTTTTGCCCATTCCTCCTTGCAAAACCACTCCTGCTCCTTCAAGTTGGATGGTTTGCGCTTGTGAACAGCAATCTTTAAGTCTGACCACAGATTTTCTATTGGATCGAGGTCTGGGCTTTGACTAGGCCATTCTAACCCATTTACATGTTTCCCCTTAAACCACTCAAGTGTTGCTTTAGCAGTGTGTTGGGTCGTTGTCCTGCTGGAAGGTGAACCTCCATCCTAGCCTCAAATCACACACTGAGTAGTACAGTTTTTGTGCAAAAATATCCCTGTATCTAGCACCATCCGTCTTTCCCTCAACTCTGACCAGTTTCCCAGTCCCAATTGCTGAAAAAGCATGATGCTGCCACCACGTTTCACTGTGGGGATGGTGTTCTTTGGGTGATGTGATGTGTTGGGTTTGTGGCAGACATAGTGTTTTCTTTGATGGCCAAAAAGTTCAATTTTAGTCTGATCAGACCAGAGCACCTTCGTCCATACATTTTGGGAGTCTCCCACATGCCTTTTCGCAAACTCAAAACGTGCCATTTTGTTTTTTGCTGAAAGTAATGGCTTTCTTCTGGCCACTCTGCCATAAAGCCCAACTCTATGGAGCGTATGCCTTATCATCGTCCTATGTGCAGATACTCCAGTCTCTGCCGTGGAACTCTGCAGCTCCTCCAGGGTTACCTTAGGTCTCTGTGCTGCCTCTCTGATTAATGCCCTCCTTGCCCGGTCCCTGAGTTTTGGTGTGCGACATTGAACTAAAGGCTGTAATGTAACAAAATAGGTAAAAAGCCAAGACGGTGCCACACGGCATCTTCTTCACCCAGCTCCAGGCACCTTCTCAGCCATTCCTCTCCTCCGCTGTCCCCTGTCCGCTCCAGTACCCTGCGGATGAGGGTCTTCATAGTGCAGCAGTAACTCTAGTATTAAAGCTATTTTGAGCTGAGCTTGTTGCTGTACTCTGACCAGCTGTGAGGAAATTCCCGCGGTGGACCCCTTTTATATAGATGAGCCCTGCTTCCAGAATGTTCCCTCTGGCCATGTGACCTTCTGAAACATTCCAATGCGGTCATGTGACATTCCCAAATCTACTCCAATGTCACATGACCCTTATTTTCCCTCCTGACATACTACCCATTTTCTTAAATTGGCCATGACTCGTTTAATAAAAAAAATTAAATAAATAAATAAAAAAAGACAGATGTCCGGGGGGCGGCCACATGTCCATGCTGTTCGGGACAAATTCTTTAGCCCTCTCAGGCCATTCTTTCAAAAATTCTATTATCTTATCTACCTGGGGTGAAGATGCCTTTTGATCTATGGATGTAGGTGACTTACTCAGAGACTAATTAATTAGAGGTGTTGACTTGGCCTCCAAATTATTCAGATCTCAATGCAATCAAGCCACTGTGGGATGTGCTGGAAAAATAAGTCCGATCCATGGAGACTGCAGTTTGCAACTTACATGAGTTAAAGCATCTGCTACTGATGGCTTGATGCCTGATACCACAGCACACCTTCAGAGGTCTAGTGGAGTCCATGCCTCAATGGGTTATGGTGGGTGGTCAAAATGTTATGGCTGATCAGTTAACCTAGGGAGACCCCCATAGTTTGGTCATTGCTAGGTTATTTTTGAATGTCTGTAGTTTTGTTTGCATTACACCAATGCTGCCACTAGAGTGAGCTGTTGTTTCTTTAAATATTTCAAAGCAGCTGAATGACAGGTAGTTCTATGTGAATAACTTGTATGTAAAGAGTATAAAAAATGACTCGCTGAGGAATAATATATACACTTAGCAAAAGGTCACGCACACATAAGTTATAGCTTTATATTTTATTTTCTATGTGAATTCCAGTCTACCAGAGCAATCAAACAATACAAAGCATGTACAAGTGAGAGCTGCTACAGTCTTTTTCCACAGCTAATGAAGGAAATACTTGGGGAAGAATCCTGCCAAGCATATTTGACATCCGGTGGATTTTTTTGAACAATTTTTTCAGTAATAATCATGAAATTAAACTTGTATTAACCCCCAAAACAAAAGGGTCATTTATTGCAGCTTACCAGGCCTTACATGTGGTGGCTGCATTTGTTTTTCTTTTTTAGGCTCCTTTTCTATATTTCACCTGGTGATCGAGCCAGTAACACACTTCCTGTCTTAACACAAACTATCAGATTTTCTGCTGAGTTTTTCCTTCAGATTTACCAAAACCATATAATATGAGGTCAAACCTTAGGAGTTTCAATGTGTATGCAATCAGGCAGGCCCCTGCACTACATGGTTTTGGTAAATCTGAAGGAAAAACTCAGCAGAAAATCTGATAGTGTGTATGGGGCTTAAGGGTGTCTACATTCTGGATGAAGTAGTAAAGCAAACACCTTTGGACAGCAGCATTGTAAGTCTGGGGGGAGGGTAATGTTTGACTAACAGATTTAGATGGACTTAACTAAAAAAAAAGTGAATAAGAGCTGACTATTGTAAACACCTCTGTCGGTGTTAAATGATGTGTGTCAAACCTTTACCTGCTACTTTGTCTGGACAGCTTGGTCTGTCAAAGGAAGTTGTAAAACAAAAGACCTACTAGCTCTTTTGTTTTTCACCAGGTGAAAATAAAGGGAAAAAAAATCCTCCAACAGAAAACAAATGTAGTCCCCACATCTAAGAACTGGTGAGCTATAATGTAATACATTTTTGTTTTTTGGGTTTTAACCAGTTACCAACCGGCCCATAGCCAAATGACGGCTGCAGGGCGGTTGGATAACTCTGGGAGCACGTACTATGACGCGATCCCGGAAAACCGCTCCCGCGCACCCCCCAGGGCGCGCACACGGCAACATCCGTGACCGCCGGGTCCGCATCACGGTAAACAGTAAACGGCCGCTGTGACGGAGCGATCACATGTAAACAAACCGGCGTCATGTCATGACGCCGGTTCCTCTCCCCTCTCTGTACCGATCGGTACACAGAGGTGGAGGGATCAGATGGCAGCAGCGCTGTGGGCTGGATGTGTAGTGCCCACAGCGCTGCTCTGTGACATGTGCAGTCACATCCATGGATCCATCCATCCATGCTCAGCCATCCCTCCATGCTCAGCAATACCCTGCACTACTCTGCAATGCTCTGCATTACTCTGAAATGCCCCGCAATAATCTGCGATACCCCGCAATAATCTGCAATACTCTGCAATACCCCGCAAAACATGTGTTATCGCCGTACTCAGGAGGAGTAGGAGAATCTATTTCAGGGTGTCATTTTTGGTATGTAAATGCTATGTGTTAGAAATATTGTATAAATGGACAACTTTGTGTTAAAAAAAATGCGTTTTAACCATTTCCCGCCCACCGGCCGTCATACGACGTCCTTGACTTTGTGCAGGGATATCTGAATGATGGGTGCAGCTACAGGCATCATTCAGATATCAGCTTTTTCAGCCAGCGATTCCCTACACCATAAGAATGATCATAGCAGCTGTTCCACTGCTTGATCATTCTTACGGGAGGCGAGAGGGGACGTGCCCACCTCCCGCCATCCTCAGGTGCTTCTACCGACTCACCGCTAAGATCGAAGCCAGGATTTTTTTTTTTTCAGGCTTCCCAGCCTAGAGGTGAGATGTGGGGTCTTATTGACCCCATATCTCACTGTAAAGAGGACCTGTCATACCATATTCCTATTACAAGGATGTATACTTTCCTTGTAATAGAAATAAAAGTGATCAAAAAATTTATTTTTTGGACAAAAGCATCAAACTAAAATAAATAAAGTAAAATGAACAATAAAAAAAAAATAAAAAATTTTTTTTCCCCGTGTCCCCGTGTGCTCGCATGCAGAAGCGAACGCATACGTAAGTCCCGCCCACATATGAAAATGGTGTTCAAACCACACATGTGAGGTATTGCTGCGATCGGTAGAGCGAGAGCAATAATTTTGGCCCTAGACCTCCTCTGTAACTTAAAACATGTAACCAGTAAAAAATTTTAAAGCGTCGCCTATGGGGATTTTTAAGTAGCGAAGTTTGGCGCCATTCCACGAGCATGTGCAATTTTGAAGGGTGACATGTTAGATATCTATTTAATCGGCATAACTTCATCTTTCACATTATGCAAAAACATTGGGCTAACTTTACTGTTTTGTTTTTAAGCACAAAACTGTTTTTTCCCCAAAAAAAGCGTTCGACAAATTGCTGCGCAAATACCGTGCGAGATAAAAAGTTGCAACAACCGCCATTGTATTCTCTAGGGTCTTTGCTAAAAAAACATATATAATGTTTTGGGGTTCTATGTAATTTTCTAGCAAATAAATGATGATTTTTACATGTAGGAGAGAAATGTCAGAATTGGCCTGGGTGCTCCAGAACGCCTGAAGGTGCTCCCTGCATGTTGGGCCTCTGTATGTGGCCACGCTGTGTAAAAGTCTCACACATGTGGTATCGCCATACTTGGGAGTAATAGCAGAATGTGTTTTGGGGTGTAGTTTGTGGTATGCATATGCTGTGTGTGAGAAATAACCTGCTAATATGACAATTTTGTGAAAAAAAAAAATCTTGATTTTGCAAAGAATTGTGGGAAAAAATGACAACTTTAAAAAACTCATCATGCATCTTTCTAAATACCTTGGAATGTCTTCTTTCCAAAAATGGGTCATTTGGGGGGTATTTGTACTTTTCTGGCATGTTAGGGTCTCAAGAAATTAGATAGGTCGTCAGTACTTCAGTTGTGATCAATTTTCAGATATTGGCACCATAGCTTTTGAACTCTATAACTTCCACAAAGACCAAATAATATACACCGATTTGGGTTATTTTTACCAAAGATATGTAGCGGTATAAATTTTGGCCAAAATATATGAAGAAAAATTACTAATTTGCAAAATTTTATAACAGAAACAAAGAAAAATGCATTTTTTACAGAATTTTCCGTCTTTTTTCTTTTATAGCGCAAAAAATAAAGAACCCAGCGGTGATTAAATACCACCAAAAGAAAGCTCTATTTGTGTGAAAAAAGGACAAAAATTTCATATAGGTACAGTGTTGCATGACTGAGTAATTGTCATTCAAAATGTGAGAGCACTGAAAGCTGAAAATTGGTCTGGTTATTAAGGGGGTTTAAGTGCCCAGTGGTCAAGTGGTTAAAATACTAATAATGACCAAAACAAATGGAGTCATTTTCTGTATTTGAATGTTGTGTATATACTGTATAACCATGGCAAAATATTACATTCAAGGGTTTAATGTTCCGCTGCAGAAGAATAGTAATGCAGTCCTTTTAAACAGTGGTGCATTGACAATACATATGTTGGTGGATGTTCAGCCCCTTTAAGGTTTAGTTCCACTTTTATGAGATTCAGGTAACTGGCCTGTCTGTCATTGGCTCTAGTAATGAGCTATTTGAAAACAGGTGAGTGAGGCTAAGGGGCCACATAGTAAATTGATAAGATTCCTGCTGTTACAATGAACGTTATTCTTGTTGCGTCATTGTTTGTGAGTACTCCAAAGGAAAGACCTACAGTACCTTTCAGAATGGGAGAACTAGACCGAAAGGACACAGTCACCCTATTTTATTTGTACTGATTTAGCACTGGTGTACTTTAAAAGGGAGATGTTTTATGCCGCTCTAAAGGAAATGTTTTTCCATCCAAATAGAACATAGAAAAAGTATGTTCACTAAATTATCTTACAGTTCTATCTTCTGGAGTAAACCCTAAGTTCTGATCTGATCTCAACTGGACAGTCTTTCTTTTGGGCTGGGATGGAGAAAAGAGTGTATGGCATGTCCAGCTTTGGTCTGAGAACTGGTGTTGACTCTGACCTAGAAAGGAGAAAACTAAATGTAGAAGATTTCACTCATAGGCTATCCCCTATCCCATTTATTTGTAGAAAGAATCAATCTAGGCTAGGTTCACACTATTACGGTTTCCCCACAGCCGTGTATGCACAGACACAGCAGCCTATTCATTTGAATGGGCTGCTGAACCTGCCAGAAACCCATGGAAAAGCTCCTTGCACCTTTTCTAAAATCACAGCGGCAGGGAAACCGCATAGCGCTATGCGCTTCCCATCATGGGAAAACATGCTACGGTTTCCAGTGCGTGAATGTGCCATTAAGAACTAATGACACTCCTGCATGTCCACTAACAGCAGTGTGTTTTTTCTGCGGTTGCGGAAAAGCATGAGATACGCAATTTCGAAACCTGCATAGATGTTATTTTAGCCTAAGGACAGCGGAGGCTGTGCTGGAGGAAGGAGCTCACCTCCAGTGGCTGAGACCTGGTTGCAAAAACCTATAATTGTAGGTTTTGGGCCTAATACAGTTAAACAGTACCCTGTGACCACAGTGTTCTCATTCTCAGGCACAAAGAGGAACAGAGACCGTAGCACCCAGGTTGATCCGGACAATATATAGGCAACGAATGGCCAATATAATTGAAAAATAATCAATGCTAATATCAAATTGTGTATTAAAGCGGAGTTCTACCCTGAAAAAAGTTGTTTTTTTTTTGTTTTTGTTTTTTTTGTTTTTTTTTAAGAATTCGGCAGCTACTAACACTGTAGCTGCTGACTTTTAATATGGACACTTATCTGTCCAGGAAGCCTGCGAGGTTGGCCCCCAAGGCCGATCAATCCATTGGATTGGGTGCAGGCGCCGCCATAGTAGCTAAAGGAATGCATGCACGAGTTGCGTGGCGCTTTCTGAATGGCCCTATCATCTTCTGGGACGCACAGGTCCCAGAAGGCAGTGGGGGAAGGAGGACGGGCAGAGCCAGAAGAGGACATGACGTACCTCGCTGCAGCGGAAGTTTACCGTTAAACTACTAAGGTAAGTGAAAAAAAAACTATCCAAAAACGAGGGGTGGTCTTTCCTTTAAGAACAAGTTCTAAAGTAGGGTGGAACTCTGCTTTAACGCCAAATAAATTGAACAAACATGACAAAAAATGTGTTTAAATTTTACTCATACCCATTAAAGTGCTGATGCTGTAAACAAATTCACCACCCTACCTTTAGTATTCATATACTATGAAAACAGTAAACCATGAAATCCCCTTTAAGGGGATATAATTCATTAACTTAAAAGTTCAGTTTGGTGCTTATTTAATGCTTATTTTTTATGAAAGTGCTGTCCAATCAATAAGAATGCCCTCCAAATAATGTATCCATGCTCCACAAGAAAAATGATATAATAATAATATTAAGAAGATCAGTTAGAACTTTATTTTAAATGAGGTTTCCAACACTTCACCATTCCAAACATAGGGCCCTTTGTCTCAAGCACAGCTTCTGGCAACAGAAGAGGAAATCGACGACATAACATCATTGCGAAACAATGTTATTTAAAATAGAACACCTAAATCTTGGACCCAGTAAGCCCAGCTCAACCAAATTTCAGGAATTGCCTCTGCTCTAAAAAATGCTGAGCTGGCATGAGGCAGCAGATGTGATGTAGGTGAAGTCCCGCCTCTACATATTTTGTCCCCAGACCGACATAATAAGGAAGCTTGGAATTGGGTTGAGCTGGACATATTGGGTGTCAGATGGGGCACTGATATATGTAGGTTGTAACATACCTGGTGGTAAAGCCTGAAATGTTGAGGAAGGCCTCTCGGGCTCTGGTAAGGTGACAGAAAACGCCAGAGCTCAGAGTGGCACAAGTACCTGTTAAATTTCTTGCTGGCAGGTGCTAGTGTGTGTCTCGAACACAGGGATAACAGGACCAGAAATGCTGGCGGAGTTACAGGAGCCAGTGAAGAATGCAGATAGGCTGGTGCGGATGCAGGATAGGCACAAGACAGAGTCGGACAGTCTGGGTCAGCAACTAATGAGCAGACCAGGTTCAGACGGCAGGCAGGAGAGTAGTCAAAAGACAGACCAGGACTGGTAACAGCAGAACGGATGAGAAGAAGGAGCAGGCAGAAAGATATTCCAGGTACAAGCCAGGGGTCGGTACAGGAGGTGTTCAGGCCAGAGTCCGAGGCAGTATTAGGTCGGCAAGAGGAGAATAACAGGAACTGGTAACAGGAACACAGAAACTTAATAGACCAAATGGTATGGACACACTGCATTTTGTGCGGTTTAAATAGCCTTTCTGGTGCCAATGCACACCCGCTCGCGTACGCACCCACTAACCGGCCACGGGCAGGATTTCTTGTGCATCTGAGCACACGAATTTTCCTTTCCTGACGTAAGTGCACTGCTTACACAGCACTGCATACATTTTTATGTGGTCTACTTTAAATAAATTTGTTGCACAATAATTTTTTCTGTGGATTTATTCTTCTGTTGCTTAATGCTGTATATCGAGCCAAGAAAAAAAAAACCTGCCGTAGCAACGTTAGGCTGATATAACATCAGCAATCCAGCAACAGGATCACTAACTAACCACTTACCGTTTAATAATATGGATTTGCTTCCTTTGTGGCTGGATCAGCGAGATGTTGCTCCTTGACTAGTGACTGAGATTCAGTAATGTTTTGGGCCAGTGAGGGTGTGACTCCATAGAGTAACTTGAAGCCTCTCCTCTCTGATTTTGCCTCTGGTGATGTGTCGACAGCAGCAAAATTGCCAAACTGTCACAGCCATTGGTGTCATTCCCTCCAATAGTTTAGATACTATTGATGTTAGGCTGACTGGTTTGTAGTTCCTAGGCATTTATCCTGGCCCTTATTTAAATACTGTTATCTCGTTAGCTTTTCACCAGTCATCTGGTACCATTCCAGTCATTAACGGTCTGGTTATAACATGCCTATGAAGGTGGGCAGAACCATTGCTGGTTGCTAGAGATTTCTGACAGCTGGAAGGGGTCAGTGTGAGTTAAAAATTAATGCCATGTGAAATATCCTTTTCACAGAAGTAAAAGTAGATCATGGCCAGTAATGTATTGACCTTCTGGCCATCTACACGTTTCGAGGATAACTGGCTAAGTTCATCATCATCTTTTCAATAAGGAAAAGTCCTAATGCAACAGGAAATCTAGAAAAAAACACCAAATTATTAGGAACACGTGAATATCATTTTCACTGAAGTAAAAGAAGATTATGACCAGTGATGTATTGACCTTCTAGCTATCTGCACGTTTCGAGGTTAACTGTCTAAGCCAAACTTATCTTTTCAATAAGGAAAAGGCCTAATGCCACAAAAAATCAGTTGAACATCCTAAAATTATTTGAAAACCCGAATATCATTTTCACTGCATTAAAAGAAGGTCATGGCCAGTGATGTATTGACCTTCTGGTTATCTACGCATTTCAAGGATAAATAACTGAGTCAAACCTATCTTTTCATTAGAGCGAAATTCCACCCAAAAACTGAACTTCCACTTTAAGTGATGGTGACCCCCTGACATGCTACATTTGGCATGTCATTTTTTGGGGGGGGGAGCGGATACCCAGTTTTTACGGGCACCTGGATCCCACTTTCTCCTCTGGCTCCGTGGCCTGGAAGGAAGTTCTCCTCTCCCCCCTCCATCCCTGCAATCTTCTCCATCCCTGCAACACTTTTTGTAGCTGCTGACTTTTAAATGGGTGGAACTCCGCTTTAAGGAAAAGGCCTAATGCAACAGTAAATCTAGAAGAAAAAAAAAAAGCCAAATTATTTGAAAGTGTGAATATCATTTTCACTGAAGTAAAAGAAGATCATGTCCAGTGATGTATTGACCTTCTAGCTATCTACGCGTTTCGAGGATAACTGGCTTAGTCAAACTTATCTTTTCAATAAGAAAAAGGCCTAATACAACAGGAAATCTAGAAAAAAACGCCATATTATTTGAATAGGTGAATATCATTTTCATTGAAGTAAGAGAAGACCATGGCCAGTGATGTACCGACCTTCTAGCTATCTATGCATTTCGAGGGTTGCTGACTAAATCAAACTTATCTTCTCAATAAGAAAAAGGCCTAATGCCACAAAAATTAGGTGAAAATCTCAAAATTATTTGAATAAGTGAATATAATTTTCACTGAAGTTAAAGAAGATCATGGCCAGTAATGTGTTGACCTTCTAGCTATCTATGCATTTTGAGGATAAATGGCTAAGTCAAAGTTATCTTTTCAATAAGGAAAAGGCCTAATGCCACAGAATATCTACTGACAATTTGAAAACGGGAATATCATTTTCAAAGTAAAAGAAGATTATGGCCAGTATTGTATTGACCTTTTAGCTATCTATGCATTTCAAGGATAACTGGCTAAGTCAAACCAATCTTTTCAATAAGGAAAGGGCCTAATGCCACAGGAAATCTAGTGAATATCTCCAAATTATTTGAAAAGAAGAATATAATTTTCACTGAAGCAAAAGAAGATCATGGCCAGTGATGTATTGACCTTCTAGCTATCTACGCGTTTCGAGCATAACCGGCTTAGTCAAACTTATCTTTTCAATAAGGAAAAGGCCTGCCTAATGCAGCAGGAAATCTAGAAAAAAACACCAAATTATTTGAATAAGTGAAGATCATTTTCACTGAAGTAAAAGAAGATCATGACCAGTTATGTATTGACGTTCTAGCTATCTACACGTTTCAAAGATAAATAACCGAGTGAAACCATTCAATAAAGAAAAAGCCTAATGCAACAGGAAATCTAGTAAAAAGTTCCAAATTATTTGAAAAGGTGCATATATTATTTTTAGTGATGTCAAAATAGACACTGCCAATGATGTATTCGATTAATCTACTCCTTTCAAGGATAAATAACCGAGTCAAAGCTATTTTTTTCAATAAGGAAAAGGCCTAATGAAATTATTCCTAGCACAACAGTATTTTAATACAGGTAAAATGAATAAATAAATTGAATTTTTTAAAATAATTTGTCGTCTTTCAGGGGGTGGAATTGAATGCTTAAATCAACATTTAACCCATACATGATGAAAGTTTAAAATGTTCAACTAAAAAAAAAAATGTGGTTAATAAAATTTAACATCTAGGACAGGATGTCCTAGTTATACGCTGCTCAAACTTGAACAACAACTACATTTCTTGTTGCACTAGTGAAAAGACACTCAATTACTTTTTTACAAGGTAAGTGTTTGTTTCAAGTTCCTACATTTATTATTTGTATAATCACGATGGAAGCAGCTTACAGGACACAGATAGAGGGGCCTTTGACTTATTAGCTGCTATCCTGTTAGTCTTGTATTCCTAAACTGTGCCTGTTATATAATGCTGATTGTCTGCTTAAGCTTCCAGAAGGTCACCAACTCATGTTACATATTTAAAACTGTTACTGCATCTTTTTTACTTTTGCAATATAAGATACATTAGTTATAAAGCCCTTACAGAACCTGCTTTCATATCACAGGAGAAATAAAGCTATTCAGGCATTTTCCTAGTGCTTCGAAGACTATATCAGTCTTAGACAATGCCGTTTGAATCTCTGAAAGCCATGGTCTGTA